>NW_028141978.1:10012500-12412500 GCF_025532165.1 Camponotus vicinus | reverse complement strand
CTATGGCACACGCGTGGACCGTGACTCCTCAGGTAATCTCATCGTAATATTTTTTCTCATTGCCTATAATTTGTTTATATCATACTCGTGCGTGGATTTGATTGGCAAATTAATTGCAATCGAGAGACGAAAGAGAAACTAATATACAGGGTGTCCCATTTTAAATAATACGCTCAAATATCTCCGAAACGGTGATTAAATAAAAAAATATTTCAAACAAAAGTTGTATGGCTTGAAGGGGGCCATCAGATGGTGGCAATGATTTGACCATGGAGAGTCATTTGAAGGTCACGTGAAGGTCACCGTCAATTTCTTAAATGGAACTCCCTATTTTTTATTACATATTCTTGTAGCTTATCTCGAGGGCTTTCCAAAACACTACAATAAAATATTTTTCCCTCAAGTATTTTTTGAGTTATAAGGCTTGAAATAATTTCTTAATTTTACATAAACCGTAAAATATCTTGTAAAATATTCATTTTTCGATTATCTTACCTTAATACTTTTATGTACAAAATAATGAGAGGAATCAATTGATGTAAAGAAAACACATAGTTATTTTTAAGAAAAAATATGTAATTTGCAATTAACAATTATATTAATTATTATTATAATTATTATATTAACAATATTTGAGCGTATTATTTAAAATGGGATATCCTGTATATATGTATTGATGACGTAACATGAGATAATTCGTTTTCTCCAGGTGGCAACTATGATGCTATCTCTGATGGTGACTGCGTTTCCCATAAAGATACACGAGTTGCACATTATCCATCAATCGTGGATTTTTGACACTATCTTCACGGTCTTCAAACCGCTGCTCGACACAAACATGCGGAATAGAATATTCTTCCACGGCGGTGACTACAAGAGTCTTCACAAGCATGTCTCGCCCGAATATCTACCGAAGATTTACGGCGGTGTGAGAAACGAGCTGCCTTACTACAAGTGGATCGAAGCATTAATCAGGGATCCGAAAATTGTCGATCAAATGAGCAAGATGGGATACGTCGTCACGAACGAGATCCTCGAGTCCTTCGGCCAAAAGTAAAACCAGAACTCTACTCTCTAAAAGTGAATCAGTGTATTATCACTGAAAAACAGTAAATAGTCACTGATTACAACAGTTATAAGTACAGCACTGTAAATCAGTGATATTTTATTGAAAGAATTAGTTAATAATTTTGACTGTTTCAATCAGTAATATTTCTCAATATTAGTAATATTTCTTTCGTTATTGTCAGTAATATTAAACTACAATTCATCTCTCTATCTGTTTCATATAAACTTAAAAATTTTATTTATATTTACTAAATATTTATTATATTAAAAATTTTATTTTATTTATATATTACATGCATATTGAACTTGTTATTTTAAATAGATAACGAACGAATAATTTTCATTAAGTCGCCAGATATTTATTTGTCCGACTTATAAAGATCGATTTAATATCTGAAGCCTCTCTTGAGATTGTATCAAAAATTAAATCGAAGTAATACTTCTAATTTTAAATGTCGCTCTTTGCAAACTTTATATAATTCTTATGACTAAAATTAAATACGAGAGAGATAGCGATCGTAGCGGTAACGAACGAACTAGCGATTACTGGTTTTACAGTGAAATTTTATTTTACAGTGAAATTTTATTTTAACTGACCATAATCAGTGAGATATAAGATAAAATAACAAAAAAATAAGCGTTTCCACTGAAGATCAATAAAATACTCACTGATTCTCAGTGAAATCTTATTTTACTGTTTAAATTAGTGATATTTTCACTGATTCACTTTTAGAGAATAGGGCTTTCAAACATTGAAATCGCATTATTTTACATATCTTTCACGCTACAACAGTTATTCGCACATTTTTATTATTAACGCTTGCTTTTTTGCTACTGTCCCTCTCAATTTGTACCAATTGGGATATATACAGCATGTCCGAGAAATTTTAGTTTTAGTTTATCGATTAATTTTAAGTCGATTTTTTTATGTTATTTGTATTCGATATTATATATGTTGGTAGATCTAAGTTTTTCAAGAATAAATATTCCGCTACAATCATCTGGATTAAGTTATAGATTACGTTGCTTAAATTTTCGCGCACGATCGCAACTCGTTGCAATCGCAATTATCGTGTGCCTTACCACACCTAATAGCATACAGCTAATGGCGAGTTTGCGAGATAGGAATCGTTGTGTTTCCCTGCACGATTTCATCTGATAAATTCGCTGCTTTTCTGTGCCCCTATGCCGAGTCACTCCACCGATGTAGGTTGATTTCCTTCTCGCAATTTATCAATCGATCGATTATCGGGAAACGATCTCATCCTGCTTTGTTGCCCGAGTTTAAATTTAATGCACGTCGCGATGCTCGATTAATTCAGGTTCAAATGTGTTGAATTCATCTCTCTTGTAGCGAGATCGTGACACGTATAACTAAAAGAGTCACATACCGTAACTCGATCGGATTACTTGCGTTTCTTATTTAAAAAAAAATAACAAAAGTAACTCGCGATAATATGGCTAAGAAATAAAAATAGTGCGGCAACTATTCGGTTTATCGTATGCAAGAATTAAACAAATGCAAGAAATATGCAGAAATTAATGAATTTGAATAAGGAAAGCGAAATGACGAGGAAATAAAAGATAAAAACACGTCGGTTTATTGAAAATAAATAATGAGCGTGTAATAGCTCATATAATCTTTTTCTCTTGAGATACATCAACATCGTAAGAATTAATCACGCAGATATCATAACAGATAACTTATTTATATATAGCTTGTTGAATTTCGCGAGTGAGTCAAGTCCCGATAATATTCGCGATCGTAAACTAACGGAGATTAGAGATAATTCTGCGAAACAGATGTGATTTAATCGTCGACGAAGATTGACTTAATGTTCCTGGAATATTGCTAAGGAATAAAATTGCTTCATAATGAAAAAAGAGGAGCTAAACGAGGTATTCCGCGATAACGGGGACGTAATTAGATACGAAGAATAAACTGCACATAGAGTAAGTTAAAGGGGCTTGTCTTAATGCGTATAATTGACTAAGAGTTATGAATCAAAAAATTTTAAGAAAATAGAAGACAAACGCTTATAATCTAAAACTCATGAGTGTGGCTTTGCGATATCTGTGATTAGGAGAATGTGCGCGAGTTTTGATACATTCCATGTAATTAGAATCAATATTTGAAAACATTTTCAATTACTAATTGCTTTATCTCTTCTCTCTTTAACCTCATATTCACTGATCGTTATAACCTTTATTATTCATGACTTGATTGCCTGAGAAATTTCTCTCTTAGCCAAGAGGGTAGTTTTATATATATATGTACAGAGTGAGTCATCAAAAATTGCCATATTCTTGAATTCTAAGACATTTATTTTGCAGAAAAATATTTCAGAAAATTGTTTAATTTCGAGGAAGACTGATTAGTTCGATCTTAATCCAGATGATTTTAATATTTTGAAATAATCTTTTCTGTTTTTTTTTCCTAACAAAAATATATGCTTTTTATATACAACAATTTATCATTTTATTTATATAAATATTACAGCAGTATATATATATATATATATATATATATATATATATATATCATAACAGAGCTAATTTATAGAATTTGATAATTTATTTTAACATATTATAACGTAAAATGTGCAATATCTTCTAAAAGATTTATTTTTCACAATGATTTATTTTAATACCACAAATTTTAGTACACAAGGAGTAAATGAAATAAGTTATTTGATATAAAAATATACAACTGAATTTTTTTAAAAGAGGATATGTCTACATCTTACAGATATAAAGCTGTATCTGTAAAATGAAAATAAGTTCCTAGTCGATGCTACTCATTATTTTGTTTATTAAAAATTTAACATATATTTTAGTAAAAGAGCGAATGCTTTACGAGATATTACATATCTTACATCACTATATGATAAAATAAATTATAAAAAAATATCTTGCAAACTATTGATTTTTTTTTATTATTATACCTTATATATATATATATAATATTTTTATCTAAAATATTGAGAAGAATCGATTCTCTTAATTAAAAAAATACATAATTCTATTCTTAAACAAATATAATAAAAATGACCTCGAAATTTGTAAAGCGGCTAAAATAAAATGATGCTAATTAGAATATCTCTCTCGACGTCAAGCAGCTTTTATCTGAAACATCTTTCTATAAAACACCTATCTCAGGATTGATTAGAAATGCCAATTTCTAGCGACTCACCCTGCATATATATATAGTCAACGTGCCCGCGGGATTCCCGCGAGCCGATTACGTTCGCCCGTTCTAAAATAAAAGTCCGATCCACTCCGGGACGAACTCGGGATGAAATCTACGGAAGGTGAGTTCGTGCGCGCGGGGCGCAGATTAGGTCCTCGATATACGTACGATAGGACCGCGCACGGTAGAAGGAGGCGCACAGGTAGAGCCTGGCGTCAACTGCTGGGGTTTGTGGTGGTTGATATCGACCCGGGTTGGAGGGTCGTGTGGCGGCCTCAGGATCGCAGGGCGCACGCCCTGGACGTGGCGGCTACGGGGAGAAGGAGAGCACGGTGACGAAACCGGCGCGACAGACGGAGATAAATAGACGGGGGTGAGTGCGGTGCCAGGGAGGGTGGCGAGGAATATATCGGCGACGATGTATATACGCGATCGTGGAGGAGGTAGGCCGTGCAGAAGAGGTAGTAGCTGTTCGCCGGTAGTAGCAACCCGGCTGGCTGGAGCACCCTACGCGCGGGTGCGGGTGCTGCATCCCGAGAGAAGCTCGTCCGGCGATCGACAGACGCGCGCGCGCGCGCGCGCGTGTACGCGTGTATGTGTGTGTGCGTGTGTACGCGAGAGTGCGCGAATACTCGGGGTGTACGCGTGTCGCAACCTCCGGATAACATCTGCATCGGCAAGCTCGGGGATCCTGAACGCGGATTCCGCGTTTTCGCGCGTTTCCTGACCTGCGAGTCGCTTGAGACGAGACTTCAAGATCGGCGAGGGATTACTCGGGGATCTTGGCAAGTCTGGACGGTTCTCCCGGGAACGTCAACGAGATATGCGTGCGGAAGACGGTGGCGAGGGTGATTGTGCCGCGATCGGTCGATCGTTTCTATAGAGAAGAGAGTGGCCGAGTGGAGGTGCAAAATGTGCTGTGGTTGCGCGACACACGCTTTAACGGAAGACGACGACGAGGATTGTAACATCGACGCCATGTCGCGGCGACAGGAAACGACGAACGAGGAGTCCTACTTGAACTGCGGCAGACCGTCGAATCTGCTCAAGACCAGCTTCAGTAGCGCCCGACTCGAGAAGCTATACCGCGCCTCGTCCCTGCAGCAGCGTCGCGGCGGCCTCACGTGTTTCCTGATGTCGGCGATCCTGTACGGCGTCTACGCGGTATCGATGCCGGGTAACGAGCTGCTGGCACGCAACGTCACCGCCGTGTTCCTCAGCCTTAACGTCGGTCTGCTGATATGGGCCGAGCGCGGCACCAAAGCGAGGAACTCGCTCTGGTCGGTGGTACCGTGTATAGTCGGACAGATGTGGATCGTCCACCTGCCCGCACAGCTGTTCCTCAAGTCCACCAAGGTCACGCCGAGGGACAGCCTAGGGTGGATGTTGCTGTTGCTATACTTACTGTTCGCCTGCCTGCCTCTCAAGCTCTGCCGTTGCACGTTGCTCGCGCTCAGCAGCGTTCTCATCTACTTCTTCGCCGTGATCGGTCTCTCTAGCGCGACATTGGAGGACCTCAAGACACAGCCCATCGACGTTCTGGTAGGTAACCGCGTAAATATCTTGTCTCGCACATCCGTCGGTCGGAAATCCCGCGATTGAATTCTCCGGGTTGGCGGATCGTTAAGAGAGGGTTGCAACTGAATTGAGAGCCATCCCTCTCTTCCTCTTCAAGATAGTGCTCGAGAGAATCGCGCGGCGATGGCGTCAAAGTTCAAACACCGTTGATGGAGACGAGCTTTTTTTTGATTCTTCAACGCATCTCGAGGAACGCACTCATCATTCTAATCAATGCGAGAGCTAGTTCTGCGAAAACTAACGTAATTCATCACATGACTCCCTCTTCCATTTATAGCACCCCTTTATAGGATTATTAAAAATAACTTAAATACTCGTATACGTTACATTCTATATTTAATGAGTCACGTCTCTTTAATCAGGCCTAAAAACGGTGTGTTTAGAGTGCAGATACCGCGGCGTATTGATAGCTGTCACGAAAAAATAGAGATGACACGATAGTGGAAGAGACAATAAACTCGACTCGGTAGGACAATAAAATCGGCGCGCTCTCTTCGCGAGATACGGGAGCGTTTTGAAGTGACGCGAGTACAATCGCGCGTGACGAAGTGAAAAATCAAAGCGACGAATAGCGCCCGTATTAATTGCATTCAAGGGATGAAACGCGATGCACGCGGAGGATGGAAACAATGATGTCGCCGACGCCGACATCGACAAACTAATTCATTGCCAACCGAGGACCGACGACGCGTACACCAACATCGATCCACGTTCAACGAGGCGTATCGCCGCTACTTTTACGCGAATACGTGATAATATACAGTTGGGAAAAAAAAAGAGAAACCGTTGGACACATTTGATGTCGCATTTTTTTACAAAAATTCTCCTTCACGAGGAAAAATCGAAGATCGGTAAAAAGCTAGACGAGATAAAATCGCGATGTAAAATCGTTCCGTCTTCTTAAAAAACCATTCAAGACATACATAAAATCGATATGCATAAAAGAAAAAATTAAATATACATATGTAAATGTCGCGGTGGATTTGTTTTATTAAGATGAGACAGGTTTGTAAAACGAGTAGACTATGCGATCGACATATTTAGATAGAAACTATTAATTGCAAATTATGTGCTATTTCTGGTCATAATTCTTGATCCTAGACACTTTTGTACATTGACGGTGATGCGAGTTATTGCATCAATATATGCATCGCGCCGAGATCAAGGACGTGCTAAATGAATTCTTTTTCGTGATTTTTGTTGGCATCCAATCATCCAGTCATCCAGTGAATCACGGTAATTTAATTTATCTGCTTAGTCATTTTTGAAGTAAAAATAAAATTACCAAGAGAAAAAGTTATTGATTATTTATTCTTTTTATGTGTTAATCGCGTAACTTATTTATAAAATATTTATTTTATTATTAAGTAAGCGAAAAAACTGTCTCGCTATCGGCATTAATTTATATTATATTTATATATTAATATATATTGTTTTTATATATATTTATATTAATTTATTTATTAGAGATTTATATTAATTTATATTAATTAATTGTGTACATTATTATTTAATGCAAAAAATTGTGAAATTATTAATTTATTTATTAGAGATTTATATTAATTTATATTAATTAATTGTGTATATTATTTTTTACTGCAAAAAATTGTGAAATTATTAATAATCCATAAAATAATACGTACAACGCTATGCTCACCATGTATAGACTTGTCTTATCGATTCTGGTAAGCAATGTAATATCATTGCTGCAGCGATAATAGCATCGCAGTGTATCGTCAGCAAAGTTCGTAATGTCTTTGTTCTGCGAGTAACGTATTCAATATGACCTCGGCCTTACAGAGTTGCGGTTTCAAATGCACGTGACGTAAGTTGAACGAAAGAAAGATGTTTCAAGTCGAGAGACTTGTCGAGGTGATTGCTTCATTTTCTACATCTCGCTAAATATTTCCCTTGCAATTTCTATTTAATCGCGAAGAGAATAGCACTATTATCGAGTTACATGAAGAGTCTGCATTGGGATTTAACCCTTTCGTACCTCCAGCTTTCCCAAAAGAGATATGTTTTATATGAAGACAGTTTTATAGGTTTTTGGGGGTGCTGATTCCAAATTTACCATCAAAATTCAAATTCAAAATGGCAGATTCAAGATGGCGACTATGAAAAGCTTAAATATCAATATATTTAAAATATGAGCTTAGATTTTATTTCTTAAAATATATATTATATTTTTTCCTGAATATACACACACATGTTCGATTCGTAGTGTTATTGTACACTTTTTTTTGCAAGCGGCGCATCTGCCGCGAGACTTGGATGCTCGTCGCACGCGTCGTCTTACTTTGATTGCACATGCAAAATATTATAATATTTATCATAACAAAGTTGTAATCACATTTAAATAAAACTTTAAGTTTATAATTAGCGCATAAATTCTATGATTTTTCGATTAATATACGGTTAAGCTTCATTCTCTAAAAGTTTGATTTTTCGTAAAGTTTAGATAATTATATTTTATTGTAAACATTACATTTCAAAGTGCGCGATTTTTTTACATGTAGCTTGAACCTTCTTCTTTAAAACAAGCCGAGGTAAAAGTCGATAGGATTATTTGTTTAAAAGTTATGATTTTTTTCGTAGGTGGACATATATGTCCCGGAGGTACGAAAGGGTTAAGAGGCTTCAAAATTCGCCGAGATTATCTTACGCGAGATATCGCGTTTTCTTTACTTTCATCATTCGCTTATGAGAATCTAGTACGGAATAAAAATGATTTTTAACGTATTTCGGACACGATTGAAGCACAAAATACCGAACAACTTCGTCTTTATCAGGAAATTTTAACGGATAATTGGCTCGTGACTGATCTAGCGTAGCATTGATATAGTAAACAGTACAGGTGCATCGACCGGGACGTGCGAAACTTTTGGCAGCGGGTATCGTGTGAAAGCGAAAGCTAGAAGTAGACGCGCAAGCACGTGGCTCTCGTCGTTAGTAACACTCGAGTAGAGTTTGGTCAATGGTAGTTTAAAATAGAGAGCGCGACGGAGATAGAGGCGCGATGTAATGAGAGCGAAATGGTGTAAAAGAGCGAAAGAGCGAGAGTGTGAAAGAATGGCGATGGGCAACGATGCGCGAGGTTGCCTTTCGATACGCGACGCTCGATGCTTTTTCTCTGGGAATAGAGGACCGTCCGACCATCCGGTGGAATGGCATCCGGAAAAGTGACCTTGCGATATCGAGATATCGCCTGTGTTTGCTATTGATGGAAACAACGTTGTGAGAAGCTGCTCTCTATTCTCGTTTCGCAGATAACTGCGACTCTCTCTTATCTCCATTCTATTTTTAATTTCTCTGATATTACAATATTAAGTGCGTTATTTATATGCACAGAAAAACGCTCTGATAATATTAGTTTTTGATTTCGCAAGCCTTTCGCGTGCTGTTTCATGAATTTCCTTTCTTACGATCCGTCATTTAAATACAAGCGTTTAAAAAAAAAGAGATAAATTTTTTACGTAGATCGCGACACGCGCTGTATTTGTAATTAAGCGTTAATAAAAAAAAGCGCCTAACCTAACCTAACTTAACCTAACCTAACTCGCCGCCGGTTCTCGCGATCAGTTCGTCCTTGCATAGCCAGATACACTCGTAAATCAGCTTTAAAAAACGTCCTGTAGATCCTGACGGTGACACTCTTTGCCGGCGCCGCTATTTTGGGCGCTTGCAGCTACTGTCTGGCGGAGTTCCAGCAACGCCGGGCGTTTCTGGAGACCAGACAGAGTCTGGAGGTCCAGCTTATGATCGAGGAGCAGAGCACGGAGCAGGAACGGCTGCTGCTAAGCGTTCTTCCCGAGCATGTCGCGGTCAAGATGCGGCAGGATCTCGGCGCGTCCCTCGACACGCAATTCAAGAAGATCTACATGTCCAGGCACGAGAACGTGTCGATACTTTACGCTGACATAGTCGGCTTCACCGCGATCTCGTCGACCTACAGCGCCAGCGAGCTCGTCAAGATACTCAACGAGCTGTTCGCGCGATTCGATCAGCTGAGTGAACGGTATTTATTTTTAGAACTTTCATTAAAAACGATATTATTAATAGACAATTTATCTTTAACGTTAGGTCGAGAATAAAACGTATGTTTAATAATATTAAATTTAATTTCTCACTTTTATTACTTTCTTACGTCTTTTACCTCAATGCTTATCGATTTTTAGGAGGAAAGTGTATCACGCACACGAGTTGAGAAACGCTGTTGTCGTAGGTAGTAGATCTCTATCGGAAAACTATATTCCGCTAGTAATTAATTTTTTAATTATTTACTAAGGGAGAAATTGAATCATATGATATCATTAGCGAAATTGAAGGGTAACTAATATATATTTAAAAAAAGAAACACACCGCGACGTCTATCATGTTGCGCGTTGCAAGGAAATTCTTTATGATTCTATTACCCAATGTATACATAATAAGCGAGGCTTCGCGTGCCATCGAATGCTAATCGTAAAATGACTCGGTAAAATGAGAGAATTCCGTAGCTCGCGCGTTCTATTTCCGCCCGGGGAAAACGAAAATTGCACGCGATCAACGCGACGACGATTGATTCCATTCCGGGCGAATTCCCTGCTGGTTCTTTCGTCGACTAAGCCGACTACTACGTAAATCCTGTCGCAGGGGGAAGTCCTTCGAGGACACACCGGCAATCGATATCCCCGGGAACGTTTTCCGTCGCCGTCAAATACACTTTGCAGTTCATGCTATACGTCCAACGTCGCGTTTACCATTTTTGCTGTTCGCATCGAGCGCATTTTTCGAGCTGAAAAATACTTTTTCTCTCTACAAATTAACCCTTTCGTACCTCCGGCTTTTCCAAAAGAGATGTGTTTCGTATAAAGACAGTTTTATAGGTTTTTGGGGGTGCTGATTCCAAATTTACCATCAAAATTTAAATTCAAAATGGCAGATTCAAGATGGCGACAATGAAAGCTTAAATATCAATATATTTAAAATATGAGTATTGATTTTATTTTGATTTATTTTTAAATATATATTATGTTTTTTCCTGAATATACACACACACACGTTCGACTCATAGCGTTGTTATACATTATTTTTTGCAAGCCGCGCATCTGCCGCGAAACTTGGATGTCCGTCGCACGCATCGTCTTACTTTAATTACACATATAAATTATTATAATATTTATCATAATAAAGTTGTAATCACATTTAAATGAAACTTTAAGTTTATCATTAGTGCATAAATTTTATGATTTTTCAATTAATATGCGATTAATCTTCATTCTCTAAAAGTTTGATTTTTCGCAAAGTTTAGATAATTATATTTTATTGTAAACATTACATTTCAAAGTGCGCGATTTTTTTACATGTAGCTTGAACCTTCTTCTTTAAAACAAGCCAAGGTAAAAGTCGATAGGATTATTTGTTTAAAAGTTATGATTTTTTTCGTAGGTGGGACATATACTGGGTGTTAAAAAAGTCTGGACACGGTCGAATATCTCGATAACGAAGAGTTTTACTAGAAAGTGTTTCAGACAAAAGTTATATGGCTTCGAGGGGGACATAACATGGTATCATTGATTTGACTTTGAAGAGTTATTTGAAGGTCACATGAAGGTCACTTTCAATTTCTTAAATGGAACCCTCTATTTTTTATTGCATATTCTTGTAGCTTATCTCGAGGGCTTTCCAAAACACTGTAATAAAATATTTTTCCCTCAAGTACTTTTTGAGTTATAAGGCTTGAAATCATTTCTTAATTTTACATAAACCGTAAAATATCTTGTAAAATATTCATTTTTCGATTATCTTACCTTAATACTTTTATGTACAAAATAATGAGAGGAATCTATTGGTGTAAAGAAAACATACAGTTGTTTTTAAGAAAAAATATGGAATTGTTAATTGCAAATTACATATTTTTTCTTCAAAACAACTATGTGTTTTCTTTACACCAATTGATTCCTCTCATTATTTTGTACATAAAAGTATGAAGGTAAGATAATCGAAAAATGAATATTTTACAAGATATTTTACAGTTTATGTAAAATTAAGAAATTATTTCAAGCCTCATAACTTGGAAAGTACTTAATGAAAACTAACTTGATTATAGTGTTTTGGAAAGCCCTCGAGATAAGCTATAAGAATATGTAAAAGCATATAGGGTGTCCCATTTAAAATGTTGGACGTGACCTTCACGTGACCTTCAGGTGACTCTTCAAGATCAAACTAATGGCACCATGTTATGTCCCCCTCGAAGCCATACAACTTTTGTCTGAAACACTTTCTAGTAAAACTCTACCTTATCGAGATATTCGACCGTGTCCAGACTTTTTTAACACCCAGTATGTCCCGGAGGTATGAAAGGGTTAATGAAAATGTTCGTATGACAAGCAATTGTACAGCACGTGTATGAAATCTTGTTCGTAGATACGAGCAAATGCGTATCAAGATCCTGGGGGACTGTTACTACTGTATAAGTGGTGCGCCCGTCGAAAAGCCGGACCACGCAGTCCTTTGCGTATACATGGGTCTATCCATGGTGGAGGCCATCAAGTATGTTCAACAGATAACGAACAGTTCTGTCGATATGAGGGTGGGAATTCATACGGGCGCGGTGCTCGCCGGGGTTCTCGGTCAGAGACAGTGGCAGTTTGACGTTTACAGCAAGGACGTCGAGCTGGCGAACAAGATGGAGAGCAGCGGAAGGGCTGGGTAAGAACCGTTAAATTTCTGAACGCATTATTGCATTCGAAAAGTTAGAGAGAATTGGAAAATCTAAATTCTTAATCAACGTCAAGTGCGTTTCGTTTCAATGGAAACAGTTTGAAACGTTATATTTGGAGGTGATATATTAGCTTCTATTTTTTCATCTGTTGTATCGAGGTCGCGCTTACATATCGAAAACGTAAATAAATAAATGCTTGAAGGAGGGTGCATATCTCGAACGCGACGTTGAGCTTCCTAAACGGGGAATTCGAGGTCGAACCGGCGCACGGGGAGGATCGGGAAGAGGCACTCCAAAAGGCCGGCCTTGTCACTTACTTTATAGTGAAAGCCTTGAAGCCATTTAAGCCAGCGGTAACGAAGAGCCTCGCCTCGTTGGCGGACGCGGAGAATTCGCAAAGGATAATGGAGAACGCGCAAGACAACGGAGACAATAGTAAAGAGGATTCCGAGGAATTTCAGCAACGTCTAAGAAAAAAGCTCGACAGTAGAGGTAAAAATTAGCCCCGGTTACACTTTCAGTTAGACACATGCGCGACGCTTTAAAAAAATTCGACAGAATTAAAAGAATTTTAAGGAATTAAAAGATTAAATCGCAATACGTTGCTTCTCGGTAAGAGGCTTAAAAATCCACGCATGCGTTCACCAAGTGCTACAATTATCGAAGCGGACGCTGACAACAATCGACGTTCGAGCGAGTGTCACTCATCTCGACTAACATTTAACTACGCGACAAACATTGATGACGAACAAATCATTCAAACGTATTTGAAAAATTGCGTGAGAAAAAACTTTTATATCTGTGGAAAATAATTTCATCTTGAAAAGAAAGAGAATTTTTCTAAATCCATTTTCATCAAATCAAATTTTTCGGGTGTAAGTTGGAGCGAGAGATTAATCTCGACGGCGGGGATCGACCGGATGATAATCCGTAGTGGCTAATCACCGGACATCCGGTCGTCCCATTAACGGCTCAAGCCTAAACGTGACGTCAGCGCACGAACACTCGTAGGTGGTGCTACCGACCTGAAAGGTCACGTCTCCTGGTTGACCCTACGGTTCAAGGATCCGGGAGTGGAGACGGCGTTTCACGAAACGTTGGAGGCCTTCTCGCCGCTGTCGCTCCTCGGCGGGCCTTTGGTGACGATGTGCGCAGCCCCGGCCTGGAGGCTGCAGCCCTGGGGACCGTTCACCTGGGGTGGTGCTGGCGTAGTCGCCCTTTTCGGCATCGTGCTCGCTGGGGCCACTTGTCTGGCCAGCGCCGTCAGGGCGACGTGGTTCAGAAGCACTCTCGCCCTCCTAATGACTTTCTCCCTTATAATATTTCTGTTATTGGACATGGTAAGAATTCAACTGGTCTCTTAATCGATACTTGTTGCTGCAACTTGACTCCACGAGAAATTTATTAAC
This sequence comes from Camponotus vicinus, assembly GCF_025532165.1. NCBI lineage: Eukaryota > Metazoa > Arthropoda > Insecta > Hymenoptera > Formicidae > Camponotus > Camponotus vicinus. The sequence goes on along the minus strand of NW_028141978.1, from coordinate 12,398,549 downwards.
AGAAATTTAATGATACATGTAGTCATTTGCAGCAATATTGTAACTTTCAACATTATATTTTGACGCTAAATAAACTACTAATAAGATATATAAGAATAAGATAACAAATATATAATATTCTTTTATCTTTTATGTCCCTCATATTTTTATTTTTTAATATTTAAGAAAAATATTTGTAGTATAATATTTTTCTTTCGCATAATATAATAGTTTTCCAGTAAAATATGATATTTTTTTTTCTTGAAATAAAGACTGAAAAAGGATCATAATATTCTGCATTATATTCTACTTTAAATATTATATAAGAAATATTTCTATTTTTGAGACATCTAGGAATAGATTAATTTTAACAACTATTTGTATTTAATTAATTTAATATAACATAACTGTAATTCTGGCATCACACATTTCTGCCCAAAAGTCTGAAACGAAATATTTGAAATACGAAAAAATATTTTATTATTATTTATACTTTAATATTTCCAAAAAGGCCGTTTTAATTTCTAATGCAAATCTTGCGAACAGTTGTACATTAATCTTGCTGTTTGTAGACCAACTGTGCTATCATCGACGACATCGAGCCGTCAAAGAATACTTCGCTAATTGTAAACTGGCGATCCTCGCGATGTCCGTATCCCTCGTATTATTCGTACATCGGTGTCCTCGCGCTCATCGCCATCTCGATGCCGACGTACCTCTGTTACCTGACCAAGGCGTGCCTGATGTATTTCCTTGCCGGCGCGCAGTCCTGCATCAACATTCTGTTCCTTGCATCGAGCCTCGACAGGGAGGACATGGCATCGAATTCTTTTGGGCTACCGGTGCCCTTCCCGCTGAAATATTCGTTGGCAGCCACCTTGTTCATCGTCGCGACCGCGCTAATCATCGTGGCGAGATACGTAAGTAAAGTGTTTTTCCTACACTGAGAAAAAAATCTGGTTGCATTAATTAGAAATCTAGTAGATTCAACCAGTATGTCTATTGGAAAATGGACGAATTCCTTTAGGAATTACCAGATGAGTATGATTAATTTCTTTCTGTTAAGGGGATGTCGGAGTCTTGTTTTACCGATGAAATGTTACATTTCATTTTTGTCCGAAATCTTTTTATTAGTTGCACAAAATAATAAATGCTCCTCCACGATTAAAGTGCATACAGAAACAAAGCGGGAAACTCCTGATATTAAAAATTAAAAAAAATTGGAAAATCGTAAAAACGTCATAACAATATTTGCTTAATATAAAAGTTTTGCAGTTTGTATGCACAAAATAAGATGGGTTCCCGCTAGAGATTGTATGAAGGAATATAAATGAATTTTTAGAAATGAGTTTAGAAGCCTAATGAAAAAGATTTCGGTTTATTTATCGAAATCTTTTTCATTATGTTTCTAAACTCATTTCTAAAAATTTATTTATATTCCTTCATACAATCTCTAGTGGGAACCTATCTTATTTTGTACATACAAAGCAAATATTGTTACGATTTGACCCCCCCAGAAGTCGATAAAAAACTGTAATTTTTCAATTTTTTCTTAATTTTTAACATAAAATCAGGAGGTTCCCGCTTTGTTTCTGTATGTTCTTTAATCGTGGAGGAGCATTTATTATTCTGTGCAATTAATAAAATGATTTTGGACAAAAATGAAATATGACATTTTATCGGTAAAACAAGACTCCGGCGTCCCCTTAAATTTACCAAATTTTCTTGGTAATAATACTAAACTTACAACAAAAATAGCATCACTGTGTCTATGTTTAATTAATATAACAAGAAATTTTATAGATCCAACTAGAAAATACTAACCAAATCCTTGTAGTAAAATCTATTAAACGTTCTAGTTATAAGAAATCGAGTCTTATCGTGATAACTAGAAATTCTTTGTTTAACCAAAATGCCTTCTACTAGATACGTCTTGTTGGTACAATCAAACGATTTTTCTCAGTGTAAAAAGATCTTGGATATTTTTTTCGTAGCATTTATTTTACGTTAGTAGCGATATGTTGGAATCATAATGGATTAATATCTAGTACGCGATTTTTCAAATGACGACGTAAATCTTCGAGTTTTTGAAAAAATTCGACGCGACTGTGTCGACTGCTGCGACTTTTAATGGATAGATACGGTCGCTTTACATTCGCGTAAATCGACTTTTCATCCCTTACAGTACGCGGTAAATGTAACGGCTCGCAAAAATGATCCCTTTCTTCGACGACATCGACAGGCATGTCGATAAAAGAACAATCAATTCTCCCGGGTTTATAAAATCGTGTCGATGGTCCAATTCGCGAGAGCCAAGCGTTGAAGGATCAGATATCAAAAGCGGATCGAATAGTTTGCGAAATATCATTATTCGCATAAATTGGCAGCAATGTTGTATTTTTAAAAATTATGTACGTATGTATATAGCTTTATTATTTTCAAAATTATTCTTATAAGAGATAAAATTATTCTTATTTCTCACGTTATTGCGATCACTTTATTTTGCATCCGATAAAATGAGACGAATGATTTATTACGATTTTCCGAAATAACTCGGCAATGAATATCGGGTGCGGAATAGAAATATAATCTGTTTGCGGACAGCAGTGACAACGCCTGGGTTCAATCGAGAAATTGGACCTCGGATAATTTGTCATTTTCGAGTGTGCTTTTCATGATACACGTTGAATAACACTCTATCCCACGTCCTTCAAATCACCGAGAGAGGCAAAAGCAATTTCACCTCGAATTTTCGTTTTAACGAGACATCTCCTCTCCATCGTCACGGAAATACAAGTCCACGAAACCAGAGAATATTAGTAGGATAGTAAAGATAAAGATTACATATTTTTGTTATTATCAATCTTTCTATAATTTTAGTTGTATAAAAATACAGGGTGATTCATTTTAATCTTAACAGGCAAATATTTTGAAAAATATGCGAGATACGAAAAAATATTTCAGACAAAAGTTATATGGTTTTAAAGGAGACATAAGATGGTGTCATTAATTTGACCTTAAATAGTTACTTAAAGGTCACGTGAAGGTCACCCTCAATTTTTTAAATGGAATAATGAGAGGAATCAATTGGTGTAAAGAAAACACATAGTTATTTTTAAGAAAAAATATGTAATTGTTAATTGCAAATTACATATTTTTTTTTCGAAACAACTATGTGTTTTCTTTACACCAATTAATTCCTCTCATTATTTTGTACATAAAAGTATTAAGGTAAGATAATCGAAAAATGAATATTTTACAAGATATTTTACGGTTTATGTAAAATTAAGAAACGATTTCACGCCTCATAACTCGGAAAGTACTTCATAAAAACTAACTTAATTATAGTGTTTTGGAAAGCTCTCGAGATAAGCTACAAGAATATGTAATAAAAAATAGGCAGTTCAATTTAAAAAATTGAGGGTGACCTTCACGTGACCTTCAAGTAACTATTTATGGTCAAATTAATGACACCATCTTATGTCTCCTTTGAAACCATATAACTTTTGTCTGAAACATTTTTTCGTATCTCGCATATTTTTCAAAATATTTGCCTGTTAAGATTAAAATGAATGAATTTCGGTCAAAACCTCATTCAAAAAAATCGCGCGAAAAATTTCGAGTAACAATTTCGTTGATAGACGAATTTGTCTCTATTAGGCTGAGAAGGCGCGAAGAATGCTATATCTGCGGGGACGAGAAGTAATCGCGCAGAGAGAACGGGCAGCTGACATGAAGCGGAGAAATGGCGCGCTGATATATAACATCCTGCCGCCTCATGTGGCCGCCTATTTCCTGTCGCACGCGAGACACTACGACGATCTCTACAGTCAGAGCTACGCCGAGGTGGGCGTGTTGTTCGCCAGCATGCCGAATTTCGCGGACTTCTACAGCGAAGAGAGCATCAACAATCAAGGCCTCGAGTGCCTCAGGTTTCTGAATGAGGTCATCTCTGATTTCGACGCCGTAAGTTCACATCCGTTTATCTCGCAAAGCTACGCGATACTCTTCTTCTCGACAAAATGAATCGATCCAGCGCTTTAAATATTTAATACAATTTATTAAAATTTATTTTATAAAGGAAAAAATTCGCGTTTTTGCGAGCGTATATTTAACAATTTTCACAGATTGATTGATTTGATTTCAATAAATATTTAAATTTTTTTGTTTCAATATTCCTGTTAGATTCTTGATCAGAAAAAATTCAGAAACATCATCAAGATCAAGACGATAGGCTCGACCTACATGGCCGCCTCGGGGATAACGGAATCGACGCAATCGGAGAACGGTCCCCGGTGGAGTCATCTCGTCACCCTCGTGGAGTTTGCTCTAGAGCTTAAAAAGGCTCTGTCAAGTATCAACGAGCAGAGCTTCAATCATTTCGTTCTAAAAATGGGCATCAATCACGGGCCGGTAACCGCCGGTGTCATCGGGGCGCGAAAGCCCCACTACGACATTTGGGGCAACACCGTCAATGTCGCGTCGAGGATGGAGAGCACGGGAAAAGTCGGCTGTATTCAGGTATCATAGAGATCAGAAATAAATCAACGATTAATATAATTAAATATATTTTTGTTTTTAATTTTTGTCTTTGAAAATAATCTTTGAACATGAATATTATTTCATGAAATGTAAAAATTGAAAAAAACTTTGCAGGTTACTGACGAGACGCGAAGGATACTAGAACCATTTGGTTTCGGATTCGAACAGCGTGGTCTTGTATTCGTCAAGGGCAAGGGACAGCTCTTGACGCACTACCTCATCTCCAAGGATGGCGTTTTTCTGGACCTGGACAGCGATTTGCCCGTTGAACCCACTCATCCGATAATCTATCAATAAATGTAATGAAGGCTCTAACTCAAATGAGGAATCGTTGCAAATCTCCATGGAAAAAAAAAGTCCCATTACATCTTTCTTCGAAATGTATCAGAGATTGGATGTTTGTTGAAAAAACACCTAACGTCCAATTTGCTTTCATTCGTCGAAAAAGCAAGAAAAGAGACGAGAAGCCAGCGAGTTGTAACTTAGACGACATTTCTATACACCGAACGAAATTTTCTCGACGAATATTCGGCGAGTTAAATGTATTGTCGTAGAGAACTCTCTAAATATTAGCATCCTCGTGTCTCTCATAAGGAAGAGATTGCACGCAGAGGAAGGACGAGAAGGCTCCGATCGGACAAGATCGACGTTTAGATCCTTTGCAGCTGTCTTCGAGTATTATCGTACGTCACCATATCATCCATCGATTAATGTGAAGGGAGAAATTATAGTCGCATTGATTACTCGTTATCATAACGTTCGCACGCACGCGTACAAGAGGAGGTCATGCGTACGTGTGTGCATCCCACGAATGGCGGGAGTGTATCGAACTCGCGTACAGGGTATATTTGAACAAAACTAAAGAGTAGTAGGTTTTAGAGACATACTACAGGCCGAATGAAACGATATTTTGATGTATCGCCGTGTAAATAGCAACAGACGCGTAGGTGGAGAAAAAGATATAATATAATAGCAGATGTATTTGTCGGATGAAGCACCAAGAAGGATAACGTAGAAAAGTAATCTCTTCATGTGTCGTAAATCTTGCAGATCCAATTTCTTTCTTCAAATTATACCGACACAAAAAAGAACCCCTTGCGCGGATTTTGTCACAATATCAGGACTTTCACTAATCTAGAATCTTTATTATACAGATAATAATTAAAAAAAATTAGTACAGATAATAAATAAAAAAAAAAGCTCTCATCTCGAAATAACTCTTCGTCAAGTTTCATGTCCGATTTACAAATCGCGTCGATTTTCACGCCTCGATCGTGCTTTCGAGAGTGACAATCGATGGCGAGCGACGCGGACGATATGAGGAAACCATTTGACGGAACAAAGTATCGAACGGAAGTATTCAACAAATCAGAGACATACACAATAAATATATAACTTAATAAAGAGGAAACGAAAGCAACAAATACACATCCCTAGGGACTAAATAAACGTGTGCCGTATAGAAAAAGGGAGAAGAAAGTGAACATAAAGAAAGGAAACACGAAATCACCGATGCAGTAGCAATTTATTTTTCTACAGTCGCCGAGAGAGTTTATCACCAAACTAAGATTACTCGGATACGTACACGAGGAAGCTTAAAGGAAACTTTTTACTAACACTTTCGTTATGTACGACGGCACAAGTCACGATGCAAATATGAAAATCTTTCCCTGCGTGTTCAAGAGTACTTTATATAATCACTCTTGAGATCAGATTCTCATATGACAATTCGAATAAGTTACAACGTGCTCGTGCAATACTGCGTTGGATGTAACGAGAGGGATGTGCGAGAGAAAGACAGAGTGAGAGTGAGAGAGAGAGAGAGAGAGAGAGAGAGAGAGAGAGAGAGAGAGAACGACGAGAGACTGAATGAAAAAAAAAGAAAAAAAACAAGTAGGTATCGGCCTAAGCGCAAGAGAAACTAAGCAAAAGTCAAAAATAGATCTCTTTGTTCAATGAAAGAGAAAGAGAGAAGCGATTTACTTCCAAATCCTTTCATGGAATTGCGTACTTCCATTTCCAGCCGATTTCTCGCCCATATTATCACGCGTACACGAAAGCATGCACACGTATCCATTGACAGATACATCCTGTCACATACACATGTGTACGTAGATCGGAGAGTATCTCTTGTAAGATAGCAATAAACGAACTCTCTCTTTCGCGTATATACATACAGGGTGTCCCATTTTAAATAATACGCTCAAATATCTCCGAAACGGTGCGTTAAATAAAAAAATGTTTCAAACAAAAGTTGTATGGCTTGAAGGGGACCATCAGATGGTGGCAATGATTTGACCTTGGAGAGTCGTTTGAAGGTTACGTGAAGGTCACTTTCAATTTTTTAAATGGACCCCCTATTTTTTATTACTTAGTCTTATAGCTTATCTCTAGAGCTTTACAAAACACTATAATAAAGTATTTCTTCATTGAGCACTTTTCGAGTTATGAGGCTTGAAATAATTTCTTAATTTTACATAAACCATATAATATCTAGTAAAATATTCATTTTTCGATTATCTTACCTTAATACTTTTATGTACAAAATAATGAGAGGAATCAATTGGTGTAAAGAAAACACATAGTTGTTTCGAAGAAAAAATATGTAATTGTTAATTGCAAATTACATATTTTTTCTAAAAAACAACTATGTTTTTTCTTTATATCAATTGATTCCTCTCATTATTTTGTACATAAAATTATTAAGATAAGATAATCGAAAAATGAATATTTTACTAGATATTTTATAGTTTATGTAAAATTAAGAAATTATTTCAAGCCTCGTAACTCGAAAAGTGCTCAATGAAGAAATACTTTATTATAGTGTTTTGGAAAGCCCTCGAGATAAGCTACAAGAATATATAATAAAAAATAGGGGGTTCCATTTAAGAAATTGACGGTGACCTTCACGTGACCTTCAAACGACTCTTCAAGGTCAAATCATTGCCACCTTTTGATGGCCCCCTTCAAACCATACAACTTTTGTTTGAAACATTTTTTTATTTAACGCACCGTTTCGGAGATATTTGAGCGTATTATTTAAAATGGGACACCCTGTGTATTGCATGTACTATGTCTCCGAAGGATCGATCGATACGCGAGGAATCGGAAAAAATACGATCGACATGTGCCACTTGTAAAAAGTAGATCAGGAGAAATTGATAGAAACTCATTTTGAATACCTAATTTTCGAGATTGAAGATCACGTTTCAAAAACATTTTTTTATTTTTCTTAATTCAAATTGAAAGAAATGCAGAAATAATAATTGCATTGTAAATAGAAAAAGAGAGAAAAATATATCTAAACGTTTTTAAATTGACATCTCTGACATCAAGAAAAAGTAGATTCTATCTTACAGATTTAAGTTTCTATTAATTTTTTTTGACTTATCTCTCTTTTGCGAGATTATCGAATGAGCGGATGGCGAAACAGAAAATGTGAAATGTGCAAAACAATTCGCATATAATCGTGTATAATCGTATAAGGAGAATATATCACTGTTGATATGTTAGCACACTTTAAATGTGATGAGCTCGAAAAATTTGAGGGAAATAAAAACACCTGTCATAAAGACTGTTAACTTTCTAGAACAACAGACAGGTAGTATGTAAAATTACGCGAGAAACTCCACTCGAGATAATAAATGGCATCTATAAGATAATTGTATTTTTTTTTTCAAAGAAGCGCTCACGTCACGCTTTCAAAATTTATTCACAGAGATCCAAAGGATCATTATTATTTGTCCTTTGCAAATTACATTTGCGCGGGACATTTAAGGAGAGCTCTCGATTGTTACTACTGAGAGGCTTTAGATAGGCTTGGAAATTTGGAACTAGTTTATTTTAGACTAAAATCATCGACATGATAATGGCATTTTGTCAGAAAATAGTATAAAAATAAAATGAGCTTAAGCATCAAAAGGTTTGGCCTAATAAGCGCTGGTTGTGGAAGTCGCAAGTAATTTAGCATGAGAAAAAAAATGAAATAACAATCAAGATAATCTTCCTGCGAACTCGAATCTTTTTAGATTCTGGCTATGAATAAACCTGAAGAATTTTCTATCGGCATTTTGAAACAGGACTTTGAAACAACCTTTAACATTCGGCTGTTTCGCGACAGAGAATCAAGTCCATCTCTTAAACGCGTCTAAGATTATATCAATCAAAGACAGGAATAGCGAGTGTTAGTGTTAAACATTAAACATCTTTGTAAATAATTTTCAAATTAGAAATTCTGTGAAATTTGTGAAAGTAAAATGAGATTGATGGAAGAAGAAGCCTCGTTGACTATCTGCGGTTACGTCGCCTAAATCGAACCCCTTTGTAATTTCCAATTGTTTATAATTACAATGTTATTAATACACTATGCCACTAGAGATTAAATTCCAAGAACAAAGAGAAGGTAAGATTAAATTATGAGTAAGATTGAGAAGAATGCAAACTAGTAATTTTCCAGTCCTTTTATTGTTTCTTCTTTTGCGTTCTGCTGGGAAGAAAGAAAAGTAATTTATCGCGAAATGGAACAATCAAGTGGTGGTAATTACAACGTTTACAAGCATTATATTTAGCATAGACGGGGGCGAGAGGGGGAATTATACAGAGAGAATCGGGGAAACGCTCTGATACGAGAGATCACGAATTCGTGTATTGGCACGACTAAAATTCAACGCGCAACAATTTTACATTGCATCGACTTATTTTCCACGGCGCACCAGCTGATACTCTCGACAGGCTAGTCTGAGAGAGTCTCCCAACAGAATACTGTAAGTACCATAATAAAAACGTATACCGCCGAAAATTCGCGAATACCCTTCTAGTGTAATCAATTTAATTTACACACTTCACATATGTTTAATTTTTTTTTTCTTATCAACTATACAGTCTTTGTTCAAATACAGCGAGAAAGAGAAGATAAACCTTGAGAAACATAAAAAATTTGATTCTCATTTCTATTTAGCTTTATTATCGTTTTGCGGGTCGACGACGTGATAACAATGGAGACTGCAGTGTAATTTAGGTCAGGTCTTTTCAGCTGCCCTTTTCACATTTCCGTCTCTCTTTTTTTCACTCTCGAAAAATTCTACGCTTGTTTCGAGCTGCTACGAAACGCGTAAAATACTGCAGGTGAAAGGAACAGTTTTATTAATTTTCAGCTTTCGGTAATATTTAAAAATGTTGTAGGATTTTACTTTTGTTGCATTATACTTTTTCGCGCCGCTCAAAGGTCCAAGAAACTGCGGATTAAAAATGTAGAGAAAGTGAAAATTAAATTTCTCATCGATATAAATTCCATCGTTGAAGAAATACCATTCCTTCCATGATTTCATTTTGATCGCAAGATTTGCGGCAATATACATTTCGTACAATTGTGAAGTATGAGGTGAAAGGTCAAGTTTTAACTTTGAATCGCGACAAAATATCATCGTCATTCGTTCTGAATCGTTCATAATCGCGCATAATCACACAAAGATAAAGAAAGAAATTTTTTTCTTCATGCATCGTAGTGCAACAACATTAGTGTTATATATATATATATATATATATATATATATATATATGTATATATTGTACCGTACGATAATTAAAAAAAGATAGAACGCGGCACTTTCGCTCTATGCGATGACGCGTCTCGGATTAACTTTAGAAATTTCGTTGCTTTTTCGTACGGAGCACAACATCGAAATAACAAAGAGGTACGCCTCCGAATCTCTAAGTAACGATCATAAATATGTACAATGTATATGTATAGTTGTTGTATGCATGTATATACAGGGTGTCATGAAAGTGAGCATGACTTTAAAAAATTAAGGTAGATTGGCACAAAATTAAAAGAAAAGTCTTGTACAGTTATGCAATATTCGCAATAATTAACGAGAAATAAATTAAAGAAAATCGGCCAATGCGCGTTGATTGCCAACGGTGATTGGGGAGGGGAGGAGCGATGAGTGTGTAGGCGCGCGGCGAAGGCTCTTCCCCTCTCCAATCACTGCTTCGCCGCGCGCCGCCTTTATGTTACAATGAGACCGCCTTTACCGCCACGCACTTCTAGCCACGCGCATTGGCCGATTTTCTTTAATTTATTTCTCGTTAATTATTGCGAATATTGCATAACTGTACAAGACTTTTCTTCTAATTTTGAGCCAATCTACCTTAATTTTTTAAAGTCATGCTCACTTTTATGACACCCTGTATAATAAAGTATTATACAGGGTGTATCTGAAATGATGCACTAAACTTTAGGAGCGTATTCTAGAGGTCAAAATAAGACTTTTTTTCTTATGAATATAGGTTCGCAAATGAACCCCCCTCCGAGCTAAAATTCGAAAATGTGTGAAATTGACCAAACACCCACAACGCAAATTTATTTATCTCTCAAGAGAGGGTGATAGGTAACGTCAAAACCTTTTTTTTCTGAAATACAGCCAATTTTTAATTTTTTCCCCAAACTTTAGGGGTCTCTAGCTCGGAAGGGGGTTCATTTGCGGACCCATGTTCATAGGAAAAAAAAGTCTTATTTTGACCTCTAGAATACGCTCCTAAAGTTTAGTGCATCATTTCAGATACACCCTGTATATAAAACGAACAACACTAGGTTATAGGAAACAAACTCAAAGATGCTTTCTTTTGAGCGTACTTCGAGTAAAATGCAGGATTAAAACGAAATCGAAACCGACACGAGGATCCAGCAAAAATAAAAAGTCATACCTTTTAGAACATTTTTAATGAGGAAACTTAATGAGCATATAACAAGCGAGTCGAGTTTATTTTTATTTACTGACGTAACGATCGATATGAGATTTTATAAAAATACACGATAAGCCTCAACGTTGATCAACAGCCGGATTATGCTATAAAAATTATTCAATGTCGCGCGCAATATTAGGTTTCGATTTAGTTTCAAACCGCGACGTGTGTTTTAGACAAAGCATAGACGATAAGCGCTGCGACTTTCGCAGATTAATTTCTCACTATTGGAAGGTGCGATTCGTTTCCGATCGGAAGCCTCGACGGTCTCGAGTCGCGCTTAATACATATTATAATTTAATTTCGCCGGGAAGGAGCGCTTCCCGACCGATTGTCACGAAGAGAAGTTATATAAAGCACTTGGACAGTCACAAAGTTCGCGAAGAAGTCACGAGATTATACGCTCGCATGCGGCTTTCGTATTGAGATGGCGACTCTGCGCACGTACAAGGCACTGCAAAGCAACGTAATTACATTGTTCGAAAATCGATGGATGGTTTATCGTGTTAAATTAAATAGTCAATTAAATTATTAAAAGATATAATATTATAAAGATATGGCACGATAGTCAAAAAATTTTTCTTTACGTTGAACAAATTTTGTTACACATGCATATATTTTTTTAATTGAAAATTTTTAAAAATTATAGGTGAGTTTTTATCCAAAATAAATTTACATGGAAAATTAACCGGAGAAAATTCCGTTATTTCATTAAAATTCGCGAAATTATTATTATATTTTAATTTTACATTAATTTCAAAAATACGATCGTTTAATAGCGTTTCATTTTGCTTATGAATCTGTGCTTGAAATGCGATATAATCGCACAGTTGAAACATCCAGCTTGCCAGATTGCACAAAGCGCACCCCTCGAATCATACCGCGCAGAACAGACAGTTGAATGGCTCAATCGTCCTCACAATCGTCGCAGAGTCGCGATCCGGAATTATTGATTGACAATGAGACCCCTCCCAGTTATCGCTTATCAATATGATGCAGCGAAATTTGTCGAAGGATATTGACACGACTCGTTGAATAATACTTTAACGAGTTACCGTAACTTGAAGTATCGATGGAAAGCAATGCAGCGCGAGAATGCAACGCTGTTCTCGTTCGATAGAGACCAAAGCACAAGTTCGTTATATCGAGATACTTTAGATTGAAAGAGCGCACTCGGGATTTTAACGAGTATATCTTTCTTCAATTTTCCCATACAATATTACTCTTAATCAATATTATTCTTTCAAGAAATAGACTAGATTGGTAGCAAACAGACGTACATTCCGTTCATCGAAATCTTCTTGACGCCGATGTTATTTATTCACATTCTTTACGAAACGTAATTACTTACACGTACACCATATACCATTTTATTAACATACTTTTTGTCGATCCAATGGACCCTCGTTATTATTATCTTCCCAATAACGCTATTTTCATTACCATTCTCGCGTTTCCTCCACATGGCAGCGTCGTCTTCATTGCTGAAACCTCGTATTAGATATATGTAATACACACATTGGTTATATAAAGAAAAAGTAAGACGTTGTATAAAATCTTTTTACACCCTGACTAGTCGCGGGGTGAGAGTGATATCGACTGCCACGCAGTCGTATCATCTGTTCCATTTGTCAATCTCGTCATCGGAGAATTGGCGAACGTTTATCCCAAACGTGGATCGTCTCATGTAGAGCCTCCGACGCTTCATAATCCTTTTCTCTCGCGCTCATACGAGTCGCGATTCAAATCTCCCCTCAGGCTTCATCAAACGTTACCGCTAAAAGCGTCGCTGACACCCAGACGATTATTATCCTGCACCGATCCAGGATAACGACCAGGCGCCAGCAACCATCCTCACGTCTTGGCGAACTTGTAGACGACACCGAACACCAGCACGCTCACCAGCATCAGCACCATCGCGGTCACCACCTTGGCGAAGGCGTTCAGTCCACTCTCGGTGGGTTGTTGCGATCTTCCACTTGGCATGCTTTGCTTGGCGGCGAGGCCGCGCGCCAGAGCGGGAAAAGCCAAGCTCTGGGTGAAGGTCAGCTTGTGGAGAGACTCTGATAGGGAGTACGGACCTACGGATCCGCGGGCCGCGGCCCTTAACAAGGCGTATTCCAGGTCCAGAGCATCGAACATGCTGTATCTGCAAAAGTGTTTGTAGGTAATTAATATTATTAATATAATGAATATTATGAATATAATTAATATAATTAATATATTATTTTTTTAATATTTTATATTATAATATTAATTATTTAATTATTATATGACGTAAGCTAGTTTATATATTTCGTTGACACAGTATTTTTATTCGATATCGCTTTCTTTTTCTGTCCGAGAAAGTATTTTACACGCGTCTTTGTAATTATTACTATAATTGATTTCCATTATCTGTTCCCATTAATTCACTCAAGTCTAATCGATTTTTATATTACATAAGACAATAGGTTTTTTTAAAATGCTTTCGCGACTTTAGAAGTGAGCGCAATAATTTTGATATAAATTCTCGCTTCGATCAAAACACGGATCTCTATCAAGGCGATCCAATGTCTCGGCCTCGCGCGAAATTCTGCGTGTTGCTCGCGAGATTGCCAGAGATCGTGTCGAACAAAAAAAAAAACGAAATTGGAACGCGATCGACCTCGAGTGCAAAAAAAAAAAGGAAAAAAGCGATTCTCTCTTGAGGCTCTTGTAGAAAGAAGCACTCGATATTTGTGTCAAAAGAATCCGTACGAATGCGAATACAATTCAATACATGTGAAACGCCGGCGCTGATACACGTCAATGACGTATGTACGTCCCCGTGTACGTATTAATGTACATACATCATGTCAAGGTCGTTCCTTGATACGAGCCAAGACCGAGTCCAAGGCTTGGCGCGCGATAGATTATTTGTGACGTTCAGATCTCTAGGTCCTTGCTAGAGCCGCGCACATGCGGCCAAGGATAAGGTCGTTTCTACGCGAGTAAATATTTGCGTCGATCCTTTGAGCACAAGAGATAAAAAAAGATAAGACGAGTTTTTTTTACGCTGATGCTTTCACGTCAAACTTGTCGCGACTATTTCGAAATTTTATCTACGATGGCAATGTCTATTGCGTGTCTCTCGATATTACTATAACTCTGCCCATTTGCCGTAGTTCGGATGTCGGCAGAGATATCATGTGTCCCTCATTTTCTACAAGAGCAAAAAAATTTTACGATATTGATCTACTTCTTATTTTATTAACAACCTACGCGTGTGCCATTCACTCGTATCACTCGGTTATTTTATTATTTTAGTTAAAGAAGTTGTTATTATTATTGTTTACACATATATATAAACGTTAGAAATTTATTACAACAAATTTAAAATAACATTTTTTAAATATTTTATTAAAATATATATAAGAACCAAAGAAATCATTCTTTACTAAAAATTCTCTTCAAGTTTTTGTTTTTAAGCTTTCCATAATATTAATCATTCAAATGACAATTTAATTTTTGAAGGATATTATTTTTTAAATACTTCTATTTGAATAAAATTTTTGTTCGATTCATCAAACGCACATTATTAACACCTTCGAATAGTCAAATTATAATTACATGATCTTCATTGATGCGAAATAATGCACAACCTACATCGAGACAATCAATCGGTACAATAAAAGAAAAAGGCAATGAATCCGACATTTTGGATAAATCAATTTTACGTATTCTTTCAAGAGCAAATATATTATAAAAAAAAAACAATTTTTTTCAATTAATGAGAAGGAAAATGAATCACCTGCTGCTGCGTCTCCTGTCCTGCGAGTGCATTGACACGATCGCCGAGCTCGGCATTGATCGCAGACTGCTGGTGGTCGAGCTGGAGGGACTGGGTGGCGCAGGTCGATCTTCGTGATCCTCGTCCACGGACATCCTGTCCGGCGACGGTGGACTCTTCAATCCTCCCGCGTTATGGTGATTGTGATGAAGATAGGGCAGCTGCAGCCGAGCGTGGTCCGGATGTAGCAAACTGGCGCGACGCGACTGCTGCGGCGTCATCGCCGGGCTGTTGCAGGTGACACCGCATGGTGATGGCGATGCCTTTAATTAACAAATATTAATAAATATTAATGTGCTAATTAACTTGTTAATGTTTTTTAGAGAAACTCATTTCAGTAAAAGCGTAATCAATTTTAGAAAGGATCTTAAGGGGATGCCGGAGTTCTGTTTTACCGATAAAATGTCATATTTCATTTTTGTCTTAAATCATTTTATTAATTGCACAGAATAATAAATGCTCCTCCACGATTAAAGTACATACAGAAATAAAGCGGAAACCTCCTGGTTTTATGTTAAAAATTAAGAAAAAATTGAAAAATTACAGTTTTTTATCGGCTTCTGGGGTCAAATCATAACAATATTTGCGTTGTATGCACAAAATAAGATAGGTTCCCGCTAGAGATTGTACGAAGGAATATAAATGAACTTTCAGAAATGAGTTTAGAAGCCTAATAAAAAAGTTAGAAGCCTAATGAAATTTCGGTAAATAAACCGAAATCTTTTTCATTAGGCTTCTAAGCTCATTTCTGAAAGTTCATTTATATTCCTTCATACAATCTCTGGCGGGAACCTATCTTATTTTGTGCATACAAACTGCAAAACTTTTATATTAAACAAATATTGTGATGACCTTTTTACAATTTTTCAATTTTTTTTTAATTTTTAATATAAAATCAGGAGGTTCCCGCTTTGTTTCTGTATGTACTTTAATCATGGAGGAGCATTTATTATTTTGTGCAACTAATAAAAAGATTTCGGACAAAAATGAAATATAACATTTTATCGGTAAAACAGGACTCTGGCATCCCCTTAAATACTCTTGCATTCTTCGATAAAAATTCATTGACTCTTACATGACGTTAAAAGACACCAGCATTGTTCGTCTGATCAATTAAAAATTATTCAGAGAAAATTTATCTTATTTATATCTCTCTCTTGTTCTCTTCTCTTCTTGCATATAAAAGTTGCACCTGAATAGATTCGATGCCACTGTCGTTGACGTTTTCCTGCACGTCTGGGAACACAAAAACTGGGGCCTGTCCATCGGCCTCGGCTTTGGGCGAGTCGCTGGGCCATATTTGAAGAAGGGGAAGCCCACCGCGCGTCTCGTTGCAGATTTCGGCAACGACGACGTTGCTTGACGATCCCCCGGTATTGAGGCACAAACCCAGCTCTCTCAGTGGCTTCTGCTAAACGACGTTTAATTCTTAATCCCCTGAGATATATTAAGTTCATGATTAATCTCTCTCTCTCTTACGATGGAAATTTAATCTTTTCTGCTCGCTCTTCGTATAAATTCAGATTTGTTCGAAAGTTTTATATCGAAATGTAATTTAATTATTTCTGGAGAATAAGGTTGAATACAAATCTAGATAAAAGGAGATTTAAATTTTCTCCTGCTAGCACATGCACTTGAAACTGTATTTTCATTGAATTTTTACGAAACTCGTATCGTGCGATACGAGTAAAAAAACTCCTTGCAACTTTTAGTTACTCGTTGACTTTCGATAACAAATAATGTTGCCGCTAGAAACTTGATAATATCCCTGCGGCACGAGACAAACATTTTCTGCGGTAGCGACATGTAAAAGATCCTTCACGGTCGGATATTAACATATGAAATATTAAAAATAAAATATTTTTAGTCACGGTCACGTTTCATACGTAGATTAATCGATGAGATACTCGCGGCTGTTTCATTGAGGGAAACTTTATTTTCAATTTCGATGACGTTGAAGAAAGATAATAAGAGGAGGTCCCCTGTAAAACTTTTTTAATTTAAAGGTTAAAATGGACACATAAATATTTTTTCCCACGGATTTTTGGCAATAACACATCGGATCTTACGTAAACGGAGCACAGATTTTATAATTGCTCCTGTGAAGCAGTGATAAATCGGAATTTCCGCGTTATTGTTAACAAGTTTGTCACGAAATATCGTGCTCGCGTCTACTTATCGAACACATTTGCAATACCATAAAATGTACTTTTGACGTCATATCGGTAACTGTACATAACTAATATATAATTACAGCTGAGATCTCAGTAAACTTGGAAGAATCTCGTAATTGCTTAGAAAATTGAGAGATCGTGATTAATGGATTAGGTTGTTGAGTTACTAAATAAAAACTTTGTAATGTATCGCACGGCCATGAACTATTCATAAATAAAGCACTAATTTTTTATTGATATTATGGTGCATGAATCTTGGGACTAGAATAACTAATGTGTCACACTAATGCGCGCGCGATTTGCCTTCAGAAGAGAGAAAATGTCACACACTCGCTTAAATCACAAATAATATTCCAGTCACTTTTAATATATAATGTGATGTCAATCTATATATCATCTATATATCATCATTTAATTCTATATTATATTTTATGTCGAGTATATATAAATTAACAATGAAATTATATAATCTTTTAAATATCCAAAAAGTCATTTTTTCTTATAAATATTCGCATCTCATGAAAATATAAGAATATAACGAATAATCTGTTTTAAAAATATAAATAATTATTACATAAATTATAGAACAATTTTTATCTGATAATTATTTTACTTATAAAAACTTAATAAGCCACTAAACTTTTTTTTATCTTATAGAATTAAAGATACTATCTCACTGTTTCATCCCTCAACAATTTCCTACATTAAAAATTATTAAGCCATCAAAAAGAGTTTGGCAAAATAAAATGTAACCTGTCATCCATTTCTTGGTTCATAATTTCTCAATGGATTATTATTCTTTGCCCTTGATCGTATCTCACCTTCGGCCTTTTCGCGCCGGAGCTTATTCGTCAAGGGCTCCCTATCCGTCGATCGAGCGATCTGATTTTATTAAACCTGCGATGGTGGACAAGCGTGGATAATAATAATACGTGGTTTAAAGTTCAAAATGTCGTCGTCGTCATCGTCGTTGTTGTCGTGCGAGAATCGCAATCGCGCAGGAAGCCGCGCGTCCATCGACGAGACATAACCGGAGGGGGATAAATGGCTCGCTGGTTTCCGGTGCGGCGAGCTTGCAAAGGTCGCTCCGCTGTACAAAAAAGTGTCGGGAAAAGACGACAAGCCGCAGAAGCAACGCGAAACTGATCGATAAAGCGCGAGCGAGAGGAAGCGCGTTGTTAGAGAAAAAACCGCATAACTCGTCACGAATTCGTTCCGGATTTGTGTCTCTTTTTCTTTCTTTCTAATTTTATATGTCAGCAAACTTTTTGCCTGCGTATCAATTTTCTAAACGTCCGTAATGGGCGCTACTTGAACGGAAATGTCGATATAAACAATTTCTGCGCTTTTAGCAACAGAATTTTATATCAAAGGATTTTTTTAAATATATGCATAATTTAAATCTATCTGAAATTGATAAATATTTATAATATATTACATATTTTTGTATTTATATTCGTCAACGCGTAACGATAGAATTTAAAATATCTCGCTCACGACACAAATTATTTCCAGTTTTTCGATAAAGCAGACTTGTCAAATGGACCGAAAGAGCCTAAGAAACTAATGGACGGACATTTTAAAATATTCATTTATTGCAAAACGATCATACGAGTAACGCTATATATAATTCACTTTTTGAATGGCTTTTTCGTCGAATAAAAAAAAATGATTCGATAGAGAATGAAGGTAGCACGAAGGGTTTGGCCCAAAAAGAACACGAAACAGAAATCGATAGTGCGTGAGCAGGATGTGTGTCGGCGATATACCTGGAAGGTCGTAGTTGAAATATCGAGAAATCGAAACGATAATTAGCAAAGATATAAAGGAAAGAAGCAACAGCTGCTGATTAAATAAATATATTAAAAACGCTCGAGAGGGAAGATTTCCCTCCCTGATTCTTATTCCATCTTTCAACATCTGCGGCAAAATTTAACATTTTTTTTCTCCTTGGCTGAATAATTTCGAAGCTAAGGGACACGATGAGGGGAATATACGATGTCGCGATACGGAATCAGATCGATAATATAAAGACCCTTTTTTTGGAGAGTACAAATTTGTTTCTGCAATGACAAAAATTCACAGACACGTCCTCTCCATCGATAGTGAAAACAGTCATCGAAGTCACCGCGAGGGAAAATGCATCGAAGCGAATTGAAAAGGGATTCGTTTCTCTCTTTGGAAATCTTCCGCCACACTTGCATGTCACTGGCTTTTTCTGAGGACCGTCACAATCCGTCGCTCAAACGGACCGATATACAAATACAAGAAACGCGATGCGAATAAAACGAGTTATTTTACGTATCATCGCGTTCAAGCTTCGGATATGTCATAAAAGCTCTCGAAACGCGAGCCTGGCTGCGCTCCAAATTGATCAGCGGAAAATCCCGCAATAAAATTTAAAAATGGTCGAGAAATAATAATGCGTAATATCTATCCGGGATATAGACTCTCGGAAAGCTTCCTTTCAGCTCTGCTTTGATCAATTTGGACGGGGAGTCGAGAAGTCTGCAGAGGAGAGAACGTTCCGCAAATCCCCTCGGAATATCCTGCGAGGTAGCGAAGAGTTTGTGAATTTTGACGTTTAGATAATATTTTGACATTTAGATAATATTTTCGCACGGTCGGTCCTAAAAGCGTGAAAAGTCACTCACTGCTGTGCGCTTCGAGTCGAACAATCTTGCCAGCGAAGTTAATGCAAATTGTATCGCGTGTCTGATCCGGAAGCTGCGTCTCGCGAATCTCGCAATGCATTTTTCATGATTTAATCTACGAGTCGTGAAACGCACGACAGTAAAAAAAAATATTATTCCATCACGCTATTCCCGAGGCGATTAAAATCTTCGCTCCGACCTTACTAATAATTTGCGACACCCTCACAGAATTCATATGCTCGCAAGTAAGCGTTTATTTCATTGAAAGATATCGCGTGCATTTATCTCAACGTATTTATTTCAATTTTATAAATTATTAATACTTCACTTTGTGATGTCTATTCGATTAAATGTTTTACACACAAGAGAGATCTGTAAGATTTTAATATGAGTCTTGATGTGATTTTTTTCTTTAAATTAAAGGAAATTTAAGAAAATTTTTTTTTTAGAAAATTTAAAGGATTATTAAAAATGAATTATGATAAAACTATCAACTAGAAAGGCAGCCGATAATTATTGGAATAGAGCACTGACTCGCATGATGGCGTAAAGAGACATGTTTGTTCGTGACCATGACTAAGATCTCGTCTTCCTGTTTAGCCTTGGCACGAGACGGTCGATGAAGGCAAGGAAAAAAAAGCGGGGAGATCGTTTTCCTGGCACAATGCCTGCGTCAACTAAATGAAAAGACCCTTGTGCTTAGAATCGCATATTATAGTTTCGCATATTATATTTTGCATATTATAGTTTCCGACACTTTATACATGCGTACACATTATATGGAAATGTTTCTCCCAAACAATGGAGGCTCGCGGCCATGTTGCAAATAGTATTTGATAGATGAAGCCTCATTTATTGCGTTAGAGTTAATTCCGACTTCAACGCAGATATATTTTATAAAATATTAACAAGCAATATAATTAATATTTTCCCGCTCGATCATAATTTTGTAATATTTTTATAATTTTACATGTAGCTGTTTTTTCTTATTAATTATAGAGACTTTATAAAGATAGTTAAATTATAAGAAAAATCAATAGATAAAAAGTAATAAATAAAATATAGAGACATAATACAAAGAGGGTTTCTTGCGCGAAATAAACCCCTAACCGCTGTCAATTTTTCGAATTTCTCGGTAGATCGGCAGGTCGCTCGTAAACTGAATCCAACAAGTTTTTATAGCGACCATCCCTATGTAATTCAATCTACAAGGGAGTATCGTAAAATATATTTCGGAAAATATAATAAAAGCGTGGTAAAAGTGGAAAGACGAAAAATATAACGAAGCAAATTTATTTGAGAGATACGTGCCATTCAGATGCGAAAAAGTGAGCGATAGATGAAATATATAGTTGAGCGATTCATCGAGAAACGTGCTATCTAGATAAAACGTGTGTATCTAGAATATTCAATTTACTTTAATAATAACTAAATTGTTCGTATATCTTTTAAGCAACATCAACTATTTGCGATGCAGCCGCGATGAAGTACAGATTGCATAGAACGGGATTCCGACCCACCTGTATGCTTCCCGCACTCGTTGACTTTCGATGGACGCGATAAATTCTCAAGCATACGAGAAATAATCAATGTCTTTTCTTTTCATTTACGTATAACACTGAGAGCAATCTACGCACTCGTTCTTAAAACATTATAACGTAATAACGAGATGATCACGGAATAATTTCACCACATATATTGCAAATCATCACACATAAGAAGTCAGAAATCACTCCCCTCGGTCGCGCTTACAACCATCGAGCCCATCTGCGCCCATCGTGCACTCTCATAAATCACGATCCCCCATAAATCATGATCGAATCGCAAGGAAAGGAGCTAAAGCTCCCCTAAAGTAATAACCGCGTCGTTCGGAAAGAAAAGGAGAAAAATGAAGGAATAAACGAGCGCGACGCGATCGATCCTACCTGCATGCTTCTGATCACATGCCAGAAGATCCCGGCACGATCCTCCGAGGCGTCCGTTTATTTGGTCCAGGATTACGAATTAGACTCTCTCGGCGGCGATGGGAGCTCGGTTCTCCTCGGATTTTGAACTGCGACTGCGATCCGGCCGCGCGCGCGGCAGAACCGTGTGCTTCCCTCCGCGAGGATTGGCTCTCCGGATGGGGAAGGGATGAAGAGAGCCAGGTGGATAGCGAAGCGGGGGTTGTTTTCGCTCCGTGCCGGTCGAGGGTGAGAGCGACGGTGGTCCGTTTATCACCGCGCTGGAGCGATGAGCCGTGTCTTGACAGGTGGACACGAAGGGTAGGTAGACCGACAGGTCGAACGTTTTAGCTTTCTCCCTCTCCCCCGATCGGTTGAATCTTTTAACGAGAAATCTCTGGGGGATGATAAGGGGGACGCTCGCAAACCCGCATTTGCCATTTTGCGCGTTTATTATTTCATTTCACCTGATGTGTAAATCGACGACTCTTATCGCGTAAACCGTATTATTTTCCCCTAAATGAATTTCCCTCTTTATGTTTATGACGTGATAAACTGAAAAAAATATTTTAAAAATATTACGTACGATCATAAATAAAATGCACGTTTTGCTCGCTCCTCTCGCTCTTTCTGTCTCTCTTTTTTCTTTCTCTCTTGAATTGTTTAAATTTTAAACGTCAAGCTCATTTTCCTCGAAGCTATGTAAAGCTATTTACGTAAATATATTACCATGTTTTCAACTATATAATTGTGACTTTGATAAATATATTATTAGAGAGAAGAATTAAAATTTAATTAAATAAATTAATAATTTATTAAATATATAATAACTTTAGTATTAAAGATAAATATCTAATTTTTTTATAATGAGATATAAACTCTTAATAATTTTATTTTCATCGGTTAATCGACTTTATTATCTTTTTTATAGCAGCCTATTTGATCGACTTGATTAATTAATCTACCGGTAACTACTACGTTTCAATTACATTTTGCCAATTAAACTAATTGCGTAGCCTGTAACAGATAGGAATACGAATAATCCAACGAGTGCTGTATTCTGATATATCTATCAGGAACCGGAAATTAAATCGATTAAAATTCGTTGATATTGCCTTATCGTCACGAAATAAGCTTTATATGTACGAGCTATATATACGAGCTTTTAAAAAGCGTACACATCTAGACGAGAAAAGTAAAGAGAGATACGTTAAGTTCGGATTTAATGGGATTTTAAAGAAGAAGATGGCGAAAAAGACGATTGAGCTTCCCGCTTCAGGAACGCGAATCCAGACTGCGAAAAATGTAATCCTCTCTGTCGAGCACATATTTCGTATAAAGAAAGAAAAAAATGAAAAGAGTAGCTTATATTTCTATCGACTAGAAAGATACACAAGTATCAGACAGGATATGGATGAAAATCGGATAAGAATAAAGAGAGATACGAACGTCGTTGATACAGAAGACTGGAGCACAAGAAATCGCGACAGGTGACAAAGAAGGTACTCGAGGAAGCTGTCAAGACTGGCATCCGGAGGATAAAAGCATGAGCAAAATATCAAGATCCTTCAGAATTTAGGGCACATTTTGATTTGAAAATACCTCTTGATTCTCGTGTTGGCGAATTTTGTATCATGATGAATTGAATAGTAGCTACACAAAAGACTGTTAAACGCTGTCCTATTTGCTTTAGCTGTCGCTCCTCCCGCTCGTCTTGACAACCTGGCGAAATTAACATGGAAACGCGCAGAAAACGTCTAGAAATGAGATACTCGGAAGAGATAATGGAATACTCTCTGCACACACATATAAATGTAAGAGGAAACGAAGAGGAAATGCGTTCTGTCTCCGGATAGACAGTAATTTATTATGCCACGTAGAAGAATCTCGACGCATATTGGATAAAAGTATAGAATAATGCACCCTTACACGAGAACGAAAGGTAACGGCCATTAATATTGCCGAGGAATGATGGAGGATGATTGCGAGGAAAGGACAGGGCTGGAGTGCATCGGGCAAACTTGATCTTTGAGAAAAAATCAAAATCGCCAAGCAGAAAAATCGGGGAAAATAGCGCGGAAAAGGATCACGAGAGAATAAGAATTTTCAAGAGATTTCAAAGAGATTTGCTGCGACGAGAGTGGAATGTTTAGCGACAATTGCTGGGAGATCGAGAATGCAACGAGGAGGACGAAGGGAGAAAAACGTGAACGTTGACAGATGCCTCGTTTGTCGTATATAATATTCTTACAAGGCGATACAAATGACAAGAAAAATTCGCATCTGATATTAAAAAAACTGATGGACCAAACTGACGCGATCAAACAGCCCCAATAGCGAATCGCAATTCGCTCAGCGTCTCGACGCTCGATTTCTCAGTCCATCGACTTCAATAAGAGATACGATCCGCGAGGTCGCTAGACTATCACGATACCAGGTGGTATCGGATCAGATGCACCTTGCAAGGTGGAGCGAGATGAAACGAGTGAGCGAGACGAGGACGCGACCACGCGATGGAGCAGCAGCGGGGAACAAAGGGAAGAGGAAGAAGGCGAGGACGCGACGCCGGCGCGGCAGGAATCCCGTAGGTCAAGGTTACCCACCATCGGCCATCATCGAGGGCCAACCAAGGGGTAGCCGTTACGGCCCTGGAGTCCCGCTCCTAAACGTCGGCTGCGAGCGAGCGAGCGAGCCTCGTGCAGGACGATCTTTCGAACCCCCTTCATCCCTCTCGCCACCTTTGTCCCTTCATCCCTCTCTTCCCCTGAAATCGATATATCTACCTACCTACTCTCGACAGCTCGACCGATCCGCGCGCAGGCAAAACAGGGCATCCTGATGCGCCACGTAATGCGGCTACAACGCAATTTCGATGCGTACGACACGTGCCGCACATCGTTGCGTCGCGTGCGGCTCGTAATAACGCACGGTCTGATGTCACCAAGGAGCAAAATTTGTCATTGTCATGTTAGCGTCATATGACGTGACATTTTCATGGCAGATCGAGAGAATTAAAAATTTTATTTCTTTAAGAGGGGAGCTTCATCTTCCAAATTGACGCGATACGTCCGATGTTATTTTATATCCGCGGAAGAATCGGTGATATAACGTGCATCTCATATTACATGATCGATATTATGTCGCAAGTCCTGTGAGACAGATCCGTATCCGGAAAATTGAATATCGGAGAGGACACGCTACCCATTTAGTCTTTCAAGATGATGTAAAAGTCGACAGTCAAGGTCGGAAAAGACATGGAAGACGACGAGCACCTCGGGGATGTATTTGCGAAATTGTTCGCGATTGATGTTCTATCGATCATCGGCGTTTCCAGTTGATGTACGATTCATTTATTCCGAGAGTGACATAAGTCGTGTCTTTACACGCAAACTTTGTTAAAAAGTTTGCTCGAATCATCGACTGTTGCTTTTTTATAATGTATAGAATACATTGTCATTCATCCTTTAAGGGGATGCCGGAGTCCTGTTTTACCGATAAAATGTTATATTTCATTTTTGTCCGAAATCTTTTAATTAGTTGCACAAAATAATAAATGCTCCTCCACGATTAAAGTACATACAGAAACAAAGCGGGAACCTCCTGATTTTATATTAAAAATTTAAAAAAAATTGGAAAATCGTAAAAAGATCATAACAATATTTGCTTAATATAAAAGTTTTGCAGTTTGTATGCACAAAATAAGATAGGTTCCCGCTAGAGATTGTATGAAGGAATATAAATGAACTTTTAGAAGTGAGAGTTTAGAAGCCTAATGAAAAAGATTTCGATTTATTTACCGAAATCTTTTTCATTAGGCTTCTAAACTCATTTCTAAAAGTTCATTTATATTCCTTCATACAATCTCTAGGGGGAACTTATCTTATTTCGGTCAATAAAACCGAAATCTTTTTCATTAGGCTCCTAAACTCATTTCGAAAAGCTCATTTATATTCCTTCATACAATCTCTAGCGGGAACCTATCTTATTTTGTACATACAAGCCAAATATTGTTACGATTTGACCCCAGAAGTCGATAAAAAACTGTAATTTTTCAACTTTTTCTTAATTTTTAACATAAAACCAGGAGGTTCCCGCTTTGTTTCTGTATGTACTTTAATCGTGGAGGAGAATTTATTATTCTGTGCAATTAATAAAATGATTTCGGACAAAAATGAAATATGACATTTTATTGGTAAAACAGGACACCGGCATCCCCTTAAGCTTGAATTTGTCTCAAAGAGAAGTCACGTTTCTTCTTTCAGGATTAACTTCCGGCTCGGTTTCAAGCGTAGCTAATGCGATGAGTAACAAAGAGAGAGATTACGGTGGTACGCGCTTTAAGGCGGTAATAGGATCGAACGGATTTTTGTAAGCGCTTGGTAAGCAAGATTTAGTAAGGCCATTCGGTCAACTGCGCGAATAAACTGCGCATTCCGCAAGATATGCACACGATATCCACCGTTCTGTAAAACAGAATGCGAACCTCTGAATATTCAACAATACGTAATACACTCCTAAAGGACTTCTATTTTCATTCGCTTCAATTACGAGGAATATAAATAATTCCTATAAATAATTCCGCCTTGAAAGGAAGGAGAACGTTGGCTCAAGGTGCGATTTTCAAGGTACCTTCGAGAAATTAAACTCTCGCAATTAAATTAAAACAATATATGTATATATGTTCAGTTGAAAGGTATCCTATCAATTTTTCTGATTGGCCAAAGGTTTATCGATTGTCGCTGTTCACATATGCTGTCAACGTTGTTCGAATCCTTATGCTTTATGTAGGCATTAATCGCCGATCGATGAATTTAGCCGCATTATCAAACCGTACTGTTCTCTTATATATTCGTGATATATAAAAATTATCTCGCTATCACTGTCGTTTCCCCCGAGAAATCGAAAACTTGACAAAATTCCCCGGCGTCCCACTGCATCGCATGATGTGTCATGCATCTGCTGTCGCCTGGCACTTTCGTGCTTTTCGCTTTAATTAATTCAGACAATTCGCGTGTCTATGCCACCGTAATTTCCATGTATGAGTGTATAAGAACGCGGGTTAGCGTACAAGATGCGACAGAAAGTAAAATAGACAGAAAGCCGAAAGAGTGAAAAAATAAATAAAATCAACATGTACGTAATTTTGTTCCAACGAAAAGGAGAATATCCGGTAAAATTTCACGCACATCGAGAGACACGGTCGTGTCTCATGCCATGTTGCATGAAACAAACAGCAAGGTGAATCGTATGCCACGTGGGTATAATAAAAATAATATAAATGCGGTTCTCATACATCTGAAAAATAAAATTAAATATTTATAAAATTAAATATTGCCATTAACGGTAACAGAATAATATATTTAAATTTTATATAATTTATTAAAATTTTGTAGTGTAAAATATTTATTTCAGCAATCAAATAATTATTTAATTTTTTCTATACAAATTACAAACAATATTAATGCGACTATTAATATCCAAGAAATTTCACGAAAAAACTATTTATTCTTGAATATTAATTATAATTATCTTCTAAAGTGCGGTAAAAAATGAAAAAAGAAAGTATAAATACTGATGTACTATAAACTTAGCTTTATTCAATTTTACGGAGGGCAATCGATCAATTTAAAAAAGGGTATGATTTATTAATTATTGTACGAAAGGTAATTTATTACTAAATTAATATAAAATCGGTATAAAAGAAGAGAGATCTCTATGATCGATTCGCGATAATGACGACTTGTCAAGGACACTTTCGCACCTATAATGAATGAGATTATTCGATCAATTTATTCAGTAATTGACTCAGCAAATTACACATTTCATTTATATCTCATAAAGGTCATTTATCACCGTTGCTCTAATCGCTTTTCACTTGGAACGCTTTACGAAATAAATTCGCGAAAAATCTATCAATCGTCTCGATCCTTGCTCGATCATCGAGGATCGACGATGTGTGATCGACGATGTGCTGGATCAACGAGAGATGGAGCCCACGGTATAACAAAGTGGCTCTACTAGAATATGCGTGAAACACAGCAACCGCGAACAGCAGCGATGCCTTGGCCGCGGGCAGAGAAAGCTTTGCGCCTCGAAGGCTTTGCAAGTTGGCGGCGCCTGGCTGCTGATTTTGCCTCCGACACGCCGCGTACCGTTGCCTCGTCTTCGTTTCCTTTCACCGCCGTGGCATATGTCACGTCAGGGCCGCACCGACTCGAAGGCCCGATTTTTCGAATAAGAAACAGACCGAATCTTGCCCAAGAACCGCTTCTATCTCGCTGAAAAATTGTCAACGGGATATTTTGCATTTCTGTCTAGCAAAGGTCTCTTTCTGCTCCATTCTGTCGCAATCAATTCCTTGAAAATTAAGATCAGTAGTGAAATTGAAAGTGCATTTCGAATCTTGTCAAAGATGATATTCGCACGCGCTGCCTATCTTTGATATGTGAAATGTAATTAATATGTATTTCATATATTTGACGATTAAATTATAAGGATGATTCATTTTAATCTTAACAGGCAAATATTTTGAAAAATATGCGAGATACGAAAAAATGTTTCAGACAAAAGTTATATGGTTTTAAAGGAGACATAAGATGGTGTCATTAATTTTACCTTAAATAGTTACTTGAAGAACACGTGAGGGTCACCCTCAATTTTTTAAATGGAACCGCCTACTTTTTATTACATATTCTTGCAGTTCATCTCGAGAGCTTTCCAAAACACTATAATTAAGTTAGTTTTCATTAAGTACTTTCCGAGTTATGAAGCTTGAAATCGTTTCTTAATTTTACATAAACCGTAAAATATCTTGTAAAATATTCATTTTTCGATTATCTCACCTTAATACTTTTATGTACAAAATAATGAGAGGAATCAATTGGTGTAAAGAAAACACATAGTTGTTTCGAAAAAAAAATATGTAATTTGCAATTAACAATTACATATTTTTTCTTAAAAATAAGTATGTGTTTTCTTTACACCAATTGATTCCTCTCATTATTTTGTACATAAAAGTATTAAGGTAAGATAATCGTAAAATGAATATTTTACAAGATATTTTACGGTTTATGTAAAATTAAGAAACGATTTCAAGCCTCATAACTCGGAAAGTACTTAAAGAAAATTAATTTAATTATAATGTTTTGGAAAGCTCTCGAGATAAACTACAAGAATATGTAATAAAAAATAAGCGGTTCCATTTAAAAAATTGAGGGTGACCTTCACGTGATCTTCAAGTAACTATTTAAGATCAAATTAATGACACCATCTTATGTCTCCTTTAAAACCATACAACTTTTGTCTGAAAGATTTTTTCGTATCTCGCATATTTTTCAAAATATTTGCCTGTTAAGATTAAAATGAATCACCCTGTATATGATTTCTTGACGATTACTATACTCATATGCCATTACTATTGACATTTCGTTTCATCCTTCCTTTATATCTCGTCCGCCGAGCAATCGGGTCGATTGCTTACGTTTGCTTTGCTCTGCGGCAAATTAATTTTACAGTCGTCATCATTTGCAATCTTGCGGATTTTTGTTGCTTCCGAAAGCACGTCGACAATCCTCATCGATGAACGATCTTTCTCGCGAGAGGATCGAAGGATAGATCGCGATCCGTCCGCTTTCTAACCGCGTCCCGAGGCGAAAAGCAAAGCGGTTGTAATTACGTGAATCATCGCTGCGCTTTAGAGATCGCAGCCGAGACCCGGGAAAACGTAACCTGCCGTTCGGGGGAAGGAAGAAGAGGTCGAGGATGAAGGATCGAGCGTATCCTAACGCTTCCTACTCTCGCGATCGAGCCAAGATCCTCGACTCTGGATCACGATCGAGGAAATGCATCCAAAAAATTCAACGCAGGAGGAGGGTGCGTTTTCTCGTGACGACGAATTCGCGAAAGCGATGACGTATAATGTTCGACACATCAGGTTGAGCTGATCGATCGATCGCGCATAATCAATCGAGATGGAGGAAATGCCAATAAGAATCGCATCGCCATCAAATCGCGTAATTGAACGGTGATGATGGCGTCGCAGAGACGCGGAGTAAAACAGCATTTTGCACGGTCGACAGGTTTCCTTTTTTTCTTCATCCGACAAAGGGCAAATTCTTGCGCGTGTTGAGTCACGATGAGTCTCACGACGGGGATGAGGCGAATGTAATAGGCGTCACTGCCGTAAACGAAACGCGAGAGAGAGGTGAATATTATATCGCAAGGCCATTAATTTTAAAACGCGTGCTGAAAACGTGCGTTAGGTCGAGGCATACTTTCTAGCAGTTTCGTATTTGCCGTTCAGTGAACATTGTGTCCAAGATTGCGCCATACGAGAGAGGTGCGCGCGATCAGGTTGCCGGAAAATACGAAACGAAACTCGGAAACGCATCATTTTTCTGTTCGCGGCGAGACGAGTTTGTATTATTCGAGGAAACTCGTGTAATTTTTAATCCAGTAAATTATTCGATATATCAAAGATAATTGAAATAATAAAGTTGCACACTTTGAAGTCTGCCTTCCTTTCTCTTGTACTTTTGAAAGAAACGAAAATCTACAAAAATATACCTACGCGATAGCGCTCGCAAGCCACGTTGATCATCGCTGTGAAATTTACGATTGGCAAAGGGCACATTCCTGGATCCACGATGGTTTCCTCGCCGAGCCATGGATTCGTATAATGAAGTGCGATCCAAGCCGGGATCCACGGAGAGATCATTCGCGAGCATGCTTGGCATTTACCTCGGGCGGTGACGATGGTGCAATAATCACGTGTGCGAAGAGTTGCGCGCCCAAAATGCCAAGCGAGCCCTTGCCCTCTCTTTCTCTTTCTCTCTTTTACTCTGACATTTGGAAAAAAATATTCACACGAATATTCAACCGAATATTATGGCCCGCGGGTGATTATGGCATTGTATCGAGAGGCGGCGCCGCCGCTTTCGAGACACGATTGTGTCACGATATTGTGATATTTCGATATATTCGGTCTATCATTAAGCGCCGATCGCGACAACTCGGCCAACAAACGAGACTGCATCCACGATTGTTTCACTTTCGACCGCAGATGCACCACAACAGACAACCCGGTGCAGCTCGACGATGAGTCTGTTTTGCGTTTAAAATAATATCGCAAAAGCAGATGCAAAATCGACGATATGGCGGAATATTTATTCGCTTCATTTCGCGGCGTTATGTAAAAATCTTAGGTCATCGTAGAAAGCGGCTTGCAGGCAGATTTTCGCGACTGTCGATCGATATAAACAAATATTACGTAAAACGATCGTTAGCGATAATACATTGATAGCATCGCTCGCGCGACTTTCCACTAGTTACGTTGGAAAACACCTAATTTTCTACGTAAACTTTACACCTACATACACAGAAAAAAAGGACATTCTTGTTTTGAAAATATATTTAATTTTAACATGAAAATCTTGAAATGAGATTATATTAATAATTAAAGCGTTGATTAAAGAAAAATATAATTGCTTGAATAATTGCTTACTTGAATGAAGCCATTTTATATAGTTCAATCAAGAAAAATATATTTTTATGATTTAAGATTTAATTTTTTTCAATGGAAAAGAAACAATGTTAGATAGAAAATAACATTTTTAAATCAAAGATTATAATTTTCTTAAAATAGAATTAAATAATTATATATTCTTGAGATGACAATTACAATATTAAAATAAGACTATAATATTGTTAAAATTTAAAATCATTAAATTCTTCTAAGAAGATTATAAATTGTTGCGTATATACGAAACAATGAACGCGTTAGTTTAAGTATATAAGTTTTGATTTGACACTTATTTTTTTTCTGTGTACTCGATTTCATTCGCAACGCACTTTATACGATACGAGTTACTTGACGATGTCGAGAAAATAAAAAAGAAGGAAATCCCGATTATAAAAATCCAAGGATAATTTCGAAATCACAATGTTTCGCGCCAATTAAGAGGCAGTTGAGCTTAAGGATCCCCGACTTCCCTCTCGAGGAAGCGATCTTTGCGGCTTAAAACCGATCAACCAGGAAGTATTTAAGAAACTCGCGATGAGAAAGACAGGTATCTTCATCATTTTTTCGACCGCGTCCGCAATCTCGACATTTTAATCGTATCTTTGAGGGAGTTCAGTTCTCGCGCGATCAATTTTTCCTTCATTTCTTCATCTCGCTTATCGAAACGCCGATCTATCGAAGGAGGGTCGTTATTCTCGCGACCTTGACAAACTTACGTCATCGCTGTCTCTCGTCACTTTCTCATTTTGTCGGCGTAAACCCGCCCAAAATGTCAACGATGCACGTATAATCGTAAGCGATACAAAAATCCATAAATTAGCCTTGTTTCATTCTCGTTCCAAGAAGATATCGAAATTTCAAATTTAACGCGCAATATTCTACAGAGAAATTGAAATATTAGTCGTCACTGTCAATAAAATTACCCTGATCGCCCATCCTTCGCTGGCTTTATTAATTTTACAATATTTCTCACGTCATCAACTACGTACATCAACTGCTGTTCTATGCAGCAATTATCTTATCATTCCTGTTCCTATATCGTTTGCCGTAAATTTTCGCATCGTTGAGCGCAATTTATGTATCTTCAATTAATGGCGATGAAGATAAAATCGGCGATAACATACCGCATGAGAATTTTATGTGAGCGTTTAATCACTCAGAGTCGAGAAATAAGTTGCCATAGATACTTCTCTTTAAGTTCCTAGGTCGAGGTCATACGTTACGAACCTACCACACTGACACACTAAAAGAATAGCTGTACCTTGTACTTTCCTACCACTGAGAAAGTATTGACAGGTTGTTCTTCGTATCCCTTCTTATAAGCGAATGATTAATGATAGTCGTAGATCAAAATATCCTCAAGGAGACATCTAGAGATTCATGCAGTTTCGTAGGTGAATTTTACATGATGCTGCAGACTTGTATCTTGCTCTGACGTTACAAATTTATACTTGTATACAACGAATTGGATTTTTTAAAAATTATTGTAATGCATTATCTAGAGACTATATTGTTTTCGAAGCAACTGATATAGTCACATTAAATGTCAAGAACTGTAGCTAGCGATTCAGAGAATTTGATAGAGCACTCTTCAGCAAGAATTGAGAATTTGCATTTATCCCGCGGACAATAATATATTTCGAGTTCTCGCTGCATCTCGGAAAATCGACGATTTCGACTCGTACGTACCTGGATCGGTGGCACCGTCTACGCGAACAGCAATGCTCGAAGATGAGAAAGAGGGGACCCGATCGCAGTAGGGACCACGTCGTCGTGGTGGTGGCAATATAAGGCCCAACGGGTGGCAAGCCTCAGCCAGTCCGTTGAACGGTATCTACACCTTCAAGGTCCGCGTCCTTGAAGGCGTCCTCGATTTTTTTGTCGTCCCGTGTGTCGTTAAAGGATCGCTGCCGAGATTTCTAGCTGGATCTTCCTTTGCACCCGACTCCCTCTCTTGCATTTTCCCTGCTTCAAAAATTACGGACGGACACATCGCCATTTTACGATCAAGTACTCTTTCAACCCTCGCTGATCGACAGCGTCGGGCAAACATCAGTTGAGCGGAAGTGATTGAAGGAGTGGAGAGATTTAGGTGCAAGACGAAAAATAAGAAGACGACGACGACGTCGAGGAGAAGAAATCATATCCCCCGAGGATCAGCATGAGGTCCTCGCTGGTGCTGCTCCTGGTAGCAGCCTTTGTCCTTGCCGGTGAGTGCCAGATTTCTCTACCAGCTCTTTCGCTGGCCGATGCCAAGGTATCGCTTCACACGTCGAGGGACCGTATATCGAATTTCTTGCATGGCGGGACGCGTGAGAGTTCTACGAGCCTTTCCGGTCATATAACGCGTGGGAGACAATTTTTCTCACGAAGCTTACCAACAACCGTTCGACTCGAACTGATTTTTTTCCATCGATTAAACGCACCGATTCTTTTTGCGCCTTTTGTATTATTTTTTATATTAATTCCTGAATCGCGTTGAACACGATCTGCGATATGATGTGTAATCTTGGAGGAAAATGCCGATAAGAAATTCTCTGGAATTCTTATATACTAATTAATTATACCTATTTATGTTAAATTATTAAATTATATTAAATAAATATATAAATATATTGATACATAAATTATGTATCAAAATTAATTAGAAATTATCTATTTAAATCATAAATACATTTCGATACTTTTTGACGAATAAAGAAATATCTTTTATATTGAAAAAGAAAAATGTTAATTAATTGCAAAGATTATACCAGATGCAAATTAATTGAGAGATATTTCAAATATATATATCACAGATGGACACGTGTGAGATCGTGCATAGTGACAGTCATTCAAAATGGCGAAAGTACCACTGCAATCTGGTCATTTGAGATTTCTTCGGTCTATTCCGGTATCTTTGATCATGAGAATAGTTGTTCTGTTTTTTTTTCTTTTTACATAAACGAGCGATATTTATAACAACAAGAAAAATAATCTAATAGTCGATCGTCGGGACGACAAGTTGCATAAGAGATTAGAGCGTGAAAGCTTCTCGGTCCGGTCGGTCCCGGATAGGTGACGTCACTGCCGTGCCCCGGTCTGGAAATAGCGCGGGTGGGGGTACAACTTTCCCCGTTTGTCGTTCCACCATGAAATCGTCTCGCAAGCCCGGGGGACTAAATGTTTATCCGATACTATTAATGACTATTTCTATAGACTGCAGATAACAAAATTCAATAAGCGCCTTTAAAAATCAAGCTTTATGAGATTGAGACATTAATTTATAATATTCTTCATTAATAATGAAATTAATTAATTGATCAAATCATTAAACGTAAATCTCGTCCTTCTTCTTTTGTGCATTATTTTTTTTAATGTAAAATTTTGTAAAAAATCAAATTTTTTTTAACAAGCTTGTTAGCGCACGATTACAAATTGTTTAAGCAATATATAGAAATCTTATAAAAATATGATCCTTATGTTAGTCCTGATTTGGATTAATTTTATTAACCACAATCGTTTAAAGAAATAGATTATATCAATCTCTGTGGTACAAAGTTTTTATTACTCTGAAATAACCACTGTCGTTTCTAACGATGCAGATATGTGAGTTGTATAGAAATTACGACAGTGATAACTCAAGTACGGTACTACTTTAATCTGAAAATTTCGAATAAGATTGATAATATCATATGCAATAAGACATTTCTGATTGTTTCGTAAAAAAAAAACAAAGTAATTTCAAAAAAATGATCTTAATGCTGCAGTGATGATATTGAATTGATATTTAGCCTATCAAAAAAAATCCAATCAATGTTTCGATCTCAAATAAAATAAATATTTTTATTTTTCGTAATAATATAATTAAAAAGTGCTACTGCAATTGTTTAGAAATAATTATATATATTATAAAACAGTAGATTTTTATTATAATATGATCCTTTCTCCAAATTTATTTTCTTGGAACACATTTCTAAGAATTGAAAAAAAATAGCCAAATTATTTGAATAATTATTTCTAGAAGAGATGAAGTCCTTTATCACATCACAAATTCCACTATCCATTTTCAGAGGGCTCGAATCGAGTTAAGCGACAAGAAGACAAGAAGGAGGAGAGTTTTGAAAATGAGATCTGCAAGGATAAAGATGCCGGCGAGTGGTTCAGATTGGTCGCCGGCGAGGGTGATAATTGCCGGGATGTTATTCAATGTACGAGTTCCGGTCTACAGGCGATAAGATGCCCGGCCGGTCTGTACTTTGACATCGACAAGCAGACGTGCGATTGGAAGGACTCTGTCAACAATTGCAAACTAAAGAACAAGGAGAGAAAGGCCAAGCCCCTGCTCTACACCGAGGAACCGCTTTGCCAAGATGGATTCCTCGCGTGCGGCGACGGATCTTGCATCGAGAGAGGTCTCTTCTGTAACGGCGAGAAGGATTGCACCGATGGCTCCGACGAGAATATTTGCGGTAAAATTTACGCAAGTTTGCGCGAAAGCGATACTTTACTCCTGCAAAACAGAAATGTCATTTAAAAAATGAGTAAATGTTGCAATTTGTAATTTTTCGCCATTTCAGACATGGACAACGATCCCAATAGAGCTCCTCCATGTGATCCCGCTGTGTGCGTTCTGCCCGATTGCTTCTGCTCGGAGGACGGTACCACGATTCCCGGCGATCTCCCGGGTAAGGACGTGCCGCAAATGGTCACGATTACCTTTGACGATGCCATCAACAACAATAACATCGGTCTCTACAAGGATATCTTCAACGGCAAGCGCAAGAACCCGAATGGCTGCGACATCAAAGCCACGTTCTTCGTCTCGCATAAGTACACCAACTACTCCGCGGTCCAGGAGATGCACAGAAAGGGCCACGAAATCGCCGTCCACTCCATCTCGTAAGTATTAACTTTATTTATCTTAACACTCTCATGTTTCTCGCTTATGCGCCATCTCCGAAAGCCATACTCCGCCCGAGATGATTACAAGACTCTCTCGAGCGCGAGGTTCCAGGCAAACCATTCATAGACTGGAAAACAGGTACACGAGCACAGGTTCCTGCGATGCATCGTCACGTCTCGCTCACGACCATAGTCATAATTGTTAAAAATCAGAACACGGTCACTACATAAAATGTTTACATGACAACTTTGGGGCAAGGCATAATGACGACGAGCGCTTCTGGTCGGACGCGACCGTCGACGATTGGGCCAAGGAGATGGCCGGCATGAGGATCATCGCCGAGAAGTATGCCAATCTGTCGGACAACAGCGTGGTGGGCGTGAGAGCACCGTATCTGCGGGTCGGCGGTAACAATCAGTTCACCATGATGGAGGAGCAAGCCTTCCTGTACGATTCCACCATCACTGCGGCCTTGAACAATCCCCCATTGTGGCCGTACACCATGTACTTCCGGATGCCGCACCGCTGCCACGGAAATCTTCAACACTGCCCTACTAGGTCAGCGCTGTATATATATAATCTGGATCAACAGTTTTCTCATATGAATATGTAGATGATAGTAAGAACGTTTCAAATGATGCTTTAAAGGTCGCACGCTGTGTGGGAAATGGTGATGAACGAATTGGATCGGCGCGAGGATCCGCAGAACGACGAGTACCTCCCTGGCTGCGCCATGGTAGATTCCTGCAGCAACATTTTGACCGGTGACCAGTTCTACAATTTCCTCAATCACAATTTCGACCGTCACTACGAGCAGAATCGCGCGCCCCTCGGCCTCTACTTCCACGCTGCCTGGCTGAAGAACAATCCGGAGTTTCTAGACGCCTTCCTTTACTGGATCGATGAGATCCTGCAGAGCCACACCGATGTCTACTTCGTGACGATGACCCAAGTGATTCAGTGGATTCAGAATCCGCGCACCGTCACCGAATCGAAGAACTTCGAGCCTTGGCGGGAGAAGTGCGTGGTGGAGGGTCCACCGGCGTGTTGGGTGCCTCATACCTGCAAGCTGACCTCCAAGGAGGTGCCCGGGGAGACCATTAACCTCCAGACTTGCGTACGCTGCCCCAACAATTATCCTTGGGTGAACGATCCAACCGGTGATGGCTTCTTCTAAGCTGCCGAGAGCGCGATCCTCTTTCTCGTCTAAGTCAAGTCCCTCCTCTTCTTCCTTCTTCTCTGTTCTCGATCATGTAGGTTTTCTTTTTTCCAATCTCGATTTGAAGAAGCATCAGTATCCTCGAAAATAACGATGAGGCATACCAGAGAAAAGAGAAAATATCGTCGTCGACCTGTTAGACTCTGGCAACTCCGCTCTAGTTGTCAATAATTTTGCTGTTTTATTGTTGAGAACAATGTATCTGTGATGATTAAGTTCTGTTCGATTAAGAACTAGAACACTACGTGGAGTCTAATGGATTGAAGACGAATAAAATGAAAGGAAGCTTTCTATCCACTTTGCATTCACAACACATTCTCTTCGACGTTGACGTTTAACTTAATTTTTATCAGAAATATAAAAAATATTATTAAAAAGATTATTGTATTATTATTCAAGAAACTCGTAAAAAAAGTTTTTTTTACGCGTACCTCGTTATCAGATAATTAAATTAACATTCATCATACACCAGCAATCTGTGATAGACTCCCGAGAGAGAGACGGCGTTCTCGAAGCCCTCGAGGCGACGATGACGATGACGACAACGAGATTCGCGCGCATTCCATTCGAAATCGGCATAAAAGCAAGCAAAACAAAATGTCGCCCCACCCGATCCCATGAGGAGAAATCGCGGATCCCCTTCGATGGCGGCGACTGGCGATCCGCGAGTGGGATTCCGTGTGTAATATAATCTGTGTCCCCTTCTCATTCCCTCTTTCTTTCTCGAACCTCTGATTTCTCGGCCGATATCGATCTATCGGCGAATATGAGTCTTCCTTTAATCCTCTCCCCCCCTCGACGGAAGTAATACACGAAGGCCGCCAGATTAATTGTTCCCCGATTCGAAGTGTGCCCTTACTTTTTTAAGGGTTCCGCCGATCTATATATATAAATTTATATATATATATGAAAATTAAATATTGTATATGTATATTTGTAAAAGTAAGTGATACTACCAACCTAGCGTTCTCTCGATGTGAACCTTTGAATAAAAAATTCTGAGAAATCTCACACACAACGCGGTCTGTCTCGTTCTTTCTTCTTCCCCTTGCACGCGCTCGTCGTATTATTCATTACGATCGTTCGATAATGGAATGGAAAGTGGAGTACGCTTAGACCTCGCAAACTTGACCGCCAAACCGGGTCAAGATTCGTTTCTAAAATGCAAGGCAAGTGAGAGGACGGACGTTCTTCGTTCATTCGTTCGTTAATTTTCTCGCTACTTTATCGTTGTCGATACGCGATCGATCGTAAGGACACCTCGTAAAGATCAAAGACACCAGTTTCTGAATGTTAATCGGGAATTAATAATGTGTGTCGGAAAGAGCGCCGGAAATCTCGTTCAAATCGCGATCTCGCCGATCTATCTTCTTTCTCTCTCTCACAAAAAAACGAAAATTTTTTTTAATCAATTTGCGTCTGTTCGATGTTAAATGTCCCGATGTGAGATCGCAATGCGTGCCACACATGCATACATACATCGCGAATACGAGAGACCGATGTTCGATTTATGAGATGACGAAAACCTCATTCCGGTTTCGTGGTTGCTCTGAAAATCTCGCTCGCGTGTCTCGGCTGCCATCCAGCCGCCGTCGCGGCCTTGATCTGAATGCGATGATATTGATGACGCGAAGAATTAAGAAAGACCCGATCCTCCCACGCTTTAAGAAAACGCCCCAAGAAAGCACTCGGAATTTCGAGAGCGTCGGCGATAATCCGAGCGATCGTTTATCGATCCGATTGTGTCGAGAAACCGATTGTATTGTCCTACCGATTATATTTGCATATTTTTAACTGTCGGTCGTGTTTCAGCATAATTACGTAATTTTTCTTTGATTATTACTATTATTAGAATAATTTGCAAACAATAAGCGTTACTCTAAATCCATTGCGATACGAATGAAATTTATTGCTCTTTCACATCTTTTTCTCACAATCGGCAATAATATTCTACGAGATATTTCCGAATTCTTAACAATGCTTAAATTTAATATTTACGTATCTTTCCTTACCCATAATTTAAAAAAGTTTGCAAAGTAAATAAAAGTTTGGAATTTCAAATCGATACAACTCGAGACGCAGCAAATAAAAATACATCCTGAAAGAAGAAGTTCTTCCATTCTTTCTACGCCAAGAATTAAATCGCGATAAAGCGAGAAGCGCATTCACAATAGCTCACAATGAAGTAGATGATTCTTGAATGGCTCTTCGCTCCTCCTGTCTTAAGCGGTTATCAAATTTGCCTTGCTAATTAAGGCGGATTATACAGCAGGATTATGCCGTTACGGCAGACGTTGTCGGGAACAACGTTAGCATACATTCGACAATAATGCAGGACGTCGTTTTGCCTACAAATCGTTTCCATCACGCCTCACTATCCGCCAGGAATCGAAGAAAAAGAAAGGATTCGAGCGGCAGAGAACGGCAGAAAAATAATGATAATCTCGTGAAATACCACAAGCGTCGACTGGCAACGATTGCATTCCGATGCAGCCACTCTTTCGTTGCCGTTTCATCGCTTCCACGCGTCGAGACGAGCTTAATCAACGATAGCAAAGGATATTCCATCGTTAATTCCAAGGGAATTCTCTCTATCTCCCCCCGAGCAACAGGTTTCTCAATCACAATCGTAAACGATAGATTACACATGATTAACTGCATATCTTTTTTATTTTCTGATCCGCTTCTTAATTTTAACGCTATTATATTCAAAATTAGTGTATATTTGGTTGTATATTGTATACGATAAATTATAACAATAAACGCGACTGCAATTCTTAATCACAATCGTAAACGACAGATTACACATGATTACCTATGTATCTTTTTTATTTTCTGACTCGCTTCTTAATTTTAACGCTATTATATTCAAAATTAGTGTATATTTGGTTGTATATTGTATACGATAAATTATAACAATTAATGCGACTGCAATTGTTAATCACAATCGTAAATGACAGATTACACATGATTAACTGCGTATCTTTTTTATTTTCTGATTCGCTTCTTAATTTTAACGCTATTATATTCAAAATTAGTGTATATTTGGTTGTATATTGTATACGATAAATTATAACAATAAACGCGACTGCAATTCTTAATCACAATCGTAAACGACAGATTACACATGATTACCTATGTATCTTTTTTATTTTCTGACTCGCTTCTTAATTTTAACGCTATTATATTCAAAATTAGTGTATATTTGGTTGTATATTGTATACGATAAATTATAACAATTAAT
The DNA here is from genome assembly GCF_025532165.1 of Camponotus vicinus. Lineage (NCBI taxonomy): Eukaryota > Metazoa > Arthropoda > Insecta > Hymenoptera > Formicidae > Camponotus > Camponotus vicinus. The sequence goes on along the minus strand of NW_028141978.1, from coordinate 12,357,834 downwards.
GCGACTGCAATTGTTAATCACAATCGTAAATGACAGATTACACATGATTAACTGCGTATCTTTTTTATTTTCTGATTCGCTTCTTAATTTTAACGCTATTATATTCAAAATTAGTGTATATTTGGTTGTATATTGTATACGATAAATTATAACAATAAACGCGACTGCAATTCTTAATCACAATCGTAAACGACAGATTACACATGATTAACTGCGTATCTTTTTTATTTTCTGATTCGCTTCTTAATTTTAACGCTATTATATTCAAAATTATTGTATATTTGGTTGTATATTGTATACGATAAATTATAACAATAAACGCGGCCGTAATTCTCAATCACAATCGTAAACGACAGATTACACATGATTAACTGCGTATCTTTTTTATTTTCTGACTCGCTTCTTAATTTTAACGCTATTATATTCAAAATTAGTGTATATTTGGTTGTATATTGTATACGATAAATTATAACAATAAACGTGGCCGCAATTCTTAATCACAATCGTAAACGACAGATTACACATGATTAACTGCGTATCTTTTTTATTTTCTGATTCGCTTCTTAATTTTAACGCTATTATATTCAAAATTAGTGTATATTTGGTTGTATATTGTATACGATAAATTATAACAATAAACGCGACTGCAATTCTCAATCACAATCGTAAACGATAGATTACACATGATTAACTGCGTATCTTTTTTATTTTCTGATCCGCTTCTTAATTTTAACGCTATTATATTCAAAATTAGTGTATATTTGGTTGTATATTGTATACGATAAATTATAACAATAAACGCGACTGCAATTCTCAATCACAATCGTAAACGACAGATTACACATGATTAACTGCGTATCTTTTTTATTTTCTGATCCGCTTCTTAATTTTAACGCTATTATATTCAAAATTAGTGTATATTTGGTTGTATATTGTATACGATAAATTATAACAATAAACGCGACTGCAATTCTCAATCACAATCGTAAACGACAGATTACACATGATTAACTGCGTATCTTTTTTATTTTCTGATCCGCTTCTTAATTTTAACGCTATTATATTCAAAATTAGTGTATATTTGGTTGTATATTGTACGATAAATTATAACAATAAACGCGACTGCAATTCTTAATCACAATCGTAAACGACAGATTACACATGATTACCTATGTATCTTTTTTATTTTCTGACTCGCTTCTTAATTTTAACACTATTATATTCAAAATTAGTGTATATTTGATTGTATATTGTACATGATAAATTACAACAATAATCGCGGCCGCATTTCTCAATCACAATCGTAAATGACAGATTACAGATGATTAACTGCGTATCTCATGGACCTAAGAATTCATGGACGGAGCATACGCTACTGATTAGGGCAAGGGAGGTACAAGTTTAGCGGTAAGGGGACACCAGGCGCAGATCGAGTCATTTCGGTTAAACTCGGTATTATTCGGCTCGTGTTTTGTTCGATTCCGTTCGACTTTCGACTTGTGCTTTTCTTGTGACAGCTAGCCTGCAATTTAAAGTATTAAGATAATACAATTAAAAAGATAAATTTCTTAATAATGGGTTATTGTATTGTACCTGGATGCAATAACAGAAGTTCTCAAAAAAGAAAGAATTGCGAGCAATTAGAAAAAGAAGATAAAAATCAGAAATATTCATTTCATTTGTAAGTAAAACTTAATATATAAAATTTAAGTTATTTTAATTCAATTTTTATAAATTTATTATTTGATAAAAGGATATGTTTATAATGAAAATAATACATAATTTTTGTAATTTTTTTAGATTACCACAGGATGTAAATAGGAAAAATAAATGGCTCGAAGTCCTTTATTTGAAAGATTGGTGTCCACCAAAATCTGCAGCCGTGTGTTCCGCACATTTTAGAAAGGAAGATTATGAATCACATCTGGAGTGTAAAAGATTAAAGAAAGATGCTATTCCATTTGTACATATAATATCACAGTTTAACATAATCAGCAAAAATATATATATCAAAAATGTATCATTTTTAAAGATATTTTAAAAACGTTAAAATAATTGATTAAATTATTTTTTTTTAAATCATTGAAAATGATTTCTACTTATGGTGTATGTACACTGCCCATCATTAATACGTTTTATTTCCCTAGGAAGTTTATATAGGATATGTAACATATCCTATATAAACTTGCTAGGAAAATGGAACGAATTAGTGACGGGCAGTGTACATTCTGTATAATTTTATATTAACAGCTTTATTTTATAGTTATTTACCAAAGAAGATTCAGAAAAGCAGAATACAATTCCTAATGTTGACAATTCAAGAAATTGTGACATTGGTTAGTATTATCTACTTGTATTATACATTTTATAATTATCTATGTAATAAATTGCTTAATTATCTCTCTGTTTACATATAACTCTCTATTTACATATAATAATAATATATTATCTAATAATAAAAGTAATATTTATTACAGAACCTAGTACTAGTATTGGAGAATTACAACAAAATACTCTAAGAATGAAGCATCGTTCAACAAGTATTTCACCTGAACGAATATTTAATTCTCCTACTAAATGTAGGATGCGGAAAATTCATGCAGAAGAATTAAGAAGTTTGAAAAAAAAATTATATGATGTGAATCATAAATGGACAAAGATGAAAGAAAAACATCTTACTTTAAAAAATATGATAAAAAATTTACAGAAACGCAATTTAATTACAGAAGATGATTCTAACGTTCTTCAAAATCTACAAAAAGGTATAAAAGAATTAGTTAAGCGTCAAATAAAAAAACAGCAATGTTTGCCTGTGTCTAAAACATACAATGCAAGCATGCGTCAATTTGCACTAACTTTGCATTATTATTCACCGAGGGCATATAATTATGTTCGTTCAAAATGTTTAAATTGTTTGCCTCATCCGAAAATATTATCAAAATGGTATTACTCGATTGATGGTGAGCCTGGAATTAACACAGAAGCATTAGAGGCCATAAAATTGCATGTTCGTTCCGCCTCATATAAATTGCTTGGAGCTTTAGTTTTTGATGAAATGGCTATACGGCAGCATGTAGATTATTCTGGGGATAAATTTATTGGTTACGTAGATTATGGTTGTGATATAGAAACTGATACAACAAAACTTGCAAAGGAAGCTTTAGTTTTTTGTGTGGTGTGTATAAATCAATCATGGAAAATACCAATCGCTTATTAGGTCCATGGCGTATCTTTTATTTTCCGATTCGCTTCTTAATTTTAACGCTATTATATTCAAAAATAGTGTATATTGTATACGATAAATTATAACAATGAATGCGACTGCAATTGTTAATCACAATCGTAAACGACAGATTACACATGATTAACTGCGTATCTTTTTTATTTTCTGACTCGCTTCTTAATTTTATCGCTATTATATTCAAAATTAGTGTATATTTGGTTGTATATTGTATACGATAAATTACAACAATAAACGCGGCTGCAATTTTCAATCATAATCGTAACCGACAGATTACACATGATTAACTGCGTATCTTTTTTATTTTCTGACTCACTTCTTAATTTTAACGCTATTATATTCAAAATTAGTGTATATTTGGTTGTATATTGTATAAGATAAATTATAACAATAAACGCGACTGCAATTCTTAATCACAATCATACACGACAGATTACACATGATTAACTGCGTATCTTTTTTATTTTCTGACTCGCTTCTTAATTTTAACGCTATTATATTCAAAATTAGTGTATATTTGGTTGTATATTGTATACGATAAATTACAACAATAAACGCGACTGCAATTCTTAATCGCAATCGTACACGACAGATTACACATGATTAACTGCGTATCTTTTTTATTTTCTGATCCGCTTCTTAATTTTATCGCTATTATATTCAAAATTAGTGTATATTTGGTTGTATATTGTATACGATAAATTACAACAATAAACGCGGCTGCAATTTTCAATCATAATCGTAAACGACAGATTACACATGATTAACTGCGTATCTTTTTTATTTTCTGATCCGCTTCTTAATTTTAACGCTATTATATTCAAAATTAGTGTATATTTGATTGTATATTGTATACGATAAATTACAACAATAAACGCGGCCGCATTATTTTTCCTTTGTTCACTCAAGTGTCTATAATACGTTTCATAATCGGTGGCAAGTATTTTTATATATATATGCTTGGTGTAAATTCTTTGTCAGATAATTTCTCTGCGTCACGCATGAATGGGAGGTCCCACCCACGATCAAGTGCCATTTATCCACGGAAAGAATACCGATAGTTTTCGCAACAATAAAGGCGGCATCCTTAAAATAGCTCCCTGATAGCACTCATCGATCAACCTTTCTCCACACTAAATATTTAATAGAAATCGATAAAAATTTCTATACAATGTCGAATCAGTTAAGATACAATTGCAACTGATGACTATCATAAATGGCAAACATTGGAAAAGCGTTTAATCTTTTAAAATATTTAATAATTATGAGTTATTTTAATAGATTACATTAATCTTGATTTATTAGAGAAATATTCTATTATCCAATTTTTTATATCAAGTGAACCTTTCTTTCCAATCAGTCAAAAAATTTCGTTTTACATAAATTAACTGCTCTTAATTAAAGGTAATTTAATGGAAATGCATACAGCTAGCTTAATGATCGAATATGGAAAGACGACGTTGGTTTCCTACGTACCGGGTAGGACGAATTTTCTCTTCTACTTTGCTGTAGAATGCATTACCTCCCAATAAAATACAACGACGCTAAACGACAGCCTGAAAATCTCGCGTAAGCGAAAGTAGAGAAAGCTGCGTATCTCGTGAAGCCACGAGCAAGGCCGCCGCTGTTTAAAGATGAAACACGCCTAACGGCGCCATCCAGATGGCAGAATCACGTGCGAGCCTTCCAGATGGGCCACTGGGTATTTATTAATCGCATGTGCGCGCACCAGATCGATTATCTTCGAACGTAATAAAAATTTCATGGACCCTGTGAACGAGGTCCCCTATCGTTAGGTCCCGAGTTTATCGCTTTCATAAATATTGCGATATTTTTTTCCAGTTCGACGTATCTGTATGCGATTATATAAGAATGTTTAAAAATATTTCGTACTTTTGTACTAAGTAAAATTACATTGATTAAGTCTCTAATTTCAATATATTAGATTTCAATATATTACGTTCAACTGAAATGTACTTAGTTCAGCGTGTGTGTTGAATGCGTGCCATGTATATTAATTATTACATATTTTTTATTCTAGTTAAATTTTTTCCTTCTTAACGAATATTCGTATCTTGTCGATTATAAATTTTGGATGAAAAATACCTAAGAAGAGCACTCGCAATTTGTGAAGCAATCTACCAGCAATGCAATCGCAAGGTTCTCTGTATGCAAAGTCGCGTATGCTGCATTATTAACGATAATTCGCGATCCCGAGGAGAACGAAGATAGGGGATGCGATTTCGGTGACTGGCCCGCTGCACTTCCTGGGCTAAATAAAGCACGTGGCGCATACGAGCGCAAGAATCCCGATAATGGAATATTTAATAATTTCGTTGCTCGACTGGCGGCGCGCTTCGAAACGAAACGAAACGAAGAAATCGAGCGAGTTGGTGAAATTGACGCCTACTAGGTCAGTGGGTGACGGAAGACGAGTACGACGTGTATTCGTCTATCTATTTTGCCGCGACTTGTTTTAGTCGGCGCCAATGTAGATAAACATCCGGCAGCAGCTCCTATCTCTACGCCGTTAATTGAAATTCTCCCTGCCGTTCGAGGCTTCGAGGGAGGGACAGGACCGGAGATTTTCTCGGAGCAATGCTCAATTTCACCGGTGAAGATATCACGATGGCTCATTTAAAAATAAGTTCCACTTAGTGAGAGAGAAAACAACGAATTTATGAATAAACATCGCGGAATGTGAGAGTCTCCAGTGATTTTGCAAAGTGTATGGAATAAATTATACATGCGTTTTATTTATTTATAATTATAGTACGCATGATGTGAAATTATTACTTGATCGAAAAATAAAGAAATTAATTAAATGATAATACGAATAAAATATTTCCAAAAATGTCATTATTGTTATAAAAGAAAGCGATGACAAAATGTAACGAATTAAGTATGATAATGATTTCTATCATTACGAGATGCAATCAGCTTGGGCATCAGCTTGAAGGCTGCACTATCCTGGCGATACAAAAAAGAATGTCCTTCGAGCCGGATTTGAACCAGCGACCTATGGATATCTACCTTAATGAAGCTACCTCTACAGTCCACCGCTCTACCAACTGAGCTATCGAAGGCTTCTGATGAAGCTTGCTTAGGTAACACACATCTTCCAAGAGCCTTTATCTATAGCTATAAATAACACACTTATTTTCGCAAAATCTTAAATACAGACAAAGTGTAATGTAAAATAAAATATCCTTGGAATCAAATTTGAAGAAATAATTTATGGAATTTATGCCCTCTAGAAAAATAATTATTACAAGTCATCGTGCGTGCACTATTTTTCTATGAAGCTATTGAAGATATACGTACATTTCTACAGGAATATAAACAATTATTTATAATGCGGTCTTATTATAATTATTAAATAGATTCAAAAGAAAAAATTCTTGAAAAAGACATGATAAAAAGTTTTTCAAACTGAATTTTTTTCAATCTACTTCAGCTACTTATGAATGATTATTTTTGAAAATAATCTTAATTGCTATCATCTCTTTATCGAATAGCTTACACAAATAACAGTGAGATGTTATGGCAATTTTAAAGTCAAATAAAGGATCTTAATTTTAATGCGTAAGATCCGAGAGATTTGATATAGCGATCTGTGAAAATGATCTTTACAAGCAATATTCTATTATTTTTATCGGTGAAATTATTGAAAGTGTATCTTTTATATCTATCTAGCACATTAAATATCTTTTTCTCACGTGTGTATCTTATCACACATCTATATCTTGCAGAGTTTCAGGCATGCGATCAATTGTAATTGATTATTTTTCTGGAAGACATTTGTAACTGCCTCAGGCAAATTTGGCACCAAAAATATTTTATTTAACATTACATCACATTTTAATTTGAAACTATTGAAATATAATAAATGCTTGTTGCCTCTAAAAATTTTTCCATAACGAATTAAAATACACATTAGAAAGAAATTAAATTCGAAGAAATCTCGCTTTCTAGGAAAAAATGCGCTTCGAGCTAGAGTTGAATAATCTTCAGTAATAAAAAATCTAAAATACCGGATTTATTTCAACAATCTACCTCCGCCCAAAATTACATTTTGAAATCAAAAGTTTTGAAAGCAAAAATTTTCCTTCGAGCCGGAGTCGAACCAGCGACCTATGGATGTCTTTTATCACACAAACAATCAAACAACTACAGTCCACCGCTCTACCAACTGAGCTATCGAAGGCTGTTGCTAATTTCATTTAATTGTATCGTTATAAAAAAAAATTGATAAAAGCGAGCAGATAGTCCGGATTGGGCCTCAATCAACCACTGGTAGAATGGCAATTTACAAAACAACAGCAATAAAAATTTACGACACCGCTGGCAGGGACGGATAAGTCGTTTTTTTTCTTTTGCGACCGTGATATTAATGTAACACTTTCATCGTAAGACAGGTAGAGATCGTAATAATAAAACATGTTCCGCTACCGGCGTTACACGAGCGTTCCGCCTGAACGAGCAGAATTTCCTTCTCCCGATTCCGCCGAGTCTGTGAGTCGCGGGAGAGATTATCGCCAAGTCGACGTTTATGCGAAATAAACCGCGTTATGGTAACGAGGGACAAATTGCCAGGTGGATTGCCTTCTGGTGGCGAACAGCAGACTCCACCTGATGGAAAACCCGCCTCTGGGTGAAGCGAAAACTCAATCAATGGAAAGCGATTATGCAGATTCCATTCTCCAAAGCAGAAGCAAGTCACGGCATTTTCACCTGCGGCAAAACTCGCGATAAGATCGTAACTCCCGTTACATTCTCGTTAACCCTTTCCTCTTCTCCCGTCTGGAGACTCCTAGAACGGTTTAATTGACACGTTTCGCATCTGACTTTCTTACTCTGTCCGATTAATTTGTCTGCTAATTTTATCGCATTTGACATCTAGTCGAGATTCACGCTGTTTCAAGTGATAGCTCAGAGTCCTAAAATAAAGCTGCACTGTTCTTGAAGCACGCGCCACACCTCGTTGCCTCACCCACGTGCATTCCAATCGCTTTTCTCCAGGAGGAGATTGTTTTCTGGTAACGAAAGCGTGTGCTCCGATTATTAGCCGTTAAGGGGATGTCGGAGTTCTGTTTTACCGATAAAATGTCATATTTCACTTTTGTCCGAAATCATTTTATTAATTGCACAGAATAATAAATGCTCCTCCACGATTAAAGTACATACAGAAACAAAGCGGGAACCTCCTGATTTTATGTTAAAAATTAAGAAAAAATTGAAAAATTACAGTTTTTTATCGGCTTCTAGGGTCAAATTGTAACAATATTTGCTTTGTATGCACAAAATAAGATAGGTTCTCCCTAGAGATTGTATGAAGGAATATAAATGAACTTTTAGAAATGAGTTTAGAAGCCTAATGAAAAAGATTTCGGTAAATAAACCGAAATCTTTTTCATTAGGCTTCTAAACTCATTTCTAAAAGTTCATTTATCTTCCTTCATACAATCTCTAGCGGGAACCTATCATATTTTGTGCATACAAACTGCAAAACTTTTATATTAAGCAAATATTGTTATGACCTTTTTACGATTTTTCAATTTAAAAAAATTTTTAATATAAAATCAGAAGGTTCCCGCTTTGTTTCTGTATGTACTTTAATCGTGGAAGAGCATTTATTATTTTGTGCAACTAATAAAAAGATTTCGGACAAAAATGAAATATAACATTTTATCGGTAAAACAGAACTCCGGCATCCCCTTAAAATACAATAGAATCGTTACAACTTTCATCGACAGGAGTGGCCCTTTCGAATGGACCGACGTGTTTTCCTTCGGACGCAAGCAAGGACGAGACCGGAAGATCGATCGAACGAACAATCATTGCTCGACCTCGAGACTGTCTCGTCAGTGTCACGAGAGTGCAAATTTCTCGCGATCGATAATTCGATATCGTCCTTGCTATCAGCTCGTTTCACGAGCTCTTATTACATGCGTTTTAACAGTGATTGAGAGACGCGATATCAAAAGAATTTTTCTACAGTGAAAGGCACAAAGAACGCCTTTTTGTTTCGAGACTTGCCAGCGCTTGTTAATAGATTCCTGATTGATATCTTTCTCTCTTTCTTTCCTTAATGTCACGGTACTTTTTATTAAATATTGATCAAAGATACTTATAATTAACGATATTTTCTTAATTAACTCATTTATATTTCCAGGAAGAACAACGCGCGTCTATTCCTGCTTTTATATTATGTTTGCAAGAATTTCTCGATATTACTCGATGATCAGATGTTATAGAGATTTCTATAAAAAGTATACGAGGAATTATATGGAAAAATATTTTTATCGGCTTCACAGAGAATCGTGAAAATGAAAACGAAATTGAATTTAAAAATGATGCAAGAAAACACTCGAGTTTCTTCCACTATCGCTTTCAACTTTCAACTTCTCCGTAACCATCGTGCTCTCTCTGCTCGATGAGTTCTTCCTTTTAATGTCACTGAATATATATCAACGATGTAACGTGACACGTTTATTACGACACGTTTATTACGACACCTCTTATTATGTACAGGGGCATTTTGCGAGAGAGAAATGTAGAGAATATGTAGAGAGAAACGATATGTGTATAATCATCTGGATTGAATACTGTGCTCAGAAGCATTATTTAGTCCGCGATTTTCTTAACTACATATTCGCATTATCCAATCGATCATGAATAAAGTGGATTATGATTACCGAGTAACGGACTATCTCTTTATTTTCTTACTTGAAGGACTAGATAATAAAGTACTATTAACATTACGCGCGCATATCATTCTGTAGAAGATATCATAACAATTGTTTACTAATTTAATTATAATTACATATTAAATAGAATAATAAAATCATAACTTTAATAATATATCTAATTGAAAAGTATTTAACATGAAAAAAATATTTTAATATTATACATGTATATACAGGGTATATCTGAAATGATGCACTAAACTTTAGGAGCGTATTCTAGAGGTTAAAATAAGACTTTTTTTTCTTATGAACATGGGTCCGCAAATGAACCCCCCTCCGAGCTAAAATTCGAAAATGTGTGAAATTGACCAAACACCCGCAACGCAATTTATCTCTCAAGAAAGGGTGATAGGTAACGTCAAAACCTTTTTTTTTCTGAAATACAGCCAATTTTTAATTTTTTCCCCAAACTTTAGGGGCCTCTAGCTCGGAGGGGGGTTCATTTGCGGACCCATGTTCATAGGAAAAAAAAGTCTTATTTTGACCTCTAGAATACGCTCCTAAAGTTTAGTGCATCATTTCAGATACACCCTGTATATCGTAAAATGAAGTATAATACAGAGACCTTACATGAAAATTTATTTATAATATATCAATTTCTAATTAAATAATGTGCGAGAAAATTAAATGTAATTCGCACCAAATGCAAATCATTATCTAACAGTCATATCGTCGGCCGTATTGTACGTACAAGCCATTTAACGGGATATTCCAGCTGCATCTCGTTGCAACATCACCGCATTATTCTTAACCGGGGTCATTCTCATGCATACGAGAATCTTTGAGTCTCTCGGGCTGATAGTCCACGAATCTCACCAAAAGCCTGATAACGAATCTCATCGAGAGATTTCGTCAGATAAATATTCATCCCTTCTTTCATCCCTCGCATCTCTTCGCCTACCCCTTCCTAGCTTTTCGATTTTAGCTCTGGATTGCATGACATATATAACGGTTTGACAGTGAAAGTTTTGGGCGAGTACTTGCTCCCTCGAAGTGTCGATAAGTACGACACGAAAACCGCACAGGTATACTTGCCCCGAGGCCTTAATCGCCCGGAGGACACGATCCTCCGAGCTATCGGCTTCCAGAAAGTCCATGTCAGCTAAACGAGCGATAGACACGATCGGCATGAGTTATGATTCCTCCCCAGGGACAATCCAAACCACGTGTCACGCATCAACGAAACGACATGTCCGGAGTTGTTCGCGATTATTTAAAAAAGAAGTCGCGAATTGTTTTCGAATTCTTACGGAGCGATTGAAAAACCTGTCTAATGAAGATTTAAATGCAATGCGGATAAGAGGAAAGTAGAATCTTCTCTCGCTTAATTCTTAGGACTCTCTTCAGTAATGCGCCAAGTTCTTCAGTGTGTTTTTCCTCGTCGCTCGAAACTCACACGAGGTCGCAGATAAGTCCAGAAAATTATTAAGGATCCGTCCATGAAGAGCTATGAATTTTGCGGATCGATAGCTCTTGTTCCAGGGACACTCTGACCGCACTCCGCCTCCTTGCACCTCTTCAGGGGCAAGGTCGACCGCTCCCTACCACTGTACACGCACGTGTACGCATACAAACATGTGAATATATGTATACAGAGTGTACCAAAAGTCTGGAAACGGTCGAATATTTCATAAACTATGCATTTTAGAAATAAATATTTCAGACAAAAATTGTATGGCTTGAAGGGGGCCATAAGATGGTGTCATTGGTTTTACCTTGAAAAGTCGTTTTAAGGTCACGTGAAGGTCACCTTCAATTTTTGAAATGGAACCTCCTATTTTTTATTACTTATTCTTGTAGCTTACCTCGAGAGCTTTCCGAAACACTATAATAAAGTATTTTTTCATTGAGTACTTTCCGAGTTATGAGGCTTGAAATAATTTCTTAATTTTACATAAACCATAAAATATTTAGTAAAATATTTATTTTTCGATTATCTTACCTTAATACTTTTATATACAAAATAATGAGAGGAATCAATTGATGTAAAGAAAAAAACATAGTTGTTTTTTTCTTTACACTAATTGATTCCTCTCATTATTTTGTACATAAAAGTATTAAGTGTACATGCGCCGGAAGGATTTTCTACATTATATTTCTGCATTATAATATGCCTAAATTTATTTCCATTTATTCCTTAATAATAAATAATATACATTTTTTATACCTAAACTATAAAGAGAATTTTTCTGATCTGCTTGCGCAGCTTCCAATTTTTCTTCCATTTATTCTGCTACATCTTCTGATGGCCTCTCTCTATTTTTTTCTTTATTATTGTCCTCATCATCCGAGGAAGAGCCCGATCTACTTTTTGCTCCTCTCCTTAATTTTTCTCTCGTTTTTGATACTCAGCTTTTATGTACTCAGTCTTGTCACATGCTTATTCATTTTGCATATTGTTAAATGTAATGTCTCCCAAATATATAATGTGAAGAGAAAAATGTTTAAACTCTTATAAGAGAGATATTAATCTTCGATATATTTATATAAAAGTTCATTGCCGATATTTGAAAATAATAAAAAGTAAATATTATATAATATTACAACAGTATAATATAATAAGCTTATTAAGGAATAACATATTTTGTAAATCCTGATGTCATCTCTTTGGAGAATTTATATCATTATATGTATCATTATTTAATAATGGTCTGATATGCATTTGGAAATATAATAATGATATTCTAAATTATACAATTTTGACATCTTACAAAGTTCTTTCATGCCATTCGCATGAAAACGATATATCTGAATCTTATATGTACTAGATTTTACGCACATTGTAATCTTCGTAGTTTAACGAATATCTAGCTTACTCTGGATGTTTAAGTATTATTCGATAATATTATTAGTGATAGCGAATCACGGTATTTTCAATCGTTATCGAACATTTTCCAAGCTTAGAAATTCGACGATTCCTGTCAAATATCGACGTCAAATTCGTCACGTGTCTGTATTGTCTCTCTCTCTCTTTCTCTCTCTCACTCTCTTTCATTATTTTGTCCAGGGCACCGTGTATCACAAACTCATCCAGCCTAACCCTGCGGCCAAACTGGTGAAAGTGACAGGAGGCAAGGTCATCTCAGGCCGCCAGAGAGTTACAAAATCAGGAATTCCTCGAAAACCGAACGACACGGTTGTGACTCCACATTGCTCGGAGCCACATATCGGTATTCATCCGATCGCGCGAGGATAACTTGCGCAAGGTTCGTAAAAATTAAGGATTAAAAGGATCGAGAGAGAACAACATTTAATGTCACTTAGTACGTGAAACATTCTTTTGCGCCAGTAATAAAGAAAGCAATCCTTTTGGGGGTTCACAAACAAGTTGCAAGAATATATTTTAGAAAAAAAAAATGTCGCGATATACAGGGTATCCCATTTTAAATAATACGCTCAAATATCTCCGAAACGGTGCGTTAAATAAAAAAATGTTTCAAACAAAAGTTGTATGGCTTGAAGGGGGCAATTAACAATTACATATTTTGTTTTAAAAACAACTATGTTTTTTCTTTACACCAATTGATTCCTCTCATTATTTTGTACATAAAAGTATTAAGGTAAGATAATCGAAAAATGAATATTTTACTAGATATTATATGGTTTATGTAAAATTAAGAAATTATTTCAAGCCTCATAACTCGAAAAGTACTCAATGAAGAAATACTTTATTATAGTGTTTTGGAAAGCTCTAGAGATAAGCTACAAGACTAAGTAATAAAAAATAGGGGGTCCATTTAAAAAATTGAAAGTGACCTTCACGTAACCTTCAAACGACTCTCCAAGGTCAAATCATTGCCACCATCTGATGGCCCCCTTCAAGCCATATAACTTTTGTTTGAAACATTTTCTTATTTAACGCACCGTTTCGGAGATATTTGAGCGTATTACTTAAAATGGGACACCCTGTATATCCTGTCCAGGTCTTTTTCAAAATAAAAATTTCTTCCAAAAACTTGATTGAAACACTTGATTGAAATTGATTGCGTGGACATCGCGAATGGATATATGAATATTTCCGAAGAGAATGTAACCGGACGAGTTTGCATGAAAAACTGAAACAAATAAAAAAAGAAATAATAACGCGGCTCTGACGCTCCATTTTCGCTTGACTCATATTTCCAATAAACAATTAAATTTCACCGGCGATTTCTAACGTCACAGTTCGAAGAGATGTGTCGTTCATCTTCACGAAAGCGTGACAAAAGTGGTCGTTCATTTGATTACAAAACAGATATGAGGTCCTTAAACACATCTAATAATGCGACTGATATCCTACAGAAAAATTTTGAATAAAGTTAAGACGATTCAGAGAAGAGCTATTAATCCGGAGAAAATAATTTCGAATAAATCTATTTCATTTTGTGTATCAGAGACGCTTTCGCGCGAGACGTGTACACATTTTTGTTCAGCCTGAGGAAAACGGGATACACTTCTTAGGTGCGCGTGTTCTAACTATGAGCGTTGCATATGCATGTCGTCGTAAGGTGTAACGAGTGGCAATAAAGTTATGTGGTTTTCGCGGAGAGAAAGGCGCAGAAATAATCGTCCATGGACGGATTTCCGGGATGTCACCGTACATGATCTATCATAGCCGTTTGATCAGGCGCGAAGACCGACCGCTTCCTCGATAGATAAGCGTGTTCGTGTCGGGTTTATCGCAAACGACATTAAAGATATACAGCTACAAGAACGTTTTCCAATGTCATATACAATTTTTTAGCGCAAAAAAAATGATAAATCAAGTACGATAAAAAAATATTACTTACTAAATATTATTTATTCTAAATATTTTATATAGTTAGAGATATAACTTTTTTTTTAGAGTATGAGAAAAATGCTAAACTGTTATTCGCGGTGCGTTAAAAAATTAGCAACTAATTTGCATACTCGATATCTTCGATTAGAAAATAAATGATTATTTTCTCTCGATAGGACTCGTCATCTTCACCATTTTGTACAAGTGATTCTAAATCACCTTGACTTTTTGAATGGCATACAACTCAGTGGTAAAGGAATGTAAGCCAAATAATATAACGGAGTACATGGATCAATGTTGAATTTCTAAAGCCATGTGATAGCAATATTAATGTACGATGGATTTACGATACGAATATCGACGCTCGATATTTGCTTTCGCTCAGAATCATTTTCATAAATTTGTGATACGAATAAACAAAATCGACTTCAGACATTCAATGCATCTTATAATAAAAATAAAAATAGAAATCTTTATCATTGCATTAATATTCTTCGCATTCTTTTTTTTGTTTATTATTTTCGAATTTTAGAAAATTTAATTCCCTGTCGGGAAATCGCTTGTTTTTAATCACGTGTTGGCTTAACACGGCCCTGTCGATAGATCGACAACACGATCTAGAGATCGATTTAGAAAGGTGGATCACAAAATTCGGGTCGCCATCAGATAGACTTTCTTCGAATCGCGCAAATGTACCTCTTATCGATTCCTCCTTAATTAGCGCCTTTTAATTCAACTGAAAAAGTGCACGCAAAGTCACATTTCGAAGAACAGAATTCCTGCGCGACATATAATGAAGAATGATAATGTACATTTTTAACTCCTTAACCTTATGTAGAATTCTTATAGACGCTATTTTTCTTTGTCTCGAAATGACTCAACGCATAATAAGTATCCGGATGACGCGTGAATCGCATAAGAAACGACGTGCGAAACAGGTAAAGTCAAATGTTGAACTTCCATGAGGCACAGAATAATCAGGAGCATCAGCAAAACAACTTTACAATTAATGAGCATTAATTACTTAATAATTAATAAAGATAATTATTATGCATTGAGAGTTGCAAATTTTCCTGTGTAAAATTATATCTCGATTCTCTGTTCGATGATTCCCTGATTTCCCCGAATGGTAAGCGCGATTCATCAGCTGCAACTGCAGTGAAAACGACAATCTGACGCTGCACCAAATACGTGTCGTGTCCTTCGCGCGGATAGCGGAAAAGTGAAAAGGAATGAACACCTGAGGTATGATACATAGTACGCGCTAATTCGACGAAAGCGTGCTCGATTGCATTCCTATCGGCGAGAATCGATAGCGTCGCTGGCCGTGGAGCGGATTACGGTAAATAACGGAAGGCTGTTTCTGCAAGGTGAACCACCTTCCTTCTCACCTACCTACCTACAGAGAGCAGATATGGCTGGCATACCTTTCCAAGCGGAATTTCTCTCCTGCGATTCTCCTTCAGAAAGTTTACGAGATAAGAAATAATTATCGGATCATTAATCAACACTTGATTTATAACGAAATAATTTTAATTTTCCGATTAAAATAGAAAGAAGAAATTGCGGGAAAAATGTTTAATCGATCTTGAAATTTTGTCGACAAAAAATCTATGAATTTTTCTTTTTAAAGAGGCTCTTTTATCGCGAGATTAATAAACCGGATCTTCCTCAGGACGACATATAGAAAAATTATTCTTTGTAATATCATCCTCTTAATGAACTCCCTCGCGAATGCGATTCGAGATATTAGCTAGAGGTCGGCAATTATCGGCTTAATATGGCACGAGAGTTGATCTCTCTCGCGCGCGCATAAAGTTTTCTATTTAATAGGACGAGGGAATAAATTCCCTCTCTCGCATGAGATTTTACGCGGAAGCGGCTAATAATTCTTTCCGTCGCATTCTCGTTCAACTATTCTCGTAATGCGCACTTTCTGCATACATTAAGATCGCGACTGTCGATATATACGTCGTCAGTAGATCGCTCCAGCAGAATATCACGAGAGAATCTATTATTAAAATTTTTCTCGACGATAGTTTTAAAAACTTAGCGAACATGTGTATATAAGAATATAGCTACATCCTACTAATGTATTTCTTTACTAACTTTGTTTTTTCGCTCGAAATCTCTCGAGAATAAATTTTTACCAATCGATGACTCGTCTTTTTGCGATAAAAATTTTCTCTTTCCGAAAATTCAAGCTGTCACATTGTGAAACGGGATTTTATATAATATACTAAATTTGTGCGGAATATATATATATATATATATATATATATATATATATATACAGGGTGTCCCAGACCACCCGTACACCCCTTTTAAAATGAAAATAAATGGCTTTTATCAAAAATCGCGAACAATTTTGAAGTAAATCAGGTACACTATCAAATGGTGATATTTTCAACTTTTGATTCCGACCGGAAATACGCCATCCGGATCGGAAGTTGATTCTTTTAGAAAAACATGGTACTTTTTATTACAGATTCGAATTGTACGTGAAAAAATAAGAAACTTTTGTATCAAACGTTTTTTCTAAAAGTGCCTCTATCAATCTTAAAATTGACCTTGAAAAAAGTTACTTTCACAGTTACTTTCAAGGTCAATTTTAAGATTGACAGAGGCACTTTTAGAAAAAACGTTTGATACAAAAGTTTCTTATTTTTTCACGTACAATTCGAATCTGTAATAAAAAGTACCATGTTCCCCCCAAAAAATTCAACTTCCGATCCGCATGGCGTATTTCCGGTCGGAATCAAAAGTTAAAAATATCACCATTTGAGCGTACCCGATTTACTTCAAAATTGTTCGCGATTTTTGGTAAAAGCCATTTATTTTCATTTTAAAAGGGGTGTACGGATGGTCTGAGACACCTTGTATATATATATATATAAAAATAAAAAGTGAAAAAAAATTATGCATTAATTTTGTCCAGGAGTATACATACATATATACATATATATTTATATATATAAAATATATACATACATTTATTAGGCTGCTCAACAGTCGTTTTTTTATTGAAACGGAAGATTGTCGTCACAAGGTAAACCGCTTTCGTTGCCACGCGTGCAACGATTTTGCAATTAAATTGCCGAGACATATAAGTCAGCTCAATCGTAGTCTTTCTCGTACTCTAAAGAAATTTACTCACAATCGACGTACGATCCTTTTGAGAAATCATTCATATCGATTAATCGTTATTAGTCACCGATACGCGAGAACGAACGAGACTCGACATGCGTTTGATATTCGACGTTAAGAATGAAGAATCCTCGTTAAATTTTGCGTGAGAGTACGCACGAATAATTTTCTCTAGCATTTCTGCATAATATCGATAGTTTTGACACGTTGCACAAAGGCGAAGCGTCCCGATTATTCCGCCTTCGCTTCTCTCCGGGTCGGAAAGCGTCGGTGTCTTTCGATGGGAAAGTCTCTGGATAAGGCGAGTCGCACGGCAGCGCAATAACGACGCTGCCGAGAGAGAAGAAGAAGCGTTTCGAAATACGAGATGCGCATAATTATGCGCGCCTACTTATAGCTGCATCGAGAATGCAGAGACGTCCTCCGTTTTTCTGGCACGCCCTCGTCGTTTCTACCTTTCGATCGGCGTTTATAGCGTTTCTTGCGGGAGCGCACTGACGTCGTCTTTTCGTTGTCGTCGTCGCCAAACAAAGCGGGATTCCTCGTCGACGGGAAAATTTCGCAAGAGAAATCACGCCGCGAATTCTCACCTCGAACTTTGACTATTTTATATTATATATAATTGCAACTTTATATCTTTGTGCTTACGTAGCATTATAAAAATACATTTCGCACATAGCAAGCAGCGATCTGAATATTTCGTAATGCAATGTATATCTAATGAGAAAACGTGAAATGATCCCACCGAATTTTCACCTCGAACTTTGCCTATTTTATGTTATATATAATTGCAACTTTATATCTTTGTGCTTACGAAGCATTATAAAAATACATTTCGCACATAGCAAGCAGCGATCTGAATATTTCGCGATCTTATTTCGTAATGCAATGTATATCTAATGAGAAAACGTGAAATGATCCCGCCGAATTTTCATCTCAAACTTCGCCTGTTTTATATTATATATAATTACAACTTTATATCTTTGTGCTTACGAAGCATTATAATAATACATTTCGCACATAACAAGCAGCGATCTGAATATTTCGCGATCTTATTTCGTAATGCAATGTATATCTAATGAGAAAACGTGAAATGATCCCGCGGAATTCTCACCTCGAACTTTGCCTATTTTATATTATATATAATTGCAGCTTTATATCTTTGTGCTTACGAAACATTATAAAAATACATTTCGCACATAACAAGCAGCGATCTGAAAATTTCGTAATGCAATGTATATCTAATGAGAAAACGTGAAATGATCCCACCGAATTTTCACCTCGAACTTTGCCTATTTTATGTTATATATAATTGCAACTTTATATCTTTGTGCTTACGAAGCATTATAATAATATATTTCGCACATAACAAGCAGCGATCTGAATATTTCACGATCTTATTTCGTAATGCAATGTATATCTAATGAGAAAACGTGAAATAATCCCACCGAATTTTCACCTCGAATTTCGCCTATTTTATGTTATATATAATTGCAACTTTATATCTTTGTGCTTACGAAGCATTATAATAATACATTTCGCACATAACAAGCAGCGATCTGAATATTTCGCGATCTTATTTCGCAATGCAATGTATACCTAATGAAAAAACGTGAAATGATCCCGCCGAATTTTCACCTCGAACTTCGCCTATTTTATATTATATATAATTGCAACTTTATATCTTTGTGCTTACGAAACATTATAAAAATACATTTCGCACATAACAAGCAGCGATCTGAATATTTCGCGATCTTATTTCGTAATGCAATGTATATCTAATGAGAGAACGTCAAATGATCCCGCTGGAAAGATATCATTTTTATCGATTTATCCGTTCAATGTCATAACTTATAAATAATAAATTTGCCGTATGTTTTATGTAAGCGTTACATTTATAATTGTAATGCGGTAGTTTTAAACTTTTCACGCCATGTGACAAATTTAATCGAATATAATCTAAAGATCAAAATGTTGCGGAAAAGAAACTCATATCGTTTCACGCGTATTGAAAGGTAGAGGTAAACAGGTCAGATCAATGATCGTCGATCAAAGCACGATTTAATCGATTGAATTCCGATCGCGTAGCAAAAGAGGACTCGTTCGTATGATGGACGCACACCAGGAACAATGTGATTTTCACCTTGACCGTGAACAGGTCATCGTCCACTGGTTATTCTAACATTTCGAAATGGTCGATTGTTCGAATTGATCCGATTAATTGGAACACACGCTGTTTGTTCTGAAACAAATAAATGTATTTATTTTAATATTCCAATTAAAATGATATATGCTAAAACAAAAAATTGAAATTAAATAATTCATGATAGAAAAGATTATCGAATTGATTTTCGTACGTGGATGGCTTCGCTTGCGAAGCTTTCGTTTACAATTGGATTTACCAATTTATACAAAACTTTGTTAGTGAATAAAACTTGAACATTATTCAAAGTTTCAAAAGTGATTATAAATTAAAACATATTGAAGTCTTTCTCTATAGAATCTCTCGACAGAGTGAATTAAGATTTCTAGACTGTAAATTATATTTTGTTTCAGAAATTCTGAGTAGCTTGTCCAACTCTTATGATGAGTTAGCACGTGTTTAACTTTCAAACGACGAAAACTGGATTAATCCAATCGAATTTGAATTTGACAAATGCTTTCGAAACGCAGATTTCGATAAATTTGAAAAATACATTAAATGAATATTAATGAATATTAATAAATGTCAGAATTTTTATTTGTAAAAATCAAAAAAGCTTACTAAATTACTTCTAATGAAAATTAATGACTTTTGTGGAAAGATATAAAACGTTTCCGATAATGTGGAACTTCAAGGCGAAAACATCAATCCCTCATAAATTTATATAAATAAGTCTTTTAAGCTTTATAATAACAAGTTGCTAAATACAATGACAATCTCCTGGAGAAAGAAGCTATTCTCGAAAAATATGAAAGAAATGTGCGGGGTCAATTTGCCGTAATACGATTATATCGCGAGGACCTTCGTTCACCAAGGATTTCACACACATACATATAATATTTATGTCAAAAGAAAGGTCAATCATACATCTGATATTTATAAAATAAAAATAAATTATTATCGAGAGATTGGTAAATGTCTGAAATGCTATCAGAGATGCTGTCAGATGCTTCATGATTCCTCGAGTTATCTTTAACAGCTCTCGAATTTAATTTCTTGCAATTTTCTTTTTATAGATCTTTAAGGCTACAATCTTCACGTTTAGATTCATAATCCTATATTTACTCCGCAGTTAATTTCTATTTATTCCAGAGTAGAAGTGTAACCTCTAGAATACATTCCATCAATCTTACATGTGTAATTTAATCCTTTCGTACCTCCGGGACATATATGTCCCACCTACGAAAAAATTCATAACTTTTAAACAAATAATCCTACCGACTTCTACCTTGGCTTGTTTTAAAGAAGAAGGTTCAAGCTATATGTAAAAAAAATCGCGCACTTTGAAATGTAATGTTTACAGTACAATATAATTATCTAAACTTTGCAAAAAATCAAACTTTTAGAGAATGAAGATTAAGCGCATATTAATTGAAAAATCATAAAATTTATGCGCTAATTATAAACTTAAAGTTTTATTTAAATGTGATTACAACTTTATTATGATAAATATTATAATAATTTATATGTGTAATCAAAGTAAGACGACGCGTGCGACGGACATCCAAGTCTCGCGGCAGATGCGCGGCTTGCAAAAAAAATGTATAACAACGCTATGAGTCGAACGTGTGTGTGTATATTCAGGAAAAAACATAATATATATTTAAAAATAAATCAAAATAAAATCAATACTCATATTTTAAATATATTGATATTTAAGCTTTTCATTGTCGCCATCTTGAATCTGCCATTTTGAATTTAAATTTTGATGGTAAATTTGGAATCAGCACCTCCAAAAACCTGTAAAACTGTCTTCATATGAAACACATCTCTTTTGGGAAAGCTGGAGGTACGAAAGGGTTAAGCAACGATGCTTATTGCAGTAATTACGACATTTCTTGTAACACTATGATCGACGTAGCGAGAAAAACGAGCGCATAAAAAGAGGGAGAGGCATTTTCCAGCTGTTATTTCTCGTCGCTTCTTCGTGCGACACGTTCGTTCACATTTTTCTAGGAGCATCCGAGAAGTCGAAGGTGAAGCTTAACGTCGGTGAACGAAGGATCCGCAGTAGTTCAAGGAGAGACCGAATGAGAATGCAGCGCGTGCAATCGAGGAAAGATGAGGAGAACGGGAAGGCGCGGACGGGGAGAAGCTGCGGGTCAGTGCACCTTCGAAATGCCGATTGGCAATTGACATTTATCATCGGCCGTAGATAAGATATAATAAAAACTTTCCTCGTCGTCCGTCACGAACAATCTGCATTTCGCAATCGCGGCGATAAACTTTAGAGGTCCAGGCGCCACGGGCAAAATGGCGCGCGGTCCAAACAATTTCTTCGATTTCACGTAGCTTCGAGCTATAGCTTATAAATTTGCCGAATTACTTTGGCAGTTCCCTCGCGGTATAAACTTGGCCGATAAAATTAGAGTAACGACGTCTTTAAAATCCGAAAAACAACAGTACAATTAATAGCCGTTCTCCGCAACGTGACCTAGAAGAGCAGCCGCGTGATTTTTAGCTCGCCAACTTTTACTTGGCGGAGTCGCTCTCGAACTCGCGATCGAGTTCAGAGACGAGGATTGGGATTCTCCTAGAGACGCGTCGACGACGAGGCATAGGTCGGAGGCGACGGAAAGGTAGGGAGAGAACGGGACGAGGAGAGGCCGTTGTATACGCGAAATACGAAAACTGGTTTCCCATGCGGCTCCCCATATTTATTACACGCGCTCGTGTACGGTGAACGTGTGCCCCCGTCGGCATCTCGACGTTTGTGCTTCTCGCCAAGGACTCGCGTTTAGAAAATGCCACTGGATCCTCCCGTGTCGCGCACACAATACCCCCGAGGACAACATCGCCGAAATAAATTATACTGCTTCTCGCGGAGAGAGAGATCTCGTAAAGAGAAACGGTCCCCCATACAAGTGTCATGTTACGCGTAAAATAATTATGCATTATATCACGTCAACTGCATGTGTCCATTATTGCCGACCTGTACCACTATTCCGATCAGCCGGCAACGCAAATGCATATGTTTTCCCCATTGCGTAACGAAGAGGTGTAATACGCGGAGAAATTAATTCTGATTGTGTATGTGTGCGTGTGCGCGAGATGGAATTTTATTAATCTTTTATAATGACTTTTAATTTACTTATAATCGTCTGAATTCTCTACACTATTAACGTTGTGTAATTTCTCATATCGCAAGTCAGGCGTGTGCCTCGAGATGTGCAATTATCAAGTAGGAAGTGAGATTTTCCGTACCAGAGAGTGTGTTCAATACGCGATTTCGCGTTACCTATCTGATTCTGTGTACATAAGTTCTTTCTCCAATCTATCATCCATTGAAGAGGATCTGTATTTCCTTGTAACACACATATTTCCCCTCGTTCGTAATCTTCTGATTAATTTTGACTATCATTATTTGTTCGATTAATGCGAGAGAAATAATCCTCTCCCTTCTTGCATGGACTTTTATTAAAATATATACAGGGTGATTCATTTTAATCTTAACAGACAAATATTTTGAAAAATATGCAAGATACGAAAAAATGTTTCAGACAAAAGTTATATGGTTTTAAAGGAGATATAAGATGGTGTCATTAATTTGACCTTAAATAGTTACTTGAAGGACACGTAAGGGTCACCCTCAATTTTTTAAATAGAACCCCCTACTTTTTATTACATATTCTTGCAGCTCATCTCGAGAGCTTTCCAAAACACTATAATTAAGTTAGTTTTCATTAAGTACTTTCCGAGTTATGAGGCTTGAATTCGTTTCTTAATTTTACATAAACCGTAAAATATCTTGTAAAATATTCATTTTTCGATTACCTCACCTTAATACTTTTATGTACAAAATAATGAGAGGAATTAATTGGTGTAAAGAAAACACATAGTTGTTTCGAAAAAAAAATATGTTATTTGCAATTAACAATTACATATTTTTTCTTAAAAACAACTATGTGTTTTCTTTACACCAATCGATTCCTCTCATTATTTTGTACATAAAAGTATTAAAGTGAGGTAATCGAAAAATGAATATTTTATAAGGTATTTTACGGTTTATGTAAAATTAAGAAACGATTTCAAGCTTCATAACTTGGAAAGTATTTAACAAAAACTAACTTAATTATAGTGTTTTAGAAAGCTCTCGAGATGAGCTGCAAGAATATGTAATAAAAAGTAGGCGGTTCCATTTAAAAAATTGAGGGTGACCCTCACGTGTCTTTCAAGTAACTATTTAAGGTCAAATTAATGACACCATCTTATGTCTCCTTTAAAACCATATAACTTTTGTCTGAAACATTTTTTCGTATCTCGCACATTTTTCAAAATATTTGCCTGTTAAGATTAAAATGAATCACCCTGTATTCCGGAGATTCAATTTTCATTTTGTCGAAATGCATTTTATTGTTTCGAGAAAATGCGTTTTCAAGGCTGTTTCCGCGAGCGCCGCTTAAAAGTCGCGAAAGGTCAAAAGGCCTCTCGACTCGCGGAAATTGCATGCACCTCGCTGCGCATGCAAATGATATTACTTCCGGAAGAATTCACATCTCACGGTTTATATACTTAAAGGGATTGAATCGCGTTAGCGATTTCACGGAAATGCGCGGGGGCGGTTAATATTCGCACGCTGCGAGCGATATTCCTGCGAGCGATTTCCGTCGTGCATGCACGAACATTACGTTCGTTTACGGAATTATAGTGTCCCCCTCATCGAAATGACTTTCTTTTTTACATTTCGTTCTCGAGCGTAACACTCGACCTCTTAATACCAAACATCGAACATACGTCAAGTACTATTCCCCTCGATAACGGCCCAGCTTGAACGCAGTTCCTGATGAAAGTAACGAGGCGGGAGAGACACTTTCTCAGGTTTACGAGCACTTTATTCGCGAACGCCTCCAGGATGTCTTCATGACGATCGTAAAAATGAAACTTTGTAAAAGGTCCCGTTTTCACTTCTCTTCGACCAAAGTCACGACTTGGATCTTAATCATTTAATAAACGATCGCGCTCGTATGACGGAAAAATTGTTCTCGTGATGATCGATTGCGTTGTTTACACGTAGAGTCCTAGTTTTTCAAAGAGCACGCGATTCTTTGGTTGTCACGATGAATCGAGTTTTCGGACTATAACAACATTCCTGATGCCAATTCGAGGAAGAAGCTAGCCGTCGAGCCGGTCGAGTTAAAAATGGTCCTCGCGTTGGACAAGAGTCGGTGGTGCAAAGATAAGCGGTAAATAATGGTTTCCGAAGGAGCCAGGTAGAGAAAACAGAATTCGAGCGATTAATTCTGCATTCTATCCCACGTCCAACTCTCCAGAAGCACTAAATCTTTGTTGCTTCTCGCATCAATATTCAATGATCAAAGTCTTTAAATATTTGAACACAGACTATACTCTGTTCATATGCCTTTCCAAACCAAAAAAACCGACAATATTAGCGAGAATTACAATAATTATCGTTTCAGCAAACGATCATCATACGTAATCATTTTTATAGTTAAATAATACTAATTGTAAATTTAATTTCCAATCATGGGGAAGAGAGGGAAGCTGGACTCCCGCTGCTCGTCGCATACATCTTCTCAGTAAAGAACAGCACGCATTTCGCTCCTGCCATTTACCTGATGCCCACCTGAAAAAGATGGCAGCACGAACCAGAAGGTGAAAGTTTTCCCTGATGAAGTGGGCAGGAGTGGTGGTGCACATATAGAGGGGTGGAGAGGGCGCGGCTTGTTCAGACGTTCTCTGTCCTGACAACGACGACGACGACGACGACGACGACGATGATGTCGCCGAAGTTGATATTTTTGCTAGGATCCCTGTGTCTACTTGCTGGTATGTACAATTTCTGTAATTAATATTTAAATAATTTCCGCGAAAATTTCTCGCGTCGCGATTTTCTCGCTTTTATTAAAATTACATCATTTATAGTCTCTCTCTTTCGATCACATTAAAATTTAATTTTCGAATCTTACTTAATCCGCGTCGAGTATGTCAAAATTGATGGAGCAAGCTCTGACGCATCGCTGAAACTGTAAGAAATTAGTTTCCAAACTGTGAGAGATTATTAAGAAAATTATTACATTATGCAAAAGTGATTAAACATTTTATCGAGGAGAACATCTTGAAATAAATTAAAGAAAAGAAATTAAAATTGTAAATGAAGATGAAGAAGAATTTTTTCGAAATCGACAATATTTGCGAAGTGGAAGAGAGAGAGATAGAATTTACTTTGGAGAACCACTGTCGCTTTCCCCCCCGTTGCCCTGACATTTCCAAGACTTTCTACTTCTACCGGAGTTCATCGACCCCTTCTTCGATCGCCGATCGCAAACCGCGAGCTGGATGTCGTGAACCGATCGTGACATTTTCAACGATTAATCGAATTCACCTCTGCTTTGTCCCGGCGCGAAATGTCACATTCGATTGAAATGTACCTTTGATCACGCCGACCGCTCCCAATTTCTGAGATTGCGTACGTTACATCATTGTCTATCGGAAATATTCGAAAGAGATATTCCAAAAAATCTCAGCAATTTAAAGACCAAGACAATTAAAATTTTTCATCAAAAAATATACTTTTATTATCGAGTCGTCTAACTGCATCTTGTGTATGTAACATCTGTTATAATAGTTATTAAATAAAATAACTGTGACAAGAAGATGAAATCGAATTTTGATCCGAAAACGATATGAATTTACTTAATAAATTATTTTTTTGTGACGCAGCGACACAGGTCAAGGCACAAGATGAAGAAGGCGGCGACGGGAATGACGCAAACGCCGAGGAACTTTGTCAGGACAGGCCGGGTGACGAGTACTTTCGCTTGAACGTTGAAGGAGACTGTCGCGATGTCGTGAGGTAAGTCGTATCTCGTTATTCTACCCGCGAATGCAGGATCGGATCGAGCCACTTGGACATCCTTCGAACACGAAATCACTTTACATAATATTTTTTTCTATTATTTTGCGCACAGAAAGTGAGGGAAATTTTTTCGGCATTGCTTTTCGACATCTTGGCTACTTGTCTGCTTTGTATTATCGCAATATATCTTGCTTTATATAATGGAACGTTTAATCCACAGTAAAAACTGCGGGTGAACGGAATCGTGTTAAGTGTGAATCGATTTTCCAGTGAAAAAACTCGCTCACTCAGCGTTGACTCGGTTCCGCCTGCACACCACGACTTGTTCTACTAATTCTACAGGTCGCCGGCAAGTAATTAGACTTGCTCGTTCAATGAATAAACTTTCTCCGGCTGGCGCACCAATTTTAACTTCACATTAATTTAATCCCGTTTACCCGCTGTTACTTTGATGTTTTAGAAAATTTATTAAAATCATTAAAATTCTATAAATGCTCCCTCCTCTACACGAAACGCAAGAAGCACGTATTAAGTTTTCGCGAGAACTCCTTATGCAGAGAATGTAAGTCTCAAGGACATCCAGTTTTGACAGGACAGGCATAATAACCCGAGAATGAAGTTGACGATAAGCTATTGATTATTAAAAATAGCATCAACTGTTTCACCTATTGAATCAGGATGTGATCCTAGGATTTTCCAGGACTCAAGGTGATCCGGTAGACGCAAGAACCGAGACCAGTTTAAAGATTTCTCCTGGCATTTGATATTTCTTTTAATTGCCACGAAGAGCTTGTTTTTGTTGCATAATTATAGCATCATCATTATTTTTTCATTTACATTCAACTTTAACTCGCTTGAATATACAGGGTGTCCCGAAACTAACGCTTGATATTTTAAGGGCAGATTCTCTGGCCAATTTAAAAACGATTTTTCCTCAGCGAAAATGTCGAGGGAGATCATTATTTTTTGCATATTCCCAATTTTTGTCATCATGTATCTTTCTAACTAAGCCTTAAATGAAAATTCTATTAAAGTAAACTCTACCTAAAATTAACTAAAGAATGTGATTTTATTAATATTTTATTCCCATAAACCTTAGTTTGCGAAAAACCCTTTATTTTCAATCGTTTATAACTCGAAAACTATTAGTGCCGCGACATTTTCGCTGAGGAAAAATCGTTTTTAAATTGGCCAGAGAATCTGCCTTTAAAATATCAAGTGTTAGTTTCGGGACACCCTGTATATAAAATTATATCACAAGTTAAAATCATATTAATAGAATACAATGGGGAAACATCGCTCACTTATATTATGTAACACACAACAGTAGTTTGTGTTTGGTTTATAACTTATATAATAACTTTTATAACTATGTTGCACTTAGACTTTGCGTATTTTAAACGCATCGTTTCTCTTCCTCGTTGTATTCCACGCTTGTGTTATTTCGTAAAGAGCGGATTCGAACGATCCGCTTTGCGCGAATGCGAAAAAGGCTTGTGCGAATGTGAGAATGATCCTAGGTGCGACAAGGCCAGCGAGATCGGGGTAACAAGACTGGCGACGGTACGATGCCCCACGGGTCTCGCCTTCGACATCGAGCGGCAGACTTGCGACTGGAAGACGAACGTGAAGAACTGCGACCAGCTCGAGAGTAAGCGACACGTCTTTTTCCCAGAGTTAGACTCACGCAAGCACCCTCTGTTTTCTGTCCCGGTTCCGCCAGGTGTACAAGGTCCGGCCTGAAGCAAATCACGTGCCCCAGCGGATTGGCCTTTGACGTGGACAAACAGACCTGCGACTGGAAGGGCAAAGTCACCAACTGTGACAAGCTCGAGAGTAAGGCTGTGCATCGCCGATTCCTTGACTAAGTAGACTCGCAACGTAGCACGCACCATCCGTGTATCATTTAGAACTAACGCATGAGAAATCATCTTCTTCGCGCACCTTTTGCAATCCCCGACCGCGATGCGTAGCGATCCCCTGCGTCTCTGAAAACCTCTCGTTGGAAATGAAATTTTTTTTTTAACTCTTCGAGAGTCTCCGTCGCAATCAAACATAAATCTCTCGACAAGTTGCCAATTATCAATAAGAAATTCTTTCAAAGTTACCCAATTATCAATAAGAAATTCTTTCTTAATCGAGATATTACGCAACCGTCCCGTTGCGTAAACGAGTCTCGCGGATCGAAAAAGAATCTCGCGAATCGAACGTAACTTTCCAGCGACATGCGGTCATTAAGCTAGAATACACGCAACATGGCGAGATACGACGCGAAATGGATTTAAAATGGAGAGTAGAAAAGGGAGCTTGAACTTTTAATGGCTGCATTAACGATCAAAAATACCCGAGAATCCAGGTACTTTCGAGAGATCAATTCTCCGCTCGATCACTTTCGTTCCGAGACGAGTCGATGGGACTGGTTTCGATTTTCAGCGAAAGTGTGAGCGGGATCGAGCAGAGTCTCGTCGTCTCAAACGAGAGAGGAAATGAAACGGGAACGCTTCAGAGACGCCACGATCGCGAGAACATCGCGAGTTAATCCGGTTTCGAGAGAGAATCCTCGAAATCTATCATTCTATTTTTCTCACGGGATATTCACGCATCACCGATTAACAAAGCTGCACTTTCCAATGGAATTGGATGAAGGAACCGGCAGTCTTCTTTTATTCGTGATTTCCAAAGTGTATCTATCATTATTCTTTAAAATTATTTAAAAAATTATAATTAGTAAAAATAAATTATAATAAAGAAAATATTTATATATTTTTTTTTTTATTAATAATAAATAATTTCGGATTAAAAATGTCTCTCATGGAAGAATTTCTCTTGTTTGTCATAAAAGGCAATTTTGACCGATGACAAATTTTACAACAGATTTAAATAAATTTAAATAATTTTAATAAAATATTTCTTTTGTCGTATTTTTGTTGTTTCATCCAATTCCGATTTTCATCAGATTTATTTAATATCGGCCTATCGTTGAATCATTGACATCGAATTGCGTGCCAGTGTTACGACACTATTCCCTCGCAAGAGGCGGTAAACGATAGCGAAATATTTCTCGCTCGTGAATATGTGTCAAACGTATCTCGTTTATCAGCTTGAAGTACTTGCTTGTACTTAGTTTTGAACGACAGCGCTCGAAATCACCGAATAAGCAGATTTCGCATTAACTAAATCATTTCGTTGTAAGGGATTATCGCGATAAAGCGACCTTTACACAAACATATTCTGTAATTCGCGCTTTGATAATCGTTCTACATCAACGATAATCCCGATAATCTTTGCACCGATGTTGCAAAATATAATTCCATTTAACGCATCGCTGCGTTTCAATTCGATACTCGTATCGAATAGTGTATCCAGGCTTCACGGGCGCTGGACAAATTAATTCCGACATCCAATTGCTATTAATTAAACGCCCGATAAACAAACCGATGAAATCAATCGGAAGATCTCTTTTACATTACCGCCCGTTGATGCAAGCCTCAAATGTCACGATTCAACATTGGCACGCAATGATTTTCTAACACATTTAGCACTCTCCCTTTTCCATTTCGCTCCCCCCCTCCCCCCACCTGCATCTGTCGCTCGCTCCAGGTACGAGGTTGCACATATTCGTTCGCCGATCTTTCTCTCCGCATCTAGATCGGTTTCGCTTCGACGGATCTGGCCTCCTTATACGAGCTTCCCGCTACTCGGCCAGACTCCTGTCCGGCCAGCTGGCTTTTACTACTGAAATCTCGAAGCACGCGCGCAGTCAGCTTAATCTTCACGGCAGATTTTTCTCTCTTCTTCGCCGATCCTCGTCTCACGACTGAATAAAGGACGACGAAAAATAGCTTCGAGATTCTTTCGCCTCCGTTTCACAATCTGTCGCAGTTGCGATCGGGACGTAGGACGTCGCACGCTTTCTCTCGGATTAAAAGCGATAGCGATCAAACTAAGAATATGAAATATATATGTACAAAGAGAGTCATTGATTTTTAAATAATAAAAAATTACAATCTTGAGATATACAGGATATTTTATATAAATAGGATACAGACTATCGTATTTCTTGTTAAAAATGAGCATCTTTTTCCCTTAACAAAATTTCCAGAAATGTATTATATATATTTTTGAAATATTTCTTAATATGCATTTGTTGCTTTTTTTCTTCATGAATATAATTCTATCTACAAATTTTAATAATTCTGTTATAATTAAATTTAATATTTACATATAATAAAACACTTGAAATTTTATTTCTATTATTTTTATTAATTTTCTATTTTCAAGTATTTTCTTATAAAATGCAAATATTATATAAATTTAATTACAACAAAATTCTTACGCAAAAAATTATTTACACGAAGAATCAAGCAAATTATATTGGTATATTTCAAAAAAATGAGATATAATGCATTTCTGCAAATTTTGTCGAAGGAAAAAGCTGCTTAATTTTTGACGAAGATAAGAGATGCAACTAAATGGAATTATTTTCGTTGATCGATTCTCAAAGTCGCATCGGTAGATATACGTATGGCTAATTCTCCTTTTGTACCACTCATGCTGCTTCACATTCTATTTATTCTATTAATTTCATCTTGCAACAGTCTCGCTCTTCTCCGTTTCTCTCGCACAAACACATTTTTAAAACTCATTTTCTAATCATTCTCTCTCTCTCTCTCTCTCTCTCTTTTTTATTTTTCTTTCTCACTGTTCTCATATACATGAATAACGACTTGCGTGCATCGCTGCCAGTCGACAAAGCAGAGTCAAAGTTTATCTTCGAGTCGCTCGTCGGACGAAAGACAAATAGTTTTTCTACGATAGAGGGAAGTTGCACAGAGGACGAGACATACATATACATATATTCTTCGCGGACAGTTAAACGGAAAGCTATTATACGTTGACGGACCGACGAAATGTAGACAAGGGTAAAAAAAAAAAAGAAAAAGAAAAAAGACCGAAAAAATACAAAAGTAAACGAAAGGGACGACAAACGAGACGAAAGCCATTCCGATGGAGGATAAACGGGTAAAAGCAGTGGCGTAGGAACGCGTTCGTCGAAACGTTTCTTTTCTCTTTTGCGAAAAGAAACGCGAGAGCTCGAGAGAGATCTCCTCTTGAATTACCTGTATATATATTCCGTCACTATCTATATCTATTGAAAAAAAATATATATATAGTAGAGATTTGATGTATCACATTGTTTGCTGAAGTAGGCTGCGGGAATTGGGTGGCACGAATTAATTCAGCACGATCCCCCAACTTAACAGTGTTACATGCATATTTTGCATTTATTGTAATACATGCCCTTTAAATGTCCACGCAATACACGTTCCTACGCTGCTGCGTGTAAATAAACGGGAGATAGTGGCATTCGGGCCTTGATTGCACCTGTAGCTGAATCACCTGAATTATATACAATACAGCCAATGAGAATCTCTCGTGCAGTAAACTGGGCGTAAAGTGTCTATTACGAAATCTCGATTGCCTCAATCACACCCTTGGCTGTTTGCGTGAACACCGATAAAACGATAAGAATCTCATTATTAATCGATACCCGGCCGCAAGAATGTCTCTTACAAAATTTATCTTGGTATAATTAACGACATCGATTAATAAGATCAAGAAAACGATCCTTAATAAAGAAATTCCTTTAATGAAATTTGACGATTTTAATGATATTTGAATTAATTAGCGTTAATTAGCGTTAACGATCATTGATTTGAAAATGTAATGGACGCTTTATCGTACCGGATGTTTTATTAGTCATCCTGATGAATTCCCAAGTATATCGAGTAGCCCAAACGGTAGCTAATTTGCAAATGAGAGGGATCTAACGGACAATTGCCTTTCTACAGAACCGCGTAAAGTTTTGCCCATCCTTAAGACCGATGAACCCATTTGTCCGGAGGGGAAACTGTCATGTGGTAACGGCGAGTGTATCGAAAAGGATCTCTTCTGTAACGGCACGCCCGATTGCAAGGACGAGTCCGACGAGAATGCCTGCAGTGAGTATCGCAATTACGTTCGTAACATGCAATCGTGACACGGATCGACTTCATTTACAATTTATAACGATTTTCACCGAAAGGCAATGTATTTATTGTACAATTTAGAGACAGAGATTTGTATTCATTAATATACATATAAATCGTTCCCTCAATGACCTTTACTCAACTTAAAAATTCACTTTTCTTTATTTTTGAAATTGCGCACAATTCGTAAAGCTTGATCAATCCGGACAATATTTTTTCATTAAAGATGCAACAAATATTTTAGAAAACTTTTCAGAATACATGTACGAGTAATGTACATGTCATACGTTTTTATTAACTTTGACATAATCCATTTGTTGATGCGAGAATTGCTACGAACTTTTCAGATATACAGGGTGATTCATTTTAATCTAAACAGGCAAATATTTTGAAAAATATGCGAGATACGAAAAAATGTTTCAGACAAAGTTATATGGTTTTAAAGGAGACATAAGATGGTGTCATTAATTTGACCTTAAATAGTTACTTGAAGGTCACGTGAAGATCACCCTCAATTTTTTAAATGGAACCGCCTACTTTTTATTACATATTCTTGCAGCTCATCTCGAGAGCTTTCCAAAACACTATAATTAAGTTAGTTTTCATTACGTACTTTCCAAGTTATGAGGCTTGAATTCGTTTCTTAATTTTACATAAACCGTAAAATATCTTGTAAAATATTCATTTTTCGATTACCTCACCTTAATACTTTTATGTACAAAATAATGAGAGGAATTAATTGGTGTAAAGAAAACACATAGTTGTTTCGAAAAAAAAAATGTAATTTGCAATTAACAATTACATATTTTTTCTTAAAAATAACTATGTGTTTTCTTTACACCAATTGATTCCTCTCATTATTTTGTACATAAAAGTATTAAGGTGAGGGGTAATCGAAAAATGAATATTTTATAAGATATTTTACGATTTATGTAAAATTAAGAAACGATTTCAAGCCTCATAACTCGGAAAGTACTTAACAAAAACTAACTTAATTATAGTGTTTTGGAAAGCTCTCGAGATGAGCTGCAAGAATATGTAATAAAAAGTAGGTGGTACCATTTAAAAAATTGAGGGTGACCCTCACGTGTCCTTCAAGTAACTATTTAAGGTCAAATTAATGACACCATCTTATGTCTCCTTTAAAACCATATAACTTTTGTCTGAAACATTTTTTCGTATCTCGCATATTTTTCAAAATATTTGCCTGTTAAGATTAAAATGAATCACCCTGTATTAATGCTTTTCGCACGCTCACTTTAATGGCGACGAAAAGTGAATTTTAAATAAAAAATAAAACTAATTTTTTTAAATATTTTGAATTGAAAAACGCGTTATTAAACATACCTCTATTATAGCCGTGGAGACCGATCCTAATCGCGCTCCCGATTGCGATCCCACGCAATGCGTCCTGCCCGATTGCTACTGTTCCGCTGACGGTACTCGCATCCCCGGTAACATCGATCTTCAACAAGTGCCGCAAATGATCACGATCACGTTCAACGGCGCCGTGAACGTCGACAACATCGATCTGTACGAGGAGATCTTCAACGGGCAACGTCAGAACCCGAACGGCTGCCAGATCCGCGGTACCTTCTTCGTCTCGCACAAGTACACCAATTATTCGGCCGTGCAGGATCTCCATCGACGTGGCCATGAGATCGCCGTATTCTCGTTAACGCACAAGGAGGATCCGCAGTACTGGAGCCAGGGAACGTACGACGATTGGTTGGCTGAGATGGCCGGTGCCAGGCTGATCATCGAGCGTTTCGCCAACATCACCGATGGCTCCATCATCGGTATGCGCGCTCCTTACCTCAGAGTCGGCGGTAACAAACAGTTCGAGATGATGGCCGATCAGTTCTTCGTCTACGACGCGTCCATCACCGCGTCCCTGGGACGTGTACCCATCTGGCCGTACACCTTGTACTTCAGAATGCCTCACAAGTGTAACGGCAACGGTGGCAACTGTCCGTCGAGGTCGCATCCAGTCTGGGAGATGGTGATGAACGAATTGGACCGCAGAGATGATCCGACCTTCGACGAATCGCTGCCAGGTTGTCATATGGTCGACTCATGCTCCAACATACAGAGCGGCGAACAGTTTGCCCGACTGCTCAGGCATAACTTCAACAGGCACTTCAATAGCAATCGGGCACCGCTCGGTCTGCACTTCCACGCATCCTGGTTAAAGAGCAAGAAGGAGTATAAGGATGAGTTAATCAAGTTCATCGAGGAGATGATCGCCAGGAGTGATGTGTACTTCGTCACCATGGTCCAGGTGAGGAATCGATTCGCTTCTCTATTAATGTCTCCGTGTAAAGCAGATTTTTTTTTCTATATTTTACTTTTCCTCTCCAGGTGATCAAGTGGATGCAGCAGCCCACTGAACTGTCCGGTCTCAGAGACTTCCAGGATTGGAAGGAAACTTGCGACGAGAAGGGTCTACCCTATTGCTCGCTGCCCAATGCCTGTCCTCTGACGACCAGAGAGTTGCCCGGCGAGACCCTGCGTCTTTTCACTTGCATGGAATGTCCCAACAATTATCCGTGGTTGCTGGACCCAACCGGCGACGGCTTTTCCGCAAGGAAGTGATCCATCATCAGCGAAACGAGCGACGCCGGTCACGCGATCCGATCTTTAAATAGATCGCTCGGAGACGATCGTCGATCAATCGTTATCACGTCAACGTGATGACATCGAAATCGCGCGCCGCCGATCGCCGGTGATTAGCCGAGATGATTAATAAGCGTGACTCTAGGAAGAAGATACGGAAGCAAAGAACAATCGCGACGATTCTCGAAGTGAGATCACGGAATCGTCTTATCGTGATTAGAAAGCGTTACTTTGGCCGAAAATAGGGTCGTTAAACAAATACGTAAAGTAGAGCGAAGCGCATTCTGCTCTCGAAAACGCGTTCTCATCCGATTTCTCCAAGTCCGCGATAGTCTCGACTATTATTATTATTATTTATGTAAATTAGAATCGCGCTGAATAAGAAGGAAAAGAAAAGTCGCGATGCGGTCGCGAGGATGCGTCGATTTCTTGGGCACGATCGCCGATGACACTCGCGAAAGAGGAAAAAGCAGGACAAGTGCTCCTCTTCTTTTTTTCGCACCCACGAAACGAGAGCTCGCTTGTGTCTCTCGCGAGGATCGCGACGTTCGACGACGAGGCCAAGACGATCCATGGAGACATCCCACTTGTAAATAATCATAACGGATTCTTCCTGCTCTGTCTTCCCTCCTCTTCCTCTCCCTTGCCGAATTAAGTCCTATTGT
Organism: Camponotus vicinus; assembly: GCF_025532165.1. Taxonomy (NCBI): domain Eukaryota; kingdom Metazoa; phylum Arthropoda; class Insecta; order Hymenoptera; family Formicidae; genus Camponotus; species Camponotus vicinus. The sequence continues at coordinate 12,321,608 of NW_028141978.1, read as the reverse complement.
TTCCTAGAGGCGCATGTACGCGTGACGATAATGGACTCTTGTGGTTAATAGAGCGAAAAATAAAGCATAAATATACATTATCATCCCGTGCCACTCCTTGAACATGTACTCCTTAGAATTTAAGCGACGCGCGAAAATTTATATATAAAATATTTAGTAATCTAAAAGTATTTCCGAATATAAAACTCGTACGTAGAAAAAACAATCGGTTATTATACTTTATTTCTTCCTCTTTCTCACTTATCCCGAATTATTTATTCGTTGAATTAACATTTTATATCATTCGTCTTATATAGATCAAACGTTGATTAATTTAATCGAAGATTATAATTAACATAATCGAAAATCAATGAAATAAAATATTCGTTGTACTAATTCAATTTTTCACGTGATCAATAATAAAGAGATTAATAATTCTATTCATTAATAACCTAGAGTAGGTAATCATTAAAAAATTAACAAGAGATTTTTAATACTGCTTCTTAAAACCTTTATCATATAATCAATTCGATTATGTAAATATGAAAATTCTTCACACAATTACTATATAAATTATATATATATATATATATTTAAATTATATAACAAATTTTTATCATGCATCAATTCCATGGTATAGATGAAAATTTTGCTACATTTATCAAGTACAAATCTTTTATATAAAAAGCAATTCTTCATAACATGAAAACTTCATTTTTTGGTTTTTTATCGTATATCTAATGTTCTTTCATAAATTTACCATAACTTACTTCATCGGATAGATTTGTTCCATTGAATTCATAATACTCTAATTTCTTTTATAGGCTTTCTTTGAATAACAACAGTATTTACTGCTGTTTTATATTTTTCTTTTATTTTATATTTTTTCTTCATTTTATATTTTTCTTTTTGCATATAATAATAGGTGCTTTCCATTTACATCAAAACTCAGATAAATCTCACTTCTGTCTTTCTTTAACATGAATGTTGAAGAAGGACAGAAGTGAGATTTATCTGAGTTTTGATGTAAATGGAAAGCACCTAATATACCTTGGATTGTTTAATAAATAAATAAATTTCATAGGGAATTTTAATATTCTAAAAATTTGAATATTCTTACAAACTCTTTAAAAAAATTTTTAAAAAATTCGAGTGATGGATTACTTACAAAATAGATGAAAAATAGATTTTTCTAGATACATTTTTTTTTTACTTCATCATTGTGCCAAACATATACTGAATCTGCATACAAACAGCGATTGACGCAATATGACAAGACGACCAAATTTACTTAGTTATTGTTAAGAAAGTAAATAATATAATATATTAATAATAGATTTTTTTGTATGACCCCTTCACGACAGATTCCTTGACTGTCTTGTGTTAGTATCAAGTATTTGTATGAAACGATACAAATACTTTTTTTTAACATTTGTCATGTATTTTATAGAGAAAATACAATCAATAACATATAACTAGGAAAGAATATAGAATTAGTGATACATAAATGCATATTATGTCTCCGTTCGTGATACAAAAGAAAAAATAGAGATTGGTCATTCACATGGCAAGTACGATAAAAACGCGCATGCATTATGAATTATATATACGTGTATATATACATACATACATACATACATACATACATACATACATACATACATACATACATACATACATATATATATATATATATATATATATATATATATATATATATATATATATAATATATATGTATATATATAAAATTAAATATACATACATGATAAATATACATAATTGAAATTATATTTAAATATATACGCACACGAAAGAGAGACAATCGCGATGTGATACATATTAAATCCTTGTCTTTGCGCAATTAAAAAGTGATAAAATGTAATCTATATGTACATCAATATGCTAATTAGTGCGGTTCTAATCTGTTGTAAGCACTCTAACATGGTTTATTTATCACAGTAGCACCTCGACTGACGTCACGTTCATATCTAAATCGCATTTCCTGAAGATTTATCTTGTGTATAGTAACGAATACAACTATTGTTCGGTAATTAAACGTGAATTCTGATTGCTAAACGATCCGAGAATATTCCTATTCTAATATCCCGCATATCCATAGTTACTCAGAATTTCATTTAATTATAATTTATTTAATTATAATTATTATTTAATTTCATTTAATTTAATGCACTCAGAATTTCACTTAATTATATCGTATTGTGTTGACTTACATCTGCTTTTATTTCTACATTTCGCTTATGTACGTAAGATTTTTGAGCACTCACCATTTTACATACTCGTACAAATCGTGCGTTTAATTTTAAGCTCTTATTCATTTTCAATTTTTCGTACGCACGAACAATAATCGATCTAATATGATAATTAAAAGAATATGATATCTGGCTTTATCGTCTCGGTCGCGCATTTCAGGTCATATACCAAGATAACTGCAGAAAATGAATGCGCCGCATATGCACAAGACTATTAGCATGATGACGAACCAAAATGGCAGTGTATCTGACATTTGAAAGAAGAAGATTATTACTTTTCATAAACTTGTTTCTAAAGATAATATCAAGAGAAGACAATTTCCTTGCTATATATACTTACGTCTGAATGGTATGCTGTGTATACAGATCCTGTTGTCTACAGAGATACTAACGACCGCAGTCTCCGTGTTACTGGTGATCGCAACACCGTTCAGTTCGTCGTCCGTTGGAAGAAATTCTAGACCAGTTACAAACATGCTGTGCGCTCCAGGAACATGGAGCGCTTTTCTCAAGCTGAACGCCACGAATATATCGACGCTACCCGAGGTCATTGTGCCGACGGCCACAAATTTACCGTCACTAGAAACAGCTAATGCTGATAACGTTTCCTTATAAGGAACCGACTTGGTTATTACACCACTATTAGTGTCCCACAACTGAAGGAAACTAGGATTCTTCGGCGTCATGGCATTAGTAAGCATAAATAGATCATTCTTCACTTCCTCTGTTAATCCCCTGAATCGACATCTTTTGTACATGTACTTTATGCCGTCCGGTGGCTTCCAACTAAGTTCTGTGCTCTTTTTGTTTTCTATGTTCCACACAAAGGCCTTTCCATCTTTGGCAATGCTCACTAAGAGAGTGCCAATTGGATTGAAATCTATATCATCTATTTCGTTCCCATGTCCATCAAAATCGTACAGATTCTCCAGTTGTGGAAATTTCCATAATCTAACTTTACCATCTGTGCCACCTGTAGCCATAATACTTCCGCAAGGGCTCACTCTAACAACTCTTTGTAAAGGTTCACTATTCCTGTAAGCAAAAGAATTCTCATTATAAATCAGTTCTTGTAATATTTTTTGATTTAATAAATGCAAAAAAGTATTTTACCCAAAAGTTGTCTGTATGCTGTCAGCAGGTTCCAGGACTAATTGCAATTTCTTGCTCTTGACATTGAAATTGTTGTTTTTGATTTCTTCTATCTTCTCCTGTTGTAATTGAGATTCTTTAACTTTTTCGCTATTTTTTCTGTGTCTAAGATTATGTGCTGTTGGTCCTTTGATGAATTCTTCATTCTCCGAAATTAACTTAGAATTATACAATTGACAGTGACTTTCCTGACCAGCAACAATCCATGTCTTATTTTTACTCCTATACGAAGCACAATTCATGACGACGCTGGGACCTGTTTCGTGCCTAGTTACTTCTTCGGCGACAAAATGTGTCCCATTGTGCGATAATTCAAAAATTTCCTAAAACGCAAGCATACACAATCAATATGAATTTCATTGATGTTTATCATTTGATGTTTATCAAGATTCTGATAACATCGTTATCAGAAAATCTTCTCAATGTAATAATAAATATTTAAAAAATTACATAACACAACAAACTGTTTAGGTCCAAGTTATCAATCAATCATTTTAATAATTAGATGCAACTTGCTAAAACAATCCGTTAAACTCACAAATCCATTAGCAACTCCAGTCTTGGAGGAACCGCCTCCGCCTCCTACCAGGATGTGCCTGTTGGTTATCATTTGCACGGTATAGAGAGGAAAATTCACCCTAGCCAGGAGACCGCCTTTGCTCCTTCTAGAAGACATGATGCTGCAGATTCTCGTCGTCCAGTTGCAGTGCACGTTTCGTCCTCACCGAGGACGATAAACCTGAAGAGCAGAGAGAGAGGGAAGAATCAGCACCGTCCGGGATCACATCTACACGTTTCACGTCCGCGTACCATCGTCTCGTACGAACGATCTATAACGAGCCACGACGGCACGCAGCTCGCGTGCACTCACCAAGTGACAATACGGGAATTTTGTACGAGGCACACGTATGTCCTTTTAAACTGGCGGAGTAATTGAGCTCCCCAACAACAGATCTCGCCACTATATAAGGCATTCCTGACATGTGTACCGACGCATTAGATATTCTAATTCCGTTGCTAGAAATGAAACAGTTGTGTTCTCTGAAATTTACAAAGAAAGAGGAAGAAGAAAGATTATTGTAAGAAAGAGAGAGAGAAATCGTAAGAAAGATATATACCAGAGAGAAGACTGAGAGATGTCATGGCTTTTAGGTGATCCCTAAAGGCGATACTCCCTCTATGGACATTGAAATCGTGGACATGAACTACAAAGCCAATGTCCATGAATGTACTCAGAGGGTAATATATAATGTGCACAATTTCTGGTTTTGTTCCGTGCTATGTGCACGAAATGCCGGTAGCACTAGTACTGTATAACAAGATACTTAAGTATGTATATAAATTGATAGTAAATAAATTATTCAATCGCGAAAGATACTGTAATATTCAAAGATGAAATAAATATTTTTCTATATTCATTGTCATATTTATATCTTTTTATTTACAAAACACAAAATGCCTGCTGTGGGATAAAAAACATTTTTAACCGTATTTCTATAAATCTTCTTAATTAGCAGTAAACTGATCTTTGATATTTATCAATTATTTTTTTAATTATTTAAAAATTTTATTATTAATACATGTATAGAATTTGTCAAATTAATCACTGATTCTTCTGAAATTTTTATAATTAAGACTCGAAAAATATAGATGTTGCAAAATATTTTAAGTCTCTTCCTTTATATAAAATATAAAGAATTCATATGTTCCATTTTAATATAGCTAATATTATTTTTATATATTTTTAATATATTTTTATTATTTTCATACCAACATAATATTTTTATGCTTAATATAATATTTTTATGCATAATATTTTTATGCTAAATACGTATTGCAAAATATATGACAAAATATAATACAAATTTAATATAAAATATAATTCGAAATTTAATACAAAATAATTTATTACATGGAATAATTTATTACACGAAAATGTCCAAAATATACGTATAATATAAAATTTACTAAAAATTTTTACATAGTCCAGACGAGACTGATCAGCGAAGATTAATTACGCGACATTTATTATTAATAATAGATATGCAATAATAGAATTTAATAAATTTTATATAACGTAAATAATCGTGATCAAAAGAGTCATTAATAAAATTATTGATCGTTTCTTCGATTGTAAAAGAAAGTATTTGCATTACTGGCGCATTTTGTATAGATTATCAAAGGAAATATTCAAAATGAAAAGACAGAATAAACTTCGAAATCAACAATTAAATTACTAAATAAATCACGATTTAAAATTCGTGAGAAAACGCTTTAAAATATAATTAAAAATCGTGGCCACGTTTAATAGAAAATAACGGAACGAATGATTTTCAAAGTCCCTCTAATAATCGATATAATTGTAGAGTTTAATAAGATTTAAATAATGTAAAGAATCACGTTTAAAACAGTCATTAATAAAGTTATCGATCGTCTTTCAAATTATAGAAGAAAATATTTGCACTACCAGCATTTTGCACGAACTATTAAAAACAATATTCAAAGACGTGGAAAGATAAACAAAGCTTCAATGTATAAGTCAACGATTAAATTATAAGATAAATCGCGATTTAAAATTCCCGAGAAAACGCGACGAATAAATAAATCGATAATATTCGGAATATCCGATTGTGATATGTATACCTTTTATAATATAATAATCGAAGCGCCTCAATAGACATTATAATCGCGCACGATATAATTATCGCATAAATGCGAAGATATTTTGACAGACAATTTGATAACTGTAATATTTACGAATACAGTACTCATTGTCCGAGTCAATTGCGAATCTTTATAAGATAAATCGCGACTCGAATTCACGAGAAAACGCGACGAATAAATAATTCGATAATATGCGGAATATTTGATCGCGATACGTATAATTTTTATAATATAATAATCGAAGCTCTCAATAGACACGTGCGCGATATAATTATTATTACGTAAATATAGAAAATCGAAAATATTTCGACAAACATTTAAGGTCTGTAATGTTTGTGAATATGCAATTCTGATCTATTTACTTGCGAATTTTTATAAGATAAATCGCGATTTAAAATTCGCGATAACACGCGACGAATAAATAAATCGAAAATATTCAGAATATTCAATTGCAGATGCGCGAGTGACATACCGATAATCCGATAAAAAGAGGAGCGATCTTAAAAATGGAGAACGATTAACATCTTGTTTCTACATCAGATTTCGCAAGATCAATCCGCGAAGAAAGTTAAGTGATCCATTGAACGTCGGGAACTTCACTGTAGAAGGGAACGAATCCTGGATCTTCCGGACTATTCCCGATAGCAATGATTTCAGTAATAAATCAACGACAATTATCCCTCGTCATTATCTTCAATTCACGAAATTGATATGCACATCAGAAAACATGTTCTTCCATTATTAAGAAATATATTTCTTTATTGAAAATTAAATGGATATAACGACCTTTTTTATTGAAATGTGATTACGAACGATTATATTTATAAATAATAAAATACATGCATTATTGCAGTTTGTGTTAAATGTGCGAACACATATAATTTGGGGTATCGTTCGCGCGCGCGAGACGAATCGAACCCGATATCAGCAAGATTTAAAAAATTTCAATTCGAACAGTGTGCAAAATAAAATAAATCAAATAATTTTAAACAATTATTTCTGGATTAATTCTCTAGATTCTTATTCTTATAACGTTTAAATTAATAATTTCTTTTCTTTTAATCAATATCTTACTGATATAGGGATACCCATTCGATTTGTCTCGGAATTTTTAAGTATTCGCACATTTTATGTAACATTCATGTATAATTTCGCTTATATATAATATATAACATTATTAAAAATTATAAAAATATTTTGGATACGTGAATTTATGCATGTATTTTATTATACATATATATAAAATGGTATATACCTAAAAACTAATATTTTAAAATGGCGATGGATGTCCAATACCTGCAAATAGTTTCTTAAAAGAAACTAAAAATTGATGTTAATATCCCCAACACCTAGAAATAATTTTTCAAAAGAGACAAATTATAATAATTAAAAATATATTTGTTCGGTGATTTCGCAACCATAATTTATTAATTTATGTATGAATATTTTCCGATACAAAATTCGTAACTACAAATATAACTGAAAAAACAAATTATTAAATTCATAATAATTAACTCGCGATTCTATAATATCGAAGGTGATCGTTAAATTTTGTAAAGTTAATATTTAATCGTTGACTTATCACATCGAATCTTCACTCTCTTATTCGACATTTCTTTATATTTAATTAGCAATATTTAGGAATATTATCTGACGAGAGGGATAAAATTCTTTTGTTAAAATGATAATCTTGTATAATGATGCGAAGAGAACGCGGAAAGAACACGGTATTTTCGCAATCATAATTTAATAATTTATTTTAAGAATATTCAGTTCCGCGCGATATGGAATTCATAAATAAATAAAGCTAACGGAAAGCATATCATTAATGGGTCTATTCTGTAAAAATGCTCTGTAACGCTGTATCTCTGTAAGCTATGTAGCTTACATTGCACTGTATGTGCGGAAGATACAGAACTCTGTAAGTATAACATATTTGGTATTCTATAACAGTTTCCATAACCTTGCACTATGTAAGTAATATATAGGTGATTTATGTAAGTATTTTGGACTGAACAAAATCGATCCAAGAGCAATTAATCGTGTGTCTATATGTAAGAATATGTTTATATTGGAAAAATAGCTTTAACTTGATATATTGCGGCATTAAATGCCGCGTAATCAATGTACATATTTCGAATATCCATTTATTAACTACAGATTGACTTACACAATTAAAGTTATGACTACCTATTGTTGTTTGATATGATCCATTGCAAAAAATATAATGTGACCAACATTCTTAAATGAAATGGTATTCTTGATCCTCTTATTTCAAGTGCATTATGTGGTCTTAAATGAATCACCAAGTTATAAAATATATCTTTAGTTAATCTGAAATATTTAATAAATTGTACTTCAGGTATTTGAAATGGATTTTGCGAATCTCGTATGAGTTTCTTTTCCAAGCACATATAATTTCTAGAAAAAGCTAGTAATAATTAATTAATTTAATTATTGAAACGTATTTGTGTATAAATTAAAATTTATAGAATTTTGTGTCTGCGTGTAAAATTTCAAATGTGTTCTAGTAAAAAAGATTTGAAACAAGTATTATTAGTAATAATTAATAAAAAAGATAACTTTGTGTATATACTGAATATAATTAAAATTATCTGTTGTAATCTTCTTCCAGGAGAAAATACAGAAATATTGCAAAATTTGGATCATTCATCGTGTCTTAAAATTGTCAAAATTAAAAAAACAAGTTTTTAACCTTAAAATGTAGTGCTTACAGCGAGAAAAATGTCACTGTAAACTTACAGTGCTAACTTGCAGTTATGTAACATCTTACAGAGATTGATTGTCATTATAGAATAGCGTTTTGGTTACAGTTTTACATTTTTCAAAGTTACAGAGCTTACAGAGCGAAAATCTTCTTACAGAATAGACCCATATGTCTATAACAATCGATAAAGATAAAAAAGAATAATAATTTGCATTGATCAGAAAGAATATATCGTGTCTTGTTAATTGGTAGTATAAAAATAATTATTTGGCTTGAGAAACGATAATTTTAGTGCAGATATGACACAAGTTGCATTTCAGAAACATATACATTTTTTTGATGTAAATTTCTAATCTGTTTTTTTTAAAACAAAAAATTGATGTGTATTTTATAAGCATTCAATTGTTAAAGGAAAAATAATATATTATTAAAATAACATATTTTAAATTATTAATAGTTACATTAAATTATAAAAAAAATGCATAATATAATTTCAAAATTTATAATATAATATTATTAACCTGTTTATAATTTTTCATTTTTTTAAATTTTATAAATCCTAAGCCAATATCGTTTAAAACTTTTTTTTCTTTTTTTTAAATAATAATACAAAATACTCAACCTTTTTAACGGAAATTGATTTCTAATTTTTTATTAAACATTTTGCTAAATCAAAATTAATCTAATGTTAGTAAAATATCGATATATTTGAATATATGGTAATATTTATTATTTTGAGACATTATATAGTATATAGTATATATAGTTATATAGTAATCATTTTTTTTATAGTTTATATGAAGCAGACATTCAAGATATTTGATGGAAGGCATATTTATTTTAATATTTGCATCGCAATTTGTTTTATTTGTTACTAATTAATTGTAAAGTAAACTCTGCATTTCGCAGAGATTTTCGCTTGTTACCAAAAGACAAGAGAGAAAAGACAAGAGAGAAAAACATTAATATATTCTATCATTGCTTGGGGAGGTCCCTTCATTTTTATTATCTTTTGTATTATCATGGATTTCGTTCCCAACGTGCCGAAAAACTTAATCCGATCGGAATTTTGCGTCGATAGATCTTGGTTTTATGGTGAGTGTTTGTCACTATTAACATAATTCTATTAACAAAACATCTAATTAATTAACCCTTTGAGAATTCACTTTAAAAATAAAAGTATGTAATCTTCTGTTTTATTTGCAACATGTGATGTAAAGAAGTTTATTATTTATTTTAGAGGATGCGGCGTTTCGATTGTATTTTTACGCGCCGAAAAGTGTCTGTGTTATTAGTAGCATTTGCTTATCTATTTACACAGAATTGAAAATTATGCGTTATGAAAAGGACACAACCCGTCATATGAGAGATTCAGAAAGCAGATTTTATAATGATAAGAAGCGATGGTTTGTACACAAACATTTTTATATCAATGTATAATCAATCTTGTTTAACAATAAGACATGTGCCGCTGTATTCACTTGTCAACGGTATTGCTTTTAATAAAATTGCTTTTTTGATCATTTCCGATACAAGAGAAAGAGAGATATAAACATTTTGAGACTTCTTTATTGGCGACAATATATTTTCATAAATACGAGCTCTCTTGTACAAACACATCGTTGTTTTCAATTTTAATTTAAGTTAGTAGTATTTATTATATAGTTATTTAAATATATTTAATAATGTGAAATATTTATGATTTTTTCGAAGAAAATATATTTATCTTTATGAAACAAATTACTTAAAATGCGTCCGCTCATAACATACTTTTAAAATCAAATAAACGTCGTAACTTCAAAAAATATAAAAGAGATATATTCATTTGCAGGTTAAATCTGTATCTGAGACTGTTTATCATGCTGTTTATCATAATGGCCATGAATTGGATTATAGAAGCAGCGTTAAAATTTTGGCCGATTGATGATTACGATGTTGGTTTGTTTATTAAACTGTCGTACGTCTTACCCCTGGCAAAAATGAGACGTTTGTTTGGCGTTTACATGAACGTTTGTGGAAGTTCGTTGAGAGTTTAAAAACGATTAGTAAAGAGTTTGTAGAACAAAAATTGCAACACTGCAGCGTTTAAAAGACGTTTGTACGTTATAGCGTAAACGTTTGAAAAGTCTTAGTAAACTCTGTACACGAAGATGTATCAACGTTTACTGAACGTACTCTGAAAAATGTTACCTCAGCATTGCAAAACTTTCATGTAACATAAAAATATTATGTTATATAAAGAGTTTGTAGAACAAAAATTGCAACACTGCAGCGTTTGATAAGCATTCAAAACCCAACAGCGTTATGTAAGTGCTCTTACAAAGTTTGAAAAGCATATAAACTCTCAGAAAACCCTCACTCAACGGTTGTTAACGCTTTATAAAGTTTCTTATTTTCGCCAGGGACGTAGTACGTTTGTGATGGACACCATGCAAGATATCGGTATGTTCATCATATTCGTGTGTAAGAAGACAATCATGCGACAGCTATTGAAGAGTTTCTGTCAGAATTGCAAATGTTTTTCCAAAACTTCGACATGAAACGGTTACAGGTTTGAATAACTGTACCATGTCAAGAACAATTTTTTTATGGAAAAACATTCATTATGGAAAAGCGAACCGTCACACAAAAAGTTTGTCTGATGAGAATATATAATCTTATATATATTTATCCTTGTCAAGATTAGAATATCTAATTTGATATGTGATGCATAAGTGTGTACATTTATGTATCTCTCATATATCTCTAATTTCATTAGATGTGTTTATCTCATATTTTTATTTTAATTTGTACATATTTAAATATGATGTCAGTTGTTTTGCAGCAATTTAAAAATTATTATTTTTTATAAAAAACAAATTTTATGCATTATTATAAAATTTTTACGTATTACTTTTTTCGAAAAAAAAAAATTTTTCAAAAATATCCTAATCGATTTATAGAAATTAACATTTTTGGCAAACTTAATGTATAAAAAAGAACGAGAGCAACAGGGAGCGAGAGAAAGAGAGAAAGTGATATTACAGATAATATATATAAATAACTTATAAAGAACATTTTTCCAAATTTAAAAACATATAACTACCAGAAATATATGCATAAACAGGTGTAAAAAAGAAAATAATTTAACTTTAAAAAAAATAAAAAGTTGAAATAGATATATGAGTGACAAGATAATAAATAACAGACTTTGGAATACAGTAGATTTTGAAATAAAACAAATATATTCATACCATCCTCTTTCATGTATTACATTGTATTTTGCTAAAATGCAATATAACGTACAGGATATCGTACGATAAAATTGCAGTCTTGTTTTATAATAATTTCTGGAGATAAAATATTTATCGCTAAAAGAACGCTACAAGGTAAACAGATATAACTTGTTAGCGGAAGCATGAGAAATAGTAATAAGCGTAATAAAATTATTTTATATCATATAATTATGTAAATTATTTCAACTCTTTCTATCACGTATCAATATTCTATTCTTTCTAAATACTCGTTAAAGTGATCTGTAACATTAGTAATGTATCAAGATAACAAAATTAAAGCAAAAGACAGCGTTCTGTGTAAATGAGATGATACTACAATTTTATGTCCCTTGCTCATTAAAAGTAGCGATCATAAATAAAAAATTAAAGATAGATTTCGTATTAATATAGATTACACTCTCTATCTCTTTTAGTCTTTTATGATGATTAACCGTTTATTATTATTTAGTACTTTGAGCGATTTGTATTTAAATATTTTTGTAAATTGCATTAAATAATATAATATTTATAAGTGTATATGATATGTTTGAAAAATTAATTCTCCACAAATTAATTATTAAAAAAAGCATGTTAAGTTGATATTTGAATCAAATTCTTCTCGAAAATCTCGATATTTATTGTTACTTCTTTTCTATGAGTCTATTGACTATTTTATTGTGACCACACACAACTGTCATCATTTAATTTTATTCTTCTTTTTAAGCCTTTTACATGTTTCATTAATATCTATATGTATATTTACATATAAATATTTTTTATATGAATTTATAAAAATATCAAATTTATAATCAATCATATATCACATATAAATACATCATAATGTATAAATGAGTTATTAAATACATAAATCATTTAATCTACCATAATATCGAGTATAAATAAATGGTATAAATTTGTAATTGACTTATATTTTTCTGGATGCACGATTTTTATATCTAGAATGATACACAATTTGTACATTAATAATGTACAATTTGTACACAATTTGTACATTACATTTCCTGTATAATTGTATTATTTTGAAGAATTCTATGCGAATGAAAAAGTTTTCCTTAAAGAAAAATTAAAAAATATCAATCAAAAATAGTCGGCATCATTTGAACCATCATTCTATCTCCACACACAATATCTGAAAAATATACTTAATTAATTGTTTCCGGGTGTAAATCCTCCGATTGTACATGAGATGTAAATAACTGCACACCGCATTTTGCACAAAATTCCACAATTTCCATTTAAATAGATATATTATCATCTATAATGTGAGATAAAAAAATGAATAAAATTCTTTTTTACTTCCGTAATTGTGATTTTAATTGTTTTTCGAGATAAATTTTTCAATCATATATCGATATATTTAATATAAATAAAAAAATTTTCATTATTTATCCGTTGCTTCATAAAATTCTTAAATATGATAGTATTTTTGAAACTGTAGCTTAGCAATAAAGTTATTTCTGCGAAGTATCCTGTACATACAGTATATTTTACAATAGATAAGTTCTTATAGTTATTTAATAGATAAGTTGTTTCATTAACAAGTCGATGATGATCGCGTCTTATTATTCGCGCGAATGTGTCTTTTGTTTTATAATAACTAGTTTTACAAGTTTTGTCTTTAAAAGGAGAGTGTTGTTGTCGGGACTTAACCATCGCAGACGAACAATATCATGCGTATTTTGAAAAATTCGTTGTGGTCGTAACATAGCAGATTAAGAAATTGCAGATTAAAAAGAATTAAATTGAGTTGTCAAATTGTTGACGATGTGCGGTGAAAGTTTTGCATTTTGGCCTTGCATAGTTTTACTTTTCACTTCATCTTCAACGACTCCGCGAAACTTCACAAGTGAGAACAAAGAGGACAGCATATGGAAGGAGACATATAGTCATACGAACTTTATTAGAAACAAAACGAATAATAATAATAATAAAAATCACACCGTTCCATACGAAAAATGCAGCAATATTACTTGCATTCAGCTCTGTTGTCCGCTCGGTGATCTCTTAGTTGACGAGAATTGCATTGCTAGTGAAAATAAATATGTTTTCCCAAACATATATATCTACTCGAACAATTCAATACAGAGCGGAAATAAGAAGGTGGATGAGCTTTTTCCACTAATCGTTCAAAATCCGTGCCAGGAAACTGTAAGTTTCTTTCTTTATCCGGACTATTATCTCAAGTACTTCAAGTATATGTTCATAAACAGCTCTCTGTATCTTCCTCATTTTGACATATTTGTCGAATCAACATCTTATTGTTTGGCTGTTGTGGATTATAATGAATTTGATGCAATTATCTGCTTGGAGGCTGTGAAAGAAGCCATCGATAAAGAAATGGATAACATGATAAACGATAACGTGATACACGATCCGATAAGCGATCTGATAAATGAAATGGCAAAATCTTTTTTTAGTTGTCGTATAGTGTCTGTGTTGTGTTTGCTGACAATATTTGTGGTGTATTCTATACTGCCGGAGCTTCGTAACATACATAGTTTCATGCTGCGCAAATACTGCAGTTTGTTATTTTTCGGAAACATAATTGACATTATATCCCATGTATTAAATCTAATCGACATACTAGATTTTCCATATTTCATCTGTATTATATTTGGTACAGTACAATCAAATCATATAATAATGCAGTCAATGCAGTGTGTACATTAGTTCTTTTATTAATTTTTGTACCAAAAAAATATTTATGCGAAGTAATTTAAATTTTATTGTACGTTAAAATAAAATAAAACAACATTTAATTTTTTTTACTATTAATTCTTGTGTTTATAAAATTTTAGTGTATCATACATTAACAAAAGTATTGGTATTTAATTTTACATTTACATTTACATTGGTATTTAATTTTTATTAATTTATTTTACGATAAAACTTGAAAATGTACGATATATTAAAATATTATAAATAAGACTTAATAGTGAAACAAATTAAAATAATATTTTGTTTTATTTTAACGTAAAACACAATTTAAATTACTTCTCCTAATATTTTTTTGATAATATTATTGAAATTCTGTAGAGTTATATATTTCTGAAATAAAAACATTATTTAATTTAATATTAGCGTGTATTAATTAATTATATTGTTTTCTTGATAAATTCTTACTGTTAAAGTTGAAGGAAAACTTTTTATAATATAATACAGTTCTTAATGATATACAAAATACTTGTCAATTAGTGACATTTTAAAATTGTTTATTTTATTGTTGCAGCTTTAGTCAGATATTTCTGTATTATGTCAAGCTTTTCCTGGTTAAGTGCAATGAGTTTCGACACTTGGTGGACATTTAGGTAAATCATTTATTATATATATATATATATATATATATATATATATATATATATATGTTATACTTTATTTATAATATAAATTTATTTTTATAAGATTGCGATATTTTTTATACGACGCGAACATGATATGATAAAATATTCATGTGTGATATGTATAAATAATACATTCAGATTATGTCTATAACAATCCATAAAGAAATAAAAGAGAATAATAATTTGCATTGATCAGAAAGAATATATCGTGTCTTGTTAATTGGTAGTATAAAAATAATTATTTGGCTTGAGAAACTATAATTTTCATGCAGATATGACACAGGTTGCATTTCAGAAACATACATTTTTTGTTGAAAATTTCTAATCTGCATTTATTAAAACAAAAAATTGATGTGTATTTTCTAAGCATTCAATTGTTAAAGGAAAATTATATTATTATAATAACATATTTTAAATTATTAATAAAGTTATATTAAATTATTAAAAAATTCATAATATAATTTCAAAATTCATAATATAATATTAGCGTGTATTAATTATTTATATTGTTTTCTGTGATAAATTCTTACTGTTAAAGTTGAAGGAAAATTTTTTATAATATAATACAGTTTTTAATGATATACAAAATACTTGTCAAAGCCTTTTTGTAATTTTTCATTTTTTGTGATTTTATAAATCTTAAGCCAATATCGTTTAAAATTTTTTTTTCTTTTTTTTATATAATAATACAAAATACTCAAGCTTTTTAACGGAAATTGATTTCTAATTTTTTATTAAACATTTTGCTAAATCAAAATTAGTCTAATGTTAGTAAAATATCGATATATTTGAATATATGGTAATATTTATTATTTTGAGACATTATATAGCATAAATCATTTTTTTATAGTTTATATAAAGCAGACATTCAAGATATTTGATGGAAGGCATATTTATTTTAATATTTGCATTGCAATTTGTTTTATTTGTTACTAATTAATTATAAAGTAAACTCTATAAAGTAAATTTTGTAGAGATTTTCGCTTATTACAAAGAAACAAGAGAGCGAAACAAGAGAGAAAAAAATTAATATATTCTATCTTTGCTTGGGGAGGTCCCTTCATTTTTACTATCATTTGTATTATCATGGATTTCGTTCCCAACTTGCCGGAAAACTTAATTCGACCGGAATTTTGTGTGAACCCCAATTTTTCATGGTTTACTGGTGAGTGTATGTCACTATTAACATAACTCTATTACAAAACATCTAATTAATTAACCCTTTGAGAATTCATTTTAAAATAAAAGTATGTTCTTCTGTTTTATTTGCAACATGTGATGTAAAGAAGTTTATTATTTATTTTAGAGGATGCGGCGTTTCGATTGTATTATTATGCGCCGAAAAGTGTCTGTGTTATTAGTAGCATTTGCTTATCTATTCACACAGCATTGAAAATTATGCGTTATGAAAAGGACACAACCCGTCATCTGAGAGATTCAGAAAGCAGATTTTATAATGACAAGAAGCGATGGTTTGTATACAAACATTTTTATATCAATGTATAATCAGTCTTGTTTAACAATAAGACATGTGCCGCTGTATTCACTTGTCAACGGTACTACTTTTAATAAAATTGCTTTTTTGATCATTTCCGATACAAGAGAAAGAGAGAGATAAACATTTTGAGACTTCTTTATTAGACAATATATTTTCATAAATACGAGCTCTCTTGTACAAACACATCGTTGTATTCAATTTTAATTTAAGTTAGTAGTATTTATTATATAGTTATTTAAATATATTTAATAATGTGAAATATTTATGATTTTTTCGAAGGAAATATTTATTTTTATGAAACAAATTACTTAAAATGCGTCCGCTCATAACATACTTTTAAAATCAAATATATCGTAACTTCAAAAAATATAAAAGAGATATATTCATTTGCAGGTTAAATCTGTATCTGAAACTATTTATCATGCTGTTTATCATAATAGCCATAAATTGGATTATGGAAGCAGCGTACAAATTTTGGCCGAATGATGATGGCGATGTTGATTTGTCGATTAAACTGTTGCACGTCTTACATAGTACGTTTGTGATGGACACCATGCAAGATATCGGTATGTTCATCATATTCGTGTGTAAGAAGACAATCATGCGACAGCTATTGAAGCGTTTCTGTCAGAATTGCAAATGTTTTTCCAAAACTTCGATATGAAACGGTTACAGGTTTGAATAACTGTACCATGTCAAGAACAATTTTTTTATGGAAAAACATTCATTATGGAAAAGCGAACCGTCACACAAAAAGTTTGTCTGATGAGAATATATAATCTTATATATATTTATCCTTGTCAAGATTAGAATATCTAATTTGATATGTGATGCATAAGTGTGTACATTTATGTATCTCTCATATATCTTTAATTTCATTAGATGTGTGTATCTCATATTTTTATTTTAATTTGTACATATTTAAATATGATGTCAGTTGTCTTGCAGCAATTTAAAAATTATTATTTTTTATAAAAAACAAATTTTATGCATTATTATAAAATTTTTACGTATTACTTTTTTGAAAAAAAAAAAGTTTTTCAAAAATACCCTAATCGATTTATAGAAATTAATATTTTTGGCAAACTTAATGTATAAAAAAGAACGAGAACAACAGGGAGCGAGAGAGAGAGAGAAAGTGATATTACAGATAATATATATAAATAACTTATAAAGAACATTTTTCCAAATTTAAAAACATATAACTACCAGAAATATATGCATAAACAGGTTTGAAAAAGAAAATAATTTAACTTTAAAAAAAAAGTTGAAATAGATATATGAGTGACAAGATAATAAATAACAGATTTTGGAATACAGTAGATTTTGAAATAAAACAAATATATTCATACCTTCCTCTTTCATGTATTACATTGTATTTTGCTAAAATGCAATATAACGTATAGGATATCGTACGATAAAATTGCAGTCTTGTTTTATAATAATTTCTGGAGATAAAATATTTATCGCTAAAAGAACGCTATAAGGTAAACAGATATAACTTGTTAGCGGAAGCATGAGAAATAGTAATAAGCGTAATAAAATTATTTTATATCATATAATTATGTAAATTATTTCAACTCTTTCTATCACGTATCAATAGTCTATTCTTTCTAAATACTCGTTAGAGTGATCTGTAACATTAGTAATGTATCAAGATAACAAAATTAAAGCAAAAGACAGCGTTCTGTGTAAATGAGATGATACTACAATTTTATGTCTCTTGCTCATTAAAAGTAGCGATCATAAATAAAAAATTAAAGATAGATTTCGTATTAAGATAGATTACACTCTCTATCTCTTTTAGTCTTTTATGATGATTAACCGTTTATTATTATTTAGTACTTTGAGCGATTTGTATTTAAATATTTTTGTAAATTGCATTAAATAATATAATATTTATAAGTGTATATGATATGTTTGAAAAATTAATTCTCCACAAATTAATTATTAAAAAAAGCATGTTAAGTTGATATTTGAATCAAATTCTTCTCGAAAATCTCGATATTTATTGTTACTTCTTTTCTATGAGTCTATTGACTATTTTATTGTGACCACACACAACTGTCATCATTTAATTTTATTCTTCTTTTTAAGCCTTTTACATGTTTCATTAATATCTATATGTATATTTACATATAAATATTTTTTATATGAATTTATAAAAATATCAAATTTATAATCAATCATATATCACATATAAATACATCATAATGTATAAATGAGTTATTAAATACATAAATCATTTAATCTACCATAATATCGAATATAAATAAATGGTATAAATTTGCAATTGACTTATATTTTTCTGGATGCACGATTTTTATATCTAGAATGATACACAATTTGTACATTAATAATGTACAATTTGTACACAATTTGTACATTACATTTCCTGTATAATTGTATTATTTTGAAGAATTCTATGCAAATGAAAAAGTTTTCCTTAAAGAAAAATTAAAAAATATCAATCAAAGATAGTCGGCATCTTTTGAATTATCATTCTATCTCCACACACAATATCTTAAAATTATACTTAATTAATTGGTTCCGGGTGTAAATCCTCCGATTGTACGTGAGATGTAAATAACTGCAAACCGCATTTTGCATAAAATTCCACAATTTCCATTTAAATAGATATATTACCATCTATAATGTGAGATAAAAAAATTAATAAAATTCTTTTTTACTTCCGTAATTGTGATTTTAATTGTTTTTCGAGATCCATTTTTCAATCGTATGATATATTTAATATAAATAAAAAAATTTTCATTATTTATCCGTTGCTTCATAAAATTCTTAAATATGATAGTATTTTTGAAACTGTAGCTTAGCAATAAAGTTATTTCTGCGAAGTATCCTATACATACAATATATTTTACAATAGATAAGTTGTTTCATTAGCAAATCAATGATGATCGCGTCTTATTATTCGCGCGAATGTGTCTTTTGTTGTATAATAACTAGTTTTACAAGTTTTGTCTTTAAAAGGAGAGTGTTGTTGTCGGGACTTAAGCATCGCAGACGAACAATATCATGCGTATTTTGAAAAATTCGTTGCGGTCGTAACATAGCAGATTAAGAAATTGCAGATTAAAAAAAATTAAATTGATTTCTCAAATTGTTGACGATGTGCGGTGAAAGTTTTGCATTTTGGCCTTGCATAGTTTTACTTTTCACTTCATCTTCAAAGACTCCGCGAAACTTCACAAGTGACAACAAAGAGGACAGCATATGGAAGGAGACATATAATCATACGAACTTTATTAGAAACAAAACGAATAATAATAATAATAAAAATCACACCGTTCCATACGAAAAATGCAGCAATATTACTTGCATTCAGCTCTGTTGTCCACTCGGTGATCGCTTGGTTGGCAAGAATTGCATTGCTAGTGAAAATAAATATGTTTTCCCAAACATATATATCTACTCGAACAATTCAATACAGAGCGGAAATAAGAAGGTGGATGAGCTTTTTCCACTAATCGTTCAAAATCCGTGCCAGGAAACTATACGTTTCTTTCTTTATCCGGACTATTATCTCAAGTACTTCAAGTATATGTTCATAAACAGCTCTCTGTATCTTCCTTATTTCGGCATATATGTCGAATCAACATCTTATTGTTTGGCCGTCGTGGATCATAATCAATTTGATGCAATTATCTGCTGGGAGGCTGTGAACGAAACCATCGATAAAGAAAAGGATAACATGAAAAACGATCTGATAAATGAAATTTCAAACAAATTGAGTATTTTATTTTTGAGTTGCCGTATAGTATCTTTGTTGTGTTTGCTGACAATATTTGTGGTGTAATCTATACTGCCGGAGCTTTGTAACATACATAGTTTCATGCTGCGCAAATACTGCAGTTTATTATTTTTCGGACACATAATTGAAACTATAAATTCTCAATCATTATATCCAATCAACGTAGTGGATATTTCACATTTCCTCTGTGTTATAATTGGTACAGTACAGCCAAATCATGTAATAATGCAGTCAATGCAATGTGTACAAGTTTCTTTGTTAATTTTTGTAAAAAACATTTAGGCGAAGTAATTTAAATTTTATTGTACGTAAAATAAAATAAAATAATATTTAATTTTTTTAACTATTAATTCCTGTGTTTATAAAATTTTAGTGAATCGTACATTAATAAAAGTACATTGGTATTTAATTTTTATTAATTTTTTTTACGATAAAACTTGAATGTACGATATATTAAAATATTGTAAACAAGAATTAATAGTAAAAAAAATTAAAATAATATTTGATTTTACTTTAACGTAAAACACAATTTAAATTACTTCGCCTAATATTTTTTTGATAATATTAATTATATTATATTGTTTTCTGCGATAAATTCTTACTGTTAAAGTTGAAGGAAAACTTTTTATAATGTAATATAGTTCTTAATGATATACAAAATATTTGTCAATTAGTGACATTTTAAAATTGTTTATTTTATTGTTGCAGCTTTAGTCATCTATTTCTGTTTTTTGTCAAGTTCTTTCTGGTTAAGTGCAATGAGTTTCGACATTTGGTGGACATTTAGGTAAATTGTTTATTATATATATATATATATATATATATATATATATATATATATATATATATATATATATATGCTGTACTTTATCTATAATATAAATTTATTTTTATAAGATTGTGATATTTTTTATACGACGCGAACATGATATGATAAAATATTCATGTGTAATATGTATATAAATAATACATTCAGATTATGTCTATAACAACCCATAAAGATAAAAAAGAATAATGATTTGCATTGATTAGAAAGAATATATCGTGTCTTGTTAATTGGTAGTATAAAAATAATTATTTGGCTTGAGAAACGATAATTTTAATTCAGATATGACACAGGTTGCATTTCAGAAACATATACATTTTTTTGTTGGAAATTTCTAATCTGCTGTTTTTAAAACAAAAAATTGATGTGTATTTTATAAGCATTCAATTGTTAAAGGGAAAATATATTATTATAATAGCATATTTTAAATTATTAATAAAATTATATTAAATTATAAAAAAATTCATAATATAATTTCAAAATTCATAATATAATATTACTAACTTTTTTGTGATTTTTCATTTTTTTAAATTTTATAAATCTTAAGCCAATATCATTTAAAATTTTTTTTTCTTTTTTTTTATATAATAATACAAAATACTCAAGCTTTTTAACGGAAATTGATTTCTAATTTTTTTATTAAACATTTTGCTAAATCAAAATTAATCTAATGTTAGTAAAATATCGATATATTTCAATATATTTCAATATATGGTAATATTTATTATTTTAAGACATTATATAGCATAAATCATTTTTTATAGTTTATATAAAGCAGACATTCAAGATATTTGATAGAAGACATATTTATTTTAATATTTGCATCGCAATTTGTTTTATTTGTTACTAATTAATTGTAAAGTAAACTCTGCATTTCGTAGAGATTTTCGCTTGTTACCAAAAGACAAGAAAGCGAAACAAGAGAGAAAAAAATTAATATATTCTATCTTTGCTTGGGGAGGTCCCTTCATTTTTACTATCATTTGTATTATCATGGATTTCGTTCCCAACGTGCCGGAAAACTTAATCCGACCGAAATTTTGCGTCGATAGCTCTTGGTTTTATGGTGAGTGTATGCCACTATTAACATAACTCTATTAACAAAACATCTTATTAATTAACCCTTTGAGAATTCATTTTAAAAATAGAAGTATGTTCTTTTGTTTTATTTGCAACACGTGATGTAAAGAAGTTTATTATTTATTTTAGAGGATGCGGCGTTTCGATTGTATTTTTACGGGCCGGATAGTGTCTGTGTTATTAGTAGCTTTTGCTTATCTATTTACACTGCATTGAAAATTGTGCGTTATGAAAAGGACACAGCCCGTCATCTGAGAGATTCAGAGGGCCAATTATACAATGACAACAAGCGATGGTTTGTACACAAACATTTTTATATCAATGTATAATCAGTCTTGTTTAACAATGAGATATGTGCCTCATAATGCTATATATTCACTTGTCAACGGTATTGCTTTTAATAAAATCAATTGCTTTTTTAATCATTTCCGATACAAGAGAAAGAGAGAGATAATCATTTTGAGACTTCTTTATTCGCGACAATATATTTTCATAAATACGAACTCTTTTGTACAAACACATCGTTGTTCTCAATTTTAATTTAAGTTAGTAGTATTTATTATATAGTTATTTAAATATATTTAATAATGTGAAATAATAATGATTTTTTCGAAGGAAATATTTATCTTTATGAAACAAATTACTTAAAATGCGTCCGCTCATAATATATTTTTAGAATCAAATATATCATAACTTCAGAAAATGTAAAACATATATATTCATTTGCAGGTTAAATCTGTATCTGAGACTGTTTATCATGCTGTTTATCATAATAGCCATAGATTGGATTATATCAGCAACGTACGAATTTTGGCCGTTTGATGATATTACAATGATGTACATCTTACGTAATATGTTTGTGATGGAAACCATGCAAGATATCGGTATGTTCATCATATTCGTGTGTAAGAAGACAATCATGCAACAGCTATTGAAGCGTTTCTGTCAGAATTGCAAATGTTTTTCCAAAACTTCGACATGAAACGGTTACAGGTTTGAATAACTGTACCATGTCAAAAACAATTTTTTTATGGAAAAACATTCATTATGGAAAAGCGAACCGTCACACAAAAAGTTTGTCTAATGAGAATATATAATCTTATATATATTTATACTTGTCAAGATTAGAATATCTAATTTGATATGTGATGCATAAGTGTGTACATTTATGTATCTCTCATATATCTCTAATTCCATTAGATGTGTATATCTCATCTTTTAATTTTAATTTGTACATATTTAAATATGATGTCAATTGTTTTGCAGCTTGAGCAATTTAAAAATTATTATTTCCTAAGAAAAATAAATTTTGATTATAAAAATTTTACGGATTACCTTTTTTGACAAAAATTTCAAAAATATCCTAATCGATTCATAGAAAAAATTAACATTTTTGGCAAATTTATAATGTAATGTTTGCTAATTTTTTGGCAATAATTCGATTGTTTTATTTCGTATTCTCTCATAATCTCCCCCCCCCCCCAAGTTATATTTAGATTGTCAAGTAGAATGATAAAGTAACATGGATGGAATATATTTGTGACTCTAAGTATTAAAATAATAATTATTGTCGGTAAAGATTGCAAACATCGATGTGATTATTTAATATGTTGGATTCCTACCACATTAAATCGATTCTCGATTAAATTGTATATTGTTTAATTAACCAGGATTGAGAAAATTTAAAGCATTGGTCGAAATATATTTAATTCTAATATCGTTAAAGAAATATTATAATAGGCATCGAGGATCAAAAGATCATAATATATTTAATTCTCTTGTCCCCTTTCATGTATCCCCTGTTTCAATTTTTATTAGCAGTAATGAATGATTACGATTCGATAAATATTTATCGTTGCGATACAGTTTCATGTCGTTTATCAAAAGTTAATTAATTTTTAATTATTAATATTTATAGCAAATTATGTTTCGATACTAATTGTAATCGTGTTTAGTACAAAAATTACAATATACAAAGCGTTTCTCACCACTACTTTATTACTCGAGAGTCATCGTGCGAATGGTGACAAAGCCGTAACGTATAGTGTGCTACTGTTTATATTTTATATTGCCAAAGTCGAACACCGTGTTATCGATAATTCGTTGAAATATTTTATATATTATAAAATATACACTAACGCGAAATATTAAATAACAGAAATACTTTAATTTATTGATTATTAATCAAACAATTTATCACGGAGCATTTCGTTACGTTAATTATTTGCATCTGTAATTCGATTGTTTTACTTCGTGTTCTCTCATAATGCTCTCTCATAAATTACATTTAGATTGTCAAGTAGTACGATAAAGTAACATGGGTGAAATATATTTGACTCTAAGTATTAAAATAATAATTATTGTCCGTAAAGATCACAATGATCGAAGTGATTATTTAATATTTTGTATTCCTATCATTTTATCGATTCTCGATTAAATTGTATATTGTTTAATTAACAATTATTGTTTTTCTGGAGGCTTGCCCCGGCCTTATCTTAGGGTCCATCCGCCACTGCTATTTGGTACAGTGGGGATTTTAGTATATACTAGAGGGATCTTGGGGGATGTAGTCACTCTACGGCGTTGTGCTCGTCGGTGCCGTTTCATACGGAAGGCCAGTCGGAAGCCAGCATGCACGCGAATACCTCCACCGGCACTTATTTGGTCAGCGAGCGATCTTTCAGGAATCCTCCATGGCAATCGGCATTGCATCCATCGAGTGAGATTCCAACATCGCTCTGGAGTCGCATATCACTGTGTTAAAAAGCAGCATTAGGTGTGAGGTCTGGAGAGCTCAGTGGTCTAGAGCAGTTGCCCGGAAAGCGAAAGACTCGGGTTCGATTCCCGATCCAACCACTTGCGCCTCACATATTTTTCTAGTCTGCGAATATTGTTTTCTAGCAATTATTCGTTAGGCTGAAAAATGTGTGAATGCTCTCTCCACAGGATATGCGTCAATGCCGTTGCCACAGATGGATTCTGTCGCTTGTTGATCAAATGGGCGTAAAGACACGTCCGACCTCCTCCCACATACATCCCTATCTTTTTCTGGATAGAGAATATTTAAAGCATTGGTCGAAATATATTTAATTCTAATATTGTTAAGGAAATATCATTATAATAAGCAATATGATTGAAAGGTCATAACATAATTAATTCTCTTATGCCCTTTTATGTATCCCCTGTTTCAATTTTTATTCGCAGTAATGAATGAATGCGATTCGATAAAGATTTATCGTTGCGATACACTTTTATGTCGTTAATTAATTTTTAATTAATTAATACTTATTAATATTTATAGCAAATTATGTTTCGATACTAATCGTAATCGTTTAGTATAATACAAAAATTACAATATACGAAGCGTTTCTCATCACTACTTTATTACTCGAGAGTCACCGTGCGAATAATGACAAAGCCGTAATGTAGCGCGCTACTGTTTATATTTTATATTGCCACAGTCGAACACCGTTATCGATAATTCGTTGCTGAAATATTTTATATATTATAAAATATGCATTAACACGAAATATTAAATTATACAAGTATTTTTTAATTTATTGAGTAAAATTGATTATTTATTAAAAAATTTATCACGGAGCCGTTATGCTAATTATTTGCATCTATAAATTCGATTGTTTTACTTCGTGTTCTCTCAGAATCCAAATTATATTTATATTGTCAAGTACGATAAAGTAACACGGATGAAATATATTTGTGACTCTAAGCATTAAAATAATAATTATTGTCCGTAAAAATTGCAACGAAATGATTATTTATTATCTTAGATTTCTATCACTTTGATTTTTGATTAAATTGTACACATCGCTAAATATGCATTTTAAGATCTATCGTCGCGATACAATTTTGCGTATTATTTAGCATATATAAAATTAAGTAATAATCATATCAAATTATTTCTTAATATACTTCTCAAATCAATCGCATTTAGAAAAGGAATTTGATGAAGCTCCTCGCATCACTATTTTGTTCGAATTCATTTCGCGAATGATAATATAACTAAAACATATAAATATTAATGCGTTATATGTTGCAAAGATCGGACGCGGTATTATTATTAATTTGTTGCAAAAATATTTTATATACAGTATACATATACGCGCGAAATATTAAATTAATTTAGAGAAGTATTTTAAATTATTGATTAATTTACTATACGATTGATGTATCACGAATCTTTATATTAATCTCGACTTTGCGATTTGACTGTCAGACTGAAAACAATAACGAAATAAGCATATTTAGTCAAGTTAATATTTTTTTTGTATAATATCTACATATATGTTATGATTATTATATAAATAAGACATTTAAATAATTTTCGTTTTTTTAAGAAAGAAAGAGAGAGAAAGAGGAA
Source organism: Camponotus vicinus (assembly GCF_025532165.1). Classification (NCBI taxonomy): domain Eukaryota; kingdom Metazoa; phylum Arthropoda; class Insecta; order Hymenoptera; family Formicidae; genus Camponotus; species Camponotus vicinus. Next base: position 12,294,642 of record NW_028141978.1, on the reverse strand, counting down.
AATGACTCGCAGTAATATTAATTACAATTCCGAGAACTTCCTCTGATTATTTGTTATAAATATAAACGCCAAGCACAAATTAAGCATGCAAACAAACAGTACTTTTACAGATCCCTTTTATATAAAGCAAAGTGTCCAAAATAAATGATTTTGAGAAACTAAATTATTACGCCCTATTTATATTTTTATTTATCCGTTGAACAGATATTTAATATCATCAATTGCACAATTATCGAAAAAATTGTTCTTGAGTATAACTTTTAAAAAGTGTAATGAATAAAAAATCTAATTCTTATATATAAAATATCTAAATAAATATATTATAAAAAATATTTTATAACGTATCTATTAAATGTTAATATTATTATAATTAAATATTAATATATTATAATGTATCTATTAAATGTTAATATATCCATAGTTTTCATGTATCTCGTATAAAAATATTTTATTTTATTTTATAATTTTAAATATTTGAAATTAAAATGTGGAATGTATGTTATATATATATGATATGTGTCTTATATATTATATATACGTTATATTGCATGATAATTTAGAATGAATCACTATCCAGACAATGAAAAAAAAAAAACAATGTTTATTATGTGTGAAAATAATATATAAATATGATAAATAATAAAATTACTTATCGCATATGTGTGTGTGTTCCGTACGTTGTCCAATGCTTTTCTAGATTTTTTTTTTTCCCTTGTATATTCTTCACTGTTTCCTGGTGACACTCATCCGCGTAAATGCGATTAATTACAATTAGTAGAATACGATTAATTACCATAGTCTAATACGTGGGACATTTTGCATGCTATTCTCGATCGCGGAATAGTTATATGAAATTCGCATTTTATTATATCATAAGAGCGACAATTATACGAGATTTAAATTAATAATATAGCAGTAATAAGCAGAGCGAGTAGCACTAATACTGTTGATGTATGTATATATAGTATATATGCATAAAATACAAATCTCGTAAGATCAAAAATTAAAGTAATGAAAAATCGTGATATAACTATTGTTTAATTAATAATTAATTTATACTTGCTTTTTAGAAAAATTTAATCAAAAGATACTTGTTAATTATAATAATTATAACGAATTATGTTGCAATATTAATCACGATCGGGTTGGAAAAAGAATTTGATAATATACGAAGCGTTTTGCACACTACTACTTTATTATTCGAGTGTCACCGTGCGAATAATGACAAAGCCGTGACATGTATGGCGCGCTTGCTATACGTCGCCAAGGCCAAACATGATATTATTGATAATTCTCTGTCGAAATATTTTACGTACTACATATACACGCGGAATTTTAAATTATACAGGTATATTTTATTTTAAATTAATTATTAAACGATTGATGTATCACGGAACCTTTTGTTATGCTAATGATTTGAATTTATTCGATTGTTTTACCGCGCTTTTCCGAAGTCAAATTTTATAATATTTAGTTTTGCATTTTAAAAGACTGACTTAGAGTGAACTAAATAAATAAATAAATAAATAAATAAATGATGTTGGGAAAAAGAAAAAAAAAGACACATAAATAAATAAATAAATAATAGCATGAAAAGAGAGATCATACTAATATTTTTATATAATAAATTATTATTAATTAAATTATTTATATTTTTATTTATATTATTTATATTATCAGAGGGACATATATGTTACCCTCTGAGAACATTCGTGGACATTGGTTTTGTAGTTCACGTCCATGTTTTTAATGTCCACAGAGGGAGTATCGCTTCCAGGGATCATCTAAAAGCGGGCTTACTAGTAACGTATAGATGCTTTCTTACATCAATATTTTTAATGTAATTTATTTTAACGTAATTTATTAATTTTAAGTTAATTTAATTTATCTTTAATTTAATTTAATTTTTAATTTTATTTTTATTTTTATTTTAAGATGTTTTTATTAATATAGTTCAAAGTCTGGAATGTTTTCTAGTAATAATTCCTATGTTATTTTGTCTTATCTTGTTATGTATTTACTTATTTATCTATATGTATAAATGATTTTTATAATATGTATAAATGATAATTAAATGTGTAGTGATATTTATATGTATAAATAATGTACATTCTATAGTACAATTTTAGTATCTAGTGTCGATGAGGAAGTTTGTAACACATGCGCTGTATGGCCCATGAGCCAATGCCTTGCCTTTCGCATAATAAAAAAAAAAAAAAATAAAATAAATAAAAGCGGGCCATGACATCTCTCAGTCTTCTCTCTGATGTCATCTATAAATGTCAAACTATTCAAGACCACAGCTGAGAGTTGTGCGATTCATAAATTTCCTATAACAGAGACGCAAATGGCGGCATTGATGTCAACACATAAGTATATCGACGATCGATACCCTTTGACCGATTGAGTAAATGTCTGAGGCATTTCTCGATCAGCTGATTCAACGGTTCGTGTCCTGCAAAATGGTGGCAAGATGGCAAGTACCATAGTGCGTTGTTTGCAGATTTCGAGGAGACAATTAGGTGAGTTTCGAGCATTCATTCGTCATCAAAGTGCGCATTGTCATAAATCGCCGATGTCGTGAACGTATGTTATACTTCAAAAATAATATTTTCATCTATTGAGATATATTTCATGGGTGCGAGGTTATGTAATCAAATAAGTTGCACTATTTAAAGGTCTCCTCGGATCTAGTTTGAGCAGCCAGCAGAGAACGTTCGCCGATGCCGCTCCTGAGGGAAAAGTTAGACTCTTTTTCAACATTAAACTATTTCTTAATTGTACTTTACATCTTTCATCTTTTTTGTTTCATAGTTTCAATATATATGCTTATATTATTTTAACTACAAAAAATATAATTAAAAACAGCATGATAATATAAAACTACGCTAAATGTCAATATCCATCTCAGCATCTTTTTTTCTTCTTTTACAGAAACAGGGTTCGCCCCTGTCTGATCAGGATCGCATCTTTACAAACCTGTACGGCAGGCATGACTGGCGGTTGAAAGGTGCCATGAGCCGCGGCGACTGGTACAAAACTAAGGAGATATTGGACAAAGGTAGCGATTGGATCATCAACGAGATCAAGATTTCCGGTCTGAGAGGCCGCGGTGGAGCCGGTTTCCCTTCTGGGATGAAATGGTCCTTCATGAACAAGCCAGCGGATGGTAGACCCAAATATCTGGTGATCAACGGCGACGAGGGTGAACCAGGAACATGTAAGGATCGCGAGATTCTGCGACACGATCCGCACAAGCTCGTGGAGGGCTGTTTGATTGCCGGTCGTGCTATGGGTGCCTGTGCCGCTTATATTTACATACGCGGTGAATTTTACAACGAGGCGTCCAACATGCAAGTCGCCATAGCCGAAGCTTATCAAGCTGGTCTAATCGGAAAGAACGCCTGTGGCTCCGGATATGATTTCGACATCTTTGCTGTACGAGGAGCGGGCGCGTACATTTGCGGCGAGGAGACCGCTCTTATCGAATCCATCGAGGGCAAGCAAGGCAAACCGAGACTAAAACCACCCTTCCCGGCCGATGTCGGTGTATTTGGATGTCCTACGACTGTCACTAATGTCGAAACTGTAGCAGTTGCGCCTGTACGTATTACATACTGATATTTAGATTTTTTTATACTCATATATTATTATACATCATTATTTTTTTACCTTCATAATATTATTTATTCACAACAGACAATTTGTCGCCGAGGTGGAGCGTGGTTTGCTTCATTTGGTCGCACACGCAATCATGGAACTAAGCTTTTCAACATCTCTGGACACGTAAACAATCCCTGTACTGTCGAGGAAGAAATGTCCATCCCTTTAAGAGAGCTCATTGACAGGCATGCAGGAGGTGTAATCGGCGGATGGGATAATTTACTAGGTGTCATTCCTGGAGGCTCTTCAACTCCCGTCATTCCCAAGAGGTAAACATCCGGCTTCTCCGATGATCCAACAAAAATCATGATTGAAATGTTCTTTCAGTGCGTGCGACACCGTATTGCTGGACTTTGATGACCTCATCAGAGTGCAAAGCTCGTTCGGCACGGCCGCGGTAATTGTGATGAATAAGCAGACGGATATAATCAAAGCTATCACTCGTTTGATAAGCTTCTACAAGCACGAATCATGCGGACAATGCACACCTTGTCGGGAAGGTATCAGTTGGATGTTTAAAATACTAAAGAGGTAAGTATACAAACTTATAAATTGCCAATTCGAAAAAATTATTATTTAGATTTTATCATACAAATATATAAACTTTTTTCTCTTAGGTTCGTCGATGGTAACGCCGAAGTGCACGAGATAGATATGCTATGGGAGCTTACGAAACAAATAGAACTGCACACAATCTGCGCTCTGGCGGACGGCGCCGCGTGGCCCGTACAAGGTTTAATCAGGCATTTTAGGCCAGAGATCGAGGCGCGCTTGAAAGAACAAAAGCATGCCATGTCCAATTGAAAAGTCGAGCAATATAGGAACCGGAGATTAACATGTAATAGAGAAAAAAAATATTTAGAGCAATCCCGGTAAGATTTTATATATTTATTTTCAGTGTATATAAGTGAATTTACATGCGATAGTCACGATTCTCATGTAACGATGTCTTTCGAACCCGGGCTGATCGTTCACCCTGATGATTCGATTAATAAAAGAAACATAAGAGAAAAAACTTATATATTTATATATATACATATATGTACGTAGATCGCAAGTAGATATTCCTTTTCCTTAGAAAGATTGCAAATTAGGCCAAGAAGCTCGTAACGCATTCAGAGAGGAGAGTAAGTCTGCGAAGCGATGCGTTTCGGGTCAAAACTCGTGTGATATCTTATCTCGGACGGTTTAGCGCGAAGGAAATTGATGTCATCAATATCAGAATTGGTTACGATGCTAGACATTAAGGAAGCTCTTATGTGAATTACATGAGCAATCCACTTCTTCTTCAATAATAATATCCCTGAAATGAAATGCCAAGAGACAGCAGGCCAACTTTAGATTTCTAGAAAAATATACGATGTCAGAGAGAGAAACGTTGGGGATATCGCATGCGTAAAATACAACAAAAATTTGATTCATCTTCAAATATCGATCGAATTTACTTAGGGCCCTAAGATTAACATTTATTTTTTAACATTTGCACTCTCCCCTGCAAACAGCGTACATACTTTTACGTAGTCTTCGTGGGAATTATGGTACATCGCGCACGATGCGGGTGCTGGAAATACACGAATTATAGTAACGGCACTGGCGGTGTATTATGCAGGTAACGATGAGACAAACGATACCATTATATCGAATGAGAAATATTTTTGCCACGGAAACGCGCATTCGGAATGAAGGATAGGGGGAACCGCTTCCTTTCTCCATGAATCATGCATACGATCCGCTCGTTATTTATGGGGGAAATTCGGAGCGAAACGTAAGAAGTGAGCTCGCAACCGTTCGATAAAAATATTCGCCACTACAAGTTCTTATCGAACGATACTTTGCATTTATTCGTTCATCATACAAGAGAATTCGCTAGCGCTAACGTTTCCGCCGACTACAGTACGGATAATTAATGTGGCTTTAAAGATACGGTACAATGTGCGTATACAATACATATATACAAAAGCACACTCATTCGTTCACGGATACAACAGACGGATATTGTCTGTCTCGCTCTCTTTCTCGCTCGCTCTCTCTCTCTCTCTCTCGCTCCTTAGCGCCGCTAAAATCGGAACTGTCTTTTTCGCGATTTTTTTTTTCTCGAATTATCGTTAGTTACTTAAATAATAAGATTTAAGTTAGCCGTTACATTTTTTTCGGGATAGCCCGCCTATTTCGGAGAGCTATCCTGGTCGAGTTAGTAAGCGCACACACTGTCTTTTATGATAGGTCCGTTGTTATCTCTTTATTCTCTTTTAATACATATTCATATATATACAGAGTGTTTCAGAGTGAAATTAATCAACTTTACCAGTGTGTTCTGCATGTCATTTTAAGTAAAGAATATAAAATCTCATTAAAGAAAAATTACAGGTAAATTATAAAGTATGAATATAAATGTGTAATTTTGGTTTATTAAACTATCAATGTCTCGATAACGAATCGATAATATATGAATCTTCTTGTTTAGAATAATCTGCCGAATATGTTGAGAAAGTTTATCGATGTCGTTCCGAAACACACTGTATATGCATATATTTATATATATAGATATCGGTATCAATCGCGATCAGAACGTGACTTGTAATAGTAAAATAAAATTATAGCACTCTCGCATTTTACTCGCTTTTGGATTGTACTTGTTGCGAAACGCTTTGTCTTCTTCCCGTCCTCTCCCCGGACGAGTCGCGCTTTTCTTTCTTCTTTCGCAAAGGCTTTTTTCTAGAAGCCTCGAGAAAAGGTACATTATACACGATATGATTAAAAGCTCGCTGGTCGCTCGCTCTTTGGCATGATCATTGGCTGTCTTTCGGCAAGATCACGCTTATTGTTGGAGACCCCTGCCGCTGGACTCGCGCCATCGCGCATCCAGTTTCGCGTTAATACATGTATTTGCCATAAAAATAGATGTGCGCCTCTCTATCGCAGTTACCACACGTCAGTCCCCTGCCTACATAGTAACGTTCTACACAGGAGGAGGATACAATTCCATCTCCTCCGCCAATCGTCCCGGTTCCTAGACATCTATTCTCGAAACCATCCGAAACATTCGCGTTACATGTCAATGGGAATCGAACTACTGTTCCTTAACCGGGTGTCTCTCATCGTCGACGAGTATAAGTAGGTAGGAAATGATGCTAATTGCTTGCGCGATGCGTATCATATGTTTCCCAGGTTTCGAGAATCGTGCAACGTGACATCCTTTGAAAACCAGACGAACTTGGTCGCGATAGGAAGAAACTGACGATCTAATAACATTTAATGCACGATTGATACCGACGTTATTCATTCCCACTCGTCTTCTCGGTTCACCGACATTCACTACGGGATCTCGCTTTTTCACGCAACGAGTATATTAGCGATACATCACTAAAATATATACGATAATACGCGGAAATCGCAGGGCTTCGTTGAAATTGTTCCAGGAACGAGTCGTCGAAGCACGGAGATAAATTTATCGCCAAGTTAACTGACTTCTGTCAGGCCAAAGTGCCGAAGTGGTTCGATGCCAAAAGCAACAGCGGCAGTCGCGAATATAACCGATATCACCGGTTCATTTCGGTTTCGTTTTCGAAGTCAATCCCGAGGTCAAATCCGGAGCCAGCGATGATCATTTTACGTTACCAAGTACGTTCCATTCTCGGGAACGTCGCTGGTCGCGCGACCGAGTGCTAGCGAAACGTGTCGGATACTTACTCTTCGCGCTGTCGTTTATTCTTGGATGATAAGACGCTTCTGCAAAGAGCGTCGGAATTTTGAGAAATGGATCGAGCGGTATCTCTCGTGAATCAAAATGTCCCGCAAGATCGGAGAGTAATAGTTGCAGGCGACTCTCGTCGCCGTAGAAAATAAAAGAGGAAACCGCGAGGCTTTCTACATTTCTGTACGTCATAAATCAAGACGAACGATACGATCCATCGGAATCCACCGTGCCACCTCCGACAGATACATCAATCTTCTGTCACGTGTTAGGGGTATCTCTCGCTCCAGTGGCAGTGACTTTTTGACTGCCGTCGCACATAAAAGCGGCTGAGACTCGCGTTTTTACAAAACATACATTTGTCTCAGTCTGCCTATAAAACGTTCGCATAAGTGATTTTTATATACGAGTTATATACGCGCGATACACTGCACAGAGTTGCGCTTACGCGAATTGCGTTCGAATTATAATTAAAAATGTGAAGGATTATTCAATTACCTATATTTGTCCACTGTATTAAAAATTAAGAGGAAGTTATCTTTAGCCTTTTTTATCGCCTCGCAACCGTTTCTTGATCGTTAAGTCGTTTTAGTCGATAAATATCGCATTATATTATAATATAATCACAGATCATCTATATATATTTGTTACAATATTCCTCTGATAGAAAAAAAAAGATTACTAGAACGCCATTGTTTCCGTAAGTTACAACGAAGTCCTGCGACTTGTAAACATTTGATCGATTGACCGTACAAAGATCTTCTTTGAAAGCTGTTATAGAGAGAAACGATCGTAGGAACAATCGTTGTGCTTTATTACACTTCATTGGTCGGCGTGACTTTGCGCTGCATTTGCAAACAATTTGAGATACAACGCGTCTCATGTCCGTTCACGCAAGGGAAATGTGATTATAGAATTCGAAACACGCCGCGGTGGAGGATAAAAATAACAATAATGATGCTCTGATTTATTATTTGGCTCGCAAAATCAGGATAATATTAGGATAATAGAGCCGGTATACAACATGTCTTTTGTCGCTATGATTAATTCGCATAATATAACGTCGTCTCGGATCGTTTCCCGCGTAAGATTCGTCCGCATGTGGGATTTGCAAATCCGACGGGGACTCTGCCAGAACGTATGACCAGAATGAGAACGCACACAAACTAGAGAATCGAAACGTACATTTCTGCGCGCGAACGACGGCACGTTGAAATTGTTTCCGCCCTCCCAGAGACGTCACAATAACGCCGAGTTGTCATTTACATATCGACGGCGAGAAATCGCAGAAATGCAAATCGAGCGACGAGATTGTTCCAGCAATCCCATTTCTCTCGGATTGCAGCCTCGAGAAATTCGACGGCCGAAGTTACAGGGGTATGCATCTTTGTTTATCGCATGTCCGCGTGTGTGTATGTGTGCGTAAGTGTCTATGTATTCGTGTACTTGTACGTGTACAATGGTCAAAAGATCGCTCGTTGGCGGATGGAAGGCACGGGGTAAGGATATCTCAAAAGGGGATTCGAGACTCGACGACGACGGCGATGGCGACGGCGATGGTGATCGTGATCGTGTCGATCATCCTCGATCTCGTCGTACGAACTATCGATCGTCGCCGGCCCAATCGCTCGCCGCCCACGCGGGCAGTGGCGTCTCGTACTCCCATCCTGGGCCGCAGTAACGCCACGCGTGCAGATACATCACCAGGTCCGACGGCTTCGGGTCCCTGTACTTGACTTTGCACTCGTAGCAGTGCGGATCGACGGTGACCTTGTCGTTGGCGAAGGTAGAATCCGGCGGTTCCGAGCCCGTCTGCGTTCCTACGGTGACTTTAAGGGACTCCTGCTGCTGCGGCTGTTGTTGCGGCTGCTGTTGCTCGTCCTCGACCAAGCCCGGAGTGGATGACGGCGACGAGCCGTTATCCTTATCGTTGCCGCTACCCAGCACGCGCTCCTCCAACTCCAGCTTCGGCTTGAACAGACTCATGTCGGAGTCGCCATCCATGCCGAGCCAATTCTCGGCGTTGTGGATGCTGATTAGATCACGAACGAGCTCTTCGTCGGTCTTGCCGATGTTACCGCCCTTACCCTTGTGCGGACCGAATACCACGTGGTTGTAGAGCGGATCGTTTACCACGGGATAGCCGAGATACTGCAGGTGGACGCGAATCTGATGCATGCGGCCGGTTTGCGGCTTGCACAGAACCACGGACGACTTGCCGTTGTAGCTAAGACGCTTGAAGCGGGTGACGCAGTCCTTGCCTTTCTCCGAGACCTTGCAGACGCCGATCTTGTAGGAGACTACCTCGATCGGTTCCGAACAGATGACCTCTTCTTCCGGAAACTCGCCCTCCACTCGGCATACATATTGCTTGTGGACCTGAAATGTGAAGACGCGACATGTACGTTCGCTATATTTCCGAATCATTTAACGACAAACGAGCGACACCAGCTGCAACGCCCGTGTTTGTCTTGTGTAGAGCGCTTATGCAACACTTACCTGTCGATTTCTTATTTGGTGCTCCATCTGCCTCGCCTTTTTCGGCGTTCTACCGAACAGGAGTATGCCGCTGGTCAACCGGTCCAGCCTGTGAATGGTCCTGAGGTTCTTCAAGTTGTATTCCTTCGCCAGGATGAAGACCACGGTGTTATGCCGGTAACGGCCGCACGGATGCACCTGCGATCACAAAACGGGTCAAACGGTCAAACTTTATTTTCGTATTGCACTTTGGTTCGCAGCATTGAAGATAATAATATAAACTTGTGGAAAAGGAAGATTGATAGCAACATGATCAACTTCATCCCGGGATAGTTTTAGACATCTAAGATATTTCTCTCCTCCGCGAAACTTTTTCACCGTGTAACCAGGAATATCTGCAGGAGTGAAATTTGTAGGCGCTAAATTTACGAAGTGCACGCTATTTTGACGAGTTGTGCTTATCGGCATGTGGCCAATGTAAATTGAATGTACGTAAATACGTTCGCGCGCGCGCTTCCATGCAACATCCATGCGAGGGAACGCGGTCGGCCCATTTCTCCTGGCGAATTCGGGACAAAAAGCGATCGCGCCCACAAAGGAGAATAGATTCATGACACGGTTTCGAATCGACGCGGCCCGGGAAACGGCACACTTTACATGTTCGGATCAACAATGTGGATTTGTATGTACAAACGATGGGTTGGCCGGTCGGCGGATCGTATCGGATTCTTTCTGGGGCCGGTAAGTCCACGTTTCTATCAACACCGGTTACAAACGATGGCACGTATCCGCAATAATGCATGCCCGCTATCGAATCTCGGCGAACCGCTACGATAATCCAGCGATTGAAGGCACTTTTCTCCACTCGCAAGAGTACCATTCTTTCCAATTTTCTTCCACTGTAAAGTAAATTTTTCAGAATATCAAGCCCGTATTTATATAGCCGTTTTTGCTCCAGAACTCGGTTAGGAATGATCTTGATATATGATAGGGTTGAAAAAGATGAAGAGATAAATTTTGAGAATCAATTTAATATTCATGACATTATATTTGTAATTTATTAAGATAGAAGAGAATTTATAATTTAATTGATTAAGAGAGAAAAGAATTTATAATTTAATTTTAAATTTGTGTAATCTCAAAGTTTTGCTGATAAATACACAATTACTAATTTTTTCTGTTTTGGATTCAAAAATATCACCTACTATCAGAGTTGGGAAGTAACGCGTTATTACTTGTAACGTCGTTACCGTTACCGTTACTTTTTTTCGGTAACGATCGTTACTTTTTTCTGTCTGTAACGGTAACGGTAACGTCGTTACATTTTTACAGTAACGGTAACGAATTTAACCATTACTTTTATCGTTACTTTAATTTTGTAATCCTGGATAGTATCCCCTTAGTAATTGAAAAATTTATTCCTATTACAAAACAGTTTGCAAATATTTTGGAAAATTATATACATGCATGATGTTTTTCTCTGTATTCATAAATTTAAAATTTCTAAATTACAATAAATGAAAAATTGAATATGAAGAACATCAATGATGGAATAATTTATAATTATCGAATATATAAAAGTAATAATTATATTTTAAAATCAATTATAATAAATACTATAAAATAATAATTATATTTTAAAATAAATTAATTTAATTTTTCTATTATAAAAAGTAACGAAAAAGTAACGAATCGTTACTTTCTTAGTAACAGTAACGGTAACGAGTTACTTTTCAAAATTAGTAACGGTAACGAGTTACTTTTCACGAAAAGTAACAGTAACGGTAACGCGTTACTTTTTTGAAGTAACGTTCCCAACTCTGCCTGCTATATAGTAATCTTTCTATAAAATAAATATTTCTAGATTATAATTTTATAAAATTATGATATAATGTGCTATTTTTTTGCTAAATTAAAATTATTCTCGCTTATTTTTATTATATCTTTCTAATGTATTTTTCTAATGTATCATTACTATGCAATTATAATGTACGATATTTTAGCATCTTTATATTGAATATTTATCGAATAATATAAAATCTCTGTTTCTTTATTATTTCTAATATTTTTCTAATATATCTCTATCATTACAATTTTATAAAAAGTTATGATATAATATATTATACTATTGAAACAACTTAAAAATTTTACGAGCTGGAGAAAAGGTCGAATAATTTTATTATCATTGTATGAAATAACGGAAGAACAAGGAAACGAAGACGATGCGATAAAATACTGCTGTCTTTCCGATTGCATAACGCTTCAACGAAACGTCTGCACGCGAAAATTAATTCGGCCAATTGTCAGTCAACCAGAGGTCTCCTCGGAACCACTTGCTGACAGTCTAGAAAAAAGGGGAAAAAAAGGTACTCGCGAGAAAAAAGGAAAAACAAGGCGGAAAGCGATCCATTAAATCGCTCCTGTGCCATCCACCGGGTACTCGCGCATAGAATTATTTTTGCATTAATGCCCGGCGTTTTGTTACGCGAGCCCTTGTTAACGAGCCCCGAGGAGGGATGGAAAACGCGGCCGCCGACGCGACATGAATTCGGTTAACATTTGAGAGAAAAAAAGTAGCGAGCTCGCCGAGCTCTCGCAGTACCTATCGCGAATCACGGATTGTCGTAGATAAATAAAACTTGCAGTCGCTGCATTAATGTTGTATAACTAACAGTCTCGCGAGAACGAAGCAAGGGAGGAAAAAAAGATGAGAAGAAACGACAAGGAAGGCGCATTAAAATTTTCTAGACTTTCTCGTCTTTTTTCCGATAAGATTTACCTTTTATTTCTCCAACATATATAATGCAGGTTTATTTGTAAAATTAATCTCCCTTCGCACAAAAAGATTTAGTCTTTTTTTTTTAAAGCACCAAACCTCTTTGCGGACAGATGTTTCATGAAAGGGAGCTTTTTTGTGAAAGGATCGAATTTACAAAGAGACCGCGAGACATGTGTATTGTCGCGCGCACATACGTTATTACGATTATGTCACGGATGAGAATAGCCGAGATCAAAGTGTTGCTAAAATACAAAAGGAAAGAGAGAGCTCCGCGATATTTCCTCGGCGAGTAAGCCTTTAAAACCGTTAGTTACGCCAATGAATCACCGATACACGGTTTAATGCATCGGATTCGTGGAATTGCATCGCCACCGGTGCTCGCGTCCTTTAGTCACGTGTTTTTACAGCATTCGCCGAGTGCGACATTATCGCGGACGGCAATAATAGCGCGGAAAGTAAATTATCCGTGATTTGCGAGCGGCGTAATGCGCGCGATTAACATTTTAATAGCGAGTTTTATTCGTCGCGCGACTTGGGGTCGTTTGTGCGAATCGCCCACACGTGCGCACATTTTTCCTCTTGTGTTTCTCTCTCCTGCCAACCCCCTCGCTTCCTCGTTTCCCTCTGTATCGTCGCGATTGTGTCCCACATCCAGAGGTATCAGGAGAGATCGATGAGAGCCGAAACGTTGCATTTTAAAAAGCCGAGCTTTGTCGAAGGCTCCTGGCATCTGGCGTACGTCCGTTAACCGTGCCGTTTTGTTTGTCGGTCTGAGAAAAAACTGACTCGTTAACGACGATTTAGTCCGCGGGAGAAGAAGGGACCGCTAATGAAATCGGGACGCTCGACCCGAAGAAGCGAACGTCCGCGCTTCCGATTGTCGACGAGGTGAAATTTAATTTGAGGAAACACTCGAATGTATATTTAGACGAAACGAGAGTCTCTTCACTAATAAAATGCAAAAGAGTATAATTCGGGGATTCTAAATTTAACGGATTTCTAACATCGGGAGCTTGCTCTAGGAATAATTTTCAGTATAAAAAGACGGTTATATACGTGTACAAAGATGGGGTCGCAAAAGAATAAATTGAGATTCAGCGTATTTGGAGTGTCAAGCGAACGTCCGTGCGATCGCATGCATGGAGATTGTCGAGGGGTGTCATTCATGCAAGATAGCATGCGATCCCGCAAATAATGCGTACGTATGCGTGTGTACGTGAATGTATGGGTGCGTGTAATTCGGTAGACAATACGACACAAACAATTTTCTGGCAGTACAGTTCTGGCAGTACACCACTTACAGGGATGGAGGCGGGCTTGTTGACCACGACGACGTCCTCGTCCATGTGTATCACCGTGATCGGCTCCGAGGTGACAGGCACCTCGTGTCTGCAACACACCAATCGCAACCAGCTTAACGTGGCTTTGTTCCGTTTGCACGTCTCGCATATACATACGTACGTAACGTGGACGCATATACAGGGTGATTCATTTTAATCTTAACAGGCAAATATTTTGAAAAATATGCGAGATACGAAAAAATGTTTCAGACAAAAGTTATATGGTTTTAAAGGAGACATAAGATGGTGTCATTAATTTGACCTTAAATAGTTACTTGAAGGGTCACGTGAAGGTCACCCTCAATTTTTTAAATGGAACCGCCTATTTTTTATTACATATTCTTGTAGCTTATCTCGAGAGCTTTCCAAAACACTATAATTAAGTTAGTTTTCATTAAGTACTTTCTGAGTTATGAGGCTTGAAATCGTTCTTTCTTAATTTTACATAAACCGTAAAATATCTTGTAAAATATTCATTTTTCGATTACCTTACCTTAATACTTTTATGTACAAAATAATGAGAGGAATCAATTGGTGTAAAGAAAACACAGTTGTTTCGAAGAAAAATTATGTAATTTGCAATTAACAATTACATATTTTTTCTTAAAAATAACTATGTGTTTTCTTTACACCAATTGATTCCTCTCATTATTTTGTACATAAAAGTATTAAGGTGAGGTAATCGAAAAATGAATATTTTACAAGATATTTTACGGTTTATGTAAAATTAAGAAACGATTTCAAGCCTCATAACTCGGAAAGTACTTAATGAAAACTAACTTAATTATAGTGTTTTGGAAAGCTCTCGAGATAAGCTACAAGAATACGTAATAAAAAATAGGCGGTTCCATTTAAAAAATTGAGGATGACCTTCACGTGACCTTCAAGTAACTATTTAAGGTCAAATTAATGACACCATTTTATGTCTCCTTTAAAACCATATAACTTTTGTCTGAAACATTTTTTCGTATCTCGCATATTTTTCAAAATATTTGCCTGTTAGATTAAAATGAATCACCCTGTATATATACATATTCGTACATGTGCGTAAATTCGTATATCGCGATGATATTCGCGCGACAGGCAGAGAGTATTACACTACTTGTGGGAAGCACGGGTGTATAGGTGTGTCGACCGACTCGGATAGAAGCTAATCGACAGGTGATCACCGATGTGTAATATCGGGAGGAGGGAGACAAGCGCCGTGTTCGATCGTTCGATTCGATAATCGCGAGCCGCCAGCCGTATTTGATTGTCGTTACCGATTTTTCGCGGTTGCCGGCTGCGTTTAAAACGCGGACGCCGGGATATTCGCGCTTTTACGTTCGCTATATTCCGCGGATCGATGGCGACGAGGCGCGCAAAAGTTGCACCGGCTGGCATTTTCGCACGCGCGTGCGAGAGCGAAGCCCGATAACGTAAAGTGCCGACACGGCGATTCAAACACGGCGTTGCGCTTTTATCCAACATTAAGGTAAACAAATTAATCCGCGGCTAAGGGAAGGGGCGAGGTAGAAAGCGAGAGAGAAAGAGGGGGAGAAGGAGATATGAAAAATAAAGGAATATGCGGGGCAGAGGTGGTGCGTCTATCCGCGACGGCCTCAATTATGCATCCCATCTACCTAATGCATTTCCACTTGGCGAAACTACCAGGACCGCGAACGTGTCCTATGTATGTGCATTTTTTTCCACTCGAGCAATAAGGGAACTTGAACAGCGCGGAGAGAAAGAGAGAGCGCCTTCGGCGCTTCGAGATTGAATTTGCGAAATCTTTTTTCGTCACCTTGCAAAGTGCCACGTTCGCGGTAAATGGCGTTTGCGATAGCTGCGAATATCGAATAAAACAGAATTCAATTCGGCGAGCAAGACGTGTTCGTAAACTTTACAGATTTTCGCGGAGAAAATCCCGGATGGCGGCTCCCGAAATTCGAAGGCTAATCGCGAATCGATGCATCGGTTAGAGCTCTAGACGAATCGGTCTTCGGAGTGGATTGGAGACGAGCCGGGTGAATCGCGAAAAATACTAATGTAAGTCATAAAAATAGATCGAGGGTACATTTACAATGGCATTTCATAGTTAAATGAGACAAGCTTATTTTCTTTGAAAATAATATCTACGGTAGTACTTTTCTAAAAGGCATATTTTAATTTATAATTTAATTATGCATAATTAAATTATATGCTTAATTAAATTGTAAATTTAATTAACGGGACACGACGTCTCTAAGGCCGCCTCGAGTCGTCCATTACATCACGTGCATAACATTAACAACAAAACCATGATGTTAGTCACGCACTATTCTAATGTTTCAGCACTGCTCTATCAGACGTTACGTACATGTATTTACCGTCCTTTCCCCTTAAAACGGAAAGTGAATCACTGAAAAACGAATAATCGAGGCTTGTATACTTATCCTGTGCCCTTTACAGTTTTGTTCGACATATTCCTCTCCCCTTTTCGCCCACGAGTCTCTCTTTAAGGCGAATAATTCACGAGGGCCAAATGTACTGTGCATACGAAACCCGGAATAAGTAACTTCTATCTTCCAATTGGCTGACACGATATTATGCAACCTCACAACGAGAGGTAATAAATCGCTTCCGTCTCGTAAATCACATTTCCGCCCCAACATTTCGGCTTCGCCACTTTCAAAGTATCTTTGCATATACAGACATGCATACACGCATATATATCTCCTCTCGCCTCTTAAAGTTCGCGACAGAATTTCGAAGCGTGTCACATAAAGGGGAACATTAAATCATATATATTCGATCCTGTCGAAATGGCGGTGGATAACACAATGTGCTTCGCAGAGAAATGTAATGCTTCTCTTATCCTATCTTTAGTAACGCTGGCAACTATTCCAGGTGCTTTGTCGCCTCTGTAGAGAGAGAGAGAGATTCGCTTTCTCCCTCTTTTTCTCCCCTTTTACCGTCCATTCCTTACTAATTTTATTCAATCTCCAAATAAAAGATATATATAAAATCCAATAGAAGATATAAATTTTCCATTTTAATTCAGACCCACAAAACACACAAAATACATTTATGGAGTTATTGCAAATAGATTTAACGTTAGGCGATAAATAACATTTAAACAAAATATATATGATAGAAAATTCGTTTTCATATATCGAATCGACCTGTGGATAATAAAATTTTTCGAATAAAGTTCTCTCTTATACACAATTTTTTTTCTATCAAAAAAAAAAAAAAAATTCGTCACTTTTCAGTCAGTGTTGGTTCACGAACCAACGATATATAGTCGACGTGTAGCGTATCCGTCAAAATCAACGGTCTAATCGGAGAATCTGCTTCGCGTCCTGATGCATTCGCGAATCCGTCGTCGTTGTTTCTCTCTTGCGACATCACAATCGGTAGTTCGCGTAGCGCACATCGAGAAACGGCGACAACTGCGGACCCCCGAAGTGTCTCTTCCAAATTTAACGCGGGTCACATGCCGATGTGACACGCGCGTCTTCGCAAGATATACGCGTCCGTGCAAAGCGACCGCATTGACAAATCGGCGGACGGTATTATTATATACGGATCCCCAAGAAAGACAATACCGCGCGCGAGGGGAGGGAGGGAGGAGGGGGAGCTATTGTTTGTCAGACGGGAAGAGGGGTGATGCGTGCAAATTTATTTTCGGCGCGGCTGTGCCGTTGCAATAGCGAAAATGCACTCGCCAGTTCTCGACGACGCTCGTAAACGCGTCAAGCGATTTACCATGCGAGACATGATCGAGAAGTTGCACGGTAAAATATTGCGCGTTTACTTAACCGAGCGTCAGAGAGAAGAACGTGGAGAGAAGATTGAACGGCGCTTTCGAGGACGCCTTTGTTGTTCCCAAAGTCTGCTTCGATACCACCGAATATCATTTCATATAAATGCGGTTGATCGCATCTTCGATCATGCCGGAGGTCATCATTATTACAGCATTGTACGCGAATATTACGCGTAACCGTAAACTTGACGGAATCCCGAACAAGCGAGAAATGAGGATTATTTTATAATGAAGGAATTTTGCGGGAAATTTTGATACATACACGGAGGTTTACATTCACACAGGTAGTCTCTAGGATATATAATAGAATAATATTGACTCGACTCACATGCCGCAATCGATGCGGTTGACGCACTCGCGCGTCTGATTTATTCACACATAGTGTGTATGCGTATATATATTTCACTTAAAATGATGTGTTTATTTTAGCAATTTTAAAATTCTCTGTGAATTATATACAACATCCGCTTGCATAAATATATACGCTCTCAAAACACGTCGGTTACTCCCATTATGCTCCATTTTTTATCATGTTGTTTGATGATTAAATATATGGAAAGATTTATATATATAGAGGGTGTCCCATTTTAACTTTCACACTCGAATATCTCGAAACCATGGCGGTTTCGATGAAAATGTTTTAAACAAAAGTTGTATGGTTTTAAGAGGGCCATAAGATGGTGTCATTGGTTTTACCTTGAAAAGTCGTTTGAAGATCACGTGAAGGTCACCTCCAACTTTTTAAACGGGACACCCTATATACTTTTGTATATTCTTGTAGCTTGCCTCGAGAGCTTTCCAAAACACTATAATTAAACATTTTTTTCATTAAGTACTTTTCGAGTTATGAGGCTTGAAATAATTTCTTAATTTTACATAAACCATAAAATATCTAGTAAAATATTCATTTTTCGATTATCTTACCTTAATACTTTTATGTACAAAATAATGAGAGGAATCAATTGGTGTAAAGAAAACATACAGTTGTTTTTAAGAAAAAATATGGAATTGTTAATTGCAAATTACATATTTTTTCTTAAAAACAACTATGTTTTTTCTTTATACCAATTGATTCCTCTCATTATTTTGTACATAAAAGTATTAAGGTAAGATAATAGAAAAATGAATATTTTACTAGATATTTTATGGTTTATGTAAAATTAAGAAATTATTTCAAGCCTCATAACTCGAAAAGTACTCAATGAAGAAATACTTTATTATAGTGTTTTGGAAAGCTCTCGAGATAAGCTACAAGAATAAGTAATAAAAAAATAGGGAGTTCCATTTAAAAAATTGAAGGTGACCTTCACGTAACCTTCAAACGACTTTTCAAGGTAAAACCAATGACACCATCTTATGGCCCCCTTAAAACCATACAACTTTTGTTTAAAACATTTTCACCGAAACCGCCATGGTTTCGAGATATTCGAGTGTGAAAGTTAAAATGGGACACCCTGTATACATATATATGCATTATATATATAATTTTATATTATATATCTTCTCATCCTCTGAATAATATTGACACTGCTCTCGCACAATCAACGCATTACCGCTCGCCGTACGATTTCATATTTATGTAGCCCGACGTTTATTTCTCCATTTCGCGATATATGGTGACGTGGGAATTTTACCTACCGACTCGGTACGCGTGTTGGTCCATACGTGCGTACGTGCGTGCGCGCGTATAAAAATGTGCGTTACATTTTGCACATCAGCGCTCGTCGAAAAATTTATTTAAACTCGTGATTCAATCTGTATGAAGCGATGACATGAAAAACTTGCAAAATTGCGATATCAAACCTTCGGTTCACGTGCATAATTTCTACGCGTCGCCTATAATACGCGACATGCGTGATAAATGCGTCACGTTACACGGTCACGAGACACAGTTGCCTTTGATTGCGCATATATATATGTGTATGTATACTAATTAATATATAATTCACGTAATACGAATGTGTTGTAATCGCGGCGCGGTTCCAGTCTTCCCATCGCGACCAACCATAATGGCAAGGGAAAGCAACACCTGGCTTTGCCCGTAACCGTATCATTTCATGTTTCGGAACGAGAGATCCACTTCCGCGACGAGAGATTTCGCCAACTCGACTAAAATTTACGATAACGATGTTCTAACGAAATCAACCAGTCCAAAGTTGGAATTTATCGACGATTAACTCTTTTACGTAACGAATTATTAATGCCGCGAGATTAGCCTTTGAGCGACAGATTAGCAAACTGCGCATTAATTTGTCCTCAATTTTCGTTGCTTGCGCATTTCTGGAGGCTAAAAGTTTAAAAAATAAAGATACTGATGATCCTTTTCGGATAATATTATTTGTACAAAATCAATAATTATTACGCTTTTATTATAATTCCGCTTCATATGCGTGCGCTTATGGTAATATTTTGTCTTCTCGTAACGATCGTTAATTTAACTTAACGACATATTCGATACGCTCGCAGCCCTTCGTCGAGGATCGATGTAAACGCACGTTGCTACCAGCTTCCGTCATAGAACCAGTAACAGCTTCATGCATGAAACATCGATTCGGTCCGATACGCTTTAATGTGTCAAAGCGATCCCTGCCCTGGCTAGTGACTATTTGAATCCACCCGTGCGAAATATCAGGCCCTATTGGGACAAAAGCTTGTGTAATGTATAATGTCATTACCGAGATACAGATCGGTCAACTGCGGACGGATTCTCGCAGTCAATTGTCTATCGAGCGACGTCCACTTCCCACAAGATTTGCAAATCGATCAAAATCAGCTTTATTCAATTACGTTATCATACTTTATTTGTCGCGATTTGTCATTAATTTTCTATAACTATTCAAAACTATATAATCATAAATTAGCTCGTAATAATTAATTTTATTTCATATGAATGATACTTTAATATATACAGGATGTTTCTTAATAAGTGCGAAAAATTTTAGGAGATGATTCTTTGTCGAAAATTAAGGAGAGTTTTTCATATAAACATTAAAAAATTCTAATAAAAAATTGAATAGGGGTTATTATATATTTTTTATTAGAATTTTTTAACGTTTATATGAAAAACCCTCCTTAATTTTCGACAAAGAATCATCTCCTGACATTTTTCGCACTTATTAAGAAACACCAGTATATATTAAAGTATCATTCATATGAAATAAAATTAATTATTACGAGCTAATTTATGATTATATAGTTTTGAATAGTTATAGAAAATTAATGCTAGTTTCATCCTCTTATAACAATACGGGAGGTTGAAAAAAATATTAATAAATAATCTTTTTACTAGTAGAAAATATCCACCTAATTTCATTTCTTTAACTTGTTCCAAATTTGAGAAAAAAATAAAAACCTAATTTTTACCTCCATTTTTGGAGGAGTGTAACTCCACAGGGAGGGATGTAGGAGTATATGTTTATATGAAAAACTCCCCTTAATTTTCGACAAAGAATCATGTCCTAAAATTTGTCATTTATTAAAAAACACCCTGTATATTATGCATATATTTTTGATACCTTAAATATCTAATTTTCTAAAAGAATATTAAATTTGATTCCGAGATACATTTCTCTCTTATCGTAAAATTACCGCAATTCCCGACTGTTGGCGGAATCTTTCTCCGCTATCTCTCGAGAAAGAATCTCTTCCAGAGTTCATTAAGCTACTTTCTGCAGTAGCATCGTGCAATTTCGCTTCGTTAGGCTCGAACCGACAGCTCGATTTCGAGCAACGGTTAAGTTTCCCAAAGGCACAAAGAGGACGTAAAACGATTATCGAGCGATCAAAACCGCGGGATAGATACTTCGGCACGGTAAAGTTCAGCGGGGCAGCAAGTAGATAGGTAGGTAATCGCGTTAATTCCGCCGGATTGCAAGACGAAACTCGGCGAAGCTCTTGTCAGCGACGGAATGCGCTCTCGGGACACACCGGGGCTAACGTGGAATTTAGAGACACCCCGGCAGTCCCGACACGAGCGGAGGCCACTTCGCCACGAAAGGAGCAAGGTCGATTGACACGAAGGGCCGCAGCCGGGAACGAGCCGGGTTAATTGCAGTTAGAAACTGTCCGAGTTTCAGACATATTTCCCTAGACTAGTACTCTCTAAAAAACGTTGTAACGTTATGTTTACATGAATGTGACGTATGAATATCGATTGCAGCTCTTGACACGTGTACCCTTTGTTTGTATAACTCTGTAAATGTAATTGTTTTACATGTAAATCGATTAATCTCTATATTATTTTTTATGCCAGTTATTTAAAGCGGTTGTTTGCGGAAAGTATTATTTTTCAATTTTATTCGTCGTCGATTTAAAATCCCGAACAGCGAGCCGGATTCGTACGTACGTTCGTTCGTTCGTTCCACATTTTTCGATAAACCGATATCCGCCGGTTGTTCAACGTCGTCCGAGAAAAGTGCTTCTGACACTTCATTAGGGAAACGAGTAGAAAATGACAGAGAGAGATGCGGCAAAAAGACGCGCACAGATTATGCTGATCCGGATAACATTACGGTCTCCGATTGCAACTCGATCGGGGGACATTGAATTAGAATTTCATGAGAATCCTCAGTTAGTTTGAGCATGCATAGGTAGCTGGTCGCGGGACTTTGGGGTCGTAGACAAACAGGCCGTAAGACGAGTCGGTGACTTTCTCCGGTAATAGATGCGCCGACTCCTTCTCGCCAACTTTGAATTACAACGTCGCGACCGCTAAATCCACTCGGAGATTAATCCAGATTGCAAATTAAACTCGCCAAACATTGTCGGTTTTCATCGTGAAAAACAAACGCTATCGTTTCACGCAATTTTCCCCTCTTGAGACGGACAACGCTTTATAATATTTTCTCTCGAAAAAATCAATATAAAAAAATTATAAGGCCAATCAAAGTCCTTGTCCAATTTTTTATAGAAATATACGCATCTTTACGAACGCATCGAAATAAGCAATTATCTTTTTTTGCCATCGCGTAAAATGATTCAATTTTCACGCGAACTAACCGGAAGCGAGCGCCTTCGAGGAGACCAAAGGCTTAAGAAAGCGAGCGGCGGCGGAGAGAGTGATGCCAGGGTAGGCGATAAAGAGAAAGCGTGTCGCGGGTCGAGGGCGCGGACTGCAGGCCCCGGCGACAGGTTGATTTATTAGCGTGAACCGGGTTGCACGATGATATCGGCTCGGGGGCGAGGTCGGAGGTCGGCCACCTCCTTCTGCGCTTCGCAAAATACGAAGAACGCCCGCGGGTGTCCTGCCTTATCGCGTCCGGATCGCGCACGGAGAATTTCCAGAGGTGCGCCCCGACACACCTGACGCACTTCCTGCGCTGACGCGTTTCCGCCTTGCTTATTCCGATTTATTTCCCGGGTCTGACGAGCGAAATTCGTGAAAAGAAAGAAAAAAAAAAAAAATCTCCCTCCTTCCGTTCGATATTATAACCCATACCTCTTCGATTGAAATGTTTTCTCCCATGTCCTACAGTTCGTGTTCCGCTTCCGTTATGCGCCAGTGTTTGCGCACCCCTGCTCTAGGCTTCTTGCACGCATCTTCGCGATCGATCTTGGCGGTGATTACTGTTGCCGCTCCGAATAGTTCGCCTGGAGAGTCGATCAAAAAGCGGATATTAAGCGGATTATGCGCTTCTTCAACAAACGTTACGATCGTCCGCGAGGGAACGAGCTCGCCAGAAGAAGAGACTCGATCGATGCTGCGAAGAAGCGCTGCAAGATTAATCGCGCGGACGGATGGCTCGTGGGCGGATGTGCGTCATCGATTCTACCGCTATGTTACCGATGCGATGCAACGGTACGGGGGGACCGCTCTCCTGCGAAATTACACGGCGGGCCCCGACGGGTCGCCCGTTTACAGACGGGCTCTTCCGGCTAATTGAATCATCCTACCCAATTTCCCGCATCGCCGATAGAAGGGAGCGCGCGAGATGGGACGATTCCGGAATGAAGGCCGTGGGCGAGCAAGCTCTCGTCACGCCCATGGGTTTTCTCCAAAGACCCCCTTTCGAGAGACTATTCCGGACCATCTATCTCGACGCCGGGTACCGCGCGGACATTAATTAAAAAATGGAAGAGCGAAAAATATGCCGCCGTTGAAATCGTCCACTTAAGGGGATGCCGGATGTCCTGTTTTACCGATAAAATGTTATATTTCATTTTTGTCCGAAATCTTTTTATTAGTTGCACAAAATAATAAATGCTCCTCCACGATTAAAGTACATACAGAAACAAAGCGGGAACCTCCTGATTTTATATTAAAAATTAAAAAAAAATTGGAAAATCGTAAAAAGGTCATAACAATATTTGCTTAATATAAAAGTTTTGCAGTTTGTATACACAAAATAAGATAGGTTCCCGCTAGAGATTGTATGAAGGAATATAAATGAACTTTTAGAAATGAGTTTAGAAGCCTAATGAAAAAGATTTCGGTTTATTTACCGCGGTAAATAAACCGAAATCTTTTTCATTAGGCTTCTAAACTCATTTCTAAAAGTTCATTTATATTCCTTCATACAATCTCTAGGGGGAACCTATCTTATTTTGTGCATACAAAGCAAATATTGTTACGATTTGACCCCAGAAGTCGATAAAAAACTGCAATTTTTCAATTTTCTCTTAATTTTTAACATAAAATCAGGAGGTTCCCGCTTTGTTTCTGTATGTACTTTAATGGAGGGGCATTTATTATTCTGTGCAATTAATAAAATGTTTTCGGACAAAAATGAAATATGATATTTTATTGGTAAAACAGAACTCCGGCATCCCCTTAACCCATTCAGACCCTATGTACATAATTATGCACAAAAACTTTAAAATCATGTGAAAGTTATTTTTTAGAATTAGTTTCCCTGCGATCTCTCGGTGGACTAAATAATAATAAAAATAATAATAATAAAAAAAATAATAAATAATAATAAAATAATAATAATAATAATAATAATAATATATAATTTTTTACATTACCAGAAAAAATTCAAGTCTGAATGGGTTAAAGCCGCTGATCTCACGGAACTATTATTTCTAATAATACCGCATATACATCGCGAACGAGCGTTTCTCGCTGGCGAACCTTCAGATCTCTATCTTGGTATTCCGCGAGTTAATAATTAGTTACTCGCCTTCAGCCATAATCTATAGATAATAGAATCTTCGTAATTTGCATTCTGTTTATACGAAGGAACCTTCTGCTTCTTGTCCCTTGTAAGAAAGTAAGACTCGTCTTACGCTCGCGGTGGATCTGGGACACGTTGTATGACGTCAACAGTGATAGTAAAAACAGGATAACGCGCTACGACGCCTTTCTCGATAATGCACACGTATCAATTACCACGGTGGCAATTGAGCGCTCAAGGAATCGATTAATCCACGTCTTCGCGAGAGAAAGAACCAGCAATTCAATATTGCAGACGCATTAAGTTATAAATAGAAGATACATAAATACTTTATTAAAGTCTTGCTGGTAATTGTATTAGCACCAATTATCAACAAAAAATTATAGAACAGAATTTAACGATATATAAAGTCGATTAAACACACATTATGACTTTCCATAAATTTCTGAATAATAATAAAAAATATCTGAATAATAATAAAAAAATTCTGAATAATAATAAAAAATATTCCGTAATGCAGGATGATGATCCTTTAGCGATAAAATAGAAACGAGATATGGCATGGAAAAAACGATGCGCTATCTTTCGCAAGTAATTATATACCGAGTAATTCGCAATTTGTAACTTTAAGGATTTCTCGGACTGATTGCAATCAGCGAAGATAACGGACGTACTCGAACGATTGCCGATTGCGAAAGATCCGTGACGTTAATCCAGCCGCATCGCCGAAGCGCGGATTACGAAAACGCGGCGTCCTTCGTATCGTCGAATGTATACCTGTCGTGTCCTTCGAGACCCGTCATTCGTCTTTAGCTTTCTCGCCCTCGAGGCGAGCTCGTCAAAGTTGTTCTTCGCGCTTCCTTTCTTCTCTCGATCGGCGTGAATTCTCCTCCAGAGAGACGCGAGGCCTTTCCCTTGTCCTCGAGTCGCAGATGAATCCAATAAATTCCACAGCGATTAGATACAATGACGATCCGAGCGAATGACGTCAAGAAAATTTTCGAAAAAAATCAGCTGTTTTTCAGCGGCCGGAAAAAGGAAACGCGAGGAAACAAAATTGACGAATAAATCAGTTTAATTGATAAATTTCAGATAATTAACATGTCGAAAACGCTCCGATCCGAGGTGAACAGCGCTTCTTTTCCACCAACGATTTTACAAAAAAAAAAAAAAAAAAAAAACGGCACGAGAGTATCGCTAATGTGAATCGCCAAGTGGGCCATTTCTTCCTTCTGCGCGGGAAATTTGCGGCGACCACGAGACGATGTTTCCCTTAAGTGCACTCTCTCGTCGGGAAATGTTTTTTCCACGAGCGCAACAATGGCGCTCGCGCGAAATTTTTGCACGTAACGTTCCCGAGAGCGTATAATAAACACGACGTACGTACCCCACGTGCGGCCGTCATCGAAACGTCATAACGGCACCGCGGAGGTCGTCAATTTACCTTCCATCCGTCCCTGCAATTGGTCGCCTATCGTAACAACCCACGGTCGACGCGATGTTGTTCCTCCTCGCTTCTCTATATTTGTATTCCATCTTTATGTAACGCGCGCACGAACGGACTATTGCGCGCGTAACGTGATTGCTCCGATAATGCAAATACAAACTGCACCGCTGCAGTTCCGCCGCCACGACCTGGATTATTTTCGCGATCCCATTTTAATTGCGAGGGTCCGAGCGCGCGCGGCAAGAACAATAATAACTAGCGAAGTCCGCTGTTGTCCGCGTCCACGCAAATATCCATTATATCCTCCGTTATATAATCCGCCATTATAATCATAAAGTTCCCAATAGTAAATGCCAAATGGTTAGCGTTGCGAAAGTAACTTGTTTTCTATCGCCGGTTTCAAAGAAGACCCGTAAACCGGTGGGAGAAGTTGCTCATCTTTTGCGAAGCGAGCTTCTCCTTGATCTCTGCGGTCGACGCATGTCATTGTTTATTACCTGCGACTAAAACTAAACGTCTATCCGGTCGGCCTTCACCCGGTTAACTTTGCTCTCTCATCGAAAACTCTGTCGTCGCGTAGAGACCCGCTTGAGAAACGCAGGTTCCACGTGTTGTTACATCTTACATGCCATGAAAGATCAACGTAAGATAGTTATATTCGCGAATAATGAGCCAGCCGCGGTGAATGACCGCAAAAACAGGCCTAAAATCGCCCGTTTCGTGGACAAGTTTGAGTCGATTTTGGCGGTAAATAATTGTACATCATGGAACATCAATCCTCTGAAAATTTCAGATTGAGCATACCTTTTATTACTGAGATACGAGGGGTTAAATTGGTCACTATACATCAATGAAGGCTATGCCATTTTATCCGTTCAACACAAAATACCTCGAGGTTATTTCTCATATCAAAAAATGTTTCAGATAAGATTTGTTTATCTGTTAGAAGACTAATTTATCGTGACCTCAAATCGACGTTTAAGTCAAAATTGTGAATAACCTTAAAGTATCTTGTGTTGAACGTGTAAAATGGCGTACCCTTCATTCGTGAATAATACCAACTTCAACCCTTCATATCTCAGCAATAAAAGGTATGCTCAATTCGAAATTTTTAGGGGATGAATGTTTGATGATATACAATCATTTACCACCAAAATCGTATCAAGACTCGAGGTCCATGAAATTTTTGCGGTCATTACAATCACCATTACAATAGCGACAGACGAAATGTAGGACAACACGGCATTCCGTGTGTGTCGCGCGCGCACACATCTGAAAAATACAATTACCGGGATAATTGCTAGGGAATTAACGTGCAAGCGAGCGGACGAGGAGTATTAACGAGACGCGAAATAATTTAAGCCAGCTTCCAGCAGAGAAAAAGCACGTATTTTCCTCTCTCTTCTTTTTATTTCTTCTCCTTTCCCCTCTTCGATTCGAAATACGATTCGTCTCTGCAAAGAGTATTCGCGGAATTCCAAGAATGTCCCATTCGCGCTTATCTCCAATGACGAAGCGGGAGCTATGTATATCCGGCATACATCCTCGTCGGCAAATTCTTATGATGTACTCCACCGATAGCGAGCCTCGTTGAGCGTTGGTGCGTTTAAAAATGCCAAGAGGCAGAGACGAGAGGGGCATAGATTCTTATATATCCATGCCAAGGATAATCGCACGAGTCCCGGCCATGTGGTTCCTCCGCGTGTACGAGGATCCCCTTATCTAACGCTCTCGTGAGGAGAGGCGAATGATTTACGAGCTTATCGGACCAATCCACCGCACTTTTTCGATCGTATCGATCACACACGAGCGTTACATTTCCCTTGTACATCGGTGCGAGCGAATACTCGAGCGTGAACCTCGAGAAAAAATTGTACCGTCAAAATTGTTTTATTCGGAAAGGTATCGGGGCGCCGGATATTTTCCGGATACTCCAGACGACATCCGCGACGAAGGGGACGGATACTCCATCTCCGGTTCCGTCCACCTTTCCACATTACGAATAACAGGTGCGCTCTAGCATGCGCGAATTAAACCGTTTATATGCGGATTATGCATTTGAGACTTCTGCTTCGAGCACCCCGCCATAATCCGGCGCTAATCCGACGCTGCCCGCTTTAGCTGAGCCGCTTTCCGCGCATACGTTTCCGTCCCGCGTAAATCAACTAAATTTGATCCGCATTAGATATCGCATATAATATACAGGGTGTATCTGAAATGATGCACTAAACTTTAGGAGCGTATTCTAGAGGTCAAAATAAGACTTTTTTTTCCTATGAACATGGGTCCGCAAATGAACCCCTCTCCGAGCTAAAATTCGAAAATGTGTGAAATTGACCAAACACCCGCAACGCAAATTTATTTATCTCTCAAGAGAGGGTGATAGGTAACGTCAAAACTTTTTTTTTTCTGAAATACAGTCAATTTTTAATTTTTTCCCCAAACTTTAGGGGCCTCTAGCTCGGATGGGGGTTCATTTGCGGACCCATGTTCATAGGAAAATAAAGTCTTATTTTGACCTCTAGAATACGCTCCTAAAGTTTAGTGCATCATTTCAGATACACCCTGTATAATACAAATATGAATGAAATATCGCCTAAACTGGCGATATCTCGATAAAACCTCGGCGAGTCCTAACGCCCGATATCTCGCACGCAAAAGAGAAGGTAATTAGAAATCTATAGGTGTACAAAACACGGGGATAATCCTGTTCGGCAGCGGAGTAACATGTCGATAGCAATGATACATCGCATTTTGTGCGCGGGCGAAACAAGCTCTTAAGCCGATATAACTCGGAAATTCCCCAAATTAGACCCAATCTCATTTGCGCGCGCTCGGGCAAGGCACGCCAAATTCCCGGAGCTCTTCTGAAATCAAAGTAAATTCCTGTCGAAGCTAACCTGGATTTATTCGGGAGGGGGAGGAGAAGGGGCCAATAGGCTTCGTTAAATATGTACATCGGGCTTTCTCGACGTCGGTCGAAATTCCGACCTCGACCGATAAACAAGCTTCCACTGAGGAAAAAAAAAAGTGGATTAAGCATTAAGAGAATCTGACTGTACGCGTCGAACGCCGTGTTAATAAATAAAAAAAAAAACGTTGCCTTTTATTAAATAATAAACATAGCACTTTAGTGTTATGAAATGCCATTTTAAAAATGCACCACCAATTTACCGGACATTGTTGGGAAAAAAATAAATAAAAAAATAAAGAAAAAAAAAGAAAAAAGAAGAATAGTGAGGGGAGAAAAATCTGCCGGAAATATAGTATCCGTTTTTTACGCGTCGCGCAAGATTGCGTTTCCGCGACTAAATAAGCAGCAAGGTGTTATAATAGAGATGCGAAACTCGTCTAACGCTCTCGCGCGAGTGCGACTTTGCCTCGTTTTATTCCGCATCTCGGCGCCAATTCGATCCCCTCCCACCGCGACTCAATCAAACTTTCGTCGCGAGTGGAAAAACGCCGCTTTTCTCACGCGCGATAGTCGCGGCAACTCCGCGAGAATTTCGGATAAGCCCTCTTCGCGGTGACGGAAATCAATCGCGGTCAAAGGCGGCCGCTTCCGGAACGGCGGCCGAACGTTTCTGCATCACATACCTGTGGACGACGTTGGCCAGGAGGTCGTTGTGTCGTAACCTGTAATCGACGTCCACCTTTTGATAGTTGACCGTCAGAGTGCCGGCGCGTATGCACCTCTCGTATTCCTCGGCTGGGTGGGCGCGGAATTCCCTCGCGAACACCTCCAGGATCTTCTCGCCGACCCATCGACCTTTTGTGAATGTCGTGAAAGTGAAGTAATACGGGTATACCTTACGGAGACCTGGAACATACACGGCGCACGGGAGACCGGCGTTAGGACCGATAAGAGAAAACGATAACTATCGTTGATTCCTCTATAAGTCGCCTTTAAATGTCACGGGGGCTTAATGGGCTATATTACGTTATGTTACGAAACCTAGTCGCGCGCGACGATGTGCCGCGAGAGTTCTCTTGCAATTAATAGGAGATTAAGCAGCCAGGTAGCGTTAAATGAATGCGCGAGGAATTATACGAGAATATATACAGAGTGTCCCGTAAGACTATCTACACAGATATTATTATATTCCTTGTTAAAAAAAAATAAACATCTTTTTTCTTATCCAGCACAATTCGAGAAATGCATCATTTTCGAAATATTTTATTTTTACATACGATGCATTCGCTGTTTCTTGATATAAATAATAATTTTCTTAATAAGTTTAATAATTAATAAGTTTCTTCGTATAAATAATTTGTATATAAAGTTTGGTAAATCTGTTGTAATTAAATTTAATATTTAATAATGTTGTTACTTTTAATCGCTTTTTAATCAAACACAAAGAAACTTTAAGTTGATATAAAACAAATTGTCTTATGAGCAAAGTGTCTATCTGGCGAAGATTTGATAAAATTTTTAAAAGTTCCTTCTCTAAATTATTTAACATTACGTATTGCATAGTGTCAGAGATGGGAAGTAACGCGTTACTTGTAACGTCGTTACCGTTACCGTTACTTTTTTTCGGTAACGATCGTTACTTTTTTCTGTCTGTAACGGTAACGGTAACGTCGTTACATTTTTACAGTAACGGTAACGAATTTAACCATTACTTTTATCGTTACTTTAATTCTGTAATCCTGGATAGTATCCCCTTAGTAATTGAAAAATCTATTCTTATTACAAAACAGTTTGCAAATATTTTGGAAAATTATATACATGCATGATGTTTTTCTCTGTATTCATAAATCTAAAATTTCTAAATTACAATAAATGAAAAATTGAATATGAAGAACATCAATGATGGAATAATTTATAATTATCAAATATATAAAAGTAATAATTATATTTTAAAATCAACTATAATAAATACTATAAAATAATAATTATATTTTAAAATAAATTAATTTAATTTTTATATTATAAAAAGTAAATAACGAAAAAGTAACGAATCGTTACTTTCTTAGTAACGGTAACGGTAACGAGTTACTTTTCACGAAAAGTAACGGTAACGGTAACGCGTTACTTTTTTGAAGTAACGTTCCCAACTCTGCATAGTGTTAATAAAAAGAAAATGAATGATAATTTTTATAATATTTTTATTATCGGTAAACGGACGACATCAAAAATAAGATATCTCGAAAACGATTCCGGGAATATTAACAAAGATGTTTATTTTTTAAAAGGAATAGACAAGTAATATGGTAGAATTGAGTCACATTAGAGAGAGTTAATTAAAGTCGTTACAATTATTTGCTAATCTATTACCGTCAATCGTGTCGCTCCAAGAGTGATTGCTTTTGCGAACAAAATTTACGTCAAGATTAACATAAAATCGATCGCATCCTTCTCTTTCGTAGTCTCCAATAAAAGGACAAAAAAGAAGGAGAAAAAGAAGAAAAGGGTATATTTAAATTTCTGGAACATCCTGTTACTCGGATAGCAATTGACTTGGAAATTCGTGCTTTAAACATTCCCTTACGCAATGGGAGTCCACGATATATATATTTCCGTGGATATTTCATTTTTCCTTCCTCATATTAAGTGGAAATTAATCCGTCGAGCCTCCGTTAAATCTTCAAACGAGATTCTCGCCCTAAGAGGAAAGCGAACGGCAGCTTGATTAATATGCCAGGATAAGAGGAACAATTTTCTCAATTTTCGCGCGCGAGAGGATTCTCGACGAGAGGTTAATGAAAGATATACAGCGCTTTATAAATTCATGCGTGCCACGTCATTCTCACGCGCGTTTCATAGAATAATTTGATATAATTAAAAATTATGCTCTCGGACACTTAACGCGCCCTTTCGACGCCCTTAGCCTCGTGTTGTTCCACGCTAATATCATTTACCAGCATCAATATTGGAACAAATAAAATCGAATGGATAGGAAGGAACGTTCCTTAAGTTCGTCGTGACAATTTAAGAGAAATACTCGTGAGAATTTCACGACATCAAAATGGCTTCCGTCATTGTCGCCGATCGCCCGGAGAGTAGTTTCGCCATTTCAAATACACCGTCTCACTTGAGCGGGTCTTTCGCTTTGGCATTCACGTCGAGCAATTTCCCCGCTGTTTCTCGACCAACGGAAGAAGAACATAAATACCGAAAGGAGGCTTGATTAATGTCCTGCCGCGCGTCTAGTCGAATCAAAGGCGCTTTTTCCGATTTTGTATCGCTAGAACACGTCATTTAAGAAACAATCCTTCCCGTAGGGAATTAATGAACGTCTGACATTTAAAATGAAAAAAAGCGTACAATTACTCGACGCTTTACATCGCATAAACGTTACGTTAGAACAAAAAAAAAAGATTTATTTTTCTCGACGAAGAGAATTGTATTATCATGATTTCTAACTGTATATATACAGGGTGTATCTGAAATGATGCACTAAACTTTAGGAGCGTATTCTAGAGGTCAAAACAAGACTTTTTTTTCCTATGAACATGGGTCCGCAAATGAACCCCCCTCCGAGCTAGAGGCCCCTAAAGTTTAGGGAAAAAAATTAAAAATTGGCTGTATTTAAAAAAAAAAAGGTTTTGACGGTGCTTGGTCAATTTCACACATCTTCGAATTTTAGCTCGGAGGGGGGTTCATTTGCGGACTCATGTTCATAAGAAAAAAAAGTCTTATTTTGACCTCTAAAATACGCTCTTAAAGTTTAGTGCATTATTTCAGATACACCCTATATATAATATATGTATATATCTCTCTCTTTTTCTAAAGGAATAAATTTATTCCAGTCAAAGTCGAGTACTTGCGGGAACAGAAATAACGGAAGCATGATCGTTATACAAAGACCTCTCGAGTGGTTGGCGGAGGAAAATTGGTAGCGAAGAGCAAAAACACATTCGCGTCAAAGGGCGGCACGCGCGGTTCACATCTGCGGAAAAGTCGGAGATAAGCCGACAAGAGCTGACCTGTGTAAGATCGAGAACAGAACGACGGAGGAAATCCCGGATAAACAGAAACAGTTCGCGAAAGAAAAGATTCTCGTTCACTTCGCTCGTTATTTTAATTAAATTGCCCTCGACACGCCGAAACGTCGACGATGTGTATTATTCGTGTGCTACTCTTCGCCGGAACAAGAGACGAGGGAGGTCATTTGACAATCGAAATGCCTCCTGAAAGAAGTAACCGCGCACGACTGAGGGAACGATTGATCTCTCTTGAGCTTTCAGAAATAGAACCGTCCGGACGCGGTCGGTTAGCCAAGAGCTTTTCGAGAAACGGAAGGAAATCGTCTTCGCGCATAAAAGGGGGGAAAAAAGAAACGAGATTGCGGAGGAGGAGAAAAGAAAGGCGGGAGAAAAAAGCAAGAAAAAAGAGAAGAGCAAGCAAAAAAGGGAGGGAAAAGACGGCCTTACGTATCGTAAGAATAGAAAACTTCCTCTCGACGTCATCGAAAAAATAAATCATCTTCAGCCAGAAGTTCGTATTATGCTTGTCGATTCTGTCTTAGATATATATAACAAACGTGCCCAATTGCAATGTAAAAATATAAAAATTGACCGACGCGCAAACATGATTCTCCTCTTGATCCAACATAATAGTAATGAGAAAAAAAATTCAATTAACGAGATCATAATATTACCGGATGGTATCGTTCGACGGTGTCGCAATTGACCATAAAGTCGCTTTTCCCTCGGTTCGTTTATTTTCAGACGATGGCGGAGTCTGTCGGATCGACCGCGATCGTGGCTTAAAGTAATTACGATGCTATTACACACCAATGGGACACGACCGTCTTGCTCATTGCAGCGGGCCAGTAATTGCCCCCGATGTCGAGGTTGTTCCCGGACCCTCGACATCGTACCGTATACTTTGCTACCCCCTTTCTCCTTCTCTCTTCTTCCCACCCCTTCGAGTATCCCCGCGCGCGTCTTACCATTTTATTCCGTAACATCATCCGGATTCCACGCTCTCGGTTTCCCCGTCGATACTCGGCACGGAAGATCCGTCTCGCTACGCCCACGGAATTTCACCGCGGAAATCTTTTTCCCTCGTCGACCCGAGATCTCCCGAGCTCTCGCATTGTCGACGTAAGATGTACATAGAAGTTGATTTTCGACCCGGAAGGATCAAACCATCTGATGCAAGCTTGTAATTTGAAAGGAAAGCTCTTTTTTCCTCGACAACTTTGAAATACATAAAGATAGAGCTGAAACCGTTCTATGACTGGTATATTTTATTCAATATTCAATTTTATTCCTTTTTAATAGTATCCTTTTTAATATTTGATGCCCCGGCCAATCCCGAGATGGATTTTAATAAAATTAGTCATAAAAATCCTCGATATATCGAATAAAAGAAGTAAAATGAATATATATTAGAGATTATACGTATAGTTAACCGCATTAAAATCCATTTCGTTTATTACGGAAAAGCTTCGCGCTCTTTTATTTTAATGTTATATTGAATATATTATATATTATTTTAATCTCTTTTATTTTAATGTTATATTTAATATATTATATATTATTTTAATCTCTTTTATTTTAATGTTATATTTAATATATTATATATGATTTTAATCTCTTTTATTTTAATGTTATATTTAATATATTATATATTATTATAAAATGTAAGAGAAATTATTCTCACGCGTATATAGATTTAGATATATATAATTATACCTGACATATATTAAGCCAGCATGCAAAAGTCAAATCCATCTCGAATTTCCGATTTCCCAGAATGAGATCCCGTATTGTATACTTTATATATAATATATATTCAAACTCCGACCTAATATTAAGTGCTACAGTATCGAAGGAACGGTACTAATTTTGTACAAAATAGAGTGATTCCTGGTATCGATTATCGGCCGTGCCTTCGGAAAGTCGGAGGGAACAAAGCTGCCGTTGCTGTCGTCGTGAGTCACCTCCGGAGGGTTGCCCGAGAGGAGGGAATCCGAAGGGGTGACCCAAGCCCCAACATCTCGCCCGTTTGGAACGACGCCTTGTTTTACGAGTAGTAAACCAATGGCGGTGTCGTCATGCGGGCTGCTTTGGGTTTCATTCGCTATCGATCGCACAACACATGTGCTTATGTACGCACGGCCGCTTTTACAGCGGGAGTAAACACCATCCCCCGAGTTGCAACTCGACTCGCTTTTTCTGCCGCTCTTTTTCCCCTCGCGACTTCGTTCAGGTACTTTGCATAGATCATCGCGATAAGGCGACGCTCTCTCTCGCGTTTTCTTTATTAAATTATGTATACGTAATAGATGTAATTTTTTTCTGTCATTCCGTTTCACACAGATTTATATATAATATAAAAATCTTGATATTACACTACTGTAAATAGTTGTATTTAAATAGAATTATTATGTATATGTATATTATACCTAATTAATTAATTAGAATGCAAAAGATTGTGAGCAAGCGCGTTTAATCCTTTTAAAAAGTAAAACTTAAATCCTCTTTTCTGCTACGATGTTATTAATATATAATGGTATCCTCCGGCGCTTAGCATTCTAATTTACATGATAAATTAGCCGATAAAATTTATTTATCCTTCGCGTAGATTTTATTTATTTAACTATTATTGCGTGAGTAATTCACGAGCAGTCGAAAGACGATCGAAGGACCTCATGCCCGAAGGTCCTATGGGAGAAATCCAACGAAAATAATCGTCCGTTCTTGTGAAATTCATGAACGGTGCGATGTGAGAGGCAGCTGGGTATCGCTAAATATTTGACAACGAATTTTATTGAGGAGTTGTCGTAAATATCAACTTTATCCCTCTCACGAAAAAACTTTTTCATTTGATAACCTTGTATGATCTAAATATAGAATTCTGTGCATTATAATTCTGCGCATTATCCTATTTCCGATATCCAAATTCGTGCGTTGAGTGAAATGTAAGCTGCGGCGAATGCTTCTATATACAGGGTGTATCTGAAATGATGCACTAAACTTTAGGAGCGTATTCTAGAGGTCAAAATAAGACTTTTTTTTCTTATGAACATGGGTCCACAAATGAACCCCCCTCCGAGCTAAAATTCGAAAATGTGTTAAATTGACCAAACACCCGCAACGCAAATTTATTTATCTCTCAAGAGAGGGTGATAGGTAACGTCAAATTTTTTTTTTTTTTCTGAAATACAGCCAATTTTCAATTTCTTCCCCAAACTTTAGGGGCCTCTAGCTCGGAGAGGGGTTCATTTGCGGACCCATGTTCATAGGAAAAAAAAACTCTTATTTTGACCTCTAGAATACGCTCCTAAAGTTTAGTGCATCATTCCAGATACACTCTGTATATATAAACGATCTTCAAATTATTATTACAGAATATAACTCACGCTCGTAATACATGCCTCTGCATATTTCAACTTGTGCTAAAAGATTTTTTCTCTTTAAATTCCGCGTATATTTTTTAATACGTAATATACACATACTCTCTATATTTCACAGGAGAAAAAGCGAACTTTTTGTAAAATTAACCTGTTTATAAAACGCCATATCTGCCACATCTAAAGCAGGCCAAAAAATTTTCTAGAAAGCTTAGGCTTTTTACAAAAAGAAGCTGAATTCGTGAAAGCGCGCGTATGTGTATGTGTGTGTGTACACGATTTTACCGATTCAATTTTATTTCATATAGTACAAAAATCTATCCATTTATTTATCACATATCTCGCGAAAATCGAGCGGCGTGCGGCACATCCACCTGTCACATTCTTATTCCGTGTGGCATTCGAACAGCCGAACAAACGGCAATAATAAAATATGACTTAAATCGGTCCGCGATTCTACTCTCGAAATACTGTATCGATCTCCCTTTCACATCCAATATATATATATATATATATATATATATATATATATATAATTTATAATACATTTTGCGCGTTTCGCCTTCTCCGCACGTATTTTGCCAAGCACATATGTTTCACGCGACAATCATGTGCATGTGTCGCGTTATCGCAAGTCTTTAATAATCGCCGCTCCTATTATGGTTGCCAAGTGAAAACCGCGACCGTTCATTCCGCGTAACACGTGTAAAACACATATCTACATGCGAGCGGACAACGGAAGGAAGCTGCATCAACTCGCACGACTGAAATCTGAATACTAGATGCGGAGAATGCATCCGGCGTATCGCGGGGTAAACTATAAATTCGCGGGCAAATTTCGCGCGAGCGATATTTCTCGTTGAATAAATCGAAACAAATTTCTTCTTCGCGAAAATCTGATTAAATTCCGTTTTTTTTTCTCTCTCCCTCTCTCGCGCGATTTTTTTAAATATTCAATGTTAAATAAGCGCGCTTACGTTGGCGAAACACGGCGAAACACGGTGTGCGAATTTGCCACCGCGAATAGTGTACGTGACGATTCACACGACGATGCTCGATGCATTGTTCCGCGAATCATCGCACCGCACGCGAATTTCGTGTAATCTCGATATACCCCCCAACGTTCGCCAGTAAATTTGAGACTTATGTTGCCATCTGCACAGGCGGACGTATGTAATTCGCGGGGAAAGATAAGATTAGACGCGAATGGAACGCGGTGTGCGAGACGAGTCTGAGATACAGGCAGGATTTATCGTTATAGAAGCGGATAATAAGGCATTGTAAAAAATTAATCGCAGCTGCGATCGATGCACCGCGTTCTCACCGGAACCGGGGATTTAAACGCTCACGAATATACAGTGTATCTGAAATACACTAAACTTTAAGAGCGTATTCTAGAGGTCAAAATAAGACTTTTTTTTCCTATGAACATGGGTCCGCAAATGAACTCCCCTCCGAGCTAGAGGCTCCTAAAGTTTGGGGAAAAAATTAAAAATTGGCTGTATTTCAGAAAAAAAAAAGTTTTGACGTTATTTATCACCCTCTCTTGAGAGATAAATAAATTTGCGTTGCGGGTGTTTGGTCAATTTCACACATTTTCGAATTTTAGCTCGGAGGGGAGTTCATTTGCGGACCCATGTTCATAAGAAAAAAAAGTCTTATTTTGACCTCTAGAATACGCTCCTAAAGTTTAGTGCATCATTTCAGATACATCCTGTATACATACATTGTAATCTTCATTCACGAGTCAACAAATGGCTGCCTGCGAAAAATCAAATAAAAAAAAGCTATCAAAATTCCTGTTTAAAAATGTCAATCATGTACTCCAATTATTGTGACGTTACACATGTGTGCGTACAGAATTTTCTACTGGCACGGGCTGGCTTCGAATCGACCGTCACTACTTTCACGTAGGAGTTACGTACCGTTAAAAACCGGCCACGAGTTTTTCTTTTGTCTTTTACACGAATCTCGAAAATGTATCATGTGCTTTCATAAAGTAAAGTATTTCTCTTTCCATCAATGGAAAATTTTGCACATCGCATATAAGCCGTGTTGATTCGTAAGTAGAAAATATAAAACGCGATACATCATCAAAATGCTTTTGCGTATACGTCTATTCTCGGGTTAATTAAAAAATACGCGTGTCGCCCGTTATTTTTAAATCGCAAAACTCTATTGTTGTGTGCGAGATTTTAAAACGCCGACCGTGTGGAATAACGAATAGTTTTTCTCTTTTTTTCACACGCTATATTCGTTATACTCGCCCGAGCATTTAATCCGCGTACTAAATCTATCATTTAAATCCGACGCGTCCATCTAATGATTACAGCATGCAGCGATTTATAAGCGGATCATTACGCGGCAAATAGTTCATCATTATTGTTAGATAATCAATGTATAATATACGTGAACTCTGCCATAGACCGATGTTTATCACGCACATAATCTGTTTGTCTTCCGCCACGTACAGGTCGAAGCACAAACTGTCGTGAACCAGCACACACGGTCGCGAAGTTAGACAAATTCTTCGTCACGCACAGCTTGTTTTCGTTGGTTCTACATGGTCAATTAAATATGCAAGACAAGGGAAGATCGTTGAATATGAATTAGGTCGTCTCGAACAGCTTGATCGCTTATCGCGAGCGATTCTTTCATCTTGAAGGGAGATTGGTTCCTCTCGTTTTTTTTCTTGAATAGAAAAATAAAAGCTTTATAGATTTATATTTATACGTCTTATTCTTAAGCACGGTGCAGAAGGGAAAAATTTGTTACCGGGAATGACATATGCATTCCGTTTGCCCATTTCCTTTCCCATTTTTCCGCGATCGAAGAAGTTGGTAGACATCAAAGTAGGAAGATCGTAAAACATGAAATAAACTTGCAGTTCTATATCACGATTCGACGGCCTCTGACTTCTATTACAGGCACTATCTTCCGCCGACTATATTACATCGCGAGTTACGGAATCTCGGGATGTAGCGCTTTCATGTCGCGCGACGTTACACGTTTCAACAACGCGTTACGTTTCCGATGCCATTTCTATCTCGTTAATTAACCAATTAAATGATTCAGCCGACCTTCGTTCGCGTTGATTTCCGATATCCACCATCAAATTCATCCATCTCGCGTGACATGATGACGAAATCCAATATTGCAAAGTAAATTGAAGGAACGAGCAAGAGAAAAATATCACTCTTTTTCCCGGGAGCATCAACGAATAATTATATAATAGCATACAGAAATATTTGCTGGTTCTCTTAGAGCGAGTCATCTATTCTTTTTTCTGACTGTTGGATAAAAAACTCCTTATAATTAAATAAAAAATCGCAATAAAATAAATCATCAAATTTCCAGAAAAAATTTGAATGAAGTAAAAAAAGAGAATTGCGATTCGTTGTCGTTGATGCACCGAATATGATGGAATCACCAACAATGGAATATGTCACGTGTCGCGGTTGTCGCGCTATAACTCGAGAGCCTCTAGCATCGTCTACCGGAGAGGACACCCAGGAAATATCGCACGAGAGCTTCCGACAGATGGGCCATCGAACGAGCTCGTGTTCCCGCAATCGCGAAGGGCTGCCAACATATTCTCTCCTCATAAAAAGCACCGGATGAGAAGGTGCCAAGACTCGTCTTTGGACGAGGCGGGTACAAAGCCACGAGGAGTGTCTTCGTGGCCAATTAGAGCGCCGCACATTGGCGGATAATATGAAGAGGACGGTACAATACTTCTCGAAAGATCTCAATCATGTGACCTCGAGTAAGGAACCATCTCCCTCTTACGTATTACATTTTTCTCCAAACGAATCAACGATAATTTATAATTAATTCGCTTGAAATAATATACACACAAAATATGATGCTTATCTTGAAATGATCTCTCCGGGGTGTTCAACCGGGAATAAATGCGACCTTCGCGAAGAAGAGATACGAACGAGGTGGAAAAGGGAAAGAGGAGGCCGAATTACCGAGACCCAGGATTTCTCAGCTCGATAACGTACACCGGGCTTCTTAACTTGGGGATAGGGTCGGATCTAGATTTGAATCACGTAGAAACCCGTGGCCTTCCCAATCTTTGCTTGTATGTCGTAAGTGTACGCGAATGCGTATGTGTGTGTGTGCGCGCGTATACGTGTGTCGGCCCGGGATAGCTGATCGCAGATGGCGAAGATCCCATCGTGTACAGCGCACGACGGTATAAGCCGACGTTTTGGATTTCAAAGCTTCCAAATCCGGCGTTTGTGCCGTTACGAAGTGCCTGCTACTACTATCGACATGGTAAAAGCCGCAATTCTGCCGAATAAGACTCGGCAAAATGGGACCCTGTAACTTCCATCAAAATTCCAAGTGATACCACTACCCGAAAATCTTTGATACTCTTCAAATATTTGTTTACGAGCAAATACTGAAAATTGCTCGAATCTTTCTCCTCAGGAAATAAGGAGGCAAACGGGAAATTATTCCTCGGATACGTGTGTGCGTGTGTACAACTTGGAAAGGCAAGTTCTTTTGACCTACTCTGGACAATGCGCCGCCCTTAATTCTCACACATACCTAAAGCGTCCCGCGGCGTCTTCGGGCTCGATCGAGCGTGGTGCATTTAAGGGGCACAAGATGCACGGGGAATAGGAGAGAATGGCGGAGGCGTAGTCATGGAGAACGTACGTGCAGCTGTCTATCTTCCAAGTGGCATTAATAGGTCTTTGTTTCGCCGACAAGAGAGAGAGAGAGAGAGA
This sequence comes from Camponotus vicinus, assembly GCF_025532165.1. Classification (NCBI taxonomy): domain Eukaryota; kingdom Metazoa; phylum Arthropoda; class Insecta; order Hymenoptera; family Formicidae; genus Camponotus; species Camponotus vicinus. Next base: position 12,253,287 of record NW_028141978.1, on the reverse strand, counting down.
GGGAGAGAGAGATGCGTCGCTCGCGCAGCTCTATTATTCGAATGTGGAGCAGATATTGGTTGTCGATATTGCCAGTCGCCCGTCTAAATATCCAATCGATCGATCCCTTTCTCTGTAACAGCTCCCGTTACCCTTCGCCACCTATCTCCCTCTCCCTCTCTCTACCCCTTTGCCCTTTCTTCGTGCGTCTTCCGCCGACGGCAATTCCGTATTCTCGCCTCAACTTCCTTCTCCTCATTTCTCTCTCTCTCTCTCTCTTTGCGCACCGCAAACGGCCGTTATCGCCAACGGCAACCCTAACTCGCGATAATGAGCTCACGTCGGCGTGCCTCACGTATCGCCCGATCCGACAACGCCGGCCGATCGTTCCCACCCGAGACGGCACCGGAGCTTTTCTCTTCGCGCTGGATATACTGTACGTTAATCGCGCCCACCGACGGCGCGGCGAGAGAAACGTCGACTCGAACTACTGAAAAGTTAACCGAACGCTCCGTACGCGACCTGCACGATGCACGAGATCCCCCTTCTCGAGATAAAAGCGCTAAAATTGCGACGTGTCGTCCTCTGATCTAATATTTCGTTTACTCGATAAGAATAAAATTAGACGAGTGAAAAATTGTTCACGAGTTGTAAGGATATCGGGATAATGGATCTGGAAGGCCCATATAATTTATCGTTTATCGTAAAGTTTCAAAAATAATTTTAATTTCCTATCCTGCCTAGATTTTCTAGAACGTTAAAAAGGCACAATTTTATTTTCCTAATAATTAGTATTAATCGATAAAGTATATATTTATAAGAGATCATCTATAATGGAAACTTTTTTAAAGTCAGTTTTTTCATAAAACCGAATCTTTATAAAACAGTCTTTTATTAAAAACTTGGATTTTTTGTATAAAAAAACTTGTAAAGAGAACTCTTTCTTACATCATCTCAAAATAACATTTTAAAATTCATATTCTAACAATAAGTATGTAAATTTAAGAATGCTTATAATTCAATCCAATTTCCTATTACTTGCAAACGTAAAATGTCGTTCATGTTAAAATAAAGAAAAATCTTTATCTCCTGACTTCATAATATTGCGGCATCGGGATAAAACAAATATTCGCACAAGTATTCGATTCGCTTCAACAGATTAGAATCGTTAAATTTCTGCTCAAAACGATATCCGTTGGTGAAACTGGAAAAATGTCGCGGTGGCGCGAGTTCGCGAAAACGAAACGAAATGGAGCGACGTCTCTATGGTATTCGCATCGATTATCGGGCACACGTATTGGCACACGATAAGTCCCCCTCTCGTCGAAATGGTAATTTAATTATCTCCCGGTCAGCTTTTCCATTTCCAGCGAGCAATCTCGGATTTCTCGCGTTCCTCGCCTTCCGTCGCGTTATCGCGGATTTACCCGCCATGGCGATAATGAGCTCTCGTGTCTGCCTGTGGATGTGTCTGCGTTTGACAATTTTGCACGAAGCGAGACTACGGAAAAGTTGCGTCCCTCCAGCTCTCTCCCTTCCAAGTATCCGGTTATTCCAATCGCGGGACACATATTGGCAAGATAAACCAGCCGAATCGAAATATATTGACTTAACTGCCATACAAATAATATCTTTCGCGTATCGGAGTTATATCCGAGTTTATATATGACGCGACAGTTTTATTCTACAAAGAGATATATTAAAACTGTTCGACAAGGGGCGTACCAGCATACGAAGCGAATATGGTAGCCTTTTGAAGCTTTCCTTTGAGTTCGCCACGGGGCACCCTTACGCGATCGAAAGATTAGAATAAGCATTTCTTTATGTCGTTCGATTTGAATTTTAAATTTATAGCTGACAGAACTTCCTGTCTTATTTGCAACGAGTGCTCAAAAAATTGAACATAGATCGTCAAAAGTATAAGATATTATTTTAAGAGTATATATTATATTTTGTAAAAGATATATTTTTTTCTCGACGCGCACATTATATTATTGTATTTGAAGAATTTATCAGCTTAAAAATTTATCAATCAGTAAGAATTTTATTCGAAAACGATCGTCGTTCCTATCTAAATTGCTTCGAAATTCGAAAATAATAAAGAAATTTTAAATTTATAGCTGACAGATTTTCCTGTCTCATTTGCAAAGAGTGCTCGAAAAATTGAACACAGATCGTCAAAAGTATAAGATATTATTTTAAGAGTATATATTATATTTTGTAAAAGATATATTTTTTTCTCGACGCGCACATTACATTAATATATTTGAAGAATTTATCAACTTAAAAATTTGTCAATCAAATAAGAATTTTATTCGGAAACAATCGTCGTTTAACCTATCTAAATTGCTTCGAAATTCGAAAATAATAAAGAAAATTTAAATTTATAGCTGACAGATTTTCCTGTCTTATTTGCAACGAGTGCTCAAACAATTAAACATAGATCGTCAAAAGTATAAGATATTATTTTAAGAGTATATATTATATTTTGTAAAAGATATATTTTTTTCTCGACGCGCATATTACATTATTATATTTGAAGAATTTATCAGCTTAAAAATTTATCAATCAAATAAGAATTTTATTCGAAAACGATCGTCATTTAACTTATCTAAATTGCTTGGAAATTCGAAAATAATATAAAGAAATTTTAAATTTATAGCTGACAGATTTTCCTGTCTTATTTGCAAAGAGTGCTCGAAAAATTGAACACAGATCGTCAAAAGTATAAGATATTATTTTAAGAGTATATATTATATTTTGTAAAAGATATACTTTTTTCTCGACGCGCACATTACATTAATATATTTGAAGAATTTATCAACTTAAAAATTTGTCAATCAAATAAGAATTTTATTCGGAAACAATCGTCGTTTAACCTATCTAAATTGCTTCGAAATTCGAAAATAATAAAGAAAATTTAAATTTATAGCTGACAGATTTTCCTGTCTTATTTGCAACGAGTGCTCAAACAATTAAACATAGATCGTCAAAAGTATAAGATATTATTTTAAGAGTATATATTATATTTTGTAAAAGATATATTTTTTTCTCGACGCGCACATTACATTATTATATTTGAAGAATTTATCAACTTAAAAATTTATCAATCAAATAAGAATTTTATTCGAAAACGATCGTCGTTTAATCTATCTAAATTGCTTGGAAATTCGAAAATAATATAAAGAAATTTTAAATTTATAGCTGACAGAATTTTCTGTCTTATTTGCAACGAGTGCTCAAGAAATTAAACATAGATCGTCAAAAGTATAAGATATTATTTTAAGAGTATATATTATATTTTGTAAAAGATATATTTTTTTCTCGACGCGCACATTACATTATTATATTTGAAGAATTTATCAGCTTAAAAATTTATCAATCAGTAAGAATTTTATTCGAAAACGATCGTCGTTCCTATCTAAATTGCTTCGAAATTCGAAAATAATAAAGAAATTTTAAATTTATAGCTGACAGATTTTCCTGTCTCATTTGCAAAGAGTGCTCGAAAAATTGAACACAGATCGTCAAAAGTATAAGATATTATTCTAAGAGTATATATTATATTTTGTAAAAGATATATTTTTTTCTCGACGCGCACATTACATTAATATATTTGAAGAATTTATCAACTTAAAAATTTGTCCATCAAATAAGAATTTTATTCGGAAACAATCGTCGTTTAACCTATCTAAATTGCTTGGAAATTCGAAAATAATATAAAGAAATTTTAAATTTATAGCTGACAGATTTTCCTGTCTTATTTGCAACGAGTGCTCAAAAAATTAAACACAGATCGTCAAAAGTATAAGATATTATTTTAAGAGTATATATTATATTTTGTAAAAGATATATTTCTTTCTCGACGCGCACATTATATTATTATATTTGAAGAATATGATTTATCAGCTTAAAAATTTGTCAATCAAATAAGAATTTTTATTCGAAAACGATCGTCGTTTAATCTATCTAAATTGCTTGGAAATTCGAAAATAATATAAAGAAATTTTAAATTTATAGCTGACAGAATTTTTTGTCTTATTTGCAACGAGTGCTCAAAAAATTAAATATAGATCGTCAAAGGATAAGATATTATTTTAAGAGTATATATTATATTTTGTAAAAGATATATTTTTTTCTCGACGCGCACATTACATTATCATATTTGAAGAATATGATTTATCAGCTTAAAAATTTGTCAATCAAATAAGAATTTTATTCGAAAACGATCGTCGTTTAACTTATCTAAATTGCTTGGAAATTCGAAAATAATGGAGAAATTGGAAATCGATGATACCTAACCACGGAAGGAAATATACGTCGGAGCTTCGTAAAATCAGTTGCATCGTAGTTTTCACTCCATTCCGTCCTCATTTTTCGGATTCAATTTTCCTACTCGTCCTCGTTTCCGAAGAGGGCGAACAAGTCGACGGATTATCGCAGCCGGTTGTGTTTATCTTGGGGATTAGCCGCGATTATTTGATTCGCGGTTGGCGAACCGGCGTGCGCGAGTGTAAAGCCAACACTGTTGCTGAAAATTAACCAATCCCATTTAGAGGCCCGCACCGGGCATGTTTTTAGCGTCGAGAGCTATCTCTCGACTTGATTCGCTTTCGAAAAGCGGACGGAGGACGAACCGAGCAAATTTTACGAGCGCGAATAATTCTGTGTCGCGATCCCTCGACCCGGAATGCGAGACGCGAATCACGGGACAGGGGAGGCGCATTAAATCCGCGGACGCATTAAAGGCGGCCTCGGGTCGCGAGGGGATTAAATTCGAAACGTCTAATAGAAGATACTGACCGTGCTCCACGTAATAACTGGTCTCGTTGTACCGCTCGTCCGTGAATCCCGGCCTCTTTGCTTTCAGCGCTTTCGTTTCCAATTTCGCCTGGAACAAAGAACGTAGTAGAGATAAGTGACCGGCCCTGTGGGGGGTCAGCTCACGGTTACATGCGACTCCGCAATGTATATGGAATAACCGCGTGCTTCTCTATACATGACACATACAAAAACGATATAAAACAATAGAACTTTACGAGACAATAGAGAGTGGCCGCGACGCTTTAAAAGATAGCGAAAAATAATAGAAAACGAACAAATATCATTTCGTTTCCAAGTATATAACGTTGCGATGATAATGGCGTAAAAGTACGCCGGGAAAAGTGCCCCGGTACTTATCGAACATCCTTAACTCCAGAATGGAAATTTTATTTTGTTCCGGAGCGACCGCTCTACAGTTTTTACCGGCCGCGCCGCTGGATTATCCTCAAAAGCCGGCAAAAATCGCGGTTATTCGGCGAATTTATGGCGGACCCTCGATTAAAAACGGAGATATACACAAGCCGGCGTGATTTGTCACTACGCGACTGAAATAAAGGGCGCGGTAGATAAGTGGACGAGCTGGTCAGACTTTGCGCCGGAGGCGCGCGAGCTGACGTATGGCGACGATAAATTTATCGTGCAAAAAAATCCCCGCATCCCCGGAACAATAAGGGGGCGCGGAATCGCGGTGCGCGCAGAAAGTGAAAACTCGCAAGCGCACTTTTGCGACGCGGTTCTTGTCGCTCTGGCCCGGCTTATTGAATTATCACGCGGACGTGTATTTATGATGACTCGAGAAGAGTCTCGCGAGATTGTGTCCATCGAAATACAGATTAATCACGCGGGATGAAAGGCAATGTATAACGCATTCTCATAATGCGTAAAAATTCAAATTCGGAGAGGAGAGATGCGCCAACCATGAATCTCGCGATACCGGTGATAAATCTCTTTCCGTCCGCCGAAAGTTTCGCCCGCAACGTTCCGCTCGCAAAGTCGCGTGAAATTTTCTCGACAAAGCGACGCGCCACACATGCTCGCTGAAATTTACATACGACATGGCGAAAATCGTACTCGAAACGTCGTAAAGTCGAGTGTTACGAAACGTCGACGTCGCGTAGCTACTAACAATAAGTGCGAAATACGTACAATCTTGCAGAAACGCGGAACGATTACGGGCGAGGCGAGAATGCGAAGGAAATCGCGTCGTGCGCGTGACGCCTAATTAAAAAGTAAAACTTGGCTACAAACTCAGCGCAACGTGCACTACGTGCACGCGCATGTAATGCATTCTCTTTGCATTTTTATCCGACTCGTGTTTACCTCGCTTCGTTCTGAAATCCAGTAAACCGTCACATCTCACGATAAGGAATACGCGCGATTAACGAAACGAGCGTAAATCGCCGATACACGCGCACAGAAAAAAAAGAAGTGTCAAAATCAAAACTTGTATACTTGAACTAACGCGTTCATTGTTTCGTATATACGCGACAATCTATAATCTTCTTAGAGGAATTTGATAATTTTAAATTTCAACAATATTATAGTCTTATTTCAATATTGTAATTGTCATTTCAAGAATATTATATAATTATTTAATTCTGCTTTAAGAAAATTATAATCTTTGATTTAAAAATGTTATTTTTTTACCCAACATTGTTTCTTTTCCATTAAAGAAAATTAAATCTTGGATCATAAGAATATATTTTTCTTGATTGAACTGTATAAAATGGCTTCATTCAAGTAAGCAATTATTTAAATAATTAAATTTGTTTTAAATTAACGCAATATAATCTCATTTCAAGATTTCCATCTTAAAACTAAATATATTTTCAAAACAAGAATGTCCATTTTTTCTGTGCAATGATTCGAAGGTCAACTTTAAATGCTTCTCCAAAATGCTTTCGAATTCCTCCATTTGACCATACATAGAAAAAAAATAAATGTCAAATCAAAACTTGTATACTTAAACTAATGCGTTCATTGTTTCGTATATACGCGACAATCTATAATCTTCTTAGAAGAATTTAATCATTTTAAATTTCAACTATATTATAATCTTATTTCAATATTGGAATTGTCATTTCAAGAATATTATATAATTATTTAATTCTGCTTTAAGAAAATTATCATCTTTGATTTAAAAATATTATTTTTTTACCCAACATTGTTTCTTTTCCATTAAAGAAAATTAAATCTTGGATCATAAGAATATATTTTTCTTGATTGAACTGTATAAAATGGCTTCATTCAAGTAAGCAATTATTTAAATAATTAAATTTGTTTTAAATTAACGCAATATAATCTCATTTCAAGATTTCCATCTTAAAACTAAATATATTTTCAAAACAAGAATGTCCATTTTTTCTGTGCAATGATTCGAAGGTCAACTTTAAATGCTTCTCCAAAGTGCTTTCGAATTCCTCCATTTGACCATACACAGAAAAAAAATAAATGTCAAATCAAAACTTGTATACTTGAACTAACGCGTTGATTGTTTCGTATATACGCGACAAACTATAATCTTCTTAGAGGAATTTGATAATTTTAAATTTCAACAATATTATAGTCTTATTTCAATATTGTAATTGTCATTTCAAGAATATTATATAATTATTTAATTCTGCTTTAAGAAAATTATAATCTTTGATTTAAAAATGTTATTTTTTTACCCAACATTGTTTCTTTTCCATTAAAGAAAATTAAATCTTGGATCATAAGAATATATTTTTCTTGATTGAACTGTATAAAATGGCTTCATTCAAGTAAGCAATTATTTAAATAATTAAATTTGTTTTAAATTAACGCAATATAATCTCATTTCAAGATTTCCATCTTAAAACTAAATATATTTTCAGAACAAGAATGTCCATTTTTTCTGTGCAATGATTCGAAGGTCAACTTTAAATGCTTCTCCAAAGTGCTTTCGAATTCCTCCATTTGACCATACACAGAAAAAAAATAAATGTCAAATCAAAACTTGTATACTTAAACTAACGCGTTCATTGTTTCGTATATACGCGACAATCTATAATCTTCTTAGAGGAATTTGATAATTTTAAATTTCAACAATATTATAGTCTTATTTCAATATTGTAATTGTCATTTCAAGAATATTATATAATTATTTAATTCTGCTTTAAGAAAATTATAATCTTTGATTTAAAAATGTTATTTTTTTACCCAACATTATTTCTTTTCCATTAAAGAAAATTAAATCTTGGATCATAAGAATATATTTTTCTTGATTGAACTGTATAAAATGGCTTCATTCAAGTAAGCAATTATTTAAATAATTAAATTTGTTTTAAATTAACGCAATATAATCTCATTTCAAGATTTCCATCTTAAAACTGAATATATTTTCAGAACAAGAATGTCCATTTTTTCTGTGCAATGATTCGAAGGTCAACTTTAAATGCTTCTCCAAAGTGCTTTCGAATTCCTCCATTTGACCATACACAGAAAAAAAATAAATGTCAAATCAAAACTTGTATACTTAAACTAACGCGTTCATTGTTTCGTATATACGCGACAATCTATAATCTTCTTAGAGGAATTTGATAATTTTAAATTTCAACAATATTATAGTCTTATTTCAATATTGTAATTGTCATTTCAAGAATATTATATAATTATTTAATTCTGCTTTAAGAAAATTATAATCTTTGATTTAAAAATGTTATTTTTTTACCCAACATTATTTCTTTTCCATTAAAGAAAATTAAATCTTGGATCATAAGAATATATTTTTCTTGATTGAACTGTATAAAATGGCTTCATTCAAGTAAGCAATTATTTAAATAATTAAATTTGTTTTAAATTAACGCAATATAATCTCATTTCAAGATTTCCATCTTAAAACTAAATATATTTTCAAAACAAGAATGTCCATTTTTTCTGTGCAATGATTCGAAGGTCAACTTTAAATGCTTCTCCAAAATGCTTTCGAATTCCTCCATTTGACCATACACAGAAAAAAAATAAATGTCAAATCAAAACTTGTATACTTAAACTAACGCGTTCATTGTTTCGTATATACGCGACAATCTATAATCTTCTTAGAAGAATTTAATCATTTTAAATTTCAACAATATTATAATCTTATTTAAATATTGTAATTGTCATTTCAAGAATATTATATAATTATTTAATTCTGCTTTAAGAAAATTATAATCTTTGATTTAAAAATGTTATTTTTTATCCAACATTGTTTCTTTTCCATTCAAGAAAATTAAATCTTGGATCATAAGAATATATTTTTCTTGATTGAACTGTTTAAAATGGCTTTATTCTAGTAAGCAATTATTTAAATAATTAAATTTGTTTTAAATTAACGCAATATAATCTCATTTCAAGATTTCCATCTTAAAACTAAATATATTTTCAAAACAAGAATGTCCATTTTTTTCTGTGCGATGACTCGAAGATCCACTCGTTCAAATGCTTCTCCAAAGTGCTTTCGAACTCCTCCATAGTTGCAAGAATTCTTGCGAGATACATTGAAATATTGTTATATAATTCATGAATATCAAGATATATATCACAAATTTCACAAACAAATTCAAAATGGTAACAAGTGACCTACAAGTTCCCTACTCCGCGATTGACCGTCAGATATTTCGCGTAAATAAAGCAACGGAAACCCACGAGAACAATAGCGCTCGTTTCCCAAGGAGAGGCCTTATTCTCACACGAAGGAATCATTTTAATTTCAGATCGTTAATTAAAATTAATAAATGACATTCATGCGCGCGACGCGCTGGCCGGCCGCGCCTTTCGTTCGAAACAACCGGCGCATTACGTTAATGGATCCTAATATTTCTGTACGCGACACGTTTTAATTAACGCAGACATAATTAGTCGAAATCGCGGATGCATCGGACCGAGGCAAATCGGATTACACGGGACGTTGAACGATGAATTTTCGATCGACGCGATCGCGTTTGATATCGCCCGATATGTCGATGGAAAAGACTTCTCTTGCGCTTACGTGTTCATCAATGATTATCGGCCAGCATGAACGTTGCGGACCGATGATAGAAATGTAATTAAGGCTGCCGCAGAATCGCGAGCGATAGAAAATCTCTCGTGGAGCGATAATATCGATCATAAATCGAATTACGTTTGTATTAGAGAGCGATATTATTACAGAGAGACACACGATACGTATATTGTAATTTGAGGTTATTTTTGTAGTCTAATAAAAGAAATGTCAAGCACCTCTCGCTCTCCAATTTAACCTACTATAATAGTTTTGGCAAAACATTACGCCGCGTAATGCATAGATCGCACGTTCGCGTTTTTGCATCGATGCATCATCGTGTGTATTACTAGTTAATTGTAATTTGCAATAATGACCGGCCATTTTAACCTCGCGAGAGCGAGACAACGGATATTAAATGGAAACATTTGTGAAAATTAATATATATATTTATGAGTCGGCGCGCATATTCATACTGTTGGGAAGAGGAGGACAACAAACAGCTTGTTTCAAGAGTGGTGCTAATTGCAACGTTTCATTGGAAACAATTATTTCATAATTGACGATAACTCCAAGTAATCGATTGCCATAAGCGTAATTGATTACGTGTGAAAAATATTCACGAGGAATCAAAGATTGATGCTTAATTCGTGTAATGAAAAGTACAGACAAGAAGTCATAAAAGTCAAATGTAAAGTGCACTAAAAGGATCATGAGGTTTCTGGAGGAACATGTCTCTGACCATATCTAACGAAACAATCAATCATTCGCGATATCAAACGACGAAATTCTACGTAGATATTCTATGATCAAAATCATGCGTTACGGGATAAATTTCCATCGCGACAATAGGAGTATAATAAATTAATTCGCGACGCGGCATTTCATTATATTGACGGTAAATCGCTTTTAATCCAACGACAGTCGCGTGTTCGTTCGGCTTATGTGCTTTAAAAAAAAAAAGTAAAATAATGAAACAATAAAACAATTCAACTTCGACTCGGTCGAGTGCCTCATTAACCGTAACGAGGCTACTTGAAATTTTTGCTTAAATAATTAACGCTTCCGTTATGTATTGTTTGCGATCTCGGGTGAAAATGTTAGTCATCGTCGCAACCGTGAGGGCAAACGAGGACGATGACAACAACGATAACGACGACGATGACGACGACGACGAGGACGACGACAACGATGACGAGGACGAGGAAACACGAGACTCTCCAGAGCCACAAAGAGCAGAGTTACTAGGCGCGACGCAGGAGGGACGTGCTGGAGGCGAAGTGGTAAAGAAGAAGGGCGACAGAAAGGAGACGGAAAGGGGGATAAAAACTACCCTCTGGGTTTCTCCATTTAAGTCCCTTGCGCGACGATATATCCTCATCCACACGAATTTTCGCGCCACTCGGCTCGCTCTCTGGACTTTCGGCTGTATCGACCGGCCCTAAAACATCCCTCCCTTTCACTCTCCAGCCTCGAGCGATCCCCTCGCTCTCTCGCCCTGCCTCCTCGAGTCTGAATCTACCTTCGTCCGCGAGTTAGCGACGGTCTCTCTTGCTCCTGGAGAACGATCGACCGCGTTGCTTTCATCGTCTAAGGGTTTCCTCGAAGTCCCGAAGCTCGTTCGCTCTCTTTCTCTCTTCCTCCCCTCTCTCTCTCTTTCCTTCTTCGGCGATATGCCATTTAAGACCCATGCTTCGCCGACTCTCCGGCCTGCATTCGTAGCCTTTGGTAGAAGTCCTCACCAAGTACTAACCGATAGGTATATTTATATTAGCGGAATTTATGCAAGAGAGAGAGAGACAATGTATGTATATGTTCTGTAACGTAGACGGAACGCTGTAATATCGAATGCAAACGCGCAGGATGGAATGTACACGACATAGGAAGACAAAGAGAGGCATACCAGAGGCGATCCGCGGGCGCGTGCATTCCGATTTCGGACACGGCGAATTCTGCCGCGATTCGAGCGCATATAATGCAGCGTGACACGCATTATTATATCGTAACGTACCGTCCACGAGTAGGCCGCGACGACAAAGTTCGATCTTACGCCCGCGATAAGATTAACGGTCGTCGTGAAATAACGAGCGACTTAATCGTCCCTTTATTAACCAGTTCACTGGTACACCCGAAATCAACGTTTTGCGCCAAAACTGGTGAGAGCAAATAAATTCGTATTTTACATGAAAGTTTATCTATAAGGGGTTTTTTGCGTCGCTGGTGACGAATCAAGATCGAAATTTTAAAATTCAAAATGGCGAATCCAATATGGCGAACTAATTTTATTTCATTATGGAGAAGATCAAATTCGATATGTTCGCGTTTTTCGAGTCTCTTATGATGAATCTATAGACAAAATTGCAAAATTTAAACTGGCAGATCTAATATGGCGGTTTCTAGTGATTAACTTTGATATTCCATTATGGAAATATATCACACTCGGTACGTTTTTTGGTCGCAGATAATGGATTAGTTCAAGACATTCAAACTTGAACATATCGAATTTGAATCTTCTCTAATGGAATAAGAAATATAATAATAGAATAACAAAATTAATTCACCATATTAAATCCGCCATTTTGAATTTTCAAATTTCGATCCCAAATTTGTCATCAGCGACCCGAAAAATGTGGGTGTATCAAGTTTCATGCAATCCATTGAAAATTAACAAAATTATTCATAGTGGACATATATGGGCCATTATCAGTTGTGGCACTTTTTTTTTTTGGCCATATATGGGCCAGTGAAGTGGTTAAGAGACTAGGTATCGCGAGCGTTCTGTCGCCGGGTGACTCGCGCCGCGACCTGTCATCGTGCGTGCGTCACGCGTATCTAATTTACAACGCAGGCTGCGACGAGAAAAGCCTACGCGAGATAAATTACTTTCGCGCCCCGGTATATAACGTATCGCCCATCTCACCTCTCGCCCGCAAGCGCGGGAATGTTTCCTTCGACCAGCGACGCGCAAGGAATCTCGCGGGTGGGCGAGAGACGGAGCACATTCGAGCGAGAGGGAATAAATCCGCGACGTCGGATAGCAGGGCGGATACGACTTCGAGCGTAATGTACTCTCTCGGGTCACACCGTTGCCGAGCAAAAAGAGTAACGAGATGGGGAGAATGTTGCCCTCCCTGTCGTCCTTTCGCGCGCACACGTGCACTTTGGTTGCACGCGCACAAATCACGCAGACACATCGCCCCGAGTCTCTGGCACGGCTTGTCGCCGCCTGTTGCTACTGCACTTCCGCTTAAGACGACGATTGTCTCCTCGAGATCGAACAGCTTCGTCACGTTTGATTGGAAAAAGCAAGGACGCGCATGTCTCCCTAGGCTTTCAGGTATTCCCTCTCGTTGGTTTTTCTTCATTCGCGATCGCGAGTTTATCTCCATTAGAATGAATAATTTCCACGGGAAAATATATATTTTTAAGTGCGTTATAAAACAGCGGGGAAAAATGACGCTCCAAGTGTGAACTTAAACGCGCGCAGCTTCGGGTTTACTTAGATCACTGGCGGATTAACGGAGCCATTGCTCGACCAAAGTAGTCGCTCGAGGCTCCCAAGCGCTGCCTTGGGCAATTAATTTCCTGACTATCTTAGCTTAACTCGAAGCGAACTGTAAACTACTGTTGCACAAGGAGGATAAAGAAGAAACAAAGTAAAGAAAGATAAAAGCAACGTAGTGACGATAATGGCGGATTAATCGCAGGGAAATTATTCGAAAGAACGCGGGGTAAATCGCGCGTCTTTTTCTCGACGTGCGTCGCGAATAAAATTAATTTCAATTATTTTTATCCACGATGTTTCCACTCGTTATATAGCCAATCGATTAAACACCTCCTGCGAATGTGCGCAGAGATTAACGAATAGATACAACGAAGCAATCAGCATTCCACGAAGCAATCTATCTAAACAGAAGAAAAAAGGAAGAAACAGAAAGAGATTGCATAACGTCAGCGAATCTACAGATCTACAAATGATATACGAGCTGAGGATGATTCCGCGACGAGATACCGAGATATAAATAATTCTTTTTACACCAAGAACGAGTTAACTCCATCGCGACGACTATCAGCGCAACGTCGTTAACTCTAGAAATTCGCGCGAAGCTGAACGTCAAAGGTCCGACGGTGACTTTTGTCGGCAACAGTAACGCCAGCAAACTCGGGTTTCTCAAAGAGCGACGCTCCGGTTCGCCGTCTCTCTCTCTCTCGGCAACGTTTATTTCGTTAATGAGCGGGCGCTCTCGCGCGCACCGAACAGATTAATGAGGCCGTGCCTCGCGGCTGACGCTCCCGCGCGTCGAATATCGACGAGAACGACGAGGAGCACATGGAGGAGGCGATGGATAGACGGTAGGCGGGTGTACCGTACACGTACACACGGTAATCTGTTCCCGACTCTCCCGGCCGGCCCTCCACATGAGTTACGAGGGCACGAAAATGGACGTCGAATCGGAGCGGATAGGTAGGTACGGGTGCTCTCCGGCTACCTGACCGCGTAACGCGTTAATTACGTTAACTATCCCAGATAACACGGAATACGCACACGCAACAACGGGAGTATCGGATGCCATCGGATCGAGAATCGCTGTAAAGGCGTCGTTACAAAAGTCGGCACACGAGAAGGCGATCAATCTTCTCTTCTTCCGCTCCCAACTAATTCAAGTTCCTAGGGAGATTGGGAGGCACCCAATAACTTGTGGTACCAAATAATTCGTAACTCGATAGTGTCCTTGAAGCGTCTTTCCCCATCCCCTAATTTCAACGCAACCACCTCTATTACTCTGGCTGCACTTTAATCTATTAAATGGCTCGTCAAACAGTCTGCGCAAACGAAAGGCTACGCTTACCTTTTTTAGATCCTTACTAGCGTCAGCATCTTCGGCTTTTCGCTTTTCTGTGATCTTGGGCGCGGGTACCGCGACCGTCGCCTCTCGCAACGGCTTTAGATCGACCTGCAACGAGAAAACAAACATGGTTATTATTCCGTGTACCTTGCATAATGCGGGACGCTAAAGCAGCCCCTGACGTGGCCTTAATTCTCCAAACATCCTCGCGTCCGAGATAACTCGCGATGGATTTAACGGCTCGCGACGCGGGATGATGTTCCTCGGACACAATGGACACGAACGAGGCATCATCGGCCATTGTGTACCCGAATGTTGCCGCGAATGCGAGCGGGCACGCGCCAAAAGCTTCGGGTGCATCGATTTATGGTAATCCAGTTAACTCGTCTCTATTTTACGGACGCGTTTACGTTCTACATACTAATCAAGCGTTAATGGGACGAGTAAATACAGAAAGCGGTCCCCCCGAGAGCCCGGAGGGAGCTTGATTTGGCGCTTGATAATTCGACATTGCTAACGTTCCCTCCTCCCCCTCCACCCTTCTCTCGTTCGGTAATTACTCGATTCGCGAAAGTACAGGCGGGACAAACGGAAGGACAATCAATCGGCCGATCGAGAGTTTGCACGAAATCTTAATCGAATATTAAATGGACATTAACGCGAACGTAACTCTCGAAGCTTGGCTTTGCGCGCGCGCAAAAGAAGGAGAGAAAGAAAGAGGGAGAGTGAGTCAAAGAATGCCTAATTAAGTAGCTGCGTTTTGCGTTCACCTCGCTTACGTTAGAAGCGTATATAATTTAGTCTCGGTAATTAAATTAAATGACGAACGTGAGATGTGCTCCGCTTTCAGCGCTCCACTTTCCTACGCTTTCCGCATTCAAAACGAAACAAGGCTAATACTCGTAAGAAAGGAAATGGGAAACAAAAAGATCGTACGTAGGTAATTGCAGAAAGTGCAGTTAAAACGAAGAGACTTATGGAGTACGTGAAAGAATTCTACAATCCTGAGTATCTCCTTTCCTCCCCTCCTTCTCTCAAATGTAGACGCAGTTCAGCTGAGGTTAATACAATTACGCAATCGCATGTCTCGCCATTTGCATAATGACAAATTAACGGGATTACGTCGCACGTCCAATTAGCCATTTGTAATGCTGTCACCGAGATTGTGAGACTTTATGAGACTTTGAATAATAAAAATAATGCGAAAGATTCCGTGGAAGGAACCCAAAACCCAACGGAAAATTGAAGATGTTAACCAGTTCATTGGTACACCCGAAATCAATGTTTTGTGCCAAAACTGGTGAGAGCAAATAAATTCGTATTTTACATGAGTTTATCTGTAAGGGGGTTTTTTGCGTCGCTGGTGACGAATTAAGGGTCGAAATTTCAAAATTCAAAATGGCGAATCCAATATGGCGGACTAATTTTATTTCATTATGGAGAAGATCAAATTCGATATGTTCGCGTTTTTCGAGTCTCTTATGATGAATCTATAGACAAAATTGCAAAATTTAAACTGGCAGATCCAATATGGCGGTTTCTAGTGATTAACTTTGATATTCCATTATGGAAATATATCACACTCGGTACGTTTTTTGGTCGCAGATAACGGATTAGTTCAAGACATTCAAACTTGAACATATCGAATTTGAATCTTCTCTAATGGAATAACAAATATAATAATAGAATAATAAAATTAATTCACCATATTAATCCGCCATTTTGAATTTTAAAATTTCGATCCGAAATTTGTTATCAGCGACCCGAAAAATGTGGGTGTATCAAGTTTCATGCAAATCCGTTGAAAATTGGCAAAGTTATTCATAGTGGACATATATGGGCCATTACCAGTTGTGGCACTTTTTTTTTTGGCCATATATGGGCCATTACCAGTGAACTGGTTAAGACGCGGTTCGAATCTTCTTCTCGTCGCGATATCATTAATATCGCGTGGTCCCCGGAATTCTATCTCGAAATTCATCGCGCACATCAGCATCAATCGGTACGGCCGAAAAATGGCGGCACTATTCGAGGCTCGCTCCGATGCACCGAACGAATTGCATCCGCATGGCCGGCGGATGGAATCGAGGCTCGAAAGACCGATCGGACGCGCGGGTGCCGTTTCGCAAACGGATCGCAGCAAATTCAGTGCGAATGAGGCTTTAAGGTCGCTAGGGTCGCCCCTGACAACGCCCTTGCCTGCATTGCGGCTCTTTCTATCCACCCTGGCAATATCCTTCCACCATAATGCCCGCCGGAAATGTCTTGAGGAGAGGACCGAGCAAATTTATACACGATAAGAGCCTTATATGCGATCTTGCGAGTCGTAAACGATCCCGAGCAATTCCGATACCGTGAAAATGTACTCGAACGTGAGAGCGTAAAAAAAAATGGACGCCTCGAGAGGCGGAAGTAATTTATGTTCATCTGAGATGCTCTTTCGCGTTTTCGCTCTTTGCCCGCGGAATTGGTTTAGAATCCTCGACGCGATTCGTCTCCCTTAAAATAGCCGAAAACGCGGCAAACAAGACCCAAGAGATCCAGTTTCCACGGTACGTGACTGCGCCGCGTCTCATTTGTATGTGTGCGTGTACAACTACACGATGGCAGCTTGAAAACTTTCTTCTCTGTATGAGACGGAAAGGATGACGAATAACTGCTCGACGTCGCACCACCAAGTTTCTGCCCTCCGTTAGATTCTGCAAAGCCGCTATTATTACGTCACATTTTAACGGTGAATTCCTCCTCAGCGAATCCGATTTTCGATGGAAATTTCAGGCAGACGCCCGCTCAAATTCACGCAAAGACGTTCAGTCGTGGAGAATCGATTTTTGCGAAATCAAGTTTCATGAAAAAAAAAAAAAATCAGCTAAATTATGTAATAACGACGTACCTGTTATATTACGCGGTGGGCTAAATTTATCGACTCGTCTCGAGAAGACGATTTCCGACAAAAAGCGAACGTCTCGCGATACGTATTTATGAATAAAGTTTAGTCGGCATCGGCGACAAAAGAGGACGGAAGCGTCGCTTCCCGTTCTTCCGGGGAAAACGGGACACCCCGTTGCGGGATTCATCCATCACCAGCGATATAATTGAGAAAGCCTCCATTCCAGGATTTACATTTTAGCCGCCGCGGCCGGGACTCAATCTAGTCGTTTATCCGCGCGTCCCGCCAACGAGGGACAGGCGGAGTTAATACACTTCCGAGTCATTAGCGGGAGTCCCCGGCTTTTGTGTCCTCGCCGCGATGCCACGAATTTTTCATCAATTTCCGCAGCCGCCATTTCGCGTCCAACCAAATTGCTGCGCTTATCGGCTTATATCTCGCGCAATCCATAAAACGAAAAAGCGCCATATTTTCGACATCGAAAGTTCGACTGTGTTAACGACTGCTGTGTTGTATTAAATGTTTATCTGAATATTCAGCTTGCAAATTTTCGCAAGAGATTACACAGAGAGAAATGTATACTGTGTTCAAGTAAATATTATTTATTTTAAATACATCATTAAGTATTTTAAGCATATCATAAGTTTGTATATATCCGCAAATATATCACAAGTTCACCACAAGCATTAAATTTAATTGAATATATTCTGAATTTTAGTAAGTGCAGTGTTGTAGTCAAAAATATTAAATTAAAAAAAAATTTGGTTTGCTACATAAAGTAAGTTTGATTTTTCTTTGATACAACTTTACAATATTCTTGAAGAGAGAAAATAAATTCTTCTTTTGAGTACATGATAATGAGATTTTCTAACACCTGTGGTGAGTATATTTTACGATTATTATCAAGAATATATTCTTTGTCGAAGAAAACTATTGCTTAAAAAAAGAAAAATAAACCGAGTAATCGCTTCTCTTGACAGTAGAATGATATTTTTCTCTGTGTATATTTATTTATGCGACTCGTCCAAGAAAAGATCGTGAAGAGTGATCCAATTCGAATCGTCGTCCGCTTATTGTCAGAATTAATGAACAAGAAAGAAACGACAGGTGAGTTCTTGGACTTTTGTACGCTGCACATAATTAATAAGGATGACGATTGTGTTTTTAGCGGAATGACCACGCGCTACTTTGATCGTACCTTGAATAAGCCGTCACCTAGAAACTCGTCTTTCACCGCCGCTTTGACCGAGCGCGATATAATTCTACGATTCGATTAATCCAGATACAAACGTTGCATTACAATGGACGTTCAATCGGCAATTATATCGTCCGGGTTTGCGTTTAGTGCTGGCTCGTTAACGCGTTAATACAGCGTCTCGATACATAATTTCCAAATTAATGTTTCCGGCGTTCAATGGCAAAGATCGCGTGAAATTGGGAAACAAGCTTTGACGATACAACGCGCTTCGAAATGATTGAACGGCGTTATTATTAAGTCGGTTATCACGGCGATAGATCGTATCATTAACGACGCGAATGCGTCCTCTGTTAATATCTACGTGCATATTTCAAGGTACGCATGACCGGATTAATGATTCGTGACGCTGTAGCCGTTAATTGATTCAGCGTTTATCGGTGTTGAATAAATCAATCACGGAAATGTTGTTTTACGTCAATATGTAAATACGTATAAGACGATATTAATTTTTACACCGTAACCATTACATCGTAACCGTGAAACTTCAGGAACTCGCAGGCTCAATTTTTCAGCGGCGCGAAAAAAAAAAATATTTGCGTCGGGTATCATCGAGCCGCGTTAATTAATAGTCGCTCCGGGTAAAACGACTGTTCCATCGACAACGGTAGCAATAATAGCCATTGGCCTGACAAAGATTTATCATTTGCCGCTGCGTCGCACTATAACCGACCACTCGTTAATCTTTATCACAAAGAAATTCGACACCACGAGAGAGCTGTACACATACATGTAACACAATAATATTACAGAGATATAAATATTAATCTCGAAATATGTCGATGTAAAAGCACTGGCGTTTAAAAGTATATTGCACGAGGGAGAAACGTGTAGGAGGACCGCAATCGTGCTAAAAGCCAGGCAATTTCTATGTTAAAGAATCATAACGAATGTCGGGCACATATTTATGATGAGGATACATGTATGGAGGGATTACGTAAAAGGTATTTCGGGGAGAACGGACGAATTATCCTTGTTTCCTGCGGCGGCGACGACATTAGATTAAACGCGAAATGGCACGACGAGGAAAGATGCGGTTGTCCTTGTCTTATTCTCCAAGTCCGGGAGAATAATTCGAGACAAAGCGAGCGTGGGAGTCAACGAGCGGGTGCGAAAGCATTATAGTCGCGACTTCGTTAAGCTCGGGGATACCTCATTTTCTAATGGACGTTTTTCTGTCCTTTAGTCTCTCTCTTTTCCTCTCTGTCTTTCTCCATCCGATAAATACCATGCGATGCGCGCGAAAGGATGTGTTAAAGCATTACTCCGATAGACGTATTCCGCGATTAGATCGACGAAACTTTTCACGGCGATTACATTCGCGAGGTGTGAGGACTCTTTGATCAATTTTGAATCGATTTGATTAATTCGGAATACAATGGAACTGAACGAAAGAGTCGCTGGGCTCCGCAAACATTTTATTCTTCGTTGATCAAGGAATTTCAGATTGATCGCAGAACTCGTGGATCAATTCGCAATTACTCGTTATACGAGCAATTAAACGAAGCGGTAGTAAAAAGTCGTAATTTCATTTAATGTACCTTGTATATTTCATAGAGACATTTTTACTTACCTTTAGAAGATGTAATATCGTAATAAATTATTTCGAATGTGCGTTATATTTCGTCGCAAATTCCCTCTGTAACTACAACAAACTTACAATTTGTCCAGTGGCACGCGATCATTTACTGTCGCCATTTACGGTTAATCGAAGAGACCAACTACTGCTCTGTTTGATTATCTCTGTAGTTTACCGTGAAAACTATGGCTTCTCTCTCTTTCTTTTTTCTAAAATATTAATGCATGTACGAGAGAAAATTACGCGAAAGCAACGCGCGCATCACGGAAGTCCATTGTCCTAGACATATACCGGATTTTGATCATTACCGCAATATTTTGCCACGTAAAACATCTTTGTTTTTATTAGCAAAATTTACGCTTCGGTGTTTGGCAAAGTAAAACAATCTTTCGTCACAAGATGTATAAATTAACATCTCTTTCATCTAGAAAATATTTCAAAGCAAAATTTCGTGAAATACAGCATTAAATAAAAGACACCGTCATCTTTGTAATAACATCCTACGTCTTACGTTTCAAAGTACTCAACAAATACAGGGTGTTTCAGTAGTGGGAAAAATTTCAGGAATGGATTCCTCATGCTTAGAGAAGAAAAAAAAGTTAATCAACATAGGTTCAGAAATGATTAGTTTTTGAGTTATTAAGATTTTTGTAATACAAAATTTGGTCTCATTTCTCGTCTTAGAAGTCCTTTTACAGGCATCAACAATGTTTTTCAAGTTCGGGGCTCAATGAGACGACGAGCTGAGGCATGTATTGTGACAGGAGGTGGACATATTGAACATTTCCTCTAATTGTCCAAAATCTTAATAACTCAAAAACTAATCATTTCCGGACCTATGTTGATTAACTTTTTTTTCTTCTCTAAGCATGAGGAATCCATTCCTGAAATTTTTCCCACCACTTATGAAACATCCTGTATATCTAAGTTAATTTTGAAAAGGCTACCTCGAAATATTTTCCGCGACCGCGTGAAAAGAATTGATTCGCAAAATCACGAGCGACAAAGCATATAACGTCGCGTTGCAAAATATGCGAATACTTTTTATTCGTCCACGATATAAGTCTCTCTCCTGGACAGTTTGACCTTTCGCGGCGAGTCCATCCCGGGTATAAAACTGAAACTGTTTTATCAATACGAACACGGCGGCGTGTCGAGGGAAGATAAAAAAAAAATCGCCACTGTCGCGTCGCGTCCTTTCATTGTACATGTCGACGCGACGCAATCTGCAAGTCAGCGCTAATTTATTCTCATCTCGACTTCCGACGGGATGTCGCCGACGAAAACTGAGACCCGACATCCGTGATGCGACTCCTCCGTCAAATCGCGCACACAGTTTCAGCGCGCATACAGTTTGCGGAGAGAGAGATGCGTTCTCTCCCTCAAAGTGACAAACTAAATTCCGCAAAGCGATATAATCACCGCGCTTTACGATTCGAGATGTACGTCGTGCATTCGCGAATTCGAATCGAATCGAGTCGACATGTACGCTAAATGCGCACACAAGACGAGCGAAACTTTCCTAACACGATCAATAAGTTAAATTGCGATCGGTCATGGAAGCAAATTACGAACGAACGTGTATATGCTTGGTCTCCATTGGGATTTATTCAGTTACACATACGCGGCATCTGAAAGCGTTACGTTAAAATACGGTTGACGAATCGAGTAATGTGACTTGTAGAATTGTCGGTTTCGAAAAAGAGCCATTTTTTTCGTAGATATATATTATATTCGCAGCATTAGAAACGTTTGTCGGTTCTTGGCTTAGACCATCTCTGGCACATGCTCATAAAGTATGCAAAAACAAAACGTTGGTAGCGCAATACCTAGCTACCATAAATATTTCGCAAACGGCCGAAGAATCCTCTCTTCGAGTGGCTTGAGAGAATCATCCACATGCATAAAGTACGTCGATATAACAGAGTCGCGTTGCATCAGGCTAGAAGATACAAAGATGATATATCTTCACGTCTGGTGCAGGTTAACTTATTCAACCGCTCACTTCCTCCTGGAATATATTCCGTCGAGTTTCTCGCAAAGAGAGAATTTTCAATTTTACATCGTGCCAAAATAATTGCATGTACATAAAATTGCAATCTTCGACATTTTTATCACTGCTTCTTCGATTCATTTTTTACGGGAAAATCGGCATTGTTTAAATGTCTATATCGATTCCCGTTTATGATGGCCAACACATGTACGCGTCCCGGATCGAACAAGATGTTAAACTTCGCGTGTCTTCGAGCAATCAGACATTTCCACTTCAATGCGAGTCGACGATACGTGAGAAAGTTTGTTGTAACTGCGCGAGCCATTACGGCAAAAATCATTTGTTCTTCCAAGAGATTGGCGATAAGGCGGAAAACCTTTTTGCTCGAGGTAACGCATGATGCGCGATAAATCGTGCGTAATAGGATTGGAATGAATTCCGAGAGAAAAGGGTGAAGAAGAAATTTATGCTACGCAACATTCGCGTTATAAGTGAGTAACCGCGGCTTTAATTAAATTATACCGGGATAAAAAAAAAGTGGTGTGACGCCTGGCGTAATGAACGTGCGACACGCAACGCCCTGATCAGCGGCTAACACACCCTTCTTGGAAATGCATATTATCCTTTAACGCACGAAACGTGAGAAAAGAAGCCGAATAAATTTTTTTAATCTTTTTTCGCCGCTAAATTTATCGAAAAAAAGAAGACAAAATGATACAGTCCCACCCAACGTGAACGAAATGTGGACAACGCGACAGGTACGTCGCATCGGAATGACATATGCGACAAAAAAAAAAGAGCGCCGGGAAAACAACAAGGTTAATTGAAATGCGAATAACGAGAAAAAAAAAGTGGCACGAATCGGGAGAGAAACGGAATGATCGGGCAACACGCGATGTCCTTTTAATCGGTCTCTGCACTCTCCTTTCGCGCACCCCTCTATCTCCCTCGCGAGGAGAGGGAGAGATGGCAAAGAAGGGTTGGATTGCGTGCCAATATCGCGTATATTCCGCGGCATGTACAATTCGTACAACCGTTCTGGACACACACCCAATGGCGCATATCCAGAGCCTAAGATTAAAATGGAAGCAATGTCGTAGAAAATATTAATTGCCTCTTCTCCTGCCTTACTACAGTATTCGACACGCGCAATCTGCGCTCGATAACGATCAGGCTCTCCTTAATTCCTCGATTCGATATCAAAGTGGCGGGCAATTAGTATGCAATACGTATCGCGAGCCACAATTTGCAAAACAATGTGCGCTTAAAATATTATCGAATAATGGATAATTTAACATTACGATCATACGCAACTGCATTCTCTAGTTGCACCAGAGCTCGAAACATTTTTAAGAGTCGCGCAAAGTAACTTACGCGCAAAGAAATCATTTTTCCTCGTTATTCCAGCACGGAATGCCACGGGTCATATAGTACATCAACGTACATATAAATTTAGTATTGCACAATATCCGGAAACGCGTATTCTCGCGGCTCGCCCTGCATCAGCTGTTGAAATATCACGTCGACGTCGGAATAATTTCCCATTTCTACGTGTCCCTCGAGCTCTTATTTTTAACAAAACTCAGCGCGGCAGCGGCGTCCCTTCACATTTCCTCGACTTCCATTCCGCGTGGAACATATTTCTCGTATTCGCTATGCACGCTGCCTCGCCGCTCGATCTTGCTCCCCCAAGAGCACCGAGACAGGCACGCTTGTACGACGAATGAAAAGCCGAGAGTACGAAATAAAAGAACGAGCATTCTTCTGCGAGAGAAGAAAAATCCTCCGTTATTACAAAAAAAAAGTAGATATTGATTTATAAAATTATTTGTGTGCAAGATTCTCTCTCCCTCTTCCTAAATAAAATTATTTTACCTTCACAAAGATCAAGATCAACTTAATAATTAACCGACCCTGATCTTTAATCAATTAAGATTAGATTCGTTTCTTCTAAATCTGTAATATCCGAATGCCTGGCTTCTTTTCGATATAATCGTTGGAAGGAAACGAGGATTCCTCGAGAAACCATCGGCATCTTCCGGATAAGAAAGACGATGCATTTCATCCCTCCGAGATAGCTATATTATGACATGACGGGGGCCGCAAGCGCATCGGCGTGCACTCAACGTTGACGGCTCCCGTGAATGTGCCCCGGGAGTGAAACGCCGGTGCATTAATTAACGTCATCGGTAGGTAGGTAGGTATGCACGCCGACGTTAACCGCCGTGCACTCAGAATAACGAGGACGCCGGGAGCGCGCTTGTTCCTGTGCGTCGGACGTTCCAGGATCGACCAGAGTGTGCGGCGCGTGTGGTCAAGTAATATGCATTTAATTCAATAGCCGCTCGCGCGGCGAGTTAGTTACAACGATCAATCACGGCGCCGGTGTCCGTGTAACAGGGAGGAGAGAGACGGAGGAGCTTGGATTGACTTTGACCGAAGCGCGAGTCCCAAATCCGCGTCATTACTCGCCCCGTCGAACTTTGGTCGCGTCGGGGAAAAAGCGACCGCGGATCCGTTAAAGCGTCTGTCATTAACGGTAATTACAATTACATTGTCGCGACAATACGCCCCCAATATAACATTCGCATCTTCTTCTCTCGGATTCGGGATTCTCGTCTCCTCGTCAATTTCCCTCTTCTTGCCTTCTCGTGTCGCGGATGCACCGCGACAGGAAAACGAGACGCTTTAATTAATTTCCTCGTCCCGACGCGGTTTTCCACGCAAGAGGACGCGTTCCGGGATGCTCCTGTTCATAAAAAAAAGAAAAGGAAGAGAGATAGGGAAGGATAGTCGCGCAATCTTCGCGAATGGAGCAAGTAAAGTTGGAGGTCGACGGTGAACGGTAAACGCGAGGGAGAGAGGCGGAAGAAAAAAGACCGGGAAAGGAAGGAGAAAAAAAACCATCGAGAGAGGTACCGGCAATTAAAAACTTTTGCAATATCAGTTTACTGCGTATTCCACAGTCACGAGTGCCCTCTCACTTATATAGATTTTTCACGAATATATCGACTGCGGAAGACGAGGAGTCTCTCACAAGCGTCGAGAAGCTGTACATGTACGTTATTAATTAGGCCAACCGTTCTATAAGCGCGTCTTCGACGTGACCTATGCGGTAAGTCCTCTCTTGAGAAATGCGGCATTGAAAAAAAAGAAGAAAAAAATAATGTCGTACTTTGGTGACGCTAATTACATCGATTATGTGTAGAAAAAAAGACCGAGGTATCGTATTTTTAAATAAGAAAGGTCGCTGCCGTGCTTGCCATTAGCGACGTAATGAATGTTTAATTATAACTGGAAATTACGTGGAGATCTAGACCAAATCGTATCTCTTGTCCTTCGCGGTTATTACGTCTCTCTCTCCCCTCCCTCCACCGCGCTCCCCCTGCGTATTCACCTCGCCGACAGGAAGAAGAATTACACACGGGCACGCATCGTATCTCTCCTTTTCCTTCTTTCGTCTTCACGTGCCGTGGTGTATATTAGTCATGTCTCCTCGGTGCGCGCAATTGCAGTCGTTGAAACATTTTTTTTTCACCCTGCCCTCGTTTTCGCGAGTAACAGGCTCCTGCCAGCGCGACTCGTGACTCGTCGTCATCCACCTCCCCTCCTGTCGCGTAGGAAGCGAGCAAATTTTATTTCATCGATAATTCGAGGCTCATCTGTTTCTACCGACATGTCCAAAGTCGAATTCGAAGGAAACCCCCTTCCTCGATAACGATGGTTGAATCGATGATCCAATCTCAACAATCACGAGGCTCTTATGTTGTTGGTGAATTAATTTTATCTATCTCATCATCGGGCTCTTCAGCATCAATCAACATCGAGAGCGAGAGAGAGAAAGAGAGTTAATCGTTACTGAAACAATATAAGATCTACCACCTAACAATGGTAGTTAAGCCTCGCAAGTTTCGCAGCTTCGGGAACTTCATTATGCGCCGTCTGACTGAAGTTTTAATAGCTGTTACTACTTTGCTACGTTTGCTGCTGTAATTTAGTAGGTTTATTGTTCCGCGCGCGTTCCATAAAGTAGCATACTTAAGTACTCCGTTTTACCATTGCGCACATTTCGTAATTAAACCTCCGGCGGTTTGTACTAATTAAAAACTTTAAATGTGCCGCCCCTCGCATCGCACAATTATTTTTCAAACTATCATACACATTCGCACGCGCGCCATATAAAGTTTGTTGGTTAAACGGACTCGAGCTCAAAGAGATTGCCTTACGAATTTCAAAATATTGTAAAATACGTACCGCGTTACAAAACTTTATATCATTTTTCAATTCAAAATGACATTTTTGCTTTAAGGAGACTAGAAGAATCGCGTTTGAAAAATTTCTATTCTTCGAAAAATAGCTTTTTTAACCAGTTCACTGGTACACCCAAAATCAACGTTTTGTGCCAAAACTGGCGAGAGCAAATAAATTCGTATTTTACATGAAAGTTTATCTGTAAGCGGTTTTTTGCGTCGCTGGTGACGAATCAAGGGTCGAAATTTCAAAATTCAAAATGGTGAATCCAATATGACGGACTAATTTTATTTCATTATGGAGAAGATCAAATTCGATATGTTCGCGTTTTTTCGAGTCTCTTATGATGAATCTATAGACAAAATTGCAAAATTTAAACTGGCAGATCCAATATGGCGGTTTCTAGTGATTAACTTTGATATTCCATTATGGAAATATATCACACTCGGTACGTTTTTGGTCGCAGATAACGGATTAGTTCAAGACATTCAAACTTGAACATATCGAATTTGAATCTTCTCTAATGGAATAACAAATATAATAATAGAATAACAAAATTAATTCACCATACTAAATCCGCCATTTTGAATTTTCAAATTTCGATCCCAAATTTGTCATCAGCGACCCGAAAAATGTGGGTGTATCAAGTTTCATGCAAATTCATTGAAAATTGGCAAAGTTATTCACAGTGGACATATATGAGCCATTATCAGTTGTGGCACTTTTTTTTTGGCCATATATGCGCCATTACCAGTGAACTGGTTAATAGATTGCAACGTGTCTTTAATAATTCACACTTCCGACGACATTTTATCCGCCTCTTATCGCGGCAACGATGCATCTCGAAGGACGACAACGAGCCTTAAGGCAGCGTGAAAGAATGTTGCCGGCTCGCGCGAGAAATTCGCGTCGAGTATATTTTTTCGCGTGATAACCGCGAAATATCATGACCGACCCGTGCTCTAAAACTTGGGTCGTTCTCTTTCTCGAAAGTATATATTCGATAATGCACCCGGAAGGCAAACTCGTCGGAACTCGGTGAGCCACGGCCGTGAGAATGCACAACCCCTCGTGTGTGTGTGTGTGTGTGTATTGTACGCTCATACACGGTGTCTCTACCATAGAATCATCAACATGAATCTCGAGAGATCGAATCTGTACACCAAGATTAACTTTTCCTCGCGCCAGCGTTTTCCCACCTTTTTCGAGAAAAATAAAACTTTTATAAATAACAAACTTTATCTTTCGTTGACTCGCTCACTCTGTCGGTCGTAAGATCTCGCGGTCGATTGATTTCCCCTGCACACCCAGTGTGTGCACAAAGTCGGAAACTACGGGCGTCGTTTCGACCTGGCTGCGGTATAGCCGATCCTCAAGTAAACTCAAACGAAACCGAGGCTATACGTCGCGGCGAGTTGATTTCGATCGACCTCGCCTAAGAATTTCGTGAGCTCGGCCATGAGGGACGGGCCGGGCCGCTCCCGAAACGCTCGCGATAATATTGCAGGATAAAACGATAAGGGATCGCGGAAACGCGGCTTCGCACAGATTAGCGGCAACCCGAGTCTTTCGTAAATTAGACGGACGGAAGAGAGAGGAAGAGGCGGAAGGACGCGAGACCGCGATAATCTCGATCATAAATATTGTACTTCGCGACGTTTCGTACGAGGTTGCGCGGGAGGTTGTCGACCTGCGGAATCATAATCTCAGAAAGTACAGGGCTGTTTTACGCGCACGTAGGGACGAAGAAACTGAAAGGCTCTCTTACAAAGGGAAGTAATCACGTTGATGCTTTCATGAAATTATATAGGTACTCCAAAGTCTATATATATATAAAGTAGTTCAAAGTAACTGATCTCTCTCTCGTATCTTTAAACATGGATGTGAATAAGTGATTAAACTACTATAAAATGCAATTTCATGTGATGCGACATCTCTTTGAGCAAGAATCCAAAATATGATGGAGATTACTTATTCATCAATATCTTCGAGATACACAAAAGCGGGTAAAATAATTACTAAACTCAACACTAACTGTAATTAAAAAGAATAGGAGCTTCGTAAACAAACAACTCGTGCGTAGGATGAAAGGCGAATCTGTGCTCGATTTTAATTCGCATTTAAATCTGCCTCGAGTTTGCCGCAAATTGGGAAAGATTAGAATGGGAAGAAGTACTGAAAATTCAACTTTGCCAACTATGAAGGGAACGAAGGAACAAGGGGCGATTTAGAACGAGGAGTGGCTTACGCACAACGAATGATCGATAAGGAGCTCTGTTGCTTCAAAGCAAGCAACAGCAATCTTCGTAAGATGTTTTCAGACCGGTGTATTAAAGTACACGAAGGAAACTTGTATAAAAGTAGAGAGAGAGAGTAGAATTTCTTTCGTTGAAAGACTATTTCTCCTTTTCCTTTTCTCCTTCTCTCTCTTTCTCTGTAAATGGTGCATTTTGTAAAATATATGTATTTTAAATTTGATTGAAACTGTATAAATAAATCCGCATATAGAGAGAGAATTTATACGTAGCTTATATCATAACAGAGTCGCGGATCAAAAACCATGTTAACTCGACTCGACTGCTCTCGTCAGCGATTTGCATAAAACGGAGCGAATGTTAGCGAGGTATGCGCTTCCACCGCGCACATCTCGTCGCGCTGGGAAAATTCTAAATTGGCTTTAGCGCGAGCGAGAAACGAGAACTCTGTTACGGCAAGCGGTAAAAAGGTACGATTGCTTAGACACGGAGAATACGAGCAACGTCGGTGAGAAAGTAAAACTCGCGAAAGAAAGGCTGAATTTACATTGTTTGCTCGCGAGTAAATTAGGTTCTCCTTTTTTTCCCCTCCGTAATAGGAACGACCCGTAACGTCCGTCCGTCCATCTGTTCCTTTCACTTTGCAAGGGCGCAAGAGGAGCGTTTGCTAGTAGCTAATATCCGGCGCGTTTCTTTGTCGGACCACGCTTAATTTCCTCTGCCTGTCTGCGGTTTGTACCGTGATACATACAACTCGCACGAGTCCGTCGCCAGATTCTGATTCGAGAGAGAAACGGAGAACGAGAAAGATAACGTTTGGTAAAAGGACTTGCTAGAACTGTCTCTCAAATTAATCCTTGGCGAATCTGTTTCACGCTTCTTTGTAACATTATCTCACATCTGCGTATCAAGGTTTATATTAAGAGAATTTAGAAACATTTCGATGTAAGACATTTCAATATTTTTAGAATTTTGCAATATTGTGAAAGTTGTGATTTCAAAAGTGTTGACATTTATTCTGGAGTATATTTATTACGACATGTGAATAAATAAAATTGAGGACAGTGTCATGGAGCATGTCAAATGTAATTCTACAAAAAAAATTATATAATATAAGTATATAATATAATTTTCATTTCGGAAGAACTAGATTTTACGTACTTTAGATAATTTTATTCATTTATATAAAATATATTTATATAAATATTCATAAGCTGTACACTTTCAAAAAATATATTACTTTTTTGCGTAATGCTCAAGTTATTTTCTCCAAATATTTAGATTTCTTTTAATATAATGAAGAGAAGGCAGTTTATATTCACGAACATCAAGTGATTTTATTTCCAAATGTTCATATTTTCTGATTTTTATTTTTCTTTTGCATAAGGATTAAAATATTTATATGTTTGTTCGTGAAACATTATAATTCTGAATTAATCAGCTAATAGAAAATTATTTTTTTACGTCAGCGAGATATTTCCAAACTTCCCTAATATATTTTAAATGTCAAATGAATAAATTTCCGAATCTCCAAAACACCAACATTACACTTTGTACCGACTGCTTGCGTGTTTCATCGTTCTAAAAGCTAAAAGTGGTAATACCTATCACTGGGACAACCCCTGATTTCGCTCGCCTACCCTTTCTTATCCCTTCCTAGAAGAAACTGAGGGTCGAAAGGACGAGACGCACGCACAAAGCACGGTCGATAAGAGGGCCTGTTGCTCTCAACCAAGCGTCTGCCGCCGGTGGACGACCGCGAGGGTGGGATATCGTCTGCACAGGGGGAAGCGAAAGGGCGAGGATGGAAAATATAGGCGAGGGAAGAAGGGAGACTCGGCTACATTTCGAGGAATCGGGGTTTACGACCGTCTGGCTGGCCGTTTGAAGGGCAAACTCTTGCGTAGTGGTGGCGAATGGTGGAAACGAGACGAGAGAAGGGTGGAAAAAGTAGCTCGGGATGTAACTGTCAATTAGAAATGGAGAATTTAATTTACGTCAGACGTTCCGCACGCCAGAGTAATAAAATCGAAGATGAAAATCGTGCACAATGGCTGCAAAATCAATATCGGTGGATGGACTTCGTCCCCATCTTGAACTTTGGAGAGGTCACTGTCTGCTGCCTGTCCTCGCGAGGGTGCACACGTTGACCTTCCTTTAACCTTAAGCCCACAAGTTCAATATCCGCGAAATTTCGAGCGATTTGGTTCGCGTCGCGTTTGAATCACGTGGAATAAACCAGGTCGAACAAGAGCAAAACTCCGAGATTCAATTTAGATACGGTGAAAACAGTTTTGTCATCGTATGTACTACGCCCAATGTTAGCGCCGACAATTTTCGCTCGAGAAAAATCCACATCAAATCATTCGCCTCTCTTTCTCCTAAAGTTTCGTCGAATCAAGGCGCGCGACGTTCTTAAAATAAACTCGAAACGCGCATTGCATGTCGTGCCTCTTACGCGGCAGCAAAATTTGCGCACCGCGATGATTGATGGGGAATTAATCAGGGAGTCACACGCTGACATTTCTGACTATTTCATTTCCTACCGGCTGCACATTTATTTGGCCTCACACGCCCGCATAATCGATACACGAGAGGCGCAGGATCGTTCACGAAAGGTCACGATAAAATTTCTCGCGGAGCACAGGTAGGTACGCCTGTCAATCGTCGTCGAAAAGGCCAGACAGTGGCCTTTTTAATTAACGAAAATTCCAAGGACGGGACAAAATTCCTATCGAGGCAAGGTCGCGACGAGAGATTACGCAAAAGTCCGGTTTCGGGCTTAGCCGGATCGCACGAGCGAGTACGCTTGGCTCTCTTACAGGATGACAAAATTTTTTCACGTGTGCAGCGAACACCAACCGCAGCGGCTATTTATATAGTTGCGTCACACCACCTGTGACGAAGCTGCGGCAATAATTGCGTTGCGCAACGCGTTGTCGCGAGCGCTCGATCGAATCATTCAGAGATATTATTTGTTGCGCTCCTCGAGAATAAAATAATGAAGGTCTCTCCTCGGAGTGGACGACACGACGCGAGTCCTCGCGTTCCCGAGTTTTAATCGTAATGAGCGAGAATCCGATTTTTATTGTCAACCCTTGGCTTGCGTAATCTTCTGGCCGTTAAACCGGGGTCGGGTCAGGTATGCGCAAGAGAGAAAGAGAGAGAAAGAGATGGAAAAGGTCAATACTTTGCAATCGTATTCTTAGAGAGGAATTTGGAGAGAGCACTAACACGTTTAACGTCGCGAGGAATAAATTGAGTGACAGATGTTAAGGTCTCAAAATATTGAAATCGTAATAAAAAGTCTCTCGGAGAGATGTTTTTTAAAATTCACATGGAGTATTTAATTCATATATGGTAATTTTTATCACATAAATGTGCTAATCTTATGTAAATCTCGCTAACTCGCTGCGACTCCGACTAGCTTATAAACGCGAATCATTTTTCACGCAAAGATCTCTCAAGAGTCAAATATCGCTTTTAAACTAAGGATTCTAACAAGATTAAGAAAGATGTTAGTCATGTGCATTATTTGATCTTATGCACAGTATTAATTATCTTATTTCACATATTTCGCATTTTACAAGGCAGTCTTCTATCTATTAATACGGATACGAGGATCATTCTAACTCCATTCTGTTCTTCAATGTCAAAAGATACTGTCAGTCAACTGAGTAACGAGAAGTAAAAATTAGAAAAATAATTGCAATAATCCGTGCGTAAAAACCTGTGAATTAATTATGAATAAAAATTAGACGCTCCATAAATCTACAAAAGTTCTTGGCGCTTGCATCGTTTAAAACTATTAATTAGTGCGAAACTGAAACGTCATGAATAAAAGAAGAAATCTATCATGTTGTATGCGAATAATATAATTCTCGACGCTTTTGTTATCTTTTTCACGTTCACCTTCTTATTTGTCTCTTTTCTTTATGCAGCAGGACTTTTTTTCTCCATACTTCTAAGAAAGAACATCTTTTTCTCCGATGTAATGAATATAAAAGAGAGAAAAACAAAATGTCATTTCTAAACGATCATTTTTATCATTAATATTCAGGAATTGAGGATCTTGTAGTTATTAGCATATCTTGCAGATATTTTTTTTTATTATATTGTGAAATATGTGTTTGTGTGTTTAAGCGTGTAAACCTTGAATTGCGAATATCATTATCGCACAAAAATATCTCGGTAGCTTACAAAGTTTAAAATGAATTACACAAACCAATCCATAATCATAAGTTCAAACTCGCGCTAATTAAGGCAAAAAATCCAAGTTAAAACTTATCTAAATTTATTTAATCTCTTCTACGTATATATCAACAACGCGAATCATGTAAGCGAGGTAAGCGATTAATTAAAACTTAAAGACACACGGTTCAACCGACTGGAAATTCCGCTTCGCGAATGGCATATATTCGCGTTCGTTTGTCGAAAAACCTGCGATGCGTATCGCGAGGAGAAACCGGTTGTAATCTTCTCGAAAGCCGAAACTGCCGCTCGATGTATGGCAGCCACAACCGACCCTGGGCATATAAATTATCTTTTTCTGGTATCTGCGGCGTTCTACCTCGGAGAGCACGATCAGCTGATCGATGGCGGTGAGAGGGAACAGAGGTATGGAATAGCGGGACGGGGGGGACAAACGAGGTTATGCGCAGAGAAGCGGAAGCGATTACTTCCTAGTGCTCTCTTAGGCTACCGCTAATTCGCTAATCGAGCAATGCACTGTGATTAGGCCACGCGACCAAACGTGATCAATATTAAGCTGAAATAACTGGGAGCGGGTATTAACTTTGACATTACACCGGTGATGCAAGGGATAGGAGGACCGGGAGAACGAGTTTCGAGTTGAAATATTCAAACTAAAGTCGCGAAGAATCCCAAAAGAGCAGAGTATTTTTTTTTCACTAGACAAATATAACGATTCGTTTTCGCGAAAAGTAGATCGAGATGCACTGAAAGACATGCAACTACGGTCTGCAATTACTAGATACCTCCAGATTATTAATCATGCGACAGACACTATCAATTATGAGAAGATCCATCGTGACGGGAGCAAAGTAGCCAATCTCATCATCCAACGTGAAACGTAGTTTCACATTTCCCTAATTTAGCGCGGCAACTATCGATCGATTTCCGATAATTAAAAGCAGAAAACCACTTGATATTCCGTCTCGCGTGCTCGTACATGCGCTCGGTTGTAAAGGCGGGAGAGAACGGGCACGGGACCCCTCTTCCTCCCCTATATGTACCGCAATAAACAGAAATGTCTCGTTTTTCGAGAAACTACCCTCCTTCGAAAGTCATTCTTTCTCGCCCCAGATAGTTTCACCATTGCGGCGATATTTCACCTGCCATTGAAAGCGGTACACGCGTGACCCAACGTGTACCCTTTCGCCCTCCACCCTAACGGAACTAAATTTATGCCCTGCAGGATAATAAAGCTACCTGCCGAAGAAGTATAGCGACCTTATCCCGCTATTGAGCCTCGTATAAGGATACTATTTTAAAAATGTCGATAGAAAGACGCATCGCTCGAAAATTGCCAACGATGCTGTCCGACATGTCGCGGTAAATGATGCGATAACGAGGAATAATATTGATTTTTAGAAATGTGTGTGTTGTGCATGTGCGCGCAGTATCCTGCAATATTAAAGACATTACTTTTCTTATTAAAAAGTCTCGCTTCCAGCGAATCGATATATTCCAGCACATCTAGAATAACTGAAAGATGCACGTCGCTAACGTTTTAAAATAACGAGATGCACTGTCTCGTTAATCGTTACGTATTTTAACCCGCGAGTTGTCCGCAAATTTTGCGCAAGAATGTCGTAAGGAGACGATCACTATTCAGGCATTTACTATTCATAAGCCATCGCGCGTGCAAACCGCATCGACGATGCAAGCTCCCCGTTACAAAACATGCACGAGCACAATAATTCTCACTCCCTTCCTCCCCGAGACAAGTGGTAAGGCAGGTGCACCCGTTAAGCTCTTGGCCGATAACCCCGACAAGGTTGCAGTAACAACGAGCAAGAATATCGCGGACACGCGGTAATAATCGCGCCGGAGACGCTCTCTCCCGCAACTTCCGACTATTATCGGCGAAACTGCATAGGACCCCGGAATTTTACGATAGTCATCCGCCGAAGCACGAACGGCGCTTCGCAGAGTCCC
The DNA here is from genome assembly GCF_025532165.1 of Camponotus vicinus. NCBI lineage: Eukaryota > Metazoa > Arthropoda > Insecta > Hymenoptera > Formicidae > Camponotus > Camponotus vicinus. Next base: position 12,218,253 of record NW_028141978.1, on the reverse strand, counting down.
GTTTTACAGCCAACGATTCCGGAATATCGCGCGAAATCGCCCCAAGAATTTACATCGTCTTTCATGCTATTACTTTTTCTTCACCTGGCGCTAAAAGAGAGGAAAACCTACTCGCCAAAAATTGCACGATATTCACGAATTGAATAATAATATTAAAAAATAAATACAGTACCGGTCGAAAATATATCACCTTTATGTTTTTTTAAGGACTTAATTAAATTAATTCAAAATGCATATATTTCTCTCTAGTCACATACGTTTTAATAGTAGATGTATAGATTACTGAATAATAGATTTTTCATTAAATAATAAAAATAGCAATTTTAAAAAAATTAATTAAATATATGCACTTGGAATTAAGTTATCGAAAAACATATAAAGGTGATACATTTTTGGCCGGTACTGTATGTGTATATATTGTAACTGTTTTATATTTTCTAGATAATAAATTGAATTAATTAAAACTAAGGAGAGTTGAAACTAGGAAATAAAATTGATCAATTATATTAATATTCAATATAATTCTGTCACTGTCATATACAGGGTGTCCGATTCGTGAGGGACCAAACGAAAAGTGATGATAGATTGGATCAAACTAAGAAGAAAAGTCCTCTACCATTTTGCAAAATTCGCAATAATTATTAAGTAATAAGCAAAAATGTCTCGGTACAGGAGAAGCGGTAAACCGCTTGTAGTGCGTGATTATTAAGTGATCAAACGAAAAGTGGTGATAGATTGGGTCAAACTGAAAAGAAAAGTTCTCTACCATATTGCAAAATTCGCAATAATTATTAAGTTATAGGCAAAAATGTCTCAGAGTATAAGAAGCGGTAGACAGATCGCGTCTCATGCGCTGAGACATTTTTGCCTATAACTTAATAATTATTGCGAATTTTGCAATATGGTAGAGAACTTTTCTTTTCAGTTTGACCCAATCTACCACCACTTTTCGTTTGATCACTTAATAATCACACACTACAAGCGGTTTACCGCTTCTCATGCGCCGGGACATTTTTGCTTATTACTTAATAATTATTGCGAATTTTGCAAAATGGTAGAGGACTTTTCTTCTTAGTTTGACCCAATCTATCATCACTTTTCGTTTGATCCCTCACGAATCGGACACCCTGTATACGCTACATAATTTTCTTTAAATGAAGGAATATTTAAGCGATATCGAGGCGCGTTATAAGGTGATTCGTGGGCCAGAGAAGCTACCGGGCGCAATTAATTCCCTATTAACGGCGCGTCACGATTTCACGGCGTTCTACGTGAAAGGATTTAATTGACAGCGCGTTGCGGTAAACCCCAGAGTCGGTTACGGAGGTAAAAACGACCATTTAATCCTTCTAAGCCGTAAAGCCCGCGAAAAGCCATTCGGTCGATTCTACGACAACGCTATATCGCTAGTTAATTCTAGTATCCCGCGAGCGAATTGCCGATATGAATTGTAAGTGAAAAAAAAATCTCCCATCTGGATTGTATCGCGATTATATTACGGCTTAAGAAAATTAAATTTCCGTCAAATACAATCGTATCTATGACTATTGTTCGAGTTTCACCGTAAAAAAGAAAGCAAGAAAAAGATTCGACGATACTTGCCGCGATCGAAAGTTAGTCTTGTGCGAAACAAACGTCTGGGAAAGATGTTTGTCTCGTACGAGACAACATTTCTCTTTCTCTCTCGATGAGCACCATATCAAATACCATGGTTGAATCACACGGATAATGGAAAATTCACCGATGCGCGCATAAAATAGATGAATAGGACAAATTGTGCGTTTATTCTCTCTCTCTCTCTCTTTCAATCGTTATTCGCGAATATCCTAATGCAATTCTCCCTGGCAGAAAACGCGATATCGGTATCCTCTTAACAAACATATCGCGCGCGATCGCGGTTTAATTCCAAATATCTATTCCCGATGGTGATATATCCGGATTAAGCCGGTCGTTATAATCGCGTTGGGGCTCATTCGTAAGTTTCGATTCGCAGCCACGTGAAACTAATGCTAAGTTTCTCGCGAAAACTTGCCTCGAATCTCGCTGCGCTTTACAAGTCTTTCCGCTGCCGATCCTCCTTTGGATCTCACACGCTATCTTGTACGTAATATATGGCGCGTTATTAAACAAAAGCGCGCTGAAAGGCACAGTCCCGCTTTCAAAGCAGACTCCGGCAAAATTTCGCTCGAGCCCCGAGTGGTTATAACGTCCTGATTCTTGCGTTACACAACACGTTACACGTGAAACAAAGTTCTTAACTACACCGTCGCTTCTCTGCGGGTAGAGCAACTCGGAGATTTCCCATCGAGGATGAACCGCTTCGCGCTGTCACGAAGATGGTTACGTGGTAAGGAAGTCGAATTCGGTGAAACTTTCGACCGCGAGATAAGGCCGATACGATCGCGTCGTTCGGATTTTTCACGCCAGCTGGGATGTCACGATATGCGCATCTTAACGAGTCTCCAGGTAGATAAGAGGAAGCGCGCGCAAACACCGATGTACCAAGAACAAGTACTGAGAAACTTGTTCCTCGGGCCAAGTTCGCGATCCCGCGCTTCCTACGTACAAAGTTAAACGAGTTCGTTGAAGCAGCTTTCGCCGCCTCGCACAGCCATTCCCGCGCGTAACAATTCGCTCTACGTAAGAAATAACATTAGCAAAGGAGACGGGCGCGAATGTGCAACAGGAGTTACATCGCAACAAGTACGAATGAGTGCAGCGACAAAGAAATGCTTTCCGAGAAGGGAATGATTTATAAAACCCGAGCGAAATATATACAGGGTGATTCATTTTAATCTTAACAGGCAAATATTTTGAAAAATATGCGAGATACGAAAAAATGTTTCAGACAAAAGTTATATGGTTTTAAAGGAAACATAAGATGGTGTCATTAATTTTACCTTAAATAATTACTTGAAGGGTCACGTGAAGGTCACCCTCAATTTTTTAAATGGAACCGCCTATTTTTTATTACATATTCTTGTAGCTTATCTCGAGAGCTTTCCAAAACACTATAATTAAGTTAGTTTTCATTAAGTACTTTCTGAGTTATGAGGCTTGAAATCGTTCTTTCTTAATTTTACATAAACCGTAAAATATCTTGTAAAATATTCATTTTTCGATTATCTTACCTTAATACTTTTATGTACAAAATAATGAGAGGAATCAATTGCTGTAAAGAAAACACATAGTTGTTTCGAAAAAAAAAAATGTAATTTGCAATTAACAATTACATATTTTTTCTTAAAAATAACTATGTGTTTTCTTTACACCAATTGATTCCTCTCATTATTTTGTACATAAAAGTATTAAGGTGAGGTAATCGAAAAATGAATATTTTACAATATATTTTACGGTTTATGTAAAATTAAGAAACGATTTCAAGCCTCATAACTCGGAAAGTACTTAACGAAAACTAACTTAATTATAGTGTTTTGGAAAGCTCTCGAGATAAGCTACAAGAATATGTAATAAAAAGTAGGCGGTTCCATTTAAAAAATTGAGGGTGACCTTCATGAGACCTTCAAGTAACTATTTAAGATCAAATTAATGACACCATCTTATGTCTCCTTTAAAACCATATAACTTTTGTCTGAAACATTTTTTCGTATCTCGCATATTTTTCAAAATATTTGCCTGTTAAGATTAAAATTAATCACCCTGTATACATATTATAAGAGTGAGAAATGGGATTCGTAAGCGAGATTAATTTCAAGATATTCCTCGTCTCTTCGGAAGAACGCGCTGCGAAAACTGCGCCCCGAGCGAATGCACACACAGCATTGAGAATACGGGATCCTCTAGTACGACGGGAAAAAAAATGGCCGTAGTTATAGAAAACGAGGAGCGCGACGAGAGGAAAAGGGGAAGGCAAACAAAAGCAATTTCACCGTGAAACTCCGCCTCTGTAGAAAGATATCAACATTCGCGGATACGCGAGTCGGGGGCAGCCTTCGTTAGAATTTCATTTATGTTTCATCCGCGTCTTATCTCTTACGCGATGTAACGTCGTATTACGTCGGTCGTAAAAAGATCCTACGCGAGGAGACGCGCCGTAAAGAGGACAGTGGAATTACGCCCTGCTATTTCCCCTTGTCCGCTGTATATATCCGCCAATCTTCCCGGCGATCTTCCGCCTACGTTAAATTGCTCGTGTCGGGCTCGTCGCGGGCAAACGGATCGTCGGTGGCGGCGAGGAAAACGCAGAAATTCCGCGACGCTAATCGCCGGGCTCTTCGTCCGCCGGAGGGAACAAGAACATAACGTGTCGCGCAATGTGCGCGCCCGTAAACGCCCCCGCGGTTGTCTATCGACCGCAAAATGCGGCGCGGAGGTGTTGCGGCAAAATCCGCCTCTCGGTCGCAGGTGCGATTACGCCACGTCGCGCTCGTAAACGCAAGGCAGTTGCGCATTAACCGCTGTCCGCGCGATAGGACCCCGACACCCAGGGCACGCTCCGATTTATCCCGTCGCCGCTTCAATCGCGATAACAGCGTTAACGGCAAGTCGCCGCGATCAAAGTTGCGGCGATGACGCGGCGGATATTTTCCCGGGTGACCTGGAAGCCTTCGCGAGGTTCAGATCCCGATCGAGTCTTGCTGTTGATTGAATTTTTTCTTTTTTTTTCAAATCGCGACAAATTTGCGCAACGTGTCTCCCGCAACAAGGTGCATCTCGGTTTTGTGAAACAATCGCGAAACTAAATTTTAATTTTTTTATTTCCGTTTTCTGCATCGAAAGAGACACGAGAAGGTATATATCCCGCGCGACGTGCACGCATTTATAAATATGAAAATAATCATTTGACGTGTGGGATAAAAGCGTGTCACGCGACGTCCAGCTTTTCACAAACTTTACGTTCGATATGTACGATATTCTATCTGATTGGCCGAACTCATCCACAATGGACGTAGCATTTGTAACGATATCACTTTACCGCGAGGTATTCATTGTAATTAATTGAAGCTAACGCAACAGTTAATTAGTAACGCGCAGACCAATGTGTGTCGCCCCAGCTGCACTCACGTCGACAAATAATAATTTTCTCCCGTCCCTCGCCCCGACCGAAAATGCGTTATTGCGTGAACATTCGCGACACTTTCCGTATATTCGGCAATTTAAGCGAATAATGGGAATATATAAATTATCCGACCGATAACGTGGGTGTTTAAAATCCATTGCTGGCGCGATTAGGAGCCACCATGCGTGAAAGGTGACTGCGTAACATATTAAGTAGATCGTAAAAATATTGACGCGACCAATATATACATAACGAGATAGAACGCGCGAGATAAAGATTTATAGACGTGTAATAAAATCGACCCTCACTTCCGCTGTTCTCCATACGAGAGATACACATTATCATTTTTAAACTCATTATCTTTTATACGACCAATAAATTACAGGTGTCTACTCAAATCTTGAAAAAAAATTCCCTCTGATCTTTTAGGTATTTTCATTTAAAATTTCAGGCAAAGAGAATATTTTACAGATTTTTTCTTTATGCAATTTGTTAAAATATAAGTAAATTTTATATGTATTTTTTAATGCTTTTTACTCATACAGGAGGGAAAACACAAAGCCACTGAAGTTACAGAAGTGCTTGATTCATAAATGTACTGCAAAAAAAAGTAAATAAATATTTTTATTAAAATAAAAATTTTTAACTTGCATACATTTCCATTTTTTATTATTAAACATTAAAGTAAATTGTACTGCATATTCAATATGTTCAACATATTCAATATTGATATTGAATATATATAAATAGATAAATATATATTTATAATATATTTTAATCACATGTAACTTACAAATGGCTTTATAATCGGCGGACTGTTTACAGTATAAGAACAAAGACATTTTTTTTTTAAATTCCCGAGTCCCAATAAAATTTCACGAAAATTTTTTGAAAATTTTTTCAGGCACAAAAAAATTCCCAGAAAATTCCAGGTTTTCATATCTTTCCAAGGAGTAGACATCCTGTTACAGACAATATTCCTTTAAAAAAACTGGAATCGTCGATAGAAGTTATTATATTTACAGCATCGAGATTCAAGGTATCATTTAATAGTCTAAACTAAAAAAACTTAATATTTCGAGTTACTTCTTTCAATGGACGGAATATATAGATCATTGCGCTGGAGACTTTATTACAATAGAACTGCGGCAGAGGCAGACAAAGTCGGATTCTCTCTCGAAATTCGCTTCGAATGAAATTCGAGCGACATAATAATATACTTTGATAACTTATCGATAACGATGATGCAGGAGCGGTCAATCAGAAAAACTGTCGCAATGAACTCTAATTGATTTCACGTCGATGTCACGATTGGTTTTTCCCCGGCGCGACTTTTTCTCGAATTTAAGACGAAAACGTCGTTCTACTTTCTTTCTCGAACGTTTCAGCATCATCTGCGTGAATAACGACAAAGTGATATCGACAGACGGAACCGAGATAGCGAGCGTTGAAGGCGATCGGTCTGTCGAAAAGCTCGATCCAATGGCTTTTCTTCTGCGCATAGAGCGCATCTCGCATTGTCGATGGACGATCATTCGTCCTAGAAGTGAATCTTTATGCCACGCCCTTGATCGCCTTTCAGAAGATTCATGAAGATTTGGCAATAAAAGGAACAAAAACCGTAATGTGCTTCGGGACAATTATAGCCTCGAATTGATTTTCTCTCTGTAATGTCTCGTTAAAAATTAAAAATGTGAGGTAAAAGCATTTCTTTATACGAGAATTCTGTTCCCTTTTCAATTGATAATGGAGACTATTACCAACTATCTCTCATAATCCCCTCATACATATCGACTAATTTCGAAAAGATTTCTTTAATTCCAAATATAACTTTCGCGATTGTACCTCAACGAATAATAAAAATGCTGAGGTAAAAACAAAAACGCCATATCTCGGCTATATAAAATAATAATCCTGCGTTCTAAAAACATTCCGTAGCGTTCGTCATCTATATCGAACCATGACCCGTTTGTCGGAGCCCATAAAACAGCCCTGACGTTCGTTTATACCCGCAGGGGGGAAAACAAAATCGTTCCTCAATTTCTAAACGTCGGTAATCCTATACGTTATTTCATCTCTCGGGCTAGACAGCAGTCATCACTGTCATGTGCGCTATAGAAAACCGCAATGTGTTAGCAACAAAAATACATGCACGTTCGAACGACTCGCATGTAGCAAACGCGTGTTCGCCGCCGCACCGATCGGTTCCTTTCCCATAAAACACGCGCATAGATTAGACGCCATATATCCGTCGAAGAGTCAAATATTTATAAACAGCGGCGCGGATATTATCTTCCTATCTATTCGATCTTTCGCGAGGTATACAGGGTGGTCCTGAAATAGTTGGTCAAAATCAGGGATTGGATTGGGCTCGTCATAAGGATGAAAAATGTCCCATAAACTTAGTCCAAAAACGCATCCTTCAGGAGTTACGACTCATTTAATTATTAATATTCAGAAAAATGGAAGGCCATGAAAGGAAACAATTTTATTTTCATTTACAGTTGTTGAAAATGTCCACCGTTAACTAAAACACACTTCCATCCGTCTAATCATTGACTGTCTAACGCTCAAAGATTCCTGGCGTATTTCTTATAATTTCGCAGCTAATGCAATCTTGTAACTCCTTTACATTATTGATTGGAGTTACAAAAAGAGTCTAATAAGAAAAAATCTAAAAAATATGCCCTCATAAGAAAAAATCTAGAGGGTTGCAATCCGGGGAACGCGAAGGTCATGGAATTGGTCCACCTCGTCCAATCCACCGAGCGTGCACTTAGGTATTTTCTGGCAGTTCGTAGCTACTTATTGAACACATTAATTAAAAAAGCACATTTATGATAATTAAATGAGTCGTAATTCCTGAAGGATGCGTTTTTGGACCAACGTTTATGGGAACTTTTTTCATCCTTATGACGAGGCCAATCCAATCCCTGATTTTGACCAACCATTTCAGGACCACCCTGTATGGCTCATCTGGAGCTAATCGCCTTCGGCCGAAAAATTATTGGCTTGGCACGAATCTCGCGATGGCCGATGACGGGTCACGGTCCCCACACGTGTCACCGTCGAGCATTCGTCGCGTGTACGTAGTTACTCGCCTTGAGGCTCTCCTCACGTGCCGTACCGCGAATAGAGCATATGTCTAATAAGCGCAGGTAAGGTGGCCGTCGGCCAAATGTAACGCTGCCCGACGCTGCCCACGAATCGCCACGTGCGTATTTTTATCGTCACCAATGTGTATGCGTTTTGCAGATTGCGTAGACAAACTTTGAAAGATGATCTTCCGTTCCTGCCTTTACGCAAGATTCAAGAGTAATGAGCTTTCGCGCAGCTGGAAGTGATATAACTGTGTGTTTCGTCTGGTCACATATTTCGTTCCGTCCTCCAAATTTTCTTCCGTCTTCCGCGCGAGAAAAGCTATTTCCCTCGCCCGCGAATATTTCCCCTCCGACGCTTGTTCGATCAAATTTTCAATCTTATTATTTCCTCCCCGCGTTATATACAGGGTGAGCCATTTTAAGTTACCCACCCCAATAACTTTTTTATTTTTGAATGTACAACAAAATGTTTCAAATAAAAGTTGCTTGACTTCGAGGGGGACAGAAGATGGTGGCAAAAATTTGACCTTGGATAGTCATTTGAAGGTCACATAAAGGTCACCTTCAATTTCTTAAATGGAACCTACTATTTTTCATTGCATTCTTGTAGCTTATCTCGAGAGCTTTCCAAAACACTATAATTAAGTACCTTTTCGTTAAGTACTTTTTGAGTTATGAGGCTTGAAATAATTTCTTAATTTTACATAAACCGTAAAATATCTTGTAAAATATTCATTTTTCGATTATCTTACCTTAATACTTTTATGTACAAAATAATGAGAGGAATCAATTGGTGTAAAGAAAACACATAATTGTTTCGAAAGAAAAAATGTAATTTGCAATTAACAATTACATTTTTTTTTTCGAAACATGGCTCACCCTGTATAATCGTAATATGATATAAGTTTGTCGCGTTCGTCGTAATCGCGGTTCAAAAACCCGATTTGACGTGCGCTCTTTGAAAAGTATATAGCACAAAATCCACCCTTCCGCGATCCGCGCGGGAACAAACCGCGAGAGAGATTGCGGCTTAACCAAGTTCCCGGAAATAATCCCGCGCGCGAGCGCGCAGAGACTCTATCGACGTATATAAATCCGATTCCGCGTTTCTCATAAATGCGAATAAGACGGAAGGATCGCAGAAAGGCTTTTTCTCGCTTCGCCATGCGGAAAGAGCGCATTGTCTCTAGTCGCTTGTTCAACGGGGAATTTCATTTCAGCCGGACAATTATCTGAAAAACGGCGCGATTCGTCCGATAATCCTCGTGTGGGATATCTAATGGAGTTTATTGAGAGATATTTTTACATTATGATACTCGATAAATGCAATTTTTCTCATAATTTTCGTAACGAAAAATATCGCAATCTTCTAATTACGATCGATTAGTCGGCATTATTGGATTTCCGCGCTTTATATACTTTAAGGGTCTGGAGCAATCGTGTCTCTGCGCGCAAAGGCACGTGCAAATACTCGACGTGACCGATTTGCACTTCTCCTTTCTCCTTGTCGCGCATGCAAATGCCATGAAGCAACCGAGGATCATTAAACAACAAGCGGCGCGTAAGAAGCGCGTGATAAGTAAGCCCAAGGCTACCTGTACAACGGTCAAATTTTTTTTCCTATTCTTCTCGAGTTTTCCTCAAAGATATTCGTTCGATACTTGATTAAAAAATAATCGAAACAGCGCGGAATTTTACTGTCGCCTGAGAAAAATTATTTTCACGACGTAAAAGTAGAATATATTATAATAAACTGTATGTTATAATATTTCATATATGTATATTTAATATATGTAATATTATCTTTCTACCTTTTTTCTTTCCTTCCCCGAGGGAGACCCCAATTAGTTGAGCTTTCTGCGATAAATATAAGTTTGACTTGAATTATTTAAGATCCATTATTTCTTCCTCTCTCTCTTTCTAGGCGAGATATCTCGCCCACGACGTCGATATACCTAACGTCGGCGCTACCGCCGTGTGTCTTATCCCCTAGGAAATCTTACGACGCATAGACAAGCTGGCCCCCGCCTCTGGCGTGACTCGGCGCATATACATTCTGCATAAAATACGCGACGTGGCGCGCGGTCTCATCGCTATAATACCGCCGTATGTCTGTCCGTCCCGGTTGTAACATTCTCCCTTAGACCCTCGCAACAGTGCATCCCTCACCCCCTCTCCCCCGACAACGGCTTCCCTATAGTTATTCGAAATAACCCCTCGCACTAACCCGAAGGGACATCGGGGACCCCTCCTCGAGCGCGTCGATTCTGTCTCATTATCGAGAATGGGGCTCTCATCAGTCTCAGATTATAGAGAGATAGTTTTTACTCCTATCGATAAGTGATAAAGATTGCACATCTCGTAAAAAAAAAGCTCATTGACGGACGAGGTTTCTCTTTCCTCAAATAAACGATTTCAATTACTAAACAACGTGTTAAAAACGCGATAAATTTGTTGGTTTATTCTTGTACATTGCGCTTCATTTGCATACAGTTTATATCTTTTTCTATTTTAGTAAACATTTTTGTCCGGCATTTGTCGTTGCCCGCTAATTGCACGCTCGTAAACACTCGTGCAGCGAAATTGCCGTGTTTCGCAGCGCGAAAACCGGAATGAGATACGTGCATTATCGTGAGTCAAGCGCGGGATAAACGTCGGCGCGATATATCTCGGAGATCTCATTGTTTTACCAAAAATACCGCGAAAGTTAACGAGGCCGTTTTAAGCATCGCGTTCATCTCGAGAAGAGTCTTTTTAGCGACAACGAGGTGACTCAATGGCAGGCTGTTAAAACGCAAGCTCTTCCGTCCCCTCGCTTTCTTTCTCTCTCTCTCTCTCTCCAACTGTCGTAATATCGCCATATTACAAGCCGTCTAGCTTGTCAAGCCGCAACCTACTTCCCACATTGTCCTCAAAATCGTTCAATATCTTAGATATAATAATGCAAATCTCGAGGATAAATCTCTACGCGTCCTTATCATCCATCATTTACATCCCCGATGCACAAGTTTTCCGCCTGTCTTTCCGCTAACTGCCGCCTTCCAAAGAAAATATTATGTATCTACGCTGCTGTATCGGCATTCGCGTGCAAAGTACTTCTTCATCGGCGCTTTTTCTTCATCGAAACGCGAATAAAAGAGATAGACGGAAGACGGAAAGTGCGATGTGGAACTGCGCCTTGTGATATCGGTCGGAAACAAACTTTGAAACTCTCCAGGATGGAACTTTGATTTTTAAGATACTTTCTCTGTAGCAATTGTCATCGTCAAATCGAGTAAATGCAACGGGTGAATGTTCCTCTTCGTGATATCGACGTATTTCTGTACCCGAGACGTACATCGAGAACGGTGTTATTTTTCTGCGATTCGCACATGTCGTGAGTTCATCGAAATTATCCAACTAATATTATCCCTGTCTCTTTGACACGGAAAAATATGCATGTTTCTCACTCGTGATATTTTTTTCGCATTTTAAGCAGAGTAGAAATATCCGCAGTTTTCACCGATTACAAAGATAATTAGCAATCCGTATAAATTTAAAAAGTTTGTTGGCAAGAGCTGACGAACAGAGAGAACTTGGAGGAAACTTTTTATCTCTCCGTTGCAATTCCATTTACATAAACAGCAAAATTTCAGCAACTACCAACGTGTTTCTCTACTACATTATTGGAAAGCATTATCTCCGACAGAGGGAAAACGCGAAATTTACATGAGTAATATATGTAGCACGTACATATTTGAATATCAATCGTTCGGCTCGATCTGTTTTTGCTATTTTTAATTACATTCGAATGCAACAATAGACGTAATGATTGACACTATAGAAACTCTATGAAGAAAGGAAATATGTTACCTATTACACGCTTATTAATTTTTACAAAATTCTGTCAAAGCCTTGCCGCGCGTTCACATTTTACATTACATGACAGAATTTGCCTGCATAAATATTAAAGAGAACTTTAAAATATTCAGAATGTTGCAACCAAAATTCACAATTACCGTCGGCGTAACGAATATTTTGCTCTGGGAAACTTTCAGAATTAAAAGCGGATAATCAGAGCGTACCGTGCAATCCCGGATAATTTCACGAAGATGGGATTAAGCGGCACTCATTATTGCGCGAATCTCGAGACGAAGAGACGATCATTATCGGCACCGTAATTACGAGCGAACGCTTGCGCACGATTCGACTTAACTCCTTCAAAAGTAATCGATTCGTCCGGATGTCCGAGCTCATTTTTCCCGTACTCAGCAAACGCGTCTTTTCCCAGGTAGCTCGAATTCTAAGCAATTAGACGACGAGCCTGTCTATTAAATTGATTGACATTCACTGCGAAAAGCTTATTCGTATAGATCGTTGGAGATCGCGAGAGGGAGGAAAATAAAAATACGAAGAAAAAGGCAATCTTATGAAAGGCTAAAATAATTTATGGAAAATTAAAAGAAAATAATTTATAAATTATTTCTAAAATTCCGGATATATATTTGCGATTCTTTTACATTCTCTTTCAAGAGTTCCCGTCCTCTTTGAGTTGGATTAGGTATTTCGTACTAATATGTATGTATTGCGGCGAATTTCCCGTGGAAACAACCTTTCACGCGATCTAATCAACGAGATCGGCACGCATCCAGCCGCTCGGCCGACATACCGAATCAGCTGATTGCGATCGCGAGCCTGAATATCTTCGGATGCCCTTAATTCCTCATCTAACTACGTTCTAACGAACCCACATTTTCACCGCTTGGCCGGCTGACCAAAATTCGAACGGAAACACGAGAGTTTCCGCGTTGGAGATCACCGGAGATATAGAATAATGCGATCTCTCGTCGAGGGCTGCTCACATGCAAAACCCCGCCGAGGCCCGCCCCCTCCCCCGCGAGCGCTAAGTCCGTCGAAAAACCGCCGCCAGATCCCGGATTTATCTTCCTTCTTCGCCGACAGACACGAAATATCCGCGTGGAAATTCAAGCCGAGTTGCGTGCCGAAAAATATATCAACCAAAGACTCGCGCGAGTCACTGCGTTTCTTCCCCATCGAAGAAAACTATTCCAAACTATGGCGTTATTTACATACAAAGAGAAAGGGAGAAGATAAATGAATAAACGAATAAAGTTTATACTATATTTCGGAAATAAACGAATAAAGTTGACTGCATTAAGTTTGATATATAGTTCTTGAGGCATGCATGAAATATAACTCGCAAACTATGCAAAATGTGTCATATAACTCTAGTAAATATATCTACAAGCACGTATAAAAAAAGAGAACGTGTAAAACCCCAACATTTCTACAGAACAAACCCGAGGGGTAAACCGCTGATCAAAATTATGTACACTAATATGCCTACTAATGCCCAATTCCTGGGCATTACTGCTAAATTTTTAAAATTTAATAATTTAAATTTTAATAAATTTAAAATTATTATTTGGAAGAAAAGACTTAATAATACTTTAATAACGTCCATAATACGCATTAATACTTCAATAAAACCTAATAATGCCCAAGTAATTCCCAATCAATGCCTAGTAATGCCTCAAATCTGTACACCGCAATGCCCTCAGCGGTTCACCCCTCAAACAAACCCAAGTTTCTTATATCTCGCTATAAGAAAAACTGCTGTAAAAACCTTGAAGAAAGACTCAATCTATGAATATCTGCTAATAAATAATTTTAAAGATAGGAGACAACTACTGCAAAATATTTTGTTTTCTAATATATCGTATGTACTGCTAATTAATAATTCGTCGCAATGAACGATACAGTCTAAAATAAGCGAATAAAAATGTTGGCGTTTATGAGGCTCGAAAAGAGGGAAGGGGAGACAAAGAGTAATAGCGGCGCGTTTATTTAGAATAAATTCGGCGACGATTAATAGCCCTCGCGCGAGCCAACATTATTCGTCGGCTGCATTATTTTGCGCGATAAACATAGCCTAAATACTGCGACAAATACCAGGCGGGAGAAAATCAATTTTTGCAAGCGCGACAATCCCTCTAAACGACCAGCACGACCGAGCTGATATCCTTCTCCGTCGCTCGGCGGCCCCGGGCCGACAATGCGCGTCCAAGGCACGCGATTCACATGGCACATCTATCAATTAAAGAATTTAAATATAGGCCATGCTATGTGCACGACCTGACAAAAAATCGAATTCGTCTCCTCGAGCGACAAACGGCCTGGACGGCTCGAGGCCGCTCCAAGTCCCTCCTATTTTCGTTTTGTTACAGCTAGGCGCTGTTTTGTTGCCCGTAGCATCGCGCGAGCCTTGACCCGCGACTAATTATTCGAGAACGCTTTCCGAAAGGGGGAGGGTGCCTGGCCCCGCCATTTGGCGCACGCGGTACGACCAAGACGGCGACGATGATGATGGGCGAATTCTACGATTGCGAAACGGTCGTGTTTGGCAGCGGTTACCAGCCCGTGCCAAAATATTTGTTGTGCCGTGCCGTGCCCTGTTGCGTAAACCCGCGACGCGCTTACATAGACCGTGTCTCGGGGAGATGGGAACGACAGTAAATGAGCCGTGATGGTTCAATTATCGCGGAAAGATTTTGAGTCCACTCGTCCACGACCCGGCACGAGTCCGTCAACTCTCGAGAGATGCGCACATTTCGCGCTAATTACGGCGTTAAATATAGCGGAAATGAGATGCCCCGAGTGTACCCCTGACAATTGTTCCATGGGATGGACAATGTTGCGTGGAAATGCATGAGTCGTTACGTGAAACACAAGTATTGCGGCGAGTATCGATTGCGTAAAAAATGAAGAGAGAGAGAGAGAGAGAGACGATAAAATGATTTCGATATCATGATGTCACGATGGTGTCGAAAAGAAACGAGCGACTTCCGTGACTGCGGTCATATTTTTGCGGACATGTGACGAATAGCTACAAGATCCCGACACGATCTAATGTGATCGCATGACAGAAATTGGCTCGACTCTCCAGCGAGATATTAATGCGAAAGAATGTACAAATGGCTCTCATTAGCGATATAGCAGTCGGCTCCATAATCGAAAAAAACTGTCGTTACATTAACGATTTCATTTGGAGCAATTGGGAGCAGCGCATCTCCTAATGCATGTTTAAGCCTTCATTTAATCACAAAGTCGTTTTACTCGCTTCACATTTTTAGCGATCTCATGTAATATTCTATATTAAAAGCTGCTCATGCTCGTCGCGTACAGCGTTCAATGCATTTTGAAGAAGCCAAATTTTAATAAAACCAATAAATTTTCTTAAATTTCGGACATTTCTGAATTTTTATATTTTATACGATTAAATCTTTTAAAAATTTATTTTATCTCAAAGTTATCTTTCTAAAATAAATTTGTATAAGATAATTATTTTCAATAAAATTGTATATACAAATCATATAATTATCGCGATCTAAAAATAATTTAATCCTTTAAATAGTACATTTTTAACGATATCGATTATGCTAACATTATGCTAACATGATAACATGTGTTCCCAAATTATTATAACATAACCACGAAATCTGATACTAGACTAGACATAGTTTAGCAAATTAATAAGCGAGCTACATGTATATTAAAAAAAGTGAAAATACAAGTAAAATAAACGTGAAAAGATCGATGTAGTAGTTGAGAAGAAAAGCGTACATTATATATTATTTATAGAGCATTTAATATTTTTTCAACAAACAAGTGTCGCAGCAAACTCTTCATTTCTCACAACGATTATCGAGACAATTTCACATAATTACAGATAATATAAATAATTTCCGCGAAAGGAGAATTCCTGTACAATTGCGTGATATTTTTCTGCCGGGAATTTACTGCGAGAATCGCACACATTTGCCGCACGTATGCGCTCTCTAATCTCTCTTTCTTTCTCGTCGAGGGAGTAATTCCGGCTAATGTCCCGAAAGCGGCGAGTGTCATTGATAGAGAATTCCGTGTGACACGCGGATATTAAGAAAACCTCGCAGCGAGGACTCGCATTTACGGCGCTTTATAAATGGTTAATGTAGGGGTGAGGGAGGAAAAATCGATAATCTCCTGCCGCGTATCCCGTTGGAATTTCGCGCCGATGTTCCGCTTGCGTGACACAAGGATTAACTCCTCGCACATCGACTTCTCGTCGCGTAATTATTTTTATGATTTATATCACGAAGATCGAAAACATTCTGCAACACGGCATATTAATAAAAAGATGAAACTGTTTTAGGCGCGCGAAAGAACGAGAGATGACGAAATGAATGCGATACCGATCGTAAATATTTGATCAAGGCTCTCAGCTGTCGCGAAAGGATGAGAAAGACACATGCAAGCACACGTCGGCTGCAAGATTCGCGCGAAACGACACGAAAATGAGCAGTCACGTGCGTTAAAGGCCGATGCCAAGAAACAAGTTTATAGATTAAGATTCGCGAGAAAAGGTAAAATCTATCGCGACGGGAACTGCAGCTTTTCGTCGTCGTTTGAAACCGCCTGTAAGACGCGACGTTTGAGTGACACGATTGCATACTGCTATGCATATATCGCTAAGTGTATATATGTACACGGAAAGCAAGTCCCGGTTTATGAAAATATATATTCTACGATTGTAAACAAGAGGAAAAGATCGCCTGCAGCACGGTAAACGTTAAACAGAGCACGGTAAACAAGGTAAAATATTGGAGCATTTATTCTTTACGTTAATTCATAATAATTCACTGGCACAATCATCAATAATCTCTCAATTTGTTTATATAATTTTTATCAACAATACGCAGTATTTTCTGATTCCGAAATAGATCGATTCAGAATCTTGTAAACTTATCAATTTATCATATGTAGAATATTCTATGCTTTATGTAATTAAACACTCTCCTTTAGTAAACATCCATCGGTTTTTCAATTATTGGTTCATCTATAATCTCTCAATTTGTTTATATAATTTTTATCAACAATACGCAGTATTTTCTGATTCCGAAATAGATCGATTCAGAATCTTGTAAACTTATCAATTTATCATATGTAGAATATTCTATGCTTTATGTAATTAAACACTCTCCTTTAGTAAACATCCATCGGTTTTTCAATTATTGGTTCATCTATAATCTCTCAATTTGTTTATATAATTTTTATCAACAATACGCAGTATTTTCTGATTCCGAAATAGATCGATTCAGAATCTTGTAAACTTATCAATTTATCATATGTAGAATATTCTATGCTTTATGTAATTAAACACTCTCCTTTAGTAAACATCCATCGGTTTTTCAATTATTGGTTCATCTATAATCTCTCAATTTGTTTATATAATTTTTATCAACAATACGCAGTATTTTCTGATTCCGAAATAGATCGATTCAGAATCTTGTAAACTTATCAATTTATCATATGTAGAATATTCTATGCTTTATGTAATTAAACACTCTCCTTTAGTAAACATCCATCGGTTTTTCAATTATTGGTTCATCTATAATCTCTCAATTTGTTTATATAATTTTTATCAACAATACGCAGTATTTTCTGATTCCGAAATAGATCGATTCAGAATCTTGTAAACTTATCAATTTATCATATGTAGAATATTCTATGCTTTATGTAATTAAACACTCTCCTTTAGTAAACATCCATCGGTTTTTCAATTATTGGTTCATCTATAATCTCTCAATTTGTTTATATAATTTTTATCAACAATACGCAGTATTTTCTGATTCCGAAATAGATCGATTCAGAATCTTGTAAACTTATCAATTTATCATATGTAGAATATTCTATGCTTTATGTAATTAAACACTCTCCTTTAGTAAACATCCATCGGTTTTTCAATTATTGGTTCATCTATAATCTCTCAATTTGTTTATATAATTTTTATCAACAATACGCAGTATTTTCTGATTCCGAAATAGATCGATTCAGAATCTTGTAAACTTATCAATTTATCATATGTAGAATATTCTATGCTTTATGTAATTAAACACTCTCCTTTAGTAAACATCCATCGGTTTTTCAATTATTGGTTCATCTATAATCTCTCAATTTGTTTATATAATTTTTATCAACAATACGCAGTATTTTCTGATTCCGAAATAGATCGATTCAGAATCTTGTAAACTTATCAATTTATCATATGTAGAATATTCTATGCTTTATGTAATTAAACACTCTCCTTTAGTAAACATCCATCGGTTTTTCAATTATTGGTTCATCTATAATCTCTCAATTTGTTTATATAATTTTTATCAACAATACGCAGTATTTTCTGATTCCGAAATAGATCGATTCAGAATCTTGTAAACTTATCAATTTATCATATGTAGAATATTCTATGCTTTATGTAATTAAACACTCTCCTTTAGTAAACATCCATCGGTTTTTCAATTATTGGTTCATCTATAATCTCTCAATTTGTTTATATAATTTTTATCAACAATACGCAGTATTTTCTGATTCCGAAATAGATCGATTCAGAATCTTGTAAACTTATCAATTTATCATATGTAGAATATTCTATGCTTTATGTAATTAAACACTCTCCTTTAGTAAACATCCATCGGTTTTTCAATTATTGGTTCATCTATAATCTCTCAATTTGTTTATATAATTTTTATCAACAATACGCAGTATTTTCTGATTCCGAAATAGATCGATTCAGAATCTTGTAAACTTATCAATTTATCATATGTAGAATATTCTATGCTTTATGTAATTAAACACTCTCCTTTAGTAAACATCCATCGGTTTTTCAATTATTGGTTCATCTATAATCTCTCAATTTGTTTATATAATTTTTATCAACAATACGCAGTATTTTCTGATTCCGAAATAGATCGATTCAGAATCTTGTAAACTTATCAATTTATCATATGTAGAATATTCTATGCTTTATGTAATTAAACACTCTCCTTTAGTAAACATCCATCGGTTTTTCAATTATTGGTTCATCTATAATCTCTCAATTTGTTTATATAATTTTTATCAACAATACGCAGTATTTTCTGATTCCGAAATAGATCGATTCAGAATCTTGTAAACTTATCAATTTATCATATGTAGAATATTCTATGCTTTATGTAATTAAACACTCTCCTTTAGTAAACATCCATCGGTTTTTCAATTATTGGTTCATCTATAATCTCTCAATTTGTTTATATAATTTTTATCAACAATACGCAGTATTTTCTGATTCCGAAATAGATCGATTCAGAATCTTGTAAACTTATCAATTTATCATATGTAGAATATTCTATGCTTTATGTAATTAAACACTCTCCTTTAGTAAACATCCATCGGTTTTTCAATTATTGGTTCATCTATAATCTCTCAATTTGTTTATATAATTTTTATCAACAATACGCAGTATTTTCTGATTCCGAAATAGATCGATTCAGAATCTTGTAAACTTATCAATTTATCATATGTAGAATATTCTATGCTTTATGTAATTAAACACTCTCCTTTAGTAAACATCCATCGGTTTTTCAATTATTGGTTCATCTATAATCTCTCAATTTGTTTATATAATTTTTATCAACAATACGCAGTATTTTCTGATTCCGAAATAGATCGATTCAGAATCTTGTAAACTTATCAATTTATCATATGTAGAATATTCTATGCTTTATGTAATTAAACACTCTCCTTTAGTAAACATCCATCGGTTTTTCAATTATTGGTTCATCTATAATCTCTCAATTTGTTTATATAATTTTTATCAACAATACGCAGTATTTTCTGATTCCGAAATAGATCGATTCAGAATCTTGTAAACTTATCAATTTATCATATGTAGAATATTCTATGCTTTATGTAATTAAACACTCTCCTTTAGTAATCATCCATCGGTTTTTCAATTATTAGTTCATCAATAATCTCTCAATTTGTTTATATAATTTTTATCAACAATACGCAGTATTTTCTGATTCCGAAATAGATCGATTCAGAATCTTGTAAACTTATCAATTTATCATATGTAGAATATTCTATGCTTTATGTAATTAAACACTCTCCTTTAGTAAACATCCATCGGTTTTTCAATTATTGGTTCATCTATAATCTCTCAATTTGTTTATATAATTTTTATCAACAATACGCAGTATTTTCTGATTCCGAAATAGATCGATTCAGAATCTTGTAAACTTATCAATTTATCATATGTAGAATATTCTATGCTTTATGTAATTAAATACTCTCCTTTAGTAATCATCCATCGGTTTTTCAATTATTAGTTCATCAATAATCTCTCAATTTGTTTATATAATTTTTATCAACAATACGCAGTATTTTCTGATTCCGAAATAGATCGATTCAGAATCTTGTAAACTTATCAATTTATCATATGTAGAATATTCTATGCTTTATGTAATTAAACACTCTCCTTTAGTAAACATCCATCGGTTTTTCAATTATTGGTTCATCTATAATCTCTCAATTTGTTTATATAATTTTTATCAACAATACGCAGTATTTTCTGATTCCGAAATAGATCGATTCAGAATCTTGTAAACTTATCAATTTATCATATGTAGAATATTCTATGCTTTATGTAATTAAACACTCTCCTTTAGTAAACATCCATCGGTTTTTCAATTATTGGTTCATCTATAATCTCTCAATTTGTTTATATAATTTTTATCAACAATACGCAGTATTTTCTGATTCCGAAATAGATCGATTCAGAATCTTGTAAACTTATCAATTTATCATATGTAGAATATTCTATGCTTTATGTAATTAAACACTCTCCTTTAGTAATCATCCATCGGTTTTTCAATTATTAGTTCATCAATAATCTCTCAATTTGTTTATATAATTTTTATCAACAATACGCAGTATTTTCTGATTCCGAAATAGATCGATTCAGAATCTTGTAAACTTATCAATTTATCATATGTAGAATATTCTATGCTTTATGTAATTAAACACTCTCCTTTAGTAAACATCCATCGGTTTTTCAATTATTGGTTCATCTATAATCTCTCAATTTGTTTATATAATTTTTATCAACAATACGCAGTATTTTCTGATTCCGAAATAGATCGATTCAGAATCTTGTAAACTTATCAATTTATCATATGTAGAATATTCTATGCTTTATGTAATTAAATACTCTCCTTTAGTAATCATCCATCGGTTTTTCAATTATTAGTTCATCAATAATCTCTCAATTTGTTTATATAATTTTTATCAACAATACGCAGTATTTTCTGATTCCGAAATAGATCGATTCAGAATCTTGTAAACTTATCAATTTATCATATGTAGAATATTCCATGTTTTATGTAATTAAACACTCTCCTTTAGTAATCATCCATCGGTTTTTCAATTATTAGTTCATCAATAATCTCTCAATTTGTTTATATAATTTTTATCAACAATACGCAGTATTTTCTGATTCCGAAATAGATCGATTCAGAATCTTGTAAACTTATTAATTTATCATATGTAGAATATTCCTATGCTTTATGTAATTAAACACTCTCCTTTAGTAATCAACCATCGGTTTTTCAATTATTGGTTCATCTATATCAGTTATGATGCACTTAATGCACCGTGCGCGCAGGCATATACTACGTATATAATATTCCAGAGGATGGCAAGGCTGCATCAGAGAGAGGGAGAGAGAGAGAGAAAGAGAGACAGCCAATATACCGCGTATGCACGTATAATATATCTGAAATTTCATTTGGTTAATGGCAATGCAACCGTATTGCAGAAATATACGTGTGCACGTGCGTGCAGCCAGGGTCGACTTTGGAGATTTGCGCACCCCTTGGGGCAAGCGTCGAGTTTATACCTTGACTTTTATTTACCATAAAGAGTTTTTGCCTACTTCCTCAATATAGCCTGTTTATATTTTTATGTATATCTTTTACGAAGCCATGGTGCTGCGTTTCAAGACAGAAATCCACATAAAAGTGTAACAAAAAGAACATGTTTTATACTGCGTGCATATATACATATATGTATATTTTACGTGTGTGTGTGTGTGTGTGTGTGTGTGTGTGTGTGTGTGCGCGCGCGCGCGCGCGCGCGCGCAAATATATGTACGTGATGGGTGAAATGATGAATTGTCAAAGTACACTCTAGACTCGAGAAAATAGTCACTATCTTTTTCCTGAATCAGTCTTTACGTGCGAGAGAATTCATTACGGTCGAAAAATTGCAAGCGAAAAAAAAACCGTCTTTTCTATTGGTGCGGACGTGTCCTTTCTTCGTAGTACCATTACGTAATTACTCGACGCGAAGAAAGCGAACCCTCGGCAGCTTTTAAATCTTACTCTCTCGATCAATTTTCAAATGGCATTATGTCTATTCTAATTTTCTTCTTTGTGCTAACATCCAAGATCGTAAGAATATCGATATTCCACGGCGAGATACCTTGAGATGGAGAATCATATTAACAGATGTACAGGTCACGTCCCATCTCTGAAGGATGAGTTGAAATCAAAATAAATTGAAAATCAAGAATAATGAAATTACCTTCTTTAAAGAGCTACAAATAATCGAAAAATTTATTTGGATTATTATTTTTATCGGATTTAAAAGTATAATTGTATAATGGAATTGTTTGTAACAGAATTTTCAGATGAATATTTAAAACGCATTTATTTTGAGAATAATTTTTTAAAGAAGATTTAGATGTAATTTTATCATTTTTTATTTTTGACTTATTTTAACTGGGACGTGACTTATGATATTCCCTGTATTTTATTCGGAATTAAATGAACCAAGTAAATTATTCAATGTTACATAAAAATTTCACAAGATATATACTACGCTATTTTCATGATAAGAAATTCGATTAAAGAAGATAACATTACTGTTCGCGTACATAATTAATCAATCTACGATAATCATCGTCGAAGCAATAAGGAGAAATCAAGCGCTTGACGGGGACGTCAGTACGAGCTCTCATATCATCAGCCAACATAAATGATAGAATAGAAGAGCGTGTTATAAATTTCATCTAGACTTTCCTCGCGATTCTTCCCGCTTCGCCGATAAATCGAAGCTCGCGGAACATCCGAGACTACGCGAGCGATGCCTTCTCTCGATGAAATAGCGGAGGCAACTGAAAACCGCCGTGAGTTGCCGATCTTCTTTAATCGGGACGCTTAATAGGGACCGAAATACGTGCAGGTTCGTGAAGTCTATCCGCGTGTCTGACGAGCGAGCACGTGCCTCGCGCCGACAATTCCCTTTTCGCTAGTCGAGAATGGGGGAGCAATTTCGCGAGAGGAGCTAAATGAGAATTTTTGTATATCATCGATCGCCGATATCCTCATCGTAAAAAGGAGGGAACAAATCGCCGGATGTATATCCGCAATCTTTTATTACTCCTTCATCCTCTCGCGGAATCGACACCTGTCGCTTTATCCACATGTCGTCTCACGCCTGTTACGATTTCCTTCCCCAGGGTATCAATCATGCGAGAGGACACGATAAGAGTGATTGATACTACAAGAAGGTATCGTCAAACCTCAGCGAACGTGATAAAAACGACATCGTTAGCGACGACGTCGCCTAAGGATCCGAGCGCGCAATCTTGCTCTCGCACGTGTGCACGCTGTTGCAGCAGCAGGCAGATATTACAACGGACTCGTGTGTTATTGCAACATCAAGCACTTTCACCGGTTCTCGACGCGCTGCCCCCGTTGCTCGATCTACACACGTACGATTCACATCAATCTCCATCCCAGAAAATCCGCTCGCTCTCACGAGAGGGAGAGAGAGAACGAGGATATCCTGGGCTCGGCTAAAACGATTTACTATCGCGGCTACAGCGATAGTAAATATCGCTATTCTCCGAGAAACATTCCAGCCATTTATAAGTATCGGTAGAATTGGTCGGTATTTCGCACGATTGCGAAATGTTGCATTTTTCAAGAAAGATGGGACGCGGAGACCGACGCGAAGCTTGATTTATATCTAAGGGAGAATAGAGACGAGATGATCAATATTCCCCGCTCGATCAATCATCATCGACATGTTCGAACATCGATATTATACCGCCGCCATTCTCTAATTCCGACACCGCTGTCGGCCAAACTAGTGGCTTCGTCGAACGAGGCCGTCATACTCTTTTCTCGCTATATAAATACGTGCATACACACAGAGAGATTCAGCCTCGGTTGTTCTGGCAGCGGAGAAGACGCTCCTGTCATCCGTCAACGACGCGGAGGTCTATACATTACGTAAGGCATCGCTCTTGTTCTTTCTCTCGCCCACCATTTCCTCGCTCTCTATCCATTTCCTCCACCCCTTCCCCCTCTGTCCCCCTCTGTTCATTCCTCGTTCGACGTTCACGAAAAATAGAAGGGAGCCGACGTGCTCTTCCGGAGCTATTTGCGATATCGAAAATCTCCCCGTCTGGTTATTTAAACCGGCTAAAAAAAATTTAACAAAAAATTTATATCGAGATACTTGGAGGAATTTTTTTATGAGAGAAATTTAAGAAGCGTTTAATAATATATATCTATTTAAAAAAAAAAAATTAAAGTTCTCTGTTTTAAAGTTCTCTCGCTCGGGTATCTATAACATTAAATTGTATTAAATCTCGCTGCGAATTAAATTTAGCCGATCCGAATTCGCAAAACACGGCGCTGTGTAGCTGCGATCGGCTCATTGTGCGAAGATAATTGAGCGCCCGGAATAACCGCAGCTCCGCACCGGCAGCTTCAGCGCGAGCGGAGAAGCGCATTTATCTCGCGAGAGTCCGGGCCCGGAGAGCGAGCAGAGATGCATTGTTATGCATATAGGCGCGAGAGGATCAAACGCCGCCACGTTTATATACGTGCGGCGCGCGATATCGCGGTAAATAAATAGATTGCGAATTAATGGCGCGGATACGTCTGCCGCCTATGTGTATATATATATATGTATGTATTATATATAGCCGCTGTGGATTCGTCGTTTAACGCGCGACGAAAGATCCAATTGACAGATCCTCCGTTACGCGAACGCGATAACTCGACTATCGAGATTTAACACTCATACAACGTTCATTATCGTTTGCGAAATTATCGGGGTACATGTGTATTATACAGGATGTTTCTTAATAAGTGCGACAAATTTTAGGAGATGACTCTTTGTCGAAAATTAAGGGGGGTTTTTCATATAAACATATACTCCTACATCCCTCCCTGTGGAGTTACACTCCTCCAAAAATGGGGGTAAAAATTAGGTTTTTATTTTTTTTTTTTTTTTCAAATTTGGAACTAGTTAAAGAAATGAAATTAGGTGGATATTTTCTACTAGTAAAAAGGTTATTTATTAATATTTTTTTCAGTCTTCTCTCGTATTGTTACAAGGGGATGAAACTAGCAACCCCTATTTAATTTTTTATTAAAACTTTTTAATGTTTATGAAAAACCCCCCTTAATTTTCGAAAGAATCCTCTCCTAAAATTTTTCGCACTTATTAAGAAACACCTGTATATTCGTTTAAGAAAATATAGTCGTTCGAATTACATTTGCGTCCGAGTTTGTTTGTTCTGCGGGGATTTAATCGGGCTTGATTGACTACGTTATTTTAAACTCGACAATTTGGAAAAAGAGAGCTCTCGCAAATCCAGTTTTACGACTGGACGTTTAATGGAAACATTTTCTAACATTTAACATCTATCTTAAGAAAACTTTAATCCGCGAGAGAGAGAGAGAGAGAGAGAGAGAGAGAGAAGGGGGGAGGGGAGGGAGAAGGAGACTTATTAATAATCAGGGTGTTCAGCGCTGAAGATACAGAAGTTACGAAAACGACTTGAAATTAAAACTTCTCTCGGGAAAAAAACTCTTTTCAACTTCCTTCGAGAACAGAGAGCTCGCGCATCTGGCGTATACATGCTTCGCGAGATATTCTCTATGGAAACTAATAGACACTTATGTAACTTCGATCGAATGATCGTAAAGATAACAATTTGATGCCTGTTATTTAATGCGCGAAGCAATGAAGTATTGAATGCAGCGTATTGTCAGCGCGAGCAAACAAATTATAAATCAAGCGGATACGTCGCGGACAATTTTCATTCGCCGCGATTCTCGAATGACGTCCAAGCCGAATGTGTCGAGTCGCGAAACGGTAAATTCCCGTATTTGTGTCTCAATTATCAAGATTCAGCGCGGCCGTAAATAAATAAAATATTTGCCGATATTCTACAAAATTCATGAAAGCAATCGATGGAAACCAAATATTTCAATTACGGCTTCGCTGCACGCGCTAAAAATCATTGACACACAATGATCGACTGCCGTTCCATTTTCGCGATGCGACGATATTGTTTGGACGATAGACACGAAGATATTAAACGCGTCGATCGTGGACACGTCGAAAATTGAAATGATATGAAATCTAACAAAAACGAAGTAGAAATGAGCCACGTCAAAATCATCGGATATCAAAGGGAAAATATGAATAATGAAATGTCGAAATAAAAGACGCCTCGATAATATTCAACGTCGCTTCGCGTTATTCATCTACCGCTTCCCGAAAAATTCGACGAGACGCCGCGAAAACGTTTGTAAGCGACCATGTTTCGACTTAACACGATTGATCGAGTAGATCTCCGCAGCGAGAGAAGGAAATGGAGGGCAAACGAATCCCCGGATCGGTCGACGCGGCGCACCTGTTTGCTCGTAAAGTGTTTTGGGTTACGTGTGTGCGCGAAGGACTCCGAGTTTTCTCGCAAATGTGCATGCGACTTGACGTCCAAGGTGACGTAACGACACGTTTGGCGACCGTTTCGTTTCGGCTGCATGCTTTATCTCGACCACGCGATCCGCGCGATAGATTTCGGAAAACTCGAGCATGATACAGGAGGAAACCACCGCCGTTTCCGTTGCAACGTTTACTTGTCCCACGGTGAAAATCTATTTCATCGTAATTGCACCAGGTTCGACCCTAAAAGTCTCCGTCAACCTGCGCTCCGACGTTCGTTGGTCGGCGTTATTGTGCGTCGGCCTCTTTCTCGCGTCCCCCGCTAACTTTATACGTACCTCACGAATTACGATAATGTCGCGAATGGGCACGAGAGCGAGGCACGTTTGCTCCAGAAAATGCACCCGCCGCAAATGCGAACACGGCGAAGTGACGGCAAAGTGCTCGTCAAATTATAGATATGCACTCGGGGAAAACGTTTACCCTGTCGTTGAAGCATACGACTACGACGGTACTTGCTCGATAAATTTCCTTCTACGAGAGCGGTACCGGTTCTCCTAAGCGACTCATTCGGAGCGAGAAGAAATAAAAACGAGAGAGAGAGAGAGGGAGAAAGAAAGAGAGCAGGAAAGAGGATTCACCTTTCCCCCGGTAATTTCATTATCTCGGGATCGTGCGCAGATGTCACGACGTCTTTATTTAACCCACATTAACGGTGGCGTGATGAACTCGCAAATAAAAGATTACGTTTCTCCTACGCGAAGATTACAGAAAATACTCGTCCTATAATTCTGAGTAAATTTCCCGAGCAATATATGGAATCACTTTCGATCCGAATTAAAAAGGCTCTCTCGCTGCATCCCATCAAGATCATCAATAATGCATGTTTCAAGCGCGACAGCATTAAGAGGCTATTAGTACGTATCGAGCACGTGGAAAGAGATTTACGTACAGGTATATTGACGAAGCGCGCGCTCGGCGAAAGTTTCACGTCTTTTATTATCGGAACTTTTCATTTGAGAGAGGGAGAGAGAGAAAGAAGGAGGATAATTTAGTTTCATCTCATTTTTTAAAATTGTTAAATAAATAAAGAAGAAGGGAGAGAGGAAGAACATTCATTTATCATGTAACTTGATGGAGGCCACCGCGTGCAAATTGCTCGCTCACTTATCACCGATATCAGGCCAATTTTTGCCTCCCCAATATCGACTCATAATTCACAAAACAGCGTAAAATATTCAACGCCTCTTTTCCGCTAATCCCGACGCGTATCGCGAATAAATTCAAACAACCTGGCAAAGGGTTGCCGACTCTTCGCCGACGCGTATGTAGCATGTATGAATACTTGTCGTGCTAACCCTAATACACGCGACCAGCATTATATGGGTTATTTTAGATGCATTCGCTCTCGTGTTATTACGCGCCGACTATTTAGATTTTACCTAGAATAGAAGCGCGCTAGGGACAGACGGGCCAGATAACTGGATCGAATTTGGCACACAGACAGATCTAATTATGTATTTATAAATGGATCTCATACATATAAAGGATTCACTATATATGCCACCCCTTATATATTGTCAGTAATAGTATAAATATATTATAATAAAATATAAAACACATCTGCGACATATCTCTTTAATATCGGCGAAGCTTCTTTCTCTCTCTCTCTTGCGTTCGATGTGTATTGAAAATGTAGAGAAAATTTCAAATTTATCATGATATTATAATATATTAAAATTATTTAAATTAGATCAAACTTCCCCTAGATGCAAACTACTTAACTACTTCGATAAGAGAGCGCGTATAACATTTATTGTTTAAATCGAAAAGCGATTTATCATTTTATTTAGTTTCCTTGCTTTGATTAAAAGAGGACAATCCAATGTCTCGATCGCCGAACAGAGTGATTCACGAAGAAGAACGCAACGCATCGTCTTGTGCTGATCACGTCATCGCGTATAACACTCGATGCAATTGCCTGTAACCCGTCTCATCAGCGGATCATCGCTCATAAACGATCTCTATTCCGATATGTATATAGATCGTTCGCGGCATCATCAGATAAAAATAAATCGTGCCCCCCTCGGGAAATATCTACGTGTTCCATTGACGAATCGAGTTCGCTCGAAATCGCGTTTTGTGAATGATTTTACGAAGGAGAAGAGACGCTGTTCCTGTTGCGCGAAACAGCGTTCGCAACTTTTCAATTACCGCGACTCGGACGGTTCTCGATGAGCAAAGCCTTTGCGAGGAGCACGAACGCCAACTCGTTCGCCGATAATGAACAGAAACGACCGCGCGATAACCAACTTGGAGAACTCGAAGACTCAAAGTAAAATTAAAACTTCGCAGCTTGAATACAGAAACACGATGTATCTCATCCGAGATACCTGGATCTTGTCTCGCGCTTGAGGGACCCGGAACCAATTTCCAACTTCTATATAGTCTAGTTAACTCGATTTTTGCGCGAACATTGCGCGGTAATTCACTTTCAACATTTTCCATCTCATGGAAATATGCATGTATACATATACATATATATATACGCACATACATAGCGGAGAATGTCAGTGGAACGAAATTCCGAAGTCGACTTCCGGGACGCTCAGGCAAGGGATACAAGGGTCGCGAGGCTTACCTTACGCGGTTCCGGTGCATAAATTCCAGGCAAGGGCGCCAGCAGGTGCAGACCAGCGGGATTCGGGATACCAGAAGCCGGGTGTCCCGGTGGTATCGGCAGCGGCACCAGCTTCAGGCCCCAGGGCAGATACCAAGGCGCCGTGTGATGCATCCTGATCGGGGGTTCTTCTCAATCACGATCGGCGATGCAAATCGATCGAGGATCCAGCGTGCGATTTCACCTCGCGATCGACGAGACGATCGGGAAAACAGAGACGAAGAACCGACGATGTTTTTTTTTTTTTCTTTTTCTTTTCCTCGAAGAGCCGGAGGAGACGAGGGCAGAGCGAGAGGAAAGAGAGGATCACCTTGGCATTTTCCAAGCCAACTCCGTGTCCGCTACCGAGATGAACTTCGGTAATAAACTAATTTTCTCGAAAAAAAAAACAATCCCCTTAATCCTCGCGACCAAGAGCACGTCACACGCGCGAAGGATACGACAAACGATTACGCGCGGTTAACCTCGTCATCGCGCGTGCGCTTAGAGAAAGTGCATTAGGAATTGATGCCGCGCTCTTCGGAGTCGTGACACACCGAATGTCACGCACCGTATATATGCGTGTATATACTAAATGTGCGTATACGTGCTCGTGTCGTCGATATAACACGCTCGATTCGCGAAACGCGAAGAGATACCTCTCGACAACACGTGTCTGATAGAAACGCGCGGCGTCGACTGATCAAGGGAGTCTACGACGCGAGCACATGGCCGCGCGCGTCGACTCCCCCCCACCACTCCTCCCACCATCTACGGCATCCCCCACCATCACCGCTAGATCAGCGGGCTCCGAGTCGGCAACGTATGTACGTCACGAGCTACGACGAAGAATGAGGTTTGAAATCTAGTTTTACATATCGATATTTCTTTCTTTTCTTTAGCATATAATTGTTTACGAAGATTTACATTTCGTGGATTATTTTAATTTTTATATACAGGGTGTCAGAGCGATCTGTTCACAAAAAAAAGCTCTTGTAGCTTACCTCGACAGCTTTTCAAAACACTATAATAAAGTATTTTTTTCATCGAGTTATGAGGCTTGAAATAATCTCTTAATTTTACATAAACCATAAAATATCTAGTAAAATATTCATTTTTCGATTATCTTACCTTAATATTTTTATATACAAAATAATGAGAGGAATCAATCGGTGTAAAGAAAACACATAATTGTTTCGAAGAAAAAATATGTAATTTGCAATTAACAATTACATATTTTTTTTACATAAAAGTATTAAGGTGAGATAATCGAAAAATAAATATTTTACTAGATATTTTATGGTTTATGTAAAAATTAAGAAATTATTTCAAGCCTCATAACTCGAAAAGTATTCGAAGAAAAAATATTTTATTATAGTGTTTGGAAAAGCTCTCGAGGTAAGCTACAAGAGCTTTTTTTGGGAACAGATTGCCCCACTCTGTATATGTAGAGGCTTCTTTTAAGCTTTCATAGACAGTTTATATGTGAGGATCGACCTTCAAGGATGTAGCGTTTTTTCTTTAAAACTATTTTACTATTTACTTCATCATACTTTAGTTATTTTATGTGATTAGACTAAATTGTTTTGTTATCATTATCATTGGAAACGTTTATCATTCGTGCTGTCTTTCCTTGTTTACATAGTTTGTGTTCATATACGCTAGTATGTGATTACATGATTAAAGATGAACACGGTTTGAACTTTAAGAATAAATTCGTTAATCCGCTTTGCGTCGAATTTCTAGTGATCCATCATTCACATATCGTTTCTCTGTTTTCTCTATGAAACGAAGTTGGATTTCGTTTCGCGTAGACAACAATGCATAACCTTGACCTTGCTTCGTACGAAAAATACGTGTGCGCTTGCAACAACAGTTATTAAATTAGATAAAAATCATACTTCAAAGTGCCATATCTCTGTCTGAATTAAAAACAGCTCTTGTTTCATTCAAAGAGTATGCTTATTGTAAGCACTGTGTATATTTTATACGTCGAAATTAAAATCACTTGTGAGAAGAGAAATACGTAACTTTTTGTAAACAATTATCTAAATCCTAATAAAAATACAAATATGTTATGTATTATAATATAAGGACATAAAGTTCACTATTTTTTATTTCAATTTTAATCTAATATTATAGTGTCGATAAAAAAGATAAATAAGATAAATATAAAGATTTTCATCATTTTCTCCCTTATCATCAGTTCGTTTATCTGTTAGTCTTATCACAATAAAAAGAAAGTTATACAATAAAACATATTTCCTGTTGCTAAACTATTAATTAAAAAATACTTATAAAATACTTATAAAACTAATTAAAAAGTATTTATTCTTTTGCATTTTAATTTCATTTATTCTTTGTAATGTAAATAGTACTGCGATTAATATATCCCGAAAAATATAGAAAGAAAATAATACTCTCAAATTCTAAATTGTGTTTTGTTCATCGTGTAATCAATATCATTTTTATTGTTATAAAAATTATGTAATTATTTTTAAACTATCCTTGTAATACAATATATTATACATATATCTGTAATAAAATATATACAATATACTAAAATATATAACACGCAAAATTTCTTATTGCGCATTCGCAATAGAAAAAACCGAGAGAGTTAAATCCGAATTTTGATGACAAGTACAGCAAGGTATTCCAAAGAAAACAATTTTGTTTAAATCTCATTTCGGAATTAATGGCGCATGGATATCACAGGATCAAGCTTTGATGTCAGGGAACGCGTCGCGACGAACGTTAGCTTGTTCGCGAGAATTAAGGGATATCCACCGGACGGTAACTTATGCTGAATCCGAATCATCCGGTTCGCTGGCTCGCTGATTTCGGAGCAATCTAACCGGACCGCCGAACAGAAGCGCTTGACGCGTGTCTACGTCAGAGATATAACGGACGTTCAATTCGCGATTAATTTAGACCTGAACCGAGAGCGAGTCGAATGTCAATGAGAAACCAGAGATATACAGAGATGAACGGTAACGAAATAGAAACACACTCGACATAAGCCGGTCAAGTTTACTTTAGATAATTAAATGGAAATTTTAATGCCAAGATAATGATGTGGAAATAATTAACGAATAATTAAAAATATAGAGAAATCTAGCGATAAAATAATCGTTAAATGTGAATTATATTTCTTGGAATTAGTGTCAGGCGCGAAGGTGAAAAGACAAATTTCCAAAATAAGAAGAGGACATTAAATTCACGTTATCGTTCGATATTATATCAGCATAACGTTTTAATTAGAAACTAAATTTATGGCCTCGATACTCGTGTCCGCAATACATGTGCATCCGGTGGAATTATAATTAAGTATAGTTTAATTAGGCTGTCCCAAAGTTGGATGTGTACACCCGGGAAAACTGACCCCATCTAACTTCAACCCCGGAGATGGCTCATGTCCGTCGTAATGGAACCCCCATCGGCTCGATTTTATCATTTATTTATCGACATTACTTTGCAAATTATGTACACTCCAAGCGAGTCCGTCGTTTCGTACAATCGTAAATCGACAAAGACCGAGTGGACGTTCCGTTCAATATGTAATTTAATCTGATATCAAGATAGATTGAGGGGGTATCTTTGAAATGGAACTGATGCAGCCAATGTTGTTCCGTGCAGGAGATAGAAAGACAAATATCTGGCATGTAAACACGCGATGTTACCCTCCCATTCACTTTCAAACGCGCCGAGTGACGTCGGCTATTCCATTTCCATGGCATTGAAATATATGCGGGGTATGTTTGTGAAAAGATGGGAAATCAATAGCAAATACAGGCTTTTCTATTTCAGCCCTCGACGCGCCTAAATTCGTAAAGATCCTTTATAAAATAAGAATTAACTTTTGCAAAATATGATCGACGCTCGTTCATCTCGAAACGTCTGTCATTCTCTTTCGTTTAGTTTCTAGTATTTGCGATTTCTACGTCGTATTACGAAAGACAAATCATACATCGATACGTAAAATAACGTCTAGATAAGCGATCGTTCTTCGTCTTCCGCGATCCACACAGTCATTGGTAAATAACTGTGCACGAGATATATGCAATATGTCAAAGTAAATATTGACAAGCGATTAACCGTGCGTTCGCCGAATATTAATATTAATACGCTGACGCTGACAACTTGGTAATGACGATTTCACCACATTCATAGAAATTCCTAAGCCGTCGATTAACAACTCCATTAATTGCTCGATTTCTCGCAGACAAGACAACACAAACTCGCACAAAGACTAAAAATAAGCGTGAACTCTATCAAGAAAAACAACCTGTTATTCTTGCATAATCCAAACCCGCTTTAATTATGGTCAAGCTCTAAAAGGATACTTCGTTTCGCGCTTTTACAAGAAGAGCTTTTTCAAACATTGTTATTCGGCTTAACGGAGCAGCAAAAAGAATGAGAAAAACAACTGGAAACTTCGGTAGGAGGAGGAATCCACGACCTGTGACACCATTTATTAATCCAATCGAACTTTTACCTAGGATCACCAAAGGGACGAACTCGCGGACAAAACTTTTTCCATTCATGCTACAATAAAGTTCACATTGCCACGCGCATCCGAATCAGTGAAATGGATCTAACGAAATATTAGCTGAAGCACGAGTCAATATTTTAGTTTCCGAGAATTCGTGAGATATATCAGGAAAAGAAAAAAAAAACTCTCTATCACATCTATAATAATTCTTTGATATTTTCCATCGATATCTCAAAGATTTGAATTTTCGAAATTCAAATCGCTGTCTTCATTTATTCTCGCGAAAAAGTTTTGGACCTTACGTACAAGTAAGTTTCGGGCAAAAAGATGAAATCGCGAAAAAGGAGCAGTGATGCGGTCGCAAAAGCTACATCTTCGATTCCGGATTCTCGACTCGGAAACTTTAAAAAGTCGTCGCTCGTAGATAAAAGTCGAAAAGCCGATGTGCATTATCGTAAAGTGTATTATCGTCGTGAACATATTTCGCGGTTACTTACTAAAACGCATGTTCTTTCAGCTTGTATACACACACGTATACAAGGAATGTATCCAGACAAAAGAACTAAAGAAAGAATTGTTTTACTGAAACGCGAACTTAGATTCTCGATCTCGGAGCTAGTCCTTTCGTTAGGTTACAATTTGTGTAAATGTATTTTTATACGGGACACGCGATGGATCGTTGACATGGGGGCCAACTTTTGCGTAACACACGTCAACGTAGCCGTATCACTCTCGAACGAAAGAACACGCACAAACCGCTCGCAGGATCGCGTGCCTGATTAAAAATGTTTCCTTGTCCCACTTTACGGGCATTTAGTATCCATTCATTCAAATCGATAAACATATAATTTATTGTTAGATATATTTGCGAACATGTAAATGAAAAGAGATATAAATCTGTGGTTTAATATACAAGAGTATTATCCAACTGGGGATAAATAATTTTTAGATTATTACTGGACGAATTAATATATTAATTTTGCTCTCGATATTAATTTATAAATTAATTAATTTATAAATATAATTATAAATATAATTATAATTTATTGCTATAAAAGACACATTTATGTCTTTTTTTTTAGATTGTAATATTAATTCTACCAATCGATCCACGAGCACTTTACAACTTACCCGATTGAGTTGCATGTATGTAACGCGAATATGCAAATTATAATCCACTTACGCGAGAAACAAACGTTAACTGTCAAATTACTGTCACTCAATAATCTTGCAATGATATATTCTCTATACGCGTTGACTAGTATGAAGATATAAAAAGAATCCCCAGGTCAACTCGAGCATAAGCTTGATAAAAAATCAGACATGACATAAATTTCTACATCTCCCAATAAATAATAATATCATCGATATCTTTTTTTAATCCTTTTTTAATTTATTATATCACTAATATCTTTGTATCTTTTTTAATGAGAACATTGCGCAAAGTTGCAAAGTTATCATAAAATTATCACGTCATTAGTATAGCTAAAGTTCAAAAAAATCGACGAAAAAAAGTGTAGATATGCATTCTGCTCTCTTTCTCTCTCTCTCTCTCTCTCTCTCTCTCTCTCTCTCTCTTTCTTTCTATAATCTTTCTTTCTAAACCGAAATAGATGACCGCGGTTCTCCAGCCGGCAATCTCGTCTCTCAGAGGCTCAGGGTGAATTACAGTCGCCCGAACCTTCTCTACTTGGCGCTATAACTCGCGTAGGTGGACAAAGAGAGCCGCGCCCAAGGCTATTTACCCCCGTTGATGTTTGTTGCGAATAAAAACAGGCCTCGCGGCGCCTCGGATTTCTCGTAACAGTTCCGGAAGAAAAACTTGGTGGTCCGCGTCATCGTCGACGCTACATCGGTTATTTCGATCGGCTGGAGCGATCTCTTCCGTTTTCTCGTCACGCGATAAAGCAACGAAAACATGTCACCGAGACGATGAAAATCCCGACAATACAAACAACACTTTTGTGTCTCTCGACATGCTGATAAATAATACGGTCGTGACAAAGCTCCCTTGAAAAGCAGCCGAAGGTGTAATTTGTTAAAAAGGGGTGGGTAGAGAAATATGGCGCCGCGCAAGAAATGGCAAGAGTTTTTGGCGAGCGAGAGAGGTGACTCCGCGCAAGACGAGTCGCTTGTTTAAAAGCACCTGTCGTCGGTTTGTCATTCGCGATATAAGAGAATATCGTCGCGCGAGACTCGGCCGACTGCGAATAATTTACAAGCACGTTCGTTTAAACACGTACGCGTACGCGTGTAGGAAAAGAGAGCAGCTTAATGGCTACTATGAGATTCATGAAACGGCATTACGATCTTTCGACAAGGAATGCACCATTCGTTGCGCCGGCATTTGCCTCCGCATAAAGCGAAGACGCATATTTAGATCGAGCCTGGATGAACTTTTCTGAATTTCATCGCGACGGAACTAATATTATTACGAAATTCAATGAGCTCGATTGCGAATCGCGAGAACGTGCTCACTCGAACGAAGAGAATTAGACGCGTATATAAGTTGCAATACGATGAGGATTATTAGAAATCATTATGGTTCCTTATAAGACCGGTTACGCGGGTATACCCACATAATGAGCAATTATAAAAATGATTCTATTAACTATATCTTATAATACATAACTTTACGCAACTTTATATAATCGCTGATGGCAAGGGAATCGATATCCCATTCCGTAATCAGTTATGCAACCGGAATTTCTCGAGCGCACTTTCATACCGCATCGTTAAATGAAAGGTGGAGGCATGAAATTGTGATCGATGCCCTAAATATCCGAAATTTTGTCGGTTGAGTAAGAATGCGTGCGTGTTTGATCACTGTAATATTACACGCGAGAGAAACTCTGCGTTAAAGAGGTGTTTAATTTATCTTGCGAAATTAAGCGTAGCGAGAAAGATGAAGCAAATCGATCTTTATTGCCGAGTCACGTTCTCTCTCTCTCTATCTCTCCTCTGATGAACCTACGACGTGAAGAGCAAACTTCGCTTCGAACTAGCCTTATGCTACTTTGCCATTTTACGAAAATGGAACGAAGTCGTGAGATGAAGTCTGTGTTTAGTTTCGTAACTCTAGCCGAGTAACATTGGCTGGGATTATAATTCTTGTGCTTTGAAGAACTTCATTATACTCGATGTGTCTTCAAAGTGCCAACAATAGGAAAAATATTCGAAAGATATTCTAAGCACGTGGTATTAACAATTAATATTAACAATTAAATAAATTTCGATATATAAGTAAATTTAACATCGATCTTAATTTACATAAATCATTTATGGTAACAAGGGTTCTGACGCAGAAAATGCTTACGGATAAAGAGTCAAGTGTCGCTAAAGCGAATGCATGATCGTGCTGCAACAATGGCTACTAGCATGCTTGATTTTTGTCGATAAACCGATGACCGGAGTGATGCATTTTAACGGCTATGATAACGGCCGAGTGTAAATTTGTCGATCTATACCGAGAACTTCACTTCCTTTTATCACGTTAACAAAAAAAATGATCAACGGGTTGCACTCGTACACACATGTTGGCACACAAAACATTACCAGTCAGTCGTGCTTACATTTTGAACAAACTACATTGATTAAAAAATTAACATTAACAGACTATATTAATTAAAATTAAATTATTGAATGTCACCAGAGAAAATACAATTCTTTTTACATTTATTCAATATTTTAATTGGTACAGTAAACGCACTGTTTAAATTCAATTTTGATAAAGAAACTGATATGATATTGGAATGGTATTTTGATTTTTCAGAGAAAATATCTCTGTATTATACTGCATAACATTCATATTTCATAAATCAACTTAATTATAAAATCAGTCTAATAATATTACATAATCGATCTAATAACATCGACACAATAACATTACGAATACACATATCTCTCTATAAGCGTAAAGCAGAGCAGAATCTATATTTTTTGCAAAACTCATTCATATAGCACGGAATTGGCAAGTGCAGCGAAAATTCCGCATGGTAGCAAACGATACCGATACACTTCGTATACGACGGAAATGCCGCGCGATAGCAAACGGTCCACTTTATATTTTTTGGACGAAATATTTTATTTACAATCCGGAAAACCTTCCAATTTATCCAAAAAGTTCCGCTCGCAGATACTGTACACTCCGCAACGCATATATACTACTATCTGGTACATTTTAATTTAAAATAAAACTTCTATGTGGAATTAGCATCTTCCAATTTCGGAATTTCAGTAGACGACAGATAGAGTGTTCTCTCCAAAAAATGTTACAGTCAAAAATTTATATATATATATATGTGGTTACCTTGTTCTCATCCGAGATTCTAGTGGAAAGATATAACGACGCGAATCTCTCTCTCTCTCTCTCATATATATATATATATATATATATATATATATATATATATATATATGAGAGAGAGAGAGAGAGAGATTCGCGTCGTTATATCTTTCCACTAGAATCTCGGATGAGAACAAGGTAACCACGTGTAAACATACGAGTATGTCACAAAAACAAGCGGCGAATTTTATCTGCGTGTCGTCGCATTATCTCTCGCGAAAAATATATGATCTCTTGTATTATCTCTTGTAAATTACGTGACAAATGTTAAAAGATTTAATCGCGATTATTTCCTGTGAAAACTTACAAATAATCAATACGACTGATTAACTGTAGAGACTGACAGGTCATATATAAAAATAACCAAGGTGACGATTATTTATCGATGCAAGTTTTATTATTCACAATATATTTATTTATTTATTTATTTTTTATTTATTTATTAATTAATTTATTTATTTATTTATTCATTCATTTATTTATTTATTTATTTATTTACTTATTTATTTGTTGCCACTACAAAATATTTTATATTTTTATCGACGAACTGATGACCAATATTAAATGAAGAATATTTCTTTAAGTTTCAAATTAGTTATCAATATATACTTATTTATGGCTTTTCGTCAATCCATGTAAATCAATTCATATATTACTTCGCGCTCACAATCTGGAAATGATAGATAAATATTTACGTGAAAAATTCAAAATGCGCGAAACAAAATTTACTTGACTTCGAGTTAAAGAATAATTAATATATATTTAAATAAATATATTTAAAGTAAGAAAAGTATAAGGGTAAAAATGATAAATTATTATATTTCATTGTGATATATATTTACGAATAATAATTAAATTAAAAGTTTACGAGTAATTAATCTGAAACTCAAGAAATATTTCTTCATTTATTTTGTAGTATAACATTTCATTAATGAGAGAAAATTATATTATATACTCGTTCTTTGTTTTCTGTAATGTATAGCGCGCTATTGTTTACGTACATTAAATATTTCATTGTAAGTATTTTGCTCGTTATTTTCAAGTTAAAAACGCAAAGTAATACGCAAACAGTCGTACCGAGAGATTTGAATAACCAAAAAAAATTATAATTCATTAACATTAACAGTTTATTAAAGATCAATTTGAAGAATTTAAGGGAAAATGAAATATATTTCATATTTATTTTATAATATAACATTAAATATTTTGTTAACGAAAGAGAAAGAGAAAGAATCCTTATATTGTGTTCGATCTTTGTTTTCTATGTATAGAGCGCTATTGTTGATATCACGCGGTCATCTTGTCATTCACGAAATGAAACTTGAAAACAGTAGGATGGTAGATATGGTAGGATAGTAGAGATGGTACATACAATGGTATATACAAATGGTATATATAAATAGAAACGCTGTGTACGAAGGGTCAACCACAGTACATGTATTGTATGGCAATCATTCTACATTTCATTAGAAATATATTGCGGTACAACGAATATAATTTTAGGAAATACATATTTTAGAAAAATATGTATTGAAATAATACTAGCAATATAAGGAAAAAAATATGTACTAGGAATACTTTTATTCTGCGGCAGTACTGGCAATACTGGCAATATTGATAATAAAATAATAATATTGACACTAAAATAATAATAGGAATACTAACATTATTAACAATACAAAAGCAACACAATGACAATGTTAGCAATAAAATGTATTGTATTGCCAAAATACATTTTCTGTGTAGTGGTTGACCCCCACGACTGTGTATGTATTATTATGTTATCTTTCGAGACAGAATGGCGTGAAGTGCCGAGAGACACGTACTATGATTATCAGCTCACGATTGATAAATTTTCGCGATAAATGATTCGTAAAAGTATCGTGATGATGATTATTTATTGAAGCATCTACATTTCGCATATTCGTTGAAAATATAATCGCTTCGACAAAGAGTGGGGATTATAAATCATTTAATTGCAAAATTTATTGATGATAATATTACATCTGCAAATATGTTTGAAATCGAGTATATTTCTCATCGCTTTTCGTTTATTTAAGTATAATATGTTCATCATTTTCAGATTAAAAGCGCGGAGTAAATCATCGCATCGATTTACATAAGAAAAAAACATAATATATTGAACGTTTAATAATTTATATATATATTTCGAATAATTTATATATATAATTTAATTGTCTGATCGTAATTTGTCGCGAGAAAATTAACATTTTTTAATTAAATATTAACTTCTACAAAATTTTCATATATTTATTCAAACAAGATAACAATCAATCAAACAGAGCTTATACTATTTATTAATTATATTCAAATTTTAAAATAAATATTGTAAATGAGATGATATTTTTCATATAATTTGTATTGCAAAATTTCTCCGTGTAGATGCCGTATTATTTTCCGTATATGTTTTCTTGTGGAAATATAAGATTCGCGTACGGCAATGCGTTCGAACACAAAGTGCCGTGCGATCGCAATTAACTGTGTTTTTATGAGTGTTGTGCGAGTGCCACAAAAAGGCTATCAAAATGGACAAGAAGGAAAGGAGGCTCGGTGGCATCGGAGCAACCATAAGGGTGAATACTTTATAATTTATTTAATTATTTGTCATGTTTTATAAAAATAATTGCTTCGCGATAGTAATCCATTTTTTTATCATTAAATAATATAATGTGTATATATATTTTTAAATTTTATTTTATGAAATACTTTTAAAATATTTATAATAACAAATAATTAATAGTTTTATATAAAATATTTCAATATTACATTGAAATTTATGATTATCATTAATTATGTATTATGTATGTATATACAAGATTATTTATGTATTATGTATGTATATACGAGATTATTTATGTATTATGTATGTACATACATAAGAGAATTAAATTTTGACTATATATATAAAAGATTCTTTTATAAAAGTTTATATTAAAAAATCTTTCTTCAGAATTTATGTAAAAATTTCACGTTAAATTATTTAACATCTATTTAAAAACAACAGAGAATTAAATTGCGCGCTATAATTACTTTTTATATTAATTGTTTTAGACATTGTTTTATAATAGGAATTTGCATTTTACAAATTAACATGTAGTACAACTCTGCTATTATGCATTTCTCATATCGTTGAGTGACAAATTATTTTTTATTATTACAATTTAATTCAACTGAAATATTAGGTTAAACAGAGTCATTTTGGCTGTTAGTAAATTAATTTTTTCTAAACACAAAATATCCCAAGGCAACAATGTTTGTTTTCTGTATATAACGCTGATTTCTCGTAGTTGTACGTTATTGCCACAGTATATCTTTTTTGTCGCTACTTCATTCTCTCAACGACGAAATAAAAAAGTCGAAATTTTGCGTCGCGATATTTTATCATCGAGACAACGACATAATATTTTTCGAAATAACTCTTTCCCTCCGCCTACAAGTAAAATGTCATTGTAATGGCAACGCGAACATTTAAACGACAGGACTGTTTGCGAGTTCATTTAGAGATAGCACGAATAAAAAACCGATAAAGAACGTCTCACATGTACAGTCTGGTTTCTCGCCCACTTAATCGTTTATCACGCGACACGTTTTTACGAGGCCGTGCACGGCCCCCTATTACTACTAACGAGACCGTTAATATCGTAACATCAAAGAATAACCGAGTTTCGCAGCCGAAAGTCGGGCTCCGTGAACGAGTATGTGTTTAACGTTTCGACGTTTCATTATCGACAAATTTTACGACGCTCCTCAGGGACTCATCGCCGACACGTGCTTCCTTTGAAATGAAACCCGTTCGTTTCTTCGGCGTTCGCGCGACACGTTCTCATTCGGATGAGATCAAGGGAGAACAAAGTTCTCACGTAAAAATAACGACGACTCTCTGATGATACCAGATGCTACACGATCGTCATGACCTACCGTATCTAAGAGTGATTCCGCATCGAAAACCTAGATAACATACTAACATGACGCAATCGTGCACGTAATTATCTTAATCAGCTGATCCTTTTTCAAGAGAATCGTCGTATAAATTACGTAAAAAAACAAATTTATGATAATTTCCCAGTGACTTTAAAAAGTCCGATATTTTTTCAAGATGCTAATTTTAAGAGATTATTTCGAGATTATTGAGAAACGCAAACTTAAATTTTTAAAATTGACCTAATTATTATCGAACATATAATGACAACGTCTTGATATATCGAGTTTGTCTATTCTCGGCTATGGCGTTTGGTTAAACAAATTTCAGTTAATAAAACGTGCAACATTTATTCGATCGACCTCGATGAATAAAGTCGCGCGACAAACTCGGACGCGAATGTTGGTCGAAAAAAAATTATTCAGCGACGAGCTGGCGTATACATAGTTGCAAAATAAATGGATCCAAAAATAATCCGAGATATCGCGGCCATATCTGCAGTCATACATCATTTATATATCTCCGACTACAAAGTCTTGGATAAATTTGGAGTCGTTCATTTCGCACAAACTTAATAAATTATCGCGTGTGCACGGTACAACAATTATGTCTTATGAAGTTAATCATTTTTCACGTAAGACACGTTTCGTATATACAGGGTGTCCCGAAACTAACGCTTGATATTTTAAAGGCAGATTCTCTGGCCAATTTAAAAACGATTTTTCCTCAGCGAAAATGTCGCGGCACTAATAGTTTTCGAGTTTTCGAGTTATAAACGATTGAAAATAAAGGATTTTTCGCAATCTAAGGCTTATGGGAATAAAATATTAATAAAGTCACATTCTTTAGATAATTTTAGGTAGAGTTTACTTTAATAGAATTTTAATTTAAGGCTTAGTTAGAAAGATACATGATGACAAAAATTGGGAATATGCAAAAAATAATGATCTCCCTCGACATTTTCGCTGAGGAAAAATCGTTTTTAAATTGGCCAGAGAATCTGCCTTTAAAATATCAAGCGTTAGTTTCGGGACACCCTGTATATGTGAAGTATATTCAGTTTTCGACAAATAGACAAATAATAAATCATTTCGAGGATCAGAGGAAGCATGAGTTATATATTTACAGCAGTGTCTTTTACTGCCAATTGCGACTCGAAATCGTCAGTTCGTGCATAATTTTGCACTTAAATGTTTTATCTATCCCGGCGTCTATATACGAATTACATTTGTCAACGTTGAAAACCAATCGCATCGATGTCAGCAGAATTGCGTTAATTCCTAAAACAGTTCTCTCCTTATCCACAGATAGAACCGCGAAGGTAAACAGCTTTATCGGGGCTGCGCGGCATTAAATCGAGAATGTGGACCGCGAACGCAGCCTTAAAAAAAAAA
The DNA here is from genome assembly GCF_025532165.1 of Camponotus vicinus. Classification (NCBI taxonomy): domain Eukaryota; kingdom Metazoa; phylum Arthropoda; class Insecta; order Hymenoptera; family Formicidae; genus Camponotus; species Camponotus vicinus. The sequence continues at coordinate 12,174,693 of NW_028141978.1, read as the reverse complement.
TGACACCGTAATACAATGCGATATTTTATCCCGGTCCGACCGCGACGAGCCTCGGGAGATTCAATGCTCTGCATTGCAGTCGAGGGATGCACTACCGAATCGTCTTAGCTTAAGCTTAGTCCCCTTTTAGCCCGCTTTAGCCGGCCTCGTCGTATCTCACTCGCCGCGCGAAACACACAGACGTCATTTTTCATCTTCGCGAAGACACCGGCGCTGCGATATAATTCCACGGACGCTGCGACGGTACATACTTACATCATTTAACCCTTTGCACTTCGTCCGCATTAGCGATAAGCTGGCAGCGCGCCGTATCTCTTATAGAGCGTACGGAGAAAAAGAAATGCGCGAAAATTTTTCGCAAATAAATACCGACATTTTTATTATTTCCTAAGTTTTCCTAAATATTTTTACATCACACATATTCTTGATATGACGTATACTTTTCTATTAGAAATTTCCTCTAGCTCTCTATTTTCACATTATTTACCTCACTTGGAGTTGTAACATACGCGGTCGAAAAATTGAAAAGTTTTGCAAATAATGTTTTGCATAATTTATATTTGTTTCGTTTAACGTTTAAAATAGTTTCGCCACAATAAGACGAACAAAAGCTTTTTTGCTAGTGCGTAATTTATGTCTTGTGATCTCAAGGAGTGCATTGTGTGCTTGGCAACAGGTGAAGGACGTTAATTAAGAAGTTTGCGCCGGTATTTCGAGCAAAACCCGAGTCTCGGGACGACGAGTGCGCTCTCTCTCTCTCTCTCTCTCTCTCTTCTACTGTACAATTTACACGCAGACGTTTAACGCGATATGAATGTTGCGCACGTCGTAACAACGTGTTAACAACTACCTGGAGATAATCCGCTTTTGTAAGGCGTTAACAACCTTCTACGTAATACTCGATGCATGCGCGTTTTCTGGGCGGATGTTGGACATGAAGCACGTTACTCCAAGAATAACTTTAAACGTACAGATCAACGCGTTATATATCCGTGAAGAAATAACTTCTGGTGGAAGGTCTAAATTTTCCTATCACTGTATTCGCTTCCTGAAAGTCCGATCTCTATCCGAAGGAAAATGGATTAGTCTTGGCACACAGTGTGTCGTGCACCCGTGCCTTTGGCAGAGGGTAAAACTTAATTAAGGAGCTGTCCGCGGTATTTCGGTCGAATTATGCGACACGTCTCACGGCGATACGAAAGCGAGCGCGTGACGAGTTATCGGAGTCTCGCGATCGTTGACCGTACCATCGTTGAGCTGGCTATCCCATCATCCGATTTTGGGCTGCAGCGACAATAGCACCCTTTCCACGTGTGTCTCGCGTGATTCCACGCGCGCGTCTCTTTCGAAGCGCGATTTTGCTCCGCGAGATTTCCTTGCGATTGATAAAGAGAGATAAATGCGGCGGGACAGACAGACGGGAGGGACCGAGAAAGAGAGAGAGAGAAAGAGAGGACGGTTTGAACGAGGAGAACATGGAGTCGAGAGCCGCAACCTGACCGTGCCAACCTCGAGTTATTCGTAAGCCGACAAGCCCCATCGCGGCCATCTTCTTCTCCCTTTCTACTCCGCCTTCTTCTGACTCTTCTTGAAGACAGACAGAGAGAGAGAGAGAGTCGACGATTTTTCAATTGTACATGTTGAAATAGATCGAAAAAAGTACTTTCAAGTTTTATAAAGTGATCTTGACATATTTGGTACAAGATCGCAAAAAAGTAACAAAGTATATAGAACAATTCCGTATACAGGGTTTACCAAAAGTGTGGAAACCCCTTAATATTTCGAAAAATACGCATTTTTAAAAAAAATGTTTCATACAAAAGTTATAGGGTTTTATGTGGCGCATTACACAGCAACATTATTATGACCTCGAATAGCGTTGTCAAGGTTATGTGAAGGTTACCTCCAACTTTTTAAATGGGACACCCTATATGCTTTTGCATATTCTTGTAGCTTATCTCGAGAGCTTTCCAAAACACTATAATTAAGTTAGTTTTCATTAAGTACTTTCCGAGTTATAAGGCTTGAAATCATTTCTTAATTTTACATAAACCATAAAATATTTAGTAAAATATTCATTTTTCGATTATCTTACCTTAATACTTTTATGTACAAAATAATGAGAGGAATCAATTGGTGTAAAGAAAACACACAGTTGTTTTTAAGAAAAAATATGTAATTGTTAATTGCAAATTACATATTTTTTCTTAAAAACAACTGTGTGTTTTCTTTACACCAATTGATTCCTCTCATTATTTTGTACATAAAAGTATTAAGATAATCGAAAAATGAATATTTTACAAGATATTTTATGGTTTATGTAAAATTAAGAAATGATTTCAAGCCTCATAACTCGGAAAGTACTTAATGAAAACTAACTTAATTATAGTGTTTTGGAAAGCTCTCGAGATAAGCTACAAGAATATGCAAAAGCATATAGGGTGTCCCATTTAAAAAGTTGGAGGTGACCTTCACATAACCTTGACAATGCTATTCGAGGTCATAATAATGTTGCTGTGTAATGCGCCACATAAAACCCTATAACTTTTGTATGAAACATTTTTTTTTGAAATGCGTATTTTTCGAAATATTAAGGGGTTTCCACACTTTTGGTAAACCCTGTATATGATTTGACTGCCCTTACGATTTCGCGTGACGATTCACTACCCGATATAGTGACGCCACTGCGGAGATTTTCAGATTATACGGCGAGTGCGAAGAAAATAGAAAAGTGGCGTTATACGACTGCGAAAGTATGAAAAATGCACGTACCGAGGTGAGAATCGCGTAGGGAAGGAAGGGAGGAGGGGAGGTTCACCGCAACCGGCGAACTAGGACAACACGGTAATGCAATATCGAGGCCTACTGCGTATACCCCGCCGGTATTGTGTCGTTGAAACTTTCTTTTATCGTGTAGAAATAAAATGAGATTCGAGCTGTGAAAAAGAAATGCCTTCAAGCTGCATAAGACAAATGTCATTCGTAAACAACATCATACAGTAGTCGACAGTCGAATTCAATATTTTAATGCGGACAAGGCAGCTTTTTTCGAGAGACGAGAACCTTTGATCAAATTTAACGAAATGAATGCACAAGAAATATTTATATTCTAAACTTTGGATTTAAATAAGTAATATATATATAGATATATCTCGAGTATGTTGCTCTTCTGCGGAGCAGACGGTCCCGCGGCCGCATTCAACGAAACAAGGAGCAGTGGAAAGAGGCAGACGGTGAACAGACTTATATTTAGCGCGAGCACGTGGCCGGGTATCTCTCTCCCCCTACCAACCCCCGAATAGGTCGGTCGGTCTGTCTGTCTCTCGGAAAAGCTAATGGCGTTGTGTGAGTACCTGTTGCCCCTGGGGACGCCCAGACATCTCTCCTCCCCCCGTTCCGCGGTATTCACTACTTCTCCTTCCTGCACTCTCCCTGCAACTCGTTCCCGAGGCAAGCTGCATCCGCAACAGCAGCGGCAGCATCATCGCGCGTCTCTCTCTCCTCATAATCAGCGAGGATCGAAAACGCAAACTAAGAAGAGGAGTGAGATGCGGTCGTCGAAACGCGTCTTGGCCAGGGTCCAGACTTTAATTCTCGCTTTTTGTGAGAAATCGAGAGATCGACCGACTGATTGCCAGTTTCCGATGATAACAGCCGCGCCGTCATTTCCCTAGATTATTATAGCTCCGACTAATGACATCGCACATTGTTCTTTCTAATAAAGACGGTGAAATAAATCAGCTACATTGTCCAATTGGCGTTTGATTCCTCGTCTATCGGAGGTCGAGAAGTCGAAATGAAAAATGAGCCTTGCCTTCTCGAGCGACGAGAGATTTCACATATAGATATCGATTTTTCCTCGGCGAAAATGTCGAGAGAAGTTATTATTTTTTTGCGAAAATTTCCAATTTTTTCATAATTTTCCATTATACATCTTCGTTAACTACGGTTTTAAATTGAAATTCTGATAATTTCCACTTCTGAAATTAACTAAAAAAAGTAACTTTATTAATCTTTTAATTCTCGCTTTTTGTGAGAAATCGAGAAATCGACCGACTGATTGCCAGTTTCCGATGATAACAGCCGCGCCGTCATTTCCCTAGATTATTATAGCTCCGACTAATGACATCGCACATTGTTCTTTCTAATAAAGACGGTGAAATAAATCAGCTACATTGTCCAATTGGCGTTTGATTCCTCGTCTATCGGAGGTCGAGAAGTCGAAATGGAAAATGAGCCTTGCCTTTTCGAGCGACGAGAGATTTCACATATAGATATCGATTTTTCCTCGGCGAAAATGTCGAGAGAAGTTATTATTTTTTTGCGAAAATTTCCAATTTTTTCATAATTTTCCATTATACATCTTCGTCAACTACGGTTTTAAATTGAAATTCTGATAATTTCCACTTCTGAAATTAACTAAAAAAAAGTAACCTTATTAATCTTTTAATTTCACTCTTCAGCTTTTTTTTTCAAGCTCGAAATATGACAATTATTGACATTTTTTCGCAAATATAAAAAATCTCTCTAAATTAGCCAGAGAACCTACTACTATTAAGGAACATTTATTCAGTAATTTAGAGGGACAGCCTGTATAATTCGATAAAGTAAAACCACGTTTCGAAATTTTCACCTCGTCGATCAACAGCTATTTCGTGTTCTAACGAAGGAGCGTATTTTAACGGAAATATCCCGCACGTCGGTCGCTGACGAATTAGCAATGCGGCTATATCTATCATCCGCAGGGTATACGTATATGTACGCGCTATTTATTTAACGCATATGACACCCTTTGATCCAGCGGTACGGCGGTGCAGCCAATATACGCGAACGGACATATTCATAGCGTCGGGCATATTCGTCGCTGCCGCAACCAACGTCCATAACGATTTCCCGTTTATTTATCCGCATTTCATCGGCCCCTTCGTTCGCACTCGTGACATAATGCTGATCGAGCCAGCGGGAAAATAAGAAACGTTATCTCGTACTTTATGATTAATAACACCATCCACAAATGTATCGAATAATGATGAATAATATTTCAAGACAACTTTTTATACAGAAAATATTTCTGTCATGTACAGAGTAACGTGTACCAAAATACAAGCAAATTACAAGTTCTCGTCGCTGCGTTTGTCAAATCTTATCCTTCCGTCAAGAGAAAATTTAAAATCTTTTACGAAGCATAATATCGCTGTCGCTTTCTGGTGCAAGGTCGTTTCCCTCCGAACGGCGTCGAAAGTTAAACGGAAGGAGAGAAAGGAAATTTGCACGGAAAGAGTGTACAAGCTGCTGTTCAAGGTAACGATAAAAATAGATAAATAATAAGATAGGTGACGAGGAGAGAGTGAGAGAGAGAACGAGCGAGCGAGTGACGTAAGGACATCGAGATGACATTACGCAGGTGGGAGGCCCGCGAGGCTTCCGATTAGACGAAAGTAATTGCTACGCGCAATCCTATGGGAACCCGAGAGATGATTGCCTCGTAGAAATTCAGCTGGACATTCCCATCGCGCACGATGACCTATTAACTCTCCGCCGTATCTTGACCGACATATTACAGTCGATTGCGCGCTGTTTTCGACACACGGCGAACGATCATAATTCACATGTCAACCGGGATATCGAAACCCTTTTACCGTCGCGATTGATCAATCACCGGGAGTGATTTCGATATTTTACGTCGCGCATCATCCGATCGAGCGCAAATCTCTCGTTGAAATATAAACAATTTCCGTCGCATTACATTCGACTGTCGATGTATGCACAGGCTTCATTTGCTGCTCATTGCTTCATTCGGTCTGCGGGATCGCGTGATGAAATTTTGTACGATGCACGTATATTTGCAAACACGGCAATTATGATTAATTCGTAACGATATATCGCACTGATTCACGGTACATGTTCTGTAATACGTCTTTACAAAGGAATATTAAAATTGGCTTTGAACTACCTCTTCGCTCCTTTGTTCAGCGTCTCTAATAATTCAACGCTTAAGCATACAAGTCGAATTTCGATAACTGAATTAATCAAATCGCAAATACAGTTGTCGCTTCGTATGCAAAGTATTGACGAAATCATCCACCTGATGACATGGCGCATTGTTAAATTGGACAATGCGCAAATTTCATGTAAGCTTCGAAACGTTAATAATTATGCACTGAACAAAACTATTCAGAGTGTAAATAATTAAATTCCAAATCAAGCAGATCTGCAAGTATCTAATTATTGCGATTAATGGAAGTGAAAATGCATTTCGATGGCCCCGAAATCCATTGAAAATTTATCATGACATTTTTTGGAAACAAAAGTCATTTGTCTGAAGACGTCATGAATCTTGTCCTATCAACCGTTGTGGACAGAACGACCGGTCGTTGCACTCGTAAATATATAAAATGCAATTCTCTACAAGCGTAGAGTCCGGCGGAATCGCACGAGAACAATTTTACCGCTTTATGACTCCTTCCCCTTTCGCCGACGCAGGTTACCGCATGAAAAAGAGAGAAAATAAAAATTCGGAAAGCTAAAAAAAGAGCGCGGAGCACGACTCGCTGGACCGAAACCTCGCATCGGCAGTCGACTTTCACTATTCGCGCAAGGTTGATCGGCTCTCGTGCGTCGAAATTCACGTGCGCAGATAAGCGAAATGAAAAAAAAAAGAGACAAAAGTAGAAAAACCGGAAATCAAATTGCGCCCGGAATGTTCGAATGCAGTATGGCAACCCGATTGCGTGCGAGGAACGCTGTGAAACAACGCGAACGTGATGTAACGTCATTAACACGGACTTAGTATCGGGAAACTGCGTGACCTGCTCTCTCCTACAAAATTGATTTACCATGTTTTTTATAGACTTGTCAACGTCGCGTCGAGTTGAAGTAAAAATAACCGATTAACTGAATATATATATATAATTTTTTTGCGTGTTAACCAAGTTCGGTACCGTCGTATAATAGGAATTACAGAGACCTTCATTAATAAGCGCTTGTTCTCTCTGACAGTAATTTGCTTAACACGCAAAAATTATATATATATATTCAGTTAATTAGTTATTTTTACTTTAAATCGGTAACGTTGACAAGTCTATAAAAAAACGTGGTGAATCAATTTTGTAGGGGAGAATCGACCATGCATTTCCCGATACAACTAAGCTCGGTGTGCTAATAACGTCACGAGAGAGTATACTAAAGATACGCTTATTCGACTGCAAACTTACATTCGAATCATTGGCGTAATCATGACGTTTTATTCGCGGTGGCAACCAAGATATTACCTTCTTGATGGATTACTCGGTCGGAAACACGCCGATATAATCGCCATTACTCTCTAATCTTTTCCAATCTTCCACACTTGGAAAGAAGACTGATGTAACATTATCGAAGCCGAGAGTGCGCGATTCTCTCCATCTAAAAATGACAAGAAAAATGTTCATAACTGGGAAATATACGATTGTGCGATCGATAAATCGATCGAATTGCAGAGGACCTGGATACGAGTTTCCGAATCCGAGCAGCGGATATTCGCGGAATCTTCGAAGCGCGACGCACGCCGATCATATCGTCGGAATGACCGGGCGCGAGGCGGAAATCGAAAGCTCTCTCCCCTTGTCTTGGATGGGATATAAACGATGTCGACGAGAGGAGAGAGAAGAGAATCCATCGCGCGATCCAAGCGCGTAGTCGATTCATCCGCGATGTCGGAACGAGAGGCAAAAGTTTGCCCGTAAGTCGTTAAAGCGAATGATAACAATGCCCGAGTTGGCACTCCGCGTCGGCGAGAAGCTCAGGCAGCTCCCATAAATCCAGCGCAGTCACGGCCACGCGCTCGTAGACGAACTATTTTCAGCCTCCGTGAAAAAAAAAAAAAAAAACTCGCGCGGAATATTGTTGGAATTATGGTTCATGAAAATCATAACCGGGACTCGCGACGAAAATACACGTTTGTCCGGGAAGTTGCATGCGATTGCATCGGCTTTTCTCTCGATTTTTCCCGAGCCCCGAGATTATCTCGGGGATGAATTCTACGAGGAGTTGAAAATTATTATAAATAATGGAGAGACAATTTTTGTAAAAATGATACGCACGATATTTGCGCTCTTTCGTCTCTCTTGTCCAAATATTGATTTCTCCGAACGTTCTCGTGTATCGCGAGCAGAGATGAAGCTGTTACATCTCAAAATTCGCGCTATTAAATAATTTCAAACGCAGAGCTCTCTGTTTCTATTGCGGCAATTAATCCTTGTCTTATAGCAATTATTACTATTATAGTGGTGCATACACATATATACGTATACACTACCCCGGCAATAATAATTGCTGAGACGTATTGTTGCTCGTGGCGATTTGTTGCGGGAGGTAAGATCTATTGTATCTCCGCATCTTCCGTTGCTTCTTGCGACATCGTCGACCAGATCCCATCAATTCGTACGTAACTTTATAAGTAGGTGGAGATAGGAATATAGAGTCGAGAGACAAGAATATGCGGTAAAATTTATCTTTGTAACACACGCAATACACCTCTGTCAGAGTCTTTCGAGACTTTTACGTAAGAGTTAATTATGTGATAAAATATATGTACACGTTGCGGTGTTAATGATATGGGTTTTACGATCGTGCACGTAACATTGTAGCGAACACGTCAAAACAAATAAACGAGGCTAACCGAAATAAGTAGATGTTGGAAGTTATGATATGTCTGTGCAGATTCCGATGCCAGCGAGAGAAAATTACGAGAAACGCGAGGGGTAAATCAGGAAAAACGAAAACGTCTTCCGAGAGAAGGCTTTTTGGCAGCGAAGGACGATGCCTTCATCTCGTTGTTGATTCCAACGTCTCGCGTCGAGACGTTGAAATCTTTTTAACGACACGACTGGAATAGGTCGCGTAAAGATGAGATGTTCAGAAGTGGGTACAAAATAGTATTTTAAATAAAAAATAGATAGATTTTTATATAAATGCTACTAAAATTCTAATTTACTAAAAATTTTAAATTAAATAAAAATAAATTTTATGCTGATTAAATTTGTATGATTTGATGGTCAGAAATAAATATTTCAAATATGTATTTCTCGTTAAAAAATTCACAAGTGTTTATGACTAAGATAATAATTTCCTCTCATTTTATTATATAAATAGTAACATTTAAATATACTGTTTTTTCACGAATTCGTATTAATTCTATCCTATTAATTATTTGTATTCTTTCTTACGAGCATGTTTCATCAATTTTGCAATTATTTTCCTTATTGCGTAATATTAGAAATAATATTTGAAATCCGAGAAATGAAATATTTGAAATATCTCAATGACAGTCTGAAAATTTTAAGCATTAATTCCCATGAGAATTTTTGTAATACCTCTATTATTTCAATCAATAATTGCAAATAATGCATTTCAAATAAATATCCCTTCTCGTAGCTATATAACAACGTCGCGAAAAAATAAACATTTCAAAACAATATTTGATTTATTAACGATACACTCACGTGTTAGCTTCAATAGTTGGGCATTTGAAGCGTGGCCATTACTGCGGAATATAGTACAGAAATAGTCGAACGTAACGGACCAAAGGAGATAGCCTGGCGCTCATCTCCAAGACGCGGGACAAACGGTCCGCATGTGCGATACGCACAATATACATACCTTCCGCTCGCGGAACCGCAGCAAAGCGCGACGGCGGCGATAATTATAAACCGACGAGACGAGGGCGCAGCCACGGTCCGACAAAAGGGAGTCCTATGTTCCTATTTTATCCCCGCGGAAGAACTTTCTTTCGGGTCACCGAGCAACGCTCGGCGTCTCTAGCTAATACGACTTAATAAATCGCCCGGCATGAATCACCACCGCCGACAGAGTCTCGCGAAAACGCGCGCCCTTTTGCTCCTAATGCTCGCGGCGGATTTAATCGACGCCCCCGCGCATTATTCGCATCGAAGGGGCAAGACGAGAGGAATCGACAGCGGGCGCGTTATCGTTTAACGAGATAACGAAAGTCCGTATTACGTATTAACGTATTCGATCCCATCGCGAGGACAGAAACAACATTTGGACCGTAATAAAATAATTTGTTTACCACGCGAGCGCGGAATTCGCGCTGGTTGGCGTAATTTCGGCGACGCGGCCGCAACACAATGAGCACATGCATACATCAAACAGTAATGCGGTGTAAACGCACACGCGTATGCGCGCGAGCGCGATGCAATAACGCGCGTGCGACAATGGTTGGAGCGTAAATATAGTAATCGTCCAATTATACAGGGTGTCAGGCAATTTTTGACCTTCACGAAGTAAGAAGGTAGATTGGCTCAAATTAAGAAGGAAGGTACTATACTATTTTGCGATATTCGCAATAATTAACGAAAAATTAATTAAAGAAGATCGGCCAATGCGCGTGGCTAGAAGCACACGGCGAAGCGGTGATTGGGGAGGGGAGGAGCGATGAGTGTGTAAGCGCGTGGCGAAGGCTCCTCCCCTCCCCAATCACCGCTTCGCCGCGCGCCGCCATTATGTTACAGTCAGACCGCCTTCGCCGTCGTGTGCTTCGAGCCACGCGTATTGGTCGATCTTCTTTAATTAATTTTTCGTTAATTATTGCAAATATCGCAAAATAGTATAGTAGCTTCCTTCTTAATTTGAGCCAATCTACCTTCACACTTCGGGACTGTCAAAATTTCCCTGCCACCCTGTATAATGCGAGTCCGGCAGGTATAGAGCGATAAATTCGAAATTCTTCCCCGCGGACATCAATCGCAGTCAGATTGCGTCGCGCCTACGCGCCGGACCATCTAAACTGATTTAGGATAAAGGGGAGGGAGGATATTCCCACGGAAATGCACGCGATCTCTGTCCCATCGTGGATCGTAAATCAGCTCGTCCCATCGCATTCCTTTACACGTTACGCTTGTGTGACGCTCGTGCCAAATGTATTCGCTTTGGATTTTCGCGAGATTCGACAGCGAGCTTCTCTCGCTACTCCGTTTCTTCTTGTGTTCCTCGGCTTCCACGGATCTCGTTTTACGGAAATTACGAACGAAAGCAAGCTCTATCGTGCATATCGGATAAAAGGATTACGTTCTAATTTCATGCTACATAATTAACATCTTCGCACACATACACAAATGCATCACTGGATTAATAATGAACATATGAACCATGTAAAGATTAAGCTGCGCCTGCATATATAAGCATACATTAAGCGAAATAAGATCGCGTCTATTAAACCAAGGATAGACAAGTTAGCGTATAATCGAAAAAATAAAATAAAGGAAATGACAAAATTAATGTAATGAGACACGAAACGTATAGAAGAGAGCCTATATAGCAGAAGTACATATATTTGAACAAATCTATCGCATAAAGTTACTAGAGCGCGGGCGATATAAAGGAAAGAACTATTCCAAGTAGTCGTTTCTGAAATATGTAACCTAATGGTCTTCCGGTTGGATGCATTTATGTTCGTGAGAATGACAAGTTTCGTCGATGACATTCCCCGGCGAACAATCTCTACCGCCAAGTTCCGCTTGAGATCCGTGAAGGAACTGCCATTTTCGCAATGGACCATTTGCTCTCTTTCTCGGTTAAAATATTATTATAAATAATAATAATATTTTAACCGGTTAAAATATTATTAATAATAATATTTTATTTTTATTATTATTAATAATAATATTTTAACCGGTTAAAATATTATTATAAATAATAATAATATTTTAACCGGTCAAAATATTATTAATAATATTATTAATAATAATATTTTATTTTTATTATTATAAATAATAATAACCGTCGAGTTGTCGGTGTCTACGCACGTGCTCGTAACATCTTGAAAATCCCTCAAAAATTTCTCTGGTTTTTATGCTGCCCTGCGTCATATGCTAAATCGAGTCACGTATTCATGTAAACTCAGGATATGCTTAATCCGTCGCGACCTTTCTCTGCTTATCTTCAATGCCACGTTCCCTCCCGCGCCTCGCCCCCTCTCCCCTATTTCGCGAACCGCAGAGATTGAATCTCTTTCGCCACGGGGTGTCGACGCGATGGGCCAAAATTAGCAGGTGCAGTGCCCCATATAAACATTTTAATGCCCGATGATGCTCGAGTTTTCTCTCAAGGACGCCGAAGAACCGGACCGATCGAAAATTCGATAATTTCATAATTTGATAAACTCCCGATGGAGCTTCCAAGTGATTGAAATAGCAGCCAATTTCAACTTTTATGGAAACAATTGCAGAAAGTTGTCACTTTTTTTCTTAATAATATCAACTGTTGTCAACTTTTTAATCATTTGTCTTACATTGTTGCCTCGCAGCGACGAAACGTGTGATTGAGGGTGGGATCTTTGGCTTGATCCGCGGCTTGGTATCTACAGTTCAAAAGTTACGATTCAATACTCGAAGTAGGGAGCTTAGGGTTTCCGCGGCTCAAGATGGATTCCAAACTACTCAAGCACGGCGGGATACGTATATCACCTAAGAAAATCCAGAGGCGACGGCTGGCACGCGAACGTGACCTTGCTAGATGTGTCTAACGGGTTCTCTCCTCCCTTATCCGCGTTAGATGGAGATAGTCATCTAAACACAGTCGTTGAACGCGATTTGTGGACGGATATTACGGTCATCGCTCAGCTTTAAGCGTTATCATTGATCGTTCCGACAGTCGCATCTTCTGATCGGAATCTCGAGACAAGAAGAAATCGAGAGATCCATTAAAATGGCCGTGCGCGCCATTATTCTCTGAATAAAAAATATTGGAGTAATAATGGAGATCGCCGACTTCTCTCATTCTTCTCCTCTTCCTCTTTTTGTTAGCGACGCGTTCCGAAATGTTACATAGTTGATATTTCAATGTGAAGTGTCATCCATCATTCCTGCGGAATCCGTCGCGAGATTTTCGTCGTTCTAAGCAGGATTAATTAACCTTTAATTTCGCGAACGGTATCACGCCATTCCGTCGCATGTATAAAACTTATTTTAGAAATTGCGACGCGCTTTATCCGACACACGCAAAGTGTGACTTATGCATAATTTAGCGAGAACGTATTATTCATGAGGTGCGGAAAAGTGGTAATAAATTGCACGGCTCGATATAAACGCAGATGGATTTATCATTAACCCTTTCAAATGGCCTCTTCGTGCCTTAATGTCACTATCGTCCCGGAAGGATTAAAAATACATTACAACGAAACCAAGCGTTTCTTTAGCCATTAGAGATCGTGTAGATCCGGTAGAGGGAACAAAAAAATGGAGTCAACAGACCGTTCTTTCAGAACGGACAGGCTGTAAAAACTTAACAAAGTGACCGAAAGCCTCCCCGCCGATGTTGCTCGTCGCGTTGAGCCAACCAATTTCCACTTTTTTCCGAATGCGATTGCATTCACGCGCGCGTGCTGTTTCAAGCCTCGTCCAATCCCTGTGTGTCCAAAAATCGCGAGTGAACTATCATCGGTACATCGTGTCGCGCAACAATGCGAGAAACACGAAAACACGAGACTGTATGAAATTTAGTTGTGCGAATGCAGGCGAAATTGTCTGCGAATATGTCCGCGCCTGTGCAATTTATCGAGTTTCATCGCGAAAAAAAAAAAAAAATAAACAGATCGAACGCTCTCTCGATTATCGAATTAAATACAGTCGTATAATTAATTACAGGTGAATTGCGACAGGTGCGTACGTATCCCATTTTGGTGTCCACGGCGCGCACTAAAATTGCATTATTTACGATTGTCGTGCGCAGCCTTATTGAACGACAAGAAAAGCACTCTTTACTGGCCACTAAATAATCTATTTCTCTCGCGTTTATACGCGCCGAAGCCCAGTGTGCGTGTGCTTCTAAAGACGAGACACTGTGCATCTCTCCACGGACCTAAAACCCGAAATAAACCACAGCTGGAGCTGCCTAGATCCCTCCTTTGCTGCCATTAACAACGCTTTTATTGATCTATTGCCCGCCAATTTCATCGTAGCGCAAAGATATTCGAAAAATTTCGCATAAACGTCGTAAACGCGAATTATGCACCTCCCCTCTTAGCATTGATATACATAATCTTGAGTTAGTTAATCATCTTTACTGTCACGTGGGTTGCGCGGAGGAAGCGAAGATAATGAAAATACCTCGGACTAGGTCAGAGTCAATTTTCTCTCTTCCTATCGAAAACTTTATTCGAATGAAAAAAGTTTAAATCAATAATACGTTAATATATGATAATATACGCTGACGTATATTTATTTCATGGATTATCGGACGCACGTGTATAGAAATATACCGTGATTTACGATCCGATAGTTGAGCGGGCAAACTCGAGACATGATATTTCATAGCTAAGCGATTCTCGAAGCCACGAGGTGAGTTAATTTAATTTTAAAAGCAAACTAAATCAAGACGACATACCTATCGTCGCTTGCTGATTGAAAGAGAAGACGATATATATATGTGTAAGTATTAACAAACAGCTGCCTACGCACGTCAAACTCTTCGAATTTATTCGATTAACTCTTGAACTATTTTTAATGGAATTATTTCAGTCTTCCATCTCACGTTGTTTAATTTTTCTAAATAGAATTTTCCTTGTTCTATTTTTAATCCAACATCATTATAAGACAAGATAAAGATATCTTCGTGAGATAAGCAGCTCGATTAAAAATTGATTTGACAAGCGTTGTTTCGCGATACAGGAGATACTCGAAAAATTAAACTGTAATTAAAACCTCATAAAGCTAATGACTCGCGTGTTTTAATTATTAGAAGCCCGATAAATTTCGCCGTGTTGCGGCTTTAGTCATTTCATCATCGAACGCGTCACGCTCGGTAGAGGCGGAAGAGAGAAGCGGATAGGATTCGTCTGATCGCGGTTATCAAAATTTGAACGGGACACGTGTCGTCGTCATCCGACGAACGGTTCGAACGAAAACGGGAGATGTATATTTAATGACTAGCTTTTCTGGCAAACAAGTGATATGGCCCAGAGCTTCGATAGTCATGTCATTAATGAACGATTCGTCGAGCTCGTGAAGCAAAATGAACGACTGTCGCTTTCCCCTCGTCCCTTGTACTTGGCTATCGAAACACGCGCATTATATGAGTTTTGGCAACACGACTGTTGTACCGTTTTAATCAGCCTGTTTGGAAAATCTCCATACATTGTTTGACGACAGAATTATGAGCTAGTGGTTGGCGCGACGTAGATTAGAACACGACGTTAAAACGTTTTACCCGGGGAAGTCCATTATCTTTCCTCATAACATACGTTGACATAAGTATACAAAGGTTAAAAGCAATCCCTGCTCGAAGAGCAACTGCAAAGGAATAGATGCTCGATGCGATAGCGATAATATGCTAGGTAAACGCATTATATATTGTTCAGCACTCTATATTTATGTAATTATTCTATAATAATTTTTATTATCATTTATTTAGTAACAAAAAATTATTCAAATTCACATAATCTCTCTGTGTGATCTATTATATAAAAAAATCGTACATCTCTAAACGTATATCGCGAAACAAAATATAAATTTTTAAGGAAGCATATATATGTGCCAAGATTTCTTATTACTTTGTGATAGAGCAAATTGATGATGATTTATTAAAATAATGTATTTTAATTTTCCTAATAACTTTAGGGAATTTCAGACATATAGGTATGTTTACTTAGGATTAAAATAAAACATTTTCAATCTGATCTTTTTCATAAAAATAACTTTCTTTCTATTTTCTTACTGAATAAAACAATAATATCGTTAAATCAATAAAATACATTGATTATCTTACTACAGTATTTTTTAAAACTCAACATATACCATCTTTGCGGCGATAAGTCATATGAAATACGAACATATTAAACATACGTACCTACATGTTGTTGCACACGAGCAGTGAAGAAACCGCTTTGGAAACCAAATTCAAAGGAATCGTAGTGCGCAAAATACCTAAATATATTATATGTTTAAACGTACATGTAAATACGTATAAATGATCTAAGATAAAAATAATGACATTTTAAACTAAAGGATTATATTTAAGTTAGCATTTTTTATTTTTAAAGAAAAAATTATAAAATAATATATTACGCAAAAAAATTTAGAAGAAATAATCTTATGTCAGAAAGAGAAAAAGAGAATTAAATAAATTATTTAGAAGAATTTTTAATCTAATATGTCTATAAGAAGACATTTTGTTTAAAATATAATGTATAAAATAAATAAAATAGAGTAGATTAATCAATACTAAAATATATATAGAAATGGCTCTATTTATAGAATATAGAAACATTTGGCAGAGAGCGCACAAGTTAGAGTGCAAAAATCTATATCCAATAATTTTATTATACAAATAGAATGTTTCATTTTTATCTCGAGTCGTTTTCAGTAAATATCAATGTGTATACGTTAAAATTTACATAAAATTAAGGACATTAATGTCAAAATGAAATATTTAATTTCAAATACTTTATAAAGTTACGTAGTTACGAGAATTGCATATGTCGTTTCTTATGCATAACTTTATGAGATATTTCAGACTGTATCTCATTTTAACATTAATGTCCTAATTTAATGTGAATTTTGACATACATTTATTGAAGATGACTGAAATGGGGCCAAACCGTTCCATTTATATAATTAAACTATATTAAATATAGATTTTTACGCCTCCCCTTTTTTATGCTTTGACTCTTATTAATCCAACATGTGTTTTATAAAATAAAATAAAAAAAAGATTATTTTATCTTTTTGTCTAAATATATAAATAATTTTATGTAAAATATATACATTTTTATATATATTTCACTTGAAAAAAAAATTCATTTCAATAATAATATAGCATCAGATAATCCTGTATATAAATCAACTTTTTATATACATATAATAATTTTATATAATGTTTTTAAATACGTATAATAATATTTTATATAATTTATATTTTACTCTATAATTATTTTAAAATAACTTCTAATGCAATATATTATAGCAAGTCCATCATTCTAGTTAAGATGACGATCTTTTGCTGCGGTGAAAAAAGCGCTCGCGTGTGCGTTAAGCTTAATGAGAAAATTTAAAGAGCTGTTAAAGGGAGGAAAAATGAAAAGAAAGAAACAGTACATTTCACGTTCGGTGCAGCGACGAGAAACAGCCGAGAGCGGTAACTCGTAATACGTCCCGCCGATGCTTTTGACCGGCGCACACGCATACACACGAGGTGTTATTTGCAGCCGTGTGGCACAACCATTCTGGTCCTCTCGAGTGATTGATCGTTTTCACCGTTATACATCTCTTTCCGTCTTTCATTTTCCATTTCAACGTTTCGTCCCTCTCTTCGACCCCACGTCGTAATTTCACCTCGTTCCTCGGCGCTCTTACAATTATCCAATCTTGCCTCTCCTGCCACTCCTACGTACACGTTAATTAGATGACGCGATATTAATTATTTTCTATATTTTAACGTGTCAACGTGTGAACGTCAGAATTTGTACCCTCGTAATGAGTATTCGTTATTAAAATCAACAGTTATTATAGTCTACGAAAGCAAAATCTTCACCGTTTAATTTCAACATTTCGTTAATCTCGATTTTAATTCAACGTTAATTAAACGCGCGAGGCTGTTAGCGCGGCCAACCCTCTCCGCATAATTTTCCTGAATATTCTTGAACAGTTTCGCACACACATACATACCTGCCTGACTACTCTTATCAGACTTATACTCAATTCCCACGCGCACGAACCGACCACTATCTCGAACGGTTATTTCGCTTTTTTTTTCGCACAACTCGCAACTCGAGCAGAATATTTTCGGAAATAACACCACATTGCGACACATTGCATGCGTCCAGCTGCTGCATTTTATCTTGGCTCTAGGCGCGATGGTGCGAACAAGCGACAAATGCCGAGATACACTATGGATATTCTATAAGTATTCCTGGTGCACGATCGTGACCCGACGAAAGCGTTATGCATTATGCACGAATCGCTCATAATCGACAATGTAACGAAATGATTTATAAGATCCTTGTCTGTCGGCCACATCGCGAGCCTTTTTTCGAGAAAATACCCGAGCGAATATTATTGGCGAATATTATTTTAAACGATTTGTTTAACGATCTTTTAACGATATGCATATTTAACACCGAATGTACGAAATTAACCACTGTAATATATTTTATCTATATAAAGTATAAATTTCATTGTATGCGTTATATCCGCTTCGGAAAGCGGAATAAATGGATAATTCGCGATAATTTTAGTACGTTACATGACAATTTAATCATTTGTGCATCGCTGTTATACAAACAGAAAGAGCAATTTATCGCGGTGATAATTCAGTCATGATTTAGCGCTCTGTACCGGAGACATATTTCAAAAAAGAACGATTATGTGTGTGAGATAGCTTTGAATAATATATATTTTGTCAAAGGTTTTCCAGAAAACGAGAGATACGTCTCGCACGCAGGACGAAAAGCAATCAGGTATTAAAGGGTTTGCATCACGCGGTAACGGTAACTTTACTGCATCAAAAAGAGGAAAAAGAAGGGAGAGAGAACGCACGAGTGTCCCCTGCGACTGGAAAAAAAATGTGGAGCGGAATAATTTAATTCGCCGCCATGTGATCGACCGTAAAGTCGTGCTTTAAAAATCGTCCCCCGTATTTTTATCGTTCCTCGTTTTGTAACGGCGGCCCAACATCGATCCAAAGCTAGTCTCCAAGGCTTCTTCACAGCCCCACAACAATCGCCAACACATCGTACATATCGTACACATAGGCCATTATTTGTTAAATATGTTATAGCATCATGCGGCTTTCGCACTTGTCGTGTGACTTTTACGTCATGCACAGCGTCCCAATGTATGAATTAGATCAGAGAGAGAGAGAGAGAGATAAATGCAACAAACGTGTTCAGAAAATTCAATTAATATACACGTTTCAGCTATGTTGAAGGCTTAATTATCCCGTAAAAAACGAATACTTTTGATTAAAAAGAACTAATGTACACGCGCGTTTCTAATAGTTGCTCAAGATCTCTCTCAATCAAAACTAATTCTTTCTATCCGAGCTAATTTCTAATTTCACTATTGTCTTAAAATATAATCGAATATAATAAAATAATTCATATATATATATATATATATTAAAATTATTTATATATTCATAATTTATTTAATATTTATCTCGTAATATGCAAAGAAATAAAACTGCAACCCTGATTGGGCAGTGGTATATCAAATATTTGGACGTCGTTAGTTCGGAAATTAATAAATAACTAGTTAATTTAATCCAAGTGCGATGAGAGAAATGAATTAATACGGTATTTACTAATCGACAAATTAAAACCGTACATTCTACCTCGTTTGAAAATTTCACATATTGTTATGCGGAAACCTTTCCTCACATGTGTCGGAAAATAAATAATATATCAATGTATCTCGCAATATCAGAAGGATACGAAATACATACGTCAAGTTTCTCTTACGAAAATATTATTTAATTGACGCCAGGAAATGTCAAATGCAATTGCAATATGAAAAAAAATATATTGGCATTTCGATTTTGCCCTGACATCTCTCTCATCAAGTTTGCGGCAAGCGATCATCAATTTGCAAAGCGGCAAAAATCGAGATGATGTACTCACCTCCTCGTCAGACGGCGGTTCCTCGTAATCCGACAATGTACTTTTGAAGACGAAGATGCAGTCGGACGGATCGAGGTGACGTGCGTTACCGAATTGCGTTTGTCCATCGGCAGCCTGAGTCGGCGCGGTTGTCTCCACCATGTCGATAGATGTGTCCGTCAATGTGTCCGACACTGCTGTGCGCGTCCACTCAATCTTGATAATCGCGTCAACGCGATCGTTGACTTGTCGAGACAACTCGGATGCACGTTTGCTACAGGAAGCTGTAAAGAGAAACGAGAAATTATTTAAAGGGAGAGTATTTCTCTCTTTTTCGAAATTTTTTCTCTCTATTTTTCAAATATTTTCAGTGACACTTTGTGGCTTAAGAGTGTTATTTCTTTTACTAGCAAATATTGACAAGCTGACAAGCGAGATTGCAACAACGGTAGTGTACGTTACTTCTATTTAAGGATCAATACTTTTAAATAGGTAACGAGTTATTTGTAGGAAATATCCTTCATTCTTGTAAAAAATTGAGTGAAAATCAATGTATTTACAATCTCAATTTAAGCTTTGCAAAGTAGATGGGAATTCGTACGACGTGTTAGAAACGGAAAGGGAAATGAAGAAGGACGAGTTGAGAATGGGATGGTAAAAACGTTATCGCGATGTAACAGACGCGAATGTTTTAAAACGCCGAATATACGTTGGCGTGTACAAGGTACGGGATTCGTCATCCTTGTTATACCGCCCCCACCGGAATGCCTTTACATCATGAATATGCATCACGTCCGTGCACCACGCGATACATCACAAATATATATATATACAGGGTGGGCCATTTTAATCTATGCACCCAAATTTCTTTGTACCTAAGACAGATACGGAAAAATGATTCAGACAAAAGTTGTTTGGTTTCGAGGGGGCCATAAGATGGTATCATTGGTTTGACCTTGAAGAGTTATTTGAAGGTCACATGAAGGTCACCTTCAATTTCTTAAATGGAACCTACTATTTGTCATTGCATATTCTTGTAGCTTATCTCGAGAGCTTTCCAAAACACTATAATTAAGTACTTTTTTGTTAAGTACTTTATGAGGCTTGAAATAATTTCTTAATTTTACATAAACCGTAAAATATCTTGTAAAATATTCATTTTTCGATTATCTTACCTTAATACTTTTACGTACAAAATAATGAGAGGAATCAACTGGTGTAAAAAAAACACATAGTTGTTTTGAAGAAAAAATATGTAATTTGCAATTAACAATTCCATATTTTTTCTTAAAAACAACTATGTGTTTTCTTTACACCAATTGATTCCTCTCATTATTTTGTACATAAAAGTATTAAGGTAAGATAATCGAAAAATGAATATTTTACAAGATATTTTACGGTTTATGTAAAATTAAGAAATTATTTCAAGCCTCATAACTCAAAAAGTACTTAACAAAAAAGTACTTAATTATAGTGTTTTGGAAAGCTCTCGAGATAAGCTACAAGAATATGCAATGATAAATAGTAGGTTCCATTTAAGAAATTGAAGGTGACCTTCATGTGATCTTCAAATAACTCTTCAAGGTCAAACCAATGATACCATCTTATGGCCCCCTCGAAACCAAACAACTTTTGTCTGAATCATTTTTCCGTATCTGTCTTAGGTACAAAGAAATTTGGGTGCATAGATTAAAATGGCCCACCCTGTATATGTATGTATATATATGTACCATATACACCCTACTGCCAACAACAATTCGCTCTCCTGCCCCTCCGACTCCTCGCTACCCACCCCCGCGATTAATCACTGCGCCTCAATATCAAAGCGTGACGGCCGCCGCGGTTTTATCTCGCTCGACGACGGAACGTGCGATTAATCATTTCGGCGCGAGACGAACCACGCGGAATCGCCGCGAGCTCTCTCTCTCTCTTTCTATCTCGATCGATGGGGATGATGAGACCCGGGACAAGCTCGCGCGAATGACGTTTCATTCATACGTGACGGGCGCACGTGTCCGATCACATGGCTCTCGTGCAGCGAGAGAAGAGGGTGGGAGGCAAGGGAGGGAGAGCACTTGTGGTACCGTTCAAGATACGAGCGGGCCAGAATCAGAAGAATACAGCGCTTATAATGAATCGCATCGTGATTAGATTTGTATGCACGTGATCTTTTTTTTTCTTCGAGTACGTATATACGAAACGCAACACGCGCATGCGACGACAGTGACTCCGATTACACTCGCGGCCGGTTAAGTTAGGTTAGGCTTGCGCGAAACCTCGTATCTGGGCGACTCGCAAATCTATAATACTCGATAATTAATACTCTGGGCCTGAGCGAGGCTCGAGTGAAGAGTTACTTACGTTTGTCCACGAAAAGCGACCGATTAGACGATTTGCGAGTGAGATGATTGTGGAACAAATCGAAGCACGCTTTAATTGTCACGTTGTGTCTCCAAACGAATGGACGGAAATACGTTAATGCGGATGTAATACGCACTCCGTGATGAATAAAATAAGCTGACACTTTTCTTATCGATATTCGTAATCTTTGAATTGTCATATCAATATACAAGAAAGCACGATATATCTCAACGCGTCCAGCACTGATGAACCGAGACAGACAGACAGACTCGGATCGGCGGTCGTAACGACTGCGACATCTGATGGGAAAGAGCATAGTTACTAACGTTTTTGAATAGCTCGATAACATAACGACGTATTAGTCGATACATCACGTCATTCAGAGATGGAGCTTATTTTAAATAAAATTTTTTAATTTAAATAAAATTTAATTAAAATTATCTTTGCGAAAGTACGCAAGCAAAATGCAATAAAATTATTCACAAGTAAAACACTATGCAAGTTTTTATGCAAACTGTATTTCGATAGAAATAGAAAAAGTTTAGAAAATGCATTCTTATACAAATGTACATCGAGAGATCAAGCACTTTGAATCAAAAAGACAAAGATAACAGATTAATTTATACAAATAATACAGAATTCATTGTTCAGAATTTTCTTTCTGGGGGACATTCTCTTCTGTTTCTCTGTCCTGAGCAAAAGTACACGCGAAAGCTGCAATGCCTTTTGGTTTTAATGTAACAACTTCCTCATCATCGTTGGGAAATTTACATTCATTTAAAATTACTTTATTTGAAGATATGTCAGTCAATTCACTTTTTACTTTTACGCTTTTTGGACTGGTTACTTTTTCGGTTTCCATCACTAGAGCATACCCATGTTTAATATTCTTAAAAGAACATTCGGTGGCAGTAAAAGTAGCATTATCATTGAGCTGAAAAGAAAACGTACTCATATATACATATATTTTAAAAGCACAAGCTTCAAAATTGTGAAATGTGATTTTACCCGTATACCCTCATAACAGTCTTCAAAACTGCATTTATTCATGGTAACTTCACCGGTCGCATAAATAATTGCAGCGGTTCCTAATCCTTGGAAAACCGTGTTCTCGAATATTAACTTTCCTCCTGGCATAACAATTGCACCCCATTTAGTATTACTTGGAATATCAGAGACACGTATTCTACAATCAGTTATAATGACAGTACAATCTTTTCTGACAATTATGCCTGCTTGAAGCGTTCCCAAATCAATACAGATATTTTTCAACAAAACCTGTTAAGTTTTATAAATTAAATATAAAAAAGAAAATTATAAACTAAATAATAGAAAAATTTTAACTGTATTATATTATTATACCTCTGTGCCAGAAAAATCAAATAAAGCTGATGATGCTTCTGATTCTGTTGGATAGAGAACAGTATCTTCTATATTGCAAATTCCTATAATTGATCCTCCTTTTTGTAATTCATTATAATGCTTGACAAAATGATGTCCTTCACTTAATAAGATAGTATCACCTATTTCAACTATATCCAAAGCATCACTAAGACATCCAGAAATTCTGAAATATATACAATATATAAAAGTTATAATTTCATTTATTTCCCTTCAAAAAGAAAAAAATTAAAACATACTTAATAAATGTATCTTCAGGTAACATTGTTTGAATTTTAATAAAAAGTTCCTGCAATTGTTTCACGATACCACCAAGCCACACAAAGTAATATATATTTTTTCTATCCTTGCAATCACTGTGCTTTTCTTTTTTTTTAGAAGATTGTTGCCCAAGTAACTTTCTCAATGAAGGGTTTTCTAAAAGATCCATTTCTGCTTTAATTTGCTGAAGCCGAAAATGAAGCTTCACCAATTCGTACGCTTCTTTTGCTAACTCTTCAGGTGTTTCTTCTTCGTGCATGTCTTCGGGCAATAAAGCTTCATATTGTGAAATCTTTTTCTTTATTTCCCTTGCCTCTTTAATTAATGATCTAATAATTTCACATGTTTCTTCATTAATAATTCTCTGTTTCATATCATAATACAACTTGAGCCTTGATTCTAAGTGCTGTTTCACCCAAATAGTATCGTCATCTTCATCTTCATCCCACGGCATCCATAAATAATTATAGAAAAACCGAACTCGATCTATGCAATGTGCAGTGCCTTCTATATCCAAAGTATCATCTTTTTGATTGAGTGTAGGATATAGTTCAATTAATGGTACTTCATGTTTTTCAGGCAAATGAATATTTTCATCCAGAACAGCCTTAATTTTCACCAGGGCATTTAACTTGGGAAAATCCATCCCTAATACCTTGACGAGGACTATTATCGGGTAAGGAATGTTAAAAGCTTCGCACTTGGAACGGGATATTTTCCATAACGCTTCCCAACCAGCCTCTTCCATAACGGTTTCCAAGTCGTAAGCCCATTCTGCACGAATATTCGGAGGAAATACTCTTCTCGGTTCGCCCAGGATGCATTTATACTCGAATAATCTTTCAGTGTAAGTCTTGTGAAAGATATATATGTCCATGTACTCGCACATTTTTCTTTACAAACTCGTTCTCAAGCACGTGCAGACGTGAAATTCCAACCACACCACGCACTGTCCGTTTCAAAAGTATTTAAAATTATTCAAAATGCAACTTTTAAATCAGAGAAAAGCGACACCAAGGAGGTATCGTTAAAAATAAATTTTCGTGCCTAACAAATGTAGGATCTGGAGATAATTGCAAACGCTGATATGATCGATCGTCGATAATTAAATTTATCACAATAAAGTAATATATAGAATTGCAGATTTGAACACATTAATTAATATTCAATTATATTGCACTAACACATATTGAATTATTTTTGTCATAATTTTAGTTATAAATAATCTTTTTTAAGGCTTATAAAAAATTTCGACTTTTAAGTGCAGTATTAGTGACAATTTTGTCTACCTTTAAATTTAATTTTAATATCAATCCTGGAAGCTCTATAGAAAATAAAAACAATTGTAATGTAACAAAAGTTCTTCTAATTTTAATTATTATAATTATGATCCTTTTAATATAACATATAATTTTATTGTAATTATTTTAATGTAATATCTTTTTACTATTATATTATATATATTACATATTTAAATTACTATGCAAAATCAGAAAATAACGTGACTAGAAAACAACGCTTCTTTATTTACCGCTGCTCAAATATTATTGCAAAAGTATAATTTATATAGCTAATTAAAGAGAAGAACGACAATATGTGTACACATTTGTGTTTGTATGTACATACCTAGCGATGATTGCAAGTCTGTGTCCTTTTAATGCACTTTGATGAGAAAATAACATGAGTTAGAAATAAAAAGAGATAACTTTAACCGATTCCGGACACACAAAAACAGATGCTGAAGTTGCAATACTAATAATTCTACGCGATTTTAACAATGATAAACAAAACTCTGACACTTTAAAGATACTCGCGATAATTTTTCGCGCACAAGATTCACTTCTAAAACTCGCCTTGGATGATCCGCGACAAAATTCCATTTACAATTTTATATTAATTATTATAAAATTAATATTCTAAAATATACATACGTATCTGATATGTTCGATGTTTCTCGATATATCTCTGTGCATGCATAGAGATTACTTCTCTAAAAGTGTTTTATATAAAACACATGTATTACACGACGCGTAAAATTATTTAAACAGAATTTCTGTCCCGTATTTTATCGCAGATTATTGTCTAAAATGAATTTTTACACAGTATTACAATCACGAGAAAAACAACACGCGCGCGTTTCATGTTTCGCTTACGACTGCGTTCGAGAATCGCAATTGCCGCTAACGATATATCTCGAAAATATCGAGACGGCCAATCACAGGACACAATGACATTCTGCTCGTTTCACTTGCACTTGTTGCACTCGGTTGAGATATGAAAATACAAAAAGTGTAATTGTATAAAACGAACAAAAATAAAGCAATTATTTAACATAAAGTTCGAAATGTATGTCTTGATAAACACATCGAAGAGATGATTGATACAACGAAACATTATGAAAAATATACAAGTACATATCGCTACAAGTCGTCGCATCAAACTAGAATTTTCGATTGGCAATATAATTAAATTACGCCGGCAGACCGGAAGCATCATTCGGTCTATTTTTAACTCTAATGCTCCCACTTACATATGTTGAAAAGGCATTTTACCAAAAATAAATCTTCACGAATGTGTCATAGCGTCTGGATAGTTCTACGTCGTTTATATATACGAGCGGCACTAAATCTAACGTCATTTATTCTGAGGATGACCTGATTATCCTTTTTAAATTGCAGTTGTAAAATTTAGAGAAAGTGATAAAGTGAATCATACACTGTATTGTGCTCTTAAAATCTCGTTCTTCCTGAAATTTTTTTACTTAAAGGTAAAACGTTTTATATTAGAATTATATTTTATGTTACCTGTTGCTTCTTAATGTTTGACAAAAATGATATAAACTTTTTATAACAAAGATTACTATCGTAATTGATAAGATTACTATCGTAATTGATTTATGTACAGATTTGTGTCAATAGTATTCTAGAAATTGTATTGTTATTTTTATATTTGTTATTCTTTCAACTATGTATTTGATCCATTAGTATCATACATCTATACTTTGCACATACCCAAAAAATATATATAATATATTGTACTTTTATAGATAAGAGAATCTTTTCATGTTCAAATATTTAATATAATATTATGTTTTACAGAGTTATCTTGTAATTACACCATGACGAAGTCAGATATGACTGCACAAGAGTGGAAGGAAAAAGGTAATGAAGAGTTTAACAAAGGCAACTGGTCAGAGGCTTTAAATTGCTATACAAATGCATTGAAATTAGTAAAAGAAGATAATGCCGAGAAGGCGATATACTATAAAAATCGAGCTGCTGCTTATTTAAAATTACTTGATTATGAGAAAGTGATCAAGGACTGTGATAATGCATTAAAGATATGTTCGAATGATCCCAAGGCCTTATTTCGTAGATGTCTGGCACTTGAAGCATTGGAGAGATTTGAGGAGGCATATCGAGATGCGAGAAATATTATTTTATCTGACCCTAATAATAAATCTATTCAACCTATAGCAGCACGATTACACGAAATTGTACAAGAACGACATAAAGAAATGTCACGCATTAGTGCTAAAGTAAGTATATATGATTGTTAAGAAATTTAATTTCACCCACTTAATAATTTGTCCAATTAATACAAATTATAACACATAATATTTTCTAACTACTTTATATAATTTTTTTCTAATAAGAATTTTAGTTTAGTCAATACATGTGATTTAAACTTCCTGTTATTTTTGTTACATTTTTCAACGTTTTTTCTTTGATGGATATATTGTATGAGAAATAGTTATATAAATATAATTTGTCTAATTTGTATAATTATTTTATATATTCTATTATTAATTTGTGTAATTAATTTATATACTATATTATAGGTATCACAAATGCTAGACCTAGCCTTTGATATAAACATGGATAAAGAAAAGCGTGAAACTGCTATGAATAATTTACTTGTGCTTGCACGTGAGAGAGCTGGTGCAGAAGAGATCTTCAAACAAAAAGGTGTATCTAAAATAACAAAATTCGTCAAAGTTGAAAAGAACGAGGAAGTAATCTGCAATGCGATCCGGATTATAGGCGAATTATGTAAAAATAATATTAGTCAAACTGAGTCTATTATAAGAGATATCGGTGTGCCTTGGTTTTTGGAAATGATAAACAGTAAACTTGCAGAGAGAGTCAATGCATCTCAATACTGCTTACAGGTGATTACACTAATCAAACATATTATTTTACACACAGAGACAGCAATGCCTTAACATGTGAATTTATGCATACATTGAAACATGTATTTTATCTTCTTCTTTTTTTCTTTTTTTAGATCATATTAAATACTTATAGTGGAATGGACAATAAGCCTGATTCAAAACCTGACAAGACTTTATGCGAGACGTATAAAAAAGAAATAGACACAATTCTATCGTGTCTGTTGTACAGCATAACAAATAGAACAATATCAGGTCTTGCGAGAGATGCAATAATAGAACTCATTACGCGTAATATTCATTACACTGCATTAGACTGGGCCGAGCGATTGGTCGAACTTCGCGGTTTGCAAAGATTGATGGAAGTAGCCAGTGAAATGGAAGAATACAAATATGAATCCTCAATGGACATTACATCTTCCACACGGACTATAACCAGTGTATGCTTGGCTAGAATATACGAGAACATGTACTATGATGCTGCTAAGGAACGATTTAGAAATGCTATTGATGAATTTATTAAAGATAAATTACTTACACCTGATATAGAATCTAAGGTATGCATTTTATAACATTGTATTCTATAACTTGTGTATGTAAATAATTTTCTATAAATATTTAAATTATATAATAGAATATTTATAAAATCACTGCATATCATTTTAACCACAATTTCTATGACCAATTTGAAACTGATTTTTTTACAGAAATAATGAAAGATTGTTTTAATTCAATTTTCTCCTAACATTGTATCTTTGCAATTTTCAAATTGAAATCCTATTATTACTAGTAAATTCTATTTTAATTTCAATGTTGTATGTGACTATCATCTGTATTAAAATTTAGATTTTATCAAAGATTTCCTATTTTTAATCATTAAATATTTGAAAATAATAACTATCTTAATATTGAAGATAATAATCTCTATCTTAATATTTCTGAAAAAGTTATATATTCTATCTTGCATAATATATAATGTGCAAAAATATTCATGGATTATTAATTGACTGTTTTATAGGTTCGCATAGTAGTTTCAATAACAACTTTATTATTGGGTCCATTAGATGTTGGGAATGCAATTGTAGCTAAAGAAGGAATTTTGGAAATGATTCTCGTTATGGCAGGAACAGATGATTTATTACAGCAAAAAGTCGCTTGCGAATGTATTGTTGCCGTAGCGTCCAAAAAAGATAAGGCCACCGCGATCATAAATCAAGGTGTAAACATATTGAAAAAGTTATACCAGTCTAACGATGACTCAATCCGCGTTCGGGCATTAGTGGGATTATGTAAGTTAGGAAGCTCAGGAGGCACAGATGCAACTATCAGGCCGTTTGCGGATGGAGCAACAAAAAAATTAGCCGAGGCCTGTAGACGATTCTTGATTAACCCGAAGAAGCAAAAGGATATGAGAAAATGGGCTATAGAGGGTCTATCTTATCTCACTTTTGACGCCGAAGTTAAAGAGACATTAGTAGAAGATCAACAGGCCATTCAAGCTATGATCGAGCTCGCCAAAACTGGCGATCAGTCTGTTCTCTATGGCGTGGTCACAACACTGGTGAATTTGTGCAATGCTTACGACAAGCAAGAAATCATACCCGAAATGATTGAATTGGCGAAATTCGCAAAACATCATATTCCTGAAGAACACGAACTAGATGATGTCGAATTTGTGAATAAGAGATTGTGCGTGTTAACTAAGGCTGGTGTAACTAGTGCTCTAGTCAGCCTTGCTAAAACAGACAGTCACAATAGCAGAGAGTTGATAGCGCGCGTCTTTAATGCGATATGCAGTCAACAGGAAGTGAGAGGAATAATCGTTCAACAGGGTGCTGCAAAAGCGCTATTACCGCTAGCGCTGGATGGCACGGACAAAGGAAAGAAACAAGCCTCGCAAGCTCTAGCTCGTTTGGGAATCACAATAAATCCCGAAGTGGCATTTCCCGGTCAGAGAATGATGGAGGTTGTTCGACCATTCATAAATCTCCTAAATCCAGAATGTTCTGCTCTCGAAAATTTCGAAAGTCTAATGGCTCTGTGCAATCTAGCTGGCATTAACGACAGCGTGCGAAAACGGATATTGGAAGAAGGAGGATTTCACAAGATCGAGGCCTATATGTACGGGGATCATGATATGCTGAGACGCGCAGCCACGCAAGTTATGAATAACTTGGTAATGTGTGAGCAAACAATCCAATATTACGAACAAGAAAATGACCGAATCAAGTATCTAGTAATACTCTGTGAAGATGAAGATCAAGATACTAGTATTGCAGCTGCTGGAGCTCTGGCGATGCTAACATCAGTTAGCAAAAAGGCTTGCGAAAAGATCTTTGATTCAAAAAATTGGTTGGAGTCTCTACATTTTTTACTTGCCAATCCAAACTGCGATGTACAACATAGGGGTATTGTAATCGTACTAAACATGATAAGAAGCACAAAAGATGTCGCTGCAAAACTCATCGAAACAGATATAATGGAAATACTGATGGCATTGAGTAAAAATGATATCGTGGAAAACAAAAAAATTAAAGAATTAGCATCCACTGCTTTAGATGCTGCTGCCGAATGGAAATTGATCAAGAAAAACGACGATGAAAACGAATCAACAGAAAGCACTAGTAATATTGAACATGTTGATTAAGTAAATCATATATGAACATGTTGCATATACTTATTAAGTCAAGTGACATTTATGTTTATTATTGAAGATTTATGATTTATATGCAATCAAAGATTTGATAAATTTTAAATTTGCTCATTATATCGTAAGATAAAGATTATTAAAAAAATTTTAATATCAAAGTGTAACTAATAAAAAATTAATTATGTCAATTTTATACAATATAAATTACTGTATATATTATAAAAACTATATATATATATTATATATTTTAAATTATTATATATTTTAAAAATCATATACTAAAATTCATAGAATTATATTTATATTATTAAAATTCATAGAATAAAAGAACCTAAAATATTCTAAACTTACTTGTATAATAAATTGTTCTGGCAATGAATGATGTACGATAATGTTTGTAGAAAGACCTCTAAGTCATATGTAGCATCCTCACTAAATATCTGCACTCTCCATAATTGTCATATCTGTATACATATATATACATTAAAATTAATTTTTGTCGAAAATTATTTTCAAAAATATAGATTTCTTATTACTTGGTACATATATTGATGAAATAAAGTGAAGATATTTTATATATTATTAAGCTATCTTTACTTCTCACATAAAAATTATCTAAGTTTTACATTTCAAGTATGAGCAAAAATTATCAAAATATTCTAAGAGAATGAGAGTAGGAAAAGAAAGACTAAACACTATCCTTATTAAAATATGAATATGTGTTTTAATGAAATCAAAGTAAAATACATGCAATTTTGTGAAAAATAAATATCTATCGTATTTATCAAAAGTCTATAAAGTCTTTAATATAAAAACATTTCATTTATTAAAATATATATTTTTTAAAAATAAATATATTAAAAATAAATTAAGATTTATATATTTATATTATATTTTTTATTTCATTATATGTAATAATTTTGTTAATTTATAATCAATATTGTGATAAAAGTTAAAATAATAATACTAAACATTGAAGATAACTATTAAATTCTGCATTATTAAAGCAAATTTCAAAACTTAAAGAATCAAGAACTTTTATAAATTATATAAATTTATTTTTGAAGTTATGTATGTGTGTCTAATAAAAAATGTATAAAAATATCTATAATATATTTCTATATGATTATTTAATTTAGAGAGAATTTTTCGTGCTTCTATATAGATACACCCATATAGAATTTCTAATATTGTTTTCAATTTTTAATAATTTCAAGAGGGATATTGATTTAAATATGATGTAAATGTAAGCTTATTCAATAAAATTTCTAGTAAAATATTGTAATAATTTAAATAAATATTTATATTAATTCTACTTTATCACTTTGATATTTCAACTTGTATAAAAGTAACAATTTAAGTACAATTATATTGTATTAAAAATGAGATATGAATAATGTAAAACCAAAATATTGTTAGAATAGATTTTTCAATTAGCTTCTTCGTTCGAGAATGATACTAGATATAGTGTAAATTCGATTATAATATATGTACAAGTTTAAACTCGCATCTCTAAATGCATAAATAATCGAAAGACCAATAAGAAAAAGCATTCGTAATGACTATATATCTAAACCGAAAAAGACACTTGATTTTTTTTTCTTAAAATTCTCGTTTAATATACCATAAAACTACAAGCTAATTACAACTTATTCAAAAGACAATGTTGATTAATTGCACCTATCGATTATCTCTGTTGGCTTACCTATGCGGATAATTATCAGAATCCGCGAAAGAGAAAGAAGAAATCATAGGATCTTGAATCAATCGGGATTAAAGGCGTCAAAATTCCTTGTCTTGATTGCTCAAGAAAATTGATCAGGCTTTGCAGTAGTAATTCGCGAAATTAACTGTCTCATTGATTCGGTCAATCAATTTATCGACGCGCGTATTCATGAAATCGAAATTTTTAATTTCAGCCAATCAGTTTGAAGAAGTCGTACAAAATCTACCGAAAATCGCCGAGCGATCCACGAAGAATTTGGCGCGAAAATTCAAAACCATTTGAAGTAATTATGCAAATTGATGTAATATGAAATATCGAAAATTAATATCTTTCTTTCAAAATTACGTAAAAACATTTAATATAATTATACACATTTGAATTTTAGCGATATCTCTATTTCCAATTGTCTCGTATCACGATATAAAGAACAATAACCTCTCTCCCTTAGTCATGGTTGCTGCAAATATTTCTAACAGGAAACAGCTGAAAAGTGACAAAATCGCGAGGACTGTGTTCAATGAGTGACAAATTAAATCTAAATATTTCATTCACAATAGCAAGGTTGAAAGGTACTTGATAAATAGATTAAGATCATCGAGATCATGAATAACCTATATCATATTTGTCTCGTACATTCATACACATATGTAAATGAAAACAATTTTATCTATATACTTTACTTTAATATTAATACTCAAATGAAAGAATTCTTCTTGCTTTTTTTCATTCATTGTTCGAACATATTCGAATTTTCATTATATGTTGAGATTGCTTCATATTATTTGTAATTGGAGAGTGATATCTTATTAGGATATCTCATGATGAAATATATATGATAACATAAAATTAATAAATAAATCTTAATAATAATATGAAATACCAAGTTATATAACTATAGATCAAGTTATATAGATATTTATTAAAAATCATTATGCTTTGAAATAATCATGAAAAAATTTTTTATTTTCAACAATTTGAAGAATTTATTAGTCCATCAAAAAGTAACTTCAACAAAAATATAACATAATTAAAGTTGCCATTTTAAGGACATCATTATAAACACATATAGATATTAAAATATAATTTAGCTTTATATATATATAGCCAATGCATAGAAGACTTACTCTCCTCTCTTTAATTTTAAATACCTTTAGACACATGCTTTATAAAAAAAACCAATATATCACAAATTTAGAAATGGATGAGATAATGCCTGTTCAGCAGTGATACGTGTTTCATAATCTAGATTTAAAAGTTTTATCAAAAGTTGGTATGCTTCCTTGGGATACTCGATATTTGGCGATACCTTAAAAAATTTTAGAATAATTTGCAAATGTTGCAAAATAGAAATACATTATTGTAATAAAGAGAAAAGAATTTGATATAATTGAGCATTCTATTTTCACAAGTAATTATTCTAAACAATTTTGAAATAAAGAGATTAAATCATATTAATGAACAGCTAATCTATTATTTGAGATGATTTAGATGCATTTTAACATATAAAAGTAAACAATTTTATTTTATATTTTATTTTATATTTTTCGTTGTGTCTGATTATACTTTCTATTTTTGCAATATTATATAATTTTAAATAAAAATCGTTTAAAATATAAAAACAATACCTTGCATGTACTATTCTCTCTATTATGCATCATGCTTCTGTTTCTTTTTCGTAATTTTAAGCATAAAGACATAATATCAATGCCTGGTAAATTTTCACTAAAAATAATTTTTTTACCTAATTCAAATAAAATAAAAATAAATAATGAACTTAATCCATGTAACAGAAATTAATGAAATGAAAAAGAACAATTTAAATAAATTATTGATCATAAACATGGTAATAAAACATACCTAATTTTTCTGCACATTGTTGTACTTTGCAAGAGCCAAATATCGTTGTTATTTCCGCTAAAGCTGTGCAGTCATCAGGCGAACGAAAAAACACTTGTGTACCACTAAGTATACATAACATCATCACACCACAAGCCCAAATATCAATTGCTGAAATTTTGTTTTTTTTTCATTCATTACAAATATAAAATTGTTTTATGTTCTTTATCAAATCATTATTATTAGTACCTGGAGTTTGTGATGGATGTTTCAATAAAACTTCTGGAGCACGAAATCCAGGTGTGCCTGCACGAGGCGCCGTTTGCTGTGGTCTTGTTAAACATAATACGCACACTTTAGGTTTCCCAAAACAGTTACATTTATTATCTGCATCCTTCTTTGTTACATTTGAATTAAACTGCAAATTTAAATTATTTTAAAACATTACAACAAGGAATAAACAATATCAGAAACAATATCAAATGTTGTTAGATATTGCATTTGTATGAAACATTACTTCGTCAGATCTCTTCCGCTTTATGCTTTGTATTTCAGTTGTTCCTACATTTGTTTTTATTGTTTTCAAATTCTTTGCATTATATTCAGTGCACTGCTGAGCAAGCCCAAAGTCTACCAATAAATATCTATAAAAAAAAAAAATTAAATTACGTATTATTGTAATTTTTTTTAATTAAGAAAAAAAAATTCTGATATACAAATTTACTTTCTATTAGCACGATTGTAGAGAAAATTACTGGGTTTCACATCTCTATGTATGATGTTAAACTGATGAACTCTTCGCACAGCACTTAATAAAGCTCTCATATAATCCTTTGTTTCTTCTACAGTCATATCCTTGACATATTCCTAATTATGACCATTATTATATTTTTAATT
Source organism: Camponotus vicinus (assembly GCF_025532165.1). Taxonomy (NCBI): domain Eukaryota; kingdom Metazoa; phylum Arthropoda; class Insecta; order Hymenoptera; family Formicidae; genus Camponotus; species Camponotus vicinus. Next base: position 12,139,799 of record NW_028141978.1, on the reverse strand, counting down.
TTATTAATCTAATTGAGACTTTACAAATTTAAATGCAAATTATAACTTACTGAAAATTTATCATGCTTCATATATGGCATTACAAACACTACAGAACCCTGATTTCTTAAACATAAGTCTATGCTAACAATATGATCTTTACCTCTGAAATAAATTATATTTGTTTTTGTTAATTAATGTAAAACTATGATACACCTCTTTTCTTAGAATAAAATTTCATCAATGAAATTTTATCAATTTCATCATACCCCATTTGTTGCAAGCATTGTAATTCACGTTCAATTCTTTCAGGATGACAAGTAGGAATTAAGTGTTTTAATGCAAACTTTTTATGTCTATTAGAAGACTTCATAGTAGCCAAAAAGACAGAGCTAAATGTACCTTCTCCAACTTTACAATGTATATGGAATAGCTCATTTAGAAGTGGGATCGATTTTTTCAGATTTGAACAGCTATCTTTTGCTAGAACAACATAAGTATACATGTCACTTGTATATAGAAACATTGTGAAATAAAATTAAAATATCTATGCACAGATAGGATGTGGTACTTTAATATATTTTGAATTATTAAAATAAAAATGTACAATTTTTATCTATATATTTAAATCTACAAATTATTTTATTTACATTTGTTAAATCTACAATTATTTTATTTACTATTAAAATATACTATATAAATATTTAAGTGTGAATACCATCATTGTCAGTTTTATCTTTTCGAGATAAGTCGTTAATTTCCATCCTGTCAAATTTTTCCTGAATCTTTTTCAATCACTCGTGTAATTATTACACCGACGTATCAACTTTTTGAGCATTGTCATTCATTATCGACGATTACTGATTGAATCATTAGTGTGATCACTAATATAATATAACGAACATAACCTTTAGAAATTGGCGCTATTTCGCGCCAATTTTCTAGTGAAATAAAGGCTGCGGTCAAGGGGACGCTGAAGATGCTTTGAAGCGTTTGATTGACCAATCAGGGTAAAAGGAGTAAAGATTTCTTTAACCTGATTGGTCAATCAAACGCTTCAAAGCATCCTCAGCGTCACTTTGACCGCAGCCAAAGACTGATTTTCATGATACGAGTTTGTTCTTTTTTTAGCTGCATCATATTTTTGTTTATATAATACACGTGATTGGTTAACTTCGATACGCGGTTATTTAAAAATCTGAGCTTATAAATTTTTATAAAATTTATAAGAAAAAACTTGAAAAGCAGAATATATTCCAATTGACGATCAGTCAACTTTACTTGTGTGTGACATAATATAAAACTTTATAAAATTATTTCATAATTAAATAAATGTAATACAGATGTATCGTAATATTTTATTTAATTCTTTTATACGATAAAAATAAAAGAATAATATAATTAATGTAAAGATTTCAAAAGACGTGCACGTCAACTTATCGCAAATTGCGGTAATTCTATGTCAACGTTGGTGATTTCGATTCGATCAGATCGAATATGTCGTGTATTGCGAAAAATTACGGGGGGTCGCCACGTTCGACGACCTTGCTTTGACTTTGGAACACAGATTCGTCGCGATTTCATCTCCTCCCCACGATTGGATTTATCGAACAGGACTCAATTACGTGACGTTACTTATCTCATCAATAAAGACTTAACGAGTCTCGTTATATCCGGCAATATTCGTCTTCTCTTTAGAAATCTTGCGGCAAGTAGGACTACAAAGAGAAACATCGTCGTTATGGCGCTCAACAAGCTCAGTATCGATAAAGTTGAATTGACAGATAAAAGGGTGCTTATACGGTACGTATTTTCCACGAGGAAAAGTTCGAGAAAAAGGAGAGAAGTAATATTTACAATAATATAACAAATTGATTTTTCAGAGTCGACTTCAATGTACCGCTAAAAGAAGGAAAGATAACAAATAATCAGAGAATCGTCGCTGCATTAGATACTGTGAAATATGCCAGTGACAAGAAAGCCAAGTCGATCGTTCTAATGTCCCATTTAGGTCGACCTGATGGAAAGAGGGACGAGAAATATACACTGAAACCTGTGGCTGAGGAACTCAAAACTTTGTTAGGAAAAGACATTTTATTCTTGAATGATTGTGTTGGACCTGAAGTAGAAGCTGCTTGTGCCAATCCAACACCTGGTACTATTATTTTATTAGAAAACTTGAGATTTCACATTGAAGAGGAAGGTAAAGGAGTAGGTCCCGATGGAAGTAAGGTATATAAGATTTTTCTCTTAATTTAAATTTTTCACTTTAATCCAATTGACAATTTTTAAATATGCTAATGAAAATATAGAGCTTAATAAACTAATCAATTGTAGATTAAAGCTGACAAAGACAAGGTTACAGAATTTAGAGCATCTTTGAGAAAACTAGGAGATGTATATATAAATGATGCCTTTGGAACTGCTCATCGTGCTCATAGTTCCATGATGGGGGATGGATTTGACATAAGAGCAAGTGGTTTTCTATTGAAAAAAGAACTGGAATACTTTGCAAAGGCTTTAGATAATCCAGAAAGACCATTTTTGGCTATACTTGGAGGAGCCAAAATTGCTGATAAAATTCAATTAATTAACAATTTGCTAGACAAAGTAAATGAAATGATCATTGGAGGTGGTATGGCCTACACATTTTTAAAAATATCCAAAGATATGAAAGTATGTAACATTTAACAAAAAGAATTATAAGCATTATAGCGATAGTTGTAATTCAATATATTTATAATTTTTATATCTTTATGATTCTAGATTGGAAATTCGTTATTTGATGAAGAGGGAGCAAAAATCGTCAATGATTTATTAGACAAAGCAAAAAAAAACAATGTCCAAATTCACTTGCCAGTAGATTTTGTAACTGCTGATAAGTTTGCGGAAGATGCAACAGTAGGAGCTGCAGATATAGAAAATGGTATTCCTGATGGATGGATGGGTTTAGATATTGGCCCAAAATCAAGGGATTTATTTGCAGGTGATAAAGTTTTTTTACATTCATAACAATTCATATATTCAATATATATAATACTTTAAAAAACATATATGAGAAAAAAAAATAAAATATATATCTGACATTATAAATATAATACAAATGTTTATCCATATTAGTATCATTGATTATATTATTTTGATATAGAACCAATCAAGAGAGCAAAAGTTATAGTATGGAATGGCCCAGCAGGAGTATTTGAGTTTGAGAACTTCAGCAAAGGCACAAAGAGCTTGATGGACAATGTCGTTGAAGCTACAACTCGAGGAACGATCACTATCATCGGAGGCGGAGACACGGCGACGTGTGCAGCCAAATGGAAAACAGAAGATAAAGTGAGTCATGTAAGCACTGGTGGTGGTGCAAGTCTGGAACTTTTGGAGGGTAAAGTATTACCTGGAGTTGCTGCCCTTTCTCCGTCATAAATTTATAATGCCAATGAAAGGACAACTTATCAAAGAAAATGTACAATTACGACATTAATCATTTTCATAGAAGTTTAACGAGTAGTTGTTGAGGAATAAAACTATTCGTTAGATTTAATGTTGATAGGATTATTGTAAGAAATAAAAAAAACATTCATTCTCTAAACTATCAACATAATTATCAATCGTTTCGTTTTCAGAGTCCCTTGATAAGAAATGTTAAAAATATATCTTTTCAGATATTTAGGTTTCCATATTACAATTATATTAGTGTACAGTATAGATATACAATGCAATCATATATGCATTATAATGTATAATACATTAGAAAAATATTGAATTGATGTTATATATTAATTATTAAGGAGAAATAATTGTAAGATGGAACAGTCGCCGCTATTAAATATAATCGTCTGTGCACGGTAAAATGTTCACTCATAGTTTCAACACAAATTTCAGATTGCATCGTATAAATTGTAAATATGTTATGTTTCATTTAAATATTAATGTGATTATATATTTTTGATCACTTATATAATGTGTCAAAAATAAATTCCAAAATCTTATGTTGTATCTCTTATTAATGACTTGTGTGACATTTAATTATATTAATTTTACAGCAAATTTTCTCAAAAATTAAGTGAATTTAAAAATAAGATCGATCTTTATTGCATCTCTGACTCGTCAAATATAAATTTATACTTAAAGAAAAATGCACACGACGCCTTACATGTTTCTAGATGTATAAATGCATTTTTTGCAATTAAAATGTATTGCATAATTTTTATAAAAAAAACATAAGAAATTAATTAATATTGACATAACACATTGTAAATTTTTATTATCGACATTTTGTAGAAAAATAGCACGGAACAGAACAGCCGTGAGGTAGAGTAATATCGACCAATCAAAACAAAGAAATCTTTCCAAGAAGTGTGACAATGGGCCTGTTCTTTTTAGCTGCACTGCTGCACTAGTGCAATTAGTTAGAGTGAAAGAAAGTATGTTTGTCTCTTTCCAACTTATTGCACTAGTGTAGCAGTGCAGCTAAAAAGAACAGACCCTATGTAATTAATATTCTATGGACTTAGAGGTCGCGCAATAATGTGATATTGCCATAATCAGAGAGAAGTCTGAGAGCGGCCATGCCCCTGATTTAGGTGGAACCCGTATTTGAAGCGCCTCTATGTCCATAAAACGTGGACATTGAACTACATAGCCATGTCCATGAAACTTTTCAAAGGGTAACATGCTATGTCCACGATTTGTGGTTCTGTTCCGTGCTATATGCACAAAGTGCCGGCAATATGACTGCAAAAATATGAATGCAAGACAAGTTATGTATACATCTTTAATGTAAATAAGATTTGTGGTCTCTCTTTCTCCATATATATATATATATATATCGAGATTTATACTAAAAATAGCTATATACAATATATAGAAATTTATTCATAATATGACTATACTTGAAAATAAGATATTTTTTACCAGACTATTAATAAATAATTTATATATTTAAAGAGAGAGAAAGTTTGATATTATTTTCAATATAGATCCTACACATTTCTTAAGAATAAAAGTTCTAAATAATAAAGATGTATATATATATATATATATATATATATATATATATATATATATATATATATATATATATATATATGTATATATATACACACGCGCGCGCGCGTGTGTGTGTGTGTGTGTGTGTGGTATATACGTATGTATGTACGTATGTATGTATAAAAGCAATGCGAAAGTTACGTGAGGAAGCGAGAAGGACAAGTAAAATAACAATAAGAGCGAACGAGATAGAAATAGCACGAGCAACGAGACTTGAGCTCGAGAATCGGATTTTTCTTGCGCGCTATTATTTTCCTCTCGCTCGCACCTATTACTGTCTCGCTCGCTCCTATTACTGTCTCGCTCGCTCCTATTATTGTCTCGCTCGTTCTTGTTACTGTTTCGCTCGCTCTCGATTCTTGGGTCCGCTTATCTTTCCGAGCTATCTATCACGATTGTCAAGTGTGACAAAGAAAGTAAGACCATGAGTAGAGAGCGAGCGAGATGACCTATCATCAAAGAGTTCCGAAGTCTCTTACAATCGGTTTCTTCGCTTCCTCTATCCATTCGCAATTCACGAAAATGTAAACATCTTATAAAATAAAAATTGAAACTTTTATTTTTAATTTTATCGGTTTGAAAGTAATTTTAATGAATTAATGAGATTTTGGCGATTAAAATGATATCAAACATGACGTAAATCGGGTAATTTTTAATTAATCTGATAATAAATATTTCATTATAATTATATATTTAATTAAATTTATGCGATTTATATCGTGTTTGGTATTATTTTAATCGCAAAATTCTCATTATTCTATTAAAATTACTTTCCAATGAATAAAAAATGCATTTTATTTTTTGACATATATTCGTGAATATTATAAATGAAGTCTCGTGTAAGAAATTTCGGAATCTGCGGCATCGGGAATTTTTTCGTTATTTATAATAATATATGACTTTAAATTGCCATAAAATAAAAACTAAAGCTTTTATATTTTGTTTGATCTTTTTTGATTAAAAGGGATTAATGAAATTCTTGTGTTTAAAATGACATCGAACACAATATAATTCGGATAACTTTTACTTATTGTTATATAAGTAAAAGAATGTTTCTAATTGAAAATTATTTGAATAAAATGTTGGGTTTAATGTGATTTTACAATTAGTCGTAAAAATCATATTAATTTTAAAATTATGTTCAGTAAGATAAATTAAGTAATATAAAAATTTTAGTTTCTAATACATTTTCAATGTTATCAATTGTGGTGTTCACATGACGTCTCCTGGTCTAAATATGTTCAATATAATTAATATTAAATGGTCTATATATTGTGCAGTGAAACAATTTATTTTAATTTATTATATATATATATGTATATACAGGGTGTCGCAGATCACCCGTTTCAGCCGAATATCTCAAAAACTGAGCGCGGCAGACAAAAATATTTCAAACAAAAGTTGTAAGGTTTCAAGTAACGCATTACATGGTGATATCAGTATGACCTTGAAGAGTGTTGTCAAGATCAGGGCAAAATCACTTTGGATTTTTTAAATGGAACTCGCTATTTTTATTACATATTCTTGTAGCTCATCTCAAGAGCTTTCCAAAATACTATAATTAAGTTAGTTTTAATTAAGTACTTTCCGAGTTATGAGGCTTGAAATCATTTCTTAATTTTACATAAACCGTAAAATATCTTGTAAAATATTCATTTTTCGATTATCTTACCTTAATACTTTTATGTACAAAATAATGAGAGGAATCAATTGGTGTAAAGAAAACATAGTTGTTTCGAAGAAAAAATATGTAATTGTTAATTGCAAATTAAAAGAACAGTTAGAAGGAGACAAAGAGTGAGTTAAGCTAAGATTAAAGTTAAACGACGTTGGTAGAAACAGGCATAAGTCAACGATTAAATTATAAGATAAATCGCGATTTAAAATTCCAGAGAAAATGCGACGAATAAATAAATCGATAATATTCGGAATATCCGATTGTGATATGTACCTTTTATAATATAATAATCGAAGCGTCTCAATAGACATTATAATCGCGCGCGATATAATTATCACATAAATGCGAAGATATTTGGACAGACAATTTGATGTCTGTAATATTTACGAATACAGTACTCATTGTCTGAGTCAATTGCGAATCTTTATAAGATAAATCGCGACTCGAATTCACGGGAAAACGCGACGAATAAATAAGTCCATAATATGCGGAATATTTGATCGCGATACGTAATTTTTATAATATAATAATCGAAGCTCTCAATAGACACGAGCGCGATATAATTGCTATCACGTAAGTATAGAAAATCAAAAATATTTCGACAATCATTTGAGGTCTGTAATGTTTGCGAATATACAATTCACCGACCGATTTACTTGCGAATTTTTATAAGATAAATCGCGATTTAAAATTCGCGATAAAACGCGACGAATAAATAAATCGATAATATTCAAAATATTCAATTGCAGATACGCGAATGATATATCAGTAATATCCGATAAAAAGAGGAGCGATCTTAAAAATGGAGAACGATTAACATCTTGTGTCTACATTAGATTTCGCAACATCAATCTGCGAAGAAAAGTTAAGTAATCCATTGAATGTCGGGAACTTCACTGTAGGAGGGAACGAATCCTGGATCTTCCGGACTATTCCCGATAGCAATGATTTCAGTAATAAATCAACCACAATTATCCCTCGTCATTATCTCCAATTCACGAAATTGATATGCACATTAGAAAACATGTTCTTCCATTATTAAGAAATATATTTCTTTATTGAAAATTAAATGGATATAACGACCTATTTTATTGAAATGTGATTACGAACGATTATATTTATAAATAATAAAATACATGCATTATTGGAGTTTGTGTTAAATGTGCGAACACATAATTTGGGGTACGGTTCGCGCGCGCGAGACGAATCGAACCCGATATCAGCAAGATTTAAAAAATTTCAATTCGAACAGTGTGCAAAATAAAATAAATAAAATAATTTTAAACAATTAATTCTAGATTAATTCTCTAGATTCTTATTCTTATAACGTTTAAATTAATAATTTCTTTTCTTTTAATCAATATCTTACTGATATAGGTACCCATTCGATTTGTCTCGAAATTTTTAAGTATTCGCACATTTTATATAATATACATGTATAATTTCGCGTATATATAATATATAACATTATTAAAAATTATAAAAATATTTTGGATACGTAAATTTGTGCATGTATTTTATTATACATATATATAAAATGGTATATATCTAAAAACTAATATTTCAAAATGCCGATGGATGTCCAATACCTGCAAATAGTTTCTTAAAAGAAACTAAAAATTAATGTTAATATCCCCAGCATCTAAAAATAATTTTTCAAAAGAGACAAATTATATTAATTAAAAATATATTCGTTCGTAATTATTTTTATCAAAAAATTTATACAAATTAATTACAATATGAAATTACTTGAAAACCTAAAATTTATACACAACGCTATATCCATATTTAATCTACTATTAAATCTTTCTAGCATTATATATATAGACAATAATAATACCAATCCTAATAATGATAGAACATTTTTAACGAAGAAAAGAAAAGATACATTTCTCTCATCTAAATATATATTATTTAAATTAATTCGACGTTAAAGAAGCGTATCATCGTTGAATTACTACCGAAATCATTGCTTTCGGAAATTGCCAGGAAAACCTGAGATTAGTTCCTTCAATCTTACAATAAAAATTCCCAATTTTTAACAGGGCACCGAACTAGACGTCGCGAATGGATCTCACAAGAACCGATGAAAAATAATTCTCCATGATGAAAATCGTTTTGACTCCTTGGCGGTACGAGCCACGCAACTTTCATTAAAGTTTATTTAACGGAAGGAACAATGGTAACTCTTTTATTAAAACGACAATCTCGTCTAAGAACGCGAAAAAGAATGCGAAAAAGGACGCGAAAAGAACACGGTGTTTTCGCAACGGTAATTTATTAATTTATTTATGAATATTTTCCGATATGAAAAAAAAAATTCGTAAATACAAATATAACCAAAAAAAATAAATTATTAAATTCATAATAATTAACTCGCGATTCTATAATATCGAAGGTGATCGTTAAATTTTGTGAAGTTAATATTTAATCGTTGACTTATCACAAATCTTATCGAATCTTCACTCTCTTATTCGACATTTCTTTATATTTAATTAGCAATATTTAGGAATATTATCTGACGAGAGGGACAGCGATAAAATTCTTCTGTTAAAATGATAATCTTGTATAAGAACGCGAAGAGAACGCGGAAAGAACACGGTATTTTCGCAATCATAATTTAATAATTTATTGTAAGAATATTCAGTTCCTCTTTGACATGAAAATACAAACAGTTACTCTTTTATGAATATTCCAAAAATATATACTACAGAAACAAATACTTTAATTTAATGAATTACTATTATGTTAATTACTATTATGTAATCATTATACGTATACTTTCGATAATTTTTCGTGTAATTTACATAAGAATTTACAATCATAAATACAATTTCATATAATATAATTATAGTCATAATTGTATTGTATTTTACAATTAAAATATCAATGTTAGATATTATAATTAAAATACAATTATAACTATTTATAATTTACAATTTACAATTTACAAATTTATGATGCTATCAATATCAAATAATAATTCCATTTATTCAAATATTTAATAACATTGATATAATAATTTGATATTGATAGCATTAACATTTGGATTTAATATTATATTCGATTTAATACACATACATTTTTAAGTTTTAAAATAAAATATAACATGTTAAGATTTCTTAAACGTTAATAATTATGCAATTTCTTTAATATTTCTGAAGATAATTTTGATAATTTAAATTTCCCTTTTAAAACATTTTTAAAACATGTTATATTCATTTTTACGTTTTTAAAAATAAATTCAACTTAATTAAAATAATTTTAATTTACCCCTAGGATTATTGGAATATTAAAAGAAAGAATGAATCTTACTTAATAGCCCTAACAACCCTACTATTAAAGGATTCTAATAATTTTAATAGCTCCAACAATCCTACTATAACAGAATTCTAATGATCTTAAGAGCCCTAACAACCCTAATATTAATAGAAGAATTCTAATGATTTTACTTAATAGCCTTAACAACCCTACTTCCTGATTAACTAAAATTATTCGAGATTTGAGGAACCTATCTCTAATCATCACCTCACCTAATCATGTATATATTTTAGTCACGTGCCCTAACCGCGTACCCTAACCGTACTCTTCAGGCCAGTTGAACCTACCTTTCGTTGATCCTGGCCACTTTCTTTCTCGATCTCTAATCAGAGATCGAAGAAGGAGATAATTACTCCTTCTTTTGCCGGATAATTACCGGCAAAAGAGCGTGAAATATTTACGCTCATTTAGTAACGATCGTTCGATTTCACGATCGTTCGTTAAATATTGAATATAACTTTATTTTAACTGAAATAAAGCCAAATTACTACAAATTTCTATAAATTATATTTTATAGTAAAATATAAAATTAATATGTGTATTTATCATATTACAAATTATTTAATTAATTAATCATTTGGCTTTATATTAAGTTAAAGTAAAGTTTAAAAACAATATCTACAAACAAATTCTACGATGGATGAGCTATGAGCAATTAGAAGATAAGTGCGTATTATAAGAATAAATTAGCATCAAAAATTGATAAAATTGGTAATTGTTAATGCGTGTCCTTTATTTAATAAATTAGACAAAATCTTTACAAAAAAATCTTTTCTTAATCTCTTCTTTTTTTAATTAATATTTCAATATATTTTCGCAATAGATGCAAAGCATAAGTTCGAAAGAACTTATTAAAATTATTTAATTTAATTGAATTAATTTAATTTAATTATTTAATTTAATTTATTTAATTTAATCCATCCTAGCTCATCCATTTTAAGGCAACGGATTTATCTACAATCTACAATCTACATCTACATCTACATCTACATCTGCAATCTTTACGAATCTGTTACCTTAAAGTTAAATAAAAGTTTTTTTCACTCACCGGCACTGATGCGCAACAGCGGAGTTGTTGTTATCGAAGCTAGTTGTCTGTAACATACAAATATAAAATTCATTTATAATAATGCTCACAAAATGCAATTAATATTTAAAAAAATTTTTATCGCGCGGAATTTTATATCCCAAAAAATGTAAAATAATAAGCAGATAAACACGTATGGAAAAATTTTATAAATTTTTGAAACCGTTTTTTAAATAGAAAATTTTATATGACTTTTATAAAAATCTTTCTCTTTAATTCATTTAAATAATAAGATCGAATTATTGTTCGTTTATAACAAGTTAACGATTTATAACAATTAACATATAAATAATAGATATTCACCATCAGGTTGCTCCGCCGATGTAAGATGCCTCTCCCAGGCCTCCTCCTCCTCTCATGTTGTTGGCGCGCGATAACGACACTCCCGCACTCGCGAGCGATATTTTTATATCGCTATTTCCGCTATTTTACGCGCGATACTTAACGGTGTCCGCACTATTTCGGTACAATAAAAAATTTTCTATTTGATCGCGCGATGTATATACTTAATATGTATATACTTTGAACGGCACTCCCGGTTTCGGTACGAGCGAAAATCCCATTTCACTTACGAGAATCAGCTTCGAGTCAACAGGTCGGGAATGCAACGATACAACGAGCAAGGACTAAGCCCAAACCGGAAAAAAGACGAAGCGATTAACGGAAATAGAGGAAAATGAAGTTCACCAACTCTTTTTCGCGCATAATTATCCTATCTCGTATCGAACCTGGACCCGCTAAGCACGATTTCAGGTGCTCCGCCCGGACATATTATGCCTCCCGCGGTTGCTATATGCTACACCAGGCTAGTAGACGGCAAAAGAAGAGGATACCCACATTTTTTAAATGCTAACATTCAGCAATTTAGAAAATGGGGAGGCAACCCCTTTTACCGAGCGAAAATCGTGCTTAGGGGAATCCACTCGACTCCTCGACAGGGTTAACACACGCAGTGCGTATGGCTGTAGACGAGCAAAGAGAAGGGACCCATTGACGACCATTCCGAGCAATCGATCAAGTTCTAACTAATTCGGGCCGAATCACTTGACGAAGCACGAAGCACGAAGCGCGAGTGTACGTTGTATAGTAACGTGTGCAAACTCGAAACATCCCAGTTAGTTGGCATCGGAAGTAGAGACTCGTGACAATAAATGAAATTGGGATTTTATATGAAAAAGTCCAAAAGTTCCGCGAAAACGCGACAACGCGAGAATACTGCAACGCGAAAACGCGGTAACGAAGCGCTTGCCGTCCGCGGCACGTTGACGGCACCGACGACGCGAAAGGGTACTTAGCTTCCCATTCAGGCACCTTAAAATTTATCATAAATAGAAAAATTTAAGATAAACCTCAAGGCACCATCCAAGTACTAAGCCCTCCCACCGCGACAAGGTGTACCCCATGGGAGGGTTATATTATATATAATTTTATATATAATATAATACATAATTTGAAATTTATTTTGTAATATAGTACATAAATTTAAATTCGCAAATATAAATAATAAATAAAAATATAAAAGATAAAAGAAAATCTATTATATAAAGCAATGTTCAAAATAATTGATTTTAAAACTAATTATTTTTAAAACTAATTATTATATTTTAATATTATAAATTTCGTAATTACAAAATAATTTATATTTCTTAGATATAAACTTTTAGAAATATGATAAATAAAAAAATTTCTATTTTTTTTATACATGAAATAATTAAAGAAATATATTAATATGAAATGTTTTATAAAATATAAGAAGTAACTGAAAATATTAATTAATAAAAAATTTTATAAATGTTTTATAAATATTTTAAAATAAAATGGAATATTTTTTTCGGCATACGCTGACGTTCGTGCACTCGTAAATAATAACGCGATTTAAGGTGCACAAGAATTTTAATAAACCGCGAGTAACATACAAGAATTCAGAATAATCGTAAAATGGATCACAAATAGACGCGCGTCCGCACAGCTTGACAGCTGGGCTCAGATTCTTTGACAGTCGTTGTTTATAAGAATATCTTGACATCGCGCGCGGAAACGACCTTCTTCGAAAGAATTCAACGGGTGACGAATACAGCGGGACGGGACGCGGGGACGCAACAATATAACAAATAATGAATGTGATAAATAATTTATATTAATGACTTACATCATATTTCATTGGTCCATCCATTTCCAAAATCTCCTTTTTTTTTGCTTTCTTCGCTTTTTCCTCGTGGCACTTGAATCCTCGTTGCACTCATTTGAATTCCTCGTTGCACTTACATTCATTCACGAAAAGTTCCTCGTTGCACTTGCAATTGTGTTCAGAGAAAGAATTTGATAATATATGATACGTCTCACATCACTACTCAAGATATTCACTGCTCAAGAGCCACTGAGCGAATGATCGTAAGTCAGAAACATTACCGCGGTACTGTTTATATCGCCAAGGTTGACTATGTAAAGAAAGAATTTGATAATATGTGAAACGTCTCTCACGTCACTACTCAAGATCACTGTGCGAATGATAATAAAGCCGTGTAACATATTAACAATAGCGCGATACTGTTTATCAAGGTCGAACACGGTGTTATTGATAATTCTCTCGTTGCCGAAATATTTTCTGTAATATAAAATATTCGTGCGCGGAATATTAAATTATAGAAGCATTTTAATTTATTGATTAAAATTAATTGATTATTTATTAAACTATTCATCATGAAGTCTTTCGTTATACTAATTATTTGCATCTATAATTCGATTGTTTTACTTCGTGTTCTTTCACAATCCCCCCCCAAATTATATTTAGATTGTCAAGTAAAATGATAAAGTAACACGGATGGAATATATTTGTGACTCTAAGTATTAAAATAATAATTATTGTCCGTAAAGATTGCAAACATCGATGTGATTATTTAATATGTTGGATTCCTATCACATTAAATCGATTCTCGATTAAATTGTATATTAATATACAATTTAATCGAGAATCGATAAAATGATAGGCATACAAAATATTAAATAATCACTTCGATCATTGTGATCTTTACGGACAATAATTATTATTTTAATACTTAGCGTCACAAATATATTCCATCCGTGTTACTTTATCACTCTACTTGACAATCTAAATATAATTTGGGGGGGGGAGGGATTCTGAGAAAACACGAAGTAAAACAATCGAATTACAGATGCAAATAATTAACGTAACGAAATGCTCCGTGATAAATTGTTTAATTAATAATCAATAAATTAAAGTATTTCTGTTATTTAATATATTTCGCGTTAGTGTATATTTTATAATATATAAAATATTTCAACGAATTGTCGATAACACGGTGTTCGACTTTGGCAATATAAAATATAAACAGTAGCACACTATACGTTACGGCTTTGTCATCATTCGCGCGGTGACTCTCGAGTAGTAAGGTAGTGGTGAGAAACGCTTCGTATATTGTAATTTTTCTACTAAATACGATTACGATTAGTATCGAAACATAATTTGCTATAAATATTAATAATTAAAAATTAATTAACTTTTGATAAACGACATGAAACTGTATCGCAACGATAAATATTTATCGAATCGTAATCAATCATTACTGCGAATAAAAATTGAAATAGGGGATACATGAAAGATGACAAGAGAATTAAATATATTATGATCTTTTGATCATCGATGCTTATTATAATATTTCTTTAACAATATTAGAATTAAATATATTTCTTGTTTAATTAACCAGGATTGAGAAAATTTAAAGCATTGGTCGAAATATATTTAATTCTAATATTGTTAAAGAAATATTATAATAAGCATTGATGATCAAAAGATCATAATATATTTAATTCTCTTGTCCCCTTTCATGTATTCCCTGTTTCAATTTTTATTCGCAGTAATGAATGATTACGATTCGATAAATATTTATCGTTGCGATACAGTTTCATGTTTATCAAAAGTTAATTAATTTTTAATTATTAATATTTATAGCAAATTATGTTTCGATACTAATCATAATCGTGTTTAGTACAAAAATTACAATATACGAAGCGTTTCTCATCACTACTTTATTACTCGAGAGTCACCGTGCGAATGATGACAAAGCCGTGATATGTATAGCGCGCTTGCTATACGTCGCCAAGGCCAAACATGATATTATTGATAATTCTCTGCCGAAATATTTTACGTACTACATAAACACGCGGAATTTTAAATTATAGAGGTATTTTATTTTAAATTAATTATTAAACGATTGATATATCACGGAACCTTTTGTTATGCTAATGATTTGAATTTATTCGATTGTTTTACCGCGTTTTTCCGAAGTCAAATTTTATAATATTTAGTTTTGCATTTTAAAAGACTGACTTAGAGCGAACTAAATAAATAAATAAATGATGTTGAGAAAAAGAAAGAGAAGACACATAAATAAATAAATAAATAATAGCGTGAAAAGAGAGAACATACTAATATTGTTATATAATAAATTATTATTAATTAAATTATTTATATTTTTATTTATATTATTTATATTATCAGAGGGACATATGTGTTACCCTCTGAGAACATTCGTGGACATTGGTTTTGTAGTTCATGTCCACGTTTTTAGTGTCCACAGAGGGAGTATCGCTTCCAGGGATCATCTAAAAACGGGTCATGACATCTCTCAGTCTTCTCTCTGAATGTACGTAACGTAAGCTATAGATTTTCTGCCAGAGAGAAGACTGAGAGATGTCATGACCCGTTTTTAGATGATCCCTGGAAGCGATACTCCCTCTGTGGACACTAAAAACGTGGACATGAACTACAAAACCAATGTCCACGAATGTTCTCAGAGGGTAACACATATGTCCCTCTGATAATATAAATAATATAAATAAAAATATAAATAATTTAATTAATAATAATTTATTATATAACAATATTAGTATGTTCTCTCTTTTCACGCTATTATTTATTTATTTATTTATGTGTCTTCTCTTTCTTTTTCTCAACATCATTTATTTATTTATTTAGTTCGCTCTAAGTCAGTCTTTTAAAATGCAAAACTAAATATTATAAAATTTGACTTCGGAAAAACGCGGTAAAACAATCGAATAAATTCAAATCATTAGCATAACAAAAGGTTCCGTGATATATCAATCGTTTAATAATTAATTTAAAATAAAATACCTCTATAATTTAAAATTCCGCGTGTTTATGTAGTACGTAAAATATTTCGGCAGAGAATTATCAATAATATCATGTTTGGCCTTGGCGACGTATAGTAAGCGCGCTATACATATCACGGCTTTGTCATCATTCGCACGGTGACTCTCGAGTAATAAAGTAGTGATGAGAAACGCTTCGTATATTGTAATTTTTGTACTAAACACGATTATGATTAGTATCGAAACATAATTTGCTATAAATATTAATAATTAAAAATTAATTAACTTTTGATAAACATGAAACTGTATCGCAACGATAAATATTTATCGAATCGTAATCATTCATTACTGCGAATAAAAATTAAAACAGGGAATACATGAAAGGGGACAAGAGAATTAAATATATTATGATCTTTTGATCATCAATGCTTATTATAATATTTCTTTAACAATATTAGAATTAAATATATTTCGACCAATGCTTTAAATTTTCTCAATCCTGGTTAATTAAACAAGAAATATATTTAATTCTAATATTGTTAAAGAAATATTATAATAAGCATCGATGATCAAAAGATCATAATATATTTAATTCTCTTGTCATCTTTCATGTATCCCCTATTTCAATTTTTATTCGCAGTAATGATTGATTACGATTCGATAAATATTTATCGTTGCGATACAGTTTCATGTCGTTTATCAAAAGTTAATTAATTTTTAATTATTAATATTTATAGCAAATTATGTTTCGATACTAATCGTAATCGTATTTAGTAGAAAAATTACAATATACGAAGCGTTTCTCACCACTACCTTACTACTCGAGAGTCACCGCGCGAATGATGACAAAGCCGTAACGTATAGTGTGCTACTGTTTATATTTTATATTGCCAAAGTCGAACACCGTGTTATCGACAATTCGTTGAAATATTTTATATATTATAAAATATACACTAACGCGAAATATATTAAATAACAGAAATACTTTAATTTATTGATTATTAATTAAACAATTTATCACGGAGCATTTCGTTACGTTAATTATTTGCATCTGTAATTCGATTGTTTTACTTCGTGTTTTCTCAGAATCCCTCCCCCCCCCAAATTATATTTAGATTGTCAAGTAGAGTGATAAAGTAACACGGATGGAATATATTTGTGACTCTAAGTATTAAAATAATAATTATTGTCCGTAAAGATCACAATGATCGAAGTGATTATTTAATATTTTGTATGCCTATCATTTTATCGATTCTCGATTAAATTGTATATTAATATACAATTTAATCGAGAATCGATTTAATGTGATAGGAATCCAACATATTAAATAATCACATCGATGTTTGCAATCTTTACGGACAATAATTATTATTTTAATACTTAGAGTCACAAATATATTCCATCCGTGTTACTTTATCATTTTACTTGACAATCTAAATATAATTTGGGGGGGGATTGTGAAAGAACACGAAGTAAAACAATCGAATTATAGATGCAAATAATTAGTATAACGAAAGACTTCATGATGAATAGTTTAATAAATAATCAATTAATTTTAATCAATAAATTAAAATGCTTCTATAATTTAATATTCCGCGCACGAATATTTTATATTACAGAAAATATTTCGGCAACGAGAGAATTATCAATAACACCGTGTTCGACCTTGATAAACAGTATCGCGCTATTGTTAATATGTTACACGGCTTTATTATCATTCGCACAGTGATCTTGAGTAGTGACGTGAGAGACGTTTCACATATTATCAAATTCTTTCTTTACATAGTCAACCTTGGCGATATAAACAGTACCGCGGTAATGTTTCTGACTTACGATCATTCGCTCAGTGGCTCTTGAGCAGTGAATATCTTGAGTAGTGATGTGAGACGTATCATATATTATCAAATTCTTTCTCTGAACACAATTGCAAGTGCAACGAGGAACTTTTCGTGAATGAATGTAAGTGCAACGAGGAATTCAAATGAGTGCAACGAGGATTGAAGTGCCACGAGGAAAAAGCGAAGAAAGCAAAAAAAAAAGGAGATTTTGGAAATGGATGGACCAATGAAATATGATGTAAGTCATTAATATAAATTATTTATCACATTCATTATTTGTTATATTGTTGCGTCCCCGCGTCCCGTCCCGCTGTATTCGTCACCCGTTGAATTCTTTCGAAGAAGGTCGTTTCCGCGCGCGATGTCAAGATATTGTTATAAACAACGACTGTCAAAGAATCTGAGCCCAGCTGTCAAGCTGTGCGGACGCGCGTCTATTTGTGATCCATTTTACGATTATTCTGAATTCTTGTATGTTACTCGCGGTTTATTAAAATTCTTGTGCACCTTAAATCGCGTTATTATTTACGAGTGCACGAACGTCAGCGTATGCCGAAAAAAATATTCCATTTTATTTTAAAATATTTATAAAACATTTATAAAATTTTTTATTAATTAATATTTTCAGTTACTTCTTATATTTTATAAAACATTTCATATTAATATATTTCTTTAAATATTTCATGTATAAAAAAAATAGAAATTTTTTTATTTATCATATTTCTAAAAGTTTATATCTAAGAAATATAAATTATTTTGTAATTACGAAATTTATAATATTAAAATATAATAATTAGTTTTAAAAATAATTAGTTTTAAAATCAATTATTTTGAACATTGCTTTATATAATAGATTTTCTTTTATCTTTTATATTTTTATTTATTATTTATATTTGCGAATTTAAATTTATGTACTATATTACAAAATAAATTTCAAATTATGTATTATATTATATATAAAATTATATATAATATAACCCTCCCATGGGGTACACCTTGTCGCGGTGGGAGGGCTTAGTACTTGGATGGTGCCTTGAGGTTTATCTTAAATTTTTCTATTTATGATAAATTTTAAGGTGCCTGAATGGGAAGCTAAGTACCCTTTCGCGTCGTCGGTGCCGTCAACGTGCCGCGGACGGCAAGCGCTTCGTTACCGCGTTTTCGCGTTGCAGTATTCTCGCGTTGTCGCGTTTTCGCGGAACTTTTGGACTTTTTCATATAAAATCCCAATTTCATTTATTGTCACGAGTCTCTACTTCCGATGCCAACTAACTGGGATGTTTCGAGTTTGCACACGTTACTATACAACGTACACTCGCGCTTCGTGCTTCGTGCTTCGTCAAGTGATTCGGCCCGAATTAGTTAGAACTTGATCGATTGCTCGGAATGGTCGTCAATGGGTCCCTTCTCTTTGCTCGTCTACAGCCATACGCACTGCGTGTGTTAACCCTGTCGAGGAGTCGAGTGGATTCCCCTAAGCACGATTTTCGCTCGGTAAAAGGGGTTGCCTCCCCATTTTCTAAATTGCTGAATGTTAGCATTTAAAAAATGTGGGTATCCTCTTCTTTTGCCGTCTACTAGCCTGGTGTAGCATATAGCAACCGCGGGAGGCATAATATGTCCGGGCGGAGCACCTGAAATCGTGCTTAGCGGGTCCAGGTTCGATACGAGATAGGATAATTATGCGCGAAAAAGAGTTGGTGAACTTCATTTTCCTCTATTTCCGTTAATCGCTTCGTCTTTTTTCCGGTTTGGGCTTAGTCCTTGCTCGTTGTATCGTTGCATTCCCGACCTGTTGACTCGAAGCTGATTCTCGTAAGTGAAATGGGATTTTCGCTCGTACCGAAACCGGGAGTGCCGTTCAAAGTATATACATATTAAGTATATACATCGCGCGATCAAATAGAAAATTTTTTATTGTACCGAAATAGTGCGGACACCGTTAAGTATCGCGCGTAAAATAGCGGAAATAGCGATATAAAAATATCGCTCGCGAGTGCGGGAGTGTCGTTATCGCGCGCCAACAACATGAGAGGAGGAGGAGGCCTGGGAGAGGCATCTTACATCGGCGGAGCAACCTGATGGTGAATATCTATTATTTATATGTTAATTGTTATAAATCGTTAACTTGTTATAAACGAACAATAATTCGATCTTATTATTTAAATGAATTAAAGAGAAAGATTTTTATAAAAGTCATATAAAATTTTCTATTTAAAAAACGGTTTCAAAAATTTATAAAATTTTTCCATACGTGTTTATCTGCTTATTATTTTACACATGGGATATAAAATTCCGCGCGATAAAAATTTTTTTAAATATTAATTGCATTTTGTGAGCATTATTATAAATGAATTTTATATTTGTATGTTACAGACAACTAGCTTCGATAACAACAACTCCGCTGTTGCGCATCAGTGCCGGTGAGTGAAAAAAACTTTTATTTAACTTTAAGGTAACAGATTCGTAGAGATTGCAGATGTAGATGTAGATGTAGATGTAGATGTAGATTGTAGATTGTAGATAAATCCGTTGCCTTAAAATGGATGAGCTAGGATGGATTAAATTAAATAAATTAAATTAAATAATTAAATTAAATTAATTCAATTAAATTAAATAATTTTAATAAGTTCTTTCGAACTTATGCTTTGCATCTATTGCGAAAATATATTGAAATATTAATTAAAAAAAGAAGAGATTAAGAAAAGATTTTTTTGTAAAGATTTTGTCTAATTTATTAAATAAAGGACACGCATTAACAATTACCAATTTTATCAATTTTTGATGCTAATTTATTCTTATAATACGCACTTATCTTCTAATTGCTCATAGCTCATCCATCGTAGAATTTGTTTGTAGATATTGTTTTTAAACTTTACTTTAACTTAATATAAAGCCAAATGATTAATTAATTAAATAATTTTTAATATGATAAATACACATATTAATTTTATATTTTACTATAAAATATAATTTATAGAAATTTGTAGTAATTTGGCTTTATTTCAGTTAAAATAAAGTTATATTCAATATTTAACGAACGATCGTGAAATCGAACGATCGTTATTAAATGAGCGTAAATATTTCACGCTCTTTTGCCGGTAATTATCCGGCAAAAGAAGGAGTAATTATCTCCTTCTTCGATCTCTGATTAGAGATCGAGAAAGAAAGTGGCCAGGATCAACGAAAGGTAGGTTCAACTGGCCTGAAGAGTACGGTTAGGGTACGCGGTTAGGGCACGTGACTAAAATATATACATGATTAGGTGAGGTGATGATTAGAGATAGGTTCCTCAAATCTCGAATAATTTTAGTTAATCAGGAAGTAGGGTTGTTAAGGCTATTAAGTAAAATCATTAGAATTCTTCTATTAATATTAGGGTTGTTAGGGCTCTTAAGATCATTAGAATTCTGTTATAGTAGGATTGTTGGAGCTATTAAAATTATTAGAATCCTTTAATAGTAGGGTTGTTAGGGCTATTAAGTAAGATTCATTCTTTCTTTTAATATTCCAATAATCCTAGGGGTAAATTAAAATTATTTTAATTAAGTTGAATTTATTTTTAAAAACGTAAAAATGAATATAACATGTTTTAAAAATAAAAATGTTTTAAAAGGGAAATTTAAATTATCAAAATTATCTTCAGAAATATTAAAGAAATTGCATAATTATTAACGTTTAAGAAATCTTAACATGTTATATTTTATTTTAAAACTTAAAAATGTATGTGTATTAAATCGAATATAATATTAAATCCAAATGTTAATGCTATCAATATCAAATTATTATATCAATGTTATTAAATATTTGAATAAATGGAATTATTATTTGATATTGATAGCATCATAAATTTGTAAATTGTAAATTGTAAATTATAAATAGTTATAATTGTATTTTAATTATAATATCTAACATTGATATTTTAATTGTAAAATACAATACAATTATGACTATAATTATATTATATGAAATTGTATTTATGATTGTAAATTCTTATGTAAATTACACGAAAAATTATCGAAAGTATACGTATAATGATTACATAATAGTAATTAACATAATAGTAATTCATTAAATTAAAGTATTTGTTTCTGTAGTATATATTTTTGGAATATTCATAAAAGAGTAACTGTTTGTATTTTCATGTCAAAGAGGAACTGAATATTCTTAAAATAAATTATTAAATTATGATTGCGAAAATACCGTGTTCTTTCCGCGTTCTCTTCGCATTCTTATACAAGATTATCATTTTAACAGAAGAATTTTATCGCTGTCCCTCTCGTCAGATAATATTCCTAAATATTGCTAATTAAATATAAAGAAATGTCGAATAAGAGAGTGAAGATTCGATAAGATTTGTGATAAGTCAACGATTAAATATTAACTTCACAAAATTTAACGATCACCTTCGATATTATAGAATCGCGAGTTAATTATTATGAATTTAATAATTTATTTTTTTTGGTTATATTTGTATTTACGAATTTTTTTTTTCATATCGGAAAATATTCATAAATAAATTAATAAATTACCGTTGCGAAAACACCGTGTTCTTTTCGCGTCCTTTTTCGCATTCTTTTTCGCGTTCTTAGACGAGATTGTCGTTTTAATAAAAGAGTTACCATTGTTCCTTCCGTTAAATAAACTTTAATGAAAGTTGCGTGGCTCGTACCGCCAAGGAGTCAAAACGATTTTCATCATGGAGAATTATTTTTCATCGGTTCTTGTGAGATCCATTCGCGACGTCTAGTTCGGTGCCCTGTTAAAAATTGGGAATTTTTATTGTAAGATTGAAGGAACTAATCTCAGGTTTTCCTGGCAATTTCCGAAAGCAATGATTTCGGTAGTAATTCAACGATGATACGCTTCTTTAACGTCGAATTAATTTAAATAATATATATTTAGATGAGAGAAATGTATCTTTTCTTTTCTTCGTTAAAAATGTTCTATCATTATTAGGATTGGTATTATTATTGTCTATATATATAATGCTAGAAAGATTTAATAGTAGATTAAATATGGATATAGCGTTGTGTATAAATTTTAGGTTTTCAAGTAATTTCATATTGTAATTAATTTGTATAAATTTTTTGATAAAAATAATTACGAACGAATATATTTTTAATTAATATAATTTGTCTCTTTTGAAAAATTATTTTTAGATGCTGGGGATATTAACATTAATTTTTAGTTTCTTTTAAGAAACTATTTGCAGGTATTGGACATCCATCGGCATTTTGAAATATTAGTTTTTAGATATATACCATTTTATATATATGTATAATAAAATACATGCACAAATTTACGTATCCAAAATATTTTTATAATTTTTAATAATGTTATATATTATATATACGCGAAATTATACATGTATATTATATAAAATGTGCGAATACTTAAAAATTTCGAGACAAATCGAATGGGTACCTATATCAGTAAGATATTGATTAAAAGAAAAGAAATTATTAATTTAAACGTTATAAGAATAAGAATCTAGAGAATTAATCTAGAATTAATTGTTTACAATTATTTTATTTATTTTATTTTGCACACTGTTCGAATTGAAATTTTTTAAATCTTGCTGATATCGGGTTCGATTCGTCTCGCGCGCGCGAACCGTACCCCAAATTATGTGTTCGCACATTTAACACAAACTCCAATAATGCATGTATTTTATTATTTATAAATATAATCGTTCGTAATCACATTTCAATAAAATAGGTCGTTATATCCATTTAATTTTCAATAAAGAAATATATTTCTTAATAATGGAAGAACATGTTTTCTAATGTGCATATCAATTTCGTGAATTGGAGATAATGATGAGGGATAATTGTGGTTGATTTATTACTGAAATCATTGCTATCGGGAATAGTCCGGAAGATCCAGGATTCGTTCCCTCCTACAGTGAAGTTCCCGACATTCAATGGATTACTTAACTTTTCTTCGCAGATTGATGTTGCGAAATCTAATGTAGACACAAGATGTTAATCGTTCTCCATTTTTAAGATCGCTCCTCTTTTTATCGGATATTACTGATATATCATTCGCGTATCTGCAATTGAATATTTTGAATATTATCGATTTATTTATTCGTCGCGTTTTATCGCGAATTTTAAATCGCGATTTATCTTATAAAAATTCGCAAGTAAATCGGTCGGTGAATTGTATATTCGCAAACATTACAGACCTCAAATGATTGTCGAAATATTTTTGATTTTCTATACTTACGTGATAGCAATTATATCGCGCTCGTGTCTATTGAGAGCTTCGATTATTATATTATAAAAATTACGTATCGCGATCAAATATTCCGCATATTATGGACTTATTTATTCGTCGCGTTTTCCCGTGAATTCGAGTCGCGATTTATCTTATAAAGATTCGCAATTGACTCAGACAATGAGTACTGTATTCGTAAATATTACAGACATCAAATTGTCTGTCCAAATATCTTCGCATTTATGTGATAATTATATCGCGCGCGATTATAATGTCTATTGAGACGCTTCGATTATTATATTATAAAAGGTACATATCACAATCGGATATTCCGAATATTATCGATTTATTTATTCGTCGCATTTTCTCGGGAATTTTAAATCGCGATTTATCTTATAATTTAATCGTTGACTTATGCCTGTTTCTACCAACGTCGTTTAACTTTAATCTTAGCTTAACTCACTCTTTGTCTCCTTCTAACTGTTCTTTTAATTTGCAATTAACAATTACATATTTTTTCTTCGAAACAACTGTTTTCTTTACACCAATTGATTCCTCTCATTATTTTGTACATAAAAGTATTAAGGTAAGATAATCGAAAAATGAATATTTTACAAGATATTTTACGGTTTATGTAAAATTAAGAAATGATTTCAAGCCTCATAACTCGGAAAGTACTTAATTAAAACTAACTTAATTATAGTATTTTGGAAAGCTCTTGAGATGAGCTACAAGAATATGTAATAAAAATAGCGAGTTCCATTTAAAAAATCCAAAGTGATTTTGCCCTGATCTTGACAACACTCTTCAAGGTCATACTGATATCACCATGTAATGCGTTACTTGAAACCTTACAACTTTTGTTTGAAATATTTTTGTCTGCCGCGCTCAGTTTTTGAGATATTCGGCTGAAACGGGTGATCTGCGACACCCTGTATATACATATATATATATAATAAATTAAAATAAATTGTTTCACTGCACAATATATAGACCATTTAATATTAATTATATTGAACATATTTAGACCAGGAGACGTCATGTGAACACCACAATTGATAACATTGAAAATGTATTAGAAACTAAAATTTTTATATTACTTAATTTATCTTACTGAACATAATTTTAAAATTAATATGATTTTTACGACTAATTGTAAAATCACATTAAACCCAACATTTTATTCAAATAATTTTCAATTAGAAACATTCTTTTACTTATATAACAATAAGTAAAAGTTATCCGAATTATATTGTGTTCGATGTCATTTTAAACGCAAGAATTTCATTAATCCCTTTTAATCAAAAAAGATCAAACAAAATATAAAAGCTTTAGTTTTTATTTTATGGCAATTTAAAGTCATATATTATTATAAATAACGAAAAAATTCCCGATGCCGCAGATTCCGAAATTTCTTACACGAGACTTCATTTATAATATTCACGAATATATGTCAAAATATAAAATGCATTTTTTATTCATTGGAAAGTAATTTTAATAGAATAATGAGAATTTTGCGATTAAAATAATACCAAACACGATATAAATCGCATAAATTTAATTAAATATATAATTATAATGAAATATTTATTATCAGATTAATTAAAAATTACCCGATTTACGTCATGTTTGATATCATTTTAATCGCCAAAATCTCATTAATTCATTAAAATTACTTTCAAACCGATAAAATTAAAAATAAAAGTTTCAATTTTTATTTTATAAGATGTTTACATTTTCGTGAATTGCGAATGGATAGAGGAAGCGAAGAAACCGATTGTAAGAGACTTCGGAACTCTTTGATGATAGGTCATCTCGCTCGCTCTCTACTCATGGTCTTACTTTCTTTGTCACACTTGACAATCGTGATAGATAGCTCGGAAAGATAAGCGGACCCAAGAATCGAGAGCGAGCGAAACAGTAACAAGAACGAGCGAGACAATAATAGGAGCGAGCGAGACAGTAATAGGAGCGAGCGAGACAGTAATAGGTGCGAGCGAGAGGAAAATAATAGCGCGCAAGAAAAATCCGATTCTCGAGCTCGAGTCTCGTTGCTCGTGCTATTTCTATCTCGTTCGCTCTTATTGTTATTTTACTTGTCCTTCTCGCTTCCTCACGTAACTTTCGCATTGCTTTTATACATACATACGTACATACATACGTATATACCACACACACACACACACACACACGCACACACACGCGCGCGCGCGCGTGTGTATATATATACATATATATATATATATATATATATATATATATATATATATATATATATATATATATATATATATATATATATATATATATATATATATACATCTTTATTATTTAGAACTTTTATTCTTAAGAAATGTGTAGGATCTATATTGAAAATAATATCAAACTTTCTCTCTCTTTAAATATATAAATTAATTATTAATAGTCTGGTAAAAAATATCTTATTTTCAAGTATAGTCATATTATGAATAAATTTCTATATATTGTATATAGCTATTTTTAGTATAAATCTCGATATACACTACCGCTCAAAAGTATTTGCCCACTGTAAATTTTATCGAAAATTTTAAAACAAAAGTCTCTATTGTGACTTTATCAATATTTATTGTTTATGTACATATATAACATCCTTATCGATAGCTATTATGTTGAATAAGATTTGATATTTACCGATAATTAACCACGAAACTAAAGATAGCGCCTATGATTCATTTCTTGGAATTAATGTACTTATGTTTTACCCGCGACAGGCACTTGATTATTTCGATCTTCTTTTATTTGGTAGCTTGGCATACAGAAGTAAGACGTATAATACAACTTTGCTTTAGTTATCTGCTCACTTGACTAAAAATCATAACTGTCTAAAATACTCTCTTTTTATAAAGACTTTTTTTCCCTCAATTTATCAAAATGAGCAAAACAAAGGAATTATCGGTAGAGACGAGAGGTATTATTATCGGGCTTCATATGGCTGGAAAAAGCAATCGTCAAATCGCAAAAGATTTGAAGATATCAAGGCGAACTGTTGACTACAATGTGAAGAAATTCACTACTCAAGGCAAAGTTACCAATAATCCTCGCCAAGGCAGACCAAGAATAACGAATTCAAGGGATGATTTAAATATTATAATAAAAAGCAAACGTAATAGACGCCTTACCGCTCCTGAAATAACAGCACAAATCAATGAGAGCCGCAATAAACCTATTAGTTTATCCACTGTAAAAAGACGACTTTTAGATGCAGGCCTTAAAGGATGTTTAGCCGTATCAAAACCGCTATTGAAGACTGCAAATAAGAAGAAAAGACTTAATTGGGCTCAACAACACAAAGATTGGACAATTGAAGACTGAAACAAGGTTCTTTGGAGTGATGAATCCAAATTTGAAATTTTTGGGACTAAGAGACGTGTCTTCGTTCGCCGATATTCTAATGAGAGGGTAGCTGACGGCTGCACAGTGGCTTCTGTCAAACACGGTGGAGGTTCTGTCATGGTATGGGGATGTTTTAGTGGATCTGCAGTGGGTGACTTGATTAAAATAGAGGGAATTCTCCGAAAAGAAGGATACAAAAAGATCATAGAAGAAAATGTTGTTCCTTCTGGCACTCGGTTAATTGGAACAAACTTTATTTTTCAACATGATAATGACCCCAAACACACATCAAAACTGTGTAAAACATTTTTAGAACATTTGAAAAGGCAACACGTTTTAAAAGTTATGGAATGGCCCCCGCAATCACCTGATCTTAATCCGATCGAGTTATTGTGGGATGAACTGGATAGACAGGTGCGAAAATCTTGTCCTACATCCCGAGAGGACTTGTGGAGAATTCTACAAGAAGAGTGGCAGCAAATATCCAGAGAAACGCTAGAAAAATTAATAAGAAGATTGCCAAGACTTTGTGAAGCCGTAATCAAAAATAAAGGCGGGCATATAGATGAATCAAAAGTTTAATGTATAAGTGTTTTGTTAAATGTATAAGTTAAGTTAAGTGTACAATTTGTTCTTGCAATTTTAGTTTATTATATATGAATACTTTTCATAAGATTATTACATTGTTTTATTTATTCCTAGCCATTAGAGCACAAGTATCTTAGGTGGGCAAATACTTTTGAGCGGTAGTGTATATATATATATATATATATATATATATATATATATATATATATATATATATATGGAGAAAGAGAGACCACAAATCTTATTTACATTAAAGATGTATACATAACTTGTCTTGCATTCATATTTTTGCAGTCATATTGCCGGCACTTTGTGCATATAGCACGGAACAGAACCACAAATCGTGGACATAGCATGTTACCCTTTGAAAAGTTTCATGGAAATGGCTATGTAGTTCAATGTCCACGTTTTATGGACATAGAGGCGCTTCAAATACGGGTTCCACCTAAATCAGGGGCATGGCCGCTCTCAGGCTTCTCTCTGCCATAATTCATTTAAGCCCCTTGCACAATGCTAGGCAACAGGCAATAGAAATAAGGAATAGAAACTGTTCACCAATAAATACGCGGAACAGAAAATATTCGCTAATAGGAGCAGAGAATAGATACTCAATAGATTTCTGTTCTTATTGCCTGTTGCTTAGCATTGTGCAAGGGGCTTTATAGTTCGAGTTTGTAATACAGCGCAGCTAAAAAGAACACACTTGAGGAATCGAGAGCTCAATTATGAATGTATCGCGATTTTTCTCGCTCACTCATGTCATCAGACATGGCGGTATCCGTGGCGGTGAAAGATGTGAACACTTTTCTCAGTCAGAAACAAAATGTTTCCGACAAGGAACTGGCCGCAGAATGGGCTCAGCTCGAGGAACTATATAGTAAAAGGTAAGACAAATAAACTATTTCATATAACAAGATTTTATGAGGGAAAAAATAACAGATGGACGTGTTGGTCCTGGTGACTTGCAGGCTTTGGCATCAGCTGACGCTAAAATTGGAGACCTTTGTGAAGAATCCAACGCTCCAGCAGGGAGATAATCTCGTGCAACTGTATGTTAATTTTCTATCAACTTTTGAAAACAAGTGAGTATTTTTAATCATATCTATATTTCGAATTTAAATTTCCTGCGTTATTTTTATTTTATTCTCTGTTTCTCTTTATTATTACCTGTATTAAAATCTTTTTATTATATTTTGTGAAAAAACAGAATAAATCCATTATCATTGGTGGAAATATTGGCACACGTGATACAACAATTTCAAGATAAACAAGAGGCAATTAAATTTTTGGAAAAAACTGAAACTAAAGTCCAAAGTAACAATGAAGCTGTTGCTCTCTGTAAAGTCCTCAAAGGACAAATCTTATTGGATAAATTAAATAATCAAGAACAAGCAAAAAAGATAATAGAAGAAGTAGAAGCTATGCTAGATAATGCCGATGGCATTACAACAGTTCATGGACGTTTTTACCTTTTAGCTAGCCGATTGTATAGATTACAAGGCAAACATGCAGAATATTATCGTACAGCACTAAGGTATGCTTAGGTATAATTTGTATAATTAGTTTATTAAAACTATATAATTTCTGTGTAATTAATTATAATTATCCTTATTTACCTTTTTTTGCATTAAGATATCTAGGCTGCATTGAGCTGAGCAGCTTGAGCAGGCAAGAGCAAGAACAGCACGCCTTCTTTCTTGGTTTAGCGGCACTTTTAGGCGAAGGGGTTTATAATCTTGGAGAACTGCTTGCACATCCAGTTCTAGAATCATTAAAAGGCACACCCAACAATTGGCTCATCGATTTGTTACAAGCTTTTAATGCTGGTGATATCGTCGCATTGGAGAGATTGAAACCGCAATGGAGTAAAGTGGCCGATCTAGCCGCGCAGGAATTAAAATTGAGACAAAAGATCTCCTTGTTATGCCTCATGGAAATGACTTTTAAGAGACAAGCCAATAATCGGTACATATATAATTCATTAACATTTTTTATATATACAATAATATAAAAGTTTGGAAGCTTCAAGAATTAAATGAAATATGCATTTAATTTCTTATTAAATGGACATTCCACAATAATGTTTACACAGGCAGTTGACATTTGCGGAGATCTCTCAGGAGACGCGTTTGCCTCTCGGTGAAGTGGAATTATTAGTGATGAAAGCTCTCGCTCAGGGTCTTGTTCGAGGTGCCATAGATCAAGTAGCAGGTACCGTCAACATGACTTGGGTGCAGCCACGCGTTCTAGATCGCAGCCAAATTGCCGGTATGGTACAGCGTCTCGACGGATGGTGTAAAGACGTTAGTTCAATGGAGAAACTTTTGGAGTCTAGAGCCTCTGAAATTCTCACTCTTTGAGAAAAATTTGTTGCGCAGATCATTTCCAACTTATTATTAATCTGTTGTATTACAATGGAATGCTAAGGTTCACATATTTACAATTATAAAAATCAGTTCCCCAACATGCCATCAATAAATATGAAAAATTATTTCACATATATTTGCATTTATATAACAGTCTTCCGTGTAAATTTTTTCCTCCTATACAAAAAGACAAATTGTATAATTTATAAATAATATTATTTTATAAGTGAATTAAAGGTATAAGAAAAACTCTAAATAGAAACGAAAAAGGTAAAACATTTTATCTGAAACGAAAAAAGTAAACATTTTATTTGAAAATTCGTGAAAATACATTTTTCAGTTTTAGGTGCATTTTATATTAAATATCAATAACTATGAATATTAAATGCTGTGCTCCTTGATACAATCTTAAGTACTTGTACTTTAATATAATATACTTAAGTAAAAATGGTGAATATTTCTCTAGTTCTATTTACAAGTATGTTATATATAATTTATATATAATTATTACAAGTTAATAATCAAGCATATAAACAGACACAATATGATTGACAGAAAACAATTTGAGAGATATAGTCCTACAATAAATATATATAAAAATTAAAAGAAATGTACATTTATAAATGATAGACTCACAATTTGATTGAGCACATAATTTTTTACATTCAGCCTTGTCATTTTTAATTTTCACTCCTTATAAAAAAAATCAGTTTTCTCATTTATTTAAAAGAATGTTTCAAATAAAAATAAATGTATTTAAGTACTTTGCTTCTTATTTTTGATAGAAGCGTATTAGGATTTGAGAAATGCTATTAAAAATACTAAACAAAACGTTTAAGTACATGCTTATTCTATATCACATGGTTGACTTTCCGTTTACTCTTGATCTGCTTCGTTTATTCATGCGTCGTATTGTATGCAAACAATGCACTTATACGTTTGTGAAAGTAGCAGAGTACATTATTTCGCGATTTCGAATGAAATGATGATTTAATGTACTCTATTAAATATACTCTCTTAAAAGAGTTACTCGTTGCTCGCTAGAGTTATATCAATACCATCAATTGGAATTGACAAAGCAAATGAAGCTACCTACTTATGTAGCAAAATGTTATAAGATAGATTGCAAATGTATCTTTTTTTCTTTTCAATCTTGTTTTTTCAATCTATATCTTTAGATCTTCTTTTCAAGCTGTTATCTAAAGTTGGTGGACCAGAGGCAATAATCTTCTCTTTTAGATACATATAATTTTTCAATCTGCAGACAGCATAATCCTGAAACATGCAGTTATATTAATACATATTTAAATAGATCTACTAATTAAATGGAAAAGGGTAGAAGATACAAAATATTCTCTTATATAATTTTTTTCATTTTTAATATATTTAAAGTATCAAAATTTGTTTACATCTGTACACACCCAATATCCGAACGGAATCTGCGAAATTTTGGCATTTACGATGCTCCAAAGACCCCAAAATAGATGACTAGCTAATGAGAATATCCTCACTTCCATTATGACACGTTGTTCCTCCAGAGATCCTTCTTTCCCCAATGTTTTCAGATAGGCTCTTATGAAGTTGAGCTGTTGAAAAAAAAATAGTCTGTGAAATCGTGTATCAAAGAAGAGACAAAAAGTTATCCTACTCTTGTACTTTACATTTTGTTTAATAATTGTTAAAATAACTTTTTTATAATAGACTTGTTTACACCTCAAAAATATTCAATGATTGTTTCACAAAAAAAGTAATTTATATAATATAATGTATAACAAGAGAGACAAAACATTGTTATAACAATATGAACAAATTAGACATACACAGACTTTAAACATTAACAAATAAGATAATACAATCAATAAAAGCATCTGAAGAAGAAAATACAAAAAAGTTATGATATGTTAACACAATATATGAAATGTATATTTAAAAAAAAATATGAAGTTCTGCATAAAATTCTTTTTACTTTTTTAAATTTTTATATAAATCTAAAAAAAGGTGATCATTATTCAACATATGTCATATTTTGTTATCAAATTATTCATATCTATCCATATTTGTATGCGTAATTGAAAGATAAATATTTCCTATTACTTAACGCACGCGCGACTATAAATCCCTAATATTTTATGGAAAACGACATAATTATAAAGTGAATCGTTTTCGCAAAATTTGCTATTAATTTGGTATTAATTATGGTATTAATTGCGTATCGTTTGGTATTATGTGTATAGAGTCACATCGGTTAAAGTGCTCCAATGCTAGATTAATAAATGCACTTTTACCGCTACCGAAACAATACATTCGTACAAGGGTACGCAGATTATGAATTGATTAGAGTGAGGAGAGTGTACAGGTACTATAAAGTGTAGATGAATGGATTGGTGTTGCCAAGATGGTACCCTGATTCCACAAATGTAGAGCACCCACAAGTCGGGATCCATCGCGCAGACATTCAGATTGCTGGCCATTTTTTTCTCTGATTGCAGGCATCAACTTTGTCTCGACGGACTGCAGTCCTGCGAAACTAATATATACACACGCAGCACACGCCAAGTCGACACCCCTATCTACTTTGTGTCCTGGCACAATATCCAATAATATGTCAATTTGCAACCCAAGAGACTATACTGTGTAAGGATTAAATTACAAAATTCTGGCAATAATTTGTATAAACATTACATTTTTATGATATATAAAATGCACACTATTCTCTTCAATCAAATTTGTATTTCTTATATAACTTAAATAAATGTTTGATAAGTATGAAAATAAAATAATAATAATAAATTAAAATTAATTATTTCGGTATTAAATTGCTATCATATAAAACTTATGAATTTCTGTTAACTTCAAAATTTTCCTTATGAATGTAATTTTACATCACTGTAATAGATATACCTATCTTTTATTTGTGAGCATTATATATTCTCAATGGTTTAATTCGTTTATAAAAAAACTCATGATATGATAATGCTGGATGAAGCATATTGAACAAATAATCAGGATATCTTACCCAAATTAAATCATCGCCCAATTTTTTCTCATTTGAAACTTACCTTTTGTTCTTTTGTAGGACCAGCAGATGGACGTTCATGAAAGAAAGGATATTCTGGCGCTGTGTAGTCGTATTGCCATTCAGCAAAATGATTAGCGATATCAAATCCTCGATAATTATAGGAACAATATTCGAAGTCAATAAGTACTAATTCCGGCTTTCGCGTATTTTGACGTAGAAGTATATTGCCTTCCTGCATATCGTTATGACAGAATGTAACCGGGTATTTTTGCTGCATCACGAGTGCCCTAACAAATAGATTGGAAAATTTAAATTTTAGTATGATATTTTTTTTACAAGTTTTAAACTTTTTCTACTTACTTGAGCCAATTGATTTCGTGTTCTAAATTTATATATTTTATTGCATTAATATTCTCTAACTGTTGAATATCAATATCTTCAATATTCTCGAGAATATCTGTCGCTGTGTTAAGCCAGTTATTCATTGTTTCCCATATCCATTTAGGCTCTTTGCTAATTGGTATCTGCATTGTATGTATCTGTCCCATTTTCTCTGCGATCAGCAAACTCAAAGTAGAATCTGCCAGTTCCTTTGTAAGTAAAGGTCGGGCGGGTATATACTCCTCTATGCGACCACCAGGAAATACTCCATGCAATTTGGGACCGAGTCTCCTCTCAGAGAGTAAAGTGAAGATGACAGATTCTGTGATAAGTCCCTCCAAGGCTCTCTCTCCGTGTACTTGTCCATATAAACGTAGCAAAACTTGACGAGGTTCCCCTCTGACTGGAACTGTTCCTTCAGGGAGCTCGATATTATACAACCAGTTACTAAGACCACCACTGGAAGTAATGAATGATGTCATTTTATTATATATATATATATATTGCTAAACTAATTTTTATCTATAACTGAATTATCTAAATTGTAGTGTACTTTATATAAAATCTTTTACATAAAAATCTCACAAACCTGATACGTTTCAGAATAATATTTTCTGCTGTAACATGCTTCCAGACACCGTTTAAGTAATCTCGACAAATTCTCGCAGCAGTTTCCCTCATCTCAGGATTCTTATCTGACATCTATCATAAAACATATAACTTACAATAATTTTGGGACATTGTATTTAATTACATCTTTCTTTTTTTTGAAATAGTTAAAGTATAATATATTTCTCTCACCGGCTATATTGAAAAATCATTTCAATCACGTTCTCTCCTGATATGATATGACGGAATGCGGTAAAAATAATCAAACGAGTAAGAAATATAATATGATTCCCAAAATTATTTGTGCAACTAAAGATGAGTTTGTGGATTCAAACGAAAAACAACGATTAAACATTATGCCAAGAATCATGTATTCATAATATTGAAATCATCTGCTGTTTACAGAAAAAAAGCATGCATCACGACGTCTGATGTTACGGATCAGTGGATCTCAAATTTGACAAATAACATTTGACACATGATATTTGACAAATTGCACAATATGAACTATGGACATTTGCACGTAAAGATCTACCTGTGTACGGAGTAGGAAGAAAAAATAGAATTCAAATTAAAATGATTTATTAAAATACAAAAAATATAAAAAATGTAATTTTGCATATCACGCTAAATTGTGATGGCTGATTTATATAAATACATTGCGCATTTCTTTGCTGATAAATTAATTTTTTTAATATACGATTATCGCAACTTACGCGCCATTCTGAATCCTCTTTTATTGATAAAAGTGCCTTTAAAAGTGTCTTATAAGCCTTCTGATTGGCTGTAAGCCACTTGTAGAGGCACTTTTATCGATAAAAGAGGATTCAGAATATAGACCTAAGAATTTGCAATCGCTGTTTATAAATGGATATAGGGGAACAGGCTTTATTTATACGATCTACAAATATTATCACGGCACACATATATGTATGTACAATGAGAAAACAAATATAATATACGCACAAAAATAGATTAATGAGCATTTTCGACACAACATTATGGACATCACATATATGAGTGAAAATTAATGATAAAAATAACTGCAGCAAAATTCATCCAGCTCGCTTCGATTAGCTACGACGCAATCGCGTACACACGCGTACACACAATGCGTAAATAATATATAAATAATGATATTCAAGGATATCGAGTAAATTAAATATAGCGAAGGAAAAGGGAGAGAATCTCAAGGCTACGAGCATTTTCTTGTATTGCCTTTATTAAATTCCAATGTTATCATGCTTATCGCGTTCACTTGAACATTCAGTTTTATTTCAAAAAGAGAAAGAGAAAAAAAAAACAAGTATATAAAAGGTACCACAATTTACAGTAAATACCTTATGTTCAACGCCTATGCCCATGTCGAAATCTTCTAGGTTGAGCCTCGGATATTATCGAATACGCTGTCGGGAACTAATTAAAATCGCTGGCACGTCGCTCGGAAGAGGATAAGCGAGGAATTCTTCGATCGAGTCTCCCGATATAATACACACCCGTCGAAAACTATAATTATTATTGCCACGACTGTATCACCGATTCACAATGAGTCATGTCCGGATCGCAAACCGGATAAGATAGATAATTTATATGTACACGTGTACAGTATGGTATTTGCGTCTTTCCGTTTTTCGCGATAAACAAGTCCTCGTTAAGAGAACTTAGATTAGCTAGATTAGGATATTAGCTACGTTAAGTATCGCTCGCGGAATTTGACGTATAACACAATGATAACGATGATAACCTCTTCTAAAAAAAAATGTTTTATCGCAAAACATACAGCATTGCGAGATAAAGAGAGAAGAAACTATGTCGATACAAAGCTGTGAATGAAAGACGAATGGTTGTTGGACTTGAAACAGAGAGAAGCCTGAGAGCGGCCATGATTTAGATGGAACCCGTATTTGAAGCGCCTCTATGTCCACAAAACGTGGACATTGAACTACATAGCCATGTCCATGAAACTTCTCAAAGGGTAACATGCTATGTCCACGACACCGACGAGATAATAGGTGCTTTCCATTTACATCAAAACTCAGATAAATCTCACTTCTGTCTTTCTTTAACATGAATGTTGAAGAAAGACAGAAGTGAGATTTATCTGAGTTTTGATGTAAATGGAAAGCACTTACTATTAACATAGAGAAGACTGAGAGATGTCATGTGCAAGTAATGTGACAAGAGAAAAAGATGCAAAATGGATGGAATCAGAGAGAAGACTGAGAGATGTCATGACCCGTTTTTAGATGATCCCTGGAAGCGATACTCCCTCTGTGGACACTAAAAACGTGGACATGAACTACAAAACCAATGTCCACGAATGTTCTCAGAGGGTAACACATATGTCCCTCTGATAATATAAATAATATAAATAAAAATATAAATAATTTAATTAATAATAATTTATTATATAACAATATTAGTATGTTCTCTCTTTTCACGCTATTATTTATTTATTTATTTATGTGTCTTCTTTTTCTTTTTCTCAACATCATTTATTTATTTATTTAGTTCGCTCTAAGTCAGTCTTTTAAAATGCAAAACTAAATATTATAAAATTTGACTTCGGAAAAACGCGGTAAAACAATCGAATAAATTCAAATCATTAGCATAACAAAAGGTTCCGTGATATATCAATCGTTTAATAATTAATTTAAAATAAAATACCTCTATAATTTAAAATTCCGCGTGTTTATGTAGTACGTAAAATATTTCGGCAGAGAATTATCAATAATATCATGTTTGGCCTTGGCGACGTATAGCAAGCGCGCTATACATATCACGGCTTTGTCATCATTCGCACGGTGACTCTCGAGTAATAAAGTAGTGATGAGAAACGCTTCGTATATTGTAATTTTTGTACTAAACACGATTATGATTAGTATCGAAACATAATTTGCTATAAATATTAATAATTAAAAATTAATTAACTTTTGATAAACATGAAACTGTATCGCAACGATAAATATTTATCGAATCGTAATCATTCATTACTGCGAATAAAAATTGAAACAGGGAATACATGAAAGGGGACAAGAGAATTAAATATATTATGATCTTTTGATCATCAATGCTTATTATAATATTTCTTTAACAATATTAGAATTAAATATATTTCGACCAATGCTTTAAATTTTCTCAATCCTGGTTAATTAAACAAGAAATATATTTAATTCTAATATTGTTAAAGAAATATTATAATAAGCATCGATGATCAAAAGATCATAATATATTTAATTCTCTTGTCATCTTTCATGTATCCCCTATTTCAATTTTTATTCGCAGTAATGATTGATTACGATTCGATAAATATTTATCGTTGCGATACAGTTTCATGTCGTTTATCAAAAGTTAATTAATTTTTAATTATTAATATTTATAGCAAATTATGTTTCGATCGAGTGATAAAGTAACACGGATGGAATATATTTGTGACTCTAAGTATTAAAATAATAATTATTGTCCGTAAAGATCACAATGATCGAAGTGATTATTTAATATTTTGTATTCCTATCATTTTATCGATTCTCGATTAAATTGTATATTAATATACAATTTAATCGAGAATCGATTTAATGTGATAGGAATCCAACATATTAAATAATCACATCGATGTTTGCAATCTTTACGGACAATAATTATTATTTTAATACTTAGAGTCACAAATATATTCCATCCGTGTTACTTTATCATTTTACTTGACAATCTAAATATAATTTGGGGGGGGATTGTGAAAGAACACGAAGTAAAACAATCGAATTATAGATGCAAATAATTAGTATAACGAAAGACTTCATGATGAATAGTTTAATAAATAATCAATTAATCTTAATCAATAAATTAAAATGCTTCTATAATTTAATATTCCGCGCACGAATATTTTATATTACAGAAAATATTTCGGCAACGAGAGAATTATCAATAACACCGTGTTCGACCTTGATAAACAGTATCGCGCTATTGTTAATATGTTACACGGCTTTATTATCATTCGCACAGTGATCTTGAGTAGTGACGTGAGAGACGTTTCACATATTATCAAATTCTTTCTTTACATAGTCAACCTTGGCGATATAAACAGTACCGCGGTAATGTTTCTGACTTACGATCATTCGCTCAGTGGCTCTTGAGCAGTGAATATCTTGAGTAGTGATGTGAGACGTATCATATATTATCAAATTCTTTCTCTGAACACAATTGCAAGTGCAACGAGGAACTTTTCGTGAATGAATGTAAGTGCAACGAGGAATTCAAATGAGTGCAACGAGGATTGAAGTGCCACGAGGAAAAAGCGAAGAAAGCAAAAAAAAAGGAGATTTTGGAAATGGATGGACCAATGAAATATGATGTAAGTCATTAATATAAATTATTTATCACATTCATTATTTGTTATATTGTTGCGTCCCCGCGTCCCGTCCCGCTGTATTCGTCACCCGTTGAATCTTCGAATTCTTTCGAAGAAGGTCGTTTCCGCGCGCGATGTCAAGATATTGTTATAAACAACGACTGTCAAAGAATCTGAGCCCAGCTGTCAAGCTGTGCGGACGCGCGTCTATTTGTGATCCATTTTACGATTATTCTGAATTCTTGTATGTTACTCGCGGTTTATTAAAATTCTTGTGCACCTTAAATCGCGTTATTATTTACGAGTGCACGAACGTCAGCGTATGCCGAAAAAAATATTCCATTTTATTTTAAAATATTTATAAAACATTTATAAAATTTTTTATTAATTAATATTTTCAGTTACTTCTTATATTTTATAAAACATTTCATATTAATATATTTCTTTAAATATTTCATGTATAAAAAAAATAGAAATTTTTTTATTTATCATATTTCTAAAAGTTTATATCTAAGAAATATAAATTATTTTGTAATTACGAAATTTATAATATTAAAATATAATAATTAGTTTAAAAAATAATTAGTTTTAAAATCAATTATTTTGAACATTGCTTTATATAATAGATTTTCTTTTATCTTTTATATTTTTATTTATTATTTATATTTGCGAATTTAAATTTATGTACTATATTACAAAATAAATTTCAAATTATGTATTATATTATATATAAAATTATATATAATATAACCCTCCCATGGGGTACACCTTGTCGCGGTGGGAGGGCTTAGTACTTGGATGGTGCCTTGAGGTTTATCTTAAATTTTTCTATTTATGATAAATTTTAAGGTGCCTGAATGGGAAGCTAAGTACCCTTTCGCGTCGTCGGTGCCGTCAACGTGCCGCGGACGGCAAGCGCTTCGTTACCGCGTTTTCGCGTTGCAGTATTCTCGCGTTGTCGCGTTTTCGCGGAACTTTTGGACTTTTTCATATAAAATCCCAATTTCATTTATTGTCACGAGTCTCTACTTCCGATGCCAACTAACTGGGATGTTTCGAGTTTGCACACGTTACTATACAACGTACACTCGCGCTTCGTGCTTCGTGCTTCGTCAAGTGATTCGGCCCGAATTAGTTAGAACTTGATCGATTGCTCGGAATGGTCGTCAATGGGTCCCTTCTCTTTGCTCGTCTACAGCCATACGCACTGCGTGTGTTAACCCTGTCGAGGAGTCGAGTGGATTCCCCTAAGCACGATTTTCGCTCGGTAAAAGGGGTTGCCTCCCCATTTTCTAAATTGCTGAATGTTAGCATTTAAAAAATGTGGGTATCCTCTTCTTTTGCCGTCTACTAGCCTGGTGTAGCATATAGCAACCGCGGCAGGCATAATATGTCCGGGCGGAGCACCTGAAATCGTGCTTAGCGGGTCCAGGTTCGATACGAGATAGGATAATTATGCGCGAAAAAGAGTTGGTGAACTTCATTTTCCTCTATTTCCGTTAATCGCTTCGTCTTCTTTCCGGTTTGGGCTTAGTCCTTGCTCGTTGTATCGTTGCATTCCCGACCTGTTGACTCGAAGCTGATTCTCGTAAGTGAAATGGGATTTTCGCTCGTACCGAAACCGGGAGTGCCGTTCAAAGTATATACATATTAAGTATATACATCGCGCGATCAAATAGAAAATTTTTTATTGTACCGAAATAGTGCGGACACCGTTAAGTATCGCGCGTAAAATAGCGGAAATAGCGATATAAAAATATCGCTCGCGAGTGCGGGAGTGTCGTTATCGCGCGCCAACAACATGAGAGGAGGAGGAGGCCTGGGAGAGGCATCTTACATCGGCGGAGCAACCTGATGGTGAATATCTATTATTTATATGTTAATTGTTATAAATCGTTAACTTGTTATAAACGAACAATAATTCGATCTTATTATTTAAATGAATTAAAGAGAAAGATTTTTATAAAAGTCATATAAAATTTTCTATTTAAAAAACGGTTTCAAAAATTTATAAAATTTTTCCATACGTGTTTATCTGCTTATTATTTTACACATGGGATATAAAATTCCGCGCGATAAAGATTTTTTAAAATATTAATTGCATTTTGTGAGCATTATTATAAATGAATTTTATATTTGTATGTTACAGACAACTAGCTTCGATAACAACAACTCCGCTGTTGCGCATCAGTGCCGGTGAGTGAAAAAAACTTTTATTTAACTTTAAGGTAACAGATTCGTAAAGATTGCAGATGTAGATGTAGATGTAGATGTAGATGTAGATTGTAGATTGTAGATAAATCCGTTGCCTTAAAATGGATGAGCTAGGATGGATTAAATTAAATAAATTAAATTAAATAATTAAATTAAATTAATTCAATTAAATTAAATAATTTTAATAAGTTCTTTCGAACTTATGCTTTGCATCTATTGCGAAAATATATTGAAATATTAATTAAAAAAAGAAGAGATTAAGAAAAGATTTTTTTGTAAAGATTTTGTCTAATTTATTAAATAAAGGACACGCATTAACAATTACCAATTTTATCAATTTTTGATGCTAATTTATTCTTATAATACGCACTTATCTTCTAATTGCTCATAGCTCATCCATCGTAGAATTTGTTTGTAGATATTGTTTTTAAACTTTACTTTAACTTAATATAAAGCCAAATGATTAATTAATTAAATAATTTGTAATATGATAAATACACATATTAATTTTATATTTTACTATAAAATATAATTTATAGAAATTTGTAGTAATTTGGCTTTATTTCAGTTAAAATAAAGTTATATTCAATATTTAACGAACGATCGTGAAATCGAACGATCGTTACTAAATGAGCGTAAATATTTCACGCTCTTTTGCCGGTAATTATCCGGCAAAAGAAGGAGTAATTATCTCCTTCTTCGATCTCTGATTAGAGATCGAGAAAGAAAGTGGCCAGGATCAACGAAAGGTAGGTTCAACTGGCCTGAAGAGTACGGTTAGGGTACGCGGTTAGGGCACGTGACTAAAATATATACATGATTAGGTGAGGTGATGATTAGAGATAGGTTCCTCAAATCTCGAATAATTTTAGTTAATCAGGAAGTAGGGTTGTTAAGGCTATTAAGTAAAATCATTAGAATTCTTCTATTAATATTAGGGTTGTTAGGGCTCTTAAGATCATTAGAATTCTGTTATAGTAGGATTGTTGGAGCTATTAAAATGATTAGAATCCTTTAATAGTAGGGTTGTTAGGGCTATTAAGTAAGATTCATTCTTTCTTTTAATA
The DNA here is from genome assembly GCF_025532165.1 of Camponotus vicinus. Classification (NCBI taxonomy): domain Eukaryota; kingdom Metazoa; phylum Arthropoda; class Insecta; order Hymenoptera; family Formicidae; genus Camponotus; species Camponotus vicinus. The sequence continues at coordinate 12,097,531 of NW_028141978.1, read as the reverse complement.
TTCCAATAATCCTAGGGGTAAATTAAAATTATTTTAATTAAGTTGAATTTATTTTTAAAAACGTAAAAATGAATATAACATGTTTTAAAAATAAAAATGTTTTAAAAGGGAAATTTAAATTATCAAAATTATCTTCAGAAATATTAAAGAAATTGCATAATTATTAACGTTTAAGAAATCTTAACATGTTATATTTTATTTTAAAACTTAAAAATGTATGTGTATTAAATCGAATATAATATTAAATCCAAATGTTAATGCTATCAATATCAAATTATTATATCAATGTTATTAAATATTTGAATAAATGGAATTATTATTTGATATTGATAGCATCATAAATTTGTAAATTGTAAATTGTAAATTATAAATAGTTATAATTGTATTTTAATTATAATATCTAACATTGATATTTTAATTGTAAAATACAATACAATTATGACTATAATTATATTATATGAAATTGTATTTATGATTGTAAATTCTTATGTAAATTACACGAAAAATTATCGAAAGTATACGTATAATGATTACATAATAGTAATTAACATAATAGTAATTCATTAAATTAAAGTATTTGTTTCTGTAGTATATATTTTTGGAATATTCATAAAAGAGTAACTGTTTGTATTTTCATGTCAAAGAGGAACTGAATATTCTTAAAATAAATTATTAAATTATGATTGCGAAAATACCGTGTTCTTTCCGCGTTCTCTTCGCGTTCTTATACAAGATTATCATTTTAACAGAAGAATTTTATCGCTGTCCCTCTCGTCAGATAATATTCCTAAATATTGCTAATTAAATATAAAGAAATGTCGAATAAGAGAGTGAAGATTCGATAAGATTTGTGATAAGTCAACGATTAAATATTAACTTCACAAAATTTAACGATCACCTTCGATATTATAGAATCGCGAGTTAATTATTATGAATTTAATAATTTATTTTTTTTGGTTATATTTGTATTTACGAATTTTTTTTTTCATATCGGAAAATATTCATAAATAAATTAATAAATTACCGTTGCGAAAACACCGTGTTCTTTTCGCGTCCTTTTTCGCATTCTTTTTCGCGTTCTTAGACGAGATTGTCGTTTTAATAAAAGAGTTACCATTGTTCCTTCCGTTAAATAAACTTTAATGAAAGTTGCGTGGCTCGTACCGCCAAGGAGTCAAAACGATTTTCATCATGGAGAATTATTTTTCATCGGTTCTTGTGAGATCCATTCGCGACGTCTAGTTCGGTGCCCTGTTAAAAATTGGGAATTTTTATTGTAAGATTGAAGGAACTAATCTCAGGTTTTCCTGGCAATTTCCGAAAGCAATGATTTCGGTAGTAATTCAACGATGATACGCTTCTTTAACGTCGAATTAATTTAAATAATATATATTTAGATGAGAGAAATGTATCTTTTCTTTTCTTCGTTAAAAATGTTCTATCATTATTAGGATTGGTATTATTATTGTCTATATATATAATGCTAGAAAGATTTAATAGTAGATTAAATATGGATATAGCGTTGTGTATAAATTTTAGGTTTTCAAGTAATTTCATATTGTAATTAATTTGTATAAATTTTTTGATAAAAATAATTACGAACGAATATATTTTTAATTAATATAATTTGTCTCTTTTGAAAAATTATTTTTAGATGCTGGGGATATTAACATTAATTTTTAGTTTCTTTTAAGAAACTATTTGCAGGTATTGGACATCCATCGGCATTTTGAAATATTAGTTTTTAGATATATACCATTTTATATATATGTATAATAAAATACATGCACAAATTTACGTATCCAAAATATTTTTATAATTTTTAATAATGTTATATATTATATATACGCGAAATTATACATGTATATTATATAAAATGTGCGAATACTTAAAAATTTCGAGACAAATCGAATGGGTACCTATATCAGTAAGATATTGATTAAAAGAAAAGAAATTATTAATTTAAACGTTATAAGAATAAGAATCTAGAGAATTAATCTAGAATTAATTGTTTAAAATTATTTTATTTATTTTATTTTGCACACTGTTCGAATTGAAATTTTTTAAATCTTGCTGATATCGGGTTCGATTCGTCTCGCGCGCGCGAACCGTACCCCAAATTATGTGTTCGCACATTTAACACAAACTCCAATAATGCATGTATTTTATTATTTATAAATATAATCGTTCGTAATCACATTTCAATAAAATAGGTCGTTATATCCATTTAATTTTCAATAAAGAAATATATTTCTTAATAATGGAAGAACATGTTTTCTAATGTGCATATCAATTTCGTGAATTGGAGATAATGACGAGGGATAATTGTGGTTGATTTATTACTGAAATCATTGCTATCGGGAATAGTCCGGAAGATCCAGGATTCGTTCCCTCCTACAGTGAAGTTCCCGACATTCAATGGATTACTTAACTTTTCTTCGCAGATTGATGTTGCGAAATCTAATGTAGACACAAGATGTTAATCGTTCTCCATTTTTAAGATCGCTCCTCTTTTTATCGGATATTACTGATATATCATTCGCGTATCTGCAATTGAATATTTTGAATATTATCGATTTATTTATTCGTCGCGTTTTATCGCGAATTTTAAATCGCGATTTATCTTATAAAAATTCGCAAGTAAATCGGTCGGTGAATTGTATATTCGCAAACATTACAGACCTCAAATGATTGTCGAAATATTTTTGATTTTCTATACTTACGTGATAGCAATTATATCGCGCTCGTGTCTATTGAGAGCTTCGATTATTATATTATAAAAATTACGTATCGCGATCAAATATTCCGCATATTATGGACTTATTTATTCGTCGCGTTTTCCCGTGAATTCGAGTCGCGATTTATCTTATAAAGATTCGCAATTGACTCAGACAATGAGTACTGTATTCGTAAATATTACAGACATCAAATTGTCTGTCCAAATATCTTCGCATTTATGTGATAATTATATCGCGCGCGATTATAATGTCTATTGAGACGCTTCGATTATTATATTATAAAAGGTATACATATCACAATCGGATATTCCGAATATTATCGATTTATTTATTCGTCGCATTTTCTCGGGAATTTTAAATCGCGATTTATCTTATAATTTAATCGTTGACTTATGCCTGTTTCTACCAACGTCGTTTAACTTTAATCTTAGCTTAACTCACTCTTTGTCTCCTTCTAACTGTTCTTTTAATTTGCAATTAACAATTACATATTTTTTCTTCGAAACAACTATGTTTTCTTTACACCAATTGATTCCTCTCATTATTTTGTACATAAAAGTATTAAGGTAAGATAATCGAAAAATGAATATTTTACAAGATATTTTACGGTTTATGTAAAATTAAGAAATGATTTCAAGCCTCATAACTCGGAAAGTACTTAATTAAAACTAACTTAATTATAGTATTTTGGAAAGCTCTTGAGATGAGCTACAAGAATATGTAATAAAAATAGCGAGTTCCATTTAAAAAATCCAAAGTGATTTTGCCCTGATCTTGACAACACTCTTCAAGGTCATACTGATATCACCATGTAATGCGTTACTTGAAACCTTACAACTTTTGTTTGAAATATTTTTGTCTGCCGCGCTCAGTTTTTGAGATATTCGGCTGAAACGGGTGATCTGCGACACCCTGTATATACATATATATATATAATAAATTAAAATAAATTGTTTCACTGCACAATATATAGACCATTTAATATTAATTATATTGAACATATTTAGACCAGGAGACGTCATGTGAACACCACAATTGATAACATTGAAAATGTATTAGAAACTAAAATTTTTATATTACTTAATTTATCTTACTGAACATAATTTTAGAATTAATATGATTTTTACGACTAATTGTAAAATCACATTAAACCCAACATTTTATTCAAATAATTTTCAATTAGAAACATTCTTTTACTTATATAACAATAAGTAAAAGTTATCCGAATTATATTGTGTTCGATGTCATTTTAAACGCAAGAATTTCATTAATCCCTTTTAATCAAAAAAGATCAAACAAAATATAAAAGCTTTAGTTTTTATTTTATGGCAATTTAAAGTCATATATTATTATAAATAACGAAAAAATTCCCGATGCCGCAGATTCCGAAATTTCTTACACGAGACTTCATTTATAATATTCACGAATATATGTCAAAAAATAAAATGCATTTTTTATTCATTTGAAAGTAATTTTAATAGAATAATGAGAATTTTGCGATTCAAATAATACCAAACACGATATAAATCGCATAAATTTAATTAAATATATAATTATAATGAAATATTTATTATCAGATTAATTAAAAATTACCCGATTTACGTCATGTTTGATATCATTTTAATCGCCAAAATCTCATTAATTCATTAAAATTACTTTCAAACCGATAAAATTAAAAATAAAAGTTTCAATTTTTATTTTATAAGATGTTTACATTTTCGTGAATTGCGAATGGATAGAGGAAGCGAAGAAACCGATTGTAAGAGACTTCGGAACTCTTTGATGATAGGTCATCTCGCTCGCTCTCTACTCATGGTCTTACTTTCTTTGTCACACTTGACAATCGTGATAGATAGCTCGGAAAGATAAGCGGACCCAAGAATCGAGAGCGAGCGAAACAGTAACAAGAACGAGCGAGACAATAATAGGAGCGAGCGAGACAGTAATAGGAGCGAGCGAGACAGTAATAGGTGCGAGCGAGAGGAAAATAATAGCGCGCAAGAAAAATCCGATTCTCGAGCTCGAGTCTCGTTGCTCGTGCTATTTCTATCTCGTTCGCTCTTATTGTTATTTTACTTGTCCTTCTCGCTTCCTCACGTAACTTTCGCATTGCTTTTATACATACATACGTACATACATACGTATATACCACACACACACACACACACACGCGCGCGCGCGCGCGCGCGCGTGTTTATATATATACGTATATATATATATATATATATATATATATACATCTTTATTATTTAGAACTTTTATTCTTAAGAAATGTGTAGGATCTATATTGAAAATAATATCAAACTTTCTCTCTCTTTAAATATATAAATTATTTATTAATAGTCTGGTAAAAAATATCTTATTTTCAAGTATAGTCATATTATGAATAAATTTCTATATATTGTATATAGCTATTTTTAGTATAAATCTCGATATATATATATATATATATATATATATATATATATATATATATATATATATATGGAGAAAGAGAGACCACAAATCTTATTTACATTAAAGATGTATACATAACTTGTCTTGCATTCATATTTTTGCAGTCATATTGCCGGCACTTTGTGCATATAGCACGGAACAGAACCACAAATCGTGGACATAGCATGTTACCCTTTGAAAAGTTTCATGGACATGGCTATGTAGTTCAATGTCCACGTTTTATGGACATAGAGGCGCTTCAAATACGGGTTCCACCTAAATCAGGGGCATGGCCGCTCTCAGGCTTCTCTCTGGTGCTAGGAAGATATTATGTTAAACTACCAGTGTATCGGTAAAATAGAGGCTCTGTGTTATAGATACAATACAATAATCAAAACATCAAAACATTGCTGTGTTTATTGCAATGAAATCCTAATAGAACGATTGAAAATGATGGAATCTCCTGGTCCGAGTTCAGACACTAATATCTGTAAATTGTAAGTAAAATTCTTTTATACAAATATTTGATTACAAATATAATTTGTAAAAAAATATTTGTATAATAAAATTGCAGTAAAATTTAGTAGCTTTGAAAAACCGATTATATTGTGTAAATTTGACATTTTTTAACTTTTATAATTAACATGTACTCTTTTAATATTAGGTGTAACAAACGCACACGTTTGTATACCTGTCCGCGATGTGGCATAGGTTATTGTGGGACTGAATGTTACAAATCAGATTTTCACACTGATTGCTCCGAGAGTTTTTACAGACAGTGTGTCGAGGATGAACTAAAATCTCAGAAAAATGACCCATTTGTTAGGCAAAATATGATAGAAATTCTCAAGAGAGTACATAAAGCAGACATAGACAATGATATTTTAAACGAGGATTTTGATGAAAACAATAGCGATGATGAGGACTGTGTATTAGATTCAGATGATGAACAAGAGGTAATGAAACTAATGGCTTGAATGATTTATTTCATAATTTATTAAATATGTATTCTCAAATGTATATTTTAGCTTGTCGATTTAGAAAGCAGATTGCAGAATGTTAATTTTGAAGATCCAAATGAACTTTGGTCAGCCTTGTCAGATACAGAAAAGCAAGAATTTGAAGCATTATTAAAAAACGGGGAAGCAGAAAAATTATTGCCTAAGTGGATACCATGGTGGACTCATCGTATTGAAAGAAAATTAATTCTATCCATTGAAGAGGATATTATGGATGCTTACAAGGATTTAAAATATCCCATTTTAATAGATGTACCATTATTTAGTGAATTGCAGGTAACAGATATCAAATCTATTCATATAATAATAAATTTTGCATACTGAGAATAATAAAATTAAATTAAATGGATTACTTGTATTCAGAAAGCATCCCCTTATGTTTACTTCAATGTGACAAATGTGATATACGCTTATGCGTATACAGCTCTCTATTATATTGGAGATTATCTAAATTGCGCCGAAGATGCTGCTAGTGTTTTTCTGATTATATGTGCGAATATGAGAAACAATGAAATCTTCAAAGATACAGACTCGGCGATTGAATCTGTCGTAACAAATATCAAAAGTGTGAGTAATTTGTGTATATTGTATTATTAATATTAAATTATTTCATATAATATTATTAGTAAATGCTTAGGTTGACTGGTTGCCTCAAAATCAAGAATGTTTAGCAGCTCTAAGGGACGCGGGCGCTTTGATCTTGCAAGGACCAGGTGCTGAAATGAAAACTCTCTATATATCTGCAGCACTTTCGGAACTTCATAGATTATTGACAATAGCCAAAAAGGAAATTTCAATGCATAAGAATGCAAAGAGCAATCAAGAATTTACAAAGAGATTTCCACATAGACGTGACAATGACATTAATCTCTCAAGAAAAAATATAATTTTGTGTTTAAAAAAATTAGAATATTATTTATCATGGGTAAAAAACTATGGGACAGAACTTGTGTAAAGTACAATTGTGAAATATTGTTTTATTATTTGTTATAATTATAACACTATATTGTACTATTTTATTGAAACGGTAAAAAAATAATAAAATAATTTTCCATTAATATATTTTAAATGCGATCTTATCGCATTTATTAAAGAACATGTTTTTTAATAAAATTTTTTTTTATTTAAAACATCTATATATTTCTAAAGAAACAAAGACGGAAGAAACGTTTCAAGCATTTCCGGAATACAGATATATTGTTATTTTAAATAAAAAAAAAAAAGGTTTTATTAAGAAAACATGTTCTTTAATAAATAAGATATGAGATCGCCCTAGCTCGCTTCGTGCCTACCACCGCATGATTTGCTCATCATTAGTGAGACAAAGCCGGTGCAGTTGTCTGTTCTTGTCAACCTCATCTAGTTTGGATATGAACCGTAGCACGGACACGAACCATGTATCATTACCGAACGTAACGGACATAGTTCATGTTCGGCGGCGCATCAGCACAATATGCGTGTTAAAGCGAGGCCGCTCTCAGGTTTCTCTCTGTCATCTGTCAGTACCTGTGGTCAGTACTAATGATCGGTCAATTGTAAGATGATGGCGGATGAGAAGTTATTTTTCTCGAATGCCGTACAACAATTGGCGAGGTGTTTAGCCGCTATTAAACCTACACCATGGGAGAAGGTAAATTAAGTTTTTGCATAGAATAGAATTCTCTGATCGAACATTAATTTTTCGATGATTTTACGAATAATAATTATTTTACGTTTCTCCATCAATTTGACATATCAGGGTTAACCACAGGAAATGTCAGCTGATATCTTGACATATTATTATGACATAATAATCTCCAAGAGACACACTTGTAGGATTATTATAGTCGTGACATTACATATGATAATTGTTGTTGTCCTGTGCGTTAAAAAAATTATAATCGCAACTTGTATAATAACTGTTTGAAACAAATCTTGTGAAAAACATAATAACAATGTTTTTAATATAATAGAATAAATATAAAAGATAGAAATATCCAGAAAATTACGTACTATAAAAAAATTATAAAGATATATAATAGACAATCATTTTCAAAATATTATAAGAGAAGAAAATTATAATATATTATTGCAAAATTACTTAATAAATTATTTATAAATAGTATTTTGATACGCAATAATATTTTATAAAATTTTGTCCAAGAGAAGAGTTTGGATCATTATTTTTTCTCATAATGCAATTAACAAAAAAATTATTAGTGCAATTTTTATGGAGAAGAAAAGAAATTAACTTATTCTTTTTATATTGATTTACAGGTAGCTAAATTGTACAAGTTGTGTCCTCAAGATTCCGCTCAGGGTGTATTCCGTTTGGATCAGAGGGGTCAAGATGCGACCATTGCATTGGGAATTTATTTTTTGGAATCTGAACTGCAACACCGGGATCGAATCTTACCATATTTGCTCAGACTGTTGCGCGGTCTTCCAAAAGCGGTATGGCGGGATGAAGTAAAATGTTCTCTCGCCGAGAGAGTTCCAGTAGCCGAACGCTTCAGCTTCTGTCTGAACACATTATTGAGCGATGTGGCGGCCAGATGCGAACCAGTACGAGAAGAAATTATTTCAACACAAGTTGAGATCCTCGCGGTTCTGACCAACCTGATACGTGGATATAAAGATCAAAATAGTAATCGGGGCTTACAAGCAAAGAGTAAATATCAACAGATATATTAACATAACATAATTGTTTCTGATATAATAAATTGCAGCATTTAAAATGAGATACAAATGAGATACAAATGACAATTCTATCTAAAGTATTAAAAAATCAGTAATTGAGACATACTAATAAAAGGAATAATAAGTCAGAATTATTTTTTTTTATTGTAATGTCACTGATATTGAGTCGTTATCTTAAACTATATATGTGTCATTATTTGATAAGAATTGAAAAGTTTCAATTAAATTATATTTCTGATGTGTTACATTTTGTTTCAGTATCATTATGCAAATGCCTGGTGCCAGTATTGATTGGTCTGGCACGATCGATGGGCCGCTTCGCGTGCACGGATCCACCATTGCTTTGTCGCATCTTCCCGCGCCGGGAGACACCCTCACCGGCAAGCAGTTCCGAAAATCGCTCGATATCTGACAAGAAACAGTACAACTTTTCAAACTTCAGACCCATTATCCCGCGATCTCTGAGCGGTAATTTTAATTCATGTATCGACAACATAGCTTTGCCAGGCTACGACAGTCACGATTATCAGTGCGGCAAGAGACCGTCATTACAGTCCTTCCTGTCGGTACCGTATGATCCGACAACATATTTCTTCAGTCGTTACGGTTCGAGCTTCAATCAATTCCCGCAGATGCGATGCAACGAGAGTCCCGAGAGAAGAGCTGGGATGCAATTTACCGTGGTGCACTTGCAGAGTGTGTTAGCTCTGGCTAAGAAATTGCTCACAAAGGAGATCCTGACGTTTTTAGATGAAGAAGCGCAACAAGTGAATTATTTATATTAACGATTTTCTATCATTTATATGAGTCTAATTATACATAATCATAATTATATCGTTTTAGGTTTATAGTTCTGGTCAAGTACACATTTTCCCATATCGGACCTTCAGTGAGACGATGAATTTAGTAATGGTGGCTCTGTTGCGCGAACTGCTGCAGAATCAGCGCGATTTGCCGGCTCCGTTTACGAGGGACGTGCAGGAATTTGTCAAAGGTTTATTCCTCTCGGGACAAACGGAGCTGCAATCGCGACAGCACGATGCGAGTGAACGCGAGGACATTGATACGAATTTCCGTACCGTCAATCGCTTCAAGGTGAATGTAATGGCCAACTCCGCGTGCGTGGATCTTCTAGTCTGGGCGATTGGTGATGAGACAGGTGAGCATATATTTTACGTTTGTCGATAGACAAAATAGAAAGCGCGTCGCGGAAGCATTTTAAAGCTAAAATAAATTGCGCATTCATGTCAGAATAATAATCTGGAAGAGATATACTGAAGAGTTTCACGATTGTGCTCGTAATTGTAAGCGCATGGATAGTGTGATCGCGAGAAATCAATGTCTATATCGATCATGTAACACATAACTCAATACAAGTATAGGTTTCTTAAGATTTTTTCACGTTATTTTTCCAGTATCCGGCGAATATGATTTGTCCGCGCTGTTCGCAGATATCAGTTCAATGCTGATCGGCAAGGGTATATTGATTTACCCGTGTGTGTCACTTCCCTATTAACACGTCCGCTATTTTAGTGTAATTACTAACATAATAAATTTATTTCTGCGTGGCACGATAATAATCTGTTAATCGCTCTTTCTTGCAGTGTTTTTTGTCAAATGTCATGCATAAATAACTAATATCGATAATTTTATAACAGACAATGCTGCAAAATAAAGTTTTATCTATTTATTTATATGTTTATATATTATAAATTATATGTATATAAATTTTGATCCTCAGGCGCGGACAGTTTGTGCGGACGACTCGTGGAAAAGATTAATTCTAATCATGGGCCCAAGCTTGTGCTGGCACACATGCCATTATTGATGGTTTGTCTCGAGGGATTGGGAAAATTGGCGCAAAAATTTCCCAACATAGCCAGTACGTCGATATACTATTTACGAGACTTTCTCGTTGCGCCATCGCCAATTCTTCTGAAATTATATCGACAACATAGTGAATATTCCATGAAAGAACATCAATTTAAAGTGCTAGGTATTGCGTCTCTCTTATCATGTATTATATCTATCAATGTGTTAGTCATAAAATTATTTGTAATTAATATAGCACATATTCACGTATTTTTGGATAGTTCAAGGGAAAGAAATAACCGACACGAAACAGACGACATCATCAGTGCATACGGCATTCGAGAAACTTCGCGATGCAGCAATCGGCAATCTCTGTATCGCCTTGGAAGCTGCGCACTCTGTGAATCCGGATTGCGTGCCGGCGCTCGTGGCCAGTGTCTCGAATAGATTGTACACGGCAGACATAAGTGATGGGTACGGCTATTCGACGACATCGAAGTTTATAATTTTTCTACACATATAAATAAATAAAACTGCAATATTTACTCGATGATTTTTTTAGTGAAAATGATGAAAAATTGAAGAACGAAGTAGTCTCGAAGAATATTGTGATCATGTTGGGCCATGTGGCTGTGGCGCTAAAGGATACCCCGAAGACGATGCGCACCATCTTCCCGTTTTTCCAACAACTCTTCTGTCGCACTCCCAGCGATCTCGATTTTCTCATAGTAGATCAATTGGGTTGCATGATCATCGCTAAATGCGAACCAAAGGTCAGTAACAATTCTAATATTTCTAGAGCCATTTGTAACATTCAAATAAAAAATTTAGAATAATCATTATCAAGAATATTTATTACGCAGATTTACGAAGGGATAATGCAAATGTTCTCTATGTCATTGGGATCGAGTACGGCAACATACGCTGCGAACGATGATCGTAAGCAGTATTGTCATGTTTCCAAAGCGGTTACAAACGCACTGGCGAACATAGCGGCGAATCTGCAAGGCGAGTCGGAGTTGGACGACTTACTGTTGCATCTTCTTGAACTTTTCGTGCAGTTGGGACTCGAGGGTAAACGCGCTAGTGACAAGATACCGAATAGTATTATCGCAACGGTAAGCTTTAATCTACTTTAATTTTAACAAAATGTAAAAGATAAATATTTGAAACAATTTTAAATATATGATGCAGAAAGCAGCTACTAGCGCTGGAAATTTAGGAGTACTCATTCCTGTGATCGCGATTTTGGTGCGACGTCTACCGCCGATCAGACATCCGCATAAACGACTTCTGAAGCTGTTCAAAGACTTTTGGTTATATTGCGTTATAATGGGCTTCGCCGCGGATCATCCGTCGAGATTGTGGCCACCTGAATGGTACGAGGGCGTCAAGGAAGTCGCGGTCAAATCGCCCTATCTTATTTCCCAGACCAGTGCTCGTCTTGAAATGCGAGAGTTACAGTACACATCGGCAGTACGCAATGACAGTGTCTCGTTGAATGAGTTGCAGGAATTGCGAAGTCAAGTATTGAAAATAAGCACCCGGTATGATTTATTTTAAATCATTATACATTTCTTATTTTCAATCTTTAATGAATCTTTTCAATTATGACAATTGTTTGAAGGAAATATTGAGACTTGAGTACTTGAGGGGGGGGGGGGATATTTTTTGTCTCAATTATAAAAAATTATATGTTATTCTATTATTAAAAGAGCTTGACGTCTTATTTTTTAGATATTTTTTTATTTAGAATCTATTACATAATTATTATTTAGTGTCTGCTATCAAATTTCTTGTGATTTTCTTTCAGTACAAACGACATATCAGCGTATGTGACTAAACTACAATTTGCGCAATGCACATATTTGTTATCCGTTTATTGGTCGGAAACCTTGCGAGTGGCAAACAGTCCTGAACCTAGTTTGCAACCGATCATGGAGTATCTATGCGATACTGATTTGCAGAAGGATAAAAGTGGCATGTGGCAGTGTATATGCTGCGTAGCGGATTCTGTCTTTGCGAAATTCAAGGATGTGATGCAGCGCAAACCGAAAGACGAACAACGCGAGAAGGAACTCGAGAATCATGCACAGTTCTTGCTAGTGCGTTTCAATCACGTGCACAAGCAAATCAGAAGAGTGGCGGACAAGTATCTCAGTGCGTTAGTGGATGCTTTTCCGCATCTATTGTGGAATTGCAAAGTCCTCTGGAGTATGTTGGATATACTACAGGTACTTGTTTTATTGTGTACTCTATTATACTTCATTAGGCTTCTTCTTACATACAAGTGTATTATTGCAGATTCTATCATATTCATTACAACTTGATCCAAATGAAGAAACTCCTAGTTTGAGAATACCCAGCACACCATATAGTATTGAACTTATGAATACTCTCGAAGCAAGAGAGGTATAATGATTATGTAATTTATGAATTATATAATTTGTTAAAATAAATTTTATAGTAACATAATAACATAATTTATTACAGATTATCGTGAAGGATTTCACTGCAAGATGTAAAGGCATAGTGCAGGAAGCTATGAAATGGGCACCGCAAGCTACCAGATCGCATCTGCAAGAATACATCAATCAGATACCGTCTTCTGGCATGCGACATCATTCTGGTTTGTCGCTAGCTATTGACTCTGTTCTCGAATTCGTAGACACGGCAATTCCTACAGTAGTTCCGGCAAATGTACGTAGTGACGTTTAACCGTATTATGTATGTATTATATAAATGATAACTCATTACTAATTTTATATTATAATAGATAACGTATTTTGCAGACGAATTCATTGGATAAGAGGCCACGCTGTCCGAAAGGCGCGAGTTCATGGTTGCTATCGATGATGTCTACGAGATCCTGGCATGCCGGAGAAGTAGCGGGTATGCTCGCTCTTGCGCGCACCGAGTCGCCAACCGCAGAGATGACTCTAGAAAAGTGCAGAGATAAAGTCATCTATAGGTTGATTGAGGCCGTTCGCCGCGCTTCTCAAGATCGCGATGATACTGCTCATCGCGGAGCTCTCTGGCGTGCCACTGCTCTTTTAATATCCATGCCCGGTAAACTTGAACAGCAATAAATTCTATAATTTCAAACAGAATTTCATTAAATTCTACTTTGTAATTTCACTATCGCACTTTCAGGGATACATAGACGATTACTACACACAGTTGCATGCTCGCAGATAGAATTGTTCACGACCGTGGCTATGACGACGGCGGTCGAGTGTTGGCAATGGATTTTAACCGTTCGACCGGATCTAAAATTGCGTTTCTTACAAGAGATGTTACTCGCGTGGCAATACACTGTCGATAAAAGGATGGGTTTGTTTGCACCAAATGAAGAAGAGGTCAGTCCGCTTGCAGTCTACGAGGGTTGCAAGCTTGGACCCAATCCGCCCCAGATAAAACCACACGATATCTGGGTGACCTTTATAGTAGAGCTTGTCGAGACGGCTAAGTATTGTTGTCAGGAAACAGTTGACATGATTGCCTTACTGTTGCATCGCTCATTACCCATGACTGTCGGTGCATCTGGCGAAGAGCCTGGCATTAATCGGCACGTTGCTGCTGTCGGCGTGCGTTTCAAACTCCTCTCGTGCGGTCTGGTATTGTTGCAAGGTGACGTTTTACCGAGGTAAATACACAAAATGATTAATTTTTTCTTAATAACTGTGATAAAAAAGAATAATTGATGGATCCATCTTCGCAGGACTTTAAGCAAAAATGTCTTGCGTGAACGCATCTATTCCAATTGCCTAGATTATTTTTGCCGGGAACGCCAATTACCGACGCAAGAAATTGATCAGCTTAGCGAGGACATAGTTACATTAATACGCTTTTGGCAGGTAAGAATTTGCAGCAAATTATAGTTATATATACTTTATACTTATACTTTATTAAAGTGCAAATTAAGATATATTGATCTTAATCGTGGAATTTTTACAATTATCTCTTTTAATTCCTCAATAACGCAATTTGTCCATGTTATTCTCATTTTCTACAGGTAATGCATAGCGATAAAAAGTATTTGATGATGACGGGGGCCGATAATGAATTTGAAATAGTGACTTCTCAACAAACTTATACAACCGCGGTAATTGTTCCGAGCGAGACGATTGGTTCATTAGCCGCCACGCTTGCTCCCACTCCGAACGACTTTTCGAAATCGTCTAGCAATGTGTGGATGAACACCATGCCAATGTCAACCAGTAGCAATACGTTGGGCAAGCGTAGTAATCGCAGCAAGCGAGTTGTAAACGCTAATGTTCTCGTGAAAGATTATATCAAGAAGAGAAACTTGATTCTCGAATTATTAGCGGTTGAAATTGAAATGTTATTGGTGAGAGTACTCGATGAATTTTCAATATATTATGATTTATTGTTGTTTGATGTGAAAATAATACTTTTGAATATTGAAATCTTGTAGGTCTGGCGTAATCCTAGCGGAAGACCGGAACTCGCAATACAAGGGGAAGGGAGTATTGCAGATTGGCGTGCCAAAGGGATGAACGATCGTTGGCGCGAGTATACGCGGCTCGCGTGGGAAATCAGTCCCGTTCTAGCAATATTTTTGCCGGTGCGATTAAAAAATCACGAAGTTATTATCAAGGAGATCTGTGGTTTGGTGCGCCTTAAACCTGTGCCAGTCATGCATGTGTCAGAAGCATTACAATATCTTGTCACGACAGACACGCTACTTAATGATGTACCTGAAGTAAGATATTTTGAATATGTTATGCATAACTTTTAGTTAGTGAATCATTATTTTATAATTTGGAATATATCAATATGTTAATTAATAGCCAGACGTGTATAATGTTACATATTTATACATTGAATATTATTATCCCATCTATCTGTATTTGTAATATAATTATCTGCTCCTGTGTTTCAGTTAGTTTATATGTTAACGTGGGCAAGAGTATCTCCAATTCAAGCATTAGCATACTTCTCGCGACAATTTCCGCATCACCCTATCTCGGCGCAGTATGCGGTGCATGTGTTGGACAGTTATCCCGCCGACGCTGTGCTTTTCTATATACCTCAACTAGTGCAAGCCGTCCGTCACGATGCAATGGGCTACGTGATCGAATTTATCAAAAAGATCGCTAAACGATCGCAGGTAATAAGATTTGCGATTAAAATTAAATTAAATCGGAGAAGAAATTCATTTGTAATTATTTTGATTTATAACGCGTTCTAGGTAGTGGCACATCAGCTAATATGGAATATGTACACTAATATATACATGGATGAGGATAAGCAAGTGAAGGATCCCGTGCTATATGACATATTAGATTCGTTGACGAAGAATATTCTGAATGCATTGTCTGGCCCGGCAAAACAATTTTACGAGAGAGAGTTTGACTTTTTCGAAAAAATTACCAATATTTCGGGCGAAATCCGACCTTATCCTAAAGGCCCGGAACGCAAAGCTGCATGCCTAGAAGCCTTAGCGAGAGTGAAAGTACAACCTGGTTGCTATCTACCATCAAATCCCGAAGCAATGGTTATCGATATAGATTATCAAAGCGGTACTCCTATGCAGAGGTACGATTTAGAAGGATAATCATGAGATAATGATTTACATAAGATGATTTCATTACAAAGTATTATATAATTATCTTACAATTATAGCGCTGCTAAGGCGCCATTCTTAGCGCGCTTCAAAGTACAGAGATACGGTATCAATGAGCTCGAGAACATTGCACTGGCAGTCTCAACTAATGGGAAAGTCGAAACCAAGAGAGAACCCGAAGAGCAGACGTGGCAAGCTGCTATTTTCAAGGTTGGCGACGATGTCAGGCAAGATATGCTGGCTTTGCAAGTGATTAGTATTTTTAAGAACATATTCCAAAAGGTTGGGCTGAATCTCTTCCTATTTCCCTACAGAGTGGTGGCCACAGCTCCCGGGGTGAGATATTGATTATTTTTTTATGATCAGTATATTGTTTTATAAGTATCTTTCATTTATAATTACATTATAATCATTTATTATTATCAGTGCGGCGTGATAGAATGCGTGCCGCATGCAACATCAAGGGATCAGCTTGGACGTACAACAGACAGCGACATGTATCAATATTTCATAACGCAACACGGAGACGAGACGACCAAAGAGTTTCAAAATGTTCGTCGCAACTTTGTCAAGTCGATGGCAGCGTACAGCGTGATAACCTACCTCCTCCAGATCAAAGACCGTCACAATGGCAATATCATGATAGATACTCAAGGTCATATCATACATATCGACTTTGGCTTCATGTTTGAGAGTTCGCCTGGCGGTAACTTGGGCTTCGAGCCCGACATTAAACTCACCGATGAGATGGTGCTCGTGATGGGTGGCAAAATGGAAGCTGCGCCGTTCCGTTGGTTTGTGGAATTGTGCGTGCAAGCTTTCCTCGCGGTCAGGTAAGCGCAAAAATATATTTAGTTGTAGTAAAAAATATATGTAACAAATATGTGTACTGCTTAAATATACCCTACTTAAATGTTCTTCATTTTGTAGACCCTACCAGGAAGCCATCATCTCTCTCGTCTCCCTTATGCTTGACACAGGATTACCCTGCTTCCGTGGACAAACCATTAAGCTCCTACGTAGCCGATTCGTACCAACTGCTACTGATCGAGAGGCGGCAATCTTCATGATTAATGTAATACGTAACAGCTACCTCAACTTCCGTACGAAAACTTACGATATGATACAATATTATCAGAATCAAATCCCCTATTAAACTGTTACCAGAGAGAAGTTATCTCTCTTCTCCCTCTTCCTGTTTCTTTTCGTAATTCCTATAATCGTTAGTTTTGCGCTCACGATGCGACTGTTGTTATCTGGTTAGAATCTATAAATTTAATATATCATGTTAGATATTGTTAGATATTGCAGTGTGATAGCTAATTTTGGCGAGGCTGTACAAATTTATATCGATGTCAATATTATTTTTAATCCTGTATGTATTTTGTGGAATCATGCATTTCACTGTGTATATGTATGTAATAATGTATTATATTTATCTATGAGATATTGTGCTGATAAATACACACATACACACACACATACATACATACATACATACATATTTGTTTTTTGTGTCTATGTATACAAGAAAACATTCCTGTTTATTATTAATTTATACAATGTGTTAATGATTAAAAATTAAATTTCTTTAATTCTGACTTAACATAAATATATTTTAGCTTGTGATGCATTTCAGTCCTCAACTGTGATGCTATATATATATATTCAGTATTAAATCTAATTTCAACATATTTTATACAGAATGCTATATAAAATATGTGTATGTGCATCTTTATTTCAGCTTGTTCTCTTCTAATGTCTTTGTAATTTTACTTGTATAATAACTTTTTAGAAGAATATAACAAACAGCCAATTATACAATACATTAAGAAGCTTAATTTATTTGCTATGTACAATAATTATGTCAGAACATCTATCACTGAATGATATATTACACCAATATAATATCCTCTAGTCCAATTTTTTACGAAATTAATCCCAATTGTAAGCTTTTCCTGGAGTAAGATATTTTTCTTCAGCTGGAGACTCATTCCTAAAAGTTTTAAGGAATGTGTATCAATATATAAAAAAAAGAGTTCCTTTTTTTTATGAATTATTCTTCCAAAATTATTCTACTAAATATTTATATAATATGTATTGCCCAAAGTATACATGTTTCAAAAATATATACATTAATTTTACTTTCTTTAGCTAAATTTAAATGAGTGAATATAATATACTTACTCTGTGCCAATCTGCTTTGATCCACTAATCAACAATGGTGGTTCAACTTCCCGTCTCGCGTCTCGAGTGTAATAATAAATCTGAGAGGTTTTATGATATGGACCTCCTGGTACCTGTGGTGGAGGTTGAGTACGCGCTGCTTGTTCGTCAGCAAATCTAATCGTTAACACAATTTTCCTCTGCAACACATAAACAATGGAAATGTTATCTGGAATTTTAAAACTTCTAAAACTGTATTTTTGTATAGAGAAAAAACGCAAGTTTATTGAAAATAAGGGAAAATAAGTTAAATACAATATATTTTTCCTGAAAATATTTGCTTCATTCAATTTCTACAAATTAAATTCAATATCTTTGATAAAGATATACCTCAAAATAAAAACACTGTAACTAATTGTTTTAAAATAAATGACTCATTTTGTCCGGAAAATCTTTTTGATATTAATAAATCAAATACCAATATAATTTGTAAACAAGTAAACATATGAAAAAAAAAACATTACATAATTGGAGTAAATGTCATTACTTACACCACGGACTAAATCTCGAAACATTTGTAGCAGTGGTCCAACATTCCTGTGTGCAACTGGGCCCGACATGCTTTTCTGAATAAATTAATCGACTTATATTGACAAATAATTAAATCTAACACAATATTTATTGCAATCAGAGAGAAGACAACTCGCACGGCGATGCGAACACTTTTTCTCGTCCAGTTTCTCCATCTACGGACCTTGATGAAAACTACGATCGGGGAGACATTCTGGATGCTTTGAAGCGTTTGATTGACCAATCAGGTTAGACAATTTTTTACTCCTTCTATCCTGATTGGTCAATCAAACACTTTAAAACATCTAGAACGTCTTCTCGACCGCTGCCTTTCCAGTATGTGTAGAGTTCAATGGCGCGAAATAAATAAGTTGAATAGTAACGCCACCTGAACTTCTATCTCGCTTACTCTTTCATATTTTATTCTGCTCTCTCTCTCTCTCTCTCTCTCTCTCTCTCTCTCTCTCTCTCTCTCTCTCTCTCTCTCTCTCTAGCTCATTGATACATGTAATATATATATAAATAACTCGAAACTACAAACAAATACAATTGATTAAAAAAAAAGAATTATTTTATAATACATGTCGACTAGTTAATTAAATAATTAATTAAAAATTAATTCTAAACTAACAAACGAAAATGATTGCACTACAATAATTTACAAATGAAAATGAACAATCGATTTCACATTTTATTTTTTAAAAATAGTGTTAGTCGTCGGCTAACATCATACGAATTACATATGTGATCACGCGTCAATTTGGCAGAAACGGTTAGTTGCAACAGAGAAAAGCGATTGAAGAAGAGAAATATGCGTAGCGTTCATGACAAATGTCTACCAACGACGATTCACACGACTTTGAAAAAAATGAGGTAAAACAAACAGGAAGAATAGCGAGAAAGAACAACATATGGTGACATTTACATGTGGTAGATAAGAAAACATCTGTGAGGCAAATATATTGCGAACGAAAGAGTCTCATTGACGGTGTTTTTTATCGCAATCGAAAGTAATATATAAAGGTAATTTCATTTTAATACCGTTCGAAAACCAACGAAACAATCCAAGATAGGTTAGAATCGCAGAGCTTGACATTTAATTATATTAATGTAATGACAGCTCTGTATTACAATAAGAATTATAACAGTTAAACATACTATGTTTGATTACTATTTGCAGCAAATTATATGTGGACTTGCATAAGTGATTTCGTTCATCATCTGAAGATTGTTATTGTCATTGTCACATTAAGAGTATGTCTGCCAATATGTTAACAGAGCAGAACGTAATTATGGAATTTACTGACTCCAGTGATACAGTACCGATTGGTTTTATCACCACCGATGATGGTCATACACTTTTCGCAATGGGTGGTAAGATAAGAATATAATGTTTAATATACTAAAGTATGAATAATTAGCAAAAATAGAGTTATATATTTAGAGTTTATTTTAATAAATATCTTCTATATTTCTCTTTGTATATATAATAATTAAAGATTGCAAAAGTTATAGAACAAGTTTCATATTAGTTTATATATTATATATATATATATATATATATATATATATATATATATATATATATATATTGTTTAAAGATCATTGAAGATATAATTTTTTTGCAGAACATGAAGATGGTACATGGGAAATCATGACGACCCCTATTACATTAATGCCACAAAATAATATAATGTCTTCAGCACTGATAAAAACTGTGGATGGAAACTTTGTTTTACATTCGGTATGTGTATTTAAAGCACCTTAAAAAAAACATAAATTGTAAACACAGTTTTTTTATTGATCTAGTATAATTATTCAATGTAATAAATTAATTTTTGTTTTAGCCTATTTTTCAATTAAATGTAGAAGGTTCATCAGGAACTGTAATGCAACAAGTAAACCTACTTCCAATACAACAGAATGCATCTATGATTACGGAGCAATTGAAAGTAGTACAGAATGTAAATGAATGTGCAATTACAGAGCCCTTGTCTATCAGAGAAGATAGCAACATATTACTAAATAAAGAGGAGAATTGTAAGAGGCAGACAGAGGAACAAACAACAATTGATAATTATGTTAAAAATAAATCTATATCTACATCTGTACATAAAAAGTCTCCAGGGAGACCAAAAAAGACTGAGGTAATATTAGAAATTTTCATTTTATTATAAAGTGTGCTTACACAATTATTTACAAAAAAGGGTCACATTGTATAAAATAAATTCAATATTTATATATTTTTTAGAAATTTACATAATTTCATAGTTGAAGATTTCCAATCTAGAAAAATCACACATATATTATTATATATCTGTTGCAGAATACACAATCTTTGAAATGTGATATATGTGGACAAGAATTTACTAAACAGATGTTATACCGTAGACATATGGAAAATCATGCCGAAGAAAAACCGCACAGATGCCCAAAGTGCCCAGCATCTTTTAATATTCCTGTAAGTTCTTTTGCTATTTTTCTTATCGATGAAAAGAAAAATATATCAAGCTATATCTTTTAATTAATGTATGGTATAATAAAAAAATATACTGTAACAAGTAAGAAACAACTAATAAGTTGTTGTAAAACAGTTACAATTTCGTCGAATAAATTTATTCAATCATCGATTAATCTTTTATAAAAGTAGATTAACAATAGTGAAAATTGCTTCTCTTTTAATCTTTAATACAATAGTCGGATTCAATTTAGTAATAATACAATGGCATCATTGCAGACAAATTTCACGCTTCATATGGCAACGCATAATATCGGCGACCCGAAATGTCCCGAATGTGGTAGGAAATACACTAGAATGGCGAGTCTCAAATCTCATATGCTGCTACACGTGAAGGAGGAGAATCTTTTCTGCACGGAGTGTGAAGACGCCTTTTCAACAAAAGTAAGTAATTATAAAATATTTATTTTATAGATTTTATTTATTTTTATACAGGGTGACCCATTTTAACTTAGGCAGCCAAATAACTCGAAAAATAAGCAAGATAGAGAAAAATGTTTTAGACAAAAGTTGTATGGTTTCGAGGGGGCCATAAGATGGTATCATTGGTTTGACCTTGAAGAGTCATTTGAAGGTCACGTGAAGGTCACTTCAATTTTTTTAAATGGAATACCCTATATATTTTTGTACATTCTTGTAGCTTATTTCGAGAGCTTTCCAAAACACTATAATTAAGTACCTTTCCGTTAAGTACTTTTTGAGTTATGATGCTTGAAATAATTTCTTAATTTTACATAAACCGTAAAATATCTTGTAAAATATTCATTTTTCGATTATCTTACCTTAATACTTTTATGTACAAAATAATGAGAGGAATCAATTGGTGTAAAGAAAACACATAGTTGTTTTTAAGAAAAAATATGGAATGTTAATTGCAAATTACATATTTTTTCTTCGAAACAACTATGTGTTTTCTTTACACCAATTGATTCCTCTCATTATTTTGTACATAAAACTATTAAGGTAAGGTAATCGAAAAATGAATATTTTACAAGATATTTTACGGTTTATGTAAAATTAAGAAATTATTTCAAGCCTCATAACTCAAAAAGTACTTAACGAAAATGTACTTAATTATAGTGTTTTGGAAAGCTCTCGAGATGAGCTACAAGAATGTACAAAAATATATAGGATGTTCCATTTAAAAAAATTGAAGTGACCTTCACGTGACCTTCAAATGACTCTTCAAGGTCAAACCAATGATACCATCTTATGGCCCCCTCGAAACCATACAACTTTTGTCTAAAACATTTTTCTCTATCTTGCTTATTTTTCGAGTTATTTGGCTGCCTAAGTTAAAATGGGTCACCCTGTATACACATGAAATTTTTTTCTACATTTAAAATAATATGGACTTTTTAAAAATTTAATATCTCTGTGTTTAATCTTTATAAATGACATACAAAATGTATCACAGACTTTATACATTATTTCAAGACTAATTTTTGAAATATTATCTGGCACTTTTTTAAAACAAACTTTTTGCACATATGTTATTATGCTACATAAGATCAATTTATTAATAGTATTTATTTATTAATTCTGTCATACTGATGCAATTCTGCTCACAGACTACTTCATTGATAATATTCATTATTGTAAATATAGTGTTTGTGTATATGTGTGTGTGTGTGTGTTATTACCTGGTATTAAAGGCTAAAGGCTGTTGGCTGTTTTATCTCATATTTGTTCATTCCGCAATTGATTCGCATGTTCGAATTGAAGTGAATCAAGCGCTCATAAATCCCGTTTGATAACAAGCAAATTTTAATTACTTATTTTACATAAATTTTATAAAAAATATTGTTTGAGATACATTCATCACCATCATATAGCAATTTAATTCATATTAAATAATTGCGCGATAGGATCTATATATATTTATTATATAACGAATAAGAGAGAGAGATAACATATAAATAAATTTAATTATGCTAATGCAATGTGGATATAACTCGATATAAGAGAATCTTGATTTTTTACTCCGTTCAATCAAAGGTCGATCTTGACGACCCGTGACGTCTTATCTATTCGCCGTTTGCTGACCAAAATTAAACGATCATAGAGAAGAAGATAGGCACCAGTGATTCTCTCGTTTCGTCATGTCCTCGTAACTGACTGCAGTCGAATAAATGGAGGAGATGGATTTAATAATTCTCTCGAATGCGCGCGCGCGCTCTCAAAGACTAAGAGAGGACATTATCTCATAGCGTCATCAAAGTATATCCGCAATAATTAGCCTTGCAATACTTTGCAAGCAATGATTATTCAGGCGCTTCGTCTTTAATATGTATTTATAGACGTATCTATATTAATTAAGAATTAAATAGGAATGAAATTAATGAGTCATTCGAGATAGCACATATTTTCGATTGCATACTTGTTATTGATTTTGAATTGAAAAAGAGTGTATGTTTTTCAGAATGCTGAAAAAATGTCTTTGATGTAATATTGAGATTCCGGAGTGACTTTCCGAGCTTACAGAAATAATAAAAATCAATTAGGATAACTCGCAACGCGACATGGATTAATAAAACATGGGAAAATAGCAGCAACAGCTGTATTAATGCCACAAATTACGCAACCGAATCGCATGATCTCATACAGATCTCCCTCGATTGCTCTCGCATTTGACCGCCGACACGCGCCGTACGCCTACATGTACGCATGTAACGATGAGATATGAAACGGACTCTAGGAAACGCATCGTCTCATTTGGCCGCATTTGAACATACAGATATTAAGAAGAAGAAAAATGTATGTATGGCAGAAATCATAGCCAGAAATGTTTTGAAACACTAAATTATACGCGCTTGAATATTTTAATTTTAACCAAAAAGGAAAAGATAATTCTTTTAAAGATAATTTTTCAAGAATATGATTTAAAAATTCATTTTTGAGGAAAAAGAGAAATAGAAAATTAAGAAAAAATGTAAAAATTTGGGATAAAGAGATAAATACAAAAAAAATGTGCATTCAAAAGAATTATTTCAAGAATGAAGAGAAAGATTAGAGAAAAATGCAAAAATAATAAAGTTTTATATAAAAATAGTACAAACTTTTGATTTTCAAGCTCAATTTTGAAGTTATATGGGAATGTTAGAAACTGTGGGTATAATCTAATTTATATATTGTGATATTTTGGGCGAATCTGAAAGTATAACAACTCACGGAGAGAGAAAGAGTCGATTATGATGATGATGAATATGACGAGTATTTTAACGACGACGTAAGCGATATTTACAGTTTGTAGTCGCTTCATCAGTGAGCGGCGAGTACTCGTGAAGTGCACATGCTCGCGCTTGTCATCTCATATCTCTTCAACGAAATGTACGGTTTCGCCAAAGTCGAAGGACACTGCATATGTGTCACTAGTGTGTCGCGAGAATTCACATTCGTTAAAGTACTCATAGTCATTTTAATTTTTTCTTATTTAATTGATGATAAGAAACATGATGTGTTAATTAATTAAATTATAGTCACTTTCAAGACTTTACATTGTCATTACTATCCATATTATACTTCATTGTTATTGTTTTTACGTAAACCTCTTGCTGGGAATTCATCGCTGAAGAAATAAATGAGTCGAGATAATAAACAATTTACATAAACATCGTTTCTCTACAGGATTATTTGATAATTAGTGCTACAAATTCTAAATTATAATTGCGTGATATTTTATCTTTAAATGTTGGAAAGAATTTTTTCTTTCGGAACAGAGGCAGTCTTCTTGGCAGTTTTTACGCCTGCTCCTCCACATATTTGTATATTTTCTCTGTCGTCGGATTTGAAAGCTTTTCGAGGAACTCCGCTTGTCTTCCCTCGAAGGAAGAGAAATTAAGATTCGTGATAGAAATTGTGCAGATGATGTTTCTTGCTGGTACACGGTGTGACATGATGTGAAACGAAATGTATAGGAAGAAGAAATAAGCATAAATAATTAACGTGCGTTTGTTACATAGGTGGAGCAGATGCCTCTTGAATTGAGAGTCTACGGTGAATACGTACAGGTGAAGGATAACGAACGTAAAACGTGAATCTGTGAAGGAGGTACAGTGGAGGAGAAGAAAGAAATTTTACCGGACGAAATAAAAACGTCGATAATGCGACCGGCGTTGATAAGAACCGAACCGTTGAACTTTACCAGGAAGAGCGAGGATATAGTCGCCGTTTCGATAACTCGCTATTATTAGTAACATAATAATCCTGAGAAAATACAATTCTTCGGATATTTTGTCAAAATCGTTCCCAAGCGATATTTAAATCGCAATCGTGATATTAAAATATAATCGATAAATGTCATACTTAGTGCGTATGTGTGCCACTATAAGATAGATCAAGTTTTTTCTTGGAAGACTTAGTTTAGCTCACTGATCTTTTGCGGAGGCGCCTGTTTACGCACGCAAGTAATAATAATCTGACAGCGCAGCGCGTGTAAGAACACATTGAAGAAGACGAAGATAAAAAAAATCACTCAACGAAATCTGGTGACGACATTACGGAGTGAAAGAAAGAAAGCGATTTGATACTCGAGGCTGTATTTGAGGAACTTCTTGAGAATGCCATCTTCTTCTTACTTGCAGTCTCGAATCGTTCGCGTTTATCTGACGATATACGTCCGCTTGACATTTGAGACGCCAATTGCCCATTTGTTATAGTGCAATGATTTTTGCTGTCTCGACCATCTTCATTTCCAACTGCTGAAAGAAGAGAGAATTGCCGATTTTTCACAAAATTTCTATGAAACCGTCCTTTTTGCCATCTAAAATTCTTCAAAGTTAATTCTAATCCGAATGTCCTATATAATTATTTTATATATAAGAAGGATCTAAGGACGTATTGTGAAAAAATAGAAAGTGTGGAAAAATATTATTTCGAGTAGTTGGCGACTCGATAAGAATGCTGTCCTCGGCGGTGGGCGGTATATCGAAGCCGGAGGTCGTTTCCTGGATCGTTACGTCCGACGTGATTAGATGTTCTGCGTTCTTTGGATGTGCTTCGATAGAAGAAATCTTACAGCAAAAACCGCCGATTCGATCCAGATTTTTTTAATCTTATGAATGTTATACTGGCACGTGGAGTAAAATCTAGAGCTATACGAGGACTAGAAGAAGAGAGATAATGTTATGGAATGTTTGCTGAAATGATTTATTTCGGGAAACTTCAGATTTTCAATATACAAATTGCAGACAAGATTTAAATCATTGAAAGAAAAGCTTCATTATTCTTTTTTTCATCTCATTCTTGAGAGACAACGTCAGTCTTTGTTTATCATAAAATCTTATAAGAGAGCTATGCCATCTGAAGTTTACTTATGCAGATCGCCGACTCGTATGGTGTTTGTCGGCAGCATCTGAAGAATCCGAGATGCGAGCGACGTGTCTCTCGCTGGCTAACCGAAATCTTATCGTCGCAGCAAAAGCATCGCGAGAAAGGGAAAGCAAAGTTCGAGAGGAGGGAAACGCACGAGGAAGAGGAGAACGAAGAAACGAGAAGTTGCGTAGGACGATCAAGCGGAAGAGGAAAAGGACTACGGTGGCTTGCAGACGGAAGAGAGAGGAGATGACGGAGAGGAAGAGCGGCCGACTTTGGGAAGATCAATCGGCGCGCGGGGAGGAAGCTGCTGGACCGCGAACGGCATGCGTGCCGGAAAAAGTGCAATGTCCTCCTTCGGAGGCGTGATACTGGTCGCGGTGACGCGCGGGAATTAAGAAGCCACTCGACGCAATCTCGAGACTCGTCTTCAAGAACTCGACCTGCAAGAAGAGAGAAAAGGGAGGAGGGAGAGAGAGAAGAGAATTTATTATATTGCACTGAGATATTAAATCCGCTAAAGAAAGATAGAAAAAAATAGGAAGGGAAGGAAACAATGATAGGAAAAGATAAAGAAGAAGAATAGAAAGAAAATTTCCTTTTACATATTTATTACGCGAATGGTCCGACAGAAAAGAGGAAAAAAGAGAATAACAAAAAAAGAATAGAGAGAAAAGAAGAAAACAGAAAGTGAAACTCCAGCTTTTGCAGTCTGTTTGTCGCACGACCACGTGAACGCTACGTAATAAAGCTCCGCGTATAATTTGTCACGCACGCTAATTATAATTGCTAAATTCGATCGAAAGCGAGTAGAATTGTCGAAGACGAGTGCTTTATCTGATCTCTAAATTATATTTTTCTTCTTCTTTGACGGTATTCTTTATCGATAGGAGACAATAAGAGACACAAGTCATCAGCGAAGTCTTATATGCGCGAGCAATGACTTAATTTACTATCGACACGCGATAGTGATAAGTCGAATTTTGTGTTCAATATTTTGTGTTCCTTCGTTCCTTATCATCAAGAAAAAAAAAATACTTTTTCGAGACGAAACGATCGATAGTCGCGATAATTCGCGGTGGGTCACCGCGTTGTGTTCAATCCCTTGTGTTCGTCCTACTTTTTGCTCCAAGCACTGCCATATAAGTACTCACTGCCCACTGGTGCGTATTACTTTATGTTACACGACATAATCTGTGCCGTCTTCCGATATGTCGTTTGCCGTCGACTGCCTGAATTTCGCGCTTCTCTTCATCTGCACGCGCGTGTTCCATCTTGCTCTTGGAATCAGCGCTCAGTATTATAAGGTATATCAATTTCAATAATCCCTAAATTATTATACCCACAAGGAACTCGAAATGAAAAGAGATATTATACTTTATAAAGAATGTTATGTATATAATTTAAGATAATTAAAATAAAAAATATTTTGAAATAATTTTATTTTGTGCATACACACACACACATACATACATAATTAGAAAAAAACACACACACACACACACACACACACACACACACACACACACACATATATATATATATATATATATATATATATATATATATATATAATTGTCATTGTAAAATATATAATTTATATTTAATTACTACGCAAATTTTAATAAAAATAATTTTTTTTATAATTTTTTTAGGCCCAACTGGATGCGCATTTGAAGCTTCATGGAGAAAAGTGGGCAAATGAGGATGTTGGTGTACGAAAGTGTAAATTATGCAACAAGCAATTCACGCAACCAGCTCTCTACCGAATGCACATTCGCGAACATTATAGGGTGAGTAGGAAAAACTTATCGAATGCCGTAAGCTGTTCGATAAGCGGATCAATAACATTGGCAATGTTTCATAAATTATTCTCCTTTTTATTAGCCTTCTTTAACATAAAACTGCGGTAAAGATTTTTTCATCTTTTTTTCCTCTTTATCCTTTTTTTCTCTTGAAAAAAATGCTCCTGTATGCTTCTAATAAACAGCTTTGCTCTCCGGGGGTCTTATCGCGTTTATTTCTCCACAGCTACAGACGAAGATAGTAAAGCAAACTAAGAGAGGAACGAAACATAAAACAATGTACAAATGTACCATATGTTTGAAGAATTTTCAAAAGCCGAGCCAGTTGATGCGACATATCAGGGTGCATACCGGAGAGAAACCATTTAAGGTAAATGCTTTTTATCTGCATATATAAAACAAATTGCTTATTGCATTTACTTGCATATATAACAACATGATTTGAACAAACGATCGTTTTACATGTATGTTTTTTTTGTTTTTATTTGTGCAGTGTACCCTTTGCACTAAGGCATTCACGCAAAAAAGTTCGCTACAAATCCACGCGCGGCAACACAACGGTATCCGACCGCACAGCTGCAGCCTCTGCAGTGCCAAATTTGGCCAGAAAGGTTCGAAAATTTGCGATCAATATTACGTATAATAATATAATAATATTATATTATTAATGTAATGCGTCGGAAACTGTACGTGATAAAAAAATTGTTCTACATCGATAGTAGTTATTCTATATCCATTGAAGATTTTTTTACTTCTATTCTTCAATTTTTCAGGAAATCTAAAAGCACATATACTCAGAGTACATAATGCGCCAGAAGGTGAGCCCACGTACGCCTGCTCTTATTGCTCTTGCATTTTCAAGAAGCTGGGCAGTTTAAACGGCCACATAAAGCGAGTACATTCTAATCCGGAGGAGGTAAGCGGAGATATTCGCTTGTTTTGCGTTAGAATGATTTGGATGAAGAAACATGATGCCTGTTTAGGAATCCGCCGATAAATCCTCGGCAGCTAATTCTGCTATCTCTTCGGAAGCTGACATGCGTGCGACAGTTGATAGCGTTATATCGCAGTTGGCGTCTTTGGAAGCCGTCGTAAATAATACCGCAGATTCCACGGGGACTGCAACGCTGAATGCAGAGCAGAACGATATCCTTCAACAAGCGTTGAAAAATAGTGGTTTGCCGAATAAGAATGAAGTCGTTTCGAAAGGTAACTCTCTCTATGTCTTTCATACTCGTCATTCATTACGAAATGAACATTATATCTAATGTTTTTTTGCTCGCAACAGAAATCGCAGAGCCGAAAAAGACTGATTCACCAACAACGTATGTCACATTGTTGGACAAGACTGCTGGCAGTACTTCAAGGTAATGCTCTTTATTTTGCGTGAAAATATAAAATCACGACGGAAAGTAGATCGGCAACTTGAAAAACTTGACGGATGACGATATAAAAATGTAGATGATAACTAATTAAATGCGATAAAAACACTATGTATACTATTGTATGTTAGAAAATTAATAAACTTTACATTTGTAGGAAATATCATGCCATAAAACAACGCTGCATAGGAAACGTACGGTGGTATGTATGTTCGTTTTGCCCGAAAGAATTCAAAAAACCGTCCGACTTAATACGACACTTGCGAGTGCACACGCAGGAAAAGCCCTTCAAGGTAGATAGATTTTTCGTTCATTTGAAGCCAGAATCGCGATAAAAGGACAAAAAATAATGAAATCATCCTATGTCTTTCAGTGTATGTATTGCGTGCGTTCTTTCGCGCTAAAATCGACAATGATAGCGCACGAGCGAACTCATACCGGAGTAAAAAAATATGCTTGCACTTCTTGCAACAAAACCTTCGCTTGTCATAGTAGTCTTACTTCTCACACAAGGTAAGCTTCTTCGTTGCATATAATATAATCTTATTTTAAAATATAGCTAAATTTTTATACATGTATTTATAATTTTCATTTTATTCTCTTTTTACTTTTATTTTTTAATCTTCCTTTACTTATTGCATATTTTGATTGTTCTTTTCTGATAGAAGCATCATAAGATACTTATATTTATTTGTATATCCTATATAAAACATCAATATTTAATGAAAATTTATTTTTCTTTTCAGATTACATATGAAACCACATAAATGCAGTATCTGCAGTAAATTATTCAACTCCAGCATCATCCTGAAAAATCATATGAAATGTCATATGCGCGAGAAACCCAAAATATCGCCAGAGGCAGAAAGTCTAGTATCGCAAGTAGTACTACAGGAGCCACTTGTTATCAGTGATGCCGGTAACAAGATTAGCTTTGCCCAAGTGCAATCGAAACAAAAGCAATTGTATGAGAATGCCGGCGCGACCAGGCCACATGAGTGTTGGGTCTGTCATGCTGCATTTAGAAAAGTCAGCCATTTGAAGCAACATCATCGCAGGCACACGGGCGAACGTCCTTACAAATGCTCTAAATGCGACAGGTTTGAAATTTTTTACTTAATCACAGATTAATTTGCAATGTACATACATCGAACAAAAATTTTTATGGTGTCGTTTTTACAGGAGATTTACATCAAATAGTGTCCTGAAATCTCATTTGCATACGCACGATGATGCGAGGCCATACAGTTGTTCAATATGCAATACAAAATTCTCCACACAAAGCAGCATGAAGAGACATTTAGTCACACATAGCAACAAAAGGCCATTTATGTGTCCATATTGTCATAAAACGTTTAAGACGTACGTCAATTGTCGAAAACACATAAAAAGACACAAGCACGAACTGGTGCAACGGGTACATATTTAATCATCGTAAAAAACTTATCGATAAAACGTATTAAAGTATTAAAGTTTTATATATGTTATAACTAAACAGCAATTGGAGGAACAAAAGACGCAAGAGCAGAAGGAACAACAGCCTTTAAGAGAAAATAAAGAAGCTGGCTCAGCAGCCTTACCGGAAATTACTCTTACCGAAGATATGGAAGTATCGTTTCAACCGCAAATGGCGCCAGATTTCACGCAGGCCTTTTCTGATCAGTTTCAAAATATCAATGCAGAAAAGGAGAAGTCCTTCTTATTGACAAACAGCACGACAGCGTCAGTAACAAACCGTATGTTTTTCAATAAATATAAAATATACATTACATTTTGAAAAAAGTGGATTGTATATATTTATATATAATTATATCTTTCAGAAAATTTATCTGTTGACACAACTAATTTAGGAACTTCGCAAACTTTACACGCCGATGAAACTGGCACTATTACGTTGTCTCATTACTCTGGAGATCAAACCCTCACAGCGGTACATAACTTTAATAATTTTAAAAGATGTGCATAAACATTATAATATAAAGAAAAAAGAATAGCATTGGTAAAAAATTTTGTAGGAAAGCATACGAGAGATCGAGGAAACATTAAATCAACAGCTGTTTAATATTGACATGAATCTCGGACTGACAAACAATCTACCAAAGCAGATAGACGAGACGAATACGAATTCTCTCAATTCCAGAGAACAGCCAGTGCTCAATATAATTTACGAACATAACAAAAATCTGGATTCATCTGGCAATACTATATTCACGTCGCAATTCGATTCATTTGACATGAGCCAGATTACATTACAGGTAAATGCACTTTCTACGCCAGAAAACATGATTCTATCTATGAGACATGATTTTATAACTAAAATATCAACAACAAAACATGTGTGTACACTTTATTTCTCTGATTATTTCTTTATATAAATATTAATAATCAATTTTGAAATATAAATTTCAATAATCAATTTTGTAGACGGACAGTGAGATGGACATCGGTTTGAATCCGACCAACACGACGAGCATGTCTGATATTTTGTCAAAATCTATAGAAGGAGGCAATAAACAGCAAGAAGAACAACGAGCTATTCCAGTTACTACAGTTGATAGTATAGATCCTTCTGCAATTACGAAGAATGCTCATTTGATGGTAATAAATCCTAAGGATAATTGTTCGGAATTAGTGAATCTTTCGCAAGTATGTCCATCGAAATACTCGAAAGTCATTGCGAAAACGGATACTACAAACGGTTTGATCGAAATGCAAAGTACGACTGAACCTGAAAGAATGCCACAGAAAAGTAATGTTATATCATGTGAGAGTGAAAGAAATTCTTTATTCATGTAAGTCCTTCTATTTTATATGTGAAATTGAGTTATTAGCGAGCAATTAAAAAAAAGATACTTGTAGGAAGAACTTCCAAAGTACAATACAGCCGGAGACATTCGTTTCTTCTGGAACGAATAGGTCGGCCAAAATATCAGAATACAATGATTTGTTAGAATGCCACATATGCCATCGTAATGATTTCACGGCAGAGAGATTAAAGGTAATTTTCCGAGTATTTATACATTACGATGGTGATATTGCATATTTGTGTGTGCAATCTAAATCATCTATAATAAAACCTATTTATTCAATAAAATCAACGTAATTTGTAGGAACATTTAGAATCTCATTGTGGTGCCAAACTGTACGAATGTCCGAGGTGTTCCCAGCGATTCCATACGAATGGTGGTCTCAGCAGGCACACAAAGAGACTGCATACAGAGTAAGCAATTTGATAGATAAAACAATAAGAAGTGTATCTCTCAAACTTATTTCAATAGAAAATCTAAAAATCTAGTTTTATATGTCATAGGCTGAAATGTACAACTTGTAAGAAAGTATTGGACAACAAATCACAATTGAAACATCACAACAAAATGCATAGCGGAGTTTTGAAAGTTGTACGCGTGGAACCGAACGAGAAGGAAACGATTTCCTCCAGTTCTCGTCTTCCGTCAATAATGACACTAGATGTCTCAGTAAATCCGGACTCGTCGGTATCTGAGAAGGTATTGATGGACGCAGTTGCCGAGAGAAAATGCATGGATCGCGTGGACGTGAGTACACATATTTTCATCACTTTTTAAAATATTGTTTATACTTGTATCAAATGGCATTTGATCGTTCAGGAAAACGCGGGGAAAAAAGAAACGAAAGAATATACGAATAAATGCAAGTACTGTCCAAAAACCTTCCGGAAGCCGAGTGATCTTATTAGGCATATTCGCACGCATACGGGCGAGCGGCCATACAAGTGCGATCACTGCAACA
Source organism: Camponotus vicinus (assembly GCF_025532165.1). Taxonomy (NCBI): domain Eukaryota; kingdom Metazoa; phylum Arthropoda; class Insecta; order Hymenoptera; family Formicidae; genus Camponotus; species Camponotus vicinus. The sequence goes on along the minus strand of NW_028141978.1, from coordinate 12,063,735 downwards.
AGAGCTTTGCAGTTAAGTGTACTCTGGACTCGCATATGAAGGTTCACACGGGCAAGAAAACATTCTGCTGTCATGTTTGCAACAGCATGTTTGCTACGAAGGGCAGTTTAAAGGTCCACATGCGACTGCATACAGGTGAGTAATTTAATAAATACGTATAACAAAGTGATATATAATGTAATTAAAAGAGGTAAGAGAAAGGATCTTTGCTTAAAATTAAATTTTTTTTAAATTTAATATTTAATTCTTTTTTTAATTTATATACTTTGCTTCTTTTCTTTAAATACTTATAAAAAAAATAACATTTAATAATAATATTTATAATTATTTCTGAAATATAACGTTTTCACTGTTGCCACATTTTTCTGTAACGATAGCTCAATCTTTATTTCAAAATTTATATTTGCATATAAATTAGAATTAAAAAATAAATTATCGATTTAAAATTTTCAAATGTTATAATTATATATACATATACACGTGATATACATAAAAATCTTATTTAAAATTTGAATAAGTACAATAATTCGCGACAAATTTTCAGGCTCGAAGCCGTTCAAGTGTCCCGTGTGCGACCTGCGATTTCGCACTTCAGGTCATAAAAAGGTGCATATGCAGAAACATGCGAGAGAACATAAGGGCGGCGCGAAACGCAAGCCTAAACATCAAAAGATCGCGGCAGTGGCGGAAGCGGCGGCTAGCCTTGAAAGCATCGGTAACGATTCTCTGAACACATCGAGGACGACGACGGAGACCATGATCAACAGCAGTGAAGTCGCGCCACCACAGAATCTTGATTATTCCCCATTGGAGCACACTGAAATGAACCTTGATGATACGAATCACTTGCCTAATCAAATCACGTTCAATCATACCGATGCGACAACGACGATTCTCAACAACAATTCCATGCTGTCATTAAATGACAGCAATGAACTGGTAGCAAATCTACAATTTCTATTAGCAAACGGTCTCGTTACTATCCAAACAGACGATACTATGCTGACGACGCAGCCAGCAGCAAACGGTGTCGCCGAAGTGCCAACCAATGTGATCGAATTAGTCGGTACGAATCCTTTCCAGGAAGCTTGCACTTTAGGTAACGCCAATCATCAGATAGTGATAACCAGCCAAGTGCCAAGTGAGACGACAACCACGAATGCGAACGATACAGCAATTATTCAAATGAACGATTGCTTGCCACCTGTTTCCATAGTACAGGTACAGAATCAAGGTACGAACATTAATGGCGACGCATCCAAAACAAAGACAAGCAGTCAATCAACAACGATAGCATGTAACAGTCAAGCGGTGACGACGGGAACAGCTAAAACCTCGACACAATCGTCACGAAAGGAGTGCGACATATGCGGCAAGACATTTACGAAGCCATACCAAATGGAGCGACACAAGCGTATCCATACAGGCGAACGGCCATACAAGTGTGAACAGTGTGACAAGTCATTCGCGCAAAAGTTTACGTTGCAGCTACACCAGAAGCATCATACTGGCGACCGGCCGTATCCTTGTCCGCACTGCAAGCAGTCGTTCACGCAGAAGTGCAATTTGCAGACTCATCTGAAACGCGTTCATCAATTAGTCACGCTCGACGTCAAGAAACTGAAAAACGGCCAGCAGATGCTAGGTACACTTCTGCAGGAAAATCAAGAAACGGACGCCAAATTGATGAATTTGGATGACATACTGGTGGTAGATTTTCTCAAATAAATAGTTAAGAGAGTTCTTTTTAAGAGATGCTCCTCCTCAGAAGATTCTGTGCAAAGATTCGAGCAGAACGCAAATAGATATAGTATGAAAAAATGTGCCGTAAATGAATTATCGATGATTAAATACTACGCTTCAAAATATCAAACAAACACAGACAAAGAAGTTTCGAGAGAATGTTAGATAAATAATTAAAGCTGTGATGAATGAGAGATATGTTCTATACATCGCTGATGTTATAACAAAATAGGTATATATTCGAAATGTAATGTAATACCGTTTAGTTAATTTATATTATATTGTTACGTTTTGTAATGCTAATCCACATCGATGGAATCGTTGCATATGTGTTCTTTTCATTTTAGCTTTGACATGCAACAATCGACATTTTTCTTTTTTTATTTAAAATAAAATATATTGTTACATGTGTGCATCACCGCACTCAAATAATAGACTTCTAAAGTATGAAACACAACTTCACTTAATAAGCAATGAAGGAACTTAATGTTGAAAATCACAGTCGACCTCGAGAGCAGGACACCCATCGGGATGGTTCTTATGAAACCAACAAGGCTTAACTTTTCTCAATGGTTCGCTATTGTTCCTTTTCCTCTTGACTCTCTTCCTTTTATTAACGAAGCCAGGAGTCCTGAACTGTACTTTTCCTTGGGTGACATAGAAAATGTGATTATGATTCTTCAATAAAGTTTGCAATCCTCCGCACTCGTTTCGTAGATGTTGCAGCATTTCGGGTGCTAATAACTTTGCCGCTTCGCCGATGTCGATCTGCCCACCGGCATTCCATGTTTCACCGGGTCTCCATTCCAATGATATTCTACGATTAACGCGCAAAAGATGTGCCGCAATCACGTTGACTATGTTGAAAACTAGTTCTCTATCCAATTGCGTGCAATTCCGCGCCTGCTCCACCGAACTCCTTGGTTTGAAGCTTGAAGACCACGGATCAGTCTTCGCTTCATTTCCTACGGTTTCTTTTTGAAATGACGTGACAATTGTCGATCTCGCATTGATGATTTTCTGAATGTCGGCATCTATCATCGCAGATTTTTCTTTCGCGTAAGTCCTTTTCCATCCGACGAAACAAGTTCGCTTAGTCGACGGGATTCGCAACCTGTCTACTAATGTCAGAAAGCCACAGCCTTCGCATACGCTCTTAACGTAAGACATGTACTCCGAATATTGACTCTCGCCGGCATTGCACCGCCGATATTTCGCGCCGTCGAATTCGTAGGCGCAGCACGGCAGCAGAAAGAATCGGCATTCGTAGGAACTGCGTGCCGCAATCACCGGGATCCACGGAGTGAGTTCGTCCGAATGATTCCCTATGATCCAGTCCACTCCGGGGAAAATTGTCTCCGAGGATGGAACAATTGTGCTGACCTGGTACGTAAGTCACAGAATGTATGATTACTATCTTAGAATATACATACTAAAAATTATTATTAATATTTATAACAAAATGTAATAGAGTGTAACAAGAAAATATTAGCGAAAAACGTTAATCCACATTACATAGTCCATAAATTTGTGTGCAATTATTAATCAACAATATTTATTACTTTCTGATATAAATAACGTAAAAAAATGAGATACCGACAATAAATTATAATAAATAATCACTTTTAACGAGTACACAAAAAACAGATTTTTGGACTGATGTAATATTTGAACTCTCTCAAGTAAATTATAATTATATAACGAATATTGTGTACATACTTGCAAATGAGTACTGTTTGAAAATAAGTCCCAAATCTTTCTCCTACGCAAATCGATTCCCGTTCCTCTGTGACCTTCGCTAGACAAAACGTGGACGAGAAGACCGTTGCCACAGCCGAGATCGACGAATGATTGCAGCTCCTGCGTATCCCTTTCTAATCTCTCTTTTTCCCATAGTAGCAACAGGTATGTCGCGATCGCAATATCCTCGTAAACAAACTTTGCCGGATCTGTGTTCTCTGGCCATATCTCCACCATTTTCGCGCCATACTTCTCCTTTAAGCGATTGTATAACAAGGTATATTTCTCGATGGAGATGAGACTGAGAGAACTGATTTTCGAACTGGCTACATCGTTCTCGCTGTCCATCCACTTTATCAAACGCGGAAAGAACTTGAATCTCAACCAGTCACAACTTTTGCTATAATTATCAGCATCCGATTTATGTACATTTATACAGGTGGAGCCGTATTCGTGATGCTGTATACTGTAAGCAGCATTTGGACCTAGAGACTGTTTATCCAGGTTCATCAGCTTGTGGAAACTAATAACGTTGGCAGATCTCTTGTCGATAAATACAAATTCCAGCGTAGGCGAGAATATCTGCGTGTTGCGAGGCAAAAGTTTTTTTATACATAGATACACTTTATCATCGTTTAATACCTCAAATGGATCCATACATTCAAATGATTGACAATATTCTGTGATATTTAAGGTATCTAATAAGTCTTTTATATTTCTTGAAAATAAATCATATTTGAAGTCATTAGGTTGGATATGGAGCTTGTCAATACGTTGGAAAATATCCAGAACATTGCAATTGACTTTGATCGTTAATAATTCCCGAGATCCTAGAATCCTACGATTAACAACATGAGGATTTTTCATCCAGATTGCAATGGCTTTCCAAAATTGCGAGACACTGCTATTGGTGTTCTCGCTAACAATCTGTTCAAAATTCATTTTTCTATCTATTACTAATACATGTAGATATTAAGATGTATAATGATTATTTATCATTTTGGCGTTGAAGTGCTACCTGGTTGTTTATACTGTAAGAAAGAAGTACAAATTATTGTTGACTTAAATATCTGTAATGTAATTCGAACTTAATGTACATGTCAATAGCGAAAATACCTTTTGTATCACCCACTTGGCATCTAATAATGCTCGTTCCATAATTTGCTGTATACGTTCCTCATCAGATTCTGAGGCATGCTGCTTGAAGCTCTAGAAAAGAAATAACTTCACTGACTCAATAATTATTAATGAAAAAGAATTTGATCTCTCTAAAATCATTTTTGTAAAAAAAAACAATGGCTTTTTTCTCTCTTTCGCAATTAGATTTATAATTTCTAATATTCTAAATTATTTTAATTATTCTACATTTAATATTTCAGCAGAGATTTAAACTGTTTTTTAAATACTTTCGTACATATTCAGTTATGTCAAATTGATCATATCGTTATCGAGTAAAAATATTTTGCACGTACTTGTTTGATAGAGTGCTTGTAAAATTGTTGCGTGTGTTTGGGCAGTTTTTCGCATTCGCGCAATAAATATTTATACAATTGCTTAGGTGCATTCAACGTTGCACTGCCGGCCACTCGGTTCGCCATTGTTTATTGGGGATCACAAGAGGCGCACGTGGAACCGTAACCTCCTTGTCTTTCCTGATCCACTATTTTCGACGTATGGTATCATGCTGTGATTGCAAATTATATACCCGTTATTGATAAAATAGAAAATGAAGATATCATATTTTTAAGATTTAACATCAATTGCAAATTTTTTGTGTTTTAATATCTTCTTAGCAATAATTTACTAAAGTTGCAATATTAAATAAAGAAGAAAATTAATCGATAAAAATATTAAAGTTATAGATAAAGATTACAATTTTACAGTATGTGAGAAATGTTATCTGTAATTGCAGATTTTGCAAGAATATAAATTTGAAAGTGAATTGAATATGTATAAAATGCATTAGTAAGTATATAAAAATTATAGGTAGATTTATACTAATACTAGATTTTAATGTTACTCAAATCTTTTAATATTTGATTGTAATACTTTGCTGAAATTACAGTGAGATTTTAATTCTTATTCTTATCTCACAGTAAATTTATATTTTCATTCAACTTTTTTCTCAATCCAAACAGATTTGGAAATCCTGCTCAGATGTTTCGCTTTTGTCAGATGACTGCTCTATTATTGAGCTATCCAGTTTCCCCACATTATTTCTAATTTTAGGCATGACATAGATAGAGAGACTATTTTCGTTTATGATGAATAAATATTTATATACAATTTATTTTTGATGTGCCACACATGATATAGAAATGAAGTATTACAGCAAATTATATCTATCATATTATGCATTTTATCATTTTGAATCTTATCTGCAGTCTTATTCGCGCGTACAATTTCATATGCAATATACATCCATAGAATATCCGAAAGAAAGTTTCAAGTAAGATCACAGCAACCTTCCATAGTAATTTAAAGTACAAATGTGTAGTAGATCATTAAATATCACGGATATGATTTTGCGCTAATTAATGTATTGATGTTCCTTTATCATTATTGATATCGCTCGTACAAACACTACTACATCACATATGCTTATATCAAAAACGCGTTTTACCAAATATCATTGTTATCGCTTATACTATATTGTATATATAAATTTTATATATATGTATGTATATGTGATGTCACGCGGTTATCGTCGATTGTGAAAGTGTAACGTGATATTTTAAAACTACTATTACTCTACTAAATACCAATATATCAAAGATATTAAAAAATAAATATATATATATATACATTTATATATATATATGTATATATGTATATATATATATGTACGATGTCGCAACAAGTAAAAAATATACAATTATTATATGTCACACGTGGCAAAAAGGGCCACCTAATATTCTCGATAAAGAGAAAAAAAAGGGAGAAACGAGTGGGGAAAGAACTGATCCTTACCGCAACAATTAAAACAAAGATATTACGTGTACGAAAATCACAACCAGCGAGTAGCCAATTACTATGCTAGTATAACAAAAAAATATGATTAATATTGTACAATAAATTATACCACACTTATGCGCGGTTTCAGGAATTTTATGAAGGCGGCACTCACTCGCTCCGTCTGTCAGAATGTAATTTGACTAACAATTTGCTCCCAATAATCTATCTCTGCGCGATATATTGTCGTGGGCAACCCTTGTGTATAAATTATTAGGCAAATTACTATACAAATTGAATTAGGCGTAATTATTTCTAGTACTGTACGATTTTTCTAATATCCTATTTGGCATGTTATTCTGGCAGTTTGTTAGTTCATAAAATGTATTTAACGCATATAAAAAATATAAGTTAGACAATTCGTGCGAATCCGAGCGAATTATGTTAAAGCGTCGCATGTGTAACAGGGTTGCTCTCGATGCTTATTTTCGCGCACGGAAGTATTATCTATTAATAGTCTCATCTCGTCTAAAATCTATAACAAAGTAGCTGCCTCTCTTTGTATGTCGAGATAATCTTCAACGAATCTAGCTATCATGCTAACAGGGAGGAAGTGATGATTCTGACAGAAGAAAGAGCGACCGTCTATGATCACAGAGGGATTCTAAAAAAGTATAGAGTCTATCTCACTTATAATAGGATTTTTTTAGGTCTCGCTCGAAGACGGCCGTTCCCAGCAGCACAACCATCTACGCCACAACGGGGGCGGCTTCCTACGCCGATATAATAAATTGGCGCCTCCACGTCGCGTATTGAGGGCACTGACTATCGCCTGATCGAAGGCCTCTTTGAGGTCGTGTTGCGTCAACGCGGATGTCTCGACGTAATTGACGGCGCCCAGTCTCCGCGCCAACTGATGACCCTGGATAGTGGTAATCGGCGCCTGCCCATATCTCGCCAGTTGCAACATCAAACGTACATCTGATCTTAGATCGCTTTTCGTTCCTACCTAGAGAATTATAATGATAATAATTACATTGTTAGATTTATGATATCTTATTTATTAACATTATAATATATAAATATAATATTATTAACAAAGAGATTATACAATCCATTTATAGACCGTACCAAAATAATTGGAGCACTAGGGCAGTATTTTCGCACTTCATTGATCCATCTGGAAGCCACGCTGTGATAAGATGAAGGGCATACAACGCTGAAGCAAACTAGGAATACGTCTGTTTCAGGATAGCACAATGACCTCAAGGGATCAAAGTCATCCTGACCCGCTGTATCACATAGCTGGACATTTAGCGGTTGTCCATCGACATTTACAACCACTGGATAAATATTATTACAAAGGTGTTAGTATATTTGGATTGATTTAATATATTTTTTTTACTTATTTGTGCTCGAGAATGCCAATTAAAAACAAAAAGAAAAATCAATTATAATAAGACAAATTAAAGTACAGAATTTGCAATATATATAAGCATATTATTCTAATCAATTTTAAAAATTGTACTTTATAAAACAAATTGTATACAAACTGAATATATATTGCTCTGTAAATACTCGCAATATATTTCCTCGAATTATAATCTTGAGTCATTGTTAGCGAGCATACACATTCCAAAATTATACAAACCATTATAATTGTCAAACGCAGTTGGCACATATTCTCCAGGGAAGCCGTTGGTGGAGTATGAAACCACCAGACTGGTCTTGCCGACCGCGCCGTCACCCACCAAGACCACTTTGATTCTTTTGTCGAGCGGTGTCGCAGGATGCTCCGCCACGCTTTGATTTTGTGCTCCAGTACCGACAGCCGTCGACGACGATGTCGTCGTTGCCGTCATCATCGGTTGTTGCTGTTGCTGTTTAGCTACCTGCATCTGCATGGTCTGTCCGCCCTTGAGTAACGGCCTCGTCCAGTTGGTGTGCGAGGACGGCGGCATTGTCTCGCTCTTGATCTTACCGCAGCCCCGACCTTTCATGCGTCAGGTGACACTACTCCGGGAATGCGACGGATACCTCCGTGTAATTTTCCCGGACCTCCTCCTCGGGGCCGAGGTGGACGTCGTCGCTTTACTTCAAGGTAGTGCCGTCCCGGAGTAACGTCGCGTCGTCGTGCGCGTCATGTCTCCGCTCGAGGACAAGATCGTCGGCCACTGGTTGATCCTGCTGGTTGATCTTCGGGGTTCGACGCGATCGTCGAGATGCCACAATCGGGACCGGAACGGCGCAGATCGAGACAGACGGCGACGACGATGGAAAACAATGGGAACTGACGAAAGCGAACGCGAACCAATTGTGATCGCGCGGCGGACAAAAAAAAGGCCAGTCCGACGATTCACCTGCCGCGACGCGGAGCCACCTGTTATCGCGCCCCCGCCTCCTGGTGTGCGCCTCCTCACCGTCAGTGGCGGCCGGTGTCGCGTGCGGCGTGCGCGCATCGCGAACACTGACGGATAAGCATGCGTGACACGCACATAAATGTACTGCGTTCTTTGACCCTCTCGAGCGTGCGCGCGTTGTATTATTTAGAGATATCGTTAGTCGACATCATTGAATATTCGATACTTTTTACATTGTTTAAAAAATATCGAATAAAAAATTATAAGTAAAATATTGACAGATATGTATAAAATATTATATATATTATAAATTTGAAGGATCAGCAACATCACAAATTGAATTTGAGTTATGCTATGTATTACTGGGGCATAATAACTTACTGCAAACATTATTTTTGTTCTCGAAGACAATGATAGCATCTTATAAAAAAAATTATTAGAAAGTCTCTTCATTATCTATTAGCACAAATCAAAATTTCCCAAGCCCAAGAAATTAAACTGATAATTTAATTTAAAAAAAACTTATATATTTTACAGAAAAGAAAATCAATATTTATATAATTTTCCCAATCTTCTGATAAAAATAATTATAGAGTACTTTATGTAAAATATTATTTAATATAGTGTAGTAAATATAGTTAATATAGTATTTAATATGTAATGTAGAATATTGAATTTAGATGATTGATTGTGAATTGCGATGATTGATTGCAAATCTAAAAATTTTATTTTAATTTACTCGTATCATTTAATTTTTATTTACAGTGATTTTTAAGAAACTCTGATAGCGAATACATGTTAAATGTAATTAACATAATCAATATTGCGATATTGATAATATTTGTTTTAATACGAAGTTTTAAAATAATATACATTCTAATCAGCAGAGATTTCTTCTTTTTTTTGCAGAAATTTTTGCAGAAACATTTTTTTATGAAAAACTGAAATATTCAGTTTTAGTTATTTTTAATAAAAAAATATATTTTTTGCTTATATTCAGCAAAATATAGATAGTTTAGAAGTAATCAAGTTTGCGAATTATATTTGTAGAAAGTCAGATTTGAAAGATGCGCGCGCATTTGAATTACTTTGAATGGCTGCGTTCAGCAGAAAAAGCTGTTTTGCAACTGTTGTAAAATTCGTAAGCCTGATTGGTGTATGCTCTTAATTTTGACTGAATCTAAGAGCATACACCAATCAGGCTCACGAATTTTACAACAGTTGCAAAGCAGCTTTTTCTGCTGAACGCAGCCAATGGTTTAACCGATGCCCCACCACCGTGAATTATGCACGTGTGCATATCGCTCAATGTTTCCAGGTTGAGAGAGAGAAAATGGGTCTGTTCTTTTCAGCTGCACTGCTGCACTAGTGCAATAAGTTAGAAAGAGACAAACATACTTTCTTTCACTCTAACTAATTGCACTAGTGCAGCAGTGCAGCTGAAAAGAACAGACCCAATGTTGACTTCATCTCTTAGGTAGAGTCAGCAGTATATAGGTATATAATTTTCTTTTTCTTTAGAGGTTTTTTTAAATCTTACGATTACGACTAAAATTTTTGTACGTAGGACATGCGTGCACTGAAGCAGGATGGCCATTCTCAGGTTTCTCTCTGGTATTGGATTGTCGATTCTTGCAGCAACACAATGGAATTATTTACACAAACATGGATATTCCATTGACATACATGATAGGCCAGAATTGTTGAACGATGTTGTGGTAATTTCATTATAAAGAATGATAGATTTGTGATTGGGATCGAGTTATTAAATGAATTATAAAAAGAGTTATTGTTATAGGTTACATGTTACTGCTGCCTACCATTGAGAACAACTAGTAGGATATGGGGTTGGTTGACAAGGATTGAATTGCCAGTTAGTTTAAGACCAAAGCTCTATAGATTTTATGCGAATCTGTTTCATGCCAATCTGGATGAGGTAGAATTAGATCTGTCTGCATTCCCAAACCTAGTAGAGTTTTTTGTAAGGGCGCTTAAGCAAAATGCAAGACCAATTGCTCCAAATGCAAATATGGTGATTATTTTGTTACAAGAGGATAATTATATCTGATTTAAATCTGATATAAAAAATAATATTATTTGTTGGAAATTATTTATAGGTCTCACCTGCAGATGGTAAAATCCTTTATTTTGGACCAGTAACTTCTTGCCGTGTGGAGCAAGTGAAAGGAGTAACGTATGATCTCAGGCAGTTTTTAGGTGATACGAATTCCATCTCGAACATAATCGCGGACAATTATGTTAATTCACTCTTGAAAAATCCACTAGACAATAGATTGTATCAATTAATAATTTACTTGGCACCTGGTGATTATCATCGATTTCACAGTCCCACCGATTGGAATATAAAACTCCGACGACATTTTCCAGGTATGTTTTTTCTGTAAAATTGTAGCCTATAACATTTTTCTAAATAACTCTTCTTTAGGAAAATTATTGAGCGTCAATCCGAAAATATTAAAGTTTATGCCGAATCTGTTCTCGCTAAATGAGCGTGTCGTATATATCGGGGAATGGACAGATGGTTTCATGGCTTACACAGCAATCGGTGCGACTAATGTGGGCTCCATAAAAGTTTATTGCGATGGAAACTTGGCTACCAACACAGTGCAATGGCCAGAAATTTCGCATCCGAAGGAAGCGAGCTTAGACAATGCATGTATAACTAAAGGCGAACTATTTGGCGAATTCAGACTCGGGTCTACGATCGTACTTTTGTTCGAGGCACCGCGAGATTTTCGATTCTGCTTGCAAGTCGGCCAGACCATTAAAGTCGGTCAAGCCTTGAGTACGCATTTTAATGACAAGCCTGATGAAAGACGAATCGAACGACAGCACTTAATTATGGATGTTGCCCAAGATTGGAAACATATATGGAAGCCTAAAATATAGAGAGCAGAATGATAAAGTAGGAACTGATTTTAATTCTACAGAGAAATCAGATATGTATTTATGCCTCGCACACACGCAAAGTCGTGTTGTAGGTGGAATAAAGAGAAGAATGACTTAATGAAAGATCTAGAAACTCGGACTCTTTGGAGTAAGTATCGATTTTGTAATTACTTTTATACATAGCCGTTCGTGTGCAGGAAATCATTATATCTCACACGATTTATCTAAAATTACATGTAAATTATATCTAACGCGAGATTACACTCGTTCGTTACTTTAATTGCGCAAACATCACGCGAAAGACGTGATTTATAATAGATTTGACACATTTATACCTATTGCATACACATGTATCATAGGGTCAGTACGTAGATATATGTTAATTACATGACGCCTTGTAATTATAATGATTACAATGGAACTACTCGACGCGTAAAAAATATTTCTCTCCCCTCCTTGTGCGTCACTAATAGAGGTCGGATCGTAACTGTTTTAGTTGCATGCCAAATCGATCTTCGTTCGTAGTTAAGTCGACCGGTCAAGGCCATAAAATGAAACACTTCCCTCAATTAAAGCACTATTTTTTTAAATAAGAAAATAACAAACCCACGTTGTAAGTCTATGAACGTACGAAGCATCGATCTGGTTTACTTTCGTTATCATGCAAAAGCATTTTACCGATCCTCTATCATTAATATTAATATGTCATTTCTGAGAAATTATATATTAGATCAAAACATCTCGTGCTTGTGCATGTTAAATATTGCGCGTGCAAACATTGACTTTGCACTCTATAAACTAAAATAAATCAAAGTGTGATGTTTATCATAGAGAGAGAAGCAGATATATTTTAAGGTGCAAAAAATGTATAGAAAAATAATATTTATTTTAATATCATATTTTCTTATATAATAATGAATTTATATCCAGACAAATTTATTCCAAATAGCATCCCACATCCTGCTATTTTATATTATTTTATTTTATTATAGTGATCTGAATCTATGATTATAGAAATTTTTCTTATTCTTAACCAACTGCTTACAAATATTCCAATATCCATGTCATTATTCTAATTAATCCTGTTTATAATCCTTGTTTAGAAAGCTGTGATTCTTTTCCTGTCTGCCCATGTATTATGTATCATGTAAAGAATAGCAATTAAAAGAGATGATTTTAATGTACACAATGTGCACAGTAGTCACCGAGTAATCGCACATAGTCGCCAAGTAAACATAATCGATGGTCACGAATATTAAAAGGCAAGTTGAACTGTCTACTTATACATATTCTCTATCGATACATACAGATATTCTACTTGGAAAATACTAATTATATATTCAATCATCATCCAAGAGCTAATTTAAATTTATCTGTATCGTAAATTTTCTACTAGATTTATTTTTCTTGCAAATTTTAAATCGTTAATTTAAGTTTACCTTCTCTTGGTTACAAATGCTAATACTAACACCATCCCACGCACGCAGAGAATTCCTTCATATCCTCAAACCTTCGTCCATCGCTGCGGGGAGTTTAATGCTGGTCGATCTTTTGAGGAAGATCCGCGTCGGTTGTCAATGTGAAAAGAAGGAGGAAAGCCGCCGAGTCTTGAGTCGGCGTCGCATACATCAAAGCGTCGCTCGTTGAATCAGTGAGCGTCGCGACGCCCGCGGCGCAGGTTGCATCGTCTCCTCTTCTTGCGACCAAGCTGCATAGTACGTATCGATACGTTATACGGGACATGACGTGATACCGCGTGTTGTTTGATGCGCACGCGAGCTACAGTATTTTCCTCTTTTCCTTCTCTTTTTATTTATCTGTGGGGCACCCGCAGACTTTGCACCGGGTGACTATTATGGGGTATTTGAGCGGCGGCTAAATGGGGGCCGATGGACATTTTCGCGTGACCTTGTCCCTGAGGAGGGAACCGGGCGCCGGTCCGGTCTACTGTAAGATGGAGACATCCGCCAGGTTCCGGCAATTGAAGACAGTGAAGCTAAGCTGCGAGACGACGTACCGGCTCGACATCAGCTTCAAGCCGCCGCAACTGCTGCAGTGGGTACAGTGAATGTGCAATTAATATATATACATACACACACATACATAAATAGTTCCGATCGAGGAACGTTAAGCGAATTTTTTCTCAGAAGAAAAAGAAAAGTGTAAAGGAATCTCGCGTAATTTCGATTTCGATGGTTTTCTTGGATGGACGATAAACTCTCGTGAATGATTAAACGAATTGGATTATTGGTGTCAATTGAAATATATATGTATACGTATATTTATTAGATTTATGAAATCTAGATATATTTTTGAGATGATATTATTTCCATTATATATTTCGATTAGCTTAATTAAAATCTAATTACATTAAAATCTCAATATATCTCATATATGGAATATATTAAGGTTTTATTAATATAGTTAAATTTTCATTATAATTAAAAATGATTAAATTAATCAATCTGAATAGTTAGCATGAGTCTGAATATAATTCTACTGTAACGGATATGTAAATTATATTCGGTTTTATTAGAGATATATGGAATAACTATAAGACGTGTTACATAACTATCTCCCAAAGGGGGCTATAAACTTGCGCGAAAAAGTCGCACTCGACTACTAGCAGTTTATCAGAAATTTATACGATCATCTTGAACGCGAAGACGGAGCAAGAGCTGGCGATAAATTTCAACGCGTTCTATACTCCAGGGACAAGGATTACGACTTCTTGCTATATACATACACACATATATATATATATATATATATATATATATACACACACACGCGCACACATATTCGGATATAGAATCACTAATAATGCTAACTTAGCCGAAAATAAATTCGGTTACTGAATGCACACGTATGAACGCACGTTTGCTCTTTCGCGAGTTCTTAACGAGCAAAAAAATTGCTATTCCACGTCAAATAATTTACCCAATATTATTGGTACTGATCACAAAGATCAGATTTTATTTCTATATCTAGAAGAAAAATAAAAGTCAGATTCTATTTCTATTTATCTGAAGAAAATTAAACGTTCATTAATATTAATGAAGCGTTGATGTGAGCTTACTTGTTCATATTAGTAAATTACATTTTTCTTCCAGATATCGAAATAGAATCTTTAGAGATTTTACTTTTTTTTATTATTAATTTCTAAACTAATTGTAAATGTAAAAGTTCAATTACATTTCTTGCCATTTAATTTCTATAAAAACCAATTGCTTTAAATTGGAATGCTAAATTGTTAGAAAAAGTCTACAATAAGTAATTTGGACCTTATCCAATAAACTTTTATAATAAATCTTTTAAAAAATTGATCCGGAAAGTTAAAAACTTTAATTAAAATTTAATTTAAAATAATTACGTTATCGTGAGTAAAAAATTTGAAATAATTTCTAAGCAAATATAAATTTATCAAGATTGATAAGAGAGATCTGATCTTTGTAATTAGAGTGATAAAATTTAATTTTATGCAAATGTTCTATATGTTTTTATTTCAACTTACACGTATATAATATTGTAAAAGTTTCCTCGAAATTACAAAGTACATGTAACAGGGTCACACTTAGGTTGTGCGAAGCATGCCGGAGGCTTAAAAGGTCGAACTCGAGACTGGAGGAAAGTTGAAAACCGCAGTTAAAATCGAATTAATGACAACACGGAGTCGGCGAACCAGATACAAGCGAATTGATTCACACATCACTAATTAGATCTAGACCTTTATCGAGAAACATGATCTTTACAATAGGACAAAACCCCATTATGCGATAATTACAAGAGTGAGACAAGTGAGATAATCAAGGTTCTGCGCAGTTTCCATAGTTTCTAATAAACGCAGTCCTCGAATCGGCGACGATACGTTAGGGGGCCACTAGCTTTATTAAATGCGTGCGAGTGCACCAGCTGTAGCGACCCCCTTGAGCGGGCGCGAGAAAAGTAGACTAGTATTATTGCCTTGAACTGCAAAACTTACTTCAGCCTCGGGGAATCGATCGAGTGATTCTACATAGTGCTCTTGCTGCTTATAACTAGCTCTGATACACTCGCCATGACTAATAATCGCGTTATCGCGGAAGCACCGAAACAACATGATGGATGCGTTTTTTGTACACTGCTGTACTCGTGCAAACCTCCGCGTAATGGATACGTGTCACGGGATTGAATTCAATCGAGTTTCAGATAATATCGTATTGCGATGATACCTCCATCAATAAGAAAAGCATTCGATAAATATCGCGTAATTATGGCAATAAATAATAATTATATGCGAAGGATATGCGATCGCTTATACCCGAGATGATCTAAAAAATGTCAAGGTCTACCGAGGAAATTGACGCGAACGATAACTTAATTACCATAATCTCTTTCAATTAAAATGACGTATTATTTATACATGAAATCTCTTTGTAAGCGGAATTCGAGATAACAATGACAATAAGAAACTTGAGATTTAATATATGTTAAAAGGAACATGAAAAATTATTCCAATAGAGTTCGGAATAAAAATGTAAGAGATTTTTATCACTAATAACTTAGGTCTTTCCTTTTTTTTCAGCTGTCATTTCAACATTTCATAATGATTTATAGAGAGTAGCGATTACGCGCCTACGCGTGTTGAACACGAAATCGAATATGGAGATGAAGATGAATGCGCGGCGCGCATAAATATTTCAGCTATTGCGGAATGCAATCGCCGGATTGCGATGCCGGAAGTGTCCAAATGAACTTTGAAAAGTCACGAAAGATTTGCATGTCGACGCGACAGAAATAGAGCAGTTTCTCTGACGTGGTTTTTTCGAACAATGGAAAATCCTGTCGATGGAAAATTCGACTTTTCTCCCCGGCACTATCGCCAAAATCTCATGGAATTTTAAGCAGCCGCCCGCCTCCGGATTATTAGTTCGAATCACGCGATGCATCCTCGTTGCACGGACCGCTTTTCGATTCTAGCCGATGGTAACAGCGCGATAATCGTAACGATCCGTTCCTTGACGGTGCAAGCTATCGAAAATAGATTATTAACGGTTGACTTATTTCGCCGTACACGTTATTATTAATGTATTCCATTAATTATTCCTTCATTTGAATAATTAATAGAATGCCTACTCATATCCATTCCCACTATACTCCTTCTTTAATTCAACGATTAAACTTTCGCAGTGAGCGCCAGAAACTTGGCCGTCTTCGTTTACTCGCTGTAATATTCCTCCACGAACGAAAGTAAGGCAGGAGGACGCGAAATGTGAACAGAGAGACAAGCTTGTGATGTTATGAGCCAGCGAGTGTTGCATTTTTTACGAACGCCATGTCGACCGTGCGCGGTTTTGCCTTGCTCGCGACTGCAAATCCGTCCCGGTTTCGTTCCGGCTCATCTCTTATTTTAAGCACAGTTCCTGCACATGCATGTTTAATGTCTAAGCCTGGCAATGTATCCTGTAAAACGTATGTCTGCTTCTTCTAGTCTAGATTCTTATTTCATTTTCAATGGAATTTTTTCATGGGATATGATTATTCCGTAAAAAGTGAAACGGAATTTATATTTACACATCTTGATATTCTATATTAATTAATATTCTATATAATTTTATCTCTCTTTGCTTTCCCTTAGGATTGCCAAATTTAGCGTTAATTGAGTGATTTTGATGCATCGATGTTATTTATGAAAATGAGCGCATCTATGTGTTGTAACAAGCTCTGGAGATTTTCAAGAGAGTTCCCTCTACAGAAATTGAAATATACAGATTCCTCTTCATCGTACATTATATATTATCTCACGTTCTCTTTTATATACTTGGATTCTAACAAATTCTCTCTATTTATAGATAATGAGTTGATTCCTGCCACGCAATAATTATTTATTTCTGAAAAGGATAAAACTGATATACGCGACTGATATAACCACGAGCAGATCATTTGCATGCACTCATCGTTGCCCTCGTAAAAACTCTAAAAATAAAGTCAATCAAGACGTGAGTTAAAAAGTACACCTCGTGTCCATATGAGAAACTAGGCCATATTCTAATGATATATGGACCTGTCGATCTAAGGATCAAAGCATCCAAGAATACAACCCGGAAGTTTACTGACGTAAGATCCAAAAATGCTATAGCTAGGCAGGCTTCAAGGATGCAGAACTGATGCAATCGATATATGATTATTTCATAGTGAAAATTCTGTAAAATCCGCCTGGTCAAAAAAATTTCAGATACTTTTAATTAATTAAAGTAAATTTAACTGATCTGTGTCGAGAAATTAAAAAGTAGTGAACAGTAATTTCATTTCTTTTATCAATTATTACGTTATCGTGCGTTCTTCTGTGAAAACTAACATTTTGTAAGTTATCATAATTAATTAGGAACGCTTAAAATTTTGGGGCAAATTTCACTTAAACTTTATTTGGGCCAAATGAAGGATTCCTGTTTGAATATCCTCTTGTTTCGATTTGATATTTCAATTTCATTATTCTTAGTTCGCTTTTTTGGAGCAGATGCATTTTTACGAGTTGACTTATAGGAACGTGACTAGTACACATAATAATCGTCGATTACGTTTATCTTGACGTAACGCCAGGCATGGGAGAAATATTATACTAAAGTATATATACACATAGCAACGATTGTGTGCCATGCAAAACGTCTATTTTCGCTTTAAAAAAAAATAACTTTTACTATGTCGTGAAACTCGTCTCGACTCATTTCAATCATCACTACAGTCGCATTTGTTCGAACTTCTGTTGGCTGTCTCGCTTTTTGCAGACAGATAAATATGCCGAATAAACAAATGAGATATTCTTTTAAACATAAATAAGCAGCCTTGTCGAAAAGAAATGGGTCATGTAAAATGCTAGCGTGAGGATATATAGTAAGAAAACTTTTCTTGTTGTTATAAAGACATGCACACATTTAACATGCGCTTTAAAATGAACGTCGAAGAAACTCGATCGATTTCCTTTGTCTCTTTATATTTCCTAACTCATATATAATTATTTTAAGTTAAAAGGATTCTTAATAAAATATTACGTTATAAGAAACTCAGTAAGAATATATATATACACACTTAGTTTTCATACACACATACATTCACAAAGATATATTAAAAATCTCAATTTTATTTTAATACAATTTTAATTTATAGCAATTTATAACAATTACTTTATTCTTAAATTCGATGTAATTTTCTTTCTATGAAGCATATGTATAATTGATGAAAATAATTTAGAAATAATATATAAATATAAGAAAAAATTCTGAAATTTGTATATAAATTTTAAAATCGCATTTTTTGTATGATAGAAACTATATTTTCTAACAGATTCTCCTTTTCAGATCCTTGAGCATTGGTGGGAAATCGGTGGAGACGGTCGAACGGGCGAGGGATAGCACGGCATGTGCCTACAGCGCTTATCACAGCACCAAAGATATCTCGGCGAGCGCGCGCGGTCACCGGGAGGACCTGTCGATTGCCATGCGAGTGCTCGGCTCCGGCTACCTGACCACCTGCCTACAAATCAAGTACTATCGACTGGATGATCAGAGCCACTGCGAATGGGGTGCCAGGCTGCACTGCATCGAGCTCGATTGCTCCAGCGTCGAAGGACGTCTCGTTACGGTGGATCGGGAGACTTACAGAAAGCTCGGCATAGAATCTTAACAAACGATGGACGTCATTCTTATAATATATTTATTATATAGGCAATAAGAAAACCCGACGCTACGCCGCAATTGATATCTGCTAAAGTTTGTACGTGATTTGCTAAATACTTTATACTCGTAAACGCTCCGAGGGTGTCCTGACGGTTCTAAATGAAAATAAAGATAGATAAAATCGATAGTACCGGTGACGAAAAATCTAACATATATCCTAATACACTGTATAAGCTTTAATAAACTAATTCTTGATTAATCGTATAAGAAACAGGAGCTTAAAAATTTTGTCCAGGATTCTGTCAAAAATAGGCCTTTTGCGATGAATTAAATCTATTAATAAAGATAGATTATAAAGCTAGATAAAGTTCATTGGAATAGTATATTTTTAATTCAGTAGAATGAATATAGATAGCGTGGAAATTTCGCGGAAATGTTATCGTGATCGATGAATAATTGAGATTGATCGATGCTAGTCAGCAAACAACATTGTATCGTTATGATATAGATTAGTTATACAGAGAAACTGATTTTGCGCTCTCTCTGCTCTCTTTTTACGATATATTACTAAAATTTTTAAAATCAGAAGAAAATTATAATACAATTTTTTTTAGGAATTATATAATAACAGTATACAAATTGGGATTTATATTTCCTCTTTTATATTTCAAGACCTCGTGTGTTTGCGTATCATTGCATTGCAATTAAAGTGTGATGTATAACTTCATTAATTTTACGACGATGTTGAATAATTTATCAAATATTTAACATCACATTGAAAGAAATAATTAATAATATAATTGTGGTTTTGATCGATATTTTAACGAGAAAGCTCGCAGAAATTAATGAAAGCAAAAGCAAATGCAAACACATTGATAACTTGAATACTTAAATTCGACACGATATACATATATAATATATACATACAATATGGAATGCGCGTCATTGATTGCGGATTAATATTTAATTGAATCAATCGCGTGGTATTGAAGCAATATGCCATGGTACATGCGTAGAAGAACGACGCGTTTTTCAGTCGAAAGGAAAAAAGGAATTAGCGGCGTGGTGTCAGCTTTCGTAACTGCTACGAAATGTATTTTTGCGCGCATTGTTAACGCTATCCATTTGCTTTCCGCGTTACTTTTTTCATCTATTTTAATTTCCGCTCCTTTTCTTCATATTCGCACTTTACAAAAAATTGAAAATTTTTATATTGAGAAATCTGTCTCGTGTTAATGCAAGATTTGATGGATTTAGAATATAAGACACATGTTATTTGTGAATTAATTCTAGAAGCATTCTCAAATGCATCGTTGTAGCACTTTAATACTCGAAAATTTTTGATAATCAACAAAGTGATCAATTAATGTCTCTAGGCTTATTGTAATTGCGCAGGTTATTTCTATTCTCTTTCACTACTCACTCAATGGATTTTATTGAAACTATCGTTGTATAAATTTATTTATTGTATTTGTATACAGTGTATATATATATATATATATATATATATATATATATATATATATATATATACACATATACACACAATCGATAAGATATCTGCACTTTCTAATTTTGATTGAAATAAATTCTACAAAGAAATATAAATCATATTATGTATGAATCTAATTTTGAAATATTATAAATTTCGGTAATTACAATTAATTAGAAATCCTAATGAATGAATTACATTTAATAAAAGAGAATTCATATGAATATCATAATTATATAAAAAACTAATGATATATTTTTTAAAGAAATACACCATTTCAATAAATAATTCATGTTTTTTCATAATTTTTGTCGAAAATAACTGGGAGTCTTACCTAAGATAAGAAAGGTGATAACTTGGTGGATTATGAAAGATAATATCGAGATCTTCACTTAAATATCAAAGATTTAACAAAATATTCATACACATATAATACACATATAAATTACATGGTATTGTTTTTGTATTTATTTTATATTACTATAATCGCGGTGATTCGTAATATAACAACTTATCCGCAATATCTCTGTTCCTCAACTTCTCCATCTGCGTTCGCATTCGCACCGCCAGTTTACTCGTGCGTTTCAGATACATCGCCGAGTGATGTAGCGCGATTATGAATGGAACCGGACACCAGGTCTCTTTGATCATACCGCGAACTAATGCCGTGATATAACTATCTATGAGAGACGCGTCCTCCTCCTCTGGATAGAGATAATCCTTTAGTGGCAACAGTAACTTTTCTGGAGACAATCTCATATATCGCAACGCGGCCGCGTGTTCCGACCATAGTAGTTTCCGATAGTGCGCATCGTGCCGTTGCGCTACTGGTACAAGCAGCGTCGCGGCGAAATTGTTGTCGCCATATGAACTCGAGTAAAATTGCTCGCACAACGCCGTAAACAGATCGGTGAAGGAGCTCAGTCCTGGCAGCTCCGCCTGGAAGTCCAATCGTGCGTGATGTTTCGTCAACAGATTCGATAAGACCTTAGCCAGCAACACAGATACATCTTTGTCCAAGTACACCGTATCGCAGAGATATATTAGTATCAATCTACTGAATTGCAAAGTAGGTGACAACCTTATCGTGAGATCGGGTAAGATCAATGCTAGGCTCAGTACTGTCAAAATGCTGTCTTTATCCTCTGACTGAAACTTAATATCACTTTTATACTTGTTGTATAAGTGAACGAGCGGTAAGAAGAGCCAATCTTTCGGCATCGCCGCCTGATTCCAGTCGCCGTTTGGAACGATGTATTTCTCGTAAAGCAATGCCGCATCGGAGCGTAAATCTATCTTAACTTGATTTGTTGTCGTGGTTGATGCAACTAAATCTAATTTGGCCAATTCATTGACGATCAGCTCTAAATTCACTTTTTCGTTGGACAGCGCAATCTTGAGGAGTTCTCTCACGTCATCTGTCGCATCCGCGGGCAAAGCCGACACGAGTTTGATGGCAATTTTCCATATAATTTGTGCTGTCTGATTATTAATTGTATTCCCCAGAAGTGATGCTGCTTTCACCACCATTGTTAAAAAACATAATTCCGTTCGGCTATACCATGATCTCTCGAAACTCCAATTAAATTTTTCTAAGTCTCGTATGTATTTGCAAAAATTCGGGTGTTCAAGTATTGTGCGAATTTCCGTTACGCGAGAATGGTTGTAAAACGTTTTCAGCACTGACGCGAAGAACGGTATGCACGAATTTATCGACACGATCGGCTGCGGCTCTCCGTTTTCTGTGTAAACGTCCAAGCTTGGTAGACAAGACGGTGTTCGATCCGTTGCCGGGTTGCAGTCGCTCAATAAGTTCGAACTAGAGCTGCAAAAGATGAATATGTTGAATCTCATTTTCTTCTTCATTAAGTATAAACCTGTATAAAGAAGAAAAAATAAACTTACCGAAGTCTCGAGAAAATATGTTCGTTGGATAACCATGGTATTTCGAATGAGGATGTTTCAATGGTGGTTAGTATCTCCGCGATTAGTTTCATAACACCCCACTGAAATTTACAATACTTTTACTTTCTGCTAGACATTATATTATTTTAGTTCATGATATCGTAATAGCGTTAAAATAACAGTATCGACAAATATTAAAAGGAAACACATAGAGAATTATTGAACATTTTATTTCTTTAAGAGATTAATTATTTTTCGAACTAATAAATTGTGCTTACTGTTGCATTAGATACTGATGAGAATTGAGTATTCCATTTCTTTAACAATGTCGACATGTTCGATCGCAAATTTCTTTCACGACTCGCTACAGCAATTAACGCCGCAGCACGTTCGCAAGCTAACTCATTCTTGGACGTGCTTTGGATATCGTGATTACTCAACAATAGTTGTAATTGTGATATGAGAGCACCTGTGACACTTTCCAATCCTATTTCGTAGTGCAATAACATGCGCCAGAGTCGCAGGCTTTCGATGCTGAGTTCTAAATCATCTTTCCTAATGAAGTACATTAAATATTTTTAATTTTTAAAGTAAAATAATAAATGTGCGCACTTTATTATATACAAAATATAAATAATCTTACCCTGTCTCGCTATTAACGTATGTTAAAATGGTATGTATAACTTTGAAGTTATTCAATTTCTGCGCGACGGGCTTCTTACCATATGTGACGAGAACGCGACACAATTTAATCGCTTTAACTACGGGGATTCCGTAAACGTTATTTATTGCGTCCTGCATTGCTGTAAGAAACAATTTTCAAATTATTTCAAAATTATTTATTCAGAAATAATATCTTAGATCGAATTTATTTAATTATTTGAAAATGATGACTATATTAAGTATTAAACAGAATATAAATCACAATACCTAATAGGTCTATTGATAGTGGCATAAAATTTTGGATAATAGTATCTAACAAGTATGGTGTGGATGAAATATTTAGCGCCGTTGTGTGCGAGTGTCTCGCAAGACGAATGAGTATTTCTAAAGCACACGTTACTCCGACAGGTGGTGGATGCATTTCATTTAGGATGTATCTACAAACAGTTAAATTCCCAATTACTTTTCTATTTTGAGTGCTTAAAAAAATCTTATGCTTAATAAAATTACCAGATTTATAATACTTCCAATAGTTAAATAAAAAAATATTGACTATAAATATTTAATTAAAAAAACAATAACGAAGTACCTGATTCGTAACAGAAAATCGGATCTCAGTAGCGTAGTCACCGCATCCAATTGCGCCAATTCGTGATCCTTCAGACTACTTGTGTCTTTGTCCTCAAGTTGAGGAATCAATGTTGGTTCCACGTGTCCATTAAATCCATGCAGTCTATCCAGACATATCTCGTCTGCATCACTGACCAAAAAAGCTCTTAGTGCCTGCAAAGATGCTGTAACTACGCCTACAGATGAATCGTCCAGCGAGAATCTCAACAGCAATAGAATATTCTTTTGACTCAACGCAATTAATGGTGATGGATGCAGAGCTTTGTCATATCTGCCCTCATGTGTCTTCTCCATGACATTAGCTAGGGTAGTAAGGGCTTTACACCGTTGCTGTTGAATGGAAGATCTACTCAGCTGCAGTAACTCTTGAAGGGAATACCCAGGACGTTCAGGTTCCTCTCCATGATGGTGAAGTCCTTTGTCTAAAGTTACATTCTCATCTTTGTATGGTAATAAAAGACCTAAAAGAATTGAGATAAATATGAGTATTGTATTAAAATGTGTAGAGAATGAGCATATATGTAATATTAACCATTAAAATCAAATCTTGCATTGTATTCTTCGTTTGTTGCAAGTTCTTCTTTTTCCTCCATTAAATCTTTCATCCATTTCAATTTTTCTGGTTCAGGTTTGTCCATATGCAGCCATCCTTTCTGTTTGCTTACTTCCAATATTTCTTTAGATGACTTTGGTATGCTGACTGTGTCATCCTCGCAGTCCATATTTGTATCATCTCCTTTCAAAGGAAATTTTGTCTTTTTATCACTAGGTACTATGTCCATTGTTATTTCTTTTGTAATTGAAACATTTGTATCATTCTCTATTTCTGTGTCATTATTATCATTTAAGGAAAGTTTCAGTTTCTTATCACTAGATTCTGTATCCAGTGATACTACACTATTTGTGGATGATGCAGTATTCATACTTTCTTCAATTGATCTTTTTCCATATTTTCTTCTATTCTTTAAGAATTGTATTATTTTAGAATCTAGAGTCTCCTCAAGTATTTTCTTTTCTTTTAGTATTTCTGCTTCACTCATTTTAGCCAGCTTATCCAAATTTTCTTGATGAATTTTATCAGCCAATTGATCCTCTGCTACAAAACTTACTTCTTCTTTGTTACTATGCAAAAATTCATCCTTTTGAATCTTCGCTATATCTTTTGTAGATTTTAGCGCTGAAACATGTTGTCGAAATAAACTCTGTTTTCTATTAATATCCTATAAACAAACAAAATTATTTAATAATTTATTTGGAAACAGTAAAAACAATATATAACAGCATATAATAGTCTTGTAAAAAAAGCATATAACATACTTTTTTCGTAAGTACATTATCATCCAATTTAAAAACCTTAGGAAATCCAAATTCATGTTCTACGGTAGAAACACGATTGCTGTCGAATTTGTATTTTTCATTAAACTTTCTCTCCACAATATTGCCCATAACGGGAGAGTTAGCCATTTTTAAAGGTTATTTTAACCTCTCTCTTTTATTCTTTATAACAATTGTAACTGTATGTCGCAGCAAAAAATCTGCAAAACAAGCGTTGATAATTATAAATTTCTCAAGAAGCGAAATTATTATAATGTAACATTTGCGAAGGTTATTGTCATTGCATATAAATTGTCTTATTCCGAGTGATTCAACACGCTTTGACCACGGTCTAATAAATATATTTGAAAACTTACATGAGGCTCTCGATTATCTGGAATGGTGACTGCAGCAATATGTCCAGTATTTGCTTCATTATTAGTTTTCTTTAGTATTTCTTGAAATCTCGTCCGATGAAAAGTATTCTTCAAACCATGGTCCTAAGATGGGCTTGCTGCCCTCCTCTACTGACAACAATTTGTTCTATATATATCAGAGAGAAGACTGATCCACTTTTAGGTGATCCCTGGAAGCGATACTCCCTCTGTGGACATAAAAACGTGAACATGAACTACAAAGCCAAAGTCCACGAATGTTCTCAGAGGGTAACATATATGTCTCTCTGATAATATAAATAATATAAATAAAAATATAAATAATTTAATTAATAATAATTTATTATATAAAAATATTAGTATGTTCTCTCTTTCCACGCTATTATTTATTTATTTATTTATGTGTGTTCTTTTTCTTCTCAACATCATTTATTTATTTTTTATTTATTTATTTATTTATTTATTTAGCTCGCTCTAAGTCAGTCTTCTAAAATGCAAAACTAAATATTATAGAATTTGACTTTGAAAATAAAATAATCGAATAAATTCAAATTATTAGCATAACGAAAGGTCCGTGATAAGTTATTTAATAAATAATCAATTTTAATTAATTAATGAAAATACTTCTATAATTTAATATTCCGCGTTAGCGTATATTTTATAATATATAAAATATTTCGGCAACGAATTATCGATAACACGGTGTTCGACTTTGGCAATACAAAAAATAAACAGTAGCGCGCTATGTTAAAGCTTTAATATTAGAATTAACTATATTTCGACCAATGTTTTAATTTTCTCAATCCTTGTTATTAAACAATATACAATTTAATCGAAAATCGATTAAATGATAGAAATTCAAAATATTAAATAATTACTTTGATCGTTGCGATTTTTACGGACAAAATAATTATTATTATAATATTTAGAGTCACAAATATATTTCATCCGTGTTACTTTATCGTTCTACTTGACAATCTAAATGTAATTTGGATTGTGAGAGAACACGAAGTAAATCAATCGAATTATAGATGCAAATAATTAGCATAATGAAAGGATAAATTGTTTAATAAATAATTAATTTTAATCAATAAATTAAAATACTTTATTAATTTAATATTCCGCGTTAATGTACATTTTATAATATATAAAATATTTTGGCAACGAATTATTGATAACATGGTGTTCGACTTTGGCAATATAAAATATAAACAGTAGCGCGCTATGTTTCGGTTTTGTCTTTGACTCTCGAGTAATAAGGTAGTGGTGAGAAACGTTTCGTATTGTATTGTAATTTTTTTACTAAACACGATTACGATTAGTATCGAAACATAATTTGCTTTAAATATTAATATAAATTAATTAATTAAAAATTAATTCACGACATGAAACTGTATCGCAATTATAAATCTTTATCGAATCGCGATCATTCATTACCGTGATTAAAAATTGAAACAAAATATATATAAAAGGGGATAAGAGACTTAATTATGTTATGAACTTTCGATCATTGATGCTTATTATATTTCATTAACAATATTAGAATTAATTATATTTCGACCAATACCTTAAATTTTAACAATCTTTGTTAACTAAACAATGTACAATTTAATCGAGAATCGATTAAATGATAGGAATCCAAAATGTTAAATAATTGCTTCGATCGTTGCGATCTTTACGGACAATAATTACTATTTCAATACCTAGAGTCACAAATATATTTCATCCGTGTTACTTTATCGTTCTACTTGAAAATCTAAAAATAATTTGGATTATGAGAGAATACAAAGTAAAACAATCGAATTATAGATGCAAATAAATAGCATAACGAAAGGCTCCATGATAAATTGTTAAAAAATAATCAATTTAAATCAATAAATTAAAATACTTCTATAATTTAATATTCCACGCGCGAATATTTTATACATATTACAGAAAATATTTCGGCAACGAGAGAATTATCAATAACATCGTGTTCGACCTTGATAAACAGTATCGCGCTATTGTTAATACGTTACACGGCTTTATTATCATTCGCACAGTAACCTAGAGCAATAAAGTAGTGACGTTTCATATATTATCAAATTCTTCCTTTACATAGTCGACCCTGGCGATATAAACAGTACCGCGGTAATGTTCTTGACTTACGATCATTCGCTCAGTGGCTCTTGAGCAGTGAAGTAGTGATGTGAGACGTTTCATATATTATCAAATTCTTTCTCTAAACACAATTGCAAGTGCAACGAGGAACTTTTCGTGAATAAGTGTAAGTGCAACGAGGATTAAAGTGCCACGCGAAAAGAGCGAAGGAAGCAAAAGAAAAAAGGAGGTTTTGGAAGTGGATGGATCAATAAGATATGATGTAAGTCATTAATATAAATTATTTATCACATTCATTATTTATTATATTGTTGCGTCCCCGCGTCCCGTCCCGCTGAATGTATTCGTCACACGTTGAATTCTTTCAAAGAAGATCGTTTTCGCGCGCGTTGTCAAGATATTGTTATAAACAACGACTGTCAGAGAGTCTAAGCCCAGCTGTCAAGTTGTGACGCGGACGCGCGTCTATTTGTGATCCGTTTTACGATTATTCTGAATTCTTGTATGTTACTCGCGATTTATTAAAATTCTTGTGCACCTTAAATCGCGTTATTATTTACGAGTGCACGAGCGTCAGCGTATGTTATGTATTTTGTCGATTGGGTCGCGCGCGTTCGATATATATCGCGTTCGATATATACCGCGTTCCGCGGACGCAACAATATATAAATTATTTATCAATAATA
The DNA here is from genome assembly GCF_025532165.1 of Camponotus vicinus. NCBI lineage: Eukaryota > Metazoa > Arthropoda > Insecta > Hymenoptera > Formicidae > Camponotus > Camponotus vicinus. Next base: position 12,035,193 of record NW_028141978.1, on the reverse strand, counting down.
TATATATTCAAAATATACATATTTCTCGTTTCGTTTTATTTCTTTGATTGTGATTTAACAGTGATTTTAAATTGTAACATATATAATACATATACTTATAAAAAATATTCCATTTTATTTTAAAATAATTAAAACATTTATAAAATTTTTTATTAATTAATATTTTCAGATACTTTTATGTTTTATAAAACATTTCAAATTAATATATTTATTTAAATATTTCATATATAAAAAAATAGAAATTTTTTTATTTATCATATTTTTAAAAGTTTATATCTAAGAAATATAAATTATTTTGTAATTACGCAGTTTATAATATTAAAATATATCTATTTAAAAGTAAAAATGTAAAAATTAATTGCGCGCAATAATTAGGTTTAAAATCAATTATTTTGAACATTGCTTTGTATAATAGATGTTCTCTTATCCTTTATATTTTTATTTATCGTTTATATTTGCGAATTTAAATTTATGTACTATATTACAAAATAAATATCAAATTATGTATTATATTATATATAAAATTATATATAATATAACCCTCCCATGGGGTACACCTTGTCGCGGTGGGAGGGCTTAGTACTTGGATGGTGCCTTGAGGTTTATCTTAAATTTTTCTATTTATGATAAATCTTAAGGTGCCTGAATGGGAAGCTAAGTACCCTTTCGCGTCGTCGGTGCCGTCAACGTGCCGCGGACGGCAAGCGCTTCGTTACCGCGTTTTCGCGTTGTAGTATTCTCGCGTCGTCGCGTTTTCGCGGAACTTTTGGACTTTTCATATAAAATCCCAATTTCATTTATTGTCACGAGTCTCTACTTCCGATGCCAACTAACTGGGATGTTTCGAGTTTGCACACGTTGCTATGCAACGTACACTCTTGCTTCGTGCTTCGTCAAGTGATTCGGCCCGAATTAGTTAGAACTCGATCGATTGCTCGGAATGGTCGTCAATGGGTCCCTTCTCTTTGCTCGTCTACAGCCACACGCACTGCGTGTGTTAACCCTGTCGAGGAGTCGAGTGGATTCCCCTAGGCACGATTTTCGCTCGGTAAAAGGGGTTGCCTCCCCATTTTCTAAATTGCTGAATGTAAGCATTTAAAAAATGTGGGTATCCTCTTCTTTTGCCGTCTACTAGCCTGGTGTAGCATATAGCAACCGCGGGAGGCATAATATGTCCGGGCGGAGCACCTGAAATCGTGCTTAGCGGGTCCAGGTTCGATACGAGATAGGATAATTATGCGCGAAAAAGAGTTGGTGAACTTCATTTTCCTCTATTTCCGTCAATCGTTTCGTCTTCTTTCCGGTTTGGGCTTAGTCCTTGCTCGTTGTATCGTTGCAATCCCGACCGGTTGGCTCGAAGCTGATTCTTGTAAGTGAAATGGGATTTTCGCTCGTACCGAAACCGGGAGTGCCGTCTAATGTATAGGTATACATATTAAGTATATACATCGCGCGATCAAATATAAAATTTTTAATCGCATCGAAATAGTGCGAAAATCGTTAAGTATTCGCGCGTAAAATAGCGAAAATAGCGATATAAAAATATCGCTCGTGAGTGCGGGAGTGCCGTTGAAAGTATCGCGCGTCAACAACATGAGAGGAGAAGGAGGCCTGGGAGAGGCATCAGGCACCTGTGAAGCAACTCTATGGTAAATAAATTATCGATTATATATAATTATTTATTAATTGCGTACGCGCGATTTAAATTAAGTAATTAATCGCGTAATTTGATTTTTTATTTACATGACTTAAACAAGAGAAAAAGAGAGAAATTTTTACATAAAAACTGTAATTTAAAAGTTTCTACGTTCGAATAGCTTTTGATAGAATTATTAAATTATTACTTATCAGTAGAATTTTTCTCAAAATTTATAAAATTGTTTATCTGCTTATTATTTATGTGCGTCGGATATAAAATTAAATGCATATAATAATAATTTTTTGACCGTGACTACAATTTGAATCTTCTTTGTATGTTACAGACCAACAAATTATTGTCAGAGGAGGAAGAGGCCTGGGGGAGGCATCTTGCATCGGCGAAGCAACCTGATGGTGAATATTTATTATTTGTATATTAATTATTATAAATCGTACGCATAATAATTTGTTCATTTAATTTAATGGAATTAGAGAGAAAGAATTTTATAAATATAAAAATTTCTATTTAAAAAATAATTTCAAAATATATAAAATCTTCCCATACGTGTTTATATCTGCTTATTATTTTACACAACGGATATGAAATTCCGCACAATAATAATTTTTTGAAATATTGATTGTATATTGAACTTTGTTATAAATGAATTTTATATTTGTATGTTACACGTAGTTTTAACGACAACGTAGTTTCGATAACGACAACTCCGCTGCTGCACATCAATGCCACGGTGAGTGACAAAAACTTTTATTTAATTTTAAGGTAACGGTAGAGATTGTAGATAAATCCGTTGCCTTAAAATGGATGAGCTAGGATAGATTAAATAACTTTTAATAAATTCGTTCGAAATGTATTGCATCCATCGCGAAAATATATTGCAGTATTTTAATTATAAAGAAAGAAGATCGAGAAAAGATCATTTTTGTATAAATTTTATCTAATTTATTGAAAAGAACATTAAAAATTTTATCAATTACATCTGATGCTAATTTATTCTTATAACGCGTATTTATCTTATTCACTTATCTTATTCTAATTTCTTATAGCTCATCCATTATAGAATTTGTTGTAGATATTGTTTTTAAACTTGTAAAGCCAAATGATTAGTTAATGAAATAACTTGTAATATGATAAGTATTATACACATATTAATTTTATATTTTATTATAAATTATGCATTACTACAAAAATTTATTAATTATATATATTATTATAATATCAATCAATTTTTATTGATAATCTGCACAGAAAATTTTTATATTATAAAAATTTTATATATTATATTGGGCTGCTAACAACTAAAGTCAGGATAACCATTTACAATTGGGCAGGATACATATACAGATTAAATTAATATATACATATTGTGTCATTTCATTTTGCCGGCATTTATTAAAATAAATATAAACTGCAACGAGATAAAAATAAATATAAGCAGTTATGAAATATTAAAATATAGTATTAAAATAAATATACAAGCAATAATTATATAAATTACAATTGCATCTTTCGAGAGTGACAGTGTTATGTTAAATTCTGTGATACCCGGCATAAATTCTGCCCAATTATAAACGGTTGCTCTTGTTTCATATTTTACCATATGAAATATGGCCGTGTTAGCACTCTAATACAATATATAGAAATTTGTAATTTGGCTTTATTTCAGTTTAAAAAATGAAATTGAATTTATTTTTAAAAATAAAATCTAAATTATTAAAATTATTTTTTTCAGGAATATTAAGAAAATTGTAAATAATTATTAGTGTTTAAGTGTTTAAGAAATATCATGAATACATTCTTATGCAAATTACACCAAAAATTACATAATAATAATACACGAAAAATTATCCAAAGTATACGTATAATGATTATATAATAGTAATTCATTAAATTAACATATTTGATTCTATAGTATATATTTTTGAAATATTCATTAATAGAGTAACTGTTTGTATTTTCATATCAAAGAGTCATTAATAAATTCGAAATCTATTTATAAATTCCATATCGCGCGGAACTGAATATTCATGAAATAAATTATGATTACGAAAATACCGTGCTTTTCCGCGTTCTTTTCGCGTTTTTAGACGAGATTGCCATTTTAATAAAGGATCTTATTGCCGTCCCTCTCAAATAATATTCTCAAATATTGCTAATTAAAAGTAAAAAAATATCGAATAAGAGTATAAAGAGTCGATGTTAAGTTAGCGATTAAGTATTAGCTTCACAAAATTTAACGATCGCCTTCGATGTTATGAAATTGCGAGTCGATTATTATACGGATTTAATGATTTACTTTCAATTCGATTTATGTATTTACAAATTTCGTATCCGAAATAAATATTCGTAAAATTAATAAATTACGGAAACATATCATATTTATTTCCGCATTCTTTCCCTATTCTTAAACGAAATTGCCATTTTAATAAAGGATCTTACCGCTGTCCCTCTCGTGAAATAATATTCCTGAATATTGTGCGCTAATTAAATATAAAAAAATGTGGAATAAGAGTGTGAAAACTCGATGTGTGTTAAGTCAACGATTAAATATTAGCTTTATAAAATTAAACGATCACCTTCGATATTATAGAATCGCGAGTTAATTATTATCAATTTAATAATTTGTTTCTTCGGTTATATTTGTGTATTTACGAATTTCGTATGGGAAAATATTCATAAATAAATTAATAAATTACGGTTGCGAAAATATTACGGTGTTTTTCCCGCGTTCTTTTCGTCCTCTTAGACGAGATTGTCGTTTTAATAAAAGAGTTATCGTTGTTCCTTTCGTTAGATAAACGTTAATGAAAGTTGCGTGGCTCGTACCGCCGAGGAGTCGAAACGATTTTCATCATGGAGAATTATTTCTCATCGGTTCTTGTAAGATCCATTCGCGACGTCTAGTTCGGTGCCCTGTTAAAAATTGGGAATTTTTATTGTAAGAATGGAACTAATCCCAGGTTTTCCTGGCAATTTCCGACAGCAATGATTTCGGTAGTCATTCAACGACGAACGCCATGCGCTTCTTTAAAGTCGAATTAATTTAAGTAATATTATTTAGATGCGAGAGAAATGCATCTATTCTTTTCTTCGTTAAATATGCTCTGTCATTATTAAGATTGGAATTATTATTGTCTAATGCCAGAAAGGTTTAATAGTAGATTAAATATGGATATAGCATTGTGTATAAATTTCTATTTTTTAAGTAATTTCATATTATAATTAGTTTTTATTAACTTTTTGATAAAAATGATTACGAACGAATATATTTCATTAATTATTAATTAATTGTCATTTGAAAAATTATTTCTAGGTACTGGGGATATTAATATTAGTTTTTAGTTTCTTTTAAGAAACTATTTGCAGGTATTGGACATCCATCGCCATTTTAGAATATTAGTTTTTAGATATATACCATTTTATATATATGTATAATAAAATACATGCACAAATTAACGTATTCAAAATATTTTTATAATTTTTATTAATATGATATATTATATATACGCGAAATTATATATAAATGTTACATAAAATGTGCGAATACTTAAAAATTTAGAGACGAATCGAATGGGTACCCCTATATCAGTAAGATATTGATTAAAAGAAAAAAAATTATTAATTTAAACGTTATAAGAATAAGAATCTAGAGAATTAATCTAGAATTAATTATATATTTAAAATTATTTCATTTATTTTATTTTGCACACTATTCGAATTGAAACTTTTTAAATCTTGCTGTTATCGGGTTCGATTCGTCTCGCGCGCGCAAACGGTACCCCAAATTATGTGTTCGCACATTTAACACAAACTCCAATGATGCATGTATTTTATTATTTATAAATATAATCGTTCGTAATCACATTTCTATAAAAAAAAAAATCGTTATATCCATTTAATTTTCAATGAAGAAATATATTTCTTAGTAATGGAAGAACATGTTTTCTGACGTGCATATCAATTTCGTGAATTGAACATAATGACGAGGGATAATTGTCGTTGATTTATTACTGAAATCATTGCTATTGGGAATAGTCCGGAAGATCCGGGATTCGTTCCCTCCTACAGTGAAGTTCCCGACGTTCAATGGATCACTTAACTTTTCTCCGCAAATTGATCTTGCGAAATCTGATGTAGAAACAAGATGTTAATATCGTTCTCCATTTTTAAGGTCGCTCCTCTTTTTATCGGATATTACCGGTATATCATCCGCGTATCAAATGGCGTCAAATTATATTATAAAATTTATGCGCAATCGATTATTTTGAATATTATAGATTTATTTATTCGTTGCGTTTTATCGCGAATTTTAAATCGCGATTTATCTTATAAAAATTCGCACGTAAATCAGTCGATGAATTATATATTCGCAAACATTACAGACCTCAAATTGTCTATCGAAATATCTTCGCCTTTGTGTGATAATAATTATATCGCGCGCGTGTCTATTGAGGGAGCTTCGATTATTATATTATAAAAATTATAGATATCGCGGAATCGGTTATTCCGAATATTATCAATTTATTTATTTGTCGCGTTTCCTCAGGAATTTTAAATCGCGATGTGTCTTATATTTTAATATTATCTTATAATTTAATCGTTGACTTATACATCGAAGCTTTGTCTATCTTTTCACGTCTTTGAATATTGTTTCTAATAGTCCGCGCAAAATGCGCTAGTAGTGCAAATATTTTTTTTCTACTATTTAAAAAACGATCGATAATTTTTTTAATGACTGTTTTAATCGCGATTATTTACAAATTGCGTGATAATTTGAGTGATAATAATTATGTCGCGCACGCGTCTATTGATGATTTCGATTATCATATTATAAAAATTTTCCATTTTATCTTATTTAGTTAGTCATGCGCGAGATATGTATCTTATTTTAAATCGCAACGTTCATATAAAATTGCATATTAATCGCAAATAAATCGGATAGTGAATTTTATATTCTCAAATATTACAGACCTCGAATGTCTATCGAAATATATCTTCGCATTTATGTGATAGCATAATTACATTGCGCGCGTATCTATTGAGGACTTCGCGATTATTATATTATAACAAAAATTATACATATCGAATATTCCGTATATTATCAATTTATTTATTCGTCGCGTTTTCCCGCGAATTTGAAATCGCGATTTACCTAACTTAATCGCTGACTTACATCGAAGCTTTGTTTATCTTTCCACGTCTTTGAATATTGTCGTTAATAGTCTGCGCTAGTAGGACAAATCTTTTTTTCTACTATTTAAAAGACGATAGATAATTTTATTAATGACTGTTTTAATCGCGATTGTTTACATTATTTAAATCTTATTAAACTCTACTATTACATTGATAGTTACAGATCAGATATAGTTAAATATGTAGTTAGAGTATTAGAGGGACGTTGATAAAATCATTCGTTCCGTTATTCTCTATTAAACGTGGTGATAACGCGATTTTTTAATTATATATTAATTATATATTAAAATTGTAAAGTTTTAAGATTTATTTTACTTCATTGAATTAATCATGCGCAAGATGTAATATGTATTTTCAATATGCGTTTTCTCAATCGCGACATTTATATAAAATAGCGTATTAATCGCAAATAAATCGCAAATAAATTCGCAAATATTACATACCTTAAATGTCTATCGAAATATCTTCGCACTTGTGTGTGATAGTAATTATATCGCGCGTGTCTATTAGGGGCTCCGATTATATTATAAAAATTATACATATCGCAATCAAATATTTCGAATATTGTCGATTTATTTATTTGTCGCGTCTTCTCGCGAATTATAAATCGTGATTTATCTTCTAAAAATTCGCAAATAAATCAGACAATAAATTCTATATTCGCAAATATTATAGATATCAAATGTCTCGAAATATCTTCGTATTTGTTTGATAATAATTATGTCGCGCTGTCTATTGGCGGTTTCGATTATCGTATTACAAAAATTATGCATATGGTAATCGAATATTACTAATATTATCGATTTATTTATTCGTTACCGTTTTCTCGCGAATTTTAAATCGTTATTTATCTTGTATTATGCGCCAATAATGCAAATACTTTCTCCTACAATCGAAAAAACGATCGATAATTTTATTAATGACTCTTTTGATCACGATTATATATATTTACGTTACATAAAACTTATTAAATTCTATTATTGCATATCAATAATTAATAATGAATATCGCATAATTCACCAACGCTAATCAGTCTTGTTTTGACTATGTAGAAATTTTTAATAAATTTTATATTATACGTATATTTTGGATACTTTCGTGTAATTCTTTGTAATAAATTAAAATTATTTTTAAGAAATTAAATTGAATTTATTTTTAAAAATGTTTTAAAAGTGAAATTTAAATTATCAAAATTATTTTCAAGAAGATCAAACAAATTGCATAATTATAGATGTTCAAGATACTTTTTAACATGTTATATTTTATTTAGAAATTAAAAATATATAAATATATAATTTACACATATATATATGATATATAACAATAAGTCCAAATGTTAATGCTGTCAATATCAAATTATTTATGTTATTAAACATTTGAATAAATCGAATCCATTTATTTGATATTGATAACATTATAAATTGTATTTTGTAAATTGTAAATAGTTATAATTGTATATTATAACTATTTATAATTGTATATTAATTATAATCTAATATTGATATTTTTAATTATTGACATAAATGTGTATAAAATACAATTATAACTATAACTTAATGATATGCTTTCCGTTAAATTTATCTATTTATGAATTCCATATCGCGCGGAACTGAATACTCGTATTCGTAAAATACGAGTAATAAATTATGATTGCGAAAATACCGTGCTTTTTCCGCGTTCTTTTCGCGTTCTTATACAAGATTACCGTTTTAACAAAAGAATTTTATCTGTCCCTCTCGTCAGATAATATTCCTGAACATTGCGCTAATTAAATATAAAGAAATATGGAATAAAAATGTGAAGATTCGATGTGATAAGTCGACGATTAAATATTAGCTTTACAAAATTTATCGCGGTCACCTTTGCTATTATAGAATCGCGAATTAATTATTAGAAATTTAATAATTTGTTTCTTCAGTTATATTTGTGTATTTACGATTGTGTATTTCGTATCGGAAAATATTCATAAATAAATTAATAAATTACGGTTGCGAAAAAATTACGGTGTTTTTCCCGCGTTCTTTTCGCCCTCTTAGACGAGATTGTCGTTTTAATTTAAAAGAGTTATCGTTGTTCCTTTCGTTATATAAACGTTAATGAAAGTTGCGTGGCTCGTACCGCCGAGGAGTCGAAACGATTTTCATTATGGAGAATTATTTCTCATCGGTTCTTATAAGATCCATTCGCGACGTCTAGTTCGGTGCCCTGTTAAAAATTGGGGATTTTTATTGTAAGATCACCACAATGGCTCTTATGTGGCACGCGCATTTAATGCGTTGAACGCACATTGCGTCGTCGACTTTCCATCGTCGGTGCCGTCAACGTGTCGCGGACGGCGGCATTTCGTTACCGTGTTTCCGCGTTGTAGTATTCTCGCGTCGTCGCGTTTTCGCGCTTCCGCGTTGGACTTTTTGTATAAAAATCCCAATTTCATTTATTGTCACGAGTCTCTACTTCCGATGCCAACTAACTGGGATGTTTCGAGTTTGCACACGTTGCTATGCAACGTACACTCTTGCTTCGTGCTTCGTCAAGTGATTCGGCCCGAATTAGTTAGAACTCGATCGATTGCTCGGAATGGTCGTCAATGAGTCCCTTCTCTTTGCTCGTCTACAGCCACACGCACTGCGTGTGTTAACCCTGTCGAGGAGTCGAGTGGATTCCCCTAGGCACGATTTTCGCTCGGTAAAAGGGGTTGCCTCCCCATTTTCTAAATTGCTGAATGTAAGCATTTAAAAAATGTGGGTATCCTCTTCTTTTGCCGTCTACTAGCCTGGTGTAGCATATAGCAACCGCGGGAGGCATAATATGTCCGGGCGGAGCACCTGAAATCGTGCTTAGCGGGTCCAGGTTCGATAAGAGATAGGATAATTATGCGCGAAAAAGAGTTGGTGAACTTCATTTTCCTCTATTTCCGTCAATCGTTTCGTCTTCTTTCCGGTTTGGGCTTAGTCCTTGCTCGTTGTATCGTTGCAATCCCGACCGGTTGGCTCGAAGCTGATTCTTGTAAGTGAAATGGGATTTTCGCTCGTACCGAAACCGGGAGTGCCGTCTAAAGTATGTACATATTAAATATATACACATCGCGTGATCAAATATAAAATTTTTAATCGCTCTTATACAAGATTACCGTTTTAACAAAAGAATTTTATCGCTGTCCCTCTGCAATTGAATATTTTGAATATTATGGATTTATTTATTCGTCGCGTTTTATTACGAATTTAAATAAAAGCGCGATTTATCTTATAAAAATTCGGAAGTAATTCGGTCGGTAAATTGTATATTCGCAAACATTACAGACCTCAAATGATTGTCGAGATATTTTCGATTTTCTATATTTACGTGATAATAATTATATCACGCTCGTGTCTGTTGAGAGCTTCGATTATTATGTTATAAAAGATATACATATCGCAATCAGATATTCCGAATATTATCGATTTATTTAGTCGTCGCGTTTTCTCGGGAATTTTATATCGCGATTTATCTTAATATTATCTTATAATTTAATAGTTGATTTATACGTCGAAACTTTGCCTGTCTTTCCACGTCTTTGAATATTATCTTTTATAGTCTGCGCTAGTAGTGCAAATATTTTTTTTTACTATTTAAAAAGATGATGGATAATTTTATTGATGATTAATCGCGATTGTTTAAATCATTATATAAATCTTATTAAACTCTACTAATACATCGATAGTTAAAGATATAGTTAGATAGTTAAATTATTAGAGAGGGACTTTGGTAAAATCATTCATTTCGTTATTCTTTATTAAACCGTGGCGAACAACGTGATTTTTTAATTATATTTAAAATTGTAAAGTCTTAAGATTCATTTTATTTCATTTAACTAATCATGCGCGAATTGAATTTACTTTTACTTTAAAAATGTTTTAAAAATGAAATTTAAATTACCAAAATTATTTTCAAAAATATTAAACAAATTGCATAATTATAAATGTTCAAGATATATTTTAACATGTTATATTTTATTTTAAAAATTAAAAATATATCGTATATATGTGTAAATTAATATATAGCTATAATATTAAGTCCAAATGTTAATGCTGTCAGTGTCAAATTATTTATGTTATTAAACATTTGAATAAATCAAGTACATTTATTTGATATTGATAACATAAATTGTATTTTGTAAATTGTAATTTGTAATTAGTAAATTGTAAATAGTTATAATTGTATATTAATTATAATCTAATATTGATATTTTTAATTATTGACATAAATGTGTATAAAATACAATTATAACTATAATTATATTACATGAAATAGTATTTACGATTGTAAATTACGTAAATACATTCTTATGTAAATTACACGAAAATTATCGAAAGTATACGTATAATGATGATATAATAGTAATTTCATTAAATTAACATATTTGATTCTATAGTATATATTTTTGAAATATTCATAAAAGAGTAACTGTTTATATTTTCATATCAAAGAGTCATTAATAAATTCGGAAAATTTTTATATAAAATGTAAAAGTTCGGTGCTAAATTAATGATGAGATATAAGCTTTACAAAATTTGACGAACGCCTTCGTTATAGAATCGCGAGTCAAATTATTATAAATTTAACGATATGCTTTCCGTTAGATTTATCTATTTATGAATTCCATATCGCGCGTAACTAAATAATCCTAAAATAAATTAATAAATTATGATTGTGAAAATACCGTGCTCTTTCCGCGTTCTTTTTGCGTTTTCAAACGAGATTGAATTAATAAAGGATCTTATCGCTATCTCTCTCGTCAGATAATATTGCTAAATATTGTTAATTAAATATAAAGAAATATGGAATAAGAATGTGAAGATTCGATGTGATAAGTCAACGATTATTACGAAATATTAGCTTCACAAAATTTAATGATCACCTTCTATATTATAGAATCGCGAGTTAATTATTATGAATTTAATAATTTGTTTCTTCAGTTATATTTGTGTATTACGAATTTCGTATCGAAAAATATTCATAAATAAATTATAAATTACAGTTGCGAAAACACCGTGTTTTTCCCGCGTTCTTTTCACGTTCTTAGACGAGATTGTCGTTTTAATAAAAGAGTTATCGTTGTTCCTTTCGTTAGATAAACGTTAATGAAAGTTGCGTGGTTCGTACCGCCGAGGAGTCGAAACGATTTTCATTATGGAGAATTATTTCTCATCGGTTCTTGTAAGATCCATTCGCGACGTCTAGTTCGGTGCCCTGTTGAAAATTGGGAATTTTTATTGTAAGAATGGAATTAATGCCGGTTTTTCCTGGCAATTTCCGAAAGCAATGATTTCGGTAGTCATTCAACGACGAACGCCATACGCTTCTTTAAATTCGAATTAATTTAAATAATATATATTTAGATGTGAGAGAAAATGCATCTATTTTTTTCTTCTCGTTAAAAATGTTCTGTCATTATTAAAGTTGGTATTATTATTGTCTAATTCCAGAAAGATTTAATAGTAGATTAAATATGGATATAGCGTTGTGTATAAATTTTTATTTTTCAAGTAATTTCATATTGTAATAGTTTTTATTAACTATTTGATAAAAATGATTACGAACGAATATATTTTATTATTAATTATTAATTATTTCTAGGTACTGGGGATATTAATATTAGTTTTTAGTTTCTTTTAAGAAACTATTTGCAGGTATTGGACATCCATCGCCATTTTAGAATATTAGTTTTTAGATATATACCATTTTATATATATATGTATAATAAAATACATGCACAAATTAACGTATCCAAAATATTTTTATAATTTTTATTAATATGATATATTATATATACGCGAAATTATACATGAATGTTACATAATATGTGCGAATACTTAAAAATTTTGAGACGAATCGAATGGGTACCCCTATATCAGCAAGATATTGATTAAAAGAAAAAAAATTATTAATTTAAACATTATAAGAATAAGAATCTAAAGAATTAATCTAGAATTAATTATATATTTAAAATTATTTGATTTATTTTATTTTGCACACTATTCGAATTGAAATTTTTTAAATCTTGCTGTTATCGGGTTCGATTCGTCTCGCGCGCGCAAACTGTACCCCAAATTATGTGTATTCGCACATTTAACGCAAACTCCAATAATGCATGTATTTTATTATTTATAAATATAATCGTTCGTAATCACATTTCAATAAAAAAAAATCGTTATGTCCATTTAATTTTCAATAAAAAAATATATTTCTTAGTAATGGAAGAACATGTTTTCTGACGTGCATATCAATTTCGTGAATTGAAGATAATAACGAGGGAATTGTCGTTGATTTATTACTGAAATCATTGCTATTGGGAATAGTCCGGAAGATCCGAGATTCGTACCCTCTTACAGTGAAGTTCCCGACTTTCAATGGATCACTTAACTTTGTTTCGCAGATTGATCTTGTGAAATCTGATGTAGAAACAAGATGTTAATCGTTCTCCATTTTTAAGATCACTCCTCTTTTTATCGGATAATACCGGTATGTCACTCGCGTATCTGCAATTGAATATTATCGATTTATTTATTCGTCGCGTTTTATTTCGAATTTTAAATCGCGATTTATCTTATAAAAATTCGCAAGTAAATCGGTCGGTGAATTGTATATTCGCAAACATTACAGACCTCAAATGTTTGTTGAAATATTTTTGATTTTCTATATTTATGTGATAATAATTATATCGCGCACGTATCTATTGAGAGCTTCGATTATTATATTATAAAAATTATACGTATCGCGATCAAATATTCTGCACATTATCGACTTATTTATTCGTCGCGTTTTCTCGTGAATTTTAAATCGCGATTTATCTTATAATTTAATCGTTGACTTATACATTGAAGCTTTGTTTATCTTTCCACGTCTTTGAATATTGTTTTTAATAGTTCGTGCAAAATGCTGGTAGTGCAAATATTTTCTTCTATAATTTAAAAGACGATCGATAACTATATTAATGAAAATCATTCGTTCCGTTATTTTCTATTAAACGTGGCCACAACGCGATTTTTAATTATATTTTAAAGCTTATAGAGCTCATTTCTTCTTATTCAGCTAATCATGCGCGAAATAGGATATGTATTTTATTCTCAATCGTGAAATTCGTATAAAGCCGCGTATATATTAATCGCAAATAAATCGGACAGTGAATTTTATGTTCATAAACAATACGGATCACAAATGTTTGCTAAAATATCTTCGTCTGTCAACATTTGTGTGATAATAATTATATCTCATGCGTGTCTATTGATTCGATTATTATATTATAAAAATTATGCGTATCTCGCAATTGTGTGTGTGTGTGAATATTCGATCATTGTCGATTCATTTATTCGTCGCGTTTTCTCGCGAATTTTAAATCGCAATTTATTTTGTAATTTAATCTTTGATTTACATCATAGCTTGTTCTATCTTTACACGTTTTAAATATTTCTTTTCATGGTCTGCACGAAATGCGTCAATAATGCAAATACTTTGTTCTACAATCGAAGAAATGATCAATAATTTTATTAATGACTCTTTTGATCATGATTATTTACGTTTATACGTTATTTATATAAAACTAATTAAATTCTATTATTCTATGTCGATTATTAATTATAAATATCGCTTAATTAATCATCACTAATCAGTCTTGTCTGGTCTATGTAAAAATTTTTAGTAAATTTTATATTATACGTATACTTTGGACACTTTCGTGTAATAAATTTTATTTTGTATTAAGTTTAAAATTATAGTTTATATTAAATTTGTATTATATTTTGTAATACATATTTCTGATGTATTGTATTTTATATATTCTGTATTAAATTTTGTAATATATATATTTGTAATGTAATTATTTTTATATTACATAATTTAATATTTTGTAATGTGTTTTTTATGTAATTGCAAATTAATTATAATTTACGTTGTATATATTATAATTATGTAATATATATTTTTTATATGTATTATATTCTCTGTTTAAAAACTCTATAAAAAAAAATAAAAAAAAATAAAAAAATTTTTCTCCTCAATTTTTCCTGCCCTGTATCTCCGCCTTAACGAAGGCATTTGCCAGGTGAGGAGGTTTCAGTACTCTCATGAACCTGATAGCTATGCCGGCGGTAACATACGCCGATATTCAAATAGTCTATTCTTATATTTAAAATCATTTGGACAACGTATGGGCACACATACATACACATATAGGTAAGTAATTTATAAAAATTATTTTTATAAAAATTATTATTTATCATATTTATATATTATTTTCAAAATAATGATTGTTATACTCTGGTGCTACCGGCATTTCGTGCACATAGCACGGAACAAAACCAGAAATTGTGCACCCTCTGAGAACATTCATGGACATTGGCTTTGTAGTTCATGTCCACGTTTTCAATGTCCATAAAGGGAATATCGCTTTCAGGGATCACCTAAAAACAGACCATGGCCGGTATTCATAGTCCGGTCTTATATTTAAGATCGTCTTTAGTTCATCTTCAGATAATCCATAGCCAATAAAATGATACATACAATATCTAAAGATGAACTTAAGACGATCTTAAATATAAGAACGGACTATGAATACCGGCCCATGACATCTCTCAGTCTTCTCTCTGCCTGGAAGCGATACTCCCTCTGTGGACATTAAAAACGTGAACATGAACTACAAAGCCAAAGTCCACGAATGTTCTCAGAGGGTAACATATATGTCTCTCTGATAATATAAATAATATAAATAAAAATATAAATAATTTAATTAATAATAATTTATTATATAAAAATATTAGTATGTTCTCTCTTTCCACGCTATTATTTATTTATTTATTTATGTGTGTTCTTTTTCTTCTCAACATCATTTATTTATTTTTTATTTATTTATTTATTTATTTATTTAGCTCGCTCTAAGTCAGTCTTCTAAAATGCAAAACTAAATATTATAGAATTTGACTTTGAAAATAAAATAATCGAATAAATTCAAATTATTAGCATAACGAAAGGTCCGTGATAAGTTATTTAATATATAATCAATTTTAATTAATTAATGAAAATACTTCTATAATTTAATATTCCGCGTTAGCGTATATTTTATAATATATAAAATATTTCGGCAACGAATTATCGATAACACGGTGTTCGACTTTGGCAATACAAAAAATAAACAGTAGCGCGCTATGTTAAAGCTTTAATATTAGAATTAACTATATTTCGACCAATGTTTTAATTTTCTCAATCCTTGTTATTAAACAATATACAATTTAATCGAAAATCGATTAAATGATAGAAATTCAAAATATTAAATAATTACTTTGATCGTTGCGATTTTTACGGACAAAATAATTATTATTATAATATTTAGAGTCACAAATATATTTCATCCGTGTTACTTTATCGTTCTACTTGACAATCTAAATGTAATTTGGATTGTGAGAGAACACGAAGTAAATCAATCGAATTATAGATGCAAATAATTAGCATAATGAAAGGATAAATTGTTTAATAAATAATTAATTTTAATCAATAAATTAAAATACTTTATTAATTTAATATTCCGCGTTAATGTACATTTTATAATATATAAAATATTTTGGCAACGAATTATTGATAACATGGTGTTCGACTTTGGCAATATAAAATATAAACAGTAGCGCGCTATGTTTCGGTTTTGTCTTTGACTCTCGAGTAATAAGGTAGTGGTGAGAAACGTTTCGTATTGTATTGTAATTTTTTTACTAAACACGATTACGATTAGTATCGAAACATAATTTGCTTTAAATATTAATATAAATTAATTAATTAAAAATTAATTCACGACATGAAACTGTATCGCAATTATAAATCTTTATCGAATCGCGATCATTCATTACCGTGATTAAAAATTGAAACAAAATATATATAAAAGGGGATAAGAGACTTAATTATGTTATGAACTTTCGATCATTGATGCTTATTATATTTCATTAACAATATTAGAATTAATTATATTTCGACCAATACCTTAAATTTTAACAATCTTTGTTAACTAAACAATGTACAATTTAATCGAGAATCGATTAAATGATAGGAATCCAAAATGTTAAATAATTGCTTCGATCGTTGCGATCTTTACGGACAATAATTACTATTTCAATACCTAGAGTCACAAATATATTTCATCCGTGTTACTTTATCGTTCTACTTGAAAATCTAAAAATAATTTGGATTATGAGAGAATACAAAGTAAAACAATCGAATTATAGATGCAAATAAATAGCATAACGAAAGGCTCCATGATAAATTGTTAAAAAATAATCAATTTAAATCAATAAATTAAAATACTTCTATAATTTAATATTCCACGCGCGAATATTTTATACATATTACAGAAAATATTTCGGCAACGAGAGAATTATCAATAACATCGTGTTCGACCTTGATAAACAGTATCGCGCTATTGTTAATACGTTACACGGCTTTATTATCATTCGCACAGTAACCTAGAGCAATAAAGTAGTGACGTTTCATATATTATCAAATTCTTCCTTTACATAGTCGACCCTGGCGATATAAACAGTACCGCGGTAATGTTCTTGACTTACGATCATTCGCTCAGTGGCTCTTGAGCAGTGAAGTAGTGATGTGAGACGTTTCATATATTATCAAATTCTTTCTCTAAACACAATTGCAAGTGCAACGAGGAACTTTTCGTGAATAAGTGTAAGTGCAACGAGGATTAAAGTGCCACGCGAAAAGAGCGAAGGAAGCAAAAGAAAAAAGGAGGTTTTGGAAGTGGATGGATCAATAAGATATGATGTAAGTCATTAATATAAATTATTTATCACATTCATTATTTATTATATTGTTGCGTCCCCGCGTCCCGTCCCGCTGAATGTATTCGTCACACGTTGAATTCTTTCAAAGAAGATCGTTTTCGCGCGCGTTGTCAAGATATTGTTATAAACAACGACTGTCAGAGAGTCTAAGCCCAGCTGTCAAGTTGTGACGCGGACGCGCGTCTATTTGTGATCCGTTTTACGATTATTCTGAATTCTTGTATGTTACTCGCGATTTATTAAAATTCTTGTGCACCTTAAATCGCGTTATTATTTACGAGTGCACGAGCGTCAGCGTATGTTATGTATTTTGTCGATTGGGTCGCGCGCGTTCGATATATATCGCGTTCGATATATACCGCGTTCCGCGGACGCAACAATATATAAATTATTTATCAATAATATATATATTCAAAATATACATATTTCTCGTTTCGTTTTATTTCTTTGATTGTGATTTAACAGTGATTTTAAATTGTAACATATATAATACATATACTTATAAAAAATATTCCATTTTATTTTAAAATAATTAAAACATTTATAAAATTTTTTATTAATTAATATTTTCAGATACTTTTATGTTTTATAAAACATTTCAAATTAATATATTTATTTAAATATTTCATATATAAAAAAATAGAAATTTTTTTATTTATCATATTTTTAAAAGTTTATATCTAAGAAATATAAATTATTTTGTAATTACGCAGTTTATAATATTAAAATATATCTATTTAAAAGTAAAAATGTAAAAATTAATTGCGCGCAATAATTAGGTTTAAAATCAATTATTTTGAACATTGCTTTGTATAATAGATGTTCTCTTATCCTTTATATTTTTATTTATCGTTTATATTTGCGAATTTAAATTTATGTACTATATTACAAAATAAATATCAAATTATGTATTATATTATATATAAAATTATATATAATATAACCCTCCCATGGGGTACACCTTGTCGCGGTGGGAGGGCTTAGTACTTGGATGGTGCCTTGAGGTTTATCTTAAATTTTTCTATTTATGATAAATCTTAAGGTGCCTGAATGGGAAGCTAAGTACCCTTTCGCGTCGTCGGTGCCGTCAACGTGCCGCGGACGGCAAGCGCTTCGTTACCGCGTTTTCGCGTTGTAGTATTCTCGCGTCGTCGCGTTTTCGCGGAACTTTTGGACTTTTCATATAAAATCCCAATTTCATTTATTGTCACGAGTCTCTACTTCCGATGCCAACTAACTGGGATGTTTCGAGTTTGCACACGTTGCTATGCAACGTACACTCTTGCTTCGTGCTTCGTCAAGTGATTCGGCCCGAATTAGTTAGAACTCGATCGATTGCTCGGAATGGTCGTCAATGGGTCCCTTCTCTTTGCTCGTCTACAGCCACACGCACTGCGTGTGTTAACCCTGTCGAGGAGTCGAGTGGATTCCCCTAGGCACGATTTTCGCTCGGTAAAAGGGGTTGCCTCCCCATTTTCTAAATTGCTGAATGTAAGCATTTAAAAAATGTGGGTATCCTCTTCTTTTGCCGTCTACTAGCCTGGTGTAGCATATAGCAACCGCGGGAGGCATAATATGTCCGGGCGGAGCACCTGAAATCGTGCTTAGCGGGTCCAGGTTCGATACGAGATAGGATAATTATGCGCGAAAAAGAGTTGGTGAACTTCATTTTCCTCTATTTCCGTCAATCGTTTCGTCTTCTTTCCGGTTTGGGCTTAGTCCTTGCTCGTTGTATCGTTGCAATCCCGACCGGTTGGCTCGAAGCTGATTCTTGTAAGTGAAATGGGATTTTCGCTCGTACCGAAACCGGGAGTGCCGTCTAATGTATAGGTATACATATTAAGTATATACATCGCGCGATCAAATATAAAATTTTTAATCGCATCGAAATAGTGCGAAAATCGTTAAGTATTCGCGCGTAAAATAGCGAAAATAGCGATATAAAAATATCGCTCGTGAGTGCGGGAGTGCCGTTGAAAGTATCGCGCGTCAACAACATGAGAGGAGAAGGAGGCCTGGGAGAGGCATCAGGCACCTGTGAAGCAACTCTATGGTAAATAAATTATCGATTATATATAATTATTTATTAATTGCGTACGCGCGATTTAAATTAAGTAATTAATCGCGTAATTTGATTTTTTATTTACATGACTTAAACAAGAGAAAAAGAGAGAAATTTTTACATAAAAACTGTAATTTAAAAGTTTCTACGTTCGAATAGCTTTTGATAGAATTATTAAATTATTACTTATCAGTAGAATTTTTCTCAAAATTTATAAAATTGTTTATCTGCTTATTATTTATGTGCGTCGGATATAAAATTAAATGCATATAATAATAATTTTTTGACCGTGACTACAATTTGAATCTTCTTTGTATGTTACAGACCAACAAATTATTGTCAGAGGAGGAAGAGGCCTGGGGGAGGCATCTTGCATCGGCGAAGCAACCTGATGGTGAATATTTATTATTTGTATATTAATTATTATAAATCGTACGCATAATAATTTGTTCATTTAATTTAATGGAATTAGAGAGAAAGAATTTTATAAATATAAAAATTTCTATTTAAAAAATAATTTCAAAATATATAAAATCTTCCCATACGTGTTTATATCTGCTTATTATTTTACACAACGGATATGAAATTCCGCACAATAATAATTTTTTGAAATATTGATTGTATATTGAACTTTGTTATAAATGAATTTTATATTTGTATGTTACACGTAGTTTTAACGACAACGTAGTTTCGATAACGACAACTCCGCTGCTGCACATCAATGCCACGGTGAGTGACAAAAACTTTTATTTAATTTTAAGGTAACGGTAGAGATTGTAGATAAATCCGTTGCCTTAAAATGGATGAGCTAGGATAGATTAAATAACTTTTAATAAATTCGTTCGAAATGTATTGCATCCATCGCGAAAATATATTGCAGTATTTTAATTATAAAGAAAGAAGATCGAGAAAAGATCATTTTTGTATAAATTTTATCTAATTTATTGAAAAGAACATTAAAAATTTTATCAATTACATCTGATGCTAATTTATTCTTATAACGCGTATTTATCTTATTCACTTATCTTATTCTAATTTCTTATAGCTCATCCATTATAGAATTTGTTGTAGATATTGTTTTTAAACTTGTAAAGCCAAATGATTAGTTAATGAAATAACTTGTAATATGATAAGTATTATACACATATTAATTTTATATTTTATTATAAATTATGCATTACTACAAAAATTTATTAATTATATATATTATTATAATATCAATCAATTTTTATTGATAATCTGCACAGAAAATTTTTATATTATAAAAATTTTATATATTATATTGGGCTGCTAACAACTAAAGTCAGGATAACCATTTACAATTGGGCAGGATACATATACAGATTAAATTAATATATACATATTGTGTCATTTCATTTTGCCGGCATTTATTAAAATAAATATAAACTGCAACGAGATAAAAATAAATATAAGCAGTTATGAAATATTAAAATATAGTATTAAAATAAATATACAAGCAATAATTATATAAATTACAATTGCATCTTTCGAGAGTGACAGTGTTATGTTAAATTCTGTGATACCCGGCATAAATTCTGCCCAATTATAAACGGTTGCTCTTGTTTCATATTTTACCATATGAAATATGGCCGTGTTAGCACTCTAATACAATATATAGAAATTTGTAATTTGGCTTTATTTCAGTTTAAAAAATGAAATTGAATTTATTTTTAAAAATAAAATCTAAATTATTAAAATTATTTTTTTCAGGAATATTAAGAAAATTGTAAATAATTATTAGTGTTTAAGTGTTTAAGAAATATCATGAATACATTCTTATGCAAATTACACCAAAAATTACATAATAATAATACACGAAAAATTATCCAAAGTATACGTATAATGATTATATAATAGTAATTCATTAAATTAACATATTTGATTCTATAGTATATATTTTTGAAATATTCATTAATAGAGTAACTGTTTGTATTTTCATATCAAAGAGTCATTAATAAATTCGAAATCTATTTATAAATTCCATATCGCGCGGAACTGAATATTCATGAAATAAATTATGATTACGAAAATACCGTGCTTTTCCGCGTTCTTTTCGCGTTTTTAGACGAGATTGCCATTTTAATAAAGGATCTTATTGCCGTCCCTCTCAAATAATATTCTCAAATATTGCTAATTAAAAGTAAAAAAATATCGAATAAGAGTATAAAGAGTCGATGTTAAGTTAGCGATTAAGTATTAGCTTCACAAAATTTAACGATCGCCTTCGATGTTATGAAATTGCGAGTCGATTATTATACGGATTTAATGATTTACTTTCAATTCGATTTATGTATTTACAAATTTCGTATCCGAAATAAATATTCGTAAAATTAATAAATTACGGAAACATATCATATTTATTTCCGCATTCTTTCCCTATTCTTAAACGAAATTGCCATTTTAATAAAGGATCTTACCGCTGTCCCTCTCGTGAAATAATATTCCTGAATATTGTGCGCTAATTAAATATAAAAAAATGTGGAATAAGAGTGTGAAAACTCGATGTGTGTTAAGTCAACGATTAAATATTAGCTTTATAAAATTAAACGATCACCTTCGATATTATAGAATCGCGAGTTAATTATTATCAATTTAATAATTTGTTTCTTCGGTTATATTTGTGTATTTACGAATTTCGTATGGGAAAATATTCATAAATAAATTAATAAATTACGGTTGCGAAAATATTACGGTGTTTTTCCCGCGTTCTTTTCGTCCTCTTAGACGAGATTGTCGTTTTAATAAAAGAGTTATCGTTGTTCCTTTCGTTAGATAAACGTTAATGAAAGTTGCGTGGCTCGTACCGCCGAGGAGTCGAAACGATTTTCATCATGGAGAATTATTTCTCATCGGTTCTTGTAAGATCCATTCGCGACGTCTAGTTCGGTGCCCTGTTAAAAATTGGGAATTTTTATTGTAAGAATGGAACTAATCCCAGGTTTTCCTGGCAATTTCCGACAGCAATGATTTCGGTAGTCATTCAACGACGAACGCCATGCGCTTCTTTAAAGTCGAATTAATTTAAGTAATATTATTTAGATGCGAGAGAAATGCATCTATTCTTTTCTTCGTTAAATATGCTCTGTCATTATTAAGATTGGAATTATTATTGTCTAATGCCAGAAAGGTTTAATAGTAGATTAAATATGGATATAGCATTGTGTATAAATTTCTATTTTTTAAGTAATTTCATATTATAATTAGTTTTTATTAACTTTTTGATAAAAATGATTACGAACGAATATATTTCATTAATTATTAATTAATTGTCATTTGAAAAATTATTTCTAGGTACTGGGGATATTAATATTAGTTTTTAGTTTCTTTTAAGAAACTATTTGCAGGTATTGGACATCCATCGCCATTTTAGAATATTAGTTTTTAGATATATACCATTTTATATATATGTATAATAAAATACATGCACAAATTAACGTATTCAAAATATTTTTATAATTTTTATTAATATGATATATTATATATACGCGAAATTATATATAAATGTTACATAAAATGTGCGAATACTTAAAAATTTAGAGACGAATCGAATGGGTACCCCTATATCAGTAAGATATTGATTAAAAGAAAAAAAATTATTAATTTAAACGTTATAAGAATAAGAATCTAGAGAATTAATCTAGAATTAATTATATATTTAAAATTATTTCATTTATTTTATTTTGCACACTATTCGAATTGAAACTTTTTAAATCTTGCTGTTATCGGGTTCGATTCGTCTCGCGCGCGCAAACGGTACCCCAAATTATGTGTTCGCACATTTAACACAAACTCCAATGATGCATGTATTTTATTATTTATAAATATAATCGTTCGTAATCACATTTCTATAAAAAAAAAAATCGTTATATCCATTTAATTTTCAATGAAGAAATATATTTCTTAGTAATGGAAGAACATGTTTTCTGACGTGCATATCAATTTCGTGAATTGAACATAATGACGAGGGATAATTGTCGTTGATTTATTACTGAAATCATTGCTATTGGGAATAGTCCGGAAGATCCGGGATTCGTTCCCTCCTACAGTGAAGTTCCCGACGTTCAATGGATCACTTAACTTTTCTCCGCAAATTGATCTTGCGAAATCTGATGTAGAAACAAGATGTTAATATCGTTCTCCATTTTTAAGGTCGCTCCTCTTTTTATCGGATATTACCGGTATATCATCCGCGTATCAAATGGCGTCAAATTATATTATAAAATTTATGCGCAATCGATTATTTTGAATATTATAGATTTATTTATTCGTTGCGTTTTATCGCGAATTTTAAATCGCGATTTATCTTATAAAAATTCGCACGTAAATCAGTCGATGAATTATATATTCGCAAACATTACAGACCTCAAATTGTCTATCGAAATATCTTCGCCTTTGTGTGATAATAATTATATCGCGCGCGTGTCTATTGAGGGAGCTTCGATTATTATATTATAAAAATTATAGATATCGCGGAATCGGTTATTCCGAATATTATCAATTTATTTATTTGTCGCGTTTCCTCAGGAATTTTAAATCGCGATGTGTCTTATATTTTAATATTATCTTATAATTTAATCGTTGACTTATACATCGAAGCTTTGTCTATCTTTTCACGTCTTTGAATATTGTTTCTAATAGTCCGCGCAAAATGCGCTAGTAGTGCAAATATTTTTTTTCTACTATTTAAAAAACGATCGATAATTTTTTTAATGACTGTTTTAATCGCGATTATTTACAAATTGCGTGATAATTTGAGTGATAATAATTATGTCGCGCACGCGTCTATTGATGATTTCGATTATCATATTATAAAAATTTTCCATTTTATCTTATTTAGTTAGTCATGCGCGAGATATGTATCTTATTTTAAATCGCAACGTTCATATAAAATTGCATATTAATCGCAAATAAATCGGATAGTGAATTTTATATTCTCAAATATTACAGACCTCGAATGTCTATCGAAATATATCTTCGCATTTATGTGATAGCATAATTACATTGCGCGCGTATCTATTGAGGACTTCGCGATTATTATATTATAACAAAAATTATACATATCGAATATTCCGTATATTATCAATTTATTTATTCGTCGCGTTTTCCCGCGAATTTGAAATCGCGATTTACCTAACTTAATCGCTGACTTACATCGAAGCTTTGTTTATCTTTCCACGTCTTTGAATATTGTCGTTAATAGTCTGCGCTAGTAGGACAAATCTTTTTTTCTACTATTTAAAAGACGATAGATAATTTTATTAATGACTGTTTTAATCGCGATTGTTTACATTATTTAAATCTTATTAAACTCTACTATTACATTGATAGTTACAGATCAGATATAGTTAAATATGTAGTTAGAGTATTAGAGGGACGTTGATAAAATCATTCGTTCCGTTATTCTCTATTAAACGTGGTGATAACGCGATTTTTTAATTATATATTAATTATATATTAAAATTGTAAAGTTTTAAGATTTATTTTACTTCATTGAATTAATCATGCGCAAGATGTAATATGTATTTTCAATATGCGTTTTCTCAATCGCGACATTTATATAAAATAGCGTATTAATCGCAAATAAATCGCAAATAAATTCGCAAATATTACATACCTTAAATGTCTATCGAAATATCTTCGCACTTGTGTGTGATAGTAATTATATCGCGCGTGTCTATTAGGGGCTCCGATTATATTATAAAAATTATACATATCGCAATCAAATATTTCGAATATTGTCGATTTATTTATTTGTCGCGTCTTCTCGCGAATTATAAATCGTGATTTATCTTCTAAAAATTCGCAAATAAATCAGACAATAAATTCTATATTCGCAAATATTATAGATATCAAATGTCTCGAAATATCTTCGTATTTGTTTGATAATAATTATGTCGCGCTGTCTATTGGCGGTTTCGATTATCGTATTACAAAAATTATGCATATGGTAATCGAATATTACTAATATTATCGATTTATTTATTCGTTACCGTTTTCTCGCGAATTTTAAATCGTTATTTATCTTGTATTATGCGCCAATAATGCAAATACTTTCTCCTACAATCGAAAAAACGATCGATAATTTTATTAATGACTCTTTTGATCACGATTATATATATTTACGTTACATAAAACTTATTAAATTCTATTATTGCATATCAATAATTAATAATGAATATCGCATAATTCACCAACGCTAATCAGTCTTGTTTTGACTATGTAGAAATTTTTAATAAATTTTATATTATACGTATATTTTGGATACTTTCGTGTAATTCTTTGTAATAAATTAAAATTATTTTTAAGAAATTAAATTGAATTTATTTTTAAAAATGTTTTAAAAGTGAAATTTAAATTATCAAAATTATTTTCAAGAAGATCAAACAAATTGCATAATTATAGATGTTCAAGATACTTTTTAACATGTTATATTTTATTTAGAAATTAAAAATATATAAATATATAATTTACACATATATATATGATATATAACAATAAGTCCAAATGTTAATGCTGTCAATATCAAATTATTTATGTTATTAAACATTTGAATAAATCGAATCCATTTATTTGATATTGATAACATTATAAATTGTATTTTGTAAATTGTAAATAGTTATAATTGTATATTATAACTATTTATAATTGTATATTAATTATAATCTAATATTGATATTTTTAATTATTGACATAAATGTGTATAAAATACAATTATAACTATAACTTAATGATATGCTTTCCGTTAAATTTATCTATTTATGAATTCCATATCGCGCGGAACTGAATACTCGTATTCGTAAAATACGAGTAATAAATTATGATTGCGAAAATACCGTGCTTTTTCCGCGTTCTTTTCGCGTTCTTATACAAGATTACCGTTTTAACAAAAGAATTTTATCTGTCCCTCTCGTCAGATAATATTCCTGAACATTGCGCTAATTAAATATAAAGAAATATGGAATAAAAATGTGAAGATTCGATGTGATAAGTCGACGATTAAATATTAGCTTTACAAAATTTATCGCGGTCACCTTTGCTATTATAGAATCGCGAATTAATTATTAGAAATTTAATAATTTGTTTCTTCAGTTATATTTGTGTATTTACGATTGTGTATTTCGTATCGGAAAATATTCATAAATAAATTAATAAATTACGGTTGCGAAAAAATTACGGTGTTTTTCCCGCGTTCTTTTCGCCCTCTTAGACGAGATTGTCGTTTTAATTTAAAAGAGTTATCGTTGTTCCTTTCGTTATATAAACGTTAATGAAAGTTGCGTGGCTCGTACCGCCGAGGAGTCGAAACGATTTTCATTATGGAGAATTATTTCTCATCGGTTCTTATAAGATCCATTCGCGACGTCTAGTTCGGTGCCCTGTTAAAAATTGGGGATTTTTATTGTAAGATCACCACAATGGCTCTTATGTGGCACGCGCATTTAATGCGTTGAACGCACATTGCGTCGTCGACTTTCCATCGTCGGTGCCGTCAACGTGTCGCGGACGGCGGCATTTCGTTACCGTGTTTCCGCGTTGTAGTATTCTCGCGTCGTCGCGTTTTCGCGCTTCCGCGTTGGACTTTTTGTATAAAAATCCCAATTTCATTTATTGTCACGAGTCTCTACTTCCGATGCCAACTAACTGGGATGTTTCGAGTTTGCACACGTTGCTATGCAACGTACACTCTTGCTTCGTGCTTCGTCAAGTGATTCGGCCCGAATTAGTTAGAACTCGATCGATTGCTCGGAATGGTCGTCAATGAGTCCCTTCTCTTTGCTCGTCTACAGCCACACGCACTGCGTGTGTTAACCCTGTCGAGGAGTCGAGTGGATTCCCCTAGGCACGATTTTCGCTCGGTAAAAGGGGTTGCCTCCCCATTTTCTAAATTGCTGAATGTAAGCATTTAAAAAATGTGGGTATCCTCTTCTTTTGCCGTCTACTAGCCTGGTGTAGCATATAGCAACCGCGGGAGGCATAATATGTCCGGGCGGAGCACCTGAAATCGTGCTTAGCGGGTCCAGGTTCGATAAGAGATAGGATAATTATGCGCGAAAAAGAGTTGGTGAACTTCATTTTCCTCTATTTCCGTCAATCGTTTCGTCTTCTTTCCGGTTTGGGCTTAGTCCTTGCTCGTTGTATCGTTGCAATCCCGACCGGTTGGCTCGAAGCTGATTCTTGTAAGTGAAATGGGATTTTCGCTCGTACCGAAACCGGGAGTGCCGTCTAAAGTATGTACATATTAAATATATACACATCGCGTGATCAAATATAAAATTTTTAATCGCTCTTATACAAGATTACCGTTTTAACAAAAGAATTTTATCGCTGTCCCTCTGCAATTGAATATTTTGAATATTATGGATTTATTTATTCGTCGCGTTTTATTACGAATTTAAATAAAAGCGCGATTTATCTTATAAAAATTCGGAAGTAATTCGGTCGGTAAATTGTATATTCGCAAACATTACAGACCTCAAATGATTGTCGAGATATTTTCGATTTTCTATATTTACGTGATAATAATTATATCACGCTCGTGTCTGTTGAGAGCTTCGATTATTATGTTATAAAAGATATACATATCGCAATCAGATATTCCGAATATTATCGATTTATTTAGTCGTCGCGTTTTCTCGGGAATTTTATATCGCGATTTATCTTAATATTATCTTATAATTTAATAGTTGATTTATACGTCGAAACTTTGCCTGTCTTTCCACGTCTTTGAATATTATCTTTTATAGTCTGCGCTAGTAGTGCAAATATTTTTTTTTACTATTTAAAAAGATGATGGATAATTTTATTGATGATTAATCGCGATTGTTTAAATCATTATATAAATCTTATTAAACTCTACTAATACATCGATAGTTAAAGATATAGTTAGATAGTTAAATTATTAGAGAGGGACTTTGGTAAAATCATTCATTTCGTTATTCTTTATTAAACCGTGGCGAACAACGTGATTTTTTAATTATATTTAAAATTGTAAAGTCTTAAGATTCATTTTATTTCATTTAACTAATCATGCGCGAATTGAATTTACTTTTACTTTAAAAATGTTTTAAAAATGAAATTTAAATTACCAAAATTATTTTCAAAAATATTAAACAAATTGCATAATTATAAATGTTCAAGATATATTTTAACATGTTATATTTTATTTTAAAAATTAAAAATATATCGTATATATGTGTAAATTAATATATAGCTATAATATTAAGTCCAAATGTTAATGCTGTCAGTGTCAAATTATTTATGTTATTAAACATTTGAATAAATCAAGTACATTTATTTGATATTGATAACATAAATTGTATTTTGTAAATTGTAATTTGTAATTAGTAAATTGTAAATAGTTATAATTGTATATTAATTATAATCTAATATTGATATTTTTAATTATTGACATAAATGTGTATAAAATACAATTATAACTATAATTATATTACATGAAATAGTATTTACGATTGTAAATTACGTAAATACATTCTTATGTAAATTACACGAAAATTATCGAAAGTATACGTATAATGATGATATAATAGTAATTTCATTAAATTAACATATTTGATTCTATAGTATATATTTTTGAAATATTCATAAAAGAGTAACTGTTTATATTTTCATATCAAAGAGTCATTAATAAATTCGGAAAATTTTTATATAAAATGTAAAAGTTCGGTGCTAAATTAATGATGAGATATAAGCTTTACAAAATTTGACGAACGCCTTCGTTATAGAATCGCGAGTCAAATTATTATAAATTTAACGATATGCTTTCCGTTAGATTTATCTATTTATGAATTCCATATCGCGCGTAACTAAATAATCCTAAAATAAATTAATAAATTATGATTGTGAAAATACCGTGCTCTTTCCGCGTTCTTTTTGCGTTTTCAAACGAGATTGAATTAATAAAGGATCTTATCGCTATCTCTCTCGTCAGATAATATTGCTAAATATTGTTAATTAAATATAAAGAAATATGGAATAAGAATGTGAAGATTCGATGTGATAAGTCAACGATTATTACGAAATATTAGCTTCACAAAATTTAATGATCACCTTCTATATTATAGAATCGCGAGTTAATTATTATGAATTTAATAATTTGTTTCTTCAGTTATATTTGTGTATTACGAATTTCGTATCGAAAAATATTCATAAATAAATTATAAATTACAGTTGCGAAAACACCGTGTTTTTCCCGCGTTCTTTTCACGTTCTTAGACGAGATTGTCGTTTTAATAAAAGAGTTATCGTTGTTCCTTTCGTTAGATAAACGTTAATGAAAGTTGCGTGGTTCGTACCGCCGAGGAGTCGAAACGATTTTCATTATGGAGAATTATTTCTCATCGGTTCTTGTAAGATCCATTCGCGACGTCTAGTTCGGTGCCCTGTTGAAAATTGGGAATTTTTATTGTAAGAATGGAATTAATGCCGGTTTTTCCTGGCAATTTCCGAAAGCAATGATTTCGGTAGTCATTCAACGACGAACGCCATACGCTTCTTTAAATTCGAATTAATTTAAATAATATATATTTAGATGTGAGAGAAAATGCATCTATTTTTTTCTTCTCGTTAAAAATGTTCTGTCATTATTAAAGTTGGTATTATTATTGTCTAATTCCAGAAAGATTTAATAGTAGATTAAATATGGATATAGCGTTGTGTATAAATTTTTATTTTTCAAGTAATTTCATATTGTAATAGTTTTTATTAACTATTTGATAAAAATGATTACGAACGAATATATTTTATTATTAATTATTAATTATTTCTAGGTACTGGGGATATTAATATTAGTTTTTAGTTTCTTTTAAGAAACTATTTGCAGGTATTGGACATCCATCGCCATTTTAGAATATTAGTTTTTAGATATATACCATTTTATATATATATGTATAATAAAATACATGCACAAATTAACGTATCCAAAATATTTTTATAATTTTTATTAATATGATATATTATATATACGCGAAATTATACATGAATGTTACATAATATGTGCGAATACTTAAAAATTTTGAGACGAATCGAATGGGTACCCCTATATCAGCAAGATATTGATTAAAAGAAAAAAAATTATTAATTTAAACATTATAAGAATAAGAATCTAAAGAATTAATCTAGAATTAATTATATATTTAAAATTATTTGATTTATTTTATTTTGCACACTATTCGAATTGAAATTTTTTAAATCTTGCTGTTATCGGGTTCGATTCGTCTCGCGCGCGCAAACTGTACCCCAAATTATGTGTATTCGCACATTTAACGCAAACTCCAATAATGCATGTATTTTATTATTTATAAATATAATCGTTCGTAATCACATTTCAATAAAAAAAAATCGTTATGTCCATTTAATTTTCAATAAAAAAATATATTTCTTAGTAATGGAAGAACATGTTTTCTGACGTGCATATCAATTTCGTGAATTGAAGATAATAACGAGGGAATTGTCGTTGATTTATTACTGAAATCATTGCTATTGGGAATAGTCCGGAAGATCCGAGATTCGTACCCTCTTACAGTGAAGTTCCCGACTTTCAATGGATCACTTAACTTTGTTTCGCAGATTGATCTTGTGAAATCTGATGTAGAAACAAGATGTTAATCGTTCTCCATTTTTAAGATCACTCCTCTTTTTATCGGATAATACCGGTATGTCACTCGCGTATCTGCAATTGAATATTATCGATTTATTTATTCGTCGCGTTTTATTTCGAATTTTAAATCGCGATTTATCTTATAAAAATTCGCAAGTAAATCGGTCGGTGAATTGTATATTCGCAAACATTACAGACCTCAAATGTTTGTTGAAATATTTTTGATTTTCTATATTTATGTGATAATAATTATATCGCGCACGTATCTATTGAGAGCTTCGATTATTATATTATAAAAATTATACGTATCGCGATCAAATATTCTGCACATTATCGACTTATTTATTCGTCGCGTTTTCTCGTGAATTTTAAATCGCGATTTATCTTATAATTTAATCGTTGACTTATACATTGAAGCTTTGTTTATCTTTCCACGTCTTTGAATATTGTTTTTAATAGTTCGTGCAAAATGCTGGTAGTGCAAATATTTTCTTCTATAATTTAAAAGACGATCGATAACTATATTAATGAAAATCATTCGTTCCGTTATTTTCTATTAAACGTGGCCACAACGCGATTTTTAATTATATTTTAAAGCTTATAGAGCTCATTTCTTCTTATTCAGCTAATCATGCGCGAAATAGGATATGTATTTTATTCTCAATCGTGAAATTCGTATAAAGCCGCGTATATATTAATCGCAAATAAATCGGACAGTGAATTTTATGTTCATAAACAATACGGATCACAAATGTTTGCTAAAATATCTTCGTCTGTCAACATTTGTGTGATAATAATTATATCTCATGCGTGTCTATTGATTCGATTATTATATTATAAAAATTATGCGTATCTCGCAATTGTGTGTGTGTGTGAATATTCGATCATTGTCGATTCATTTATTCGTCGCGTTTTCTCGCGAATTTTAAATCGCAATTTATTTTGTAATTTAATCTTTGATTTACATCATAGCTTGTTCTATCTTTACACGTTTTAAATATTTCTTTTCATGGTCTGCACGAAATGCGTCAATAATGCAAATACTTTGTTCTACAATCGAAGAAATGATCAATAATTTTATTAATGACTCTTTTGATCATGATTATTTACGTTTATACGTTATTTATATAAAACTAATTAAATTCTATTATTCTATGTCGATTATTAATTATAAATATCGCTTAATTAATCATCACTAATCAGTCTTGTCTGGTCTATGTAAAAATTTTTAGTAAATTTTATATTATACGTATACTTTGGACACTTTCGTGTAATAAATTTTATTTTGTATTAAGTTTAAAATTATAGTTTATATTAAATTTGTATTATATTTTGTAATACATATTTCTGATGTATTGTATTTTATATATTCTGTATTAAATTTTGTAATATATATATTTGTAATGTAATTATTTTTATATTACATAATTTAATATTTTGTAATGTGTTTTTTATGTAATTGCAAATTAATTATAATTTACGTTGTATATATTATAATTATGTAATATATATTTTTTATATGTATTATATTCTCTGTTTAAAAACTCTATAAAAAAAAATAAAAAAAAATAAAAAAATTTTTCTCCTCAATTTTTCCTGCCCTGTATCTCCGCCTTAACGAAGGCATTTGCCAGGTGAGGAGGTTTCAGTACTCTCATGAACCTGATAGCTATGCCGGCGGTAACATACGCCGATATTCAAATAGTCTATTCTTATATTTAAAATCATTTGGACAACGTATGGGCACACATACATACACATATAGGTAAGTAATTTATAAAAATTATTTTTATAAAAATTATTATTTATCATATTTATATATTATTTTCAAAATAATGATTGTTATACTCTGGTGCTACCGGCATTTCGTGCACATAGCACGGAACAAAACCAGAAATTGTGCACCCTCTGAGAACATTCATGGACATTGGCTTTGTAGTTCATGTCCACGTTTTCAATGTCCATAAAGGGAATATCGCTTTCAGGGATCACCTAAAAACAGACCATGGCCGGTATTCATAGTCCGGTCTTATATTTAAGATCGTCTTTAGTTCATCTTCAGATAATCCATAGCCAATAAAATGATACATACAATATCTAAAGATGAACTTAAGACGATCTTAAATATAAGAACGGACTATGAATACCGGCCCATGACATCTCTCAGTCTTCTCTCTGCCTGGAAGCGATACTCCCTCTGTGGACATTAAAAACGTGAACATGAACTACAAAGCCAAAGTCCACGAATGTTCTCAGAGGGTAACATATATGTCTCTCTGATAATATAAATAATATAAATAAAAATATAAATAATTTAATTAATAATAATTTATTATATAAAAATATTAGTATGTTCTCTCTTTCCACGCTATTATTTATTTATTTATTTATGTGTGTTCTTTTTCTTCTCAACATCATTTATTTATTTTTTATTTATTTATTTATTTATTTATTTAGCTCGCTCTAAGTCAGTCTTCTAAAATGCAAAACTAAATATTATAGAATTTGACTTTGAAAATAAAATAATCGAATAAATTCAAATTATTAGCATAACGAAAGGTCCGTGATAAGTTATTTAATATATAATCAATTTTAATTAATTAATGAAAATACTTCTATAATTTAATATTCCGCGTTAGCGTATATTTTATAATATATAAAATATTTCGGCAACGAATTATCGATAACACGGTGTTCGACTTTGGCAATACAAAAAATAAACAGTAGCGCGCTATGTTAAAGCTTTAATATTAGAATTAACTATATTTCGACCAATGTTTTAATTTTCTCAATCCTTGTTATTAAACAATATACAATTTAATCGAAAATCGATTAAATGATAGAAATTCAAAATATTAAATAATTACTTTGATCGTTGCGATTTTTACGGACAAAATAATTATTATTATAATATTTAGAGTCACAAATATATTTCATCCGTGTTACTTTATCGTTCTACTTGACAATCTAAATGTAATTTGGATTGTGAGAGAACACGAAGTAAATCAATCGAATTATAGATGCAAATAATTAGCATAATGAAAGGATAAATTGTTTAATAAATAATTAATTTTAATCAATAAATTAAAATACTTTATTAATTTAATATTCCGCGTTAATGTACATTTTATAATATATAAAATATTTTGGCAACGAATTATTGATAACATGGTGTTCGACTTTGGCAATATAAAATATAAACAGTAGCGCGCTATGTTTCGGTTTTGTCTTTGACTCTCGAGTAATAAGGTAGTGGTGAGAAACGTTTCGTATTGTATTGTAATTTTTTTACTAAACACGATTACGATTAGTATCGAAACATAATTTGCTTTAAATATTAATATAAATTAATTAATTAAAAATTAATTCACGACATGAAACTGTATCGCAATTATAAATCTTTATCGAATCGCGATCATTCATTACCGTGATTAAAAATTGAAACAAAATATATATAAAAGGGGATAAGAGACTTAATTATGTTATGAACTTTCGATCATTGATGCTTATTATATTTCATTAACAATATTAGAATTAATTATATTTCGACCAATACCTTAAATTTTAACAATCTTTGTTAACTAAACAATGTACAATTTAATCGAGAATCGATTAAATGATAGGAATCCAAAATGTTAAATAATTGCTTCGATCGTTGCGATCTTTACGGACAATAATTACTATTTCAATACCTAGAGTCACAAATATATTTCATCCGTGTTACTTTATCGTTCTACTTGAAAATCTAAAAATAATTTGGATTATGAGAGAATACAAAGTAAAACAATCGAATTATAGATGCAAATAAATAGCATAACGAAAGGCTCCATGATAAATTGTTAAAAAATAATCAATTTAAATCAATAAATTAAAATACTTCTATAATTTAATATTCCACGCGCGAATATTTTATACATATTACAGAAAATATTTCGGCAACGAGAGAATTATCAATAACATCGTGTTCGACCTTGATAAACAGTATCGCGCTATTGTTAATACGTTACACGGCTTTATTATCATTCGCACAGTAACCTAGAGCAATAAAGTAGTGACGTTTCATATATTATCAAATTCTTCCTTTACATAGTCGACCCTGGCGATATAAACAGTACCGCGGTAATGTTCTTGACTTACGATCATTCGCTCAGTGGCTCTTGAGCAGTGAAGTAGTGATGTGAGACGTTTCATATATTATCAAATTCTTTCTCTAAACACAATTGCAAGTGCAACGAGGAACTTTTCGTGAATAAGTGTAAGTGCAACGAGGATTAAAGTGCCACGCGAAAAGAGCGAAGGAAGCAAAAGAAAAAAGGAGGTTTTGGAAGTGGATGGATCAATAAGATATGATGTAAGTCATTAATATAAATTATTTATCACATTCATTATTTATTATATTGTTGCGTCCCCGCGTCCCGTCCCGCTGAATGTATTCGTCACACGTTGAATTCTTTCAAAGAAGATCGTTTTCGCGCGCGTTGTCAAGATATTGTTATAAACAACGACTGTCAGAGAGTCTAAGCCCAGCTGTCAAGTTGTGACGCGGACGCGCGTCTATTTGTGATCCGTTTTACGATTATTCTGAATTCTTGTATGTTACTCGCGATTTATTAAAATTCTTGTGCACCTTAAATCGCGTTATTATTTACGAGTGCACGAGCGTCAGCGTATGTTATGTATTTTGTCGATTGGGTCGCGCGCGTTCGATATATATCGCGTTCGATATATACCGCGTTCCGCGGACGCAACAATATATAAATTATTTATCAATAATATATATATTCAAAATATACATATTTCTCGTTTCGTTTTATTTCTTTGATTGTGATTTAACAGTGATTTTAAATTGTAACATATATAATACATATACTTATAAAAAATATTCCATTTTATTTTAAAATAATTAAAACATTTATAAAATTTTTTATTAATTAATATTTTCAGATACTTTTATGTTTTATAAAACATTTCAAATTAATATATTTATTTAAATATTTCATATATAAAAAAATAGAAATTTTTTTATTTATCATATTTTTAAAAGTTTATATCTAAGAAATATAAATTATTTTGTAATTACGCAGTTTATAATATTAAAATATATCTATTTAAAAGTAAAAATGTAAAAATTAATTGCGCGCAATAATTAGGTTTAAAATCAATTATTTTGAACATTGCTTTGTATAATAGATGTTCTCTTATCCTTTATATTTTTATTTATCGTTTATATTTGCGAATTTAAATTTATGTACTATATTACAAAATAAATATCAAATTATGTATTATATTATATATAAAATTATATATAATATAACCCTCCCATGGGGTACACCTTGTCGCGGTGGGAGGGCTTAGTACTTGGATGGTGCCTTGAGGTTTATCTTAAATTTTTCTATTTATGATAAATCTTAAGGTGCCTGAATGGGAAGCTAAGTACCCTTTCGCGTCGTCGGTGCCGTCAACGTGCCGCGGACGGCAAGCGCTTCGTTACCGCGTTTTCGCGTTGTAGTATTCTCGCGTCGTCGCGTTTTCGCGGAACTTTTGGACTTTTCATATAAAATCCCAATTTCATTTATTGTCACGAGTCTCTACTTCCGATGCCAACTAACTGGGATGTTTCGAGTTTGCACACGTTGCTATGCAACGTACACTCTTGCTTCGTGCTTCGTCAAGTGATTCGGCCCGAATTAGTTAGAACTCGATCGATTGCTCGGAATGGTCGTCAATGGGTCCCTTCTCTTTGCTCGTCTACAGCCACACGCACTGCGTGTGTTAACCCTGTCGAGGAGTCGAGTGGATTCCCCTAGGCACGATTTTCGCTCGGTAAAAGGGGTTGCCTCCCCATTTTCTAAATTGCTGAATGTAAGCATTTAAAAAATGTGGGTATCCTCTTCTTTTGCCGTCTACTAGCCTGGTGTAGCATATAGCAACCGCGGGAGGCATAATATGTCCGGGCGGAGCACCTGAAATCGTGCTTAGCGGGTCCAGGTTCGATACGAGATAGGATAATTATGCGCGAAAAAGAGTTGGTGAACTTCATTTTCCTCTATTTCCGTCAATCGTTTCGTCTTCTTTCCGGTTTGGGCTTAGTCCTTGCTCGTTGTATCGTTGCAATCCCGACCGGTTGGCTCGAAGCTGATTCTTGTAAGTGAAATGGGATTTTCGCTCGTACCGAAACCGGGAGTGCCGTCTAATGTATAGGTATACATATTAAGTATATACATCGCGCGATCAAATATAAAATTTTTAATCGCATCGAAATAGTGCGAAAATCGTTAAGTATTCGCGCGTAAAATAGCGAAAATAGCGATATAAAAATATCGCTCGTGAGTGCGGGAGTGCCGTTGAAAGTATCGCGCGTCAACAACATGAGAGGAGAAGGAGGCCTGGGAGAGGCATCAGGCACCTGTGAAGCAACTCTATGGTAAATAAATTATCGATTATATATAATTATTTATTAATTGCGTACGCGCGATTTAAATTAAGTAATTAATCGCGTAATTTGATTTTTTATTTACATGACTTAAACAAGAGAAAAAGAGAGAAATTTTTACATAAAAACTGTAATTTAAAAGTTTCTACGTTCGAATAGCTTTTGATAGAATTATTAAATTATTACTTATCAGTAGAATTTTTCTCAAAATTTATAAAATTGTTTATCTGCTTATTATTTATGTGCGTCGGATATAAAATTAAATGCATATAATAATAATTTTTTGACCGTGACTACAATTTGAATCTTCTTTGTATGTTACAGACCAACAAATTATTGTCAGAGGAGGAAGAGGCCTGGGGGAGGCATCTTGCATCGGCGAAGCAACCTGATGGTGAATATTTATTATTTGTATATTAATTATTATAAATCGTACGCATAATAATTTGTTCATTTAATTTAATGGAATTAGAGAGAAAGAATTTTATAAATATAAAAATTTCTATTTAAAAAATAATTTCAAAATATATAAAATCTTCCCATACGTGTTTATATCTGCTTATTATTTTACACAACGGATATGAAATTCCGCACAATAATAATTTTTTGAAATATTGATTGTATATTGAACTTTGTTATAAATGAATTTTATATTTGTATGTTACACGTAGTTTTAACGACAACGTAGTTTCGATAACGACAACTCCGCTGCTGCACATCAATGCCACGGTGAGTGACAAAAACTTTTATTTAATTTTAAGGTAACGGTAGAGATTGTAGATAAATCCGTTGCCTTAAAATGGATGAGCTAGGATAGATTAAATAACTTTTAATAAATTCGTTCGAAATGTATTGCATCCATCGCGAAAATATATTGCAGTATTTTAATTATAAAGAAAGAAGATCGAGAAAAGATCATTTTTGTATAAATTTTATCTAATTTATTGAAAAGAACATTAAAAATTTTATCAATTACATCTGATGCTAATTTATTCTTATAACGCGTATTTATCTTATTCACTTATCTTATTCTAATTTCTTATAGCTCATCCATTATAGAATTTGTTGTAGATATTGTTTTTAAACTTGTAAAGCCAAATGATTAGTTAATGAAATAACTTGTAATATGATAAGTATTATACACATATTAATTTTATATTTTATTATAAATTATGCATTACTACAAAAATTTATTAATTATATATATTATTATAATATCAATCAATTTTTATTGATAATCTGCACAGAAAATTTTTATATTATAAAAATTTTATATATTATATTGGGCTGCTAACAACTAAAGTCAGGATAACCATTTACAATTGGGCAGGATACATATACAGATTAAATTAATATATACATATTGTGTCATTTCATTTTGCCGGCATTTATTAAAATAAATATAAACTGCAACGAGATAAAAATAAATATAAGCAGTTATGAAATATTAAAATATAGTATTAAAATAAATATACAAGCAATAATTATATAAATTACAATTGCATCTTTCGAGAGTGACAGTGTTATGTTAAATTCTGTGATACCCGGCATAAATTCTGCCCAATTATAAACGGTTGCTCTTGTTTCATATTTTACCATATGAAATATGGCCGTGTTAGCACTCTAATACAATATATAGAAATTTGTAATTTGGCTTTATTTCAGTTTAAAAAATGAAATTGAATTTATTTTTAAAAATAAAATCTAAATTATTAAAATTATTTTTTTCAGGAATATTAAGAAAATTGTAAATAATTATTAGTGTTTAAGTGTTTAAGAAATATCATGAATACATTCTTATGCAAATTACACCAAAAATTACATAATAATAATACACGAAAAATTATCCAAAGTATACGTATAATGATTATATAATAGTAATTCATTAAATTAACATATTTGATTCTATAGTATATATTTTTGAAATATTCATTAATAGAGTAACTGTTTGTATTTTCATATCAAAGAGTCATTAATAAATTCGAAATCTATTTATAAATTCCATATCGCGCGGAACTGAATATTCATGAAATAAATTATGATTACGAAAATACCGTGCTTTTCCGCGTTCTTTTCGCGTTTTTAGACGAGATTGCCATTTTAATAAAGGATCTTATTGCCGTCCCTCTCAAATAATATTCTCAAATATTGCTAATTAAAAGTAAAAAAATATCGAATAAGAGTATAAAGAGTCGATGTTAAGTTAGCGATTAAGTATTAGCTTCACAAAATTTAACGATCGCCTTCGATGTTATGAAATTGCGAGTCGATTATTATACGGATTTAATGATTTACTTTCAATTCGATTTATGTATTTACAAATTTCGTATCCGAAATAAATATTCGTAAAATTAATAAATTACGGAAACATATCATATTTATTTCCGCATTCTTTCCCTATTCTTAAACGAAATTGCCATTTTAATAAAGGATCTTACCGCTGTCCCTCTCGTGAAATAATATTCCTGAATATTGTGCGCTAATTAAATATAAAAAAATGTGGAATAAGAGTGTGAAAACTCGATGTGTGTTAAGTCAACGATTAAATATTAGCTTTATAAAATTAAACGATCACCTTCGATATTATAGAATCGCGAGTTAATTATTATCAATTTAATAATTTGTTTCTTCGGTTATATTTGTGTATTTACGAATTTCGTATGGGAAAATATTCATAAATAAATTAATAAATTACGGTTGCGAAAATATTACGGTGTTTTTCCCGCGTTCTTTTCGCCCTCTTAGACGAGATTGTCGTTTTAATAAAAGAGTTATCGTTGTTCCTTTCGTTAGATAAACGTTAATGAAAGTTGCGTGGCTCGTACCGCCGAGGAGTCGAAACGATTTTCATCATGGAGAATTATTTCTCATCGGTTCTTGTAAGATCCATTCGCGACGTCTAGTTCGGTGCCCTGTTAAAAATTGGGAATTTTTATTGTAAGAATGGAACTAATCCCAGGTTTTCCTGGCAATTTCCGACAGCAATGATTTCGGTAGTCATTCAACGACGAACGCCATGCGCTTCTTTAAAGTCGAATTAATTTAAGTAATATTATTTAGATGCGAGAGAAATGCATCTATTCTTTTCTTCGTTAAATATGCTCTGTCATTATTAAGATTGGAATTATTATTGTCTAATGCCAGAAAGGTTTAATAGTAGATTAAATATGGATATAGCATTGTGTATAAATTTCTATTTTTTAAGTAATTTCATATTATAATTAGTTTTTATTAACTTTTTGATAAAAATGATTACGAACGAATATATTTCATTAATTATTAATTAATTGTCATTTGAAAAATTATTTCTAGGTACTGGGGATATTAATATTAGTTTTTAGTTTCTTTTAAGAAACTATTTGCAGGTATTGGACATCCATCGCCATTTTAGAATATTAGTTTTTAGATATATACCATTTTATATATATGTATAATAAAATACATGCACAAATTAACGTATTCAAAATATTTTTATAATTTTTATTAATATGATATATTATATATACGCGAAATTATATATAAATGTTACATAAAATGTGCGAATACTTAAAAATTTAGAGACGAATCGAATGGGTACCCCTATATCAGTAAGATATTGATTAAAAGAAAAAAAATTATTAATTTAAACGTTATAAGAATAAGAATCTAGAGAATTAATCTAGAATTAATTATATATTTAAAATTATTTCATTTATTTTATTTTGCACACTATTCGAATTGAAACTTTTTAAATCTTGCTGTTATCGGGTTCGATTCGTCTCGCGCGCGCAAACGGTACCCCAAATTATGTGTTCGCACATTTAACACAAACTCCAATGATGCATGTATTTTATTATTTATAAATATAATCGTTCGTAATCACATTTCTATAAAAAAAAAAATCGTTATATCCATTTAATTTTCAATGAAGAAATATATTTCTTAGTAATGGAAGAACATGTTTTCTGACGTGCATATCAATTTCGTGAATTGAACATAATGACGAGGGATTGTCGTTGATTTATTACTGAAATCATTGCTATTGGGAATAGTCCGGAAGATCCGGGATTCGTTCCCTCCTACAGTGAAGTTCCCGACGTTCAATGGATCACTTAACTTTTCTTCGCAAATTGATCTTGCGAAATCTGATGTAGAAACAAGATGTTAATATCGTTCTCCATTTTTAAGGTCGCTCCTCTTTTTATCGGATATTACCGGTATATCATCCGCGTATCAAATGGCGTCGAATTATATTATAAAATTTATGCGCAATCGATTATTTTGAATATTATAGATTTATTTATTCGTTGCGTTTTATCGCGAATTTTAAATCGCGATTTATCTTATAAAAATTCGCACGTAAATCAGTCGATGAATTATATATTCGCAAACATTACAGACCTCAAATTGTCTATCGAAATATCTTCGCCTTTGTGTGATAATAATTATATCGCGCGCGTGTCTATTGAGGGAGCTTCGATTATTATATTATAAAAATTATAGATATCGCGGAATCGGTTATTCCGAATATTATCAATTTATTTATTTGTCGCGTTTCCTCAGGAATTTTAAATCGCGATGTGTCTTATATTTTAATATTATCTTATAATTTAATCGTTGACTTATACATCGAAGCTTTGTCTATCTTTTCACGTCTTTGAATATTGTTTCTAATAGTCCGCGCAAAATGCGCTAGTAGTGCAAATATTTTTTTCTACTATTTAAAAAACGATCGATAATTTTTTTAATGACTGTTTTAATCGCGATTATTTACAAATTGCGTGATAATTTGAGTGATAATAATTATGTCGCGCACGCGTCTATTGATGATTTCGATTATCGTATTATAAAAATTTTCCATTTTATCTTATTTAGTTAGTCATGCGCGAGATATGTATCTTATTTTAAATCGCGACGTTCATATAAAATTGCATATTAATCGCAAATAAATCGGATAGTGAATTTTATATTCGCAAATATTACAGACCTCGAATGTCTATCGAAATATATCTTCGCATTTATGTGATAGCATAATTACATTGCGCGCGTATCTATTGAGGACTTCGCGATTATTATATTATAACAAAAATTATACATATCGAATATTCCGTATATTATCAATTTATTTATTCGTCGCGTTTTCCCGCGAATTTGAAATCGCGATTTACCTAACTTAATCGCTGACTTACATCGAAGCTTTGTTTATCTTTCCACGTCTTTGA
The DNA here is from genome assembly GCF_025532165.1 of Camponotus vicinus. Lineage (NCBI taxonomy): Eukaryota > Metazoa > Arthropoda > Insecta > Hymenoptera > Formicidae > Camponotus > Camponotus vicinus. The sequence goes on along the minus strand of NW_028141978.1, from coordinate 11,992,192 downwards.
ATATTGTCGTTAATAGTCTGCGCTAGTAGGACAAATCTTTTTTTCTACTATTTAAAAGACGATAGATAATTTTATTAATGACTGTTTTATTCGCGATTGTTTACATTATTTAAATCTTATTAAACTCTACTATTACATTGATAGTTACAGATCAGATATAGTTAAATATGTAGTTAGAGTATTAGAGGGACGTTGATAAAATCATTCGTTCCGTTATTCTCTATTAAACGTGGTGATAACGCGATTTTTTAATTATATATTAATTATATATTAAAATTGTAAAGTTTTAAGATTTATTTTACTTCATTGAATTAATCATGCGCAAGATGTAATATGTATTTTCAATATGCGTTTTCTCAATCGCGACATTTATATAAAATAGCGTATTAATCGCAAATAAATCGCAAATAAATTCGCAAATATTACATACCTTAAATGTCTATCGAAATATCTTCGCACTTGTGTGTGATAGTAATTATATCGCGCGTGTCTATTAGGAGCTCCGATTATATTATAAAAATTATACATATCGCAATCAAATATTTCGAATATTGTCGATTTATTTATTTGTCGCGTCTTCTCGCGAATTATAAATCGTGATTTATCTTCTAAAAATTCGCAAATAAATCAGACAATAAATTCTATCAATGATAAATTCTTGAACGTCGCCAGTAGATAAAATAAATGAAAGTAATTTAATCGACCACACCGGCAATATTTATTGATGAAAAAATTCACAACGTTTCGACCATGGGTTTTGGTCCTTATCAAGTGAACTGAAATTATTACAAATAATATAAACAAATGAATTACAATAAGATGTGACCAAAAAATGGAGAAAGAAGAAAAAATCATATACATACATTGTCTTAGGTAACTAATACGTGGTGAGAAATAAAGAAATCACTGTGTCAAGTCATGTCGACCTCTCGATCCAACACAAAGAGAAAGACTAAACCGCCTTTATTAGTCTATCATAAATATCGTTTAAACTTTCAGTGTCCTTTTGTAAGTTAACAGTGTTGTCAGACTTTTTGATGAAAAACATTTCAGCAATTTCTCTCTTTCTCACATGTCTCTCATTATGCAGAATAATCGGTGTTGACCAATCGAAGTCATGATTAAGTTCCAGTTTATGTTTGCTAACCACAGAAAGATTGCTTTCGTGCAATTTAATGTTGTTGCAATGTTCTTTGATGTTGCTGCACTTTTTACTAATATTCCTAAAGATTTAGTTGTAAATGGTGTTACTAAACGTTGGAATTACATTGCGCCTAACACTAAATTTAGCTTGTCTCAGTTTTTATACGCGATTGAAACGGTTTTGGATTCCACTAGTTTTTCGTTTAATGGACAGTTTTACGAACAGATTTTTGGTAGCCCCATGGGGTCTCCCTTGTCACCTATTTTGGCAAATATCGTGATGGATGATCTAGAAACGCATTGCTTGAGTTTATTGAGCTTTGATGTGCCGCTGTATTATAGATATGTTGATGACATTTTTACCATTGTTCCACGCTCAAAAATTGACGAGATTATATCGACTTTCAATGACTATCATCAACGTTTGACATTTACACATGAAACTGAGTTTGATTCGCGTATTGGTTTTTTGGACACGACTGTTATTCGCTCGGATGGTCGGCTTTTGACGGATTGGTACAGAAAACCTACTTGTTCTAATAGATACACTAATTTTCATTCCAAACATCCGTTTAAATATAAAATTAACACCATTTATAGCCTTGTTGACCGCGCAATTTTATTATCTGACGCTCGATTTCATTTTAAGAACATCGATATTATTAAACAGATTCTTTCCAACAATTGTTTTCCAACTCAAATTACAAACCGTTACGTTAAAAAAAGACTAGAATTTTTGAAACATCGCGACAATGTAAATATGAATACGGAATGTGATAATGCGACTACATCATGTTACATCTCGTTGCCGTTTGTAGAGAGCTTGAGCGATGAGATTAGTCGCCTTTTTAAAAATGTTGGTCTGAAGGTTGTCTATAATGTACCTAATAAACTGAATTCATTAATCAAACGTGGAAAAGATAGATTTCCTATTAATAACAGGACTGAGGTCGTTTACAAGTTAAACTGTAAAAATTGTAATATGTCATATATTGGCCAAACAAAAAGACATTTAGGCACTCGTATCAAAGAACATTGCAACAACATTAAATTGCACGAAAGCAATCTTTCTGTGGTTAGCAAACATAAACTGGAACTTAATCATGACTTCGATTGGTCAACACCGATTATTCTGCATAATGAGAGACATGTGAGAAAGAGAGAAATTGCTGAAATGTTTTTCATCAAAAAGTCTGACAACACTGTTAACTTACAAAAGGACACTGAAAGTTTAAACGATATTTATGATAGACTAATAAAGGCGGTTTAGTCTTTCTCTTTGTGTTGGATCGAGAGGTCGACATGACTTGACACAGTGATTTCTTTATTTCTCACCACGTATTAGTTACCTAAGACAATGTATGTATATGATTTTTTCTTCTTTCTCCATTTTTTGGTCACATCTTATTGTAATTCATTTGTTTATATTATTTGTAATAATTTCAGTTCACTTGATAAGGACCAAAACCCATGGTCGAAACGTTGTGAATTTTTTCATCAATAAATATTGCCGGTGTGGTCGATTAAATTACTTTCATTTATTTTATCTACTGGCGACGTTCAAGAATTTATCATTGATTTTACGCTCCTGGACCTAATTATGGAGCTTCCGCAATCTAACATGTTTTTCCAAATGATTACGAATCGGTTTGGCAATACTTACACGACCTTGTTGAAGTCATGGATTAACAATAAGAGGAAGATCTGTACCGCTAATCAACAACTTATTTTCTTACTTCGATGCAGGAGCCACGATTTAATTCCTTCCCATATTGACAAGTTAAAGGCCAACATCACATTTCATAGTAGCAGCATCAACCGTTCTTTTGAAAAAACCACTAAGAAATTCCGCTATAGATTGCTGAATTTAGAAATTAAAGATCTTAATTTTAACCTAAATTATTTGCGTGCCAACGTTGAAAGGATCGAAAGAGCACTCAGTGAAGGTTTACCACGAGATCTTGTTCTTAGATTTTTTGAGTTCAATGAACGGAGGTTCTTAAGAATTACCAACAGATTAAAATCTAATTTAATCAAGAAATTCAACAATTTGACTAATAATAATAAAGCTTTTAATCCTTTCAACAATATCGACACAGCGCGTTGGCTGATTAACATTAGTGGTAAGAATATTCCCGATAGAGTTTCTGAACTTCTGAGTCTTGGTGACAATTTTGGGTTACCGGTGCATCAGTCTTTTAAGAGCGACCGCTTGGGTGTTGTTCTTGAGACTTTGAAGAACTTTGAAATCAATTATAATCGCATCCCCAGGGAAGCTGTTGAAATGACCAGAATTTCGATCGCCAATTCTCTCCAAAAATTCCTTTGTGAGAGTAAGCATATTAGCTCTGTAGACAGATATATTCTTAAGGGATTCTCTCTTTGTAAACGGTTCTTGCGTGATAATGATGATTTGTTTGTCACCAGGGCTGATAAGGGTCAAGTCACAGTAATCATGGACAAAAGTGATTATGTGAGTAAGATGGAGGCTCTTTTGGGTGATCAATGTACTTATAGAAAATTGAATAAGGATCCGATCAGAAAATTAACCAATAGAATTAATACTATTATTAAGTCCTGGCGAAGTAACGATTTAATTAATGAGACTACATATAGAAAATTAAACTCTACTAATGGTAACTTGCCGCGGTGTTATGGTCTGCCTAAGATTCACAAAGCGGGTTTTCCACTACGGATTATTGTGTCATCACTTGGCAGTCCGTTATATAATGTTGCGCAATACATTCACGATATACTACAGATTTCGATTTTGGAACCTAAATCTCACATTAAGGATGGTTGGACTTTTGCCAATAGTTTGAAAGATAAATTTATTAACGATGACGATTTAATGATTTCACTTGATGTTGCTGCACTTTTTACTAATATTCCTAAAGATTTAGTTGTAAATGGTGTTACTAAACGTTGGAATTACATTGCGCCTAACACTAAATTTAGCTTGTCTCAGTTTTTATACGCGATTGAAACGGTTTTGGATTCCACTAGTTTTTCGTTTAATGGACAGTTTTACGAACAGATTTTTGGTAGCCCCATGGGGTCTCCCTTGTCACCTATTTTGGCAAATATCGTGATGGATGATCTAGAAACGCATTGCTTGAGTTTATTGAGCTTTGATGTGCCGCTGTATTATAGATATGTTGATGACATTTTTACCATTGTTCCACGCTCAAAAATTGACGAGATTATATCGACTTTCAATGACTATCATCAACGTTTGACATTTACACATGAAACTGAGTTTGATTCGCGTATTGGTTTTTTGGACACGACTGTTATTCGCTCGGATGGTCGGCTTTTGACGGATTGGTACAGAAAACCTACTTGTTCTAATAGATACACTAATTTTCATTCCAAACATCCGTTTAAATATAAAATTAACACCATTTATAGCCTTGTTGACCGCGCAATTTTATTATCTGACGCTCGATTTCATTTTAAGAACATCGATATTATTAAACAGATTCTTTCCAACAATTGTTTTCCAACTCAAATTACAAACCGTTACGTTAAAAAAAGACTAGAATTTTTGAAACATCGCGACAATGTAAATATGAATACGGAATGTGATAATGCGACTACATCATGTTACATCTCGTTGCCGTTTGTAGAGAGCTTGAGCGATGAGATTAGTCGCCTTTTTAAAAATGTTGGTCTGAAGGTTGTCTATAATGTACCTAATAAACTGAATTCATTAATCAAACGTGGAAAAGATAGATTTCCTATTAATAACAGGACTGAGGTCGTTTACAAGTTAAACTGTAAAAATTGTAATATGTCATATATTGGCCAAACAAAAAGACATTTAGGCACTCGTATCAAAGAACATTGCAACAACATTAAATTGCACGAAAGCAATCTTTCTGTGGTTAGCAAACATAAACTGGAACTTAATCATGACTTCGATTGGTCAACACCGATTATTCTGCATAATGAGAGACATGTGAGAAAGAGAGAAATTGCTGAAATGTTTTTCATCAAAAAGTCTGACAACACTGTTAACTTACAAAAGGACACTGAAAGTTTAAACGATATTTATGATAGACTAATAAAGGCGGTTTAGTCTTTCTCTTTGTGTTGGATCGAGAGGTCGACATGACTTGACACAGTGATTTCTTTATTTCTCACCACGTATTAGTTACCTAAGACAATGTATGTATATGATTTTTTCTTCTTTCTCCATTTTTTGGTCACATCTTATTGTAATTCATTTGTTTATATTATTTGTAATAATTTCAGTTCACTTGATAAGGACCAAAACCCATGGTCGAAACGTTGTGAATTTTTTCATCAATAAATATTGCCGGTGTGGTCGATTAAATAAATTCTATATTCGCAAATATTATAGACCTTAAATGTCTATCGAAATATCTTCGCACTTGTGTGTGATAGTAATTATATCGCGCGTGTCTATTAGGGGCTCCGATTATATTATAAAAATTATACATATCGCAATCAAATATTTCGAATATTGTCGATTTATTTATTTGTCGCGTCTTCTCGCGAATTATAAATCGTGATTTATCTTCTAAAAATTCGCAAATAAATCAGACAATAAATTCTATATTCGCAAATATTATAGATATCAAATGTCTCGAAATATCTTCGTATTTGTTTGATAATAATTATGTCGCGCTGTCTATTGGCGGTTTCGATTATCGTATTACAAAAATTATGCATATGGTAATCGAATATTACTAATATTATCGATTTATTTATTCGTTACCGTTTTCTCGCGAATTTTAAGTCGTTATTTATCTTGTATTATGCGCCAATAATGCAAATACTTTCTCCTACAATCGAAAAAACGATCGATAATTTTATTAATGACTCTTTTGATCACGATTATATATATTTACGTTACATAAAACTTATTAAATTCTATTATTGCATATCAATAATTAATAATGAATATCGCATAATTCACCAACGCTAATCAGTCTTGTTTTGACTATGTAGAAATTTTTAATAAATTTTATATTATACGTATATTTTGGATACTTTCGTGTAATTCTTTGTAATAAATTAAAATTATTTTTAAGAAATTAAATTGAATTTATTTTTAAAAATGTTTTAAAAGTGAAATTTAAATTATCAAAATTATTTTCAAGAAGATCAAACAAATTGCATAATTATAGATGTTCAAGATACTTTTTAACATGTTATATTTTATTTAGAAATTAAAAATATATAAATATATAATTTACACATATATATATATGATATATAACAATAAGTCCAAATGTTAATGCTGTCAATATCAAATTATTTATGTTATTAAACATTTGAATAAATCGAATCCATTTATTTGATATTGATAACATTATAAATTGTATTTTGTAAATTGTAAATAGTTATAATTGTATATTAATTATAATCTAATATTGATGTTTTTAATTATTGACATAAATGTGTATAAAATACAATTATAACTATAACTTAATGATATGCTTTCCGTTAAATTTATCTATTTATGAATTCCATATCGCGCGTAACTAAATAATCCTAAAATAAATTAATAAATTATGATTGTGAAAATACCGTGCTCTTTCCGCGTTCTTTTTGCGTTTTCAAACGAGATTGAATTAATAAAGGATCTTATCGCTATCTCTCTCGTCAGATAATATTGCTAAATATTGTTAATTAAATATAAAGAAATATGGAATAAGAATGTGAAGATTCGATGTGATAAGTCAACGATTATTACGAAATATTAGCTTCACAAAATTTAATGATCACCTTCTATATTATAGAATCGCGAGTTAATTATTATGAATTTAATAATTTGTTTCTTCAGTTATATTTGTGTATTTACGAATTTCGTATCGAAAAATATTCATAAATAAATTATAAATTACAGTTGCGAAAACACCGTGTTTTTCCCGCGTTCTTTTCACGTTCTTAGACGAGATTGTCGTTTTAATAAAAGAGTTATCGTTGTTCCTTTCGTTAGATAAACGTTAATGAAAGTTGCGTGGTTCGTACCGCCGAGGAGTCGAAACGATTTTCATTATGGAGAATTATTTCTCATCGGTTCTTGTAAGATCCATTCGCGACGTCTAGTTCAGTGCCCTGTTGAAAATTGGGAATTTTTATTGTAAGAATGGAATTAATCCCGGTTTTTCCTGGCAATTTCCGAAAGCAATGATTTCGGTAGTCATTCAACGACGAACGCCATACGCTTCTTTAAATTCGAATTAATTTAAATAATATATATTTAGATGTGAGAGAAAATGCATCTATTTTTTTCTTCTCGTTAAAAATGTTCTGTCATTATTAAAGTTGGTATTATTATTGTCTAATTCCAGAAAGATTTAATAGTAGATTAAATATGGATATAGCGTTGTGTATAAATTTTTATTTTTCAAGTAATTTCATATTGTAATAGTTTTTATTAACTATTTGATAAAAATGATTACGAACGAATATATTTTATTATTAATTATTAATTATTTCTAGGTACTGGGGATATTAATATTAGTTTTTAGTTTCTTTTAAGAAACTATTTGCAGGTATTGGACATCCATCGCCATTTTAGAATATTAGTTTTTAGATATATACCATTTTATATATATATGTATAATAAAATACATGCACAAATTAACGTATCCAAAATATTTTTATAATTTTTATTAATATGATATATTATATATACGCGAAATTATACATGAATGTTACATAATATGTGCGAATACTTAAAAATTTTGAGACGAATCGAATGGGTACCCCTATATCAGCAAGATATTGATTAAAAGAAAAAAAATTATTAATTTAAACATTATAAGAATAAGAATCTAAAGAATTAATCTAGAATTAATTATATATTTAAAATTATTTGATTTATTTTATTTTGCACACTATTCGAATTGAAATTTTTTAAATCTTGCTGTTATCGGGTTCGATTCGCGTCGCTCGCGCAAACTGTACCCCAAATTATGTGTATTCGCACATTTAACACAAACTCCAATAATGCATGTATTTTATTATTTATAAATATAATCGTTCGTAATCACATTTCAATAAAAAAAATCGTTATGTCCATTTAATTTTCAATAAAAAAACATATTTCTTAGTAATGGAAGAACATGTTTTCTGACGTGCATATCAATTTCGTGAATTGAAGATAATAACGAGGGAATTGTCGTTGATTTATTACTGAAATCATTGCTATTGGGAATAGTCCGGAAGATCCGAGATTCGTACCCTCTTACAGTGAAGTTCCCGACTTTCAATGGATCACTTAACTTTTTTTCGCAGATTGATCTTGTGAAATCTGATGTAGAAACAAGATGTTAATCGTTCTCCATTTTTAAGATCACTCCTCTTTTTATCGGTTAATACCGGTATGTCACTCGCGTATCTGCAATTGAATATTATCGATTTATTTATTTGTCGCGTTTTATCGCGTATTTTAAATCTCGATTTATCTTATAAAAATTCGCAAGTAAGTCGGTCGGTGAATTGTATATTCGCAAACATTACAGACCTCAAATGTTTGTTGAAATATTATTGATTTTCTATATTTATGTGACAATAATTTTATCGCGCACGTATCTATTGAGAGCTTCGATTATTATATTATAAAAATTATACGTATCGCGATCAAATATTCCGCATATTATCGACTTATTTATTCGTCGCGTTTTCTCGTGAATTTTAAATCGCGATTTATCTTATAGTTTAATCGTTGACTTATACATTGAAGTTTTGTTTATCTTTCCACGTCTTTGAATATTGTTTCTAATAGTTCGTGCAAAATGCTGGTAGTGCAAATATTTTCTTCTATAATTTAAAAGACGTTCGATAACTATATAATCAAAATCATTCGTTCCGTTATTTTCTATTAAATGTGGCCACAACCCGATTTTTAATTATATTTTAAAGCTTATAGAGCTCATTTCTTCTCATTCAGCTAATCATGCGCGAAATAGGATATGTATTTTATTCTCAATCGTGAAATTCGTATAAAGTCGCGTATATATTAATCGCAAATAAATCAGACAGTGAATTGTATGTTCATAAACAATACGGATCACAAATGTTTGCTAAAATATCTTCGTCTGTCAACATTTGTGTGATAATATTTATATCTCATGCATGTCTATTGATTCGATTATTATATTATAAAAATTATGCGTATCTCGCAATTGTGTGTGTGAATATTCGATTATTGTCGATTTATTTATTCGTCGCGTTTTCTCGCGAATTTTAAATCGCAATTTATTTTGTAATTTAATCTTTGATTTACATCAAAGCTTGTTCTATCTTTACACGTTTTAAATATTTCTTTTCATGGTCTGCACGAAATGCGTCAATAATGCAAATACTTTGTTCTACAATCGAAGAAATGATCAATAATTTTATTAATGACTCTTTTGATCATGATTATTTACGTTTATACGTTATTTATATAAATTAATTAAATTCTATTATTCTATGTCGATTATTAATAATAAATATCGCGTAATTAATCATCACTAATCTGTCTTGTCTGGTCTATGTAAAAATTTTTAGTAAATTTTATATTATACGTATTATACTTTGGACACTTTCGTGTAATAAATTTTGTTTTGTATTAAGTTTAAAATTATAGTTTATATTAAATTTGTATTATATTTTGTAATACATATTTCTAATGCATTGTATTTTATATATTCTGCATTAAATTTTGTAATATATATATTTGTAATGTAATTATTTTTATATTACATAATTTAATATTTTGTAACGTGTTTTTTATGTAATTGCAAATTAATTATAATTTACGTTCTATATATTATAATTATGTAATATATATTTTTTATATGTATTATATTCTCTGTTTAAAAACTCTATAAAAAAAAATAAAAAAATTGTTCCTCCTCAATTTTTCCTCCCTTGTATCTTCGCCTTAACGAAGGCATTTGCCAGGTGAGGAGGTTTCATAGCACGGAACAAAACCAGAAATTGTGCACCCTCTGAGAACATTCATGGACATTGGCTTTGTAGTTCATGTCCACGTTTTCAATGTCCATAGAGGGTGTATCGCTTTCAGGGATCACCTAAAAGCGGGCCATGACAACTCTCAGTCTTCTCTCTGATTCAAGAGTGTATATTACATACCAATGTATAAATGTGATTTACTTCAAAATTAATTTTCATGCATTAATTATATAGCAAAAGATAATTTTTTAAATATTCTACAAAAATTGAAACATATTTTTTAAAATTGCGTTGATATATATTCTCATATTGATAATTATATAATAAAAACAAAATTGCAGACTAAAATAAAGATTATCTAAATTCTTTTAGCATACAAACATATCCTGAATAAATATACATTTTTATAATTTACTATACTTATTAAATATTAAAATTAAATACATATAAATAGTTTATTTTTTAGTTAGACCTAAAACATTTATTTTATTTTTATAGTTTATCTCTCTCATGGTTTTTTTTACATCTAAAAAATATCCCAGTGAGAAATGATAAGTCGGATAGACGTCTAAGACGTTTAATAAACGTCTATTAGACATCTATTAAACGTCTTAGACGTCTATTCGACTTATCATTTCTCACTGGGATAACTATAGTTCAATGGGGATCACCTAAAAGCGGGCCATGACATCTCTTGTTCTTCTCTCTGATATGTATATAGAAGAAAAAAGAAGACAGAAAAGAGAGAATACAAAAAAAGAAGACTTTTTAGGTGGTAAATTATTTTATTTATCTAGGCACGATACACTGGAACATGACGGTATGCAATTACGCACCAATCGCAATCATATAAATACGCTAAATATAAATGCACGAACGTGCAAGAATCTCAGAGAATAATTAAAATAATTTCATTCAAATTATTCGGCAATGACTATCGCGCCGCGTTCTTAGAATATATAATATATAATCTTCGCATTATAGAAAATAAATACAGCCGTTTGATATCTCTTTCCCATCTTTTTGCTTCTTAAATTAGATGTACAATTATTTTACGGAAATTAAATGTACACACAATTTATACACAAATTAAAATTGTACGAACAAAGAGAAACGATTTCGTGATATTTATTTTCAAAAGATATCTCGGAATAAAAAAACAGATCCAAGCAACTTTGCAATAAGTAGCCTCGCAATTATTTTTCACGTATTTTCTTTCGAAAATGTTAAATCAATCTTCTGTTCACTCCTTTTTATTTGGAAAAATACACAATTTTGCCTATATACATATATATATCTGAACAGATGATTGTATGTGTTTTCGTTTCTCTTATAAGTATATACACCATATATTGTTTATGTAACGCTGTAATTTCTTTAATATGCATTGTTGCAATAGAGAGAAATTGAAATTTTATAATTGGAAGAAGAGCGAAAGTATCTTTCCTCTTTTGTAACATATATCTTTTCAATAATTTTTTGCATCTAGATATGTAATATAAATTCTGAATTATATAAGATGATAGATTACATTGAAATATTGTTGTAGAATTACATGACGATTTGTCTTCTAGCAACAGAATATTATAAAAGCGCTGTTATCTGTTTCTCTGCGAAGCAACGCATATTCGAATTTTTGAACATTTGAAATATCATTACAGAATTAAACCTGAAATACATCCTTAAATACGTATTAAACAATAACACAATGCGACGACTGTTCTTTTTTTTACTTCGGCAAACTCGTACTTGCTTCGCAAGTATTTTACAAACACACATATTTTTCCCAATAAAACTAATCGCGCGGTGAGACAGCTTTTATTTACACAATCATATATATTTACATTAATTACAAGTATATCTCACATCGCGAATATAGTAACTTGTTTAAAAAAACCAATATCTGCGTGGAGACTTCCGTTATAGTTAATTCGCAGTCTCGTATTTGTTGCATGTGAAAATGCTCAGTCACGAAAGACAAATTCAGCGGTACGACATTGGTGTTACATTACTTACACATTTGAAAAAAAAGATAAAACTTATGCACAGAATAGTTTTTTCTTTTTTTTATCAAATTGAATCGCATTAATTATAAGATAGAGGAAAGGGGAAGAAACAAGAAAGAACGCGTTCCGCTCGCGATAGTTGTTCTCTCTCTCTCTCTTTCTCTCTCTTTCTCTCTCTCTCTCTCTCATTACAATATTTCAGGGAATAGATATAATATATAAAAATCTTGCTACAATTATATATAAACCGATCTCTACGGTTTGTATCAATTGTATAATTGAGTCAGCTCGTCTCCTTATGATCACTCTCAACTTCCTAAATATACACGCACATTTTTGGCGCACGCACGCACGCACGCACGCACGCACATGCACGCACGCACGCACGCACGCACGCACGCACACGCACGCACACGAAGAGAGACAGAGACAATATATATACACATATATATAAGGCACAGAATATACATTATATTTTATACACACGTACGAGCAGTTGCACAACTCCGATAAATTAAGAAAGAAGGTGAAAGAGTAAAGAGATAAAAGGAACTTATATGATATATGTAAATTGAGCTCCATGTGAAAAACAACAGCGTACAACATGTAAACTAAACATGTTTTTAAATATATATATATATATATATATATATACATATTTTTAATATATATATATATATATATATATATATATATATATATATATAATATACATACATATATATAATATTATATTATATATAATATATAATGCTATATAATATTACATACATATACATATATAAAATGATTATCTTGAGGATATTAATAGCTTCAATAGCGTCTGGTTTTGTACAAAAGTAACATAATATAAACAAAGTAATACTTTTATTAACAAATTGTTAATATTATTATGTATATTTACATATATAAATTGTATATATCGTAAATTATATTTGTCAGATGAGATTAATTAATATCCTCGATGATAATTATTTATCTATTTATATATCTATTTATATATGCGATGATTTTAATCTTTGTTTCGAAAATGTTTTTATAGCGAACAAAGCATGATTACAGGAATATTAATTACTTTGTGCCCTAATATTATCACAAAAAATGAGTCAGCATCTTGTTCTAATTAAAAATGTTCTATAGCATAATTAGCATCATTTTCGAGATATTATATACTGACCCATCTACTATTTTTGCGAGTCTTAATAATTACGAAAGATCGTATATACATTTCGCTCTGTCGTATTACTCGGGGTGACAATAGAAAAGTATAGCTTACATCTACTGTGATTATGCATCTACTGTATGTACAGTAAACGCTTTTATTTAATCTGTAATTGTATCATGTTTTATTCTGACATAATTTTTTGAATTAAAATTATAATAAATTATATATTAAACGTGATGTTATAGTATTATAATAATTTGTGAAGTTATAACTAAGAACATGATCGAAGATCTAGAGGAAACATAGCAGTATCAATAGCAGTATCATTAATTTTCTATGGTGAATTATTAAAAAATACTTTTAATAATTCTCAATCAATCATTAATAATGTCTATGAATCCTCGAGAAAATTTCCGATATAATTTTTAAGATTTTCATATTTTCTTTAAATTAAACTATTTATAAGTGAAGACTCATGTTACACGAGAGAATCACGGAATGTGTGTGTCGTTCTTAAATACGATTATATATTACATTAAACAGGCGCCTGTGTGCAAGAGTAATACTGTAGATAGACAGTGTCTTTATTAACAGTATATAATACCGTACTTAGAATATTTAAGATTAGAAAATGCTACGCGCGTTCTCGTGTGCTCGATCGTCGAAAGTCATTGACTACATAATAATATTTTTGGTATATAAGATGAATTGTATGCATATGTAAGATAAGACTTTCCTTGTTTTTTAGATTGCAGCCTTTCCTTCTTATTACAAGTGCGACAATTAAGTTGCATTATTCGAATGGAGCCAATCAGTTGTAAATCCGATGTCATTCCACTGTTTTGTCCTTTCCGTGCTGTTATTTATCACAACCGAAACAAAATACTCGAATAAATAAAGTTTTAAAATGTGACGTTCTGTTAATGCAAAGTTATAAATAATGATGACTCATCGAGGTTACTCGCGAAGGAGTCCTAGAAAATTTATATCAAATATTCCTCAGTCTTAGCAATTTTTTTCCTTTATTCGTAAATAATTACGCGCGTATAAAGTTCTTTCAATGCTTATAGACAGAAAAAGAACTGTATAATATATTTTTTATGCCGTTGGATGTAATATGCGATGTAAGTATGTAATATAATTGTAATAGATAATTTAGAGATTGCAAATTTTTAATGTGTTTAACTTGTCTAGATACAATTATATATTTAAATCAGCCCAAGTTCATCAGTCAATATAAATTGAGATTTGATATTTTAAAAATTTCAAGTAAGACATAAGTTAAATGATGTATATAAGAAGTAAAAAAAAAAAAAAAATATATATATATATATATATATATATATATCTATTTAAATATATATATATATATATATATATCTAGATATATATATATATAGATAGATATATAGATCTAGATATATAGATCTAGATATAGATCTAGATATATAGATAAATATATATAGATATATATATATATATATATCTATTTAAAATGTAAAACTCATCATAGGGTTAAATTAAATGACCGTGAAAGATATTCATGTACATATCGCAAAGAAAGCGATCATAAGTGTGAATGATAATAGTATATAGACTATAAAGATAATAGTATATAGACTATAATTTTACTTATGACTTCGTCAAATTATTAAAAAGATTTAATAAATTGTACATTAATATAACGCTAACAGTATAATTTAAAAACTTTTAGAAAATATTAAATGGTCAAATTTTTCTATAATAAAGGACAAAACTAATTTAAATTTAAGTTTAAATTTATTTATTAATTTAAATTTAAATAAATTTTTCGACATAGATATACAAAATTTTATACAATTATATACATTTTTAAATTATTTTAATACTCTGCAAATAAATAGGAGAAAACTTGCTTTGATAATATTTGCATCGTATAAATAATTTATGTAATATTTATATAATAATTGCAACAGTATATTAAATTGCAGTATTTCTCAATATAATATATCTGAATTCTTGAATAAGAAACGTGATTTTAATAGTCGGTCACAAGTCACGAAGTTGCATCGAAATTGACACTGTCGTTCATAACTTTCACCGAAAGTAATCTTGTAGACGTACTGATGTATACGAGGCACCATTTTATTATATACAACCGTATTTGCTACGAGGAGAATATATTTGACCGGTGAAAAATACGTGGTATGATTCTTTTACATGCTAGGTTCCTTTTTATGAGGAGGATGCTGGAGGATTACTGTCGAGAGAATTTGAAAGAGTCGCGATGTTTGCTGACAACAAAGATGATAACAATGATGAAATACGTTTATCGCGGGAGCATGACATGTCATGCTTTATAAACTCACCGAATACTTATGTAATAATTCGTTCGGCACCATTGAGTTGGCATAATTTGAGGAGAAAGAGGACGACTCTATCCTATGCAGCGAACGTTCTTCAGCGAGCTCTGCATGCGAAAGGGCCGCATAGAACGTACGTGAACACGCTCCCGGGGTTCGTGAACGAATCGCAGTATCGGATCGTTGCGAATCCGCCGTGTGACGAAGTTTGACGACGACATAGACGACAGAGATCGTACGTAGTTTCGTCGTATGGAACATCTGTATAGCACATGCCGTCGTGCCGGCAACTCCACGGGCTACACGGCACAGCCTTTTCTCGTGCCGTACAGCACCTTCAGCTCCGGCATGATGATCTTTTTGATAAGCGCGTTCGTCTTGGCGGTGAGCATGTCACGATGCGTATCCTTTTTAAAGATCTTGATGCCGGGCCGGTGCACCAAGAAAGCGTTGTCGAGGATGAGAAAGTCATAATCAAGAACGCAAAGCGCGTAACCCTATTTGCAAATGATAAATGATTAATATATAACTACTATAAAGTATGTAAAATTATCGAGAAAAAGAGTTTTATCTCTATATGTAAGATGCAGTTATTTTACTTTGAATATATTACATTTATTATATATTAAAACTTAATTATTATTTTGAATGATACTATATATAATTTTAGAGAATTATTTATCTTTTTTTAGTATCTCTTGATGATTAAGTGACATTTTTTGTTGAATTGCTTTAATTCTGGATAATTTATGTAAATACGTACTTGCGTCATTTTATCACTCTTTCCTTCCCAACTGAGTCTCTCGTCGTAAAGAGGATCGTTATTGGTCCCGATGAAGATCGGCTCCCAGTGAACAAAGCTGCCAGTTCTCTTGCCGACGTGGAAGACATGCAGATCCTCCGTTTCTGATGCTTCCTGCCACTCCTTGCTCTTCGGCACATTATGGCAGCCGGAGCATAACTTCTTATGGAATGGTATGGCGGTGCCCGCTTTCAGCATCTGTATCTACAAATTTTTACAGAAATTCTCAAAAAAAAGGCTGCGCGAAAAACTTTCATAAACATTATACGATTTATATTTTCTCATTTCGAAAATATATTTCCGCCATTTAAACATAAATAAACAAGGAACAAATCATTAGACACATCAGACTCGCACGCGATTATTAGCTTCGACTCTTGACGACTCCGACACGCATCAGCGGAAAAAAAAGAGAAAAAATATAACAAGTAACGTGCATCATACAAGTCGCACATCGAGATTACAATCGCTCTCTGTTATACCGCTCTAATTCTGACTGCGATGCGACAAAAGGTGCATTGTGCCGTGCGATACACACGACGGCCGGACAATAGCGACGCTAATTCTACGTATCAAGGTCCACGGTCAAAGGAAGCTCCATTGATTCACCGCCGACCCTCGCCTACACTATTAACGCATAGTCGGATATACCCTCGTCGTGCTCTCTTTCGCACGTGCTTAATTGTCGCCGAGGGACGACGGCTTATCATATAACAAATTGCATGCGAGCTACGCGAAAGACAGACGACATACCAGATGCGTCTTGTTGTTGGGCGGCTGACTCTTCTCATCTACTTCGAAAATCGACAGCACGAAGACCTTAGGATTGGGCTTGTGAAGGGCCGGCTGATCCCTTTTGCGAATCATTTCAAGGAACTTGGTAGGCAAATTCGGGCTGGGATACAGCTCGATATCGCTAGGAAATATGTAGAAAGTAGGCGCGGACTCGCGCGCTATGTTGCGGCCCACGTTCACTGGGTACAGCAGCTTCTTCTCGTTCTTGTACATCTTTGCGAGGCTGACATTCACCCATGGTGGCCCGAGCGAACAGTTATACGTGTCGGAGACGATCTTCTCCGATGGCGGTACCTAGGATCACAGACGCGCTTTAGTCGAGTATGACATTTACAAGAAATAAATATTATAAAAAATTCATCAATAAAATAAAGAATGCGAATACGTAAAAATTTCAGTATACACTTTCTTTTATACACATTTCTTTGTATTTCGTATTTTTTAATTTTAATAATCACTTTTATTATATCATGAAATGCGATTAAATATTACGTTTAAGAAGATTAAGAGGAAAAACTAATGTGTGCCTGTGGATGACAATTATTCATGCGGGATTAGTGTACCGCAAGATAACGTGCGGTTTCCGATTGTAATCGTAGTTAACAATCTAAAGGCCTATTTGTAAAACGTGAGTCTCCACGCAGAACGAAACCGCACGTGGAGAAACCGCAAAATTATTTCATGATAGCTAGATACGCGTATCCGTTAGGCCTAGGAGGTATTCGTTACGACGTAAATCAATCCGATGAGACTTACACGGACGCAACGCAAGGAAGTACAGGCTAAATACTCCTCGCGTGCCAACGCGAACGAGCATGTATATGCATAAAGTAGAGATCTACGCACGCATTACATTCGAGAAACAAATTACCGGGGGAGGAATGACTGTCATAACAAAAACGTTTATCTGTGTCTATGATTAATTTGCCGTGTTATTTCGCAGACATATTGATGAACATGCGATTCGTAAAATTTTATACGAAACGTAAACGATGGATAATTATAATTATAAGATTAAAGAAAATTATTTTGGATTTATTTAAAAAATATCTGAATTGCTTCTTTAATGCAAAATAAATATTCTTTTGCTTTTTTACAAATATAACATTTATAAAAATAATTTTTAACTTTGTTCTGTAAATGTTAATATTGCAGATTTCTCATTATGTAGATTTTAAGAGAAAATATTGACAATATCATACTAACATATTTATAAAATTGCGTCGTAGCTTTGCATGAAACATGAACAGGAAAGAATTGAGGAGGAACTCGACCAAGTTTCCAGGAAGAAATAAATTGCGGTTTCCTCATTCATCATATGTTGTAAGATATTCACAAACTCTTGTAGATTCGCACGGTGTATCTAGAATTTGACAAGGGTTGAGGAGATGCACAGGAGAGAGGAACTTGAGGATGTCGAGAGAACCATCTAATTGTCCATTTACCATCTTTGGCACATGCTTGCTGCTGAAGAAGACGTGGAAGGTCACCAGCTGCGAGACCAGCGGGCTACCGCAGTTTCTCGAGTACCTGATAGCGTTGAGAGTCGCCGGAAAGTCGGTGCCGGGTGCGTGCATGGCGATCGATATCGGCGCCCGCCAGCGCTCCAGCAGCGGCTCCAGATTATCCAGGAACGTGTAGTCGGCGTGCGTGGTGTACGTCACGCTCTCCCAGCATCTCACCGCCATACTCATCGGCACGTAATTGTACAGCACCCAGTAATCGCCGCGCTGCGCTCGCCTCGGCTCGGTTGACTTCTCATTGCAGGCTATGGCCTCCTTCATGCTCATCGGTTCGCGCGCGACGTTGTTGGTCGTGCTGTTCCTCGCCTGGATATGAGAAAGCGTCTGAGTCAACGGTCGTTTGAAAGGGAAATTTGCATCGGCGACGGAAATGCCGCGAATAGCACGGCAACGATCGCTTCCAAACCTGAATTTCTCTATCGTGATATTTTATATGCGTTTTAAGGAAATCGCGATAAATCCGCTTCTTTCTATGAAAACCTTGTTTATTGTTGATTTATCGATATGAATGTATTACGAAATGACAGTTTAGTTTTTTTTTATTAAAAATATACCCCATGTTTTTCATAAAACAAAATCATTTGAGTGAGTAGAGTCTGTTAAAGCTTGTATCGAAGAATTAATTATTTAATTCTTTAATAAATTAGCGAAAATTTTTAGAACTTTGTCAGTACTTTACGTATTACACAGATTTATTGTACTCGTCTCTCTCTTTTTCTCTCTGTCATATACAGGGTGTTCTAAAAAGGTATGTCAAAAATTTAAGGAGATATTCCTCATACCTGAAGGATGAAAAAATATTATATGGACATAGGTGCGAAAATGCTTATTTCAGGAGTTATGTTGAAAATACTGTTAGCTGTATTACTTACACAAGGAAAAATTTAGGATTAATTATTGTAGACGACAATCGTTTAATTAGGCTTATTTACATTTGGTTTTAATGTGACCTTGAATATGTTACAATAAATGTTGAAAATGTTCACCATTTTCCTGAATACAAGCAGTGACGCATCGATTCACGGACACGTTCAAAAATGCCTGGCGTACAGCGGATTGTCTCGCAACCTGCAGTGATACGGTCATGAAGATCTTGAATATCGCGTACTGGTGGCATTTTCCATATAACATTTTTTCATCCTTCAGGTGTGAGGAATATCTCCTTAAATTTTTGACATTCCTTTTTAGAACACCCTGTATATTAAATATTAAATTTTTCGTTCTTTTAAAGATTTCATCCATAATAGTCAAATCTCCAAGTAGAAAACAATACGTTTTATTGAAATAATTTAGACTTTAATTGCTTGCATAATAAAAAATAATGTAATACTTTATTAATATTCTAGCAAAATCAATAAAAATGTGATTGCACCTGAGTATTTTCTCTCATTTCTTGATCTTTCCGAATTAATTATGATACATAGTTCCCCATTTTTATTGATCTTTATTTCTATCGTTATAAAAAGGAAAATTGATAGTATTCTGATAAGTAAACAAACCGCGAGCAACAGCTATCAAATCTAAACCAGCGATTAGGAGTCACGCTGCAAGTATCGAACAAAGAGAAAGACGAAGAGCAGTGGAAGCAGGACGAGGTAGTACCGTCTGATTACGCGGGTGCTCCCGCGACTTGTCGAGAGCCTCGGCCTTGGCCCCGTTGTTGGGAGGCGGCGTCGTGGTGACAAGCCTGATCCTGAGCGGACGACCGGCGCCAACGCCGTTGTTATTGTTGTTGTTCGTCGGCGTCGCATCTTTGACAGCGATCGCAACCGACGATGACGACGACGACGACGACGACGACGAGGATAACGACGTGGCGACGCCCTTCTGAGTACCGTTCCCGAGATCGTAAGTCTCCGGCGCCGCCGCCCAATTGGTCGGCGGTTCCTCGATCCACGGGCCGGACGAGCCGATGTGGGCGCACACGTACAACAGCACGCACACGTTCAGCACCACCGATAGGCGCAGCGCCCAGTTCCTGCGGGCGATGGCTATGATGCTCATCTCCTACAGGTCCGAATTGCGCGGTGAAGAGCGATGCGAGGAGTGTTGGAAGGTAGGAATGAATAATCGCACGCTGGTTTCTCGTCGCACTCGAAGGAATCCTCCTCGCGATAAACTTTCCCGGATGACGGTGATGATGTCGATTCGCCTCTTTATTTTGCTTTGTTCTTTCTCTCGCGTTAGGTTGTTAATGTCGGATTCGCGATTCTCGCCGATATCGACCCGCCGCGTCCATCCTTTCGCGGACCACGGCAATCAGGATTTACTTTCTCTCATCTTCGATCTTCTGGAGATTGACGATCCACATCTGGAACGAGAATGGGAAAGGACTTTTTAACAAGTATCGCTGGGAAATAATTAAAGTGTTACACTTACTAGACGATTTTGCGATATTTTTAAAATAGATAAATTAAAAAAATCATCATTAAAATTTTGAAATTATAAATATATATTTTTAATTTCAATCATTATGAAGCAAAAACTGCATTTACAATTGTCAAATCTATTTCTACTCTCAATTATTCATTTTAATTCCTCAGAAGGCATGCTCGGACATTTAAAGATCCTTATTTAGAATATTCCTTATTTAGAGATTACATAATATAAAATTCCTGAAATTATATACGTATTCAGATATAATATATGCGATAATTAACATAGTATAGTTACACATGAATAAATATATTAGAATTTATATCAGTAAAAGAGTAAATTAGCATATGTCTTAAAATACTAGCACTCGCTGTAGACGCACGTTACTCCGGTTTGTCTCATCTCGCTCGCTACAACTGCAGTATCTCTCGTTAGATCGCGTCTCGTTTATCTCACGCTGCAATCAACGGCGATCCAGTTTATAGCGCATGCTGCGAACGCGACTTTCTCCCCCTATCTCTCTCGCATCTTCTTCCTTGTTGACGTCAAGCAGACGTCGCATGATGGAACCGCCGACAAGACGACGCAACGAGTCCGCGTCGGCGTAACGCGACATTATCGGGGACCAGGCGGTCTGAATTGAGTAACCCTTGGCGATCGCTTCCTCCGCGGAATCACGATCCGACGTTTAAGCAACGGCGAGTGAAATCGAGAGGACAGGGACGGACGGGAGGGAGGGAGGAGGGAGCTACAGATTGCTGAAAGATCGCGAGGATCGAGACTTGTGGAGAAGCGATCGACTCGACCTTTTTGCACTCGATCATCTCTTACGTGTCAATATCGACGGAATCTGTTAAGTCTCGCCGACAGTATTTTCGACGACTTCTATGCAAGAATGCAGTCCGGCTCTTCAACCGCCGCTGGTGTTTCTTAATCGCGAATTTCTCGATCGGTTCCTTCTTCCTCGAAAATTTCAAGATGCGCGTTAAATCTGAAAATCTGCGTTTACTTTAATGGAATTTTAATTAGAGACAAGTTTTCGGAGAAAAACATGTAACGAGGGAAAGAGAGGAAGAGGAGACGAAAAACGCCGAGATAAAAATTGACTTTAAATTGGCCGGAGAAACTTCGATTAAAAAAATAATATCGAAGATGGAAGTCACTCTCTATAATGGAAGACAAACAGTTTTTAAAGGAAAACAGGGAGAGAGAAACAGGCTTTAAAAAGAAACTACTTTACAAAGAAAACATTATAATAGAGTATTTCGTGCCATAAGAATAATTTACGACATGCAATATTCGAGCGTTATATAACTAGGCGTGCTACGATCTTAAAGTTGGAATTATTGCCGATGTTAGCAAACTACACAAAATTCTCCGATTCACGCGCGATTTTTACTTGTAACATTTACTCCATGATTTAAAAAATATATACGGAAGCGTGCAATAAATGTCTCTTGAGCTTTATGCTTGTTGTATCGAACCGTATTATCGGTATCTATCGGTTCGTTTGAAATGTTTATGCTTGTCTTAGATAAAGCGTGAGTACAATCTTGTAGAGCGAATAAGAAGAGTAAATTAATGTTTGTCGTATAGATTAAAAGCAAAGAGTTGAACGAGAGAAAAAAGCTTTGTCAATAATTAAATATTTAATATATAAGGTACCGGATACTTTAATATTATAAGGCAAATTATTGCAATAATTTTGAGTAATACTAAAATTTTGCAAATCAGCAAATCTCGTGAATATTTATCGAGAAAATACGACGAGATAATATTGATAATCATAACATATGACAGAGATGTGAAACACAATATTTCTGCTTGATTATTGTTTTAATCAATAATTATGAAGAACCACTATTTACCGAATGCTACGTAATTATTAAAATAACAAGATGCGAAAAGAAATAGTATCCGGCTTTCAGACTTTTTAACTTTTTTCGCTTTCATGCTCGAATATAGGTGATTTCTAATAGGTAAGTTCATCATCGCTTGCAATAAGAGCTCGATGTTTGATTTGAGGCCGTAGTTAATACACGTTAACGACCAATGTCGATAGCCAGGTATCGAATAGTTAGCGAGGAATTGCAAAACGATCAGAGAGAGAAAGAGAGAGAGAGAGGGAGAGAGAGGGAGAGAGAGAAGCGACTCGTAATATGTGGCGCGAAGGACATTGAATCACGAAGAGCAATAAAACCTCGATTGGCGCGCAAAGTCCCAATTTCAATACGACTATCGAAACGACGATTTTAATTATCGATTTTTCTCAAAGACTCGGCCATCCGTTTACTATCGATCGCTCGTGGGGGATGAGAACTCATCAACCATCGACGAGAGCGTAGGAGTTCCTTGATCGTGGGAACGCAAACACCGCCGCTATTTTTAAAGCGCGAACAACATATGCTCCGCTCGTACCAGCCTCTCGTAAAGCACAATTCTCTGCATTTACCAAAGCTTTACGATAGCAGATCAATTGTTATTCCTCGTGTAAATTTTCACTCGATTCTTTGATGTGTATTCTGAGATAAATAATAGCACGATATTTAGCAGATGGAAATATTTTGCTGTCATCATGGAAATATTGACGTATTAATAATTTCATTTCATCTTATCATGTGTTGCATAAAGAAAATAAAGATGCATTATTATGGTATTATTATTATTATTATAATTATATGAAATGTGATTATTATAATATTATTATTAAATAAATTTATTATTTTTAAATGTGCTATACATAATTTTTAAGACATTGATATAGATTATTTAAAAAAAATTTTTAAGACATAATTAATTTTAAAAACTATCGAAATTCTTTATTTTTAAATTTAATGTAAAGGAATATTTAACTGGTAGCGCAAAACATTTTTCGAATCATGTTGTTTTAAATCGGAGAATATTTATTATATTCTAAAAAGATCATTTAAAAGTAAAATTAAAAGATTTCAAAAAGATAAGCACAAAATGTTAATAATCGTGCAAGTCACTTTATACAATATTAAACAGGTAGCTTTACAAAAAAGAATTGAAAAAAATATATACATTCAGTTCCAAAAAAAGCGGTACACTTGAAATTTGGAAAAAAATCACCAAATTTCAAATGACGATAACTTTGTAAATAATAAAGATAGAAAGGTCTATAAAAAATGAAAATAAAGCTTGAAATCTCTACTTTAAAACTAGGTTCTCCGAAATGTTGCGAGATAACATTTTTAAAAATGACGGATGACGAAACGAGAACATGCAAAATTGAAAAATAATTGTTTGAGTTTGCCATGACACGTGGCGAGAATCAAATGTCGCAGGTCAATGGGGTCAAAAGCATATGATAGTACAGAGATTCCTCTTTAAAATGCTTTTTTGTTCATCTCGATACGATGATTTTTCACCGAATTATACGCATTTGAAGAAAAAAGCGGCTTTTTACTCCAAATGCGTATAACTCGGTGAAAAATCATCGTATCGAGATGAACAAAAAAACATTTTAAAGAGGAATCTCTGTACTATCATATGCTTTTGACCCCATTGACCTGCGACATTTGATTCTCGCCATGTGTCATGGGAAACTCAAACAATTATTTTTCAATTTTGCATGATCTCGTTTTGTCATCCGTCGTTTTTAAAAAATTGTCGCACACAATTACGATATAGAATTTCAAAAAGTAAACATCCGGACCTTTAAAATTCCTTTTTAAAAATCTTGCTAGCTGTATTAGATGCTGAAACATTCAATTTTGAATTTTTAATAATGCTGAATTGGAAGAATAAGAAAGAACCTTGTGGTTCGTCAACTCCACAGTATTTTAAGATTCCAAACCCTCCTTGTGGTGTGTGTGTGTGTGTTTGTATATCACAAGGATAAGGACCCCGTAGTTCGTCAACTCCACAGTATTTTAAGACTCCAAACCCTCCTTTTTTTTGTGTCTCTGTATCTCTGTACTATCATATGCTTTTGACCCCATTGACCTGCGACATTTGATTCTCGCCACGTGTCATGGTAACAGCAAACAATTATTTTTCAATTTTGCATGTTCTCGTTTTTCGTCATCCGTCATTTTTAAAAATGTTATCTCGCAACATTTCGAAGAACCTAGTTTTAAAGTAGAGATTTCAAGCTTTATTTTCATTTTTTATAGTCCTTTCTATCTTTATTATTTACAAAGTTATCGTCATTTGAAATTTGGTGATTTTTTTCCAAATTTCAAGTGTACCGCTTTTTTTGGAACTAAGTGTATTTTGCGACTTACTAGCTAATAAAATATAACTTGTAATATTTTTAATTCTTAAAATATTCATTTTTAATATTCATTTTATGAACATTATATCATGTTTAATATTTATTTTATGAACATTATATTATGTTTAATATTCATTTTTAAACAACACTCTTGCGACAGACAATTGGAAGGTATCGAAATTATCCCAATCGAGATATAATTGCGATAGAGAATGAATTTTAATATTTATGACAAAAGAATAAGTACTAATTGTTTATATGATTTCACTTCATTTTCTCCAACTTTACATATATTGACTCACCGATGTCGAGTAGTGACACTAATGAGATGCCTGTTTACCGTATGAATAATAAATCAACGTAATAAATTCCATCAATAGTTAAACACAATAAACTTAATCGAGAATAAATAAATATTTCGATAAAATTTGAATTAATGAACATTTAATAACCCTTTGATCAAGAATGGCTAATAATTTTGGTGAAATTTGGATTAACAAGTGGCTTTCTAAAATGGCCTTCCATCGACAACGAAAATCTCGATTATCGTGTTATTGCGTGTTGCGTGATGTGTATAACGCAATATTTTCCGTGCTTGCGAATGGGTGTCAATAATCTATCGACCTCGAAGGACATCGACAAAAGTATTTTTTCTCTAACGAGTTCGCCGGCCAACACACGCGATCGAACGATTCTATCCGCCTTATCGATCCACGATCGCCAGGCATATCGTGATCCTGAAGAGACCCACGCGCATCCGTTCGCTCTTCCTGTCGCGTCGTAGCCAGGAAATAAGCGTGGGTGACCGAAATTGATAAGTAACTTGGCATCGAAATAGTTTGCGCTCGTTAATCACCGCGACTTACATCCCATTTGCGCAATCGGGCACCGGTGATTAACTCAATTCTCGTTAAAATCATATCGCGCTCATAATTTAATTGCCGCGTGATCCTCGCAAATTAATAAATGCACTCTTTCCTGTAGAAGAATAAATTTTTGCTAACGTTTTTACCGGCGACTCTTAACATTTAGTGTATTTCTGCGCGCTTGGACACGAGCTTCGGCTTTTCAAGTCTGAGAAATATCAAAATTTTTCTAGAAAACATCGAAAACTGTTGAATATGCAAAGGAGTTTAAATGATATTCTATTCCGTGCGAACGACTATGTTGCTTTCAACCGGATATTTAACTATGCAACGGCCCAAGTTAAGTCTTTACATTCGCGTGGTGTTGTCGCTGGCACTAAGCTTATACCGCATACATGTACATGTGGTTTAAAGGGGTTAAAACGACGACGCTTTGCGAAAAAGCAGATTTATTCCCTTTTATAGCAGCAGAAAATCCCCCCCTAATTTAAACTTGCACGTTTACTTATTTGCGTATAACGCGCATTGCGAGAAAGAAACTGTCGTTAAATTATTTTTAACTATTAGTAAGTTGCAGGGTGAATCATACGACTACAATCTCCGCGATAAAAACGATAGCCTTAAAAACATGATCATCACGTAATACTATGCAACGCAGATAGTGCCTATTTAATTTGCGTTTCTCGCGCGCATTTTGTGGTTAAGATCGATAAAGCAATCTCTTTCCTCATAAAAGTGGAAGGGAAATAAAATGTACACGTGTTGCCGTAAAAAATGTACTCTTATTTTTAAAATATTTATTAATGTGTGTGTTTACCATTACATGAAATTTTAATGATAATGACTTCTAGAGAGGCATAATTATAACATTACATTTTGTTTTAATACGTATTGAAATAAAGTAGAAATAAATAATAAAATCTTATCTACTTCGATTAATTTTAAAGATATTAACAAATTGAATGCCGAGAGATATTTAATAAAAAAATTAATATAGCCAACTTGCAGGCTAAATTTAGTGCAGAAAAGAATTTAATTTTCCAGTCACGACGTTCCTTCCTTGTCATTTTTCTCGTCAAATTTGCATAATATAACGGGGGGGGACTAAATATTAATGCGCGAGGCTTACTCTAATTTTGTTAATATATACGTTAAAAATATTCTTTTCTGCGATACGTGTCGTGCTCGATCGAATAATAAATACATAAAAAAATCAATCAACGTAGCGAAGAATCTTTATTGGATCAGAGGTGAATGAAACGAATCAAATATCGCGAAAAAATAATTGAGACCATCAAAGACTATTCTTGGAAGAGTCTGAAATGACTGAAGATTCATTCATTCTGGGAGAGGCTGAAACGCTCGTACATAAGAGGCAAAAAATTTGTGTAAAACCTGTAAAGAGCGAAATTAAGAAGAGAAACGAGTAATGCAAAGTTAAACTAGGTTGTGAAATTAATTTCGATCGCGCAAAGTTAAAACGAACGAGCTCCCGCTCTTCGCCGAGAGAATATTATATGTTGAATCATCTGTTGGAATTTTCATATAAGGGAGATTAAAAATGTTCTCGCCTCTCTACCTTCTATTAAGGATATTTATTTCGCTTTCATCGCATACGAAGTCTCTTGCAACACTTGTTTGTTCGATAACGATAATTATTCGGATGAATCACTCCTATTTATTGTCGTCATAAAATATCGATGATGTATATTTTCTCACTCTGAGATTGTTGCTTATTGACGGATTCATCGCCTACGTTGCATCGAGATGCGAATCGCACATCTAGTTCATAAAATCGACAAGGAAGACTTTCAGTGAGACGATCGTAAACTGCTTTCAATATTAGCAATGCGCGTTTACCGCTATTCCGTTAAACGATTGCATGCTCCGATAAATCCCGTTGATTACCTGAAGCCGAAAGCGGCATAAACTTGGGCAATTGATTAATCCGTTTATCACATCGTAATCGAGGAAAATGGAAATCGATCGATTGCCATTTCATCGATAACTTAATTTAATTTAATACATAGTTAAATAGAGCGAAAGTGTTGGGCGAGAAATTGATTAATTGCTGGTTTCGTCTATATCGAAGCACAACCACAGTTTGATGTAATGTACGTTAATCAGTAAAAAAATGGGACAGGCTTGTATTATTAATCGATTGAAAGTAATTTCACGCTGATGTGTCAGCGATCGATTGCGATATTCCTCTCAACTGTAGAAAACTAGCATGATGATAACTATTGCGCGGATGATTGTTGATCGAATATAAATATACGCGCATTTTTATTCGATAAAGAGTGACGGTCGCGCGAAAGGAATGAACATCTTCACTTACACGCGACAGTCCGATTAAATTATTTATCATCGCGTAGTCTTTCGCTATATTTTCTGTCTGTGCACGCGACATGCATCTGTCGATCGATGCGATACCACGATCGAGAGAGTTGAATGGAGAACCTCTGAAAAGTTTTCGTGTACATAAATGCTAGAAGAGAATCCGCCGAGACCGGAAAGTGCTTCCGAAAACATTGAATTGAGACGGCAGTTTAGAGAAACGGTACTAATTACAACGGTATTAATTATACATTTTTGACTGACGTGAATGTAACGTTTCCAAAGTATCTGTGTATCTTCAGATGTGTCTGTTCTTTAATGTTTTAGAAGAATTTTTAATTTTTAATTTTTAATTTTATCTTCTAATTCTAATTTGAATAAAATTGGCACATCGGTATCTCTCCCCCCCCCCCCTATCTCTCTTTCTCTCTCTTCATAATCTATTTGATATCGCGAAATATTTTTAGAACTACTGAATCGTATCATAGAGAAGTCGTGCGTGTATAAACTCCCAATTAAAATCTCCGATAATTATATTTAGGAGAATGTGATATTAATATTTTTTTGCTCAATAATCGACACTAATTTCATCGGAAGAATGAAGCGTTCCCCTGATAGAATTATGAAAGCGGATGCATAAATAGGTCTTCAAGCTATAATTGCTTTATGAGAGAGGAGTCGAGAGTGTCACATTTGTTTATCACGTCCGACATATAAATCTTCCTGATATGATAAATTCGAGAAGTCACGTCGCTCTCGATGTTACATGTCTCTTTCATCCACTTTTTCGCGACGAAATAATTTTATTTATTTTCCATCGACAGAAAAATATTTCGCGCGTACGCGTGCTGTTGATTCTTTTGCAACAATAAATTAAATTTTAATAGAATTACGCGTATCAATTATGCACTAACTCTTATAATACCGTGCAAATATTAAAGATTCCTGTATGCGATACATTTTATATTATTATTATGGATACTAATAAAACAAGTAATTTGATTTGAAATCGAATAGTTTCTCTTCTGCAATTTCTATTCTGAGAGAAACGTATGAAAGGTTGAATCAATAATCATTAACTGACGGGCTGCGTGCCATTCTGGAAATTCTAGCAACACGATAATCTTCGCGCATATAATTTTTCAAACTTTCTTTCACTATATATTTTTTGTAGGAAAAAAAAATACATGTATAAATCAATAAAATATAAATTAAATTAATAAATCGACAAAGAGACAGAGAGAGACATAGAATAACAATCTTGATTAAATCAATAAAGTCATATGAATAAAATCATATTAATATACAGGAATATATTTTACCTGTACACGATTTTTTCCTGAAATGTCGGTAATTATCTCGTGCGTTAAATGCGAACAAACGTGATATTATGCGGCGTATTCGCTTCGTTTCACGGCCAAATGCAAACGCGAATCTAAACGAGCGACATTGCTCGAGTATGCCGGGACTCAAGAACAGAAATCAAAACAAGCGGTCGAATTGACAGACCTAGTTTAGGCACGATATGCGCCGCGCGTGCATACTTCAAAGGCGATCGACGTTAATGGCCAAACAACGGCGAATTGCGGCGGCCCGTATCGCTCCTACACCGATCCACGATAATCTGATCGTCGACCTGCAATTTGCGAGAGGGGTACAGCTCGGGCGAATGTGCTCGATCCGGCGGCTGATCTCCGGTATCGAGATTGATCGACTTTCGTGCTCGTAATAGCGCACTTCGAAGACGAATCATACGTACTCGCGTGAGCTTTCCGTGTTTTCGATCGTTAACGAGAGCATTCAACAGGGTCATTAGTCTTCCGGAAAAGGAAAAAAGATCGGAGGATTTTTCTTTTACAGGAAAAAAAATTCGGAAATATCTTAATAAAGAAAAAAAAAAAGAAAACTTATAAATATATTTTAGAATTTTTTCGTATTATTAATATAAAATTTGATATTCGAAATTTCTTTCGAGCTGATATTAACACAGCTATTAAAATTGGAAGTTGTTGAAGAATTGACAGTTGTTTAGTTGAATATTTTTCCCAACACCTTAATAATCTTGAAATAAATTTTATCTTTGTTTTATGATAGAATACAATAAAAAAGGAAAAGACAATTCAATAAAATTTAAAAATTTTTAATGGAAGAAATCATTCCAAATAATTTGTAACGTATTTTAGTAGAAAAGCCATCATCAATTAATTTCATCAATATTGTCGGACCAACCCTCGTTAATAATAGCCCGTATAAATTCTCCATATAAGTAAGGTAACGCCGGTTTATGCACGTGTGCAAGTGCGGCTTTATATTTAGATGCCAGCTTTGTACCGGCTTCTCAAGGTAATCCAGTTTTCCGCCTTTTGATCTGATATAATAATCCGATCTTTTTTATGACGTTTCTTACTCATGTTCGATCGTACTTTCCGGCTTCTAAATCGCGCTTGCCTTCGCGATCTCGGTTGACGCGGCAAAAAACGATCTCTTTACCTTCGCATTTCTTATTATTGTTCGTCTCACCTTCTGGAAATTAACAGAAATTTTTTTTCTTTCTTTTTACTCATAAAAGTTTGATTCATATCGATGAAAATGGATTTTCTATACCGCGATGAATAAAAGATTCAAGTCAATTAATTTATTATATAATTGAGACACAGTAATTGAGATACAGTTCAAATAAAATACAATAAGATAAATAACAGACATAAATATATGTGATAAAACGTCAAAGCAATTTAATATAAAAATATAATGTAGTAAATGAATAATATATTTATTGTCTAATTAATTAATTTTAAATTGATTTTAAGATTTTTTATTTTGTATAAATTATTATTTTATTTTGTATAAGATTATTTTAAGATTTTTTATTTTGTATAAATTATTCTCATATATTTAGATATATCTTTACGAAATGTTTAATGTTCATATTTTAATCTGAAAACTTACTCACCAAGACAATATTACTTTTCGTTATCGAAGAAATTCTCTCGCGATATTTAGAAAATTTAAATCAGTAAATCAATCAATTCAAATGAAAATCAATAAATTCTCATTGGACTTTTGCGGCGGAAAATCGATCGAAGGTTGTGAAATATTATTTCCAAACGATCAAAACGATAAATTAATGTTAAACAGCAACACTATTGTTAATGAGGTGCGCAGCTTGCGCAACCGCATGCAACGTCGCGGTCTCGTTTTCCATTTCAAAATTATGACGATAAATCACCATGCGGTATTGTACACATGCATGCACTTCTCTCTTTACAGATGCACAAGATTACTTCATGCTAATTACGAATCCCTAGGCTTTTCCGCTGTCAAGAGTACGATAACGAGGAGCGCAAACGCCACAATCGACTACTGTACGCGATCGTCCGCATATATACCCGGGTTATGTCCCTTTAATTAAAAAATCTAGGGCACGCGATACTTAGTGCACTCCTTAATCACGAAATTGACGAAACGAGTCACGCACCTATTTGTACAGGGACACACCTTTATTTGCGCTATGTAACGTCAGTCGCGAATCGGGGTAAAACAGAGAAAAAGAGTGTGTGGGGTTTTTGCGAAAATTGTTCGTAAACACCTGCATGGAAAAGCTGCATAATTGACAATAAGATTGATAGCCGGTTTGGGAAATGAATTTATTTATAATATACGTGTATAAATTAAATTGAAGTGTGATATTGATTATACGATTTTCATTAATTGAATGCAGTAAAAGAACAATCTGAAGCTGTTTTATTATCACGTGACGGAATCGAAAACGTTATAATAAGTATAATACATACTCATTACTGCTGACCACCAATTATCTGCAATTATATTATATTACGCGAAAGAAAATCGCGAGTCACGTTACGTAAATAATCTGTAAGAACAAATATATCTCTTTGGTAGTTTCGTGATAAAAAAAGTACATTTCAGCCACAATATCACGACCGTGTCATAAACGAGAAAGAAAATTAAAATCGAAAATAGGAAATAAAAAATTCGATATTAAATACTAAACGCAAACGAAACTATATTTCTGTAAATGTAGTTTCGATGTTATAGCTGTTTCTTAAAAAAGAGAGAAATATAAAAAATCTTAATATCTTTAGGAATTCTGAAAATACCGTTCTCCTTTTATTACCGGGTGATAAAACCCGTTTTAATGTCGCATCGTCGCGACATTTTCGTCGTGGAGCTCGCGTAAAGCCGGTCTCGCGGAAGTTCACGGGATCGCGCACACTCACAGAAGAAAGTCACGTATACCTAATGCATGGCGTGGATTGGAAACCGGTTGGGCAGAAAGTCCGTCGTGACAACCTTGAGCCGCGAACGCACTGTCGTCGTCGTCGTCGTCGTCGTCGTCGTCATCGTCCTCGTCGGATGGTGGTCGAGGTGACGACGTTTTTCCCTCGCGGCCGGGAAGTCGTGCAAATTTTAACATGCAAGTTCACGGTTTCTCGATCCGCTTGCAATTGTCCGCTTGACTTGTCTCGATGAAGTGCGGATCGCGACTTTTATCGATTTGCGTTTCCGCGAAATGCAATAACAACCGATATCGATAGTGATTACGTTGGTGGATTTTTACACTTTTTCTTAGGAGGATAAAGAAAATATATCACGATCATCTTTCCAAAGCATGAAAGAAAATTATTCTACAATTTTTATAAATATTTTTATGAAAGATAATAACTATTTTTCTCCCTCCAAAGAGTCTCCAATGTATATTAATATTTTTAAATATTTAGAATCTAAATATCGATGATGTTAAATTTGTACATATTTAACGCGAGTAATTATTTCATTCATTTACAATTTTATTGTTATTTTGTATATTGCAAATAATAAAGGAAAATTATGAAAATATGTAATAAAATTTTGCATAATAAAGGTTGCAAAATATTTATTATAATATAAATTCATATTTTGATATAAATATGAAAAATATATTAAATTACTAATTAAAATAAGCAGTTGTATAAATGAGAGGGATAAAATAATAATAATGAATTATCATTTCTTTTCATAAATTGTCTCTCTTCCTACAATTTTGAAATTACTAGTTCGCATTATCAATCTTGAATCTGTGTTACTTCTTTCCCAATGAACCGTCAACCAAATATCTCTACGTTTGGCAATTGACCAAATGTTTTCGTACAAATTTGAATCGCTACCTTGCCCAATTATAAGTCGGCGTTCTCGTCGTAAACATTTGAAACCCGTTATTTTTGCATCAAAATCATTTACTATGATACCCTGAAACTAAATGAAAATAATACGATTGAAATTAGAACTTTGAAAGCATAATTTCGTCTCAAAAGCTTGAATGTTATGCAACTGTCTAATCAGCTGACAATGAGACATATGTCACATGTTAAATTCGTTCCACCTGCTGTCGCGATAAAAATATCGCTTGTTAAAACACGTTAAATATCAGATCGGATTTGAAAGCTCAAATTTACATAATGACTCAAGCCATTAAAAGTTTAACTATCTGACTTTAAGGTATACGTTCCCGTTGAGCTGCTGCGATGAAGAAAATCGCTTCAAGGTTTGTCTCGGCCAAATTAACGGAATTTAACATTCTTATCTCGCGCTTGCATATTTCCGCATTCTTTTAACTTTTGACAAACATGTATCTTTTTTTGCTTGGGAGATAGTGCGAATCTTTTATTGTTTAAATTACATCTACGCCTTATCTACGATATCAGTTTACGTATGACTTGGCAACTGAACTCATTCTATTGTAGCAAAGTTCTATTGAAGTTTCGAGAGAGAGAGAGAAAGAGAGAAAGAGAAGGACTATAACTCTGAGAATCAATTTTACATAAATATTTTACACAATCTTATTGTCGGTTATCGAAGTCTCTTCTTCGATACGAAAAAGCATATATATGTTGACAATTTTCTCCAAGAGTTGTATAAAACGTTGGCAAAACTTTTTTCTCGGGGATTATTAATTATTCAAGGTTCTCAGGAAGAACCTCGAAGCTTTTCTTTTTTGTTCATTCTTTAAATCAATTATTATACTTACGAAAAAAACTGAATTATGATTTCCGCTAATTCAGGTCATAAAATTTTTGTAAATAGTTTGTTAATATATTAAAAAATTGATAGATTATTTCGTAAAGTTTCATAATTTCAAGTTTTCTTCGATAGTGTAGTAGCATCTGAAAAAAGCTACTTTTATCACATGTTTTATCACTTTATCACAAACAATAAGCTGCGCAATCATTTTGCAACCTATCTCACAATCGCAAGAGAATTTTCCTGTTTTTAAAAGTTGCATATCATAAATAATTCTATCGATAAGATCACTTATAAATGCCTCAAAACTGATAACAGAAATATTGATACAAATTGTGCTAAAACACGACATATAAATCGCATAACTTATTAAATCATATCAAGCGTTTTAAATTTTTAAATTCGCAATATGTTCGAAAATCGATAAATTTAAATATTTATACTTACAAAAAAAGCATATGATATTTTATAAAAATATGTAAGCTTAATTACATTTATTGAAAACAAAATTATCACATAGCGCGTGTCTGTGAAGCTGGCACGATCTACGAATTTCAAAAAAATACTAAGAGTTCTGATAGCACTTTTCATAGTTCTATAAAAATTAATAAAACAATTTTTAATTTTTGGGACATCGATCTAAAATTTTAGAACTGTAGAACTATGAAAAGTGTTACTAGAACTCTTAATTGTTTTTTAAATTCGTAGATTGTCGTACCAGTTTCACAGACGCACATACCGCGTCGTGTATTATTAAAATTTCCACTGAATAATATAAGCAATATCCACTGAAATTCAATTTCAATATAAATTCAATTTCAATGTAATTAGCAGTGAAAAGATTCCAATAAATTTGTTCTGTTTGCAATTTATTTTTGCGATTGAAAATGCGCGAAAATTCATCTTTACAATCTTTACAAATTCTCTCTCATTGTGATGTATAATAATATACCGCCGCGATATTTTCGACAAGAAATTTTCATCGAGAATTAAATTTTCCTCTAAAATCTTTAATTATTTAATTAGTACAATTAAAATTTTTTAATTATTTAATTAGTACAGTTTGAACTTTTTAATTATTTAATTAGTACAATTTGAATTTTTTCACTGTATTCTAAAATCAAGTAACTCGCGTGTTTCTCTATCTAACAATAAGTCTTATCCAAGCCTTTATAGCACCTATGTTTTTTATCCGACAGAGAATTCAAAGTCACGGAAAACAGCGTTACATTCTTTCAACTTGCCGCCTTCTCGCACAATCGACGTTTCTCGAGAGCGAGAGTTAAATAACATTTAAAACGTCACGCGTTCGTAAACGGTCATGAAGAATTAATTCACAGTCGCGAAAACGCGAATTCATAATGACGGCGGCGAATCTCGATTCATTTGCGGAGGCACGAACAGAGGCGAAACGAAACGGGGGTGCGGGAATTATCCTTTGTTCCCTGTAAAACCCGCTCAATCGCAACGATAATTCTTAGCGGCACGCTAGTGTGCACATTTTTATGCGACAATCTCACTTCTCCTTTTTCTTTTGTTCGCGCAGGTAACGATCTCCTTCGTATGTATTGCAAGATATTCGCGATGAATTTACGACTCCTCAGATCCCGTGGGACAAAGAGAGATATATTTTTATACAGTCGCATCGATCTTAATATACGTCTCTTTGAATAAGAAAATTCGGATATCGCACACAATGATTTAAGCGAATGCTTCACAATACGAAGGTACAATATCACATAGCATAAACAATCAATTTTTTTTAATCAAATTTTTCGCTGTCAGTAACTGCTGTGAATACAATGCAATATATTTAGGGATTTTTAAACTAACGCATTTATTATCAGAAAATTGAAGTATATAAAAAATTGCATTCTCGTGCGATTTTACTTGCGCGGAGTTCCAATCGCATATCGGCAAGTCGATGATGATCGCCAAGTCATCGAATTCCACGATGATTAAAATGTGCGTGAAGAAAAAATACACCATTCTTTATTAAAACAGTATATTTTTTTCTCTTTTACGGACACTTCTCTTACAGATATGCAAACTTGTAGTGATGATTGCATAGTCTATCTATGTGTTATTTCTACGCATCTACTAAGGTATTAGGTCAAGGTGCTACTGAAATAGTGTAAAAAAACTCGTATGTATATATGTTCAATTAATATGTACATTTTTTTAATTTCAAAAAGATCGCTAGAAATATTTCTAGCAAATAATTCAATTGTGCATGCAAATATTTTTGTTAGAAAGAACTATAAAGTTAGTAAAGAAGAAAATAATTTTCAACGTGTTAAAGTTATAATTGACAACCAACTGTGATAAAAAGAATATCGCAAGTTGGAATAAATGTTTCGAGACAAACACTTTTCTCATGACCGAATATATGATAAGTCTGCAAAATTTTGTGGAGCTATCATAAATTTTTGGCGATTTGTTTTGTTTTCAATTAGCATCTCGTATCA
This sequence comes from Camponotus vicinus, assembly GCF_025532165.1. Lineage (NCBI taxonomy): Eukaryota > Metazoa > Arthropoda > Insecta > Hymenoptera > Formicidae > Camponotus > Camponotus vicinus. The sequence continues at coordinate 11,955,168 of NW_028141978.1, read as the reverse complement.
CAAGTCAATATTGCACCACAACAGTAACGTTCTACGTGCGATATTATTATATCCTGAATATCGATTGCGGCGCCATTGTGTCTTTACAATGTACCCTCTCTCGCTAAGAGGCACTTTGACCGGTCGCTCACCCTTACCCACCTCTGTAAATGTGCTCTGCCATCCCTTATGAATTAGCGCTTGGGTCCAGATGAAAATCGCCATTCTCGCGAAACTCAACCCTCAGACATACAATTCTTCCAGACAAATCCGAGGATTTTGGCACATCCACACATATACAGCTTTACTGACATATATATTCCTCAAATAACTTTAATATTTTATAGATACAAAGATCCAATTATAATAATACATATAATTATACAACTTTCTCTCCGATACTTTTATTATAATTAATTCTTTTATATTTTACTATCAATGCTTCGTTACATTTCTTAACAATTTATTTTTTTTTATAATTATGAAAATGTATACTTTGCATTTTTATGTTTTTATTTTAAAAAATTTAATTAGAATAAAATTATTATTTTTTCATTAATATATTATACATAATTTTCACGCGCACATCGCTTTGTGATTTTGGGCTTTATTATGCTCTTTTGTAATTAAAAAAAGAATAGTCATCTTTACACCCCAATTTTTAAAGATATAATATATCGATATAATAGATCGATTGAGAAATTCAGTTCTCCTGAAGTGCTCGCGAAGTAGCACTCGTCTCAAGCCCGGTCGAGCACTTTCACATTTCATCGACGAGATCCTCCTTCGAGAGACTTATCCATTTTTGTGTCGCTCGATCGCGATTATAACACACGATCACATCATACTTTCGGATCTCTCGAGAGCGACATCGAAATGCCTAACCCAATAATGGATGCATCCAACAGATGCATAAAATATACGGACAAGTTTTGTGGAGAATCATTTTATGTCAAATATAATAGATTTCAAAAATATATCATAGGATAAAAACAAGAATTTCCACATACATGATTAATTAATTAATCTTTCTGAATGATTAAATATTCCTCTGCTTTAAATCTCATGACCAACACTTAAAAAAAGTCTAATTCTTTAATTCTTTCATCTATTCAATTTTTTTTAAATTTATAATAAGTGTGAAAAAATATGCTAAAGTATCTAAATTTAGTTTGCTTACGCAAGATCATTTTGTGATTCTAAGATGCGACGGTAAGATAAGTTGCTCCGATTTTACTTTCGACTACTGACACACAGTCGTTGCGATCGAAGAAAGCTATTCGAACTTTCACGACAGAATAGTACGCGGCCGACATGCTAATAGAAAGATCCATGCATCTCTTTTAACCGAACTCCACGTAGTCACCTTTAATCAAATGTGATTATTTAATTCAAAGCACAATCGCGCGCGCGAAATTCACTTTCATTATAATTTATTCTATAAATTGGAAGATATTAGAAAAACTAACATTTATAATTTTTCCAACATTCAGCTGTAGATGCATCTTATTTTATATTTTATTGTGTCATTTTCTAATTAAAATACATAAAACTAAATTAATATTTAACAAATTAAAATTTTTTTCAATTTTTATGATAAAAGCGGGAAGAAAATAAATTCCATATTTATTTACTTAAACTATCTATTTACCTGCATATTGAGAAATTATTGCATGTAAGATATTGATAATAATCGTCAAAATAAATTCGATAAAAAAAGTTTTTATTATTCGGAAATATAAAATGTCATAATAAAGCTTTATTTTCCAATTAATTTTAAGATAGTTTGGAGCAACAAAATTTCAACACGAGACTTAACTATTTGACATTAAAAGCTATGAAAAGAACGATATTTACAGTTAAAAAGATATAGTAAAAACGCGACACATTCTACATTGGAAATATTCGAACATATAATTAAACATTCAAAGATGTATAATATTTATAAGCTCAAAGTCGAATTATAGATGAACATAACTCAAATGTTTTATACGTAAATAAATAAAAAAAGTGCATACAATATAATATATCAAAGAACTTTTTCGTCCGTGAGAACATCGCGATATTATAAGAATAAGATTGCGGTTATACTTAAGCGTGCGATCGGGTGATTAAGAGGGATTATCCGAGGGAGACAGCCGGATGATTGAGCACAAAAACCACGAAGCTATTAGCTACAAATAGTGATGCAACGACATCAACCTCGATCATCTTTGATCGATCGTGACGTAATCTTTGCGTTATTCTGTATTCTTTAAGGTAGTAAATTTATTAATTTTAAGCTTTTCCAAAATTTTTCTACGACAATTTATATTTATTTCTTACAAGGTTACAGATTATCGACGAATCGTTCTATCAATATCAAATTATCATGCATATATAATAAAGAAATATTATTAAAATTGTTATAATAAATACTTTTAATCGGAATCAATAATTGCGATTAAAAAAATTATATTGTGAGAAAAAACGAGTTATTTCATTGCTAAAATGTTGACATTACGAAGAAAGGAATTTTAAATACGTGTCAATTGGATTCCCGAGCAGTTCTGAATCTGGAGTCTGATTTCGTAATTTCTTGTCATCCGCGATCAATCCTTTCGAAATTGGATCCTTTGAGCGAACGCATGTACACTCTCTTCGAGAGATAACGTCATCCCTGGTAGAATGAACGAACATCACGTGCGTGCGCGATTTCCAATCGGAAGACCGGTACGAGCTTTCACCTTACGATTCGTCCTCGTCATGAGTTCCCTCGTCAAGGTCGTTTCGAGGATGTCGCATGACCTCTGCGTCATCCTCGTAACTGGAATATGCATGTGGCTTATGCGCACGTAAGTGCACTTCAGCTAGATAAGACGGATAAATATTTAAGCCTCGGCTAAGACGACGGGTTATAATTTCGCTTCGCCGCCGTGAGTTTTCTTTTATAACTTCAACAACATGTTCGGGATCTCTCTCGAATGTTTGATAAACATGTAATTCTAGGATACTAACCAGATGCGTTAAGCGTGGAAAGTTGATGCAAGTGTTTCGGAAAACATCGCCGATATCCAGGTGCATGTCTCATAATTTAATTTCAATATCAATAGATAAATTTGAGAAAAGATACTGAAACATTGAGGAAAGAAGAGCTTCAAATATTACATATTTAACCCCTTCACTGTCAGTGACCCCTATAGGGGTCAAAAAAATTCGTGCCACTTTTGCTTCATGACCCCTATAGGGACATCTTGAAAAAAACATTACTATTACGATTTGGTTGTCCTTGCGTATTTTAAGGTTTCTGAGGTCGCTGAATTCGAATCTGAAATCAGAATTTCGAATTTCAAAATGGCGGATCAAAATTCAAAATAATTTTGGGTTTGAATAAAAATAGGTTTCTTATCGTTTTTGGGGTCGCCGAATTCGAATCTAATATCAGATTTTCCAAATTAAAAATTGCAAATTTAATATGGCGGACCAGAACAAATAGTTGCCATACATAAAAGATGTACACTTTTTTCTTCAATTACTTATAAATCCCGCTATCTGCTGAATCCAGAGTCACGAATTATCAAATCAAGCTGTTTGCACAGAAGTGGGAAACGTATACCAGTTTTCAAGAAATAAAAAAAATAAAAAAACGGAGTCAATAACCGCCACGTCTTCGATTCGTAACTCTGGGTTCGGCAGGGAGCGGGATTTAAAAATAATTGAAGAGAGAAATATACAACCTTTATGTATGTCAACTATTTGTTCGAACTCTGGTCCGCCATATTGGATTTGCCATTTTCAATTTGGAAAATCTGATATTAAGTTTAGATTTTGCAACCCCAAAAATGATACACATTTTTATTGAAATTCAAAATTATTTTGAATTTTGATCCGCCATATTGGATTCACTATTTTGAATTTTGTAATTCTGGCTTCAGATTCGGATTCAGCGACCTCAATAATATTTATACTGACGTATTCATGCAATTTTAAAAACTTTTTTCTTCAACACACTTTTGCCACGGAAAGTTTCTTTTCGCTTGACAATGAAGGGGTTAATATCGAGAAATTATCGGATAAATTCTTAATATCTCGTAAAATTAAGGTCTGTTATGGACGACACTTTTCGTACAAGATATACATATTTTATCGTCGACGTAATCTAATGGAAGTTGGCCAAATAGCTCTGTGTAGAATTTTGCAGTTGTGTCGACTCCGCATAAATTTAAAATTGGTGTAAGGAGGGCAATCGATCCGAAGTGAATTTCGACGGCAGACTGTTATGATTATCGGTTCGGGTGCAGGTGTTAAGGCTTATCGACCGCTATTGCGAATGGAAAGAGACCTGACTATCCTCTACTACATTATTGTTGGCATTCGCCAACGCGTTCGTCGATTAATCGACATCTTGTTATCGCGTCGTGCACGTAAATTCCTCTTATCGTTAACTGTACGATTCTTTCGTGGATCCGCATGGCTCGCTCTCGCATTCGACCACCTTAGAACAAGACCTCTTCACACAACGATCTCAGAAAGGTCTGAACCCGACTTGATTCCGAGATCCGATTCAGACTTAACTTAAATCTCTCTATGATCTCCAAGGATGGAATCGCAGACAGAATTTATTCCCTCGACTCTTAGAATCTGAACCGTGGTATTTTCGATAAACGCGACACGCGACGAAATATACAGGGTTTACCAAAAGTGTGGAAACCCCTTAATATTTCGAAAAATACGCATTTTTAAAAAAAATGTTTCATACAAAAGTTATAGGGTTTTATGTGGCGCATTACACAGCAACATTATTATGACCTCGAATAGCGTTGTCAAGGTTATGTGAAGGTCAGCTTCAATTTTTTAAATGGAACGCTATATTTTTTATTACATTATCTTGCAGCTTATCTTGAGAGCTTTTCAAAACACTATAATAAAGTATTTCTTCATTGAGTACTTTTCGAGTTATGAGGCTTGAAATAATTTCTTAATTTTACATAAACTATAAAATATCTAGTAAAATATTCATTTTTCGATTATCTTACCTTAATACTTTTATGTACAAAATAATGAGAGGAATCAATTGGTATAAAGAAAAAACATAGTTGTTTTTAAGAAAAAATATGTAATTTGCAATTAACAATTACATATTTTTTCTTATAAATAACTGTATGTTTTCTTTACACCAATTGATTACTATCATTATTTTGTACATAAAAGTATTAAGGTAAGATAATCGAAAAATGAATATTTTACTAGATAGTTTATGGTTTATGTAAAATTAAGAAATGATTTCAAGCCTCATAACTCGGAAAGTACTTAATGAAAACTAACTTAATTATAGTGTTTTGGAAAGCTCTCGAGATAAGCTACAAGAATATGCAAAATCATATAGGGTGTCCCATTTAAAAAGTTGGAGGTGACCTTCACATAACCTTGACAACGCTATTCGAGGTCATAATAATGTTGCTGTGTAATACGCCACATAAAACCCTATAACTTTTGTATGAAACATTTTTTTTTTAAATGCGTATTTTTCGAAATATTAAGGGGTTTCCACACTTTTGGTAAACTCTGTATAAAGATGCGATATGATACGATAATGCATCATTGCTCGCGCATATTTTATTTATCGCGTCCATCGATATTAATATTGAATATTGAATATTAACGGGCGCATTTTGTGCATGATACTTGAAAACAAGTGTTTATCGAGTACTTTATCGCTATTCGTACAATTGTGGCGATCGTTTATTAAAGCTATCATCGCGCTCAGCGCGACACCCGTCGACTAGTGAAGGGTTAATTAGGAATCCGCGATTTATGTGTCCGTCATTCGAACGAGTCAACGCTCTCGTCCTCGTTTCGTTCCAGCCTCGGTTTGCTGCTCGTCTTTCGTCATATGCGATGACAGGTTTGTAAAATAAAAAAAAATGGGAGAGGAAATAATGCACATGCTCCATCATTCTACATTTTCACAAATTCGCGAAAACGTCTGGAATATCTTATAAAGTTCGTGAGCATAATTAGAGAAAATTCCTCGCCTCTAGTAAGACAATAATACATATATTACATGTATCGATTGCCATATAACGGATGTACACATTATATACAATAATAAATATTATGTTAAAGAATCGTGAAAAATTAATTTAGGAGACAAAAAAGAATAAATTTAATTCTTTAATTTAAAAGAATAAATTAAATTCTCTTTAATTTGTATTCCATCATTTAGGGAAATTTTACGTCGTTTATCTCGCGTTAATTGTTTTATCCTTTCGAGAGAGAGAAAAAACATAGCGTGTGCGAATTCGAAACAACATCGTCGTGTTGTGAAATAACATCGTCGTGTTTCGAAGCGATCGAAGCGGCTTGGCACAAGTTGAATCCGATCGGCGAGCAATCATTTTCTCCCCCTTTCCCGCGAAAAAATCGATCCGGTGCAACGCTCGTTTGGACGGTGGCCAGCGGCTCTGCACGGAATGCAATTAAATTTTGGACGCATGATCTCAGGAATTGCCTGGAATAAGGTCGGGGCGAAGCCGGCTAGAACGTTGGAACGGACCGATCGATTTCCTGCTTTGCGACTGTTGGCGGTCGCCCTGTCTGAGCACATGTGTTGTGTGCGAACAGAACCACCCGGTGCCTCGGCTCTTTTGTCAGACGCATCCTATCAAGCACGTGTATGTGTGTATATACACACGCACAGGCACACGCGAGTTTATCCAATTTTTTTTCGCTCAAACATGGGATTATTTCCTTAACCGCGTTATCGTTAACTTCGTCTAATGATCGCTTGCTTCATTAAATCTGATACGTATTTTCAATCTATTAAATTGAAAGATAATTTCGAAATATCGGAACATTATATCGTCCTCATTAAATATTATATTTTATTATTTACTTTGCATATAGTTTATACGTTACACTTTGATTTAATTTACTTTGTATAAATATTTGTATATAATTAAATTTTCCATCTCGTGTAATTAGCACTTTCGCGAGCGCTACGTTTGCAAAAATAGCTTTTGCTGATTCTGATCCTGCGAAAGGAATCGGAGAGCGTCCGAGTTTGCCACGTCAGCGCGCGTATTGATAAATTATATCATTTAATTGCACGCGGATCTTTTTTTCTCGTTGCACAGTTTATCAATAATGTAAGGATTATATAAGAGACAAAATGCTAGTACAGCTCCGCGTTTAATTTTTCGTTAAGATTAACAATGACGAGATATAGAAATAATTAACACGTTCCCGAGATGTGACTCATCATCATAAATGAAAAAAATATAAATAAAAGGATATAAAATCATCGCTATATTGCTTTCGACGCGACAATATAACCAATGCATTGACGTCGCGATGAATAAATAATGATGTAATATTATGGTATCGCCGCAATACGCGGAGGTCGGACAATAACGCGATTGTATAACACTGTGTGCAAATAACAATAAAGTGCAATGACTGTGTCACGTTCCCAATATGGAAAAAAATATTGAATTCGCAATTGATAATATTTGATTTCTCGAAAATTAAAAGAGAAAAATATTTTCAAGCATTTTATTGATCGTAAAGATTATGTTTAGGCTTTTCTTTTAATTAAAAGATTGTGATCATCAAAGCTTAATACAGTAACATTAATTATAATGAATTAATGTAATTAATATAGATTAAGATCTTATTATGGGTTTTCAACTACTAAATTTTTCAAGGCTTAATCATCATTTATGTAATTTAATCCCGCATTACTTTGCAAATTGAATCAATGAAAATGTCACTGATTAAAATAGTGACAGGATTTGACCAAAGATCAGTGAAAACTCTCATGTTTTGTTCATTTTGTTCATTAATAATGATAATAAGATTTTCAGAAATTCAGAATTATGTACGTATTATACATATTTTATTTTATTTTTTAATAAAACATATTACTATGAATTTATTTAAAATATATAATATTATAATAGAGCATTTTAAATACATATTATTGATTAAAGTATCCACTATCACTAATTAATTCTTCTCGCCAAAATTTCACTGTTTGTTGTGCTATATTGATAACTGAAATCACTGCTATCAATAATAATATATTGATTTTATTTAAAAAAGTAGTTATAACAAGAATCATCATCTAATGTTCAACTATTGAAGCAATGTACAAATATTTGATCAGCTAATCACGGGTTAAATGCAGCAATATATCGATTCTGTAAACATTAAATATCACATTATGATTCAATAATTACACAGCTCAGTAAGCATCAATTCGGATCAGTGCCAAATACGCATCAAGATAAGAGAGAATTTCTACCAAAATTTATATCAAGCACTTGTGTTTCGCGAGGGTTATCTTCACGATCATGATAATTATTTTATGAATGAACTGTTATGAACGAGTACTTGATAAGCAGATTAGGAGACAGCTGTGGAAATACGATTGCTCGAATATTTGATAATCGCATATCCATATCGCCAAAAACCGTGTCCATTTAAAAATCATGTACGGATTGCGATGTCTATTATTTCTGTCTGGAAAATTCTATTTGACAAAGATTATTAGAACATGTCTGTTAACTGTGACACGATAAGATAAAATAAAACTAAAAAAAAAAATAAAAATAAATCACACATTAAAAATATATAGTTTTTAAAAATATATCTTAATCTTTGCAAGACAGAAAATGCTGAAAAATGCTGGAAAAGATCTCTTTTCTTTGCTAGCGACCGAAATATTTAGCCAAATTGGGACATTTTTGCCAATTTTAATCTTTAATCGCAGACGCGTCGCTTAAAGGACAGCTTGTGACAGCTGTGTCACATGTATAATTAATTGAATTTATCTGTAGCCATTTTCCCGCACGCTAATAAAATATTAATTTCTCCCCATTAGTCTTCCTTTCTTCGTCTTTTTTGAAATTAATCTCTCCAAATAATTAATTTATATAATTTTTCGCATCATACCCTATGTCGCGAGGGAATTCGCCATTTGTAATAAGTTTCTTCTTCAACATTAAATTGCTTGGTAAGTAAGTGAAGTTTCTAAAAGTTTAAGCTTCCTTTGAGATCAAGTCGACATTTAGAATTAATGGGAAAACAAAGTTTCCTTTATCCCTTTATATCTTTCCTCACTTCTTAATTCACAAAGGTCCCCTTATATAAAATATAAATCTTCAGGTCAATCAATATTTGAAAATGTTTGCCAAGTAAGAAATCGACTTCTAACTCACTAAGAAATCTCTCAGATTTCTTAAAATTAATAAAAAAATTTACATTTCTTCAATCTCCCTGGAATATTTTTCGATAAATCTAAAATATAATGAAAAGAGCTAATATAGAACGAGAAAATGATAAATATCGTCCGTGGGGACTATTGATATTCGCTCAACTCAACTTCGAGGATATCTCGAGGCGCGCGAATATTGATATCCCAATAACGTGCAGAGCTATTCCGTAAAGATCAATCTAATCGACGTCACTTGGGGCGGCAACGCTCGAGAAGAGATCGACTCTCTCGCTCTCTTTCTCTCTATCGGACGTTTCCTTTCGCGCTATCGCGAACTAGATCCCCGACAAACGTGGTTGACCGAGTGGCGAACGAACGCGTGCATAGAGCGTCGCGCTGGGTGCACGCGATTGACAACACGCGGCCGGTGTGTCGCGTACAGAAATAGATTCGACCGGTATATACAGAGTGTCCCCCGCGCAAGAGGCGCGCGCTTCGTGTTCTATTTCGTATAAATTGGTTGAACTTTCTTCAAACTACTTTGAAGCTATTTCCTCCAAAGTTTAGAAGCTATTCTCCCAAAATTACATCGTCAATTTCCATCAAGATATAAAAAACATTAAATATATCAAATTGAAGCGATGAAACTTTTTAATACGCGGAGTAAGATTGGAGTCGACTCTAAATATAGTAGCTCAACACATACAATTATATTTATCACCTTTACCTTCCTTTTTATTCTTATAATACTTTACCTTTATTCAACAATTTTTTTTAATATTTTGAATATACTTATCGTATATTATGCATAACACACATGTGTTACGAAGAACCACATGTTGAATGATTATTTTGCATAAAAATTATTTCAGGTTACATGTGAAATCCAGCGACTTTATCCTCCAGGGGGTCCGCTTATAGATCTCAGTTATAGATAATTACGTATGAATTATTTCTCTGTCGTCAATGGAAACTGATCCGCCAACTTGACATGTATCCATTGTGCGAACAATTCGCGAATTATATCGCGGCGTGACATCTTAATGGAATTACGGGATCCGTGCAAAACTTTCCGCCTTGCGCATAGATTCAAAATCGAGATCGAACAATAGATCAAATATCTTACAGTTATAAGATTTAAATTTAGATTTACATTAGATTCTGACTTGCTCGGAATTTTATTCGTCTAACATGAAAGTATTTGATATTACCCAGGTAGCACACGTTCGTTTTAAATATGTTTCTTAAACGTATCCAATATTTTTTAACCGTAAAGCATTAATAAGAAACGCTTCTAAGAGAAACGCTTTTAAAACCATAGTTAAGGAAACGTATTTTTCACGTTTCTAGACAAAATAAAAACTAATTTTTATTAATTTCAAAGTAATTTTAAATTATATATACATACATATACATGCATATACATATACATACATACATATAAATATATATATATATATATATATATATATATATATATATATATATACAGGGTGTCCCATTTTAATGTCCCACTCCAAATAACTTTCTTATTTTTAATTTTAGAAAAAGATGTTTCAGACAAAAGTTATATGGTTTCGAGGAGGCCATAAGATGGTACCATTGATTTGACCTTGAAGAGTTATTTGAAGCTCACATGAAGGTCACCTTCAATTTTTTAAATGGGACCTACTATTTGTCATTGCACATTCTTGTAGCTTATCTCGAGAGCTTTCCAAAACACTATAATTAAGTACCTTTTCGTTAAGTACTTTTTGAGTTATGAGGCTTGAAATAATTTCTTAATTTTACATAAACCGTAAAATATCTTGTAAAATATTCATTTTTCGATTATCTTACTTTAATACTTTTATATGCAAAATAATGAGAGGAATCAATTGGTGTAAAGAAAACACATAGTTATTTTGAAGAAAAAATATGTAATTTGCAATTAACAATTCCATCATTTTTCTTCAAAACAACTATGTGTTTTCTTTACACCAATTGATTCCTCTCATTATTTTGTACATAAAAGTATTAAGGTAAGATAATCGAAAAATGAATATTTTACAAGATATTTTACGGTTTATGTAAAATTAAGAAATTATTTCAAGCCTCATAACTCAAAAAGTACTTAACAAAAAGGTATTTAATTATAGTGTTTTGGAAAGCTCTCGAGATAAGCTACAAGAATATGCAATAACAAATAGTAGGTCCCATTTAAAAAATTGAAAGTGACCTTCATGTGAGCTTCAAATAACTCTTCAAGATCAAACCAATGGTACCATCTTATGGCCCCCTCGAAACCATACAACTTTTGTCTGAAACATCTTTTTCTAAAATTAAAAATAAGAAAGTTATTTGGGGTGGGACATTAAAATGGGACACCCTGTATATATAAAATGTAAATATAAATAAAATTTTTAATTTTATACGAAGTAGATAAATTAATATTACTGATTAAAACAGTCAATATTACTAATTTTTTCAGTGAAATATTATTGATGTACAGTGCTAATAACTTATAACTGCTGTATCAATGACTCTCTTTACTGTTTTTAGTGATAATAATAATAATTCAGTGATAACGAATAAAAGAAAAAACATATTTTAAACGTATTTTAAACATTTTTTTTATCAAAAAAAAAACGTATCTCTTAAAGTTCTTCAAGTGGACATTTTAACCAATCAGAAACGTTTTCAAGAGTCGATTACGAAACGTTTCAAAGAAACATTTGTGAAACGTTTTCGAAACGAATATGTGCTACCTGGGTATTGCGTGTTATATCATAAAAATGCAGTATATTATAAAAAAATATATATATGTATAATATATTTAATATTATAATATATTACATATTATATTTAATATATAATTATTATCATATTACATTTAATAAAAATAATGAATTCAAGTCGCCTTGTTTTATCAGAAGAATGATTAGATCGATATTTTATTAATTATTAATTTTTTCGATGTGTCTTTATAATCGATTTTTTACAACAATTGTGTCATAGGTAAGATAACAATTTTCCTCTATTATGAAAAGTCTCAATCTACCAGTCATTTCAGAGGACGAAGTATATAACTCGAGTTTATACTGTAATTAATTTATCAAGTTATTTGAGTCAGGAAGCGCTTTTCGTTCTACATAATTTGTCTTTCTTACATTGAATTTATTTTAGGTTTTCACACGTAATTGGATGACGCACTCATTTAGAGGATGTCGAAAAAATTTTTCCCGCGTTTACTCTCGACTATAAATTTTCTCATCAATTTATGCGATATCGAGGCGAATATATTCGAGAGTTGTGAGAGAATTCGTTGAAATTTCCGCTCATATTTTTGTAGAAAAATCGAACTGAAATTCATCAAAACGCATTCATAGATGAAAGAAAGAGAATATAGGATAATTCTCTCTCTCTCTTTATGATATTGCATTCGAAGGACATCGCAGAATATTTATCAAATTTTCCGTCATGAATTCTTCTAATGAATTTAATGTCCGTTCTCATTCAACGAAAATTTGATAACGTATATGTGTGTGCAATAAAAAAGCGAAACTCATCGAGAGATGCGCATGATTAGAGTGATGACTCCGATTACTTTCTCGCGTTTCGTCTTTTATCAGCTTTACCGGTATATGTATTATCGCGTGAGCACAATTTCAAAGTTACAGCCATCAATTCGTATTTTCGAGAATCACGACACATTATCATTAAACATTATTAATATCAAGAAATCATTGTACATCCCATTCACATAACGGTTTCAATTACTCCGTCTGATTGCACGTTATTTGAAAGAAACAGTTTCATAACGGGGTTTAATTTCTCGAAACATCCAATATATCCCATCGTTGCTTTTTATCCCATGAAGGATAAACACGTCTAGTAAATTATGATCGCGAAAAATGTGGGCGGTGATCTCGCCAGCGGATAAACGAAAGCGAGTAAAACGGAAGTGGATGAAAACGCGCGCAGCGAAATTCCATCGTGACGCGTAGAGCGGAATTTTGTGCTCTCTTTGCGACAAAATTACACTGAATATATCTAGCTATTGTCCCGATATAACTTTGATACGATGCGGTCTCCGTCGTAAACGGAAATAGTCGCATAAATTGTCGCTGCTGTCACGAAAAACGCAATTTTCTCATTGAGAAAAGAAGAAACAGACTTTATTAGAAACTCTTGCTCGTGAAAAGGCTAATCGTCGTTGATTGAAGAGTTGACGATCGACTCGAATAAGTCGCGAAACGTAATTGAATTTGCATGTCGCAACTAAAATTAATTCGAGTTGTTGCTTAATTTACGTGATAATAATATCATAGATAGTGTTTATCGTGTTTTCTAAAACTGAAGAAAACGCGAATATTTCGACTCTGATAAATATTTCACAAGCTGAGTTTCGTATCATATGAATGAGATGCTTACTGATCCTTAACAAGTAATGTAAACGTTGCATCATGTATATAAACCTATCAATATCGTACAAAGAGAAAGAGATAAAACATTTTATTTGATAAATATTTGAGTAACACAAATTTGATTCTCATTTTTTTTTAAATAGAAGTTTACAACCGGATGTATTCTGCGTATCTATTCGTTTGATTTATTTGTAATTTCTTGTATGCTTCAATCCATTTGTACTCTGTCCTTTATGGGATTATTCAGTGACACGCGAGAATTCACCGGAAATCATTCAATTTATACAATGTAAAATATACAAGTCAAAGATACATGTTGTCGGATACATTTATATTTATTACTTGGATACATTTTCCACTAGAATATTTTAATCGAACATAGATCTTCCTATCAATGTCGCCTCGTCGCCAATCGCGATTAATTGAACTGTTTACAACTTCAAAAGCGCAATTTGGGAGCGGCAAAGGACATCGATCAAAACATCGATAGGAATATCGAAGTGATTGGAGCACTTTTGCAATCAACGGGCGAACGCATCGTCGCTGAAAGATAGACTCATCGCAGTGCGGGATATATGTATAAGATATAGCTACTCACGCCAGCGATCCCCTCAGCCGCGCATCCTCCCGAAATGCTCTCTCCGGCGCCTCCACCTCCGCCTCTTCCTCCGCCGTCGCCTCTGGTCGAACAGCAAGCCGGTGGCCGCGACGCACCACCCGAAATCCTTCGCGAAAAATCCGTCGCGCGGAATTTCGCTCGTCAAGTCACGAAGAGCGAGGTGGCGCGGGCTCGCGCATCTCGCCGGGACGGCGTTTCTTCTCTCTGCCTTGACGTTTGCTCGTGGACGACGCACGTCGCGAGCAGATCGGGCACTCTCGCTAATCACGAGGTATTACCGGTTCGAGGCGGGAGAGGATATCTCGGAGCATAACGAGTTTTCGGCTCGCCCCGCCGGGAGGATAGGGATGAAGGACGGGAGAGAGGAGGAGAGAAAGATACGTTTGTTGCGTGGTGTGTGTGTGTGTGTGTCGAGAGAGCGGCGAGGAGTGAGAACGCGGCGCGAGAAACGAGAGAGAAGAACTGATAATTCGATACTGTTTGACCGGGCGAAAATGGTTACGGTTCGCGTGTCATGTCCGCGTCGCGGGGAGAGAGACATGGAAAGAATGTGTAAGGAAGAAGGGTGAACGCGCACGAGAAGAAACCTCCCTAAGGACACGAATGCGCTGCTCGAGCGACAGCATCCGACTGAATTGACCGATACGCTGAAGTTGACGCGGAGCGCGTGGAACGCGGGACTTGCTAGTGGCGCCGCGCAGCGGCCGTTTCCGTAACTATGAAACGTCACATGTGTCAATAACTTGTCGCTGTATTTACGAAACATTATGTCCAATTTTTTTGTTTTCGACGACTCGTAATTCACTACGAAATTTGCGACAAAATTCTATTTGCAACTTTATATAGTGTAATGTGGAAAATATTTAAAGAGATTTACATAAAATCATAACTGTCTTCATTTTTGTTTTGAATTTTGTCACTTATTTTTCTTCAATTATAGATTAAAAAGTTCTAAAGTTAAAGTTGGTGAGACTATCAATGTTAAGAAATTACAGATTATACGATATAATTGTACGGAATATAAAAGTCAAGAAATTAAAAAATTTCGAAATATTGTCGATCGCGCATTTACCAGTCATCGGATGAGAAGGTAACTTATTTTACCGATAATATATAATGACGATTACTCGTTTATCGACACTTGCAGTATTATAATGTTTAATTACATACGTATAATAATGTTTAATTACATACGTATAATAATGTTTAATTACATTGTAAAAGATAAGAGAGAAATTTTTGAGAGAAAAGAAATCGCTACACATAAATAATAGAAAGCAAGCTGGGCTAAAGCAAAAATCAAAGGCAAATTCCGATAGGTACATCCGTAATCAATATAAGACTATAGAACTGTACTCATGCATGTCACGCTTATATAGGTTATTCGTTCGTTTCAGGCGCACCGTCCGCGTCGAAAAACGAAACGAATTGAACGGGCAGACCTCGAAGGAAGAAGAAAGAAGGAGAAAACGAACAGAGTGTAAAAGGTACAAGTGAACCACGTGACACACACACACAGTGTATCGCTCTGCATCCACACCAGGCGCGCCTGGCACGAGCCGCAATACGGCTCCGTCGACGTCTCGCCGACCTCTCGCTTTCGGCTGGCCGTTAGTAGGCCACGATCGTCGCTGGCCGGCGCAATGAACGTCGTCGTCGTGCTCGTAGGCCGGCAGCGCGACATCCGCGTCCTCGAGACGGCCCGCGGCTCCGAGCCGCGACTCCCGTTGCCGTCTCACGAGCAGCGTCGAGATTGAGCTGACACGAGCGTTACATCGTGCAACGAATGCACGAGCACGAGGTGAGAGAAAGAGAGATAAGACAGAGAGACAGAGAGATAAGAATTCCGTCTGCATTCGCGATAAACAGCGAGAAAGGGAGTGTGATGAATCTCCCCCTCCCGTTCGCGAAATCGAGTAATGTCAATGTTTATCGCCGCGTAATCGCTGTCAAACGGAACGAGAAGCGGAATCCGCGCGTCCGCCGACGATGCAGCCTCGAGCGCGCGTGCTTTGTCTCTTCCTTTTTTTTTCCTCTCATCACGAACGGACGAATCATCCCCCGCTTCCTTCGCGCTTACGCTCGTCAGAGCAGTGCTGTACGATTCCGCGAGCCGGTCTCGCGCGGGATACTCCCGTCTCCCATCGCGTTTTTAGAGGCGGTAAACGCGATCGGGCGGCTGTTGACAGAAGAAAACAAGTAGAAAGAACTCGTCTATCGCGAGAGATCCGCGCCAGCGGGATCGATTTTTCGACGAAGTCAAGGAGACGACGACGCTGCGCGCGTGTAACACGAGGCGTTTAAAGAATTCGCGACGACACAAAGCGCGCGTCGTCCTTGTAAATACGTCGACGGAAACTTTGATGCGGGAGAACGCGCCTGATAATCGCCCGCGGCTGCGTTGGGATGCGAGATTTATTGTGCGTTATTATGCCGCGAGATGAGATAGCGTGCGCCTTGGATGAACGTGGAGGTTTCGCGATTGACGAAGCATGGCGAGGTTTCATTTAGCAGGGAATATTTCGCACAAGGTGAGACGAATCGCGTTTCTGTTACGTGTAATTAATTGCAATCGATCGTTTCGTCGCGCTCGTGTCTTATCGTATCCCTCGCTGCCCCGCTATCGCCAAAGAAAAACCTCCTGCTCTTTTTATCGTTTCGTGATTTTATTTAATCAAATTTATTCGTCGTTTCTTATTATCCGCGATTACGTGATTATCAACGGAATTTTAATGAGAACGAAGATTAAAATTATCGATATTAAAGCGTAATGTTTTAATTGTAGAGCGTAATTGCTTGTATCATACTTTAGTTACACTGCTTCTGGGATAATGTATTTTTTAAGATTTTTTAAACATTACACGATCTTCGAATAAAAATGAAATAATGAAACGATATGTTTTCTGCTGTTATACAAAATAAAATTGCAATAACTACATAAAAATGTATTCATTCATATTAAAAAAAATACAAAAGAAGCAGATTGCAATATTTCAAAAATGCATTAAATATGAATGTTAATAATATAGCTTTTCTTTCGACTAAATGCTCTTATAGTTTCAATTGTACTCTGGCATAATTTGATTTTCAATCTGTATAAACAATCTTTATCTTGTTCAAGTTCCTGCACTTTATAGGAATAAGGATGTCGAAGCGGCTGAGTTTTTACGGTCTGGTAGCCCTGGCGTCCATCTGCATCTTCTTCCTAGCATTTAATCAGCGCTACAGCAGCTACCTCGAGCATCGACTGCAGCCGGTGATATCGGTCAGTAAAAATTCGGAGGTGGGGATTGCTCTAAATTGAGTCACGCCAAACACGCTCTTTCTGACGGTAAAGTCTAACTTTTGCACCTCTAACTCTTTTTTTACCAATCTCTTACACATTAACGATACTTGGCAAATCGAAAGCTCTGCCTAAAAAATCGACGCACATTCTCCCCGTCTCTCATTCCTTTTCTTTTTTACGCACTGTTTCAGGACAATCGTTTACAAAATGTTATCAGAAACTACTATCAGTGGATAATATTTTGTGCTGTGAGATATTGACAGGAAAAAAAATAGAAAAATTTAAAATTAGTAATAGTAACTTGTTAGAATTTTCCAAAGGCTGTATCATTACTTGATCTTTTCTTTGAGATATTTAATTCTGCGATAATGTAAATTTTTTCTTGAGAAGTCTGATTACAGTGTCTGAGAAACAGGTGTAACATGATTATTTATCATGATCAGCATGCTTGCGCGTAGACTCTCACTTTTATAGCAATTCACACACTCTTAACTTATATAATAGTATAATAGTATCTCATACGGTATATACATATATATGTATGTATATGTGTGTGTGTGTATATATATATATATATATATATATATATATTCGGGTATCCCTATGATATACTTGCACTTGCATTCTTTAAGGACATTATAATACACTACTTAGATTAAGAAAGAGGGAGAAAAAAAGACCGTTACCCTAAGTCACATTAGTGATACATTCACGCTCACAACGCACAATCGAAACGCTAAAACGTCGATGCTTTCTTCTTCGATATAGGATGTTGAGATAAGGCCAAGGACCACGAAAATTCAAGAACCGGTAACGGTAAGCCAGGTATGCACGTGTGTATCGACTTGAGTAATGCAAACTCATCCTCATTTTTTGTTAGAACTTGTTTCTTGTTAAGATGCTAATTATTGTTTGACTATCTTATCTTAATGTAATATTGGCATAAATCAAGTAAGAAAAGACGTAATTAACTTTAGGAACATCTATTTTTTTTCTATTTTCTTTTTTTTTATTGTATTGTATATGTTGTATTGTATTACTTTTGATAATTAATGAAATAATATATGTAGAAATCACATATGTATATAGATTTATAGTGTATATAGATATATGTATGTAAATTTTTACGAGCAACTAAAACTTATTAATTATTTATCTTTAACAAAATATAAATTGTTATTAACAGCCAATGATTAATTATCTCTTACTAATTTAATTTTGTTATTAACTGCTAATAATATAACAGAAACAGTTATATACATAAAACAGAATATAGATAACATGAAGTAGAACGAACTCGACTATATCGATTAGATTAAAAGCAATTTAGTGAAATGTATTATTTATTATATTTATTAACATTAACGCATTCTCCATTCTTTAATAATGCTTACAACTAAATTTTCGCTTTGCTTATTTAAGAAATGTGAAGTTATACAAATAAGTACTCTACTATATAATAATTAAACAAATTCTGTTTTATATTAATTAAACAAATTAACAAATCTATGAGATTTAAAGCTTTATTTTCATTAAATTAAAGGAAGATAATTAAAATGTGTCTGTGTAGAAATCTGCTTTTATCCGATTTGAGTCTCAAAAATTCTAAACTTCTATTTATTTATTTATAATATGTTGCATATATCTTCTCCCATTATATATTGAACTATGTTCTAACACTGCATTTATTTGCATCAATATCGCTAATGATAACGCTCGCTATAATAATTGTTTTTAGTAATAATTTCAATCTATCTTTTAGGCGTATATTACGGGATACACGGAAAATGCTACAATTACCGAAATTCAGGAGGTGGTTGATCAACAAAGAAAGATGATTAAAAGGGAAATGGAAAATTATGAATATCCAAACGGAAAATATGGGGTAAATGTGAGGTAAGTTTTATACGCGTGACAGATTATCGTTTTAGAAATCGCTTTGAAAATGTATCTAAAAAAATCAGTGCATTCTCTATTTATCGTAGCAAACTTGAAGATCTGGTGATGGAGAAAGATGGCAGACCTGTGAGAAGCATAATTCTGACGAGTTGGCGAAGTGGCAGCACATTTCTCGGCGACGTGGTGAATGCGCATCCGGCTAATTTTTATCATTACGAACCGTTATTGGATTATGGAATTGTGCAAATCAGAGAACCGCCGCTCGCCGATGAATCCTTGACGAGAATTATCTCTCTGCTGAATTGCGAATACAAAGAGCTCGGTAATTTTATATCCCTTGAGTTTGCAATCGTATCGTTTAATGATCAGTCATGTACAATCGTAATTATTACAGACCGATATCTAAATTATGGGAAAACTCATCCTTGGGTTTTTAATCACAATACGCACTTGTGGCGGCAGTGCCAGGCGCACAAACGTATCTGTTGGGATCCACGTTTTGTCGCCAAGTTTTGTCGGCTCTTTCCATTCCAATCAATGAAACTCGTGCGATTGAGATTGCGTGCAGCAGAGAAGCTTTTGGCTGAAGAAGAGTAAGAATATGATAAGTTTTAAAACATCTAAAATGTTAGATTTGTTTGAAAGGTTTAGATTTCGCTCGAATATATTATAGCACTTCAAAATATTCTAAAATATAAGAAACATGTATTTATATTACAGTTTAGGTGTGCGATTAGTGCTACTTATCCGCGATCCGAGAGGCATTCTGCAATCTAGAAAGCATAGGGAATGGTGTCCCGCTAAACCCGATTGTTCCGATCCAGCTCTGGTTTGTGCCGATATGGTGTCGGATTTTAATGCGGCGGTAGAGCTCTCGAAAAAGTACCCACGTTCTTTCAGGTACAATATCGCATTACTTTTCCAAGTTATATATGTTCAATATTTATAAAAATAATTTCAAAATTTGCTTTCACGCGCAAAACGATTTTCAATTGACTTGAATCAATGTTAATAAATATGATACTCTCAATAAGTTGCGAAAGAAGAATTTCTAAATATTTAATTTTCACATGTGATAGAGTGGTACGCTACGAGGACCTTTCCGTAGATCCCTACAGACATGTGAAAGAACTTTACAATTTTTACGGTTTAAACTTTCACACGAACGTGAAGAAATTTTTGGATACGCACACAAAAAACGATGTGGGCGGCGTATCCAGCACCTTCCGGAATTCTAAAGTTGCGCCATTTCATTGGCGAGCCGATCTAGACTTCGAGGAGGTATACGAGATACAAAGGGTTTGCGCAACCGCCATGCGATTGTGGGGATACGTGATGGCCTTAAATTCTACTCACCAAAAAGACTTTGATCCTATCACAAATTATCGGCTGCAGTTGTGACAGCTGACAGACGACATGCTCAATGTAGATATGATGTACAGTGTATTGGTATAACGAATGGCAATGGTCAGGTAAGAGAATGCCGTAGTTCATATAAGTATTCAGCGAAAGGTGCTAATGATGTCACTCAGGAAGATAGTAACAAGGAGAATGAATGTCGATTTCGAGAGAATAGTTTGTTCGAGTCCTAAATCTCATGAAACCAATAAAGCTGTTTCTGTAAAAGGACCGATGAAATTGAGGTACGCGTTTGTAGTTCTGAAATTATGAACAAAGATTAAAGTAAGTGTTTTTTAAGAGCCTGAAATGTGTGACAAAAATATATAATATCTAATCATATCGACGCGAACGTTGCAGATGTATTCAAAATGTTTCTAAATATACTGCAAATCTTTCGAGAGAGTATTTTATGTCTAATATATATAAATTACTTTAATGTTAACTACTTGATATAATTCTAATAATTGATCTTATTAGTTTGAAAAGATAAATAATAATCGAACTTATAAGTTATATATATAAAACTTGATTTTTAATTTTATTTTTCAATTTTATTGAAATCACACATAGTAATACTCAATCGAATTTTGAAGAGTATAATGCAGGAAACTTAAAGAATATTTATCTAATAATAGAATGTGTTGATTGCGGGAAGATCTTAATCATTTAATGAATACATTATGAACGGAAGTTAAATCTCAATTGTAATCAAGTCTTACAACATTAGGAATCATCGGCAACGTTGCGCGAATCTATATATGCATGACTAACTGAAGTAAAAATGTTATCGAGACGACATTTAATGTGATTCACTAAAGAAAAGAGAAATACGATCGCGCGCAATATCAATTAATTCGTTTACGTCAACGAGATATTCGACGTTATCCTTTGCTCATGTGGCGATCGCCGATAAAGCTGACTATGCGGTGTATGTCAAGGACGAGAGTTTCCATTCCACCGGCCTTCAAGATCGGCGACAAATTATTAAAAATGTACAGACGCGATCAACTCGCCTGCGAGCGCGTGATTTTTATAATGTATGATACAGATTCGTATAACACTGCACACTTTATAGATAAAAGATAGAAATCTTGCGAACAGTTTCTTGGCGATTTAGTATAAGAATACTTTTTTGAATCTTTACACACTAGTTATTGATTATCTCAGACAACCCAGACGGGTACACTTTAGTTAGGTATATACATATATATGTATTATAGTGCAATTACGTTACAAAAATATATACATAGTATTTCTCGCGTCCTTGTGTTATGCACCGAGCGCTAGATTATAATCTGCTCTCTGTGTGATCAAGTTTTACCATGCATTCACTTAAAGTAGAATTAGTTTATAAGTATTTTACGTTATTAGTAATTGTTATCGTTTAATCAAATTCGGATATTGAGAAACTAAAAATAAAATACTAAACTTATCTTTCTAATTTTATGAAAGGACGATCTGAATTTCTACATCCGGATTTTATTTATTATTTTTATTGTTGTCTTGCAACATGAAACGAAGTAAACAAACATTTCTCTTACGTATGGATGAGATCTTGTAATAACGTTTCCAGGATCGCTAATATAAACTTGTAATAACATCTTCGTGCGATCATGTGCGTCATTATGTTCTCATGGAATGGATATCTAGTCCAAAAGGAATGCATATTACTTCGCATTTTGTACTTTAGATGTAATATGAAGGTTCCAATAAAAAGATCTTATTTCTATGGAATATATTTTGCTATTTATTACTTGTCCATAATCCATATTATTTATTGTGCATACTGTACATACATTATTTCTTCTATTTCTTGTTTCCTATGTCCATCTAAAAAATAGAACAAAGCTTGTTGAGTAATGACACGCATGAATTGCAATTTAAATAGTTTATCTACTATGTTTCAGCAAAACATCTAGTTATCACTATACATCATAGCGTATATTATGGAAAACATCATTACAAAAAATAACAAATATTCAAAATATTTGTCACTAATGACTTTATATGTACAGAAATACTTTATATTTACATCTACATCTTGTATATAATTATATTAATCATAAATATTAATAAAAAAATTTTAATTTGTATAATTTTAAATTTCAAAATATGTCACTAGAATTGTTAATTATTACCTTTATATTAGAAAGATTTCATTTGAATATTAGAGTAGCATTTGTTGAGTAGTATCTGTAACAAAGATAATCTTTTTTAAATCACATATTTATATATATAAAAATTTTGATTATTTAATAGCAAAATCAGCGAGGGCAAGTTTTAATCAGAAATAAATCAGAATAGCGTATAACTTTATACATCATATTCTATGCTTTAAATTAGTCTAAATATTCATCCCCAGAGTTGAATTAGTATTTTAACATGATTACCTTCAAATAATGCCAATGTGGATTATGTATGTATGTGTTGTTATTGGTCATGAAACTGAAATATAAAATACTTATTGTATATTGCATTCTCATAAAGCATTATATTTGTATTTGTATTACATTATAATCAATTATCAGATTAAAAATTTAGCAGCAAGGACATTTCAGACATATGCTTGTCAAACTTGTAATCATCATATCAGAAAGGAAAATATATTATATATATATTTTATAAATAAGAAAAAAATTAAAATAAGAAAAAAGTAATTCTAAACTTACTTTTCATAAGAAACTTCAATGTATAATGCACTTGTTGCAATCGCGCAGCATATAAATAAAAAAAAAATTCTTGCCATTGTTTCTCATATATATATATATATATATATTTCTTGTACTCTGAAAAAAATTTAATTATTAATATTCAAAATTACTATATTGTCGAAATCAATAATATTTATCATTATATCAGGAAATCTTTATCACCACGTTTATGTAAGACAGGGATAACTAAAAATATTCATCACATTTTAATTACTTAAAAAATAAAGCAAACAAAATATAATATTATCTTCTTAATTAATATAGTTTTATTAAGAAACTTTAGCAACTTACATAATTCATTTTATAATTAAAAGTCGCAATCATCCATCTTTCAAATGAACATCTGTAACAAATGATATGTTTACTATACATTATTAGCAGTAATTAATATGTAAATAATCCGTTATGTAACTTGATATTATATTTATATATTCTTATTGAACTCATTAATTTTTCAGAAACAACATTTACATCATATGCATTCAGATTGACTGGAGGCGGTTGTTCACGTTGTACTCATCATATGTATTGCAAATAGAAAATTGACAAATAATGCTTATGAAACAATTGACTTTAAAGTGTGATATATGTATATATATATATATATATATATATATATATATATATATATATATATATATATATATATATATATAACATAAACTTTAACTTACATGAATCGCTGATTTTAAGAAGAATCTCGTTACGATAAATCTTGCCATTTATATACATATTATACAAATTCTCTTTTTTAATCTCCATCTATAAAGGAAATATGTACATATTAAGATGTTATTCAATAACAGATTTATAAAAAAAGAAAAAGAAGAAAAATTTCAGAGGACTGAATCAATCATAGTTCTCAGACTGGGGCAGTAAAGTCACATCATATAATTAATATGTATATATTTTTTATATGTTAAAAATAAAATATAAGCAAAATATATAATTTTATGTTCACAAGTGAAAAAATTACCACGTGCTTTTCCTTTACATTAGGAATCTTATTTCTTAATAAACAAATTCATCTATCCGGCAATATAAAAAATTGTTTTAATGTATGAATATAACGTTCTTTTCTGCACTTGTAGTATCATATTAAATGATTGAATAGAAATATTCGATAAATGAGTAACTTTATGAAGCAGTATTTGATATAACTGTAAGGCCGATATTACATTTGTCGTACGACAAATTTTTTAAGCACATTGATTGGCTGCGGGATAATAATTTTTTGAATCTTTAGAAACTTTCTATCCCGCAGCCAATCAATATGCTTAAAAAATTTGTCGTACGACAAATGTAATATTAGCCTAAAAGTGCTAATCAGCAAGCGATCGAAATAATTTGAACGCAATTCAACTGAAATTAACAGAAAATGAAAAGGTGCATAAAATATACTCGCAAGATATCAAGATCTCAATTATATTTCCTCGATGAGAAACAAAATAGTACTCACTAAAATTGTGATTGCGATAAGAGCGAGCTACTTATAGCGGGTGCTCTTCGACGCTCGAAGCGATAGCGAGGAGGCTCTATAAATCCAGCACTAAAAGGGAAACGAGAACTAAATCTCAAGACGGAGCATGCGGCGATGTGTCGCCGTGAGGGTGGCATAATCAGAAACACGTAAAGATATAATCAAGAGACGATCATACGAACGAGACAATGTGTCATCATTATCGGAACGAAATAAACGTGATCAAGCTTCGCGTCAAAATATAATCGGAAAATACAATCGAAAATATTATACTCAAGAAGAATCGTGCGCAAGAAGCTTGTTTCAAGATGTTTAAGCGACGAATGCACGCGGATGATGATGGATTTCAAAAACGTGTATCTCGATTTCGAGCTTACCTTCTTGGAGCTACTTGGAGTACAACCTGCCTCTCGAGAGATTCAATTGCAAATGAACGAGAAGAGCGACGCGCGACGCGTGCTCGAGAGAAATTTCCGCGCATGCGCGAGACATTATGGCGGATTCGCATGAAATCATTTTCCTTCCGATTGCGTTCGTAAATTTACTCGAATTTATTGGAGTAACGTTTGACCAATCAGAATAAAGAAATCCTTGCTTCTTCCGTTGATTGGTCAATCGAACATTACCTTATCCGATGAATAAATATTTGTGAATGCAGCCTTTTTGCAGTGCATAAGAAAAATGTCGCTCTTTGATTTTATTTGTTATTTGAAATTAATCGAGCAGCCATAGGATCTTATAAATTTACGAGAAAAATGTCACGTTTAGGTCGTGTTCTCATCAGAATTGGATGACATTTACGTCAGACGTAGCCTAATCTATCCCAACCTTGCGTTACAATTTGTCATCTGTGTGTGAAGGAAACCGAGTTCGTCGTTCGCGTCGCAATAATTCATATTCGCGAGCGATGCACGCTGGATAATGTTGTTAGCGGTGTCGTGAAATATCGTCTTGCACGAGAGAATTTTTCCAAACGTACGCTTAATCGTCCACGTCCAGTTTTACACGAGCGTGATGGAGTGTCATCCTACGCCAAAGATATGCGGTGTGCGATAAAAATGTCTCTGCTCACTGAGCGATAAGATTCAGTTTTCCACGGTGTGTATACTTGTCGAGTCTTTCGATAGCATCTTATCGCTTTTTTTTTTCCATTTTACATCTGTTTTTGTTTGCTGATTTTAAGTAATAGAAATGAGTGAAAATCGTTGAAGGGCGTTTGACCTCAATTTACATCGTGTTATTACTAATTAACTTGAAATCTGCTCAATCTCTGTATTATTAGGCGCTAATTTTTCAATGAGAGAAATTTAATCTGATTACATTTTAGGAGAAGAGTGAGTGATATTTGAGAGCAACCTGTGCATATGTGTGTCTACTTAAAACGATGATGGAGTTGAGTCATAGTTTGACCCTCAATGAGGATGCTCTTAATCAAATTCCGGAAGCTAAGCGGCCGGTTTTCATTTTCGAGTGGTTGCGCTTCCTGGACAAAGTTCTAGTTGCTGCTCAAAAGGTATCTATGTAAAAGTTTTACATTTGTATTATTAAAAAATCTATGAAAGGATACAATTAAAATTTTGCTTATAATAAGGTCTTAATTATGATAAAAATGTTATTTGCGCAGAATGATATTAAAGAATGTCAACAAAAGTTAGTGGAACAATTGACCAGACACATGCAAGGAGCTCCTGGTCCACCCACACGGCGTCTCATAGCAAGATGTCTTGCTACTCTATTTAGTGTTGGTGATACATTCTTGCTGTTTGATACTGTCAACAAATGCAATGACATCTTGAGAAATAAAGATGATTCACCGAGCTTTTTACCCACAAAATTGTAATTTATCATTATTAATAATTATTCTGCAATGAAATAATTCTCTATAATTTATGATTGATGTATATATGTTTCTTCAGAGCTGCTATTTGTTGTGTGGGATGCATGTATGAAAAACTGGGAAGAATGATGGGCAGATCATATGAGGAAACTGTACAGATCCTAATAAAATCATTGCGTTCTGCTGAATCGCAAATGCGGATAGAAATTATGTACACATTGGAAAAGGTAACAAACAATTTTATGAACAGGTTGTTAAACTGTAAATGAAATATCTATAATTTATTTTATTACAATATATTTTATTTGTATTATAATTAGGTATGTGCTGGGATGGGATCGGCAATAACTAATGTGCATAAGGAGATATACAAAGTTTCCAGGCATTATCTGACCGATAGAGTGATGGCGGTGAGATGCGCCGCTGCCAAGGTATTTTATATTTATGAAAAAAAATATCACGCGATTATACATATATATTTTTCATTTTCCTATAATTACAATTTATTTTATAAATAGTGTTTGTTGGAAATGTTGAATCACGCTCCGTTTTTATATACAACTGAAATTGAAAGTGTTGCGACATTATGCTTTCGAGCATTTGAAGGCTCAAATTACGAAGTGAGATGTTCCGTCGCTAAATTACTGGGCACTTTGGTGGCGATGACACAGCTTCCTTCGCCCAAGATAAAAAATCCTACAGGTATATAAATTATAATGAAAATATATTGTAAAAAAATATATATCTATTATTTCTCTTACATATTGTTTATCTTTTTGTAGTCACGCACAATAAGGGCATTAGACAAACGTCGCTTGAAGAAGTATTAAACATCCTGATGTCCGGATTTTTGAGAGGCGGCGTGGGCTTTTTGAAAGGAACCGGCGAGATAATAAAAGGTAGCTCCAGCGTAAACAGAGAAGTGCGAGTTGGAGTGACACATGTAAGCGATCATGTACATTTAAGTGGTTGTTTTTTAAAATAAAAAACTTAGACTAATTTGATGTTTATATACTCCTAGGCATATGTGGTGTTTGTACAAATGCTGGGTGGCACTTGGCTGGAACGCAATATCGGTGCGCTAATTGCTCACGTTCTAGACCTGGTTACAAATCCGAAAGCCGCTAGCTCGCATGTTGAAGCGGTATATTCACGCAAATGTGTAAATTTCATATTACGCGGTACTATCGGCAAACTATTAGGAGAAGGCGCTCAAGCTGCCGCTTGCAAGGAGATAGCGCATATTATTCTGAAGCAAATGAATTCCATCGGTAATAATAATAATAATATTTTGTATGAATGATAATATAATTACATGTAATTTCAATAAACGTGGCTTTATAGATTTCAGTCCAGAAAACGCCAAGGATTGCAATCAAGAGACATTATTCAGCCAGCATTTGTTAGTGTGTGCATTACAAGAAATGGGTTGTCTAATACTGGGATTAGGTACCACAGCCACAAATCTATTATCCGATCAATCTTTAAGTACGTATTTGCATATCTGAAACATCTTTTTTTTTCTCTGATGTGAACGAGAAGTTAATTATAATTTAATGTATCGTTTATCAGATCTGATCGATACTGTAATGGCCGTCCTAGTACATCCGTGTCAAGCTGCTAGATTGGCAGCTTCTTGGTGTTTACGATGCATATGCGTCGCAGTACCAAGTCAAATAACGCCGTTAATCGACCGATGCGTCGATGGGATTGAGAATATGCGTAGTTCACCAGAAGCTATAGCCGGTTATAGCAGCGCTCTCGCTGCGGTACTAGGAAGCGTTCGTCTGTCACCCTTAGGTGTTCCCCATACTAAAGGAAAGGTATAATAAAAGCTCTTATTACTCATTATCGATCTCATCTATATATAATGTGAGATTAATTTGCCTCTGCAATTTACCCTAGATAATTTTCAATACGGCGGAAGAACTCTTGAGAAGCGCCAGTCAAAATAGTCGTTTATCTTTAAATCGCACGCACGCAGGATGGCTCTTGATAGGAGCAATAATGACCCTAGGTATAAATGAATCTTATATCAAGTATGAAATATAAGTACGCGCGAGCTGTACTACATGTAATTTAATGCTAATATACAGGTACGGCAGTGGTGAAAGGCTTATTGCCGAGAATGTTACTCCTGTGGAGAAATTCTTTTCCTCGCTCGAACAAAGAACTCGAAAGCGAGAAAGCACGCGGTGATGCCTTCACGTGGCAAGTAACTCTGGAAGGACGTGCCGGTGCGCTGTCCGCTATGTATAGCTTTCTGTTACACTGCCCGGAACTTCTGAATGACGATATCACACGACGATTACTTACGCCGATCGAGTCCGCTCTGGCGATGTTGACAAAGTACGAATTAATATTTTTAGAAGAGTATCTGGAATGTAAAATATAAAATATAATATCTGGAAAATATCTAGAATATAGAAATTCTACATACACACATTTTTTCAGTTTATCACCTGTTTTGAAGAATTACGGTCAACAATTAAAAGCTCCCGCAGCTATGGTTCGTTTGCGCTTATACGAAACATTATTCCTCCTACCGCCGCAAACGTTCGAAGGTAATTTATGCTCTATATGAATCGATTTGCATTATTCTCTATCATTTTTTCTATTTGTTTGCATTATTATCTGATATTGTAATTTAGGCTCCTACACGCATCTTCTAAGAATGCTGGTGTCAGAGTTCACGCTTACGGACAACCCTGGGAATACGACTACTTCCTTATTGCGTGTAGTTTGCCATGCTAATGATTCTGTGATTCTCGGTACATGGCTGCAGGAGACTGATCATCGTACGATAGAAGATCAAGTGAGTATATCTCCATATATCATTAATTTCTACTGCCATAAGTAACATAACATTTTTGCAGAGTTGGGAAGTTACTTGTAACATCGTTACCGTTACCGTTACTTTTTTTCGGTAACGATCGTTACTTTTTTCTGTCTGTAACGGTAACGGTAACGTCGTTACATTTTTACAGTAACGATAACGAATTTAACCGTTACTTTTATCGTTTCTTTAATTCTGTAATCCTGGATAGTATCCCCTTAGTAATTGAAAAATCTATTCCTATTACAAAACAGTTTGCAAATATTTTGGAAAATTATATACATGCATGATGTTTTTCTCTATATTCATAAATCTAAAATTTCTAAATTACAATAAATGAAAAATTGAATATGAAGAACATCAATGATGGAATAATTTATAATTATCGAATATATAAAAGTAATAATTATATTTTAAAATCAATTATAATAAATACTATAAAATAATAATTATATTTTAAAATAAATTAATTTAATTTTTGTATTATAAAAAGTAACGAATCGTTACTTTTTTAGTAACGGTAACGGTAACGAGTTACTTTTCAAAATTAGTAACGAGTAACGGTAACAAGTTACTTTTCACGAAAAGTAACGATAACGGTAACGCGTTACTTTTTTGAAGTAACGTTCCCAACTCTGCATTTTTGTGTCTAATACTTTGTTGAATGCATTGCTTCCTTAAATCTAGTTCTCTTTGAGAATTGAAAAATCTTCGAAAATATCGTTTTAATTAAAATTGTTTTATATATTCTTTTAACATTTATTAACAGACAATCTGTGTAATTTAGTAACAAAGAAGAAAAACTTTCTTTTATATGTCATCTTATATATCTTATGTATATCTCTTTAATTCAAATTTATTTTTTAATTTTACACCTCATATCAATTTTATGAAGAATAAGCATAACACATAACACAAATACTTTTGCAATTTAAGCTTTTTTAATGTAATTTCGACATTACCTTATAAATACCTTCGTTCGTGTTTAGATGGAACCAAATAGAAGGGCAGATTTGGAACATGTGAGTAAGGTGTTCTGCAAAAAATGTGCCTTTTGTTTCACTATAACGTAATAATATTCTCTTTGTTTTACTGATATTTTTATCTACATAAAGCTATGTTATATAAAGCTATATTATGTGTAAAAATTAATTAATTTTTTATGTACAATCTATTTTTATATTATTATTATGATT
The DNA here is from genome assembly GCF_025532165.1 of Camponotus vicinus. NCBI lineage: Eukaryota > Metazoa > Arthropoda > Insecta > Hymenoptera > Formicidae > Camponotus > Camponotus vicinus. Next base: position 11,924,322 of record NW_028141978.1, on the reverse strand, counting down.
GTTATATTGTCACTGGTTATTATATATTATTTTTAATATTGTATAATATCAATATTTTATTTTGCTTATATTTTAGATTTTGGAAACATCAAATATTTGCTGAAGAAAATAGTCATTACATTATATTTTGCTTATTTAGAATAATTTATATATATATATACAAATAAATATTTTATTTATTTTAGTAAAAAGGATGCATAATTTAGCATTACTTCATATTTCATATTTCTTTAGGTTAGAAGATGCAGATTTAATTTTCATATAATTCATTACAATTACATTCTAAAATTTTATTACAATCTATGATTTTTCTTTCAGCTTCAACCAAATAGCGCTGCAGGATCTGGAGCATTGGAACATAATACATGCTGCCTTTATAGACCAATGCCATGTGTGAGTTTAAATATTTAAACGTAATATGAATAATTTAAATCTAAATATATATATTATAAAGTTATAAATATATATATATATATATATATATATATATATATATATATATATTTATAACTTACAGTAAAGTAGATTTAAATTATTCATATTACGTTTAAATATTTTATTTATTTTAGTAAAAAGGATGCACACATATATATATATATATATATATATATATATATATATATATATATATATATATAAATGAAAGAATACATACAAAACATAATACAAACTTATACTATATTATATTTACAGATTGAAATAATACCTGGTCCTTTACCGTTGGGCGTAGCGGTGATTGATTTATCGGTCGCGTTATTCGGCCAGATATTTCCGCGTGTAGCAAATAAGCACAGACTGCAGATGCTGGATCACTTTAGCGAATGCATAAAACACACCAAGTCCGGAAGACAGGAGGCGATACAGATGAACGTGTTCACGGCTGTATTGAGCGGCTTGAAAGGTCTCAACGAGGCAAAGACAGGTTTTGGACAAGAGGACGTAAAGAAATCCGCCACTAATCTTATCATTGTAAGGCAATGTTGTTGTTACATGAAATAAGGATATATTTTGATCAATCTATTATAAAATTAAACAATGCTCTTTATAACGTTTTAGAGTACATTAGTCAGTGGCAATCCTATTTTACGATGGGCGGCGGGAGAAGCAGTCGGCCGAATGGCTCAAGTAATCTCCGATCCTAAGTTCACCGCTGAATTGGCGCAAACTAGTTTCGATCGTCTGAAATCAGCTCGCGATGTCGCTAGCAGAACCGGCCATTCGTTAGCGTTAGGCTGCCTCCACAAGTATGTCGGTGGCATGGGTTCCAGTCAACATCTCAACACTAGTGTCAGCATTTTACTTGCACTTGCTCAGGATAATTCGTCTCCTGTAGTACAAGTAAGACCATTTTATTTTATTGTTTAATTTCTTTTTATTTTAATTTTGAATAACACAAACTTTGAATAAAATAAACTTTCTTCTCTCCAGGTTTGGGCACTGCACGCTTTGGCTCTGATAGCTGATTCTGGTGGACCAATGTTCAGGGGTTATGTGGAGCCTACGCTATCTTTGGCGCTGACTCTTCTTCTCAATGTTCCTCACTCTTACATCGATGTGCATCAATGCATCGGAAAGGTTTTATCAGCACTTATCACGACGATAGGTCCAGAATTACAAGGTAAATAACATATATAACATATTTAATTATTATTATATAAGTAATTATATATGCATGATTATATGTAAAATGATATTTTGACAAATATATCCTCAGAATTCTAAAGAAATATAATTTATCGAGCAATTGATTTTAACAGGCAATACATCAACGATTTGCATGGCACGGTCGTCATTTTTATGCGCGTGTGCCATCATGCAGGATCATCAGGATCCGCTCGTTCAAGCCGAAGCAACTGGTTGTCTTCAACAGTTGCATCTCTTTGCACCCAGACATGTCAATTTGTCTTCTCTCGTTCCTACATTATGTGTAAGGCTTTTTTAAACATTTAAAATTTATTGTGAAATATGTTTATTATAGATGCTTTTTCTTTTTCTAGCGTACTCTATCGAGTAATCATTTACTTTTACGTAAAGCTGCAATATCATGCCTTCGACAACTTGCTCAGCGCGAAGCTAAGGAAGTGTGTGAGCACGCGATGACGTTGGCCAACGAAAGTAGAGATACTAATGTAGTAGAGGGTCTCATCATTACCGAGACCGGATTACCGGGCGTGCTCTTCAGTATGCTGGATACAGAAACTGACAGTAAACTAATTAAAGACATTCATGATACTTTGACGAGCATGTTGCAGATATTAGCTGCCGACAATCTGTCTCAATGGTTATCGTTATGCAAAGATGTTCTCACAATAGCTTCAGGTAATTCAAGTCGAGTTTTTTTAATTCAATCATCGCTGAAACATTTTTCTGATGTGACATCCTGTTTTGTTACGCAGAATCGAGTACAGTCGAGGAAGGTAACACGGCGAATGCGGATGACAGCGCCACTGATAATGAATCAGCCGACGCGGAGGGTGACGACGATCAGGCTGAATTCCACGCTGACGAATCCACCAAGCAGCGGCCGTCCATCACCCCTAGATGGCCGACCAGAGTCTTCGCAGCGCAATGCGTTAGACGCATTGTCGCAGCCTGTATGAACAATAAACAGGCGCATTTCGATCTTGCTTTGGCCAAAGAAATGCAGCTGTCTAAGGGAAAAGGTATGATTGATGAGTTCCAACATTGCTCTCTTTAGAAATTTTTCTTGATTCTTAATACTCATTTTTACGAGTTTTTTTTAGGAGATTTTCTGGTGCTACATCTATCAGATCTGGTGCGCATGGCGTTTATGGCTGCAACAAGTGATTGTGACCCATTGCGACTCGAAGGTCTGAAAACCCTGCAAGAGATTATCGACAAATTTGCTAAAGTTCCCGAACCGGAATTTCCCGGGCATTTATTGCTCGAGCAGTTTCAGGCACAGGTGAGTTTCTTTTTAATTCATTTATCAATATGTTTTTTAGAAATATGTTTAACAGTTATTATATTAGATATTAATTTCAAGGTTGGAGCTGCTTTAAGACCGGCGTTTTCCGCAGAAACTCCGTCACATGTTACTGCCGCGGCTTGCGAGGCTTGTAGCGCATGGATCGGCAGCGGGGTCGCCAGAGATCTCAATGACCTGCGAAGAGTCCATCAGTTGCTCGTATCGTCTCTGGAAAAATTACGGGAGGGTAACACTCGGCCTCAACTTTATAACGAAAGCTTATCAACGCTGGAAAGATTGGCGATTCTAAAAGCGTGGGCAGAGGTATATTTATATATATATATATATATATATATATATATATATATATATATATATATATGTATATATATTAAATTATAAAAAAGAAAAATTATGTATTAATCTAAAGATACATAAAGATCAAATTATATATGAGAAAGAGGAAATTCGATCATTTTTCTATTTTGTTAACAGGTATATGTAGTCGCAATGATACGAGATGGATCCGCGCTAAATAGCAAGGATACGACTAATCGAAATGCGAATCAATCCGACGAAGGAGCCAACGAAGAGGATTTTGGAGAATTTGAATTTCAGAGTGAAAGTCTATTAAGTCTCGTCCAGCCGGAACTTTTGAGTCTGAGTCAACATTGGCTATCTGCACTGCGGGATCATGCGTTGCTATCTTTGCCACCAGGTTTAATTCAATATAATATAATTATACAAAATTATATACAAATTTCAAGCAAACACATATATACTCACTCACACACACACACACATAATATTTTATTACATATATTAATTATATTAATTAGTAATAAATTAAATTTATATAAATTTATACAAATTAATATGAATTTATAATGAATATGTATTTGTGATCGAGAAACTTTTAAGCATGATTTGATCTTTTTATGATTTTTTAATGTATTTTTTATATACGTTTTAGATTAATATTATTTAGACAATGAAAATTATCACATTTTATGATATTCACCTAGAATTCTCCAGTCAATTGCCACATGATGGAGGTGCCTTTTATACAACGGACACTATGGAATCCGCGCGTCCTCATTATGTCGAATCATGGGCGCCAATTCTTCATGCTGCTACTCTCTGGCTTAATGCGAGAGGATTCGAGATGAGTGATAGCCAAGAAAAAACAACAGCAAATACCACCAACAATAACAATCCTAACAATAATAACAATAACGATGAAGCTAGCACCTCTAGAACTAATATGAATGTTGAACGTTTTCATTTGTTATTTGGTAAATATATCATACAACATATATTATACAATATAAAACACATTATAATGCTTACATTATAATTTATTTTATATGAGTATGGTTCTTTCTTTTTCTCTCACTCTCACTTATAAAAGGGAAATTATTATTATAATTTTTATTAACTTATAATTATTACTTTTAGGTATATGTATGGAAGCTTTGTGTAGTCCTCGCTCTTCCGAATCTCCACAAAATATAGAGACGTGCTTAAATGCTTTATACACGCTACTCAATTCAACGTGGACACGTAAAGTTTTTATCGCGGACTGTTCCTTACCCATTGAATTATGTAATGTTCTTCATAGGTATGTATACATATATAAGTATGTAATAAGCTCTTTTTTCATCGCATAATATCAATATATTGTTTCAAAGATTGCTTTTAACGCGGGAGAATTATGTCATCCAAATGATAGTAATGGAGGTGCTGAAACAAGTGATGAAAGCAGCGCAGGAAGATTTGGCTGCGAGGAAAAAATTGAAGCTCCGAGGTATGTGAAGTCTAAAATTTCGATAAGTATATATCTATGCAAATTCTGTATTTATCTTTTTTCTTTTAAATATATAATAGATACTACATCGGCGAATGAAGAAAACAATGAAATGTCGGAAGTAGATTTACTGGGCGAAGGAAAAGAAAGCGGTGAACTCGTACCGGGCAAATCATTAGTGTTCGCCATTCTGGAAGTGTGCTTATGTCTCTTGGTACGACAGATACCAGCATTGAATCCGAATCCGGGCGGTGCTACTGCTATCCTGTCTCAAAAGGGATACGTTCCATCAGAAGAGAGCGGCAAGCTGATCTCGTTGTCTCTCAATATAATGGAATCTCTTCCCACCTTATGTTCTCCACAAGGTATTCTTCCTATTTTAATCGATAATATTTTCTTTTTTGGTTTTAATCGATAATATTTTTTTCTATATATTATTCATCCTATGTCTTCGCTGTGTCTTCTGTAGGGGCAATAGCGATTCTGCCAACATTGTTGTATTTGGCGACAGGCGTGATACGAGAAACCGCGGTGCGCACGGATAACGAAAACATCAAACCCGGTGCGGAAGCGCCGGTTCATGCCGCGTTGCACTGCGTCAAAAGTCTTACCAGTAACAAGTATGCTCGGGATCACAGGAGTCAGGAGCAATGGACTGGATTATTGCGAAGCGCACTTGCCAAGATTATCGATCTGGCCAAAACAGGCATGATCATGACTCCATCTTTTATTAGAGGAACTATATATATATAGATATATGTATACATATTTTATATATATATATATATATATATATATATATATAATATGTATACATTATAGTTCTTATTTATGAAATATTAAAAATTAAAACAAAATATAGATATATGTGTTATATTTTTTTTATCGATATAAATCCGTTACTCGCTGTAGTTTAATTAAAGATTAATGTATATCATATCCTTTTAATTTTATTTGTGTAGGTAATGATGAAACAAAAATGGATGAAGTAGCTATGATGCTGGGTATCGCGGTATTCGTGTTACACGCGTCGCCAGAGGTAGTAAACGCTCCGAATCTTCAATTCCCATGCATCAATCACTTCCGACACGCGTTCCAATCAGAGAATCTGACAGTGAGTAAAGATATAAAGATGACAGATATCGAAAAATATATTATTTAATATTATCGAAAATAATTAAAATAATCTTACAGATAAGACTGAAATGCGTGCAAACATTAAGAACGATATTTCTGCATCCGGAACGTAATATAAGTACTCCATATATTCACGCGCTTGCACCACGACTGGTAGAATACCTATACAGCGATAAGAGCAAGCAGGTCACAAACGATATGGAATTGACCTTCACATTGGAATGCATCAGTACGGTAGAGGCCCTTATAGGACTTGCCGATCTTTCTAATCGTAAGTTACCATTGTAGAGTTTATAAAAAACATTTACATCACGAAATTTTGTAATTAGCATATGCAACAAAATGTTAATGTAAAATGTGTTACACGCTATTCAGGAGATCTGTTACAAGGTGTGTGGGAAGTAGAGATCTTCACAATCTAATTTTCAAATGTTTTAATTAATCTTATTTATCTTTCATCGCGATACGAGTGAACATAATGTAAATATGACGTTTCGAAATTAAAATTACTAGGTATTCAAATGCTGACTCTGCTCGTGCCAATTTTAATCAACTATTTGCTGGAAGGAGACGAGCTTCAACGCGCCACTAAGTATCAAGCGAGTCTCCATCAACAGAGTTTTCAATGGCTCAATAAGATTGGGCCGAAATATCCGCAGGTATATTTCGAAAATATTTTTGAATCATAAGTACATAACATTATTATAATAATTATTATTTATATCACTAGGAATTTAAGACGCTAATGTCACAGTCTACCGAGCTAAAGACTAAATTGGAAAACGCTGTAAGAACTAACCATCAACAAGCGCAGCGACATACTCGACCGGTTGATTCTGTGAAACCACAAATCAAGATATCTGCGCCATCAATAAAATTGAAAACCGATTTCTCCAACTTCAATTAAAAATAAATAATCTGTTATAAATCTATTAGAATCGTGTAAAAGATATTAACGATACTAATGATATTAGCGATTCTGTCGTAATAGTAACATATTTGCATAAAGACGACTGACTTTAATAATTATCGATCAGGAATGAATAGAATTAATCACTCTTTATATAATATATTAGCATCGTGATAATTATAAAGTGATATCTTGCTGTTAGAGAATCTTACTCAACCGTACTTAGAAGTATAAAGAAATTAGTAATATTATGGCGGATATCAGGGATAGTTAAAAAAAAGATGGATAAATTAATATCGCATGATCAACTAATCTTTATCGTAAAGTAATATTTATTTTTATCTTATCATAAAGTATAATATTTATCTCTTCTATACATTTTCTCTCTTTATCCACCCATTGAACTATTTCATTGCTAAGTACAATAACGTTCCTGATTTTTCAGTCATGCTTTCCCAAGTGTAAGAGAACTTTATATTATATTTTCAAATTGTACATATTGTAGAATTATATACACATATATAGAAATTATTAATTTATTTGATAATATAAATAAAGATTTATATTTTCTTGCTTCACAGCTTCCATAGATTATGAACATTAATAACAGTTTGATTTCATGAAGAAATGTTAATAAAAATTAAATGACTACAAATATTAATACAATATGCACAAAATTTATAAGTAATATAATAATATATATATATATAAACAATTCTCTGTGCTCAGTGTAAATCGTATTAATCTATAATTCAAAAATTAATCCATAGTTTTATTTTTAAATTATTGACGTAGCTCTAATTGTGTTATCGATAAAAATTATTTATTTACAAATAACTGAATTCCTAAGAAAATACTATTTGCCATAAAACGGATTGGAATGCAATTAAAGACCAGCGTAAAGTATACAAACAGATTTAATCACGAGAACATTCTTTTAATAAGACTGATAACCCCTGTTACATTTTTATTTAACAATTTTACATAATACATGTATACAGTATTATACATACTTTGTTTTGTCTAGAACTGATAGAGTTGGAATAGCTGCTCGATCGAACAAATGTCTGATGTGACATATCGAACTATATACTGAAAGCTCTTTTGTAATATAATGTTTTTTTTCTAGGACAATTTTTTTCTGACAAGAAAGCGGTTTTGTAAATTAACAATAACATAATACTGACTATTGCAGTAAAGAAACAATGCTTTAATAATCCTTGAAAAAATCATGAAAATCATAATTTTTTTTGTATTTGATCTTTAGATTGTATTAAAAAGAATTGTAGTAAAAAGAAACGAAGAAAGAGTGAATTGTATGGCACGAGATATATATTAGGAAATATGATTTGAAAGCCTGTGTGTGCAAACGTGTGTACCACAATAATTGTCTGTATTGACTGCCCATTTAAGAATCGATATAACAAACCTCTTTCACAGCGTATGTAAAGAATTATGTTCGAAAATTGCGTTTTAGATTTGGTTATTGATAAAAGATAAGGATTACGTGCTCGATAGATGTTCTACTATTTTTATATAATTACTTTAAGAATATACGTTGATCGCGTTTGCAATTTTTAATTGTACGTCGCATTCGCGTTCATACATATGTATATCCGATTCATCGAACTTCCATGTGTATTGATTTATTACCGCGTTTTATTCGAAATTATGGCAGAAATCCTCTCTGACAAATAGTACAACTATGTAATGCTATTACTGTAATCTACAGAAATAAAAATCACCTCATTTAACTGTAATTTCTCATTAATTTCTATCTATATTCGATCTTGTAAATTTTATGGTAAATTTAAGATTATTCTAAATAGAAATGTGTGAGATTATTTTTTAAAGATAAATATATAAAATATCAAAAATTTGAAACTTACGAAAAATAATTAACAATTATACATATCATATTTTTTGTAATTATTATAAATGATTTTTGTTTCGTTATTTATTATCTCGGTCATTTTTTAATTTAATGATTATGTAGTAAATATGATTTTGAATATTATGAAATTATATGATTTTGAAATTATATTTTATTTTTTTTAATTGTCTTGCTTTTTACTTTGTCTATACGTGCGTATTCATTTGCAGTGGTGGAATATTATTTTGCAAATGGTCTGCTATCTAGACTGTTTAGTATCCTCGATGATAAATATAAATCTTTTAACTGCACGAGTTATCGAAATGACGAACAGTTTTGAGCGAGTTTCATAACGTGAGTTCCCCTCCTTAAAGTTAAGAACTTACACATGTGTATTCTATATATAAGGTTTATAAAAATCAATGTATCAGGCATGTTTAGAGTAGTATATCGCGTGTTATCGTTGAAGAATGATTATCACTCTATCGTGATTGTTTTTGCACGCAATATAACTGACCATAACACAGTGAGGAGCTCACAGCGAGCGAAGAGACTCGACTCGACCGGTTTTTCGATTCGAAAGAATTCAACGCAATCAAGCGAGATGGTAAAGGCAAAAAAGTACGTGCTAGTGAAGCATTTCGTGAACGATCCGCAACCGACGGATCTGCAATTGGTAGAAGAGGAGTTGCCGCCTCTACAGAATGAAGGTAATTGATTAATTTATTTGCATTGTGCCGTGCGCATCATTGATTGCCGAGTCATCTTGGCCCATATTCTGAATCCTCTTTTATCGATAAAAGTGCCTCTAAAAGTGGCATATAAGCCTTCTGATTGGCTACAGGCCGCTTTTAGGAGCACTTTTATCGATAAAAGAGGATTCAGAATATGGGCCCTTGTAATGGGCATGGAATCAAACGCAATTACAGTTTCTTTAATAAACTATATATGTATGATACATAATTCCATGAAAAAATTATAATTATAATTAAATTATACAAGTTACAAATAATTGATCAATTTAATCGCATCGTCATTATGTACAATTTACTAATTATCGCTGATCTTGTAATATAGACGTAGAATCACATACATGATTTTTTAATGAATATATAATGGAATATGAATATATAATTATATATGTATGATACACATGATTCCGTCATAAAAATTATTATTATAAATAAATTATACAGGGTGTCCCGAAACTAACGCTTGATATTTTAAAGGCAGATTCTCTGGTCAATTTAAAAACGATTTTTCCTCAGCGAAAATGTCGAGGGAGATCATTATTTTTTGCATATTCCCAATTTTTGTCATCATGTATATTTCTAACTAAGCCTTAAATTAAAATTCTATTAAAGTAAACTCTACCTAAAATTAACTAAAGAATGTGACTTTATTAATATTTTATTCCCATAAGCCTTAGTTTGCGAAAAATCCTTTATTTTCAATCGTTTATAACTCGAAAACTATTAGTGCCGCGACATTTTCGCTGAGGAAAAATCGTTTTTAAATTGGCTAGAGAATCTGCCTTTAAAATATCAAGCGTTAGTTTCCCGGGGAGACACCCTGTATAAATATAATCTAGGTATTTTTAGAAAATAATGTTTCAAATTCAAACATATATTAATTTAGACTTCGTAATGAGTTAAACGCTACAAATGCAAATTATAGTAGACAATCAATCACTGGGTAAATAGCCGGTAATTTCCGTCTAGAAAATAAAGAAAAATAATAAATTTACTATTAAGAATATATAATTTCATCTTTATTTAATAATGCAACATTGACGATTGAATTACGAAATAATTTCGGCAAATTAATTCTCTTGCGATTATCGATATATTAATTGGTATTATTTAATATCATCGAGGTCGTTAAGTCATCTATATTGATCGAACCATATTTTTTCTTTCTTCTTTATAGAAATTCTTGTGGAAGCCGAATACCTCTCCGTAGATCCGTACATGAGACCGTACGTACAAAGATATCCAGTTGGAATCACGATGATCGGAACTCAGGTCGCTAAGATCGTGGAATCCAAAAATCCTAATTATCCAGTTGGCCGAAGACTTGTCGGGCATTTTGGCTGGAGAACTCATACGATTATCAATCCAAAGGTCGAGGAAAGTAAATCCGAGGAAATAAACCCACGACCATATTTTTTGCCGGATATAGGTGATCTGCCATCGTCTCTCGCTTTAGGTGCCTTGGGAATGCCAGGGTAAAAAATAGAAAATTTTCTAATGCGATTATGATTTGTTCTAATGCGCCTTTTAATAAGGTGCATCTTCTTATCATTTCGTGATGGAAAAGACAGATATAAAATTATGTGTGTGTGTGTGTGTGTGTGTGTGTGTGTGGATAGATTAGATAAGATATAAAATTAGAAAAGAAAACACAAAGCGCACTTGCGGCCTTCGTTTGCCATTGACTTGCATTTAAACTTTGATATGTGTGTAAATTATGAGTATAAGTATCTATTCTTATATATTGATATAGAGATTAATGTTTAAGATGGATATGAACTCAGAATTCACTGATTAATTCTTTTTTTTTTTTAATTAAGAAATTGACGAAGAGAATGGAATTAATCAATTTAGCTTCTCTCTAAAAGGTTAATATATAAAAACTTGTTTTTTTCTCAAAATATATGCATATCATATACCAAAAAAATAATATAAATTGTATACATATTTATATAATTGTATACATATTTATATATTGTATACATATTATAAATATAAATCCAATTCGCGTTTTTTTGTAGCAACACGGCGTACTTTGGTCTGATGGAGATATGCAAACCAAAACCTGGTGAGGTAATTGTCATTAGTGGAGCCGCCGGTGCGGTTGGTGCTCACGTGGGCCAAATCGCCAAGAATCTGGGCCTTACTGTCATCGGTATATGCGGCTCCGACGAGAAATGCAAATGGCTCGAGGAATTGGGTTTCGATGCTGCCATTAATTACAAGGCCGCACCGATCGCGCCAACTTTACGTAAAGTCGCTCCGCAAGGCATAGATTGTTATTTCGATAATGTGCGTCGAACAATATATATGCAAATTATAAATAATACATTGCAATTATCTGTTCCGTGTGTATAAATTGTTCATTTTTTGAATATGTATTTTCTCTCTTTAAATGTCTTTTAGCTGGCGTAAATTATATATAAATTAATATTTTTTTAAACAAAGGATCACTATTTGTTAAAACTTTCTCATTTTCTTATGCATTATTCGTGCCAGTTATTCTTTTTGTTCAAGTCTAATTGAAATTTGAAGAGATCCCTAAAAACACAATGGATATCGTGAATAAAATTGCGGTGAAATTGTAGGTCGGCGGGGACATCTCTACTACAGTTATATATCAGATGAGGCTGTTCGGTCGGATAGCTGTGTGCGGTAGCATCTCGACTTACAATGCGGATTCTTCATCCTTACCCAAGTCCACCGTCTTGCAACCTGTGATACTATTCAATCAACTGAAAATGGAAGGCTTTATCGTTCGGCGCTGGGTGAAACGTTGGAACGAAGGAATCGAGCAGAATCTGCGGTGGATCCGCGAGGGCAAGCTTCATTATCGAGAGACTGTGACCAAAGGCTTCGAGAATATGTTCGACGCATTTATTGGTATGTTGAACGGCAAGAACATCGGGAAGGCGATTGTCCAGGTTTAGGATCAACGAGTCATGAGTATCGTCGTGCAATGCATCCTATACAAGTGTATATTTCTGAATATTTCTGAAAAATTAAGAAAAATACGAATTTTGTATTTTCCGTGAACTTTAGCGTGTCTTGCATACTGTGTACTAATATCAGATTAAGAGTTGTGTCAACATTATTTTGAATTTTGAGCGAAACTTAATAAATATGTATATATTTTTATCTTCCTTTTTAAATATTTAAATAAACACATATTTAAATTTCGTTTAAGGAAATAATGTTGATGTAGTCGGACCTAAGGCATTTTTAAATGGCATTGTTAAACACAAGAATTTGATTCGTTTCGAAAAAGATAAATAATGCAAATATAATTAAAAGTTTATTAAGTTTTTATTTTTCAATTAGTTCCTATAATGACTAACTTTTTCAATTAGTTCCTATAATGAGTAACTTTTTCAATTAGTTCCTATAATGAGTAACTTTTTTATTTTCGAAAAAAAATATTTGAAGAAGAGGAAAAAATGTATATGTATATTATATACACGTTGCATGTTCACATTGTAATGCTAAAAACATTGTGTAATGTTAAAAAAATGCAAATAATATAAAGAATAATAATTTACAAAATATATTTATCTATTTGTTTTTCGACCCTGAAATAAAATATTTTACTTTGTAATATAACATAATATGGTAATTAATTATAATTGTATTACATATTTAAATAATCTTTGGATATATAAATTTCTTATATAATATTATATTTATGAGAAATATATATATTTAGCGCAATATGATTTACAAAGATTTTATTAGAAAATTAAATAATACTAACAAATTACTTTGTTACATTGTAATTATTCCACATTTTACAAGAGTAGTCGGAAATGCCGCACTAGATTTAAAACATACATATGTATATGTATATATACGCGAACACACACTTGTACAATGTGGAATTAATAATAATTACAGTATAACAAAGTAATTTATTTATTCATAATAAATAGTTTTATAACAAAATCTCTTTTATTGAACATTTTGCTTGATTTTATTTAATCTAATATAAATAATATTAATATTAAATAATATAAATAATATAAATAATATTTGCATATTTTTTATTTCTATTATTTGATTTGATATTTGATTTTATCACCAGTCAATAAAGACGAAAAACTGCAACTTTATTATCGTAAGTTGATAAATTAATTCTGTGCGCGATCGGCAGTGTTGTGGATCTACGTCGTGACATTGTTTAGCCATCACTCTCGAAAATGGCGGCCGTATTGGACGAGGTCGGCAAATCTGCCGAAAAGCTTGTAGACGAGGAAAAGAACGAGATCGTCGACGAGGAGGACGAGACTGGCGCGGTCGAGGCCTCGAAGAAGAAGAAGAAGAAGAAAAAGAAGAAGAAGGCCGGTGCGTTTAAATACACGATTTCGTGTCCTCGATCGTTCGCGCCCTGTTTCAATCCCGCGTTGACACGTGCAAATTTCTTTAATTATACCGTGAAATACAGTCACAAAATTGCCGGGAGAAATCCGTCCGTTTTCAATCGAACTTACTCGCGACGTCTCGCTTAATTTCGCGCAAATTACGCGATTTGTCGTGTCGTTAAAAGCGCGCGACTCCAACGTCGGGCGAGGTACTTGTTAATGTGCTCCGTCATTTTCGAATATCATATCAAGTAAAATCAACGTGAGAAATTTTATCACGCACGAGATTGTCACAGCGTCTTTAAAGTCAATGATTTTCAACTCTTATTTGAATGCAACTTTGAAATTTCACAAGGTTCATCTATGCATAGACTATCAGCTGTGCTAATAAAAAAATTATATTATTGATTATGAAATATTAATAATGTGTGGATATTTCATGTAGGTGCTGGAGAGGCTAGTGCAGATGTTCCAGAAGGGGAAGAGAATAAAGTTAAGGATGATGATGCACTTGCCGAAGGTATCGTCAATAATTTTCTAACTACGATTCTAGGCTAAAAATTCAACAATTAAAGTTCAATAATTAAGATAGCATGTATTTAGCTTTCATGTCAATGGCAACTAATAATACTTGTGGAAATTCTTAGGTTCCACAGAGATAACCGAGAACGATGGAGAAAACGAGGAAGCTAAGAAGAAGAAGAAGAAACGCAAGCCCAGAGGCAAGGGTGGTGTAAAACAGCAAACGGATCCGCCAACTATTCCCGTGTCGGAATTATTCCCCGACGGTAATTTCCCGATAGGGCAGATAATGGATCATCCATCCGCTGCTGGAATAGACGATAGAATGGCGAAAAATCGCTTCACCAGTGAAGAGGCGCGCGCCCTCGACAGAATGCATAATGATATCTACAATGAAGCCAGACAGGCAGCCGAGGCACATCGACAAACCCGCAAACATATTATGAAGTGGGTATGTAAGTCTGCGTTATTGTAAATAATTAAAATAATTAAAATATTATTCAGAGTTGCATTAAGTAATATAAAAAATTACGAAACAAGTTTTTATAATTTGCGAGTATGTATATACATCTGATGAATGTATCTGCTCCTCTAGGTGAAACCAGGAATGACTATGATAGAGATTTGTAACGAACTTGAGGAGACCGCTCGGAAGTTGATAGGCGAGGATGGTCTCAAGGCTGGATTGGCGTTCCCGACTGGTTGCTCCCGCAATCATTGCGCAGCTCACTATACTCCAAACGCCGGTGATCCAACCGTTTTAGAGTACGATGACGTCACAAAGATCGATTTCGGTACACACATCAACGGGCGTATCATCGACTGTGCATTTACCTTGACATTTAATCCGAAGTATGATAAGTTGATCGAGGCTGTTCGTGACGCTACTAATACTGGTATCAAGGCTGCCGGAATTGACGTGCAATTGTGCGACGTCGGTGCTGTTATCCAAGAAGTAATGGAGTCCTATGAAGTGGAACTGGATGGTAGAACTTATCCGGTAAAAAATATACAATATATGCATAGAGTTTCGATTCCAATTAATTTAATTTAATTAATAATTTAAATTTTTTATAGGTGAAGTCGATTAGGAATCTGAATGGTCATTCTATCGCGCCTTACCGCATACACGCCGGGAAAACAGTGCCAATAGTCCGAGGTGGTGAGGCAACTCGAATGGAGGAGAACGAATTTTACGCAATCGAAACCTTTGGATCTACCGGCAGAGGTGTCGTTCATGACGATATGGAATGTTCGCATTATATGAAAAGCTTCGATGCCGGTTTTGTGCCATTGAGGTTGCAGAGCAGCAAGTCTCTTCTCAATACTATCAACAAGCATTTCGGTAAGAATCTAAAAAATAAAATATTCGGACCGTTCAAAAAATAAAATTGAAATTAATGGCATAATCTCTGTTTTTTATTTCATGAATTTTTCAGGTACTTTGGCTTTTTGTAAGCGTTGGTTGGATCGCGTCGGTTGCACCAAATACCAAATGGCGCTGAAGGATCTTTGTGAGAAAGGTGCCGTGGAAGCGTATCCGCCATTGGTCGACGTCAAGGGCTGTTATACCGCTCAGTTCGAGCACACTCTCGTTCTACGTCCCACGTGTAAAGAAGTAATTTCCCGCGGAGAGGATTATTAATAAATCAATAAATCAATGAATCAATGAATCATCGTTGTGTTTTACATCACTATCGAATGTGTCAAGATATATCTTAATCTCAATGTAACATTTTTGTCAAAACATCTCGTTCGATCTGTATGCGGTGATGCGAACGGTAGACGCGTGAATAAGAATTGTAACCATGTAATACGTTTCAGCGTACGACATTTTGAAATGTATATAATTTTATTTTTCCGATTGTAAAAAACAATATTGCGAGCTTCGACAAATGATGAAAACGCAATCGTTTGATGCGCTTTCTATTTTTATTTCTTAAACATCAAATGTTAATTTCTATTCCTTTAAACATCAAATGTTTCCATATCATGGAAAAACGTTGAAAAAAATCGAGATATACTTCTACATTTTCTTTCCTTTTTTTTAATGTTTCGTAATGTTTTGTTTTAATGTACGGATATATGCTTCGAAAGGATCGGTAATTTATATTCGCTGTAACATTTTTTAAATTTTTATTACTGTTTCTTACATTTTTACTAAAATGAAAATGACGGGAATGGTGTGTTTAATATTGAATAAAATATATTTGGAATTCGAGATTTATATCATTGCGATAGTCCTGAATATCGTGTAATTAAGATTTTAATGTTAGAACGATATAAACATAGAATCTAGTAATACATACATGTGACAACTGTACAAAAGGAAAACGAAAGTATTCTCCATTTGTGGCTTCTCTATATCCATTTGTGAATCTCTATATGTCGATATATTTCCCTACGCATTTTAAGAGCGCGAATTATATGTTATAAAGTTTTCGTGGATTTATCGGTTAAAATTAAAGATGTAACAAATTCATGTCTTATATTATTTTATAATCCTAAGAGGCTGCGCGTGTTTTCGCAAGATTCTTTAAACAATGAATCATGAGATGTAATAGCATTGACGTTGATTCGACATTTAAATACGGTTCGTAACAGTTTCTCCGCATTTTGCTAACGTCATACATTTCTCTCATTATCATAACGAAGTATGAGAACACATGGTCTCGCGGAGAGTCCTGATCTATCCTCTTGTCTTCTGGCGCAATTTTTACTTTCAGTGGCATTACCTTTATATAACTGTGAAATGTAATTTTAAATCATATAACACATATGTAGTAAAGTATATATGTGAAGTAAAAAGTGGGTAGCATCAAGTTTCAAATAAATCCGTCGTAGTTACATTGATTCACAACGTCAGAAGCTACCGTGATGAATCGAGAACTTTAATGATGACTCGTGCGATTAGTTTCGCATATTTTCGAGCGGAACGCGTTCTATGTTTAACGGACTCGACTCGAGGTTCTTCGTGACGTGTCCAACAAGAATGCGAGTAATGCCACCGTCGGTGATCCGAATGAGCTTTGAATACAAAATATCTTCTAGGTGCCCGAATCGCCTCGAAGATCGTGGAAGACACCATCGGGACTTCCAAGAGGAGGAAGGGAAGAAAAAGCGACCATGGGTATCATCGTCTCATATAAACGATACGTGTTCAGGATACACATGGTCGCGAGTGTCTTCGGACATTCGTAGATCTAGAACTCACGCACGTATTTCGATTAATCTTAAACGGTACGGAATATTTCACTTACGCATATATAACTAAACAATACATTTTTACTTTTCCTCTATTGTACAAATAAAAATTTCAGCGATCCTTGGAAAATACTTGGATCATCTTCATCATTGTTTTAAAATAAACTTTATAATATATGTTTTAAAGAAAAACTGAACTTCAGGAAATTAAAAGAAACATTTCGTATCGTTCAAGATCAAAGAATCGAAACAAATGAATAAATTTTTATCTCACCATCTATCTATCGCTATTCTGTCTATTGTCAATCTGTGTCCTACTCTGGTAAACTGTGTTACTATCGGTGCTCTCGCGATGAAATCACCTTTGTTCTCGTAAGAAAAAATACGTTGGATATTATATATTCGAGTTTACACGTAAGTAATAATAATTACTGGAGATTACTTTATTAAATACAATAATTACCGATATAATATGATAATTATCGTATATAATAATATAATAACGCGTTTGTCGACGTCACCCTAATTGGTCATTGAACTAAGCTCGGCACACTGAGGTTTTACTACTTATTATTGTTGATTGTACATCGAGACACCTGATACGTTCTTACGAACTCTTTATTTGCGCGCTTCTCGATTCAGGCGGTATACGAACGACATCATAATTTAATCGATGTTTAAACTATAAAGAGATAAGAATAATCTTCATCCTAATCTTCAAGACACAACGTCGTTTGGTCCTTCGCGTTATTCTGGGAATGATTTTGCGGCGGATTGACACGTTTTCTACAAGACAGATCCACCGATTCTCTCCTCGCTCGTAATCAAAGCGTCATAATTCAAATACGTAGCGTGTTATCTCTTAACGCCCGTTACAACATACCTTCCGATGCGCCGAATGAGAGACCCTAATAATTCTCGTGCCAACGAAACTTATCAGATGTTACGCATATATACATGTTGATTGTGATCGATAAGGCGCCGAGGTATGAAATTACACGAGCCACCCGAGCGGATCGAGATCGATCGATCATCCTATTTAGTCGAGCGGGACCTCTGACCTTCGCTAGGCTCTCACTGAGACTCGGTGCGAGGCCTCAGCTTCGCCCTCGCTGTTACCAGGAGATTGCTCGGTGGTTCCATCGTCGCCTGCGATTGCTCTTGCTACAAACAGACAATTGCTCATTCATTGCCAGTCCTATTCAAGCTGATAAAAAAATTGATCGGAAGTACATCGTTATATTACATTTGCATTTGACTTGATAATTTAAAGAGATTCCAGGAATGAATTACAACATTAAACAATCGAAGATTAGAATATCAAGACTTGAATATACATATATTAAATGTGAACAATATCGAATCAATTTTTTCGAAATTTGAGAATATAATTAATTTAAAGATTATTTTACATACACATACAACAGGATCTATTCTTCTAAAGATTTAAAAATGTGACACTTTAAAAGAAACGAGAGATTACCTATAATTTTATATATATCAAATTACCGTTACTTGAATGTGTCTTGCCCTTTGCTCGATCGCTCTTTGCAAAGCGGTTCTGGGATCATCTCTATAGCTTTCTTCTCGAATTCTTTCAGCTTCCCTTCTTGATGCAGCTTCCCTATGTTTCTCCAGAGCACGTTGCAACTCGCTTTTCTGATTCAAGACATTTTTGCCACTATGGAGAGAAAAAAGCGCGTATTTACTTGATAATTAATTCTTATTCGAGCAATTTTTTCCAATTAAAATTTTTATTAAAGTAGTAAGTTAAAATAAAAATATTTTTAGCAAATGAAAGATAAAACATTTCTGAACGTACCGAAAAAATACAAAATAAGAATAAAATAAGAACGAGAAGAAAAATATAAGTCAATTGAAATATATACTATGGGATTACATTGTTTTTATTCGCACGTGGAATGTGCGTGGATTGAATATTGCGTGCCAAGATAAAAATCGGCAAGCGTGAACCGCTTAATTTCACCGAAGCGTGAAGAATCGCACAGGTGCGTCGAATACGTATATTAATTATAGATAGTACGTACGCGAAATATATAATTATATTAATTAAATATTTCGCAAAGCTAAGTGATAAAATAAATATACTCGATATTACTTGTTTGACCGCGTAACTGACGGAAAATCGGCACGAGAAATATTTTTCCGAAGTAACATCCTTCTCTCTCATCCGGCTCTTATATATATTATATAATCTCTACGATTTCTGAACACGCTCGAATTCACGTATGATGAAAATGGATTTGTTATGGCCCACGAGATCAGCTTTCATCAGGAAGTTTTCCACGCTGGTAATTGGCTTTCCATTTTTATCACGGATATTATATTTCTCGCGATATTAATTAATCCTCGTATACTTATAAAGGCATGGAGAGGCAGGCAAGAAAACATTTACTTTCGGGATTACCTTTCGTTCAGTTTCCTTTTTGCCGGGATTAAAAGAATTTTTTCCCATATTTAAAAACACTCATTAGAAAATTAATGAGATATTCGAAGAAACTTTAAACTGATAATTTATTAAAAGGAAATTTAATATCAAATTTAATATAACAATTCGAAAGTAGAAAATTTATAAAATTTCGCGATTAATTAAGACCCTGGCATAAAAGGAATTAAATGCTAAATAAGAATACCCGATATTTATCACAGTGAAAAACTTTCTGTTATAAAAAGGTACTCGTATTTGAAAAAATTTTTTTCCGACGAATTAATCTTTCTAAGGAAAAGAGACAAGAAAAATTTTGAAGTCGTTCAACTCACATTTTCTGATTAAAGAGTAACTCTCTGTGCAGATCCTTATGATTAGTGGAGATAAGGCAAGGATTATATGGTTTCCTCGGCAAAATTAAGCCGTCTGGTCCCATGTGAGGAGCCGGTGGTGGCGGAGGCGGTACGCCCAGAACCGGTGCCATTTTTTTCTCTGAAAGAAAAAATTATAAATTTGATAAATAATCCATTCAAAATTAAAAATCGAATATCGTATACGATAATTATGTATATTATTAATTGCTAATAAATCTCTAACCCTCGCAAAAGAAATGAAAATGTTCACTTCAATCATAATTTGAATCACTTTGTTAAGAATTTAAAAAAATAAATAAATCTTAAAGTCGTAAAATGTACAATTATATTAAAATTAAAATAATTAAAATTATTTTTAATTTCTTAAAAAGGTGAATTAGAGGTTGCACTGAATGAACCTTTTAACAAAAATGTATTATGATGAAAATAATGAATAACAAGTAATCTCAATCACTATAAATGGTGCTTAATAATTATTCACCCTCCAGTAACGCAACTTTCGCCCTGACCGAGCTCTGCTCGCACATGGTAGTTGCACGTATCGCGACTGAAACATTCCTCCTCGAGTACACGAGAGACGTATCAGAGAAAAAGAGAGAGAGAGAAGTTCTATATATTTTTACGTAGGGCTTCGCGCATATAGCTGCGCTAATAGGATCTCGGGGAAACACGCGCGAATGAACGGTAGCCTCTCGCAGAACTCAAGGTGAAATAAACGATGCCGTTTCCGTTGCAATCGAACGAGGTCGAGCGTTTTAACCCTCTTTTGTTAGACTTACATTCAAACTATCTTTAATATCCGTTTGAAATGCAATGAGCGAGGCAAGCGTATGTAATCCTGCGTCAACAGAAACGATTCTAAAAATATATCACGGTATTGATGATTAAACAATTAGCGATATCGATAAATGCCAATCAATGTTCACAATATATATAAGTAGAAAAAGTCGCGATAAAAGGGAAGTGATTGTAAAAATATTTATTTTTTTATTTGCGCATTTAAATATTCTACTTCCGTTCCCTTTACGCGAGAAAACGCAACACATGTTTCCAGATAAAAATCATTTCGAAATCGCAACTTTACGCCAAGACGCACAAGAACTCGAGAGGACGTATTGTCGTTTCGCGTCGCGATTTTCTCTGTAAGCATTTATTGTTAAATTCGCTTCTTGTCCTGACAACAGTCCAGATCCTATCGACAACACATGGACACATTGGATACATTTATATATTTGTTTTTATTGTATAGTTTATTCAAGATACCATAGTTGTTTTAATAGATCAATATGTCGTTTCTACGTGAGTTTACCTAGATAACGTTATAAAATAATCAGTTAAATTGAAAAGTAAAAATGAGATATCTCGGTCGACGATTATCAATCTTATTTTTAAATGAATTCTCAATTGATAGAAATTTGTATATAACATTTAATTATAATAATAAAATTATATAAAATTACTATATTTTATAAATAATATTAATAATTGCGTAACAAAATAAAATAGTAAAATAGTATATAATATAATTAAACATAATAATTAATCAAAAGAAGAAGAAATAATTCATCAGAGAAAATCATGATTTGGCTAAAAATTTCTCGCAAAAATGCAGACGTAAAATATTTTATATTTTTCGTAATGTATTCCTATTACAGGAAGCCGAGTAAATTTATTCGAGCCACCCAATGAAGCGTTCGATCGAGGCGAGAAACCAGGTCGCGAAAGTAAGTCGATGTTTCGTTCGCGTGCATCGTACGGGCTGCATACGCGATTTTATGGAAATCAGATGATAGGAGCCATTTAAAAAAGGGAGCGCAAAGGAAGTCAGTATTGAATTGAGTGAACTTCAATCCTTTAACATTTTCAGAAAATCATTACACTCATAAAATAAGTTTATCTTCAATTTCACTATTAAATTCGCGTGAAATTTTAACGGCATTAAAAAAAATATCTCGTTGGAAAAACATCAGTTACAAACATATTATTTTCGTTTATTTAAAAAACGAAGTGATTTAACGAATTGGACAATATCCCTTAACCGGTCGTTCACCGGTTGTCGATGCATCGACTATACTATTTATTTATTCGCAGAGTCATTGACTTGCCGTCGCAGGTCATTGATCCGAATTTTTGAAAGCGGGAGATAACGCGAGCAGCGCATGTATTTATATATGCGATGCATCAATACTGTAGATAAGCGTACAGCATCGAGATAAGCTAGATATTTGATAATTAATACGAATGTAAATGTAGTTATTAAGGATGATAGAAATACAGGTATATTTTATAGTCTCTTTTTTTGAAAGTGCCAAAGATATATTCAAGCGATAAGGGTTATTAAATTTTATCAATCCAAGTTTTATACGAGCTATTATAAATAATAATTATGGCGTTTACACAAACAATAATATTTATAATAAATAGTATATAATGACGAATTTTATTTAAAATTATCCTTTTGCAAGATTTGTTTTCAGGACATCTTAATAATAATTTACTTTAAAAATGATTTAATAATAATTTTTTAAAGGTACCAAATTAAAAAAAAAAATACGTGGTTATTTGTCGTTAATCTTTATTTAACTAAAAATACATTAACTACTATATATCACGTACTAAATCTATATACGAATCAATAAATTGGTCTTTTCATGTTCTGATGTTTTGATTTTATTGAATTGTAACGTATTTTGTCGAACAGCACTGAATTAAATGCGTCGAAGCATGATGCAGAATGACGCCGTACAATGACAATCGGACGTCTGTTATGCGATCATTTGCTTATGCGTCACATGTCATCAACTTCGCGAATGTCACTGATCCCGATCCGATTTAAAGACAAAAAATTGCACACACAAAACTATTTAACACATTTTCATAAAATTAAGAGTATCAAAAAATTCTACGTCAATTTATAATAGTGATTGATATTACATCAATGCATTTGTGAAGACTCGCAATTGTTGCAAAAAATTTCCGCTTTCACTTTTCCTCTGTGGTATATATATAATCGAATAATAATAATCAAATATAATTATGCTTATATCCTTGCTATATAAATTTTTAAATAATTCGAATATTTTTATATGCTATTAATTGTTTAATATATATTTTATAATAATGTATTAATAGAAATTAAAATTTAATTTATTATTTATTTCAATATAATTATAATTAATTGAATTTAATATTTATTATCTCGTCTTTTATCAAATGTAAATTTTAATAAATGCTAAAGAAATCTCGTTGAGTAACTTGAAAATACGATTGACATCGTGACGTTTGCTATACGTGCGAATCTTATAAAACGTTCTTTTGTCGCCATTCATATGCAAAGTTGAAAGGAAACCGACACTGATAATGTAAAGTCGAGCAAAGTGCATGCAGGTAACAGGATAACAGAATTGTAAAAGAGTGCGCGTATCATGTTTGCCATCTTGCTGCATCTCGACAGAGAGACGAATTTCGATCAGCTCAATAACCCATAGTATACACGGTGACATAAATTCACCTGCTATTACTACAAATGCGATTATGTTTTAATTTGACGTTCTGCAATTCATGCTACAATCGCGGATCGATAAGATGCCATAACTTGTCCAAGATCTGTCAATTTGCGCAATCTTTTCAAGCAATCGCATAACCGACATTCTTCCGGAATTAACTTAGGTGAGTTTTATAGTAGAATCTCAAAATAAGACATATTCATAAAAAATCCGCGAAAACAAATTTTGATAAATTTTACAAGAAAATCCAAAAGTTTATATATTATTACATAAAATTACAACATATTACATAAGATTACAATATGATTATTAAATTTTTTATTCATTTTTATTGAATTTCTCGAGAGTCAAAAACTGAGAAACGAATTTATCGTTAAAGATTGAGAAAAAAAATATTTAAGAAAGTAATCAAAATATAACTTTACACAAATAAATTATTTCAACAAAGTTTCATTCAAGTAACCGAGATTCCGGAAAGCTCAACCTCTTCTTTGTTTCGTTATTCAACGATTCAACGTTTGCAGCAGACACTTTCGATAATGCATTCGCGTGCTCCCGACGTGGGTGGTCCTTATCACCGCGAGGGAACCGTATCGGATGCGGATTGTTGGATTTTACGAGCGAAAAGTGAATTTCGCACGCGGGGCGCGACGCTGTTAATCGCGTGCGGAGCGAAGCGCGTTTTACAGCCGCGCGAAACGACGTAGCCGGTTATTCTCGAGACATTAAAGTTATTGTATGTACGGGTGTGCCCGAAATAATAACGAGCCTCGCGAGATCCGAATCGAAAGTACAGCAATCGCAAGGTATCCTTTAACGATACTTTCTTCGATCTCTCAATAAGGAAAAAAATCCCAACTCTCACTTTCGATCTCAACAACGGCAACTATTAGCATTCAATGCGATTTGTCAAACATTTACGAAGCTATTAAAATCCTATCTATAAATTTTGATTTTATTAATAAATGCGTTCAATGCAAAGTCCATTTTTTCTCTTAAGGAGAATTTCTTTCTCGCACCAGTTCTTTCTCGCACGATTTTTTTGATATTAAATATTCATTAAATTCGACAATCTCATGAAAGTTTTCAAAACAGTTTCGCTAATTTAATTTTCGGTGCCAAACAATAATGTTTTATTATTTAATTACAGATTACTTGGCAAAACTTGGATCGTGATAAAAGCTTCACGACGAAGATAATGCACGAGTATTGAGAAGAAAAAACACGATAAAATGATAAAAGGTAACATTACCATTAAACTAGTTTTTCTGTACAATTAGTTTCTTTCATGGAACGAGGTCACTTAATCGCGGATTTCTCGAAAGGGCTCTAAATTCGAGAGAAACGCGCGGCGGTCAAAGTCATAATAATTAAGATTATAATCGCGGTTACGGTATAATCGTTAATTATTCATTAACAATTAAAATGTAATTACGAAATTATCCGCGTATCGCGTATTGTGGCGGTAATTAGAGTTATTCTTCAAGTCTGCTAGAGAAAGATGATTAGACTCTCGTCTAAACGCGAACGTGTTTACGCTTTCAATCATTTCATACGTTACGCCGATCGCGGATTAAATTAAACATGACATAATAATCTAATAATCCGCGACGCGATACAAACTCAAGGTATTCTGTTGTACTCTATTCTCTTCCTCCTTCCTGCTTTCACCGCCGAGCTTACCTAACTTTATCACTGTTACAAGTAATCGGTTTCTTGTTAAACAGAAGATGAAATTGCAATATTCAAAGTATCGTTCACAAAGCAATCAATAGACATTACAAAAAACTGCCGTAATATATATATAATCGCCTAAACAACTTTACTAAATAAATTATAAAAATAGAAGGGAAAAGTATAATAGAAAGAATGTCTTTAACTTCACTGTCAAGCGAAAAGAAACTTTCCGTGCCAAAAGTGTGTTGAAGAAAAAAGTTTTTAAAATTGCATGAATACATTAGTATAAATATTATTGAGGTCACCGAATCCGAATCTGAAGCCAGAATTACAAATTACAAAATTCAAAATGGTGAATCCAATATGGCGGATCAAAATTCAAAATAATTTTGGATTTCAATAAAAATGTGTATCATTTTTGAGGTTGCAAAATCCAAACCTAATATCAGATTTTCCAAATTGAAAATGGCAAATCCAATATGGCGGACCAGAGTTCGAACAAATAATTGACATACATAAAGGTTGTATATTTCTCTCTTCAATTATTTTTAAATCCCGCTCTCTGCCCAACCCAGAGTCACGAATCGAGGACGTGGCGGTTATTGACTCCGTTAAATCTGCAATTTTTAATTTGGAAAATCTGATATTAAATTCGAATTCGGCGACCCCAAAAACGATAAGAAACCCATTTTTATTCAAACCCAAAATTATTTTGAATTTTGATCCGCCATTTTGAAGTTCGAAATTCTGATTTCAGATTCGAATTCAGCGATCTCAGAAACCTTAAAATACCCAAGGACAACCAAATCGTAATAGTAATAACATGTTTTTTTTCAAGATGTCCCTATAGAGGTCATGAAGCAAAAGTGGCACGAATTTTTTTGGCCCCTATAGGGGTCACTGACAGTGAAGGGGTTAATGCTTATAAAATAGACGACGAAAAACAATGTTAATAAATTTTAATAAATCTCTAACAAATAAATCTGTATATTATTTTTTCTCCGAATAATATTCGCGGAATGTTTCAACGTTCTTCGTATAATTTAAATGAGATATTTAAATTTAATTAATTTTCTTCATCTCTTATTAAGATCGACAATTATGAATCTTGACCGAGTCTTATAATTTGATTAAATAAAGTAAAATTTTATTATCTATTTTTAAATGTCGGGACGCTAATTAACGAGAACATTTCATTTTCAATAATTCGTTGTTTAAAAAACCATCGTCGTCAAGATATCTCTTTGGAAAAACAATTTACTCCAAATTAATGAAGTTCGATATTATATGGATCGTGCACGGGCGATAAGAAAATTATAGGAGTAAGGGAGATCATTTTAACTTCCGAAGTACATCAAAGGATTAATCTTCCGAGAGAGAAGGAAAGCGGTGGAGCGTCCTGTTCGGAGAGATATGCGGATGACGCGGTGAATCTCGAATTAACGAGTCGTGTGCGCGGGGAGGCGAGGCGGGGGGAAGGGGATGAAATGCGCGTAAGCCGGCCCGGAACGTAATTTTCAGGCAGATGTGCGGCCACGAAAGGGAGATCATTGCACCGGCAAGGAGCAGCTGAAGTAGCGTGAGAAAATGCGGCCGGATCGTCATCGTTGCAGGCACACGCTCGTTTGCTCACTCGCACTCGTCGGAATGATAGTGACTAAAGGGCAAAGTCAGGGCCGTCGCAACCTCGCCGAAGACGAGGATGACGAATTATGTCGCGATTACGGGCGAAAAGGCACTTTCTCCTTTTCGGCCCTAAAAGAGCCAAACACGTGAGCGGAATCTTCATCTGTATTATTATCCGAGAAAATTCGTGTGATATATACAGGGTGTCCCGAAACTAACGCTTGATATTTTAAAGGTAGATTCTCTGGCCAATTTAAAAACGATTTTTCCTCAGCGAAAATGTCGCGGCACTAATAGTTTTGGAGTTATATAATCGATTGAAAATAAAGGGTTTTTCGCAAATTAAGGCTTATGGGAATAAAATATTAATAAAGTCACACATTCTTTAATTAATTTTAGGTAGAGTTTACTTTAATAGAATTTTAATTTAAGGCTTAGTTAGGAAGATACATGATGACAAAAATTGGGAATATGCAAAAAATAATGATCTCCCTCGACATTTTCGCTGAGGAAAAATCGTTTTTAAATTGGCCGGAGAATCTGCCTTTAAAATATCAAGCGTTAGTTTCGGGACATCCTGTATATATATATATATAAGCGAATTATCGAAATCTCTCCGTTAAATAATCTTAAAAATTTAAAGGCACGATATGAAAGAAATAACAGTATAGATCAGAATTGCACTGTATTAGAATTGCATTGTATATAGAAAGCATTCTTAAGCAAATATCCATGAAATATCGTATGACTCAAGATGGTGACTCAAGAGAGAAATTTGAGAAGCATGTAATTTATCTATGATATTAAATTATTTGTTCATGCTCTTGTAAGATATGTCATTTATTATAATTTTATTTTCAATTTTTAATGAAATTTTTAATAAATGTTTTGTCTTATATCCACAACTGGTGCTTTTATATATTATTTATACATAATTATATTGTTTATAAAATAGTCTTGATATAGACATAATTAATATGAATACGTTATTAGTATGTTTGATTTTACAAATCTATTTTTGACGTAATAGATATACTTGAAGAGACACATATTTTTTAAATATTTTTTGATGATAAAAGAATTGTATCAACGTTAATATAACATTATCAGAAAAAAATACATATATCATTTATATATAAAAGACATAACAACATAATCTTAAAAATTATGTCTAAACTTCATTAACTTTATAAGAAAAGATAAATATATTTGTATTAAAAAAATAATCGAATCTCTCTTTTATTTACAAGATTCGAGCGAATATATTTGGAAGTGTTTTCTAAGATAAGAGAGATATCTACTATCAATGCACATGTTTCAAACGACGTAATTATCGATTTAAAATAGCTGTGCTTTTATTAAAATATAATTAACACGGCGCAATTAATTTCACACGCGTCATAGACGCATAAAAATATCAATACGATACGCGTTTGATTTACGGGGAAAAACCCTAGCTATAAATCAATCAGAGTTATAAAAAAGCCGGGATCATAAGTTTCCAGCAAATGTGAAATGCTTCGAACATTAGAATTCAATTAAAACGATAATATAAAGTTATAGCAATGTCACAGCGTTTCTCTCGTAGATAAAATACGCGTTCTTTTACAGCAATTTATATATTTAATATGCTTTTAAGATTCAGTCTAGAGATGATAAAAAAGTTTTATGGAATATATATACTTAATGTGAGAGATAACATTGAGTCAGAAACTAAGAATGTTAAATTGGGAATGTTAGTAATATTTAAGTAAAACAAAAAATAAAATTAATAAAGGAAATTTAAAACTGATACTTTATATTATTTATTATATTATTTAATTAGCATTTTTCATCTTTGAAGAATTATTAATTATTAAAAAATATATAATTATATATATTAGTAAATATATTTAAAAAAAATAATTAAATAATTGATACTTGTTCAGATTTATTTTTAATTATATTTATTTTTTTTAATATAAGAATTATTTTTAATTATATTTAATATAAGAATTCTTATTATCTATTAATAAGAATCAAAGAGGCTTGGCAAAGCCTCGTATAATCCTGAACTGTTTCACACACATCGGCCCCTCTATATGAACGGAATTCGTCAATGAAACTAAGGCACCGCCAAGTGTATCAAATAATACCATTTAATCTCGTCATCGTTGATTGTGTCTCTTTACGAAGGAATGAATAAGGAGGAAAAGAAAGAAGTGAACAGAAAAGAAAGAAAGAAAGAATGTTAAATCAAGTGACTCACCGTTTGTCAAACCGTCGACGTCGTCCGAGTCGCACTTGAGACCGTTAGTAATCACCTGAAACACACATAGAGTCATTTAATGTCAAAGATAACGATTATAATTATCGAAAAAAAATTCCAAACAAATCGCGTTCCTCTTCCCTTTGCTGCCAAATCGATCAATTTAATATAACTTTGAAATAATCTCGTTGAAAGAGAAAAATTGTTCCTATTTGTATTATTAAAATATTTATATTATATTCGTGTGTCGTTTGATTATAATATTATAATAACTCAATTTTCGGCTTCGTGTGGTTTATCCACGTGGTCGGTCCTCTCGAGGCGGCCAATAAAACGATCACGTTCTCCGCTTCAGCATCTGCTTCGCCCGAGGGCGAAGAAGAATCGAAAGTAGCGTTTGCGTGCGGTTTCCTGTCATCGTCATCATCGATGATTTCACTGAAAGATATCACTCTTACTCGGCCATACGCCAACCGTACGCTCGTTCATTTGCAATTGCGATCGCGGCTCCCGGGCTTTTGCGAAATCGCCGTCCGTTTCCACGGACTCGTGTAAATCGGATAAAACCACCGCTTCCGCTTACTATCTAAGAGATGATGACTGGTAATTGCAGCGGTTTTCCATCCTGCGCTCGCCGCTAGTCCATCATAATCGTTAAGAATATATAAACATGACGAAAATCATGCATTACGCATGGGAAACGCGTATGTTAATCACGAGACTCATCTATCAAGCCTATGTTAATGATATAAAATTAGCTATTCGCCGGCAATATAACCTGCGAGATACAATCCTGGGAAAGCCGTTCTAATCCCTAAACGCGCAATTTCTTTCCGTTATCTACGAGGAAGTCATTTCTAGCTTCATGTAAGTCTTACAGCATGAAAAAGAGAGGAGAGATAATTAATAAAGAAAATCTTTCTTATTAACTCTGAGACATAAATGATCCAAATATTCTCGGGAAAAAAGGAGATTCTACATTTGTAAAAATTGTGTGAAACTATTTAATTTATTAAAATAAAAAATCTTTCAAGATTCAAGATTAACTTAAAAAAATACTAGTCATATAATATATAATTCGAAAATAAAAATAATCTCGCGTATTATTTAAAATTCATATAAATTTTCTTCTGCATTCAATATTATCCGTCTTTTAGAGAGAGCTTATTTTCCGCGGAAACTTCAACACGTAGCTCGAAAAATCTGTTGCCATGTATTTCATATGTGGCCGGAAGCGCGAGATAAATTTGAGCGCGTTCGTTCTCACATAACTGATTATGAAAAATGGCGATTATGAAAGCCGAGTCAACAAAAGACGTAGGAGGTTCGACGAATAAAAATCTCTATCTCAATTTATGATAGTGCTCAAATGTCACGTCCGACATCGAAGGTTCGTAATTATCGCTGAGAACTTCCGCCCTTGATTTCAATCATCGATAGTGCTTCTTCGAATGCGAGCAGAAAGGAATAAAATAATAATTATAGTAAAATAATAATTATAATAATAATTTTTTTTTTAATTTTTGCTGTGATAATTAGAAATGATTGCAATAAGAATATATTTTACTTATCAATATGTTATTAAACTATTAATATATCAATTAGTTTCATTTATTATCTCTGTTATAATGTATAATTGGAATTAAATGGAAATTAATACATTTTTCTATTAGATGTATATTTTAATAATTACTGGCAGAGCTTTAAAACGATGAGAACGATCTTGATAAGGATGTTGTGAAAGGGTAACGTATACTGTACATGCAAATCTTATAATTATACTGTAATTATACTGTAAATCTGCAAAAATAAATCTTATAATTATAATTCTTTTATCATTATTCATATAAAACTGAACGGTTAAACATCGCTATTTCCTATCCCATTTTAATTCGTTTGCGTAGTAAAAGATCTCTTAACGAGATACGAGAGAATCGCATTAATATATTTATTCGTCAATTTCGCGAAAATCATTTCAGTCTATAAAAGCAACCAGGCATGAATTGGGTCGTTTAAAATGGATATTTACACACAAAGGGACGTGGAAAAAAAATTAATGCATCCGTCGAGAGTCAAGGAGAGTCAATTTTGCAATCGCGATCTACAATGATTTGCACACAGTTCGACGTTTCTCTCTCGTCTCCGAACGGAACGAAACCACCGACCACCGTATATAGACCGTAAGCAATTTCGCGGGGCATCCATCCTCCTATTGTATTGTGTGTAACTCGTTGCGGCGTGTGATGGTCGCTAATTGTATCCTCTCGCACGCGTTGAACCACGCGCTCCAAAGTACGCGTGACCGCAAGAGCGGATAGATGACAAGTATATGTGTGTGTGTGTGTGTGTGTGTGTTAAGTTTCGCCCCTGTGTCACGCGTGTTTACGTACGCACGCCGCCGCATGTATCGAGTAAACGAGTGAGGACGGATCCGGTCGCGAAGGGGGACAACCGTCCCTTCCCCGGAAGGAAGTAGAATGTATTAATATTTCTCGCACAACCAAAACGCGGGACGCGAGGGGAGCAATTGTCGGCGAATTACTCAATCTACTCGTATTTACGACACCGCGGCGGGAAGACCACAAAGGCCAGATGGCCGAATTGTTTGGGGGAGGGAGAGGGGGGAAAGGATAGATCGGTCCTTTGTGGTATATACGATTATTGAAATAATCCGGACAGCGTGTTTGCGGCTTGTGTATTATATTTTTTATCGCGTCATACTTTTTATATGCATTAATTGCGAAAAAATACGTTCGGGAAAATGCACGTGCAAAGGCCAGATAATTAAAGTTATCATTAAGATATTGCTATAAGATATTATTAGATATTATTAGAATAAAAAATAAGTAAAATAAAGATTGATAGCTTTAAAACGTACGCTGAGTAGAGCACGAATATAATCTATACATATGTCCCATTTTAATCGATCACCCCGAATAACTTTTTTAATTTTGATTGTAGAAAAAAACGTTTCAGACAAAAGTTATATGGTTTCAAGGGGGACATAAGATGGTGACAATTATTTGACCTTGGATGGTCTTTTGAAGGTCACGCGAAAGTTACCTTTAATTTCTCAAATGGAACCCCTTATTTTTCATTACACATTCTTGTAGCTTATCTCGAGAGCTTTTCAAAACACTATAATAAAATATTTTTTCCTCGAGTACTTTTTGAGTTATAAGGCTTGAAATCATTTCTTAATTTTACATAAACCGTAAAATATCTTGTAAAATATTCATTTTTCAATTATCTTACCTCAATACTTTTATGTACAAAATAATGAGAGGAATCAATTGGTGTAAAGAAAACACATAGTTATTTTTAAGAAAAAATATGTAATTGTTAATTGCAAATTACATATTTTTTCTTCGAAACAATTATGTGTTTTCTTTACACCAATTGATTCCTCTCATTATTTTGTATATAAAAGTATTGAGGTAAGATAATCGAAAAATGAATATTTTACAAGATATTTTACGGTTTATGTAAAATTAAGAAATGATTTCAAGCCTTATAACTCAAAAAGTACTTGAGGGAAAAATATTTTATTATAGTGTTTTGGAAAGCCCTCGAGATAAGCTACAAGAATATGCAATAAAAAATAGAGAGTTCCATTTAAGAAATTGACAGTGACCTTCACGTGACCTTCAAATGACTCTCCAAGATCAAATCATTGCCACCATCTGATGGCCCCCTTCAAGCCATATAACTTTTGTCTGAAACATTTTTTTCTACAATCAAAATTAAAAAAGTTATTCGGGGTGATCGATTAAAATGGGACACCTTGTATAACGTTTATCTATACGAATCATAGATTCCATTATAAGAAAGCATCGACATGTTTCGCTCGACAAGACGCATGTAACATCACATGGCCGGCGCGAGCAACAATAAGCTGAAAAAAGCGCATTTGCATACACACGGCACGAATGTAGCCATAACACAATCCACTTGGGCATTTTTACGACACGGTTCTCCCAGTGTGCGGCGAGTTTTCTCCGCTTCTAAAACGGAGCATAATCGCGCGAATCTTGCACGAAGGAAAAACCGAGGCCCGCGTTTCTAAAGATTAGATTCGCGCTCTCGAAGATTGTTTCGATACCGTTGCCCCCCGCAGGCGATTTCATCTCGTGGCGCGTTTTGCCAGCGTTTTATCAGTTGTCCCCGAAACGGCTAATTTAATGTTTAAACACCCGACGCGTAAAAGCCCGCATTTTCTCCTCGGCATAGAACGATAATTGTGTATGCCCGCGAATCGCGATTTATTTCCACTGTCCAGTTACGAGGCCAACGAAGTCGGATAATCCGTATCTTTCAATCGCGACCACTATAGATCGCTCGAAAAGATACTTTCATCGCGAATAATTTTTCTTTCATTTCAACTTTGGTTGTACGCGATGAAGATGTACAGAGTGTCTTGAGTTTTCTATCTTTTTATCCAAATTTTAAATTTAGTTTAATTAAATTTCAGCGGTGAAAATGGATGACAAAAATAAATTTGAAATTTTGTCTCTTAAACTGATTTTACTGCAACGCAATATATTTCAATTCGAAGATTAGCTAAAGATAAAGATATCTAAATTTGAATTTTGATAGTCGATTGTTTATTGAGGTGTGGATACAAATTTACAATTCAAAGAACATAAAGATGCGTTGTAGAAAAGATCGTAAATATTTTCGCTTACGTAATATGTAATAATCGGGATGGCTTGTCTTTATAGTCTGCGTCTCGAAACGTGAGTATAATTAGCGTCTCGATGGTTGTGACGAGCGATTTACAATTCTTACGGTCTAAAGTTTGTTTCCACTACCACCGCGTCGTACTTAACAACATAAACTTTACGACGTGGCGGATGCGGCTTGAATATCCTGATTATTTCTCCGAGAATTCCCTTTACTTTCCGTTTTCTCCGACCGTCCGTGACAAGATGCGATTAGGAAGCGCGACATATATATTCAATCACGAGATAACATTGCCTATTTAAGTAAATTATATTTTAAAAAGTTAATAAAAAATGTATAAAGAGAACTAGAGAAATTAAATTTTATTTAATTTTGAATAAATTCTGTCTGTCTGTGTGCGCGTGTGTTTAATTATCAAAATTTATTATATTATAATTCTTATTTTATTTTATTATGATTATTTATTATAATTATTATTTTATTTTATTATAATTATTTATTATAATTTATAATTTTCCCGAGAATTAAGAATTTATTTATTATATTTATTTTCACGGGAAATATAATCTCTAATTTTTACTGAAAAAACGATCTCCAATTAACTAAAAAAAAATTTTTAAATGAAAATTCTTTATGCAAAGTGAAAAATTATATCTCTCATACATTCGAATTGGATGTTCTACTTTTCCTGCAATTTAAATATTTGAAATGCGTTATAAATATATATGATATACACTTTGATAAGAAATGAGCTAAATTGCATCAATGCCAGTTTTGCTTTAAGATGCACGACGCCTACCGACCGATTTTCCGAGCCGACCTTGATCGAACTGGGTGCGGCCAGCATCATCCGATTTCCTCCTCTCATCTTGCGTGTATCTCGCCGATAAACAACGTTGACATAACGAACGATAATTTGACGAGATTCCGATGGGGGATTACGGGATAAAATCGAGTCCATGAGTACGCTTTCTCCCGAGTGGTTCTTCCGGCGCTTCTAACAATTTATGACCAGAACCCGTTCGATTACTCGCACAACTCGAGTGATTTGTGAAAAAACAGCGTATAAAACGTAAGATGCGTAATATCCACATGTAAATTAGGCCTGAGTTTGCGCCAGAACTATAGTGTGAGCAAAATATTATTTCAATTAATGCTTTATTCATCTATAATCTATTTAGTATTAATTGATTTCATGGAATATTAAAATCTAATAATTTAAATTAAAATATAATTTAATTGTTATGTCCTTGCATTTTAAAAGATTTTTATCATTAGTTAACATGCGTGTATTTTATAATGACATTTCATATAAAAGGTGATTTAATGGATAGTATTAAGATATATAGATCGTGATTAATGAAAATACGAGGAAAAGTTGATGGAGTCTTGTACAGGTTCCGAAAATTTTAACTGCGTCACTGTTTTAATAATGATTATCACACTTATTGGATGAGCCATATCTTCGCATTAAATAAAGTTATGATATCTTTGACGCCGCGATAATCAAATCATATAAGCGTTCGTTTCATAACATTTATATAGAACGTCTCGAGAAAAAAAATACAAAGAATCTCTTCATTAATTGCATATGTGAAATGAAAGATGCTTGATGTTTTTTTTACGATCTTTTACACTTAATTCTATATCGAAAAATGAGCAAACTATAAAGTATAATTATAATTTAAAAAAATTACATAAACTAAAAAAACTACATAAAGATTAAAACTAGAAAAAATTACATAAAAATTAAAATTTGGGAGCTCTCTCTTTAGATTCTAACTTTTCGTTTGATTATCGAATAGTTCAGATCTTTTTATATTTTACGTCTTTTTTATTTGACAAAAAAATTTGTAAAAATAGAAAAATTTCACAAAGGGGATATTTTTGGAATTTACAACAGATCGACAGATTCGAGTCACCCGGTACGTGGCTGCGTGCATCGAATTGCGTACAGCGTTCTCGTTACACGCTCGAGCGACTAAGAGTGCGTAAAAGTGACGTTTCCGATCGATCTTCGTTTCGCGCCTGGCCGAGAATATACAACGAGATTCAGAAGAAAGGACCTTCATCTTATCCATTAGCATATGATCGGTCAAGGATATATACTGATAAATACGGAACACACTCGTGCCCTTAAATGATATTCATACATGGTCTTATTTTACTCGCTCCATTAGCTAATTAACTCGTTCGCTGTCCCGAGGTTTTAAATGAAAAATCGACTCCGGTAAATAAACTTTGTAATAATTTTTTTCGGTCATTTTTTGTCACGCTACACGTAAATGTCAAGTGCGAGAAATGTCACACGCACGTGACATTGATGCAGAAAAAAACATATGTCACATATGTGTGTTGAAACACATGTTGAGATACCGGAATGTATAACTATACATGTGATATTATCGTAATAAGAAATACATGATAAGAATCAGAAGAGTTGTGCAAATATTTGCACTTTTAATTAGTTGCAATTATCATTATCAAATTATATAACTCGAGTGAACTTTTGAGAAAACAATTCTCTAAATATCTTGAAATCTCCCGAGAACGATAAAAATGCCTTTCTTACAAAATATCTTTAGAATTTTCGCGAGTAATAAAGATCTGCGAAGTAGTTTCGTAAACTTTCGGAAAATTCTCGTAAACAATAAAGTTCCTCTACACATCTTCAACTCCCGTGAGAACGATAAAGACTCCCCAAATAGTTCTCGTAAGTGATAATTCTCAAATCTACGCATCACAAATGATAACGATTCTCCGAATGTTTTTGTAAAGTTCTCGCAATCAAAATACTTTAGAATTTTCCACGTGTGATGAAGAATTTCTCGAATTATTTTCTGAAAAACAACTCTCACGAATAACACTCGAAAGTCAAGAAATCTCAGAGAGAAAGAGAGAGCGCGCATCTAATGTCTTAAACACTAAAATTGAGAAATTTATTAAAAAAAAATAAAAAAAAAAGGACTACTTTGGATGAGCTTCTCAGATATTCAATTAATAACAATAAAATGCAATCTAACCTGCGGAGATGAACGTTATTGGCTTTCGTTGCGTCGTTCAAACGTTCGATACCACGCAGTGCGCGAAAGTATTTCGTTACTTTTACTCTTATCTCAGCACGCGGCGTATATCCCGCGCGTTACGTTGCGCGTTACCGTTGCTCGCACTCGCGATCAGCTGGGAGGCTCTTACGGCTCGCTCGCTCGAGCGCGCGACGTCAACTGACAGCCGCCGCGCTGAGCCGAGAGCGTCGAGATGAGCCGTGCGGAGCGAAGCGGCGAGACGAGACGAGACGAGACGTGACGTGCGTGACGCGCGAGCGAGCACGCAACCCGAGGATGCGTTTGTAACGCCGAGCATCTCTTACGCCTCCTACGGCGACACCGGCCATGAAAATCCGCTGACATTCACGGAAAAACTTTACACCCCATCCGATAGAAAATCGTACTTCTCTATTTTTAAAATGAAACGCAAATAGTCCGTTCAAGGAGAGTCCCTTTATGCGCACTTGCGAAAACCTTGCACCAAACTTAGTGTTCTTTCATCAGTACTTATACAAGGTCTTGCGTTAAACTTAGAGCGGTAAAAATATTATAATTTAAGATTTTATTAGATTTTTATAGCAATTTCTATGTAATGACGTAACGAAGAGAGTCTTGGAAATAATGCGGATAAAAATAAAGAAAAATTTGTTATTTTTGTGATAATCTATCTCTGAAAATTGAGACAAAATTTTCCTTATTTTAAATAATTTCTCGGAAAAATAAATATATTCTTTCTTTTTGTTTTATATATTTTATATAATTTAATAATTCTGACAAAATAATATAGAGATATTAGAACTACAGGTGCACATGATGCTTCAGGCTGCTGAACTGCGTTGTATCCAGTAGTCTGACTAATGTTTCAGGGTGCAAGGTCGTGGGAAAGAACAAACTCCTTGTAATTCATTATGTAGGTTACGATTATATTTCTCGGTTTGAAAGATGATTGATAGACGCTACAATTATGATACATCCAGATACTGACGGCAATACATAACAAGCAAAAAAACATTCCATGCTGATTCTCTCTCTCAAATATTATTTATATTTATCTAATAAAATCGCATAAAATATTATTTATATCTATCTAATAAAATCGCGTCAAATATTATTTATATTTATCTAATAAAATCGCGTCAAATATTATTTATATTTATCTAATAAAATCGCGTCAAATATTATTTATATTTATCTAATAAAATCGCGTCAAATATTATTTATATTTATCTAATAAAATCGCGTCAAATATTATTTATATTTATCTAATAAAATCGCGTCAAATATTATTTATATTTGTCTAATAAAATCGCGTAAAATATTATTCATATTTATCTAATAAAATCGCGTCAAATATTATTTATATTTATCTAATAAAATCGCGTCAAATATTATTTATATTTATCTAATAAAATCGCGTCAAATATTATTTATATTTATCTAATAAAATCGCGTCAAATATTATTTATATTTATCTAATAAAATCGCGTCAAATATTATTTATATTTGTCTAATAAAATCGCGTAAAATATTATTCATATTTATCTAATAAAATCGCGTAAAATATTATTTATATTTATCTAATAAAATCGCGCGGAATATCGATTTCTTCAAAATTCTCTCAAAACACTCGAAAGACTTTCACTTTAACACACAACGGCAGAAGAAATAAAAGTGGATTATATTTCCCTAGAGAACTTGGAATAACGTTACCTTTTCTCGCATAAAAGCGAGGTAAAACATCGAACATGTACTCTGTGATTCGCGGCACTGTAACGAGATCAAGAAATTGAGCAATAAATCACTATTTCTCTCAACGTTGTCGATCGTTATCGATCTCGCGGATAATTTAATGCTTCTTGTACGCGCACATGTCAAAGTCAAGAACAAACAGGAGAAAGAGAAAAGAAAGAGAAAGACGCGATCGGGATTCGTTGGAATTGTGCGTGCGACTGAATCTGAGCCGAGAAAACGTGCCTGCCATCGAAAGCATCTGTACCACACCGGCGCACACTTTCACTCTCTCGTAATCGGTAGCACTAAGTCTCGATCGACACGTTCCAGCGATTCGTGGAACTTTTTGCTATGCCGATATCGAAAGCACGAATCGATAGCAGGCGATATTCCACAGGCGTTTCTGGCGCGAAACAGCATATTATGATAATTTGTAACAATACACGTCATTTCATAAGAAACTTGTACAACAACAACATTGTGGAAAAATATTGACGAGATTATCTTGCAAAATTATTTAATTATGCATAGATAATAAAATTTATTAAGTATTCAACCGCGAATATTAAACGCGACGTTAATTACAAAATTACAGTTTGCTTAAGAGAGAAAGAGAGGATTTTATTATTATGCATCACGGCTATATTTTCGCGGACATAGAGTCAAGTTTAAATGACAATGAGTGCAAAGTTCATCGGTGCATTATATTTATGACGCAGTTTCGCGGCGGTTGAGAAAAGCTGCCAGCGGGGTTCTCGAGAGTTGGAAATTGCGGTTAATTGAAAAGTCGCGGTGCATCTCCCGATCGAAGTGTAACAACTGACGGCTGCATTAAGACGTCGATAAATTCATGGTGATCTCAGAATCGATCAATCCATGTTTATACAAGCAAATACTCGGATATATAATCACATCGGCGCACGTGAAACTTGAAAATAATCCTTTAAACGTCAAGCTTTCTCTCTTAAGGGGTTATACCTAGTCAGCAAGTCGAAAAAAACGTATTTTTGGGAAATTAAAAAAAAGAACTGTTAGGTATTTTTATTTCATCGATTCTTTATCGTAATATATATCTATCAAAGAAGTTTTCATAATTTTTTCAATTAAAAATATCGAGAAATGTAGGCACAGTAGCTATTTTCCAGAGACATCTTTTTTCGGAGGCGCTTGGCGGTGAGCAAGATTGCTCGGAGCTGGATCATCTGAAATAAAAAATTCAAAAGGATTTAGCTTTCGTATGAATTGATCTAGTTGGTGAACGAAGGATTTTACAAAAAATTGATTTTTGACAATGTGACAGACGTTTGACGCAAAAATACGAATTTTTCGTGTTAAAACTTTTCGTTCTTTTGTTAATAAAAAAAAAAGGTTTCATCAAAATTAAAATCCCTTCGTTCACCGACTAGATCAATTCATACGAAAGCTAAATCCTTTCGAATTTTTTATTTCAGATGATCCAGCTCCGAGCAATCTTGCTCACCGCCAAGCGCCTCCGAAAAAAGATATCTCTGGAAAATAGCTACTGTGCCTACATTTCTCGATATTTTGAAAAAATTATGAAAACTTCTTTGATAGATATATATTATGATAAAGAATCGATGAAATAAAAATACCTAACAGTTTTTTTTAATTCCCCAAAAATACGTTTTTTTCGACTTGCTGACTAGGTATAACCCCTTAAAAATAAAGGGGAATCGTGAGAAAATTAATTTTAAAATTTTTGAAAAAAATTTTTGCTTTTAATACTTGCAGTAATATGTTGCGAAACAGATGAGTTGCATTTTACGAGAAAATTACTTTAATTCGAATCCTTCATAATATTATAAATCTACGTTGACATTATTTAATACTATAATCATATCATTAATTACATTTAATTTTTAATCTAAATGATTTATGATCATCCATGCACAAACTGCATTTAGCCTTGAAACGAATGTTATATTTACACAGTACACAAGACCAGAGACCGTTTTATCTCGAGCTCCAATGCTTTTGAAGCCTTGAAAAAACGTAGCCTTTGTCTGCAATAAAATTCACAATTGGATCCATGAATTTGATACTTCCATCGAAAATTGGATAAATGAGTTTATCGCATACTTTAGAATATATTATATCTACGCTGTGAGAAAACGCGCGAAGCAAATTGCGCGAGAGATCGAAACTAATCGACGAGAAGATGCTAGGTTTTCCAGCGAGGCAATTGTGAACAGCGAATTTCTGTCGCCTCGCAATCCACCGCGCCTTTCCCTTATGCGACTCCATAATTCACGGCATTTTAGAAATTGGACATGCGCTACTGCATATCTCATCTACGCCGATTATCCCGACCGTATGCAGAACGAACGTGACCGTTGATGAAATGATCTTGAGAATTGCGCTAATAGCGAATCATCAGGTGCACAATGACGTACTTAACGTACAAAATTAATACGTGATTAATAGAAGAGAAAATACGCATTTCCAAGCTTATTTACAATTAAATTTGCATGTGTGAATCAATATAAAAAAAACCGCATTCCAACCGAATTTCCATAATAATTAAAAAATTTATATCATACACAGTAAAAAATAAAATGTTAATTATGACATTTTTCATCTCCCAGAAAATCTACTCTAAATTTTAAGTTAAAATAACTCATTCGTCGTTACTTATTGACAAACTAAAAATGTTAAATAATTGACACAATACTTTACATTTATTTTTGTTATCGTGACTTTAAGTGTAATGTAAAAATAACATACAAATTAATTAAAAATTACATGAAAAAATAGTTACAATAACTCGTAAGAAATGTTGAGGACATTAACATATAATAGTAATTATTTTAACTTAAATTATTTGTAATAGAAACATTTGATTTTAATAAATTTGATTATTTTTGTATGTCAAAGTTCAAGATTATTTGAAGATTCACTTTAACTTTTCTTAGAATGTTGAACTGACTTTGAGACATGTTGATTGTTTAAAATGATTATGTTAAAAAACTCAAAATAATATTCCACTTCTAAGATTCTAAGAAACATATACAAAGTGTTTAAGTTATGAAGGTGACATAAATGTAACACATGAAAACGTTATAAAAATAATAATAATTATTATATAGGTTGTGTTAATTTTACATTGAAGTACTAATCAAATCGTGGTAACACAAGAAAATTTTAACAAATTTAAAAGGACCCCGCGGAATCCTTATGGAAAATGGCTTTCGGTCAAATGTTTCGAAACTTTGCAAAAAGATAGTTCTCAACATGTATATTAAAAGTGTCCATGAGTGGACATGAAGCTCTAAAAATTCGAGATTTTCAGCTACAGCCATCTAAAGTAGATTTTGAATTTCTGCAGCATATTCCGAAGTTCGGCAACGGTAGCTTATCTTAGTTGGGTGAGGTTTTACAAAAAAGTAGCAAATACAAAAGTTTTGTAGAATCATCAGGAGAACTCGAGTTTTTGGGTCCGTGGCATACTAAGGGGCCTTATATGGCCTAACTACGCATTTTTCAATAGCAACCCTCATTTTTGAGTTCAAATTCTTGTTCTTCAGAAAAAAAGTAACTCTGCCATTGACAGTTCCAAGCCTGTATTTAAAAAGAGGAGGATAAAATAACAAATACATGTATATATTTTCAATCTGTCACACACACACACACACAATTAAGGCAGTCTACTTAGAACAAAAAATCATAAATCAGGTAGTCTTGATTCTCATGCTTCCTACATGCCTATGTTTCTTAAACTTTGAGGACTTATAACTTTCACTTTCCCCAACGTAAAAAGCTTTTCATAGGATGTTTTGGAAAGCTCTCGACCGCAACTATACAAATATACAATCAAAAAAGTGCGAAGCTCTGGCCCAAAAATCAACCTTATTGGTTCAAACTCCTTCAAAAATCTACCACTTTGGATGGCTGTAGCTGAAAATCTCGAATTTTTAGAGCTTCATGCCCATGGACACTTTTAATCTACATGTTGAGAACTATCTTTTTGCAAAGTTTCGAAACATTTGACCGAAAGCCATTTTCCATAAGGATTCCACGGGGTCCTTTAACATGGACGTACAATTTTTTACTGTGTATATATAATAATGTTGATTGTTTGAAGAAAGCAAGAATTTCGAATAAAAATATACTAATTGATTTAGAAATTGTATTCCGAGTGCAAGAAGGACGATGCGCTATTACACGGCGATGTAATATGCAAATTGGCAAAGTTTATCGAACGAATGATGAATGTTAGCGATCTAGAGGACATTTTTTTTTCTCTCTCGGCGACGACGATTCTTCAGTCGATTGAACACGCGTACTCTCATCCTGCATACGTAGCCGCGATGCATTCGACCGTTTAGAAAGCGAGTGCGTCGCTCTCCGGCGTGTGGCTTTGTTTTCTCGCCTCTGTGAGAATCGGGAAAAGCGAAACCGAATGTGTGTACGCGTTCCCGTTCATCTGTATCATCATGAAAAGAGGA
This sequence comes from Camponotus vicinus, assembly GCF_025532165.1. Lineage (NCBI taxonomy): Eukaryota > Metazoa > Arthropoda > Insecta > Hymenoptera > Formicidae > Camponotus > Camponotus vicinus. The sequence continues at coordinate 11,881,026 of NW_028141978.1, read as the reverse complement.
ATTCGATAAATGTGTATAAGCATTCACCGACAGATCCCTATTCTCGATTGATATAAAAAGGAAAGAGGATGTTTAGTCACTATCCTACGAAATCAATTTAATATACATATAATAACGAGGAAAAATGTTATTTCTTTCCGTGAGATTTAATTAGATATAACAAACTATAAAATTAAGAGCGTATTTTTATATTTTAGTATTAATTAGAAAGCTCGAAAAAAATAATTTCTAATGAACTATGAAAACATAATTCTAAAAATAAATTAGCATTAGCAAGTCAATTACAACCAAAGAAATAATCCTGAGTGTTTTACTCTGCCTCTGTTATTTTTGACATTCTCTTACAAAATTGTCAGATAAGATATTCTCGGCTTTTAACGTTAATGAGAAAGTTTGAACCGAGTATGATTTATAGTGACATATATGCGGAATCGAAATAAAGTGCTCGACTAGTTGCAAATTATAGCACATCGATCAGTCTAATTATCGCCGATTCTCGTCGCTTTTTACACGCACTTAAAGAGCTCGATTCAGAGATAGTTCATACACGGGTAATCCATCGACATACGAGAAATCTTCCTATTCGGACTGCGTTATAAATTACGTTCCATTTTCGCGTCGTTAATGCGTGACGCGTTTCGCTCATGTACAGGGTTAAACTATAAAAGTCACGTTTACTATAACCGTAAATCGTCGCGTAAAACTTTTATTGATAGAAAATAAATTTGCAACTCTTCCCTCTTTCTCCTTCGGCAAGAAATATTATTTATTACCGAAACAATTCGATCGTGGTGTAAATTTATTTCCTGTCCCGCTTTTTTCCCACAGGGTTAAAAATCTACATAGAGTAATTTAATTATTAATATACACGAGGATTTTTTTCGTCATGATTAATGTGTGCATGAAATTTCATTAAAAGAAAATTGTTCGTTCGAATTTGAAAAAAAATATTTAATATTTGCATACAAGATGTCCCATTTTAAATAATTTGCAATTAACAATTACATATTTTTTTTTAAAAACAACTATGTTTTTTCTTTACACCAATTGATTCCTCTCATTATTTTGTACATAAAAGTATTAAGGTAAGATAATCGAAGAATGAATATTTTACTAGATATTATATGGTTTATGTAAAATTAAGAAATTATTTCAAGTCTCATAACTCGAAAAGTACTCAATGAAGAAATATTTTATTATAGTGTTTTGGAAAGCTCTCGAGATAAGCTACAAGAATAAGTAATAAAAAATAGGGGGTTCTGTTTAAAAAATTGAAGGTAACCTTCACGTGACCTTCAAACGACTCTTCAAGGTCAAATCATTGCCACCATCTGATGGCCCCCTTCAAGCCATACAACTTTTGTTTGAAACATTTTTTTAATTAACGCACCGTTTCGGAAATATTTGAGCGTATTATTTAAAATGGGACACCCTGTATATATTTTTCTTAAATATAGAGTTTCTCTACGGATGAATAAGAGCAACACTTTCTGCGCATTCGTGGACGCGTGAAAATTGCAATCGCGATCCATCTCTTCGATACGACGACGTATGATTTTCTGAAAATTGATGAAACTTAGCATGAGTTGTATTCGCTGCTCGACAGGCGCGACAAATTTTTTCACGTAGAACGAATTCTTAGCGTTAATGCGCCGTGAAGTTCCTGTTCGGCAAAGATAATAATCGCAGTACGCACTATCGTCTAGAAAGTAAAACATCAGGAGACAAGTAGTCGTAGAGCCTCTGCCATCTCCGCCGTTAATTGTCGTGGACAGACAATAGCGATGTGCAAATAATTTCAAGACGAGAGAGACTCTCACTTTCCTCGACGGAGCAGCAGCTCTAATTATGCGGATATGTCTCATACAAAATCGCTTCCGAGCGAAAAAATTTAATAATCGTGAATTTTCCTCGCGACATTCAATTTTCCTCCGCCATCGCTATAAAACGTTACTCGTCCGTTATTCTGTGGTTAATATTAGAATGCGGTGAAGGGTACTACTAGACTCTCACTCTCTCGATTATACATCTCATATTAATAAAATTGCTTCCTACATTGTATGGATTGGCAGAATCTCGGATCTCTTAAATTTTTGACATTACAAATTTTAATATTCACATAAATATTGTTCTTTATATATTTGACTTATTAGAAGTAATAATAATTCTGATAAGATAATTAAATTTTGTATATTTTTCTATCTTCAAGATATTAAATTTATATTTGCACCTAAATAAAAATAAAATTATATAAAAATTGAGAGAGAGAAAGAGAAAAATATTCAAAGTTTCTTGTATTTTTATAAATGTTTCATAAAGCATTATATTAAAAATTCAAAATTTTACTGAGATTATTTCACGATTTTTGTTACGTTTCTGCTGAATATATATCGCAATACTATTGTATTTGCTTTCTTTTGCACGTTAGTAGACGTCACTATTACAGGAAAGTGTTAATGCACGGTTATTCCGCCAGCAAAGCAGCGATCGAGTCATTAAAGTGCCATGAAATTATAGTCGTTTCACGTTAGTATCTGTAAAATTAACATGTCCTTCTTCCGTGTTGCGACAAATCCATTATTGGACTATAATATCCGCAAGATATTGTTCTTTATATATTTGATTTATTAGAAGTAATAATAATTTTGATAAGATAATTAAATTTTGTATATTTTTCTATCTCCAAGATATTGAACTTATTTTTGCATCTAAATAAAAATAAAATTATATAAAAATTGAGAGAGAAAGAGAAAAGAAAATAGAAAGAGAGAAAAAGAAAAATATTCAAAGTTTCTTGTATTTTTATAAATGTTTCGTAAAGCATTATATTAAAAATTCAAAATTTTACTGAGATTATTTCACGATTTTTGTTACGTTTCTGCTGAATATATATCGCAATACTATTGTATTTGCTTTTTTTTGCACGTCGCTAGACGTTACTATTACAGGAAAGTGTTAATGCATGGTTATTCCGCTAGTAAAGCAGCGATCGAGTCATTAAAGTGCCATGAAATTATAGTCGTTCCACGTTAGTATCTGTAAAATTAACATGTTGTCCTTCTTCCGTGTTGCGACAAATTCACATTATTGGATTATAACATCCACAAAATACAGTGTTTCAATCATAGAATCCCAGAACTCCCAGTAAGACTATTTCCTTGTGAAAAGTATGCTCGTGCGTTATAAAGATCGAGACATCAAAACGCTCCTTTATAAATGATTCGGGATTAAAATTAAAATAAATAATAAGATGTTATTTTTATTTGATTTAAAGCCTTTTGTTTTTTTGCCATGATTCAAATTCAAGATCTAATTTATTTAATCTAAAAAAATAATCATTCTAAATGACAAATAATTCTAAATCAACTTCATAATTCTTCTAATTTCACCTAAAATATTCAACAATTTTAAAAATGAAAAACTTGACGTGACGTGAATTATCGACGAGAGAAAATTCAAAGATCCTCGATACTTCTTGCATAAGAAGTTTAAAGCGTCCATAATCGGCTAATAAATTAAATCTCACTTTTTATCAAGGCAAATATATGCTAACTGCGGCTCGAAAAACGTCGCATCCGTATCCGTTCAATCGGAACAGAGATCCAAGAGCATGTTTGGATCAGAAACCGAACACCTGGCGAACGCGATCCTGTACGAACTACAGTTTCACCATGGGATAGGATTATGTAAAACAAAAAGTACCGGTCCGACAGGATCGCCCGCAATATTAGAAAGAGATAGAGAAAGGGGGAGGAGGAAGGAAGGGGAGCGCATCTGCTCTCGCTACGCTTCGTAGCTCGATCTTTGCGTGTTCCGACGAACAATAATCGATCACGGCGAAAAAGTGTTAACACACGATTAGTCCGAGAAGTAAGGTGTTTATATCAACGAGACGCAAAGCCATATAATTCGCGACAAGATTCGCTTCAAGATACTTTGTGGGAGATTTTTCCCTCAAGACTCTTTTCCTCTCCGTCTCCCAATGCGAATAAAAAAATTTATATATTTTATTTATATATTATTTATATATTTATATATTTATATAATTTTGCTTAACTGTAATTATTACTTTTTCTACGCATGTTGAATAAAGATTGACGTGGCGCGAAATTCCGCAATGTGCAAAATCTTGGCGACTTTCCCATAGAAATCGCGTGTGCACGACGTTATGGTACCCGATACGATCTACGCGAGACACTTTTACCTTCTCTGTAATAATGGGCGTGCACACGCGAAGACGCGATTTAATCGATTCCGTTTGATAATACGTCATTGCCTCTAGAAAGCCTTCAGATCTGACAGATCACAATGTCGCTCGCGAGCGCGACGCGAGAGAAGGACTGATCTCTGATCAACACGAGTCGTGAATATCGTTATTAAGTATGACAATTGGCACGATAATGATTGAAATAACGTGGACGATGATTACTGATTTCTCTATAACGACGGAATAAATACATATTTCACTGCGCGCAGAAATCACTAAAATCTTGGCGCCATAATGAAGAGAGGAAAAGTAGTAGCATGAAGCATAGATTAATTCCAAAGATTAATTTCCTTTTTTCTTTCTAATCAAGTTTCTCCATTTGTCATCTGTCGCTGGCTCAATAATCCAAATTACTACCTTCGGGAAGCAAAAATGTTCGGGAGAGAAAAATAAAGGGATACACGGTCAATGACGCGTACGGTATCAATCGATATACGCTCGATCGTTAGAAAGTAAAACCGCATCACGCGTGAAGCAAAATATAGGATCAATATCGATGCAACGTGGTGATGCAGATCGACGTGATCTCTCACTTTAATGCGCATCTCGCGAGTGCAAATCGTCTCTTACACATGCACTGAGAAAAAAATCTGGTTGTATCAATTAGAATTCTGGTAGATTCAATCAGTATGTCTGTTGGAAAATGGACGAACCAAAATTCTTGTAGGAATTACCAGATGAATCTGATTAATTTCTTCCTGTTAAAGTTACCAAATTTTCTGGTTAATAATACTAAACTCACCAGCACCAAGTCGTCTAAAATTTGTTCCATCTAATCTCAAAAGTCTGTTTAATATTCTGAATTCCAACAAGATTATTAGATAAATTCAATCCAGATTATTGAATAAATTATTTTAAATTTAGTTTGCTGGAAATTAAACTGATAAACAATGATGCAGGAAGAGGATGCAGCTCAAACACACACAATCAGAGAGCTAGCGTCCTCTTTCTGGCACCACTGTTCGTAAGAGAAAAAAAATATACTTTGGATTTAATGTTAATACTAGTTCTTTATATACATTTCATGGCAAATATTGAATACGAGTTAAGTTCAGAGCGGCAAGCAAAGAAATTAATGTAACAAGAAATTTTATAGATCCAACCAGAAAATACTAACCAAATCCTTATAGTAAAATCTATTAAACGTTCTAGTTATAAAAAAATCGAGTCTTATCATGATGACTAGAAATTCTTGTTTGATTTAACCAAAATGCCTTCAATCATATACGTCTTGTTGGTACAATCAAACGATTTTTCTCAGTGTGTGTATTGAAATTGCGCATTTGATAATAGCATATTTCTGCATTCGTATATTCATGAGTATTTTTTCACTTTTCAAATCAATCTCTTTCCGAGGAAATAATGAATCAATTATCTCTTTCTCAACGCGCATCTCGCGACTACAAACCTGTCATTTACTGATTGTCACGCGAGCATTGAATATTTCTGCGTTCGTGTTTAAGGATAATACAATACATCAATTTTCTTTTTTTTCTTTATGAAAAGGTCGACAAACTTTTGCCGGAAACACAGTCTTTCACTTTAATATGCATCTCGTGATTACGGGGGAAACGATCGGTAACTGCCTCTCGGAAGAACTATTATACACGTTTGGAAATTGCATATTTAGGAATCGCGGAATTCGTTTGCATTTAGTTTGCACTTGTATCCGCCGATAGATCAATATTTCCATAAAAAGGAAGGAAGAAAGAAGAGCGACGAGGAAACGATTTCTGAAGACGTTAGCTCGCTTTACTTTTATACACGAGTCAAGGACTGCGTGTGTAATAAAAAAAAAAAAAAAAAAAAGAAAGAAGTAACAGCTCAATTTCTTCAATGTCATCGTCTGCGTTAAGGGACCGGAACAATAGCAAGTGCAATTTCCGCGAGAGCGGATTCGGCTTAAGACTCATAAACGCGCATAATTTCCGAGGGCTGGAAGGGCCGTTCACGGAACAATCGCGGCGGTGCATTTGACTTGGGTGTGTCTGAGATCCGCCTCTATTGCGGTCCTTTTCTTTTAATTACCGTCTAGAGGGAAAGAGAGAAGGAAAGGAGGAAATAATCTATTAGACGTCAATTAGCTGATATCGCCGATTTAATGGAAAGTCGTTTGATCCATGTCAAAACGCCGCGTATCGCGGCGGAAATGATTTCACACCCTGTATAAAGAATCCCTACCGTACGGAAACTAGTTTCCGAACGCGGTGCACAACCAGTTTGCAGTTAATTAATGTTGCAAGACTGGTAGCCCACCCCGCCACCTCGAAAGTGTACGAGACGCAATTGCGTCTCGACAACTGCATCGCGTTGCGCACCGATTTATTATCTATTATTTATCTAAATCTCGGCAATTAAGTGTAAAACGATTGATTATGCGGAATCTATAAAAGTGCGAGAGGCACGCAACTTTCTCCAAAGTAATTGTGCACCCAAGTCATTATTATATATTTTTGTTTTATTAGGTTTCATTAGTCTTTATTAATTTTATTCTAAAGTCAAGTAACCTTTCTATATGGAATGCTCGTGCGTAAATTGCGCACGAAAATAATTATAGCAATTAAATATTTAAATTTCTACTATTTTGCATGTTACCTAAATTATACTAATTCCTACAATATTAACTTTTTATTCAGATAAAAATGAGATTATATTTTAAATTAATTTCTGATTCCGTTAACAGACTGATCGTCTAAAGTTGGTAAATGTAAACTACAGTTACAAGACACATACGACCAGCGTTGCTTTATCGATAAGCGTTATCTTATGTTAATTATTCGACGAACGTAAAAAGATTTGTGGTTCGAGAAACGCTTACATTGTCAATAAAAAGATTTTAATGAAAAAAAAGAAAAAAGATAGTAAACCACAATTTTGCTAGCCTTCGTAAAAAATTTGAAAACGCAAGAAAAATTTTCATTGTACTATAATATAGACTCATCGTAAAAGTATCTGTTATTTTTTTTTTTTTTTTTTAATTGTATTTTCTACTTTGCAATTAAAATCAATTTAAATTGACACGTGACACTCATCTTTCGTGGCAGTAAAATTATATTTTAATTAGCAGTTTTTTAGCTATTATCTGCGTAGATTATGTTTTCATTTCTTTTGCAAATATAATTTTCATTAAAAAATTCGCAACGCAGATTTTTTCGACGAGACAGAATTTCACATGATTGTGTGAAAAACTGAAACATTCGCACGATTACCGATGATGAAATATTGCGGAGGATTCTATTTTGCGACACAGCACGCACTCATACGCACATACGGGCGTGGCGTGTCGCAAAGGAACGCGTTTCCCCGTTACGCAATCGTTCCCGATGACGTTCTCTGTTTGTCGTCTCTCTCGCGTAAAGTCGCAATTCGCGGCTCATGTATTTACACCCGTTATATATTACACGCGTGCCAGCGTCGTGGCGTGGGCGGCGTGAAAGGAAGACGAAATTTCAAGGTCGTGCTTAAAATTACACGCACACATTAAATGTAATTCACATTTGTTATCACGTTTGTTATTGACGAGACTCGGCGATTATCTTGACCATTAGTAAATCTCTCGAATTTTCTGAATTCCTTTATAACGTAATCGCAGTTCACACGTACGCACACATATACTCGCAATTTTAATCAGTTCGAACACTGCAGCCTTATTTTTGCAAGTCTTTTGTCGTCGCGATATTTCGAATTAAAAGATGAAATTTTTTTGATTTTCTAAAAATGTTCAACAATTAATAATATTAAATATCTTTTCAATAAAATGTGTTCAAAAATTCTGCTTTTAATTTCACTTCGTCCGATATGAAAAAACTAAAAATGCATTGTAGCTCGCGAAAAATCGCTTGGTAAATATATAATGAAAAAGTTGCGGTACATTTTTGTCGATGCGACCGCATTATTGTAGTGTTTGCCGATATATGCGCTCAGTCGTGGCTTCGCCAAAATGAAAAGTTAATTTATTTAACGGGAGATCCAAATTCAACAAAGAGGAAGTGCTAAAAATAAAAATATTGGAGCACTTTCCTTAAATATCTATAAATTCACCTTGAAAAAAGTTTTCCAAAAATGTAATAATTTTATATCCGAGTTTCGATTAATCAGACTTAATTCAAAAGAATTTGATATAACTTTTCATAATTTAAAATATAATAGCATTAATTGTAGCATTAATTATATTTTGTCGATTATCTCAAAATTTCTAATGAAACAATTTTTTAATGATGCATTTTTTGATTAGTTTGGAGTCGATGATGGATTTCTTTGATATTCTTGCTTCTATAATGTCACGATTTATACAACACATCTGCATGAAATTTTAATTTTAACCACATGTTGCACATGCGACAGTAGATGTTAAAATTAAGATTTGTACATCATAGTATTTTTTATTATTTATCGAGAATCGATTGCGTAAAAAGAAATAAAATTTCCATTATCTATTTCTTTTCTATCTTTCTATTAAAGACATGTTAAATAAAATTGCGACGCAAATTAACTGTAACTTTCTTCCACATTATTTCGAAAATATTTGTTATATAAAATATAATATTTGTCGAATATCGGTTCGCAAAATCTTAAGGTATTCGTAAATATTTTCTTTTATCTCCGTCATCGACCGTTACTTTCGACATCGGGTATCCGAATCCCTTCACAAACCACAGGCGATTTAATCGCGGACGCTTCGGAGCGAAGCGCGAAAGGATCGGAAACGGTGAACCGGAATCTCGGTTTTACGAACCGGAGTCGGTATCCTATCGTCGTTAAGCTGCGAAACACTCACTTTACGCTCTCCACGACCGATGAGGTTTACGATGGCAAATACTGTCGCACTCGGAGCAAGGAAGCCAAGGGACAAGGACGACGAGACGTGCGCGAAACGGAGCACGCGACGAAAAATGTTTAAACCACAAGAGTAAACATCGGACTGGCGAGAGACGACGCCGTGTATGAGACCATGCTGCAGCCAATCTTAATAAGCTGCTTTCACACCGAAAACGAGATGCATCGTGGGGATGCAGCGCACCTGGTTGGTTGGGTCAGCCAATCTGCGCCGCCTCGCGAACGCGGGTGCCTTGACGTTCGAAAGATCTTTGTTTTATACAATATAAATTATAAATCACTAAAATAAATTATATTATTATTGTATTCTGAAATATGCTATAATAAGGAGAAAATTAAATTTTAGTTGTGCACACAGAAAAAAAGAAGCAATCGTATACGCAACAATTTATAATCTTCTTAGAAGAATTTAATAATTTTAAATTTCAACAATATTATAGTCTTATTTTAATATTGTCACCTCAAGAATATATAATTATTTAATTCTAAGAAAATTATAATCTTTGATTTAAAAATGTTATTTTCTATCCAATATTGTTTCTTTTCCATTCAAGAAAATTAAATCTTAAATCATAAGAATATATTTTTCTTGATTGAACTGTATAAAATGGCTTCATTCAAGTAAGCAATTATTCAAGCAATTATATTTTTCTTTAATTAACGCAATATAATCTCATTTCAAGATTTCCATGTTAAAACTAAATATATTTTCAAAACAAGAATGTCCTTTTTTTCTGTGCACGTATATAAATATAACAAATTATATTTCTTAAATATTTCCTAAAAAAGAATAAGAAAAAAAATTTACTAAATTTCTATTATTTTATAAATTAATGAAAAATTTTCACATTTCATATAATGGATAATTGTAAAATATTTCATGAATAGAAATAAAATGTTTACTAAATCTTTTAATTTTTTTATAAAACAATTTATATTTTATAAGTGTATATTATAAGATGTAAAATAACTTTTATTATTTTGTAAAAGAATAAAAGATTGGTAGATATTTTATTCACGATTTCTTATTCATGAAATATTTATAAAGTAGTTGGTTTTGATTTTTTGTATTTATATGTGTATATATCTGAAACTTATAACTTTATTATAGCATATTTAAAAGGAAAAAAATAAGAATAAGTAAAGTATGTTAAAGACCTCTTTTTCGAAGAACATAATATTTTCGAAATCAGAAAGAGAAAGTATTTATATAAAACAAGCAGCAAACAGGCACATAACTTTGAAACGAAAGTTCATGCGAGAGTTCGTCTGGGCGGTCGTAGATTCGATCTACGGATTTCGGTAGGTTATTAGCGAGCAATCTCAGCGGGGCGATAATTTCGTGAAGGATCAATAGAATATTTATCAGAGCATTCCCGAGCCTCGGCTTCTACTCGCCTCGGCAATTAATCGTCGTCCCCTGAAATAGCGGCTCTCTCGTCAATATCGTAACACTGCCAGCTACCGGTCGACGACCCTCGTGCAACCATATAACCGATGTATTTCGAGTAAATATCTCAGCTAAATCTCCATTTATCTCGCCACGAGTGTGAGTACAAAAGTCTGTGCTTACGACAACGAGGAAAATCGCGACATAAAACGCTACAGTTGCAAAATGCGTTGCGTTTTCCGCGGAATTGCATTCGCTCATTTTGCATTATTTGCATTTTTCCTACACGATTTGCATGTATCAAGAAAACTAATTTCCATTAAACTGAATATATCGCTCGCATTATTTAAAAATAATTGTAATTGAAAAAAAACATGCTATTTCTGTTATTTATGATATCGAATATCAATGACTCAACCATTAGCAAGAAGAGAGAGAGAGAGAGTAAACGACACTATTTCATGTTATCTTGAAATATAATTTCAAATGTCAAATTTTTATAAACGCACGAGATAAAATGTCAGAAGCGTGACGTAAAATATGACAACGACAGATGTACAAAAAAAAAAGAGATAAAGCTCTGCGTCTCTAGAAAATTGATATCACAATTATGTAAAAATTTTTTTAAAGTCTTGACATTTCTGAAAAATTTTCGATTTAAAATGCTTGAAATGCCGACGCTTTTGTGATATAAAAATAATCGAGATGAGAGTGATCGCGTCTTGTGAGCGCCGCTTAATTCCATACAAAGGCAGGCATCCGATGAAAAGGAACCTGCCGTCGGGGCCCGCATCCTCCCCAGGCCCGAACCTAATTCATCTCGGAGCCCCGCAGGTCCTGCTATCACCTTGCCTGTCACTAATGCGACACTTCTGAGAATTTCAGAAACGACGCATCTGTCATCTGCAGCTTGCTACGTTCTCATTCGATATTCTCAACGTCCTTTTCTCAAATTGAAACAAGAAAATTTCTCGATATATTAGCAAATTTTAAAGTGGAAAATTACTTGAAATTTATAAATAATTTTTCAAATCAGCTCGAGATTTTTAACAATCCTTGAAAGGCTATGAATCTGTCTAAAATTTAATTTTTCTCATATCTTTTATATTAATAAAAAAACATTTATATATAAACATTATAATATATTATATATATTAATTGTATAGATGTATAAAATTATAATTTAAATTAAATTTTATTTATTTCTCTTTATTGTTGTAATGTATATATATATATATATATATATATATATATATATATATATATATATATATATAATATATATATATTATACATATTATTATACATATATTATATATATTATACATATATATATATATATATATATATATATATATATATATATATATATTTGAAATAAATTACATTATGTAAAGAAAAAATACTTTATTATTTCGCACACTTTTTCTTTCTAGTTTATATTATATAGATTAAATTTATTTTTATGCTCTACTTTTAAAATTGACGAAGTGAAACGTTTGCATCACATATGTTTTGCTATCTAGTTCCACTCCATAATCATGATTTTATAAAATTAGATCGCAACCATGAAGGACACGTTGTCAGTTATTAAAACCTGTCAAATCGAGTCATGTGTGAACGAGATATATAAAAATGATGAGAGTCTAAGAAAGTGAAGGAGCCATAAAGTATTTCTTAAGCCTTTCAAGGATAGCAAGCATATGTGTATCAACTAGTGCAAATGCTGGAATCTATATTTACGCAACTTTATATCCCGATATATAGAGAATTCCATCGACAAATAAATAAAATTTTATGCTGGTTATCAAATATACTGCGCTACCGACTAAAAGCCTATATAAATTCCAGTAAAAATTTTTTGCTTTCTTTTTCTATTACAGCAGATACATTTCATAACGGTCTAAAAAAAAAGGAGCACAATTTATATAATGCACATACAGTTGTGTAATAGAAATAGCACAAATTCAATTTCTTTCTTTCTCTCTTTGAAAACATTTTTCTCAACGTCTAAATATTTCTTTATATTTTTAATATTTAATTTCTTTATATTTCTTTATATTTTTAATATTTAATCTTAAATATCGTCGTAAATCAATTTAGTTTAATTCTTTAAAAAAAAAAAAGAGATTCTCAATTAAAATTTATTAAATTTAAATGAATAATATCTGTATATTGGTTGTCAATTTCGTTTTTTATAGATTTTCGAATTTTAATAAGAAAAACAAAGTATTTCTTATGTAATCATCTCCAGATTATCCTAATGAAACATACGGAAATCTTAAGACTTTGGAGAAATGACGCGCGCACAAAACAGTGTCACTATTGTCACGTCGATCTCGAAAAACGTGCTGGAGTGCGAAATTTCACCGGCAACGACAAAAACGATCTACCGAATGACCGACACGATTCCGCACGAGCGAGCTTACTGTTTTTTCAGCGAGGCGTGTGACGCTTCTTCCGATACTGCGACGGGATTCTTGCGATGTACGCTGGTCGATAGTACACCTGTGTACAATCATCACTTGAGAAATACCGTTGCGACCGCGCTGGCAACGATAACTACGAAAGCCGATGCATAAAAGCCTCTCAGGGACCAGACTAATCAACCCCATTTTTTGTAAATTTTTTTTATTTTTATTAGAGCATCCGATGTTGATGTTTTGATATTAAAATTAAGGATTATATACAAGAAGTGGAATTGATCAGTTTAGTTTCTGCAAGATTTCTCCGTTCGTTGCGCGAGATTATTTTTACGAAAATTAATTTCTCTTTCGGTAAATCTAACGCGATAATGCGAAATCTATGCTTTATCAATTTCGCATAGAAAAAAAAGTCACTCGTGATTCACGCTCGCAACCGCTCGAACTTTATCCGCATTTTTATTATCGCAACGTGCGCGATAGTTACGTATGATGTATTGCTGTTCTTAAGCTAATCGATAATTAGTTGGTTTCTCTGCGGTTTTTCTGCACGGAAAAACGAGTTAAACGAGTTGTAAAAATATTAAATAGACATGCCTAGTAAATGCGTCGTAAGTCATAAATAAATAGGAAAATATTTAATGACACGGAAAATCGTTTGATTGATTTTTCGCTAAAAATAGTCGCCCTCGAGATATCAAACACTTTAAATATCGTCAGATATGTATCCTTGGATGTACGATACATTTTTAGCCAACTATTTTATCGCAAGACTTTCTTGTCGATGTTAATAAATAAATCAAGAAAGTCGAGAAGAAATGTGAATCGATATGTTCCACATTTGTTTCTTAAACTTATGATCCAATATTTCCAAAATAGATATTTTAATTATAAGAAAAATGACGAAGTGTTTAAATGTAGGACGAATCACATAGAATCCGATCATTCTGATTATCTTTTACTAACAATTTAATAATTTATCTTTTTTTCGATTAATATACACGTATAAAAGAATTTATATATATAAGAATAATTTATATATATAAGAATTTATATGCGAAATAATGTTTTAAATTTAATGTTTTAATTTTAAAATTAATCCCTTTTTAATCTTCTCTCTTAAAAATCCTCAAAATTACGTTGATATTTTTAAATAATCAGTACAATCGATATGTGAGTCATCTAATGTATATCATTTCCATGTACCTCGTTCGTCTGTTTGCAGGGGGAAGGCACTTTGGCGGAGAGTTCTCTCAGGAGGTCCCCCGAAGTGCTCCTCGCGACCTCAGCCATACTTTCGGAATCGTCCGCGCCACGTGCCGAGTCGGAGATAACGCTTTCCTCGCCGCTGTCCTTTTCCTTCGCCCGCTGTTCGTGCTTGGAAAGCAACTCGCGCTGCTTCTGGAAGAACTCGGGCTCGCTGAAGCATTTCTCGAGGCTGGCTGCGCGTTGGAGGGTCGTCGGCGAGTTTGGGGTCGAGCGCGAGAACTCGAGCTCGTCCCTCAGTAAATTTTCCGCGCTCTTCTTGCATATTCGCGGTGGATCCTGATCGCGGAACGCCCTCCGTTGTCCTTTCGATACCTCGCACATTGCGCGCTAACCAGAGAACGTTCTTCGTCGAGAGGAAGTTACGCGACGCGCGTTCAACGTCATTTTACGCCAACATTTCTCCCCCGGACATATCTGAAAGAAATTCATAAATGTTTATCACACACATTAATTGATGAGGAGTCGCGTGACAAGCGCGAAATTTGTGCTTATTCGCTGATCTTAAAATTTTATCACATATGTACATTTTTTAAAAATATGTATATATTATATATTTAATAAATAAATTAAATATTATATATTAAATATTATATATTAATATATTATATATTAAATATTATTATATATTAAATATATTATATATTATATATTAAATATTATTATATATTAAATATATTATATATTATATATTAAATATTATATATTAAAAATATTATAAATTAACTAATATGTAGTTAATTTAATTTAGAGACAAAAATTTTCAGGACAAAAATCTATTTATAACTTTATCGTGTAATTGCATCGTGTATCCTAATACATATATGCGTATATATTTTACTTCTTCAATTACATGTCTTCCATATCGCATCAAATTATAAAATATGTAGATTTGTTTACTAAAAAAATTATGAAATGTGCATTATTATTTTGTTATTGATACTTTTTTTACAATAGCTAGATTTATTAATGTTGCTTTCGTACAATGCATGGCGGTAATCTTATCTCGAATCGTGCTCTCCTGCTGAACAAATCGACCCACATCTGTCAAATATCTTTCCCCATAACGAATGTCTCGATAATACGCGTCACACACAACTCGCTTATTTCTTGCGCGTGAAAACTTTCGGCGCAAATGAAAAGTAGCGGTCGGATTTGCGCTAAAACAATAGCTAGTCTCGAGATTAGGTTAGGTTAGGTTAGGAGCGTTATCACGCGCAGCAAAATAAATCGACGAGAGAAACGCGCATACGTCGAAAACATATACATACCTGTCGTTCGACGAGATCCTCGCGAGGATGAAAGAGAGCCGGCTACTCCGTCCGTCACCGCGACGCGACGCGCACAAACACCACCAGACGCGAGACTGGAGGGACGGCCACCCCGCGTGCGTCATGCGGAAGGACATCTGTTGCCCCTTGCCCGCGACACCCCTCGATGAGCGAGAGATGTCTATCCATCTCTCTCTCCCTCGCACGCGGGATCGTTACGCTCGCACCACGCACGCGTGACATACAGGGTCGCGCGTCAAACAGCGAGAGCCCCGGCGTCCTTGATGCCGATGTCAACACAAGTTGTATTTACCTGCCGGCAAAGAGATTATTATTTGTTATTATTTGGAAACGCGAAAAAATTTACCTTAAGATATATGTTTAAGGAAAAATATTAAAGGATAAAATTATTTTCGTGTGATCCTGTTGTAGGTCTATTTAATAAAATATTCCCGATTTAACGGACTATTAATTTTCTTTTTACCACGAAACTTTTATTTTAATAATATTACGCATGTGTGTCGCGCATAAAATTACTGATTTATATGAAGTATAGAGCAAGGATGCATCTCATGCGAAGAGGGCCTTCTGAAGATTATTTACGTCATTGATTCTCCCTCTTTCTTTCTCTCTGTCTCCTTCATCCCTTTCCCCCTCCCTTTCACTTTTCTACCTCCCTTTCCCTTTATTATTACTATCATCTCTCTCTCTCTCTCTCTTTTTCTCTTATTATTCTGTGCTATCTCCTTTCCTCCCTTTTAGTTACGCTTCGCCCTTTTCATTCTCTTATCTACCCAATTCACCCCCTCTCCCTTCCTCTCTGTCACTTTTCCTTTATTTATGCCTTTAGTTACGCCTTTCTTTCTCTTTCTCTGTACTAAGCTACCCACCTTCCTCATTAAAAAAAAATTGTGGGATACTCGTTGTGAATTATGCCGGGGGGTGAATAGACGAGACGACGATGACGACGTCGCGACGACGCCTGCTCATGCGTCAATCGATTCGCGACTTTCACCAAAGGAAGAATCCTTCGGCGCATTCCATCCTTTCGCGTTTTTATTAATCGCGAAAAACTCGTCTCTCATATTCGTTGATCTCGTTTTTTGGAAAATTGTAAAACAAAACCCCTCTGTCCATCTAGATATATAAATAAAATTATCTACTTATAGAAATTAGAACAATAACTTTTCGTCTTTTACATACGAATTCTAATAATAATAATCTTGCAAATTATCTATCATGTCTATCATACACATTTTCATTCTTTTTTTTGATATAATTTACATAATGATTTAATATGAATACAATGAATATTTCATTGTGTGAATTTAAATATTGCTTAAAGACAGTTTTTTTTTTAATTGTGTTAATAATCAAACACATAGCATAATGAATCATACGTTAATGATATTATAATATTCATTATTTAAATTCGAAAATCTAAAAATATCAGATTGACTTGAAATTACTATTATGCATCTATTTATAAGTTATATCAATCTCATTATATAAATTACTTTCTTATTTTATTGCAAATTCTTTTTCACGTTTATTTGTCTCTATTCAAAATTTATTTTAATATAATGAACAGATAAGTTATATGAATATACATATGAGTATACATCGCATTAATTTGGAATAAAAGAAAAAATAATGTAAATAATATTTTTTCGTAGATTAACTAGTGCTTTATTTTAATGTATATCTTTTCTTAATTTTGACAGTTTTAATGTTTTGTTAATATACATCGACATAATACATCGGATTTGATAGAATTGCTGCTTGTGGTTTTTGCTGTTTAATTTTAAAATCGATTTAAAATTATCTTTATATTATACTTATATCGATTAGTTATATTAAATATCGTTCTTTTCAATTTGTCCGTTTGATGACATTCTTTCAAATATGGTTTGTTGACAAGCTGATTAAATACGTATTCCACACAGCTATCTAATTTGTGTTCAGAAGAATCGATCTTCGTTTTTCTTGTAAGTATTTTGTTATGATATCTTTTTTCAATTTTTTAATGAGAATGTTGAAAGATATAAAAATCCTAAAGAATATAATAAAGAAAATTGTGTATGATATTATTCAACATATTTATAAAATCCTTTCCACAAGATTTTAAATATATTTTTGTTTGTTTACATATTATAGTTACAAACAGAAAAAAAAAAACGGAAATGTTGTACAATGAAAATCGCGAAAATAATTTTTATCTTATGATATTGCAATCTTTACGATTATATAACATAATTTCATTCTCCTTCCTACTTTTTTCGTAGGTTATCATGTCCGAAATCAGAAAAAATATTCAACAATATTTTGAATCAAAAGAAAAGTTGGACGAAGTAGCAAAAAAGATGGTGAATGGTGGAAATATACGTGACGCGGCAAAGCAGTACGGAATTATATATTCACATCTTAAACAAAAAGTCAACATTATGAGAAGATTATCAATGGATTTTAGATTAGAATGTGCGCTCGATAGGGCGGTACAAAATGTTTTGTGTGAAAAAGAAACTATAACTGAAGCCGCAATACATTATAAAATTGATCCCAAAATTTTAAGTAAACAAATTAATCAGCACAAAAAACTTGGAAGAAAAACGTACGTATATGCCGAACTTATAAGTGTTAATACAAAAATTTTCACGTATGACGAGGAGTTACTGTTACTCAAACGCTTGTCTGAAAAAACAAAAACAGAATCTTTGTCTTGTACTTGTCAAATTTGTGCAATGATATTACTGCTAAATCTAGCTTATGAATTTGCCCAAAAAGAAAATAAGCAATATCCTGCAGCATGGAATGATTATAAACGAGCAGATGTAAAATGGTTGATACATTTTGAAATGATACACGGCGTTAAACTTTCAATACTGTTCGATAATTCAAAAAAATGTAATAACAAAATGTAATAAAAAGAAAAATAATTTCAATCTTTAATGAGTAGACAATAATCTTGGTTATTATTTGATAAAAAAGACATTCTTGAAATATCAAATAAAATTTGTATGAAAGATATTTTAATCTATCACGAATTTTCAATTAATTGAATTGGTGTAAAGCAGACATTAAACATCCTATCTACTGTTTTTAGAAACAGTACATTAATAAATCTATAGAGTATAGACTGATCAGAAGCACATAATCCTTAAAGCATAAACATTTATAGAACCCTTCAATTCTATAAATACCTAGTACGTAAATTTATTTAAAATCAATTAATTGGTAATTCATGATATTTTAATGTTTTCAGTGAAAGAAAATTGTTAGAGAATAAGAAAAAGAGGAAAGATAAGAGATTTCTACCAGATATAATGAATTAAATCTTAAAATATAATATAAATTAACATTTTTGCAACCATTCCGTTTGTTAATATAAACAAAAAAACACTCTTTTCCTTGAAAGCACATGCAATCATTTCTAGTTAACGTTATAAAAAATTTCTAAAATGCAATATTAATATTGATAGTAAATATAATCATTTATAATTCATATGAAATAAGAGTATAAGATATGTATCCTGTATAGGGTAGAACGAATAGAAGTATAAATTAATTTGTAATTATAGTGATATAGAGACGAATTTCATATGATATTTAATTATTATTTTAAAAATTGTAAATAGAAAACGTAAAAATAGGAATTTATATATTTGTTAATATATTTATACATATTTGAAAATCTTTTATTGACTATGTTTCTCGAACTATTATGATTGTATATGATTGTAAAATATGTAACGTAATAAAAATATTATAAAATTGTTTAAAAAAAACAAAATTGTATAATTATTATTCGTATTATTCTCTCATGTTGTATATTATACATATTAATCTTGAAAATTGTATACATATATGTATATATACAATCTTTTAAAACTTTTTAATCATTTAATGGCACAACATAATGGCAAAAATGCAAATAATTCTTTTTAAATATAATTACTTAAATATAATTTCATCAATTTTCCTAAAAATTACATGTTTGAATTATATATACATGTATGAATATATATATTCTGTGAATAATATATATTTTATGTACATTTTATACATTAACATAATACTATATTTTTTTATTATTTATTTTATTCAATATTATTGAATAAATAAAATCTGTGGATTTTTTATAAAGCAATATTTTATATTAAATTATATTAAATTCATTAAATAGATTGCTGTGAGCTTAATAAATTGTTTAAAAAGAAGATTAATTCATAATTATTAAATAAATTATTGGTCTAAGTTTTATATAAACTTGTACAAATGAAAAGAAGATTATAATCTTTTCGAATTGTATATAGGGAAAATATGTGTCATCTAGAAACTAATTTTAAGGAATGTAAGATATATTTTTCTAACACTAGTGGGAGCCTTAAGCTTGACCGCTTGGTGACATTGTTTCAGTTGCTGTCTGTTTACGACTAAGTACGTGTCGCCGAGAAATCGTTATCCCGAAATTTGTCTTGATAAATCTATTTTGTAAGTATCTTTTATGTTAATTATATTTTTCTTTGATTTTTAAAATGTGTATGAATCATGAAAATATTTCCAAAAGTGTAAAAATTTCACTAATTAATTTATCATTTCTTCTGAATATCTGCTCCACATGTTTTTAATACTCGATTTCTCTATGCACTTGCACGTTGCACGTGCATTCCATTCAAGTTACTAGCAATTGTCTGTCAGAGCACTAGTCTGTCTAAGCAGTCGCTCCGAGGATGATCATTTAGTAACCAAAAGTTACTAGGCACCAGTACCGTATTGATACATTCCAACTAAATTCGATATACGAACGATTTCTATCTGAAAATTTTTTTCTGATTATTCATTTTTTAATATTTATATTTAGATACTCTTTCGATTGGAAGAAATAGTAATTACAAATGTTTTCATCAGTCATAACATTAAAAACCACATTACATATGCGAAAATTATATATAATTTATATTTATCTACTTAAAATGCGTGATATGAATCTAACAATAAGAAATATATTGTTTTTAAATATCAATTTTAACTTTTGACTAATATTATATATATATTTTTCCTATTATTAATCTTTTTAAAATCTTTTATACAAATATATAAATAAATCAAAATTTTATTAACTTTATGTAGATCTAAAAGATTATTTTAAAATAATTAAATATTATTTTATTTAAAAAAATATATATCTATATAAAAAATTTTGATTCACAAAATTTTCTTAATAATTGAACAATCATAAACAAAAAAATTGAATATTATAACATATAAGAGAATAAATCTTATCATATTTTCATTTTATAATATTGTAATCTTTTAGTATACGATATAATACACTTTCAATCTCGCTCATATCTGTACTTCAATCAATACATATTTCTATTTTCTTTCCGTAGGTCATTATAATGTCTAAAATCAGAGAACATATTATGTATTATCTTGAATTAAAGAAGAAGCTTGATATAGCAGCGGCACGTGTTGTGAATGAAAAAAGAAATTTAGAAAACACCGCAACGGATTACGGACTTCCACAAAAACTTCTTAAACAAAAGGTCGACATCTTGAGAAGATTAAACAACTATTTTGAGGAAACTCTTTTATACGACAATGCAATAAGAAGTGTTATGTATAATTACAAAACTCTTTCAGAAGCAGCAACATATTACAAACTTAACCCCGAAGATATTAAAAAAGAAATTGCTCAATACAACATATTACTAAGAAATAATAAAATCAAAGGACCGTACGAATATGACAAACCCTTAAACAAAGAGAGAATTTTTACATTTAAGGAGGAGCTATCGTTATTGGATGATTTGCGTAATTGGAAATACAAAAATCAATCATTGTGTACTTGCCTCATTTGTGCGATGGTACGACTAGTAAGTCTAGCTTACCAGTCTGCTCGAGAGAAAAATAAAAAATATCTTCCAGCGTGGGATATGTATCAGCAGGCGGATCAGCATTGGCTGGTAAATTTCGAAATGACGCATAGCAGTAGACTTTCACAATTATATCAATACGACACCGTACAAGAATTATACGAAACATGTAAGAATAAACAATTAGACGAAACATGTAAGAATAAACAATTACACAAAACATGTACGAATAAACAACCTTCGTCATTAGTATTATCGGATGAGAAAAATATATTCAAAAATATACCAAGTAATACCCACGTAATAACGAATTCATCCTCGCGTAAGAGAAAACATGGTTTTCCTAAGAAATTTAGTCAACTCAATCTTGATGAAGCGATCACGCAAACATCTCAGACAGCAACATCTACCATTTCACAAAATAATCAGGACACTTTAACAGATCGTGACAAAATAGCAAGTGGTAGTATTTTGCAAAAAGAAAATTCCGATTCATCGCAAGCTTATAATCAGAACACCAGCGAATTAAGAAACTTAAATGCTCCTATGGAACAAAAGTCAGAAGTAATGTTTGAAAAACAGACAGCATCTGCCAGTTTTGTAAATAATCAATTTCAGAATTGGTTGCCTACAAATCAATTTCAATTACTTGATTGCACAAATAAATATCAGGACACTTTAACAGATCGTGACAAAATAGCAAGTGGTAATATTTTGCACAAAAAAAATTCCGATTCATCGCAAACTTATAATCAGAACACCAGCGAATTAAGAAACTTAAATGCTCCTATGGAACAGAAGTCAAAAGTAATATTTGAAAAACAGACAGCATCTGCCAGTTTTGCAAGTAATCAATTTCAGAAGGACTTGCCTTCAAATCAATTTCAATTACTTGGTTGCACAAATAAATATCAGGACACTTTAACAGATCGTGACAAAATAGCAAGTGGTAATATTTTGCACAAAAAAAATTCCGATTCATCGCAAACTTATAATCAGAACACCAGCGAATTAAGAAACTTAAATGCTCCTATGGAACAGAAGTCAGAAGTAATATTTGAAAAACAGACAGCATCTGCCAGTTTTGCAAGTAATCAATTTCAAAATGACTTGCCTTCAAATCAATTTCAATTACTTGGTTGCACAAATAAATATCAGAACACTTTAACAGATCGTGACAAAATAGCAAGTGGTAATATTTTGCAAAAAGACAATTTCGATTCATCGCAAGCTTATAATCAGAATACCAGCGAATTAAAAAACTTAAATGCTCCTATGGAACAGAAGTCAGAAGTAATGTTTAAAGAACAGACAGCATTTGCCAGTTTTGCAACTAATCAATTTCAGAATAGCTTGCCTTCAAAGCAAAATCTCAATTACTTGATTCCACAAATAAATATCGAGAAATCAATTAATGACATTTCGAAAAAAAAAATTCAATCTATCGCAAACTTGCAATCATCAAAAGAAGAGTAAATTGTTGAAGACTTTTGAAATGATAGTCAAAAATAATTTTTAAAAAACTGATATCTGCTAATTTTATGTGTATTAATGTTCATAATGCTGTTTGAACTGTTTAACAAATGATCAAGATAGCAAATAATTTCAATATTTCGCAAAAAGAAGATTTTATCGCGAGCTTGCAATGTTGTTGAATCATTCAAACATAGCAAAAATTCAATAAAATGTGTGCGTTGAAAATGAAATAATCCTAAATATTACAATATTGTAGAATTTTACAGACTATAAACGATATACTTTCTGAACAAATATATACATACGATATATACATAATAACAAAATAAGAAAATATTCATTATATATATTCCATTTATAAATATCTATGTAAAAATGGTTTGTGGCATTTTTTTAATTATTTTAAACATTAATAAATAAAAAACAATACAACAAATTATATGCAATACAATAAGCTTTTTCCAAATTAATTTAAAAAATGGCATTTCGAATCTAAGAGCACAGATAAACATTTCTTATACTTTATAACTCTTAATCCGTTTCTGTATAACTAAAAAGATTCTTTCTATTCTTTGAAATTGCATATAATTATCAACGTTATAAAATATTGAATAATACTTAAATTGTATAACATAAGTAAATAAATGATTTATATTTCCATATTATATGATATTTCCATATTATATGATATTTCCATATTATATGATATTTCCATATTATATGATATTATTGAATCATAGTTTTTTAATTGCGATTCTTGTGACATTTAGATAAATTTTTACGATAAAGATTAATATTTTTAATCAGATGTAAGAAAAAATTCAATTTTATTAAATGTGTATGTAAGTTTAAAAATGTAAATCTATTAACCTTGATTTCAATAAATCTATAAAATGTTTAATATAATTAAAGTAAATTTAATAAAATTTCTCTATATTAATTGAAATATATATGTCTATTAAATTTAATTAATATATATTTATATTAATAATATATATATCTCTATCGCTTGTTCAAATGAAATATTTCCTTCGGTTATATTTGAAATAAACATGTAGGTAGTATTAACTATAAGATTTTTATTTTGATATTGTTATATCAAAAAAATTTTTATAATCTTTATAAGAAAAATATTCGAATATACTAAAATTCAGTATGAATTCAGTAGCCAATGAAGATACAAAATATGTTTTCTTTAAACGTGCAGGAAAAACACGTACCACCTAGGAAAACATACCATGTTGATAATTCTTCTATATGCGATTTGTTTACAATCTAAGTACGTGCTCTGTACTGTTTAATAGGTAATTATAAAAATTCGAATTTAGAATCTATAAATACTATTTAATATCTAATAAATATTTTTCTGTAATAATTATCTTCTAATTATCTTTAAAGTATTTTAAATAAAAGGTTCAAACATACTGAAATTATGTATATAATATTAAATATTATTCAGTATATTTACAAAATTTTGTTTTAAAAATCTTTAATCGTTTATTTTAAGTATCTTTGAACGTTTATAAATGCATGAACAAAGAATAAAACAAACATATCTATATCTAACATATATATATTGCCCACTATATATTCTTTATCTACTATAATATGCTTTCATAATTTCTTTCTTTCGCAGATTATCACAATGATTGCAATTAGAAAAAGAATTAAAAGACATATTGAATCAAGAAAGAAGCTCGATGCAGCAATGCATCTTGTTCTCAATTCTACTAAAAGTATATATGCCGCGGCAATGCTTAGCGGAATTAAACATACAATTCTTCAACGAAAAATCAACATCACAAATAAAATGGTAGCTTATTTCAAAGAGAAATCCGCATATGAAAACGCAGTACATATGATTCTAAACAAAACACGAACTATTATCAATTGTGAAGAGTACTACAAACTTGATCTCCCAAGACTAAATGAAGAAATTGATCAATACAAAAGATCCGGGACAGGACCTTACGAATATGACAAACCTATAAATCTCAATACAGAAGTTTTCACATTTAATGACGAGATATCATTATTGTTAAGATTACGTTGGTGGAAAAAAAAGTCTCTCTCGTCTTGCATTTGCCAAATTTGTGCAATGGAATATCTATTACGTCTAGCTTATCAATTCGCCCAAGAAAATAATAAATCATATCCCAAAGCGTGGGATACATATAAGCAAGCGGATGAAGAATGGTTGATTGATTTTGAAATGGCACATAGTAAGGAATTGTCAAGAATGTTTCCGCATAATGGCATATATAAAGAGTGTAAACGTGAAGAAGAGTCCTCGTTGTTTAATGAAAAATATGTTTTCGAGATGCCAAGTAATTTCAATGTTTTATATCCGAAATATTAATTCATTAGGAATGTTTAACGTTAATGTGAATACATGATATATCTCAAGAAGGAAGATCTATTATATTTTTTTAAAAATGACTACAGAATGACTGAATCAATTAACTCATAAACTTATACGAACTGAAATAAAGTAGATTAATAAATCCTAAAACAGTCACGAATTCTGCGAATGATTATAGAATAAAAGATTGTAAAATCTAACGACTTTTTTTGGATAAATATATTTAGGATTTATATTTTGTTGTTTATGCTTTTCTTTTTTATAAATATAAATCATTATGCTAAACTCTGTTGCATTTTAACATTTTCAGATAATATTTAAACACTGCGAGAAAAGATAAAATTATAATAAGTAAATAATTACACATGTACAATAAAAAAAAAAGATAGATAAAAAAATAAATTTCCAAATCACAAAATAGTAAATGGTTTTTTAAATTACTTCATGTTTCTGTATATGTAAGAATAAGATATTTTCAATTTTTATTATTGATTATATACCATTGCATACTTTCATGCAATAATCGAAGGGTATTTGCTTGTTTCGTATTAACTGTTGATACATTCATAAAATTATGTACGTGCCATTATATGCAATTTTTGTAAATTGTATATTTTATTAAGATAATTCGGTAAACGAGTTGCCGTTATTATTTGGTAAACAATTCAAAACAGGTTAACGAAGAATATTATTAAATAAATTAATGACTCAAAAAGAATTAAATGAAAAATTGAAATAAAAAATTATTATTAAATATAAAATTGTATATAATTATTAAATATATAAAAATATAAGTTAAATATTTTTCTTTGTTGTATTAAAAAAAAAATATATATATACACACACACACACACACACACACACACACATACACACACTAGGGAACATGTTATATTTTGGATACATAATTTTTTAAACTTGGCGGGAGCTTTACTAGCTGTCATAAGGACAAGATATGGAAACTTTTATCGTGCTGTAAGAAAAGACCGATAAGTCACGATCTACAATAGATAATTTAAGCCCTAAGCCTTAAGAAATTGACCAATCACAGCCGAGTATTCTCTTCATACTTGACTGTGATTGATCAATCTCTTAAGGATTAAAACTTAAATTACCTATTGTAGACCCGGCCTAACCAATCAATTTCTCTTATGGAAAATCGCTTGATTGGTTACTGCGTCTGTTGCCGCATGGCGTTTCCGCATGGTGTTTCCGCATCCTGCCTGTATAAGCTATAGTTTAGGACCATGTGATAATCTTGTTCAATTTTGCCTCAGTCATCACACTCTTCGGTTATCTGATTCAGGAATATTCATTTCCGAATCTATTTCGTAAGTATAATTTTACACTTATATACTTTTCTTTAAATCTTTAAAAAAATTTTTTTGTACAATAATTTAAATAAACTATAAAATTTCTGTGCAATGTTGATTATTATTTAGTATATTTATGAACTTTGTTACAAGAGATATATATATATCCTTCAGTATATATGAAGGACAAAAGATTTACACTTTACAATCTTGCAATTTTATCCTTAATATATATTCTATTTGTGTTTTTCTTTCTAGATCATGGATAAATCTACAGATTTACTCAAAGAAGAAAAGGAATTTCAAAGTATAGATACCATGGAGAGCATAAGAAGATATCTCCTTATAAAACATAAACTCAATGCAGCAGCAGATTTGATTTTAAAGGAACAGAAAGATATATATCAAATCGCAAAAATGTATAGACTTGAATATTCAATTCTTCATAAAAAAATCAGCATCATGAAAAGTTTGGAAAGGCATATAGAGGATAAAATTAGATTTGAAAAAGCAGTAGAAACTGTTTTGAAAGGTGAAGCACTTATAGCGGATTCTGGAGAAAAGCATGGAGTTGACATACCTACTCTATACAATGAAATAGCACAGTTTTATGACACTAGAGATGAAAAATACGAATATGATAGATCATTAGATCCTACTCGAATTTTCACATTTAAGCAGGAAATGTTATTATTAAAATATTTAGAATTGTGGATAGAACAGAAAATACCATTTTGTAGTTGTGCACTTTGTGCGATGGAAGAATTGTTGAATATAGCTTATCAATTTGCTGAAAAGAATAAAATAAAATATCCACTGAAATGGAATATTGAGAAGAGAGCATCTGCAAGATGGCTAGTAAATTATGAAATGACATACAGCAATATAATTTCGCAGTTACTTTCGCATAATGACTGTTTCAGAGCTCCAATACCAAGAATAAATCCTTCTTGTTATTGTTATATCTTAATGCTGAGGAAGAAGGATAGAGAGATACACAAAACGAAGAAGAAGCTTCTAAGTTATTACTAATAGTACTAGAGGTGTACAATAAATCAAAGACTCACTTGGAATTTTCTGCTCAAAAATGTTCTGCATGTAAATATTAACATTCAT
Organism: Camponotus vicinus; assembly: GCF_025532165.1. Taxonomy (NCBI): domain Eukaryota; kingdom Metazoa; phylum Arthropoda; class Insecta; order Hymenoptera; family Formicidae; genus Camponotus; species Camponotus vicinus. The sequence continues at coordinate 11,853,427 of NW_028141978.1, read as the reverse complement.
CATTTTTCTGGAAATGACTGACAAGCCTATGGATTTATGGATATGCTGACAAGAAGTGATACTTGAAGAAGAGAGCGTCCATTGAATCTGTAAATTTCAAAACATTGTTTATGGACAATTGACATTTCGTTCAGATGCAAAATCAATTTTATATATATTTCATTAATATATACACATATATATATATATATATATATACATATTTCATTAATATATACACATATATATATATATATACATATGTATATATTCGAGTATTGTATAAGTACTATATAAATATATATATATGTGTACAAATATATATATATATTTATATATATATATAAATACTATATTATGTACTACATGTATATACATATATATATACGTATATGTATAATATATACACGCATATTATATTTACATCATGTATATTTGAATCTTTTCCAACTTACTTCACAAAATATTTGGTATGCTCTAATTTTCAATCATTTCTATAATATACTTCTACTTTATACATATTATTTCTATTTCTAATACTTTAAATAATGAAATTGTATTTTTTTCTTGAAAGCACTTAATAAAGCGTCTCTGAGACTTATTTTCACCATCCTATTCTAAAATGTCACTGCCTACTAAAAACTCTAGCGCCATCATGTGCCATCATCGGTGAACATGTTACTGACACTGACTTATCGAGGTCTCCTCGAAGCAAAGCGATAACCTAGCGTGATAATCAGCGATAACCGGTATACCTTTACCAGCTTTACGTTTCACTGCCAGTTTTACGATTTCAGTGGAACCTTTCCCTTTCTATCTCCCTTCTAATATCGGGATCCAAAGTATATTTTGAAAGAGAATGATGCAAGCCAGTTTATGGAACTTGATCAGGGTAAGTCGAGTAAGAAGATATCCGATGATCATTTCATTCACATGATCTTACAAGTGATATTTTTCATTTAGACATCTCTTTCGTAACGTTCTGCAAGACAATTCATCATGCATATTTTTCTTTTAATTTATTCGAGAGATGTTTGATAAGAATTTATTAAGTTAATATCGCGACGTAAAGTTATTTTCACAGGTTGATTATGTCATTGCTTTCTTTATATTGAATTTCAATTGAATTTATCTTTTTAGTAACATTATTTGTGTGTATTCAGGCTATAAAATAGAGAGAAAAATTGAAAGAAAACATAATACAAATATAACTAAAAAATATGACAGCAGAATGATAGAATAATTTAAATGTCATTATTTATGTCATAATGTATGCTTATACACTTTTATTTCTCTTTCTTTTTCTATAAATTGACATTAGATTTCTTTGCATTTGAATACAATCATCTATACATTTGGCGAATATTTGCTATATTTTATTTTTGTTTCTCAATAGCCAACATGTATAAAACGTGTTCTCCCGGGTATGACAACTGCCCAGCAACACAGGTATGCAAGTACGATAGATGCAGATATAGTAGTGATTGGGTCTGGTCCTGGTGGATACGTAGCATCAATTAAAGCTGCACAACTAGGCATGAAGACAGTATGCGTAGAGAAAGATCCTACTCTAGGAGGCACATGTCTCAATGTTGGTTGTATTCCATCTAAATCACTTTTAAACAATTCATATTATTATCATATGGCACACAGTGGAGATTTGGCAAACCGTGGAGTTGTTGGTATGTGATTAAACTAAATAGATCTTCCATCAGTAATCGGATTGTAATAGTATTGTTAAATATTGATGGTTTTACAGTGTCAAATGTTCAACTTAATCTTAGTAAACTTATGGAACAGAAATTAAATGTGGTCAAGGCCTTGACCGGTGGTATAGCAGGTCTATTTAAGAAAAATAAAATCGAATGGGTCAGTGGCCATGGAAAAATTACTGGCAAGAACCAAGTCACTGCCTTAAAATCTGATGGATCAGTGGAATCAACGATCAATACTAAGAATATTCTGATAGCAACCGGTAGCGAAGTTTCGCCATTTCCTGGTATCGAAATTGACGAAAAGCAGATAGTATCCTCGACGGGTGCATTGTCGCTCAGTGAAGTTCCCAAAAGACTTATTGTTATAGGAGCTGGAGTCATTGGATTGGAATTGGGCTCGGTCTGGCAAAGGTTTGTTTTAGAAATATACTTGAGAAAAATAATTGTTACATTCTTGCTAATTGTAACTTTTGTAGACTGGGTTCCGACGTTACGGCCGTTGAATTCATGCCGACAATCGGCGGTATGGGTATTGACGGAGAAGTCAGTAAAACGATGCAGAAGGTCCTAACCAAGCAGGGTCTGAAATTCAAACTGGGAACCAAAGTTACAGCCGCTAACAAAAGTGGCAACGAGATTATAGTTTCAGTTGAGGATGCGAAAGATTCCAATAAAAAGGAGGACTTAGCGTGTGACGTATTATTGGTGTGCGTCGGCAGAAGACCGTATACGCAAAATCTAGGTCTGGAAGATATGGGTATTGAGAGGGACGAAAAAGGAAGAATACCCGTGAACAACCGGTTCCAAACGGTAGTACCTAGGTAAATACAATATTAAGTTGAATATAACATACATACATATAATACAACATTAAGTTGAATGATAAAGCGCCATTTGATTTTCATTTCCTCTGATATTTATGACTGAATGATTTTGATTTTGTTATTTTACTATTGTAATTTAATTCACAGTATCTTTGCTATCGGAGATTGCATTCATGGACCAATGCTAGCTCATAAGGCCGAGGATGAGGGCATAATTACAGTGGAGGGTATTGCCGGAGGTAAATCATATTTTAAAAACATTCTTTTTTTTCATATTTGAATATAATATAAATAAAATATAAATTATTATGACACAATGCAGGCGCGGTTCACATTGACTACAACTGCGTGCCGAGCGTAATATACACGCATCCAGAAGTCGGTTGGGTTGGCAAGACGGAGGAAGATCTGAAAAAAGAGGGCATCGACTACAAAGTTGGCAAGTTCCCATTCATGGCGAATTCACGAGCGAAAACGAATCTAGATACGGACGGTTTTGCTAAAGTACTCGCGGATAGCAATACGGATAAGATCCTGGGCGTACATATGATTGGACCAAGCGCAGGCGAGCTTATCAACGAGGCAGTTCTCGCGATGGAGTACGGGGCTAGCGCGGAAGACGTTGCCCGTGTGTGCCACGCACATCCGGTAAGTATTTAACATCAATTTACAAGAATTTTGCTTTGTGTATATGAAACTCCTTCGATTCTTTTTATACAGGTATATTAAATATTTTCAATTTAAGAAAAAAAATTTGTTGGAATTGACTCTTCAAATTTAATGAAATTATTGAGAAAAGATCTAAAAACTCTGAATTAAATTATTATTTTTGTTTTACTTACTATGCTTGCTAATATGAATCTATTTTGTAGACATGCGCCGAGGCACTCAGAGAGGCTCATCTGGCAGCTTACTTTGGCAAACCTATCAATTTTTAAGTTATTATATGGAGGATAAATGATTCATTGACACTTGATAGTCCACATTTTCACTGTGCATTTAGCACTTAACGCTTAACATATCTGTTTGAAACTGGTATAGTAAAGTGCATGGACAAATATGATAAGATCCATGCTGAATGCATCATGGAAATGTACAGCCCCTTTGACATCTCATCGTAGTCTCAATTTAGTCTACGTATCAACGTCATGGGCAAACTGTAGCGCATTGTCGCTTAATCGCATAAAAGATTGTAAATAAAAGTTTTAAATCATTATATGCAGAGGTAATGATTAATTATCTCTACCAGGTGATTACTGTATTTATTAAATACATATTGAATAAATAAAAGATGCAAAATATTCTAATTTAACCAAATTTTTCAAATTATTCATTTTAAAGTCAAAAATTAAAAAATTATATGGCATACATGAAACCAAATAAATAAAATTTTTAAATAAACTAGTTTAAAAAAAAATTCTTGTATATTTTAAAAAAGAATATTATTTTCTTGAGAAAGATTATTTTGAGCTTTGTTTCACAAGCTAAAAAATTTAAGTCAATTCCTTATGCTTATTTATGGTTTCTAAATTTCATTTAACTTTGATCACGAATGCATTCATTTTGACTATAAAGTAAAAAGTAATTTATAATGACTTAATTACATTTTCTAAATTTTTTTATTTATTTTTGTATGTTTCTTTCATGTTGTTTTAAATAAAAAAAAGGTTTTATTAAAAAAATATATTCTTTAATAAATGCGATTAGATTAACTTTATTCAACTTTACTTATTTCGCGCATGCGTTTTGGCCAACACCAACATCAAAGATGTCGACAGAAAGTTGTGCGCTACTGTATATATGTGATAACGGTAAGTGACGTCGCGTCTAACGTTGCCCTAGCTTGTCATTGCGGGACAATTTTCTATTTTTAACAAACCTTACCAAAAGAACGAATTGTTATCCAAATTGCGTTCGCAAATCTACGTAAAAATTAAATCTGAAATTCTGCCACTCATCGAAGGAGCTAAAACGAATTAAAGTCAACGTTAAATCTGAATTGTTAACCTCTCTTGATGCTTCAGGAGCACAGGATTAGAGTATACGCAATTTTATTCTGGGATAGGAATATGAGGTATGTACTTGGTTTTTCTTCGATGAATATTTTCTTCAGTGTATCTAATTTCTAGGTGATATTTATGGTTTCTTCATGTCGCTTACCTTAACATGAGCTACAACAAGAAAGTCGCGTACTTTTACAACCCTGAGGTGGGTAACTTCCATTATGGGCCGGGTCATCCTATGAAACCCCATCGGCTGTCTGTGATCCATAGTCTGGTGCTCAACTATGGCCTCCATAGGAAGATGCAAATTTACCGGCCGTATCGTGCCAGCACCCACGATATGTGTCGCTTCCACTCGGAGGATTACGTGGAATTTCTACAACGCGTTACTCCACAGAATCTGCAAGGCTACACAAAGTACCTGAGCCACTTCAACGTGGGCGACGACTGCCCTGTGTTCGACGGCCTCTTCGACTTCTGCTCCATGTACACCGGCGCATCGTTGGACGGCGCTACCAAGCTGAATAACAATTGCTGCGACATCGCTGTTAACTGGAGCGGTGGCTTGCATCACGCCAAGAAATTCGAGGCGTCCGGCTTTTGCTACATCAACGACATCGTGATCGCTATATTAGAATTGCTTAAGTATCGTGCCCGAGTGCTGTACATCGACATCGATGTACATCACGGAGACGGCGTGCAGGAGGCCTTCTATCTAACTGATCGCGTCATGACCGTATCGTTTCATAAATACGGCAATTACTTCTTTCCCGGTACCGGTGACATGTACGAGATCGGCGCCGAAAGCGGCCGATATTATTCGGTAAATGTACCGCTCAAAGAAGGAATTGACGATGGATCGTACATTCAGGTCTTCAAGCCCGTTATATCTCACGTGATGGAGTTCTTTCAGCCGACGGCGATAGTGCTTCAATGCGGTGCCGATTCCCTCGCGAACGATCGACTTGGCTGCTTCAGTCTCAGTACAAAGGGTCACGGCGAGTGCGTGAAATTCGTGAGGGACTTGAATGTACCGTTGTTGACTGTCGGCGGTGGTGGTTACACATTGCGAAACGTCGCTCGATGCTGGACTTACGAGACATCCTTACTCGTCGACGAGCAAATCAGCAATGAGTTGCCGTATACCGAATACTTGGAATACTTCGCACCAGACTTCAGTCTACATCCCGAAGTCGTGACCAGACAGGATAACGCCAACAGTAAGCAGTACTTGGAAGCGATCACGCGACACGTCTACGACAATCTCAAAATGATTCAGCATTCGCCGAGTGTGCAAATGCAGGACGTTCCGTGCGACGCGTTGCCGCCCGAAGAGGAGAGACAACCAGAACCAGATCCGGACTCGCGACAAAATACGCAGGACACGGACAAGATTGTAGAGCCTGCGAACGAATATTATGCTGGTGACAAAGATCAGGACAAGTTAGATGTGAATGATTCGTGATAAAAACAGTGAAAGAGACTGTAAAGAAGTTGCTCGAAAATATCTGATCTTTTGTATGATACACGGATTAAGCGTGATTAGAATTTTATATTAGTTAATCGACAAATTGCCGTGAAAAATATTGGAAAGTAATCTTTTTTATGATTGATTTTAAGATAATAAGTATGATAAACTATTATTTAATATAAAATCTAAACTTTTTCGAGACTTCTTATCATTAGACGACAACAAATATTACATTGCAATATATTGTTAGATATAACGCAAATGTATAAAAGAATTGTACATAAAAATTCATTTTGTAATAAAAAATATGCATATTTTAGTCAAATGTTGCATAAACTTTCAATAAACAATTGCATAAAATATACGTATATATCATAGATAACAAAGTATGATTATTCAATATTGCTATTAAAAGAAGGAACCTAATTCTTAACTAAAGAAGTTGCGTGACATATTCTAATTAGAATATCTGGTCTCAAATATCCATTAGGCAAGTTTATTGTTCTACATCAGACAGTGATATCCGTATTGTCTACAATAGTACAACAACGATGACGAGGACGATATTAATAGCGATAATAGTGTAATAATAGTAATAGCAATAACGATAACGTCTGTATCTCTGTCTTGGGGCTATCTCGCTATATCACAGAGAATTTAACCTTCGTACATAATATAATTGTTCCTTCTCCTTTTCCCTATCTGCCTGCAAAGTAGAAACGCAAAACGATTCTGCTATGGGAGTATGGATGGGGGCGAGGGGAGGATAAACGGATTTCTTCGCTCGGTAAGAGCATACTAAATATACGCGACTAATTACAATAAATTAGATTTCTTAAATTAAGGCGCTTTGTGTTCTGTACATTCGTCGTATTTTGTAAACTCTACAAAAAATTTCTTTCAAAAAATAATACACATATAAAAATATTCACAGTACGAGGAACGCAAATATTACTTGCAATTCGATCCACTCTTTGCAGAAAAACGGTGCAAAAAATTACTATGTAGAGACAATGCGTGGTATGTTCTTTGCAAATGGGTAGCATTGCGTAACACTGGGCCTCGAAGAATATTGCGTACAGCTTGCAAAAGACTATTCACGAAGCTTATGGTTATTATTATCTTTTCTTCTTTTTAAAAAAATTCTGTCTCATTCTTACAAAGCGCGTGCGTATATATGCATATATATATGTATATATAAAGTTTTTTCAGTCTCATAGTAACAGCAATTCCATTTGGTGTTTAGTTTTTCATCGAATTCTTTCGCATATACTCTTGCGGCTCGTACGTTTTACGATTTTACGAAACTATATACAGCGTACAACAAGGGGATATAATTAGGCAGTGCTGATTCAGCGATCCTTGACAATCTCTGGACAAATCTTTGTTTCATATTTCTTTCCTTTCTGTTTTGTCCTATAACATTTGTTTGACTAGATGCTGTTGTTCTTTCTCGCTCATCGATTTTAAGAACTTTCGATAGGTACAATTAGAACGTATCTGATAGGCAACATAACGAAAGAGTGATCAGTTACGTTTCGAAATGCTTGTAAATGCTGGTCACGTACGTCATGACCTGTTGCCAATCAGGTCGCTCGAGTTGACACATCTCACCAATATTCTGTAAAAAAAATAATTTTTGTTAACCATTCTGTGAATTCAAGAATAGCTTGTCGATCGACTTACCAAAGTAGTAGGTATGCCGACACTCTCGGCAGCAGAGAAGGCGATCGAGAAGTTTCGTCGCTTTTCGATCGGCGTCAACGTGTCATACGGTACCTTGCGCGGCAAATAGGAATGCATGAGTGCGCAAAATGCTAAACCATCGTTCCAGGAACTACTGAAATTAGTTATATCGATGTTTCGATAGCCTATCGTCTTGTTTTGACACCACTTGAGCAAGGCATTACGCTTGGACCCGCCGTTTTTAATTAAACCGCACAGAGGATCTTTGCGCTCCGATAGATCAGTGACGCTGTTTCGACGCACAAAATCGATTGCCTTGGCGTTTAAGGCGGCCGAGTCCAATAACTCGCCCGGACTCAAAACTACAGGTGTTGACTTTGTTTCTGCGTATTAAAAATTGAAATATCGATTAGATATGAAAAAGAATTTCTTTTCCTAAAATGTATAACGATTTTTACGCTTTTGTATTTTTATACCGCACAAATTTTACACTTATATAAAATCTTAAATTGAAAATTACCTGATATTGGTTTCTTTGCGATTGTAGATTGCGTCTTATTGTTATTTGTCGAATTTGCCGTGCAAATTAAATTATTAATCTGCTGTTGGTCCTTGAGGGGAGCCTTCAAAGAGATAATGTCGGTAGTTCCGATCGAATTAAGAGATGATGTAGAACTGCTACGACTTCCAGGTCCTATATATGTAAAACAATTCCGTTTTTTTTATCTTCAAATCACATTGCATCACATTTTCGGTTTTTATTTTTAAAATATTAATAAAAAAATATATATATATTAATAATTTATATATTTTTCATATATTTTTTGTAATTTAAAGATAACATTGTAAACAATATGTATTGACGATTACAATTGTACATATCCTAAAATTGTATTGTACTCACCAGCTTTAGCCTGTTTCGTGGCATTTTCAATACTCTCGATTAGACATTTCACAGAAAGTCTGGAGTCCTGACGCGAGATATTGGCCTTCCTACGAGCAATCTCCTGATGCACACTCGTCAATACAGATTGTTGAGTTTCCGTTGGTGTACTGGCTGGTCTTGGAGGCGGCTGTTGTATTACTACCTTCTGGTTAGCTAGAAAATTTCCAATTTGCTTGTTACACTTTTATCGCAAATTGTCGCGAGCGATTAACTGAACAATAATGGAAGCGATAAGCCATAAATAAAATTTATACATAAAATAAAGCGTAAATGATTGATAATTAAAATACTTGAATTTTAAAGGCTTTTTTAATTTATGATAGTTTGCACACTCGTACGGATTAAATAAATAAGGACAAAGAGATCGATGATAGAAACATAAATAAGCGAGTAAATTGTAATAGAGAATTTGAGAAACACAAAGAAAGCCAAGTAACAGTCAATGGAGACAACGTGGGCGATACAATGCTAACGATACGAAGGTACGCGAATTTCTTGTGTTCTTTGTCTAGATCGAGGAGCCAGGACGGACAATGGAATCGAACTTCTGCGATACAAGCGTAGTCGTGATTCCCACATTAACAGAGCGACTTACGGTCGCAAGATTTGCTTATTTGTGAACGCCTTCCCGACGTCGTCCTCAATTCAACGTCTTCCATGATCGTCTCAAACTTTTCTCTCAAGGATGATGTTCGTCCCATCGGCAGCGGTTGATCCTTATTTCGATCCGATTCCAAGTCGATACTTTGTGATGTTTCATTTATTATACAAAGCTTACTTTCGGAAGGAGCCACATTCTCGATTTGAGAATCATTCTCGCTTACAGAAGCTTGTAAACTACTTTGCAAGAATTTTATACGATTCAATCGTATGCGATTCGTTTCTCTCAAATTCGAGTTTTCTGATTTTTGTATCTTTTTATTACATGACGAAAATTCAATTTGTTCTTTTTGGTCAATGGAAGAACACTTGAACGACTCCGAAATTTTTTTTTCATTTTCAGAGTAAATTCTTAGCGTCTGGCATGATGGAATAATCGAGATCGATGAGAGACATCTTGACGCAGACGGAACTTTCGTCGAGGATATCAATGGATATGATTTTGATCTCATTAAAGGAGCATTTGACGTATCATAGGGACTCTTGATTTTTTCGAATTTCAACGAATTTATATCGACTGCAATATTTTTATCAGACGAATTCGATATTTCGGATTTTTCAAGTATATCGGGTGCAGATTTCGTTGTAATTTTTTCGTCATCGATGATCACATGTTTTGCTGTCCATAATTGATTATAGCATGTTTCTTGCTTTACGGTTTCGTCTCTCGAATGGGAAACTTTTGACGGGAAAAATTTACAATTTCCATATTTCATTTCGCATGATTTTTCTTCGCTCTCGTGCAAATTAACATGATTATCAAGTTTATTTAATGATTCGATATTTCTAATTTGTAATGCTGCAGATGTTTCTGATTTTGAAGTTGTTTCACCTAAGAGAGAATCAATTACCTCGTGACTTAGTTTTGATTCGCGCTTGTTTAAAAATAGCTTCTGCCTTTGTTCAGTTCTATTGCTTTCTTTCAATCTTAGATTTACGAGCGATGTATCTGAAAGCGTCCTTAAATATTTGAAATTTGAATCTTCATTGCGTTGTCCTGCCGAATTATTCAATGCAATCGAAGTTTCTGATGATACCATTGTATTATCTAAAAACGACGGACCCGTTTCAATGTCGATTAAAGCAGGCGAGTTCGTGCTGATCTGCGGATTACTGTAACTTCTCTGCAACAGTTTCCCCATTTCCGGATCAACTTCGAACTTTAAGTCGTTCATCACGCATTCTATACCAGAAAATACGTAATCCTTTGGTACGAAGAATCTACTATTCGAGATGTTGATGCCATACGCATCTCTATCGGCGTTTTGAATACTGCGGATATTTTTCAATAAGGAATTTTTAGTCACAGTCTCTTTATCTGATAGGTTCGTGACAGTAATATACAGTTTTGGATAATCCTCCGCGATTATCGGTGATTTATCGGAATTTATCGAACTATGAGACTTGTTCGACTCAAAGTTATTCAAATTTAAATAGAACTTTGAAGATTCGTCTCCTGAGATTTTTGCTTGTCTTGAATTCTCATTTACTAAATGCACATCCGTTTCATCTGGAACGCATTCGGTGCGCCGATTGTCGATGCGAAAGGTGGGACAGATTTCAATCTCCTCGCCGGAAATGAGTTTATCCTCCAATTTGATAGCCTTTTTGGCCGATGGTGTAGTGTTCTCGATAGCTAGGCTACTATCCGGCGACAAATCGAATCCGTTTTGACACGGAGATGCGATGGTATTAACGTCCTCGGGCTTTAGTTTATGTAAGTCCTGGCCGCTTGTTATCATTTTACTGGATAAGCTGTTTCGTAACGAATGTTTTTTCGAATCGCAACGATTCTTTAGTATCGTTCGACCGCGTTTTAATATAACGCTCGCTGTTTTCCGTTTACTTCCGTTTGCGATATCAAGTGTTTTGCAGCAAGTCACTGCAGTGCTATCTAGTACGCAGTCCGGATTAAGAAAACAGGAACAATTACGAAATTAATAATTAGAAGTATTTCTCAATAGCTATGTAAAGTATATTAAATGAAAAAAGGGAAGAATTAAAGTTCATTAACGAATTTGTTTCCTTTCATTATGAAATATTCTTTTTTATATTTATTCTATAAAATTTTAATATTGTTTTTCTCTTTTCTCCCCCAAAAAAAAATTATGTGTTGGAATATTTATATGTTGTATGCAAAATATCACATATTTGCTATTGTGTTAACGATGTACAACAATTTGAAACAATTATTTAAATCTTCATAATTGTATTATCGCATAAATTTCTGCTCCAAAATATAAATCACCGTTTTATTTACCTTTGTTAAGCTTATCGAGCTGTGCTTCCAGTGATCTGAGTTTATCCCTTTGCGCCTTGTTCTCCATAACTACGCGCTCGAGCTCACTCTGGGCCTCAGTCTTGAAATCATTGGCAACTCGCACTGTCATTAGCAAATCGGTCTGGAATTGCTGCCATTCTGCGCTCTCATCCTGCCTTAGCTTGCGCTCGTCAGCCAACGCACGCTCCAATTCGTATAATCGCGTTTGCGTTTCACGTTCCTTTCGCTGTGCCTCGCTCAATGTTGCCTTCAGCTCCCGTTTGTCCTCCAGATGCCGTTGGCACTGCGTTTGCAATTCCGCCAACGAATCTCGAACAAGCTGCAGTTCCGTGCTTACGGACAGTCGCTCATCTTTCAACTGATTCAATCTATATTCTAAGTCATCTATAGCAGATTTCGCATTGTTTCGTGCTACCTGAAAGTTTATTTAGAAATAATTCTTTCTTTATTCGTTTCTAATATGAATCTAAATGTCTTTTTTTATATTTAGTTATTGCTTATATAAAGAAAAAAATAGATATTTTTCTAATAAAAATTTAATCGAAAAACTTCAAATTTATGACTATGTTACTACTACATACATATAGAATAAACGTACTTTATACTCTTCCTGAAGTTGCGAATATTGATCCCTTAGTCGATCGTGATCGCAATGCGAACGTGCCAACTGTTCCTGAAGTGCCGCCGCTTGCGTTTCTAATGTATCCTTTTCTCGTCTAGCCGCGTCGAGCAATTCGTCCGCTTCACTCTTGTTTTCCAGCTGCCTCGATTGTTCCAGTTCCTCAATCTTTGCTCGCGCGTTTTCCAATAGAGTTGCCAATCTGCTGATTTCTATACTGCGATTTGCACCCTCTTGCCTAGCTTCCGTCAACTCTATATCTAACTGTTTCCGTTCAATATTCGCAGCGTCTACCGATGCCTCCAATAATTCGAGGCATTTTGTCAAACGTTCCGTCTCAGCTGCACTAGCGTCAGCAGTCGTTCTTAGATTTTTCAATTCGCTAGTTAACTCTTCCTGCTTTTGAAGCAAAGCTTCTCGTTCCTCTTGTGCACTCTGTGTAACCAACATGTAAATAATTAGTAACAAAATCAGCTTTCTGCTGATTGTATACAAATTTAGATACACTCACTTTTAAAAGATCTACCAGTTTCTGCTCCCTTTCCGTATTGTAACCTTTAGATGCTTCCTGTGGCTGTTCATCCCTTAAAAGCAGCTCTTGTAAAGTGTCGACTTTGGATCGAGAGTCTTCTAATTTCTCCGTCTGACGACACAATGACTCCAAAAGAACTGTTTTCTCTTCAGTTAGTCTTTCATTATCCGCTTGTAGCTCTGTTAGTTGCGTCTGTATAATCATTAATCATTAATTTGTTAGAGATTATTATATTCCAATTTCAAGAATACTCTTTTCAGTATTAATAAATAAAAGCAAACCTGTAAGTCGCTTAATTCTTGAATAGTCGCCTGTAATTCTTCATTTGTCGAATAATGTGTTTCTTCCATTTGTAAGATTCTATCCTGCAAACATGCAACCGAAACCTCTGACATTGAGCTGGAGGAATGCTTGTCCCAGTCTGGAGTAGTACACTGAGCACCCTCCTGAGGTATACTGGTATTGTTTCCAGAACCATCATCTTGAGGAATGGCGATAGAGGCTGGTGCAGAATTGTGAAGTCTCGAAGCATCTAACAACAGTTGTTGTTTCTCTGAATCTGACAGCGGAGAATGTGCCACGTCCCTAAGACGAGCACGAAGAGCTTCGTTTTCTTCAGTAAGATGTTCCAACTCCAGGCTATGCTGCTCCTATTCATGAAAGCAATAAATATATGAATATTACTATCTCATAAACACTAAATAATAATTTAGGAAAATATGGATATAATATATAAAGCAAAATGTCTTAATAAAAAATATTAGCATCATTTTATCTCATTACAAGTACAAATTTATTATAAATATTTAAGTTATATTTACAGTCATGCTCTACACAAAAAGGTCACAATATAATCATGTAACTTTAGACTAGAGAATCTTGTATACATAAAATCGCGATACGAAAAAATATCCTAAAAAAAACATCGTGAAGACACGGCAACGTCACAATCATAACATTCGTCTTGTTTGGGAAACAAGAGCTCGAGCGAGGGACGCTTCGATATGATGTCTCATAACCGTCGCAGTCCCGGCGAGGGGGCTGAAGGGGCGAGAGGGGGTTCGGCACCAGATTCGAGGTTAGAATTTATGCCAACGATCGCGCCGGCAAATCGGAGCTCCCGGTCACGAATAACAAAAACGCCGTGATATTTACTGCGTATTTTAGAACGAGCGGCATTTACCGTGGGCGACGAGAAGCAACGCTTCTTCATGTCGAATCCGCTCGGTTTCCCCGGCTCTCTTCCTCTTCCTACTGTTTTCTACGTAAAACGTAAACTCGTAAACATCCCCGCCGCGTCCTACGCCCTCTGGCTCCGTTTTCGTCCAAGCGAAAAATTACCTCTTTTTTTCTCTCTCTTTCTCTGATACTCTAACGGTTGTATCGGTTACAGTTTTGAAGAAGAAAAAAACTGGTATAATTTTTGACGTTGTACAGAAACGCGAAAATTATCCCTCCATTTATTCGCGACGACGGAAATGCGATTATTGTAAATATTCCGTTTTTCCTGTGCGACGTTTGAACGCGAGAGAAATTATAACGGAAAGGATTTTATAATCCTCGAGTAACGATCATGATAATAGGAAGGGGAAGGAAGGGCAACGAGAGGGTGCATTCCTGCGGAATAATTTCGTGGAGCTGGAATTCATTCGGAACGGCAATTGCGAGAATGTAACGATTGTGGAAGCATGTAAAGATAAAAGGAACTTGAAATAATAATAAGACGATTTTCATATTTCTATAACAAAATTTTCGAAAAATTTTTGCGCGAAGAATAAAGGCGAGCTTTTATAAAAATTAAGCTTCGGACAAATAAATTTTTTCTTTTTAAAAAATCATGAAAAATTTACACAGTTAATCGAAGTGACTAAATATTGAAAAATTGTAAAAAAATATTGAAATTTTTATTAAGGAAATATTGAATTTTTTTTAATACAATGTATATATTTTACAATATAACGCTAGACTCGTGTTTAACTGATTGTGAGAAACAACATATGTTTTATAGGATCGATCTATTTAACTGCAATTTAGATGCAAAGAAGATATTTTTATAGCCGCTCCTTCTCTCGATTGTACCTTATGTTGTCTTCCTTCTACGGTCGCAAAAACGCGAATAGGAGAAGAGGGGACAGCGTAGGTATGCACGTGTGCACGATGCATATTTAGAAGGGGAAGGAAAGAATTAATGCGAGGCGTCAACTGTAGATGAATCAGAATAACATCGCGTCGCGATGTAATTTATTCATCGAGTGCATTCGCTAAAACACTTTGCATTCCAATCGTCAATATATCTTTTAGTTGATATATTATCGTACAGCCGAGAGTAAAGGTACAAAATATAATTCCACTCGAATAATTGCAATTATTTACAAATCATAAACTTTTAATTTTATAATTACATTAAGATGATTTTAAATCAAATCGTTAATAAAAGATCGATCAATGTTTAATCTATTATTATA
This sequence comes from Camponotus vicinus, assembly GCF_025532165.1. Classification (NCBI taxonomy): domain Eukaryota; kingdom Metazoa; phylum Arthropoda; class Insecta; order Hymenoptera; family Formicidae; genus Camponotus; species Camponotus vicinus. Next base: position 11,838,246 of record NW_028141978.1, on the reverse strand, counting down.
AATGAAAGAGTCAAAAAATTCAATAGTAAAATTTTAAACTTTCGCACGATATTATATATTATATCAAGTGTGTAAAATTACAATAAAGGATTTCAATATCTACAAGCATCTAGATAAACGTATCCGAAATAGCTACGGTTGGCTCCAACGCGCGAAATGAGGAGAAGGACACAGACAAAATATTATTCGTCATAAACACCGAATTGTATGGATAACGTATGCCTTTATTTATATCGCTCGACTTTTCGCTTCTAGTAATACTACAAGAAATTCTTTGAATTCTTTTATCAGAACGAATTTAAGTTATAAGTGACTCATTTAAACAAAGAACTTTGGAAAAATAAAAGTTCATAAAAAAAAAACATTTAAACATTTTTCCATTGCATTGTATTCGCTCGTTCGAGAAGTGATATAATCAATTTTAATTTTGACGAAAGAGATATCAAAAATGATTAAGAAGAAATATGAAGAAATTATATACATCTTGATTTGATATCGAGAGAGATACGATCGTGATACAAAAGATCATACAAGCGCGAATGTAATAGAACCTCTCAAAGAAATCAAGAATAGTCATCACATATCGATAACCGGGACCGGGATTGCGCCATCGACACAAAAATTCCTGAGGATGATTATGATGCATTAATTTGCAAATGTCACATATATTATCCGAATCTTTCATCGAGAGAATCACGTTCTTTCATAAAAATATTTCTCTCTTTTTAATATAATTATTATTAATATTTATTTAATATATTTATTTAATATAATTATTATTAATATATTTATTTAATATAATTATTATTAACATATTTATATAATATAATTATTATTAATATATTTAATATAATTTATTTAATATAATTAATTTAATATTAATTTATTTAATATAATTAATTTAATATTAATTTATTTAATATAATTAATTTAATATTAATTTATTTAATATAATTATTATTAATATTTTTTCGAAAATTATTTCTCGAATTTAGATCTGACGAAAGGCTTACCTTGAGAGAGGAGAGCTCGGCGCGCAACTCGCGCAGATTCTGAGCATCGGACAGCGCGTCGTGCAGGTTCGCCTCGAGGCGCGCGCGATCCTTGCGTAGGGCCTCGATCTCGCGCTCCAGTTCCTGCATCCTGGAGGCCTTGCCGGGGCCCTTGGATGTCGTCGTCGCTTTGGATCTGGCCGGCTCCTTGCCGCCCAGGGAGCCGGCCCAGTTGTTCCCGGTCGACGGGACGTCGCTCTTCGCCTCCAGCGAGGAGGCGCTCGACGCCTGGCGCAGCGGCGCTGATTGCTGCTGCTGCTGCTGCGCCGACTGCTGGCTGGGCTGTCCTCTGCGAAACAGCGATTTGAACTTCATCATGGTCACTCGACTGATCACCGCGTGTCACAAATGATGGTTTTTCACGTAAGTGAGAGAGGAAGTCCGAGGGAAACGTAAGCGGGATGATTCTTATTCTATCCGAATCTCGTCGACGAGGAGAAGCGACTAGGCAGCCTGCGAGCTGGAACGACCCTCGCCGTCAACGGACGATGACATCGTCCGCTGTTCCCGTTAGAGAATGCTCGTCAAGGACTCGGATGAGGAGGAAAATGAGCGCGTCGGCAAGATCCCCGTCATCCTGTCATCCTGTCGCTTACGATGAATGGACGTAATTGTTGTTAAGTCACGGATACAAATTAACGCGGACGTTCGATAAACCGTGTCTTCTGATTAGATTCTCGCGGAAGGACGCGGAATGTCAGGGTGCGACGAGAGATTCATCCTCGAGGAATCCTGATAATGAGGAATCCTGATAGAGGCTCCGATTGTGTGTATGTGTGTGTCAGTTAATAATATCCTTTTAATAATACTATATTTTCAAAGTGTCTTTTTTTTAATGAATAGCTTTCCGATGTTGAGATTATGTAAATATATTTTTCACTTTTATAATTATATTATATGTAAATATATTTCACTTTTATTATTATATTAATTAAGAAGAAAATTTGTAGCGAGATTGCGATTTTTCTTCAAATCCAAGATGCGAGTTACTCAAGCATAGCCTTGTTTAGAAGGCTTTTATCGTTGATCCAAATAAGAATTAATCCGTATCCACGCGATTAGTTTATTTGACGAGGGCAATTGCGAAATCGCGTAACGAGAGCTTCTCGACCTTAAAACACACTTAAATCTCAATGCATCTTCAATGCACTCAGAATTGCAAAATTTATCAAGATAAAACTCAATAAAATCGAATAAAATCGAGAATATCTTTATGAGTAATTTCTATAAAAGTCGTGATATTCGAAAAAAAAAAAAAAACAAAAGTTTCTCGATCTCTAAACTCGTTTAAGATTCGATACACTTTCAATGCGTTCGATAACACATAATTCACTATTGTCGATTTAGATAGAGTCAATTAATCAATCTCGATCAATTCCTCCGAAAGGCAGCCGCAAAATTCATTTGATCGAAAGTTGCTCGACCATTCAAACATTCCAATGTACTTTCAAAACGTATTTAAAACACATAATCTTAAACTCTGTTCTTTAAAAATCATCGAATCCATGAGCGGATGATCGATGCACGAGCAGAAATCAAGATAAATAACACCAATCACGCAAGAGAGTATTTAATCTCTTACAGTTTCCATTCTGCCCATGTGACACAAATCTCAAAACACATTCATCAAGTTCTCACATTGCTCACGAAATTTTCATTTCATCATTCAAATGTATCTTTCGCGAGCGTTCAGTCTCCGAGTCCGTCTCTAAAAGAACAATAACTTGGACATCGAGAGCTTCACCGAACATCTTTAGCAACGCTTCGTTCGCTTCCGAAGCTGATCATCTCCGGGACAAGGATCTCTCTCGTTCGTTCAGGACGCACCAGGACCGACGATGACAACGTTACACGACATGGACGAACAATCGTCGCATCGTGTGGCGCGCGCTCGTCGAGGAATTCGAAGATTCGTGCGTGAACGAGCGGCCTCGAGCCACTTTCTTCGACGCGCGAGTCCTCGCTTCTTCTTCGGGGATGATGGTCCGCGCCGGGTGGGACGATGGCGAGTCCGAGAGGACCCTCGTCGTTGCTCCGATCGCGCAGCGACCACTTGTTGCTCCCCGTCTCTCGTTCAAGCACGCCACAGAAGAACGACCGAGTGGCACTGACTCCTCAAGGATCCCCAAGGACGACCCAAGACACGACGGGCGGCTGAGGAATGTTCTCGAGAACAGGAATTCGGTTATCCGATCACTGGAGACACCAGAAACGACGTATACCGTACGACAGTGCATCGAGTACTGAATACGCGACTCGACAATCTCCCCCCCTCTTCTCTTCTCTTCCCCCCCCCCTCTATAATTCTACCTTGGTCCCCTCCTCGTCTTTCCGACCAAGGCTTTTCTTAGGCGGCCGCCTCGCTGGACCCCGAAGGGCCAACGAGTTGTAAATGTAACCAGAGGTCGTACTCGGGCCGCATTCGTCGGCCATTGAGGAATTCTCCTCGCAAATTCCCTCGTGATCCCTCGCGTCGCCTTTTAAAGAACATAATTGTAGATTACTTTAAACTTATTCGTCAGCTATTCAGACCGAGGAAATCGCATACGCGTGCAGAATAGACCCGACGACGGTCAAACTTAATTGAGCACCGAAAAGAATCACTGGATAATGCTTTAAATTAAGCACATGTGTGTAAATAATAGTAAATATTTAAGATACAAAATGTAAATTTGTGCAGTCTTGCTATATTGATGTAATCTCTTTGGGATAGAACGGATAAATATTGTCGAAAATTAAAATTATTTTTCCCTCAAAGTTATATTTTTACCAAAATTCAACATCATATTCTTTTCTCATTTTCTTTCCAATCATTTATAATAGGACGAATAAATATTGTTGAAAATTAAAATTATTTTTCCCTCAAAATTATATTTTTACCAAAATTTAACATTGTATTCTTTTCTCATTTTCCTTTCAATCTTTGAATTGTTTAAATGAAAATTTTAATTTTAATTTTATTTTAACAACACCATTCGAAACATTGCAAAGGATCTAGAAAAGGTCGAAACGTACGTATATATTTTTCATTTGAATTAATGTTTTTAGACATATTACTTGTGCTTTTACATCAAATTAATTATTAATATATGTTACTACCTTAGACAATTTTTTTTTTATTTGTTTTACGTGCTAACATCCTGCGCCACGGTCTTTTTTATTGTTTTTTGATTATCATTCGGACCATATATTTCTTTCGTTATTGTTTTTAAATGAAAATTGTTGATAACTATGTTCCAAGTCAAGATTCTATTATATAAAGTAAACTTTATTTGGAAGAATGATTTTTTTCTCGCTTATAATCTCAAAGTTTTTGGATCGAAATATTTTTAAATAAAATATTACAGTATTTGACAGCTAATCGGATGCATGAGAAGCGTCTACTATTTAACATCCCTGATCAAATCTTTCAGATTCGATAAAATTTCAAACTGCTTCAAAATAAGATCTAGTAAAGCCAATGTTCATAATCAATTCAATTGTCATTTGTGAAACATCGACTTATTAAATCAATTATCAGCTGTGCCGGGTACAAGATACGGAAAGGGTTAAGGTAAGCCGATCATGGTAATAGTAGATTAGCAATCTCCTAGCAGTCGATTGCCCTCTGACGCGCTTCGATAACTTGGAATCGCATCGATTTTCGATCAGAGAAAGAAGAGAAAAAGAAAGAAAGGGAGAGAGATAATTACTCGGATGAGAGCTGATGGTACGGGAGAGAGACAGCCATTGGGCTCTTGGGAACGGGTACGCGCCTCGTCGCCGTCGAAGATGGCACGACCATGGAAGAGAAGGGAGGAGAGAAGCAGAGAGGAGAGCTGCTTAAGGAGGCCACACGGAATCCGCAGACGTCTCACCGGTCGACCAGTTTTCTCATACGGTCGACATATGGTATGTACCCGGTGGCTGAAAGGTCTTCTCGCCTCGCGATTTCAAGTAGATACAAGCAACTTTCTTTACATCAATTTTTATTCATTATTTGTGTAATTATATTTATGATGCTTTTCGTATCGAAAACTTGGATTTGTATCTGGATACACATCTGCTTAATTTTATTGGCGTATCTACATTTTAAAGTTATAATTTAATAAGGCAAAATTATAATTTAATAAAATTAAAAAAATAAAGTGGCTAAATTTTTCAATATTTAAATTTGTATACTTCTAGAAATTCTTGTAAAGTGTATATGTGTAATTATATCCAAGTACCGAGAATAAAATTTTTATATCATCATATAGAACTCGTCAAGAAGCAGGAATGAAATGTGGCACATTCGAGACATCAAATCTAACTGTTTGTTGAGTGACCGAATAATAAGCAGATACTGTTATCAATTATATTTGGTTCTTATCGATGTTGTACAAGTATTTATGATACTGCTCGCAATTATTAGCGCTATTCTACGGTGTCACAAGTCTCCGAACTTTATCAAGATGATTTATAAAGAAAATAGATTAAATTGAAATTAAATTGAAGTTCGAAAAAAATGCAAGCTTAAATTTTAATCTAACTGTCCTTTAAATCGTTCTATACATAATATATTAAGAAAAAGTATTAAAAAATATTATTTCGAGAAGCAATTAATATTATTAACGCGAGTAATTTTGTGATTAATAACTAGTAAAACCACAAAACGATTGGCACAAATATTTCAACCGCGCGCAACTTTTCGAGGACTTAATTTTTAATTTAGCAAATTTATACTTTATAAAAATTAGCCTCTAATTTCTAGAAAAATAAATATTTCTTGAAAAATAAATATTTTACATTAAAATTTTTGATGTGCAGTTCGACAAGGGAGAAAGGAATCGAAAGCAAGATGACGCATGCTTCGCGATTGCATCGTGATGTGCGGTAAAATCGTTCGTCCGTAACGACGGGGCCCCCGCATCGGGCCTCTGGCACGGATGCATTCGCACGTGCACCAAACCTCCGCGCCCGGGCAAACCGGTATGCGTTTTTCCGGCCGACGGAAATACGACACTCCTCGACGACGGTCCCTCGAGCTCTCTCGTCAGCTGGTATACGAGCCGTTCAACGGAACGCTGCTATAATAATCGCGAATAAAAATGCGAGCACAAGTAGCATATATTCCCCCGCATGATCGCTCCACACCGTAAAATTTTAGAGATTTCTCGCTCTTTTCGCCAGAATATTTTACATTAAAAAAAAAAATTAAGAAAAATATCGCAAATCACTATTAAATTATATCGCAATAATACGTTTTTCAATACCAAAAAATGTAGTAATAATAAATATAAATCACAATTACTCGCTTAATTTTGTAAATCGAAAGTATAATCTCAAATTTTCAAACCTCTCTTTGCTTTCACGAATTATATTATTTTTCGAAGTAGACTGGATATGACATGTTACTTAATGGCTCTTATATCGGCGGGAGAATCGCAAAAAAGTCGCCTGAGGGTATTTTGTGCGGCCACACATCGATCGTAATCCAAGTAGACAGATAACAGCAGCATACGCGGTTGCTCCTCGAATCGGCACGGTGTCAATTTTCGTGCACGTGGCGAGGCAATATGTGCTCGCGACGACGTCATCGTCCAGAGGACGAAGCGATCGAGCCGGACATGAAGCTCCGAGATCGGAGAGATAATGCGGAACAGAGATGGTACTGTGCCCTGGTGCGGCATCCGCGACCGTTTCGCGAGATTCCGTTACCACGAGTACCGATAGAAATTTTCGCCGGATCGTCTCTTATTGTTAGAATAAAATATTTGCTCAATTATTAAAGAAATTTTAATATTTTGCTCAATCATTAAAGAAATTTTTTCATTTTACTCCGTTATTCAAGTTGAAGGATTTATGCACTAAATCGACCTTATTGATAAATGAGTGACTCGAAAATAATTTTGCATTCTATACTACAGTTTTATTTTCTTATATTTTGACTTTGAAATTAAGAAAAAAATCGTCCATCAAAATTACATGTAAAAGTTTTATCAAGGGGAATAAAAGTTATTCGGAAATTAAATTTCTTACGCGGGTTTTATATTTTCCATTATATGACATTTCTTTCGACATTAATTAGATATCGATGAATCCACAATCGGAATCATTGCTGACTCGTCACGTCAACTTAGACCTTCAAAAACAGCTCAGCGTCTCGAAATTTACAGATCTGTTTATTAATCATTATTCATTCAGCCATTAATATTTCAACATCGTATCGCAGTGATACGTAAGCAGTTATTAGCGCGCATATCGCAGCTGAAAATATCAGACTCTGCGATGCGATTTAAATTTCTTATAGAGAATGCGCGATATACATATCGTCGTCGAATTCGATGAGCGTCGTTTCAAGGCAATTTTATATTACGTGATCATCAAGATAAAAATGATTCTCTTGGATCACGCGACTCGCCTAAGATTAAATATATTTACATACTAAATTGTCGTTAATTTAAGCGCGTTTTAAATTCAACATTTTCACAATTCTTGACTAATAATTCGACTCAATCTATGACTAATAATATTGCGGCGAGGCTATATTCTCTGTCAAATAATTGCATATTTAATTAAATTATATTTATCTTGTTGTAGAAAAGTTAGTAAATCGTACTTAGGTGCAAATTGCGACCATAAAATGTATGTTAAGTTATACAGGGTGATTCATTTTAATATTAACAGGCAAATATTTTGAGAAATATGCGAGATACGAAAAAATGTTTCAGACAAAAGTTATATGGTTTTAAGGGGGCCATAAGATGGTGTCATTGGTTTTACCTTGAAAAGTCGTTTAAAGGTCACGTGAAGGTCACTTTCAATTTTTTAAATGGAACCCCCTATTTTTTATTACTTATTCTTGTAGCTTATCTCGAGAGCTTTCCAAAACACTATAATTAAGTTAGTTTTCATTAAGTACTTTCCGAGTTATGAGGCTTGAAATCGTTTCTTAATTTTACATAAACCGTAAAATATCTTGTAAAATATTCATTTTTCAATTACCTCACCTTAACACTTTTATGTACAAAATAATGAGAGGAATCAATTGGTGTAAAGAAAACACATAGTTATTTTTAAGAAAAAATATGTAATTGTTAATTGCAAATTACATATTTTTTTTCGAAACAACTATGTGTTTTCTTTACACCAATTAATTTCTCTCATTATTTTGTACATAAAAGTATTAAGGTAAGATAATCGAAAAATGAATATTTTACACGATATTTTACGGTTTATGTAAAATTAAGAAACGATTTCAAGTCTCATAACTCGGAAAGTACTTAATGAAAACTAACTTAATTATAGTGTTTTGGAAAGCTCTCGAGATAAGCTACAAGAATATGTAATAAAAAATAGGCGGTTCCATTTAAAAAATTGAGGGTGACCTTCACGTGATCTTCAAGTAACTATTTAAGGTCAAATTAATGACACCACCTTATGTCTCCTTTAAAACCATATAACTTTTGTCTGAAACATTTTTTCGTATCTCGCATATTTTTCAAAATATTTTCCTGTTAAGATTAAAATGTATCACCCTGTATATATTTCACGGTATTTTTTATTTCGTATTGCGCTGTTATTTTTTAACGATTGATTTATTGTACTCCATTACACATTTATTTACAATTGTCGCGACACTAATGAAATTCTATTCTATTTTCAAACATTATCCGATATCCGATACAAGCGGATGCTTGGAGAAAGAAAAGAACAGCTCTGTTCTATTGAATTGTCTCGAACTCGCTTAAAATATGTACCTTTATCTCGCGTCAACGAGACTTAAGTAGATATCCTTATCACAAGGTGTAGTGTATGTACAGACCCGTTCGTATCAACTACTGACGTCACTCTGTCTACAAAGGTGTTTCTGGTTAGAGAGAGATAAATGTTTTTTCATTGTCGAGTTGCGTTAAAGTTATGCAACTGTCATAATCGTGAGAGAGAAAGTGACTGCGGAGAACGATGAGAAAAATAGAAGGCATCCTAGTAAAGAATGCTTCACATTGAGGGGGAAGAAAAATATGCAGTCTGGGAATGAAAGGAATAAAATCTCAAACGAGATAAACGAGAAAAGAAATCCGAAATGACCCGTATACGGTACCAAAAGCGTGGGAGGGAAATACAGACGACGTGAAATTTATTACTGTGTAAACGTTCATCGGCGCAGCCATTTGTGCAAATAAATATGCACCGTGCAAAAGTCGTATCTCGCGTCGAGAGAAATCACGCTTGAAAACATCTCCTGTGTCGTTCTCCCATCGAAGATCAGCTGATAGCTGTCATAATAGCTTTTTTCCCCGTTTTTATCTCTTCATCTCTGATTTTTATCGGAAATTTCTATACGTACAGCACTACAATCCTATATAATGGTCCAACTCGTCCCGTGAGAACTCGGAATTCGTTTCGATCTACCAAGTAAGGCTACCGCGGTTGGGAAACGTGACGATGAATCCGGGAGCGTATCTTTTGAGAGCAATGACGTCACTCGCATACTCGTCTCTCATTGTTTCTTTCTCGCTCGGACGCGAGAGAAGTCAATTGCCTTTCTGCCCTTCTTCAGAGACCCTTTCGTTTAGAAGCCGCTCTCGCTCGTTTCCACGCGCACATTACAAAGCAGCGGAGGCGGCCGTTTAATCGTCGCCGCTCAACAGTGGCCGCTCTGTCGAGATCCCCGTCTTTGCTTCGCGACAAAACCAAGAGACAGCGTTTAAACGCTCGATACATCACTGACTGTGCCGACGTTCTTGCTGCGTCGTTAAATTGAGTGCAGATGCCGGCAGGATAATAAGCTTCTTTTATATAATTCATTATATATTAAGATCACTTTTTAATTTGGCTTCGTACATTTTGCTTTCATACTTTGTTCAAACTTTTCTAGGATAAATTATTCAACGATTTACAGCTACACAGAAAAAAAGGACATTCTTGAAAATATATTTAGTTTTAACTTGAAAATCTTGAAATGAGATTATATTGCGTTAATTAAAGAAAAATATAATTGCTTGAATAATTGCTTACTTGAATGAAGCCATTTTATGTAGTTCAATCGAGAAAAATATATTCTTATGATTTAAGATTTAATTTTCTTGAATGGAAAAGAAACAATGTTAGATAGAAAATAATATTTTTAAATCAAAGATTATAATTTTCTTAAAGTAGAATTAAATAATTATATATTCTTGAGGTGGCAATTACAATATTAAAATAAGACTATAATATTGTTGAAATTTAAAATTATTAAATTCTTCTAAGAAGATTATAAATTGTTGCGTATATACGAAACAATGAACGCGTTAGTTTTATATAAGTTTTGATTTAACACTTTTTTTTTTCTGTGTACAAGTGCAATAGATATGAATTTATTTTCTGTCTCCCGAAATTAATTTTTTACAAAGTTAAAAAAACGTTCAAATATATCAAAATCTGAAGATTGATGAAGTTACAAGATATCTCGCGTTAAAAGAATAAGAGTTTAAATAATTAAGAAAAATATATAACTTTAATTTGATATAGTTTTCTCATATAATACATCTTTATATGCTTCCAAATTATTACAATATTTGAGAAAAGTAAACTATTTGAAAAAATAAAATACTAAAAATAAGTTTATGATTTTATGTATAATACGAATTAATTAAATCTTGTTTTCATGTATATAAATTTCATAATTAATGTTTTAATCTAAATTGGATATTTCAAAAAATAATTTTTTACATAACTATATTTCGCGATTTCAAAAAAATTCATAAAACTTTCCGATGAAATAAACGCAGTTGGCATTTCAACTATTATGATAATTCAGACATTGTTGCGTTAAACGAGAACAATGATCGCTTCACACGCTACGTTAAAAAATGAGATTCTATCTCGCAAGATCGCGAGAAAAATCGGGTTATCTGCGAATTTTTATAAATTTACCCATGATGTATCTTCTCTCTCTCTCTCTTTCTCGCTTTTACGCGATTCGGACGCACCGGCGCGCGTCGCGCCGCCCATTGACTTTTGATTCACTGGGTATGTGGGTCGGTACCAAGTGCCGCTCTCATTGCCAGAGAGTGGGTCGTCGGCTAGTGATGGGCCTGAGACCCACGCGTGTACCGATATATCGATATTTAAGTGTTGGCGAATATCTGAGAAAAGGCGCGAGTTGTTCGGCGAAAGATATATGATGCGATATGCGTTACAAGGTACAACATTAAATTTTGTACATGGTCGAAATAAACAAAGCAAGAGTGTGAGACTAAAATAAATACGCATGAAGCATATAGTCGATCTCTAAGAATTCAAGGAAATCCTGCACCACGCGAATTTTTAAAATTCTGAGCAGATGGAATACATGCGTGAAGTATGAAATAACGAACGTATTAATAAGTCTCGGGAATTAGTTCCATTTTTATAAGTCCTAGCTCATAAGTAGCTTTATATTTATTCAATTCTTTTTTGTGACTTTCAATTATCCGTTATATCGAAACATTATTTCAAATATTTTAATATTTAAATATTTAAATATTTTATTCAGAAAACTTGAAAAAAAATTTTATTGTAATGTATATTTATTTCTTGTTCTATATCGTATGGATTTGTATATTTCTTTCTCACAAAATAATTGAAAATTATATACTTTATCAAAATTATTACAGACCTTGCAAAAAAGAAAGCTGCTGCAGATACAGCTTCAATAGCACGAATTGGAATAATTATTAAAGAGAATTTTAAACTGGTTTAGCGCAATTATATGCAGAAGACAGTAATTCGCCTCCTTTTATCGGTGAGGAATATTTCGAAAGATTCGCGAAATCCAACCGTCGAGAAACGGGAAATGGGAGAAAGTGAGCGCGCAAATACGAGTCGCAAAGGCATCAAGAAAATCTCGATACTATAGTTGCTCGTTGTTCTTAACATTACAATGTCCAAATCGACCAATTACAATTGCTTTTAATCTTGAATAATTTTTAATTAAGTATTTATAAATTTTTAATCCTCCCTGCATAAATGAATTTTTATAAGAGCTTTTATATATTACATGTATATGTAAATGAATATTACGGTACTAATTAAGTAAAAATACGACAAATTAATATTAAGAAATAAATTTGTTTTCAATAGTTTTCTTCAAGTTTTCACTCGTCCACCAATTTATAAATATATATACCGCTTTTTCATATATTTTAAATTATAAATTTTTTTCAATTTTATTATTCTTTGCAAGTAACAGAATGAAATAAACGCGCATCAAACTTTTATATTTTTGCGTCACCTTGTATATGTTTTATTACGTCGTCAATTATCACTGTCCGACTCTCGAAACTCGTTCTAGCAAATGACGATTTATTTATTTTGCAGCAAATGATGATTTATTTATTCCTAAGGTAACGGCACAATTTACTGGACTCGCGATATAAATCGATAATGAAAAGGCGACTAGTTTAACGTACCTGGATGTATTTTTGGCGAAACACGATCTGCCGATTATGCGTCAAAAATACGCGGCACAAATTAAATGCGATTAGTTACGCGTCAAGCGACTGCTTTTTCATACCATATATATCTGATATTTATGAACCGAGGCAAAAAATCGAGCGTGAATGTATCAAGATTAAAGAAGGATAGAAAAAAGATAAACAGAACTCGCGCGTAAAGAAAATTCTCAATCGACTACTAAGTTGTAGCGTTCACTTCGAAATAAAAATTTATAGACACGGAAATACTGTACCAGATACATATATCGAGGTCAACCAGAAAACTCACATGCATAAGAATCAGGAATGCCGTATATATATAAATACATGTTAATATATTATATTTTATCTCGCGCTAAAATATTTTTAAGAAATGAAGAATATAAAATAAAAAAAAAAATAAAAAATGAATTAATAACAAAAAATGAATTAATAACGGCGCATTTAGAAAAATATCAGTCGTATTTCGCTTCTCGTGAATCATCCCATCTGTCGTTACCTTAGAAATAAATATCGCGTATCTCGCCGAGATATACATATATCAAGATCGCGGTTGAGCATTCGGTGATCTCGGCGACGTCCTCGAGAATCGATATATATATCCGGAGATATATCCTCGATTCAGCCATTCGTACAGCGCGTGGCATCGAGAAATCGATGGGGAAAGGAGCCCGGAGCCCGAGGCCGGGGGTCGTCGAACCCGTTCGCGCAAACTAACGACGAACAGACGCATCTCGCGCGCGGCGCTTTTTTCCTCTCTCTCTTCCTCTCTCGTTTTTTGTCTCATTTTCGTCTTTTTTTTATTTTATAAACGATGACGCGCACGCAAGGAATCATGCTTGAGGACTTACTTTAGCCGCTGATTCGCCGGCTTCGTCGCCTTGTCCCCTCGGACGACGGTGCGCTCGGCTTTCTTGCTCGCCGCCGGCCTCCTCGAGCTGAAGAGCGACGCGACCGCGTCCTTTTTTCGTCCCGTGCTCGACGCTGATCTCGTTGATGTCGGTGCCGCTGCAGTTGCTGCCGGCTCCGCGGGTTTTGTCCTGAAATCCGCATTAATTGTCTGTGATTAAATCAAGGATTGATATATTTCTATTTCTTAATTGACGAAGGCATTGACCGCGGTGAGATCAATTGGCCAAATCGCGTGATACGCTCTCATTCCGTCCATTTCGGGAACGAAAAGTTGTAGGACGCCGTCCCTGAGGCGCCGGATTAATATTAATTTATTAGACATTCACGTGACACACGTATGTAGTATCGATAAGATCGGTATATTATAGACGACTCGTTTATCATGGAATTAATTAATTACGCAAATTGATGATAGAAATATTAGAGGACGATCGCGTTTCGAAAAGCAATACGATGATAGATGAGCAGAGCATTGACATCTGATTAGATAGACGGAGCATTAGCTATCGATTAAGACGAGGGGGGCTTTGATATTCACGGTAAGGGAGGACTCTATGAACTTCGGTTGAATTTGGTTATTCCCGATAATGATCGGTTAATAATTCGACTCCAACTTCTTTCATTAACATCAAAGTTCAGCTCACATGTATTGTGCGAAGTTGTGTTGTGACTAATGTCATTATTTTTATATTTATTATATTATTTTTAAATTTATATATATTTAATATTGTTTAATATATAATATATATATTTCTTTCTTTCTTCTTTATTTATTTATTTATTAAATATTTATTTCTTTATCCTTTCTTTATTTATTTATTAAATAATATATATACATAATATTATATATATATATATATATATATATATATATATGTATATTTTATATATGTATATTTTATATATTATTTAATATTATTATACATTTTCATATTATTTTTATATTTAGCGGCGTTAGCGATTTTCTCTAAATAAACACTCTTTAAACATTTCTGTGAAAATCTAATTGAGAATCGATGATATCAATGGAATCGTCATGTAATGTCAAATTATGCCGAATAGTCGAACGTTGACGGAATTAACCAAAGTTCATGCACGCCCCCCTTACTGCATTTATCAGTTACCCCTCTTAAAAGGCTCCGTCTATCTATTCAGATGTCAATGGAGCAGAGCGATTCGTATTTATTCGGATAAACAAGATCAAGGCCGCATTTATTTACATATCGATTTCACTCTGATTTTATGTATTATAAATGATGTTATATAAATTAAATTAATGACACCATGAAATCAAGAAATATAATCGAAATTCTTAGTGTCTCGTAAAAGCATATATATTATACGAATTGTTTGTTACAAAAATTAATCGATTATGCGAGCCGATGATGAAAATATGAAAATATGATCGCGTTTCGAAAAATAATACGTGATAAACGCAGAGCGACGTACGTCACTACCTACCCGCTCGAGTGTCGCCGTACAAATGAACAAGGTCAAGGTCAAAGTCGTGCTTATAGTGTTTATAGAAAGAACGTTAGGAATTTAGCAACTGCGCGAACAAATCTTGATAGAAAAAAATCTTTTTCCGCCAATATTTCTGAGAAACAACAATGTAATGTGTATTTATATATTTTTTTATAATTTTTTTATGTAATTATATATTTATATATTTTTTATACATGTAGTTTTATATATGCGTATGTATGTATATATGAACGATTGATATTCAAATATAAAACATTGGATTAATAATGATTGTAAATGAGTCGTGACATTGCTTGATTTAGAATTTACATTTTACTCGATGTTTTGTGATTGAAAATGATTTCATTCTGATATTACACGATGCTACGTTGAAGAAACTGAGTTAATGACATAATAAATCATCAGCAAATATATAATCAAAATTAGCATTGCAAAAGCACACAGTAGACTTTCAATGCGTAAATCTTGCGACATATTATTAACAAGCAAACGACATATCATATATCGAGTCGTTTATCAAAAATTAATCGAATTATGCGAACCGACAAAAATAAAAAAATGATCTCGTTTCGAAAAATAATATGGTGATAAACGCGATTCATACTACTATTTATTCATTGAATTATCGCCATGTGATCAGTAAGTAATATAAAAAATCAAAAACTGATTCAATATCGATTATTAATACATATACACAATAAAAGTTTAATTATGTTTAAAAATATACTGGATATGTATTGAGGAATCAAGAGAAATTTTAAACATTATTTATTAAGTTACGTATAAATTAAATTTATGTATTATATATATGATGACAATTATTTATTTCATTTATTTCATAGCGAATATTATTTCCACAATATAATCATTTAAAATAAAAATTGAAGTGACAGGAGATAAATTATAAATTATTGTTTCATTGCAATATATACTAGGATAATTATTTGTTAAAATAGATTTGTAGATTCAAATATATTTTGCTTCATGTTTTGAATATTTCATCGATTTATTTTAATTTATATAATAATTTTTGGATTAAGATTTACCAGTAATGAATAAGATCAAAAATGATAAAGAGAATTAAGAGCCATGAGTCAACACCATGATTAGTTAAAAATTTAAGAAACATACAAAATATTTCGCATACGTGTTCATTGTGTTAAATATTTCATGCTAATAAACGTTACCCGTTATTCAACAGTATCTTACACGTCGACGTATAACGCCGATAACGTGTTACCTATATGTAAACATTAGTATGGCCTTGGCCTTGCTCCTTTGTACGACGACGCTCGAGCAAAGGAACGGTGTAAATCACTCTTCTTTTGTATCTTCCAAAACGTATTTTAATATTTTTAACGTTCTTTATTAGTATTTTTATCATCGGCTCGCGTAATTGATTATTTTCCTACATAATTCCTGTGTAATAAACGATTCGTATGATGTATCGACTTCTTGTTAATAATACGTATTTCGCGAGATTGCGCATGAAAAATCTACCGTGCTTTTGCAATGCTAATTTCTATATTTCTTGACGATTTATCATGCCATTAACTCGATTCGCGCAGTATCATTAGAATAAAATCGATATCATTTTCAATCATAAAACGTCACAAATAAAGTATAGATTCTAAATCGAGTAGTTTCACGCGCTTTTATACAATCATTATTTTATTAAATCATTAATTTTATTTAAAAATATATATATATATATATACACATATGTATATATATTATCAATCACTTATATACATACACATAAAATTATATAAACATGTTACATCGTCATTTCTCAAAGCATTGGTAAAAGAAGAAGCGATTTATTTGATCAAAATCTGCTCGCGCGATGGATAAATTCCTTACGCGCCATAGGTAAACAATAGTATACCCTTGACCTTATTCATTCATACGGCGACACTCGAGCGAGTAGGTAGTGGCGCATGTCACTCCGTGTTTATCGTCGTATTATTTTTCGAAACGCGATATCATTCCTCATATTTTTATCGTCGGCTTGCATAATCAATTAATTTTTGTGATAAATGACTCGTATCGAGTTCTTGTTAATATGTATTTCGTGAAATTTTTGCATCGAAATTCTATTGTTTTTGCAATACTAATTTCGATTATATGTCTTTTGACGGTTTATCGTGTCATTAACTCGCATGACGACGCACACATAAATTAATATAATTAATATAATTGTTATTAAACTCATTTCTTTATATCAATCGCATGAATAATGTGATTTTACAACATTGTAATTTCTCAAAATGTATTTCGCGAGATTTATTCGATGAAAATCAGTCGGGCAAATAACTTAATATCGATAAATTTAACTATATTTGGGAATATTAAAATCCACGCATATCTATTTTCAATTTTAATTTGATTATTTTTATTCATTTATATTAATTTAACCTAATCTAATGCGAGATATATATAAAATTATATTAAAAAATTCGAGAATTATATATTATTCATTAATGATAAAAAGTACATTGTGTCACAGCGAGTGTCGCCGAGTGAATTATCAAGTGAATCATAGTTTTCGCGTTGCTTTTTCATCTTGATATAATAAAGTTATGCATCGTAATTAATCGGGAGTGCCGTATAAAATCGCGCCGATCATACGTGGTTTTCGTATTGCTTTTTCATTTCAATATAATAAAGTATATATCGCAACATCGTTAATATCGGAAGTAAAGTGCGCGATCGTTATGTTTTGTTACTCGTAATTAAACATGTTTTGACGTGCGTATCATGAAGAAGCACCAAGTACGGATAAAGAGAAGAATGAGAGAAGGAAGAGGAAGAAAAGATCTAGACGTAGGCGTCGGATGATGTAGCAGAGGTGAGTAATTTATCAATTATTATTTATAAAAAAATATTTAAAATTAATGAAATTAATTAATCCACGGTAATAATCCTAAATTATTGTGTAACATAATGCATACAAAAATATTTCAATATTATATATTTCCTAATTTTCCCATATTTTCTAAGATTTATAATTATATATTATTTATATAAGAATTACAGAATTTTACTTATATTTTTCAAAAGTTTATATTTTTAAATAAAAGCCTTTTTTGGTAATTTCTTTATTAATAATTATAATAATTTTTATAATTTTATAATAATTTTTATAATAATTTAGAATAATTATATATTATTTATATAAGAATTACAGAATTTTACTTATATTTTTCAAAAGTTTATATTTTTAAATAAAAGCCTTTTTTGGTAATTTCTTTATTAATAATTATAATAATTTTTATAATAATTTCTTTTATTAAATGTCTAAAGACAAATAAAAAAAAAGTTTTATAATAGTTTTTTAAATATTAATTATTTCAGAGATGGTCTGTTTTATGTTACATATAATTTATTCGATTCTTTAAGAAATAATATGTTAGAAAATTCCAATCATATTTATAGCCGACTTATTTCTCTGTCAACAATTTTAAGATTGTATCGCTTCTACAAGTACAAATTTATTTGCGCCCACAAATGACGAAGAATATGCGTGACATAAACAATCGATGTGCAATCCGTAATTTCGTTGCATAATAAAGAATCGCAGGCGGTGAACGATCGCTCGTCCATTCGCCCGCACGTTCGATAATGATCGGTCCAGCATAAACGCGGGAAAGTCGTTGAATTTCTAGTTACGCAAGGAATCAATAGGATATATGTTACGTAATATGCGACGTGTACATTTAACGCAACGTGATTGCGAGGAGTGCGTGTACGGTGCAGGTGATTAACGGGGAAGGGTATTGCGTAACGCATGTGTGCGTGCGCGCCGTTAACGTTTTCCCCCGCGGGAATAATTAAGAAAGACGGTGGCAGTCGGTTTCACGCACCAATGCTAATTTCGTTATCGCATCTTCTCGACGGCTAAGTTATAATCGAGAAAACAACTCGCGAAGGAAGGTGCCTCGTCGAAGATTACCTAATGACTCGAGAATATTTGCGTGGCTTGATTTTCTATTGATTTTTCATTATTTCAAAATAAATACTATTAGTGATAGAAATATTTTCATTGAAATATTAGAGAAGATAACAAAATAAAAACGTTAAAAGAATAATAAACGTGTTTATAAAAATTATGTACATGTGTGTACACATATGAAGTGAGATAAAATGTGTGAATATCTCTATGATTGATTGATAAATATGTATAATATTATAATCGCAAATATAAAATCGTATATATTTCGTTTAACGTCAAAAAAATGCGACTACACTAATTTCTATGATAAAATTATAACACATGCAAATATATATGATTATAAAATTTTATATATTCGTGCGATTATAATATTATATATATTCATCAAATATCAGGGATATTCACATTTTATTGCTGTGTATACACATGTATATAATTTTTATAAACGCGTTTATTATTTTTTAAAGATTTCACTTTAATTTTTATTTTTTTTCGAATATTTCTATATTTATTATTGAAGAGTATTCACTTTGAAATGATGAAAAATTAATTTCGTTATCGTCAAAGATATCGAGACTCAGATGGTGAGTTTGGAAAAGACTAGGGATAAAGATCGAGAACCTGATTCACCTGACAAGTTATATCGTATCCAGTATATCTCAGCCGACTGATGAGGTCAGTTTGATCGCTGACCGTTGGTCAATGCCCTCTCGTCAGATCCGTTTGTTGCGAACAAATAAGCGAACGATCGATCGGTCAATCGGTGAGCTCCATAAAACAGATTGATTTCATTCTAAATGGTATTAACGTAATCCGACACCTGGCTAACAACAACGCTCACCCAACATTACGTAAATTATGAGCAATTTGTCGTGCCGCTTCGAAGAATCGAGTATCGTAAGATAAAAACCGTAAATCATATTTTATGTTGACGAAACAAAATATATGTAAAAATATATGCCAGCCTTACTTCAGAAGAAAACTGATTTGAGCGGAAAAAATTGAAATATTTTAATTAATATATAATAAGTAAAAACAATCAAATAAAATATTCTTACAACAATATTATTAATTATATAATTATCAACCAATTATTATAATACATACATATATATATTAAAATATTAATGTATGCAAAAATTTAATTCTTTAATAAACAATCATTTACTATATAATTTCATGGTATGATATTGTTTATTAAAGAATTAAATTTTTGCGTAAATTAATATTTTAATTAATTTTCCTTCTAATAAATATTTTAATAAATATATTCTAATAAATATTTTAATTTTATAAATATATTCTAATAAATATTTTAATTTTCCTTCTAATTTTCGACATATCAAAGATAAGCTCTGCTTTTTCATCGCGTATATATGTGTGTATTTTGATTATTATAAATGAAGAAAAGTATGTGAGACTGAATCATCGCTCGTGTACGTTTGTGTTAAAAAAGTTACGTGCGCGTTTTCCGGCTTGTGTGATAAATATCATAGGTAGGAGAGCAAGTTTTCTAGAGGACGGTCGTCCGGACCGGCTCGGGATAATAACGCCGGCTCGAAACACGTGCATGCACTCGTTTATCTCCGTTACGTGACGTTCGCTCTCTCGTCTCCGAGAATTGGATTTTAAGTGATAAAACATGATGTAAATTTATACGAGAACGTCCAGTAACTATCTGTACGCGAAAGCGCTATGTTGCGTTAACATGGTATTACTAAGAGAAATGTGACACACCCCGTCTGCCTACTTATTATTAATCCAATAAAGTTGCACGATAATATCTCTCACAAAGAAGTTTATATGTACGTAACTTTCATAGAATGATTCATTTAGTATTTACTTGGCGTGAGATTTTCTGCAAAAACTTTAATAACTTATCGCGAAAATAAAAGCCTAAGAAAATAATAAAACTGTTTAATAATTTCTTCATTATGGAACATATATTGCTGATTTTTTAAAGTAAAACAAAGTTTAATATAGGAAAATATAAAAAAATAATTGGTTTCTTAATAATATTTCCAAATTGTATCAAAGATAAACATGGTAAACGAAAATGAATAAAAAAATAATTATGAAGAGCCATTGAATAAAATAAAAAGAAGAGAAGGGGACACCCGGGTTTGAACCGGGGACCTCTCGATCTGCAGTCGAATGCTCTACCACTGAGCTATATCCCCGATGAAACCTCTATCTTTAAATAACGTTTTTCAGAAGATTTTTAATAGACACAATGAAATTTTATAATAAATATTCAAATAATTTATAAATTTTATAATAAATTCAGAAGAAGATTTTTAATAGACACAATGAAATTTTATAATAAATATTCAAATAATTAGTGTTATCTTAAATCAATGAATAGACATGTAATGTGTATATATAAAGTAGAAAAGAGAAAAAAACATTTTACAATAATAAGAATTCAGAAATTTGATTTAATAATATTATTACAATAAGATTTCATTGTAAAACATAATATATATAAAATGATCTTAAAAAACTTTAACATACCTTTCATTATAAAATCTGTAAATTTTATACTTTTATATTTTCTAAAAAATGATGCGCGTTTTATATATTTCCAATATCTCATTTTTAATATCGGTCTAAATATTTTGCAATAAATATATATAATTAAAGATAATTTTCCCGCGCATTGAATAATAAAATTTGTCGACGAATAAAATTGGGCACCAGACGGTTTATTGAATCGTGATGTAAAATTCTCAGAAACAAAAGTTAAAAGTCATCTGTGCAGTGGCAGGTGGATAACGGATTTCTCGGAAAAATAACCGGTTTCCCGATCCAAGACGTACACGAACACCGTGTTACTATGTCGCGTATATTACGATTATGATAATGAACGCTCTTATTGCTACGACGATAAAATTGCACGCCGGCGTCCTCTGTATCGCGTCTCGTTCACTATTAAGAACCGGTTACAACACGAGATCGATACTGCAGGGTTCTGTAGAAATCGCGTCATATAATTATTATTGTCAACATATTTTGTAAAACGTTAAAATAATAATAGATTCTCTCATACATTGAATGCATATATAAATAAGTTGCATATGAAAATGCATATAAAAGTTGCTTGTCGTATCTAGATTTTAATTTATTCTTCTTCAAAAATTATAAAAAATTTAAAGAAATCCAATTTATTATTTGTATCACAGACAATTTATTGTATAATGCAATATGTATTAATTTATTATACAAATATACATATATATTGAAAGTTATATACAGGGTGTCCCATTTTAATCGACCACCCCGAATAACTTTTTTAATTTTGATTGTAGAAAAAAACGTTTCAGACAAAAGTTATATGATTTCAAGGGGGACATGAGACGGTGTTATTAGTTTGACCTTAAATAGTTGCTTCAAGGTCACGTAAAGGTAACCTTCAATTTTTTAAATGAAACCCCTTACTTTCTATTGCATATTCTTGTAGCTCATCTCGAGAGCTTTCCAAAACACTATAATTAAGTTAGTTTTCATTAAGTACTTTCCGAGTTATGAAGCTTGAAATCATTTCTTAATTTTACATAAATCGTAAAATATCTTGTAAAATATTCATTTTTCGATTATCTTACCTTAATACTTTTATGTACGAAATAATGAGTGGAATCAATTGGTGTAAAAAAAACACAGTTATTTTTAAGAAAAAAAATGTAATTGATAATTGCAATTACATTTTTTTTTCGAAACAATTATGTGTTTTCTTTACACCAATTGATTCCTCTCATTATTTTGTACATAAAAGTATTAAGGTAAGATAATCGAAAAATGAATATTTTACAAGATATTTTACAGTTTATGTAAAATTAAGAAATTATTTCAAGCGTGACTTTCAGCTGACTCTTCAAGGTCAAACTAATGGCACCGTCTCATGTTCCCCTTGAAACCATATAACTTTTGTCTGAAACGTTTTTTTCTACAATCAAAATTAAAAAAGTTATTCGGGGTGATCGATTAAAATGGGACACCCTGTATATATATATATATATATATATATATATATATATATATATATATATATATATATATATATATATATATATATATATAGATGCTGTGTGTATTTTATAATTATTTATTAATAATATATATTTCTATACTGAATTATTCGTTGACTCGCCAAGCAATTTTTAATTTTTATAATTCTTATGTAATTTCTGTGCACTTACTGTTTTTCGCTGGATTTTTTCGTAATCGATAGGGTATTTTGTGTGGTCCGTTTAAACGGTGCCCGCCCGCCCGAACCCACGGACATCCCGCTTCGAGTCTGAAAAGAACGATGTTTTTTAATGAGTATCTATTAATAAGTTATTTTGTAATGCAAAACACTCGAACCGTGAACAATTACATATTAAGCCCTAATAAAAAATTTTATTAATATCTTTTATTAAGAAATTCTACAACACAGTAGGAGATACAGTACATGATACAAATGAAACTTGATGATTAAATTCGCACATTCAGTTACGTAAAATTGATTTTAAAGAGATAAAATCTTCTGAATGCAATATTTGATTTTAATAAGCGTAGAAATGTGTATTTTTATGTACGAGAAATATTTGTAATGTGAATAAAATGTGATAAAAAGTGAAACAAATGTATTTCTTGTATTTCTATTTTAATTATTATCGAAAATAGAAATTTAATAACAAAAAAGACTTGGAGATTTTACGATCGATTTTCTCAAAGAGATACCCAACAAGAAAATGATTTTAAAAATGTTGCTCGTGCAGATAACGCAATCTTCGCGATAATATCCTCACAAAAGAAAGAGAGATAGATCGTGGAAATTATCTTCCGCAGAAATAAACAATCAGGAAGGAGATTTTTGCAAAAACGTATTAACACGCACTTCTATTCCGCTCTATTTTGCGTGCATTGCACCGCGATAAAGGGACAATTAAACCATGAGAGGGAGGGAGAGTAGGCCATTTTATTTACACGTATATATGTTGTATAGCACCGGATTATCGAGCGGATGCGATTTTGTAACAAAAAGCGAGATCATCGAGCCGAATCGCCGATACTTTCGCACGAATTCAACTTGTCTCTCTTTCGCGATAATCAATGCGCATGCACGTGCGACACACGTGTAATTATCCTAGACGAGTGTTAAACAAAAATTCAAATAATTATTGGTAGCCGCACGCCAATTAACGTGACGCTCTGATTCGACTATGATTTATATCATGATGGCTGAATAAGTAATTGAACGTCATAATGGTGATAAATCTCGACTCGAGTTGGAAACATATGTAACAGTTGTCACATTTTGAAAATATTACATGTATAATCTAACATGTATAACTCTATCTTAATAATATTACATGGTAAGACTGTCATGATTAATGACAAGTTATTTTTATTTCCTATATTTTTATTCCTTAGATGTATAAAATTAAAATTAATTATCACATTATATAAATTAATTTGTAGCCGTTTTTATTTGTAATTTTTAATACCTGCTTTATAACTTAAAAAAAATTAATATGATAATTTAAGATGCACATAATTTTTTAGTAATTATATTTTCAATAATAATCGATTTTTATTCCTCATTTTATAAAGTATGATTAATGTATTATAATTGGATATATTATATGAATTTTTAAAAAATATATCCTCTCTAATTTCCACGATGTTGCACGAAAAGATGAAATAGATTTAATTTTATTAATCATTTTGTACTCTTTTCTTCTAGATAAGATAAAAATTAGATTGTTACATTATCTTTAAGAAAATTCAAGTGTTTAGCAATAATCGCGAAGGATATACTTAATTTGGCATATTCACAAAATTGTATAATATTGCATAGATTTTTTTCTTTAAAGGGATTCTTATGACTTCTTGGCTAAAACCTTTAATGAATGAGACTGTGAGCCATGATTTTATCTGTGTCTTATCTCTCTTTCTCTTTATATATCATTACATATTGTATATCACATGATAAATAAGCTTGATGTCTTATTAGTCAGCACGTAATTATATCTTTGAAAGCAATATAATCAGGTATCTAAAGAATAAATATATCTAAAGAATATTTCTGGCACACAATGTTATGTCTGCAGGAGTGCATATTGACATCTAAAAGAGATACAAACATATGCGATATATGAATGTGTAAAATATTACCGAATTCCCACTCAGCGCATCTAGAAATTGCCGAATCATTTTGAATAATAGACCAAATTGCACATTAAATCACTGTCTTACACACTTTATACACACCACACACATTCGTCTCACATTATGCATGAAAAAATGTCTGTCTTTTCCACACCCATTAAATTATCATCGATGCGGATTCACACATCACTACAGACGCAAGAGAAATCAAATTTAATTTTTTCCATATTTTTTAAAAAATCGTCTTCAAGTAAATGAAAACATCAAGAAAAAAAGATATGTGTCGTCGAATCCGTATGAACCGTTATAGCGCGATTTTCTGAGCGTAACATCGGGAATCGTTCGCCGATTTGTCAGAAACAATATGTTTGACACAAATTCGAGCAGGTGAGAAACGTGCGAAATATTATGTCCTGGCAAGCGTAAATTTCGTGCCGTTTTACCGACACTGCGACACCTGAGGAAGCTCGACCGAAGACTGGCGGAATTCGAACGGCAAGATAAGAATTAAGTCGCTTGCGATAAGCTAAAAAATATCTAGCGGTAACGTGCACTCGCAAGCGTGTGTAACGAGACGTCTACTCGATTATGGAAAATCTAACATTGTACACAACAATCATGTCACGACACGAGCATCATTTATCAAGACTAGATTATCGCTTTCAAGTATTTATAATTTATTCAAGTGATATATTTTTCGTAACTTCTATTTCGCACCGAACAGAGATTTTAATTTATCCCAAGATCCTTGCACTATAAAAATAATATAATAAAAAGATAATAATCAGAATCCTTTTTCATTAATAATTTTCTCATTATTAATAATCTCGATTATCGTGTTTTCAAATATCTCTTGGTGATATATTTTTCACGACTTCTATTTCGCATCGTGAACAGAGATTTCGATTTATCCTAAGATCTTTGCGCCAAGATAATAATCACATTTTATTTATAATTTTCTCATTGATATAAATAATCTTCATCAAAGATAGATATTTAATCAAGCGTTACGAAAACGTATAATAATCCGAAATTCGATATTTATTATAGCGTTCCTACATTATTGGAATATCGGTTCTATTTTTGACACCTAAGAAACCCCTTTTCGACACCGATCGTCCCGATCGTCGCGCGCGACCGCGAGCGTTATTGGTCCCGCGAAAAACACGGCGGTTTCGTGTAGCAGGATTTTTAACCGCCGCGGATACCACAACACCAGGCGATCGGAAGGCCATACGTCCGTATACATGCGTACCTTGCGAAGGTTCATCGAACCTCGGGCGCACGTACCGGGTTCTCTCGACCAATAATAAAGATGCACGCCCGGTACGTAACTACGCTCTGTACATACGTGCATAAGTACTACCCTGCATCCGTACCCTCTTTCTCTTTCTCTCTCTGTCTCTCTCGCTGTAGAATACTCGAAGCGTATACGGGGTGTCTCGAATTCACCGCGTCTTCGATCAAAAAATCGAGATCAGGAAAGAAAAAATTAATTTGATATATCATTTATCATTAATTATTTCTCTCGATCTTAAAAAAATTAATTTGCCTTTGATACGTCATTCATCATCGTTTAATTATTTCTCTCTTAATTAACTATTAATTTTATCGTAAATATAGCCACTTATTGTTGATGGGAGTGAAAATGATATTGTAGTATTAAAGTATAATTATACCTGAATCGTGATGCGAGTGATCTAAAATTTATTATACGAACGTAAATCGAATTATTTTCGGATTTAACCTGTTATTCGTACGGAATGGAATTTTCTGAATCGCTGCATTCTCGGCACGGCTTTTCGAAACCAGAATCGTATCATTCTCGAACCGTTATATTCTCGGATCACGGATTCTAGGTTGCACAACATCCCGGGACTGTTACATCCTTGCAATTCTCGTATCGCGAATTGCGGCATCTCCGGACTCCTCGCGTCCTTGGAATATCGATCTTATCAATTCCCGTTTCCCTCGATCTTTCTTTCAGATTTCGATTCAAGGATCAATTTCAGTAATAGACATACGCACATATTTAATGATAGAGATTGTATATAAGTAACATATTCGCGTAAACTCTTCCCTAATATATAACATAAAGATATTAACATATGGTTTTCATGATATTCCAGATTGCTCAAAGACAATTAAATATTATTAGAATTTTATTCTAACGCTAAAACTTCGAAAATTTTTTTGGGAAATAATTTTTACTGCAATTATTGCTATCAATCTTACGACTTTACCTACGTTATAATTGGTAATTTGCAAACGAAAAAATTTGCAATTCTCGAAACATAAATGAATGATCGTGGAAATGGATTTTCCTCGGGAAATTCCTGTGCGACACCCCGTATACGACATGTACTGCCTACTTAGTGGCGACCGCGTCGCGTGTTTCTCTCAACGACACGAGCGCGGGAATTGGAATTCCTACGGAACGGATCATTGCCTCTCAATGACGATCCGTTCATGATCCCGAAAAAATTGATAGACGTGGAGCCCGAAGTAAGTGCCAAAAAAGTACCGCTGTACATCGCGGTACAATAATAACGGGATGAGTAAATATTATCGTACACTTGCTGATATTTATGATGTTATATATGCTTTATGATCATTCGCGATAATGCAATAAAAATTAAAACCATTTTAATTATGATATCATCGATATCGCGCGCTACGAAAGAGAATTGTCAATATCTGCAGAACTTTAGGATGAATATTATTATTTCATCGTTTTGTGATACATTTATTTTTCATTCTTTTTTTCTCGTAAAATGAAAATATGGAAAATAGGTGAAAGATTGCATAGATCAAAATTAAGGACCTAAAATCCCAAAAATTAAAAAATTGCAGTGGTTCATAAAATGAAGATAATAGAATTTTGAAAATTAGACGATTCAAGAAAAATATCGAAATGTAGGAAAATTCGGGAAAATTTAGAACCTAAAATAATGTAAAAATTCAGAGCATATCTGAGGCGAAAAATGTTATTCAAGAAAATTTCGCGTAATAATTTTTCCGAACGTGCGCTAAAAAACAATTCGCGTTATATCGAACGAAACCGTCGGAGATGCATCAGAGATAATGGTTATTGCTCGCGTTATCAATAATGACACGAGTCAACGTCGTCGCTCAACGTTTTTCGCTTTTAGCCGCAGGGCGTGGCGGCGATAGGTCTTTTGCCTACACTTTGCCTACACTTTGCCGGCAACAGCGGCAATAACAACGAGACGCGTGTTACGCTGGCTCTACATCGTGCATGAGACACGTGAAAGAAATGGTTCTCCTCGAGCATTTTCTCGTTTCGTTGGATATACATTCGATTGATACTATTTTTATCGTAATATCAAAAAATGATAAGTATGCATATAAGCAAAAAAGTGAATATAAAACCAAATACATTTATATTTATATGATGGAAACATATAGTAAAAGAAAATCTAAAATTTTTTCGTTTTTTTCATATAAATTCCTAATAAAATAATTTATTAATAATTCATTATTGAAACATCTTCAATCTAAACGCCCTATTTCACAGATGTGTCTTATATTTCTATTATTATTCTGATTCTATTTATTGCGTTTTCCTACTCTTCGCTTTACTAGAATGATTTTCATGATAGCGTGAAAGAAGCTTTAGAACCGCACATGTGGGTCGTGCACGATTCTAAAGTTGCCTTCAGCTGCGAGCCACGCTTCTCACTCATATGAGCGAATCGCTAATCTTTATCGTCTTCAACGAGTTGTCTTCGTTCTCAAAATTATTTCACGCGACAGGTGCGCGCGTTTATTATAAAAGCGGAGCATACGCGCCGCTAGATTTCGCATCCCGAAGATTCGTCGCGTCGAACCAGGACACAGATCGTCGCGCGAGTGCATCGGCACGTGTCGCGAGCGATGACACGTGACGAGTTCGATCCCGCGAACGACGATATCTCGCTACGCGCGGCGGATCGCGTGACTATGTATGGAGAGACAGCCGAGGTGCGTTTTGCAGCGAGGATGTCGATGAATTTTTTACAGAAATTGAAATATAAATGGCCGATTTGGCTGTATAAAGCGTACGCCGTGTATCAGAATTGTAAATGTCAAAATGCACAAGATTCGTTTTACCGATTTAAGTGTTTTTCGCACATGCAACATTTTGGCAAGCTTTACGTATTTTCCATAAGTGCAAATATTTTAAATATTTAAATATTTTAAATTATGCGGTAAACAACGAATTTTTTCATATATACGTACAGGGTGTCCCAGGTATCGTCCGTCAAAAAAAAACCATAAGTAGAGCTCGCTAAACTGAACTAAAAAGTCCTATACCATTTTGCAAACAACCACGTAAAATTTCGAGATATTAATTTAAAAAAATAGGCTAAGAAGCGCGCAATTGGCGTGATTAGGCAGTCGGCCATTTTAGCGAGGACGATGCGAAGTGATCGGATCGTATTTTTATGACATTTCCACGCGGTTTTGTAAGAAATTTTAATCACTTTCCAGTCAAATAATTATTTTTCAAATAAGGACCATATTGATTTTTAAATGTTAAAAATGGTTTTTATTTGAAAAATAATTATTTGACTAGAAAGTAATTAAAATTTCTTACAAAACCGCGTAGAAATGTCATAAAAATATGATCCGATCACTCCGCACTGTCCTCGCTAAAATGGCCGACTGCCTAATCACGCCAATTGCGCTCTTATTACCCAATCTTTTTTAATTAATATCTCGAAATTTTACGTGGTTGTTTGCAAAATGGTATAGGACTTTTTAGTTCAGTTTAGCGAGCTCTACTTATGGTTTTTTTTTTACGGACGATACCTGGGACACCCTGTATATCACATATAAATACACACACACTTATATAAAATAAAATATGAGTGATGTATTTTTCATTCTTAAAAATATTTTGTTAATTAAAAGAAATTAATATTGGATTTATCAAGGTACACGAGATTAAATTTAAATACGCTTTGATGTAACAGATAGGACAGTAATGTTTACTTCTTCGTTACCACAGTATTACACTTGTACCGTTACGTGCATTCGAAGGAAAATTATAAAATGAATGACGAAGCTGTGACCCCGGCCTTTAAATTTAATATCTTTTTATTTTATCGACTTCACAAATGCATTATATTATAATTGAACACAAAACAAAAACATGATATTAATTTTAATTCCGTATTGTGTATATTTTTTTTGTTTTATCGTTATAAACTAATTTTATAAATCTCCGTAGAAACCTTATCATAAGGACTTAAGCGTTATTCACATATATGTGTACGTTGCTAATTAAGCTTTATTACGCCAACGGGATCGCGGAAGCTCTACTATTCGATACCTTATCGCATCATGCGGTTCTTAATCCAATTTACGTCTCTCGTCGGGATCGAGACGATTCCCTTCGCTCGACGTAAACAAAAAAAACAGACACACACATACGCACTGCTACTTGGAGGAAATAGTCGGTTCGTAAGATCTCGATCCCGATTTTTAGACGTTCATCGTACGACATGCGTCGTCGTCGGCATGCAAATCGCGGAAATCGACGTGAGAGGAATCGCGTGAGGGGCGCACCTGTACATAGGTATCTTCAATTCTTTCGTTTCCCGCGAACGCCAGCAGCCTGTTGTTCGAAGAGGAAAGACGAGATCGAAGATCGGCAAAAATCCGCGCGATAAATCGCGGATCCTTTCGCGAGGAGACGCGCCGAGACGCGTCCGATTCGGCAGTTCAATGCGAACTGACCACGTCTCATTGCCATACCATGCTCCATTCCATTCCGCCACCGTTCCTTTCGGTCTTATTCCACGAGTATCTCTCTCTCCCTTTTTCCCTCTTACGAAGTGACTCCCTACTCGTGGTCCTTTTCGCGCTCTCAATCACTCGGACTTTCGTCGTGCCTGCTGCACAGCGGGTACTCGATCATTATCATCGCGATGCGTTTCGCTGGCAATTAATTAATTAATTAATTAATTAATTGTAAGGATAATTGCCGGGATATTCGGCGGAAAGGAAGGCACGTATTTCCAATCGAGAGAATAAAGTGTTTCATGAAACAAGGCGAATCGTATCCTATCAATTTACTATATGTGGACTAATCATATCTTATTAAAAATGAGAGATGTGATGTATATTATACATGACGTAATTTTTTTATTTGCCAAAGGATCAAAAAAAATTTTAATTAAATTAACACAATATATTTTTTATTTTAATTAAATTTTAATTAAATTAACACATTATATTTTTTATTTGCATCATGTATAATATTCATCAGAATACATTAGAATCTTCTGATATAACATGTAGCTTTCAGAAGTTTCTATATGTAAGTTTGTATATGTAGCTTTCTAATTTTTCAAATATACATATGTACATTTCTCGTACAAAAAATATTGTAAATCAAGCCTATCAAGCCTATCTAGCCTCTTTCTCAACGCACACATTTCTGTCAAATTATACCCGCATTCCGCCAAATTACGATCTAGTGTTCCAAGAGCAACGCTTCCGTCATCATTGCCCCTCGAGATGACCGATGATACATCATTTAATCAGCGTTGATGAATGTTATGAGAAATTGCCGCCGTTTAAGTAGCATTTGGACAATTTCACAAATTTTACACAGGGTATATAAACTTAAATATCTCATTTTTTTCGCGAAACTTAAAACAAGAATTCCAAGAACTTAACCCTTCTAATAGCGCAAACTATGACAATTTCTTATGGAACCGAGTGGAGTCGTAATTTTTCATGCGATCTTGGCCACGTTAAGTAGGTGGCTCTCTAAATCTCATTGCTGTTAATTTCATTTGCTAGATTGTTTGCCGGCTCGCGCGTTTGCATTCTTTGTTTTTTTTTTTTTTTTTTTTACGCGTCGCAACGCTGAACAGTCCTCTCTCGCCCGCCTGTCTGTCTGTCGCGCTCCAAATACCTGTTCGGCTCTACCCACCTGCCGTGATTATGGCTCGTGGCGTCCCACGTAAATCTAAGCGCGAATCGCGATGGGGGAACTTCGCGCTACCGTCGTGAGAATCCATTTTTCTGCTCGTTGCAATCTCCTTCCGGCTGCCCTCGATCAGTATCCTACATGCAAGAAATTGCACAGCTTGTTTTTTTTCTTTATGGATGACCGAAAAAGGCACACTGCCTCTTTTCTATTACATTCCAGATGGCTTAAAAATTTTTCTATCGTTACAAGAAATCCTGCGAATTAATAGAAAAAATGTAATATGATAAGATAGAATAAATAAAAAAGTAGATAATAATAGATCATTTTTAAGCCATATGCATATGAATGTTGCCAGAAAGAGTTTTAAAATATTTTCAAGAGTCCTTCAATTTTAATTGCACTTTAATAAGAGATGTTCGAATATAATCTCTTATTACACGATAATATTATAGTGAAAATTCGCTTTGATAATATTGCTTGCTAAAAAAAATACAAAAATATCAATTTGCATCTATAATTTTGTAATCATTAGAAAAAAATAATACATTTAATTATAATAATCTCTGTATATTCTACTATAAAAAATGAATTTAATTATTAAATATAAGATGTATATTTTTTCTAATTGAAAAAATGGCACAATTACATGGAAAATAAATCTAAATTTCATACTCCACGTAATAGATAATATCGATTCGCACGTGATAAATGACAACATCAATCGCTGTGTCATTAACGATCCCGGTAGAGATCGCGATCTGTTGATCATACGATTGTCACAACCTATCGACTTCACGTGTACTCACGGAGTTGCTCACGCGACACCACAGAGACGCTGTTGATCATCGCAGAATCAAAGATCGCGTTAGTGCTTGCTTTATAACGGCGATCGTATCGACAGGAACGAACGAACGCGGAACCACATGCGTCGCGAACGACAGTTCGCGCGAGACTGCCGGCCCGATGACGACGCATCGTCTTTAGCATTTGGCTTGGATGGGTAAAATGGACGAATGGATGGGTAAATGGGTAGACAGATTAATGGATAGACGCGTCCTCGCGACCGTAATTTTCGACATTTTAACATCAAGTATCTCTAAATGCGCGATTTTCAATTCTCTTCGTACGATTTCCCTTGACTTAAAATTTACTTAAAGCTGGCTGAAGATATTTCTAATCTCTTCCTAAGAATAAAAAAAGTATTTCTGTGTGAATTTTTTATTTTTCCATCGGATAAACGCGCCAATTTTATAAAAATATATATATATTTCTCTAGCAGACGGAATTTTGAGACTGAAATATATAAAGCGATGTAAAGTAAAAGTCTTTAGGTTTAGGTTTAAGTTTTAAGTTTTTAAGTTTTTAAGTTTTTAAGTTTGCAATATTTTAAGTTTTAAGTTTTAAGTTTTAGAGCTTTTGAATTTATGAGTTTTTGAGTTTTTCTTTTTAAGCTTTTAAGTTTTTTTTGTTTTTAGTTTTTAGTTTTGGTTTTATGTTCTCAAATTTTAGGAGTTTAAAAGTTAAAGTGTAGGAAAGAAAGAAAAGTTTAAGTTTAAGTTTGTTTCATGATTTCAAGATTTTAAGGATTTAAAGATTTAAAGATACAAAGGAATAAAGACTGAGTTTAGAGTGTATAGTTTAATAGTATGATAATATGGAATAAAATAAAATGAAAATAAAATGAATATGAATATAAATATAAGTATAAGTATAAATACTGTAAAGATTGATGTATTGAACAGGAAGTCTATCCTAAGCCGAAAGGCAAGGATTAATGGAAAATAAATAAATAATAATAATAATATATATATTTCTCTAGAAATGTATAACGTCAAGATATAAAATTATATATTTCTTTCTTATATTTTTAAAATTGATTCTACTCTGTAACAATTTTTATGTACAATTAATTAATTGAGCAAATGGTGCGCAAGTGCGATCGTTCGTTTGTTGATTATATTCTTGCCAAAGTGCAGTTAGACCTCCGCGTTGCATGACATAATGCGCATTTCTGGACTAGGCCGTGACATTGCATAACGAAAAGCATTAAATGCGTATCGTGATACGCAAGTAACGCGAGCTACCGACGCATCGGATAATAACATACATAGTGGTACACATTACGTCTCGTCATAATTACAGACCTTATACGAGCGGCCATGCATGCTTTATGTATGTGTCTATTAATTTTGTGCTTTTTAACGTGACGCAGCTCGATAGCAAACAAAGAGATAATAAACACGAAAAGAATAATCTTCTCTCTCAATTTAAAAATAATTCAATTATTTATAATCGATTAATCGAATCGCAAAGAACAATAAAAAATTCATATATTGTAATTTAATAATTTTCTGCTGATTCGCAATCGATTCTTTCTCAACTTAAATTTAAAATACCAAGACACATTCTGTGGGACGCAATAAAGATGCAAAATCCTAATATTCTAAATTAAAACATAACTTTGACGTCATAAAAATTTTATTCCCTCACGTTTAATAACTGAAATATTCAACTTTTTAACTCGTCACGTTTAATAACTGAGATATTCAATGCTGCAGAAAATGTTTTTAGAGAACACTGACTAATAAATTGATTGACAAGTTTATACCAATTATCATGATACAACATCCTGTGCCCATAAATGTTAATTTTATTAAAAAACATTATCAATGCTGCTTGAAACTAGATAAATATACTTTATTTCCGAAATCAAATTCATCGAAAATTCGTGCCATCTTTATTTATATTTGCCAAAATCAATAATTTCCGCAAAAATTGATGGATGCGGAAACGAACGAGGCAGAATGTCAAGGGAAACAAATAGAGCGTTTTGAGGTAGCACGTACTTCTTCACTAATGTGTGCGTGTATGTCGTCAGAAATGCAGTCATTTAAGAGCGACCAAGATAAATAGATAGAGGGAGAAGGAGAAGAGAAGAAAAGCAGGAGAAGGAGAAGACTGATAGAGACGAGGAGGGCCTCGTCGTCGTCGGCAATGAGCGAGAGACCTTGACGGCTCGAAGAGCGCTACCATTTTCGCAGGGCGTAGTAGCGAATTGACGCAGGTGTGGACTGACCGCACGGTATCATAGGTCACGAAAAGGACACGCGAAAACGAAGGATGTGTATTTTTTAACGGGGAAAAAAAAATTGGAGTTTGATCGCAAGATTCGATCTTAAATTCGATTCGTAGAAAAATTTGTAAGATTCGTCAAAATTCGACCATAAATTCGCATTTAGCTACTCGACTAAATCGACCCCGAGTGTCTTTCAATACGTAGAGAATTATTTTTCTAGTTAATTATTTTCTATAAAACGTAATGCAATTTTTTTAGCAGTTTTTATGTGACTTTCCGGAAGTGACAAAATTGACAATGATTCTTTGTGGATGATTTATTAGAGTGATTAGATGATTTATTGTGTATGTATGTAGCACTTTTAACGAGGGTAAGGAAAAAACGATGTGTGCTCACATTTTTCATTTTATCAGCATAAAATAATTGATTCAAAAAAATGATTATATTGGACTTATATAAATATATAAATAAACATATTTTTAAATAAATCTTGAAGAGAAATATACGGAAGATTTTCAGGAATCTATATTTTTCTACCTATTGCGAGCAGAAATTGAATTCAATTTTGGGCCACCCCCGCGAATTGTGCGTCATCCTGTAACACGCGTATAGTTTTATGCCAAACTAGAGCGCGCCGTGCTAAAGATAGGTCGTTGCAGGCAGGAATCGGTGTGCATCCACTACCGGCACAGGGAACAAGGGCGACCTTGGCCTTACGAGCTTATATAACGAGGAAGCAGCTGATTCACAGCTCAGTCGTTTCGATCTATCGACGCGACGTGACTTGTCAGACAAATCGCATTTTCAGTGATTTCTCTCTCGTAGTACGACTCCATCGATCTTTATATCGATTCCAATATGAAATGCCTTTCGAGCACTCTCCGCGAGGCTAAAATGCATTAGTGCGTCTTGCCAACTCGTTTGTTTCAAACACAGAAATACCTAAAGTTAAATATTTCTTCGCGTGCAAATCGGTTAGTTAGAAGTGCTTTTCGCACTCGATTTTCTCTATTCCTCCCGGCAGAAATAATATTCGAGACTTAGAACTGATTTTATTTAGTCGGAAGTTTCCGACGTAGTGGAAACGTGACCGAGAGAAAATGCGAGCGATAAAAAGAGCGATCGGGAAAATAGATGCCATTAAAGGAGCGCGCGCACCGCTTCGACCGATCGAACGACCGCCGACCGCGGTGGAGGGGTCGTCGCCGCGGAAAATCAACTCTCTTCTTGGCAGAAACGGAATGGCCAGCCCACGGGTGGCAGTGTCGCCGGCGGCACGATAGATCGCGAGACTCTTCCGCTTTTTTGACAGATGCGAGCGTCAGTGCCGCGTGACGCGTCGAGTGAGAAAATCGATACTGTTTACGACAGACATTCGCGGTGAGTCCGAAACGCAAATTACGAAGGCGGTATTTCGCATATCGATTCTTCGGAGATGGATGTTACGATTTGCGCGAATATATTTAACAATAAATTTCTTTCATTTTTTAGACTTTACTTTAGAATCTTTCATTATGTTTCGTCTAAAGTCCTTTTTTTAATAATTATTGTTGTGGGTTAAATGAGATTTTGCGATCTTTGATGAATTACGTACATGATGCAGGAATGATAATGAACGTTAAATTTAAAAAAAAAGAATTGAAAAGATACTTGAAAACAGAAGGAATCGTGATTTCCTATTAATTGTGTGTTAAAAAACAAGGTTTAATCAATTCTCTCGACCTTGGTTTTCTTCGTTATGGTCATGCATAAGAGACTCACATCTGCTATGCAGACTGAGCTATTAGATATGCGAAAAATCTAACTCTTTTTAGTACGCTACAAACATCGTTAATGTCAAGTTCGCTAGATAAAATATCCCGAGCTACGCATAAAGTACTGATAAAAGTCGGATTATATCAAAACAAGTTTGAGGATACACACATGAAACGCAATGGATTGCGACACGACGAAAATTTGGCATTAGCCACGTGCACGACGCACTTTTAACACATTAGATTTATTCTCTGACTGTGACATCATCGCGAAATTCGTTATAATCGGTGCGAATAAATTTAGCTTATAATAATTTATTTACTTGTCATTTATTC
This sequence comes from Camponotus vicinus, assembly GCF_025532165.1. Taxonomy (NCBI): domain Eukaryota; kingdom Metazoa; phylum Arthropoda; class Insecta; order Hymenoptera; family Formicidae; genus Camponotus; species Camponotus vicinus. The sequence continues at coordinate 11,801,151 of NW_028141978.1, read as the reverse complement.
TATTATTTTATGCGTATTAGAAATATTTTTTTTCCGCATTTTAATATCGAAATTAACATTTCTTACTTTTTTAGGATTAAAAAGATTTCGGCGAACATAAAAACGACCGGACAAAATTACGCAGTACGAGTTTCCAGGTAAAGGGATATTTATTATTTCGATATATTATTTCGATATTACTAAAATATTGAAACTTTACTTTTCTGAGTATATGTGCGTGCGTGTATCAATTATTAAACAATGTATAATAAGTTATGTTAAATGATTATAATTTTAAAATGTATATTATTAGTTTATTTAATAATATAAATATAACCAAATAATTTATATAAGCATTATCAATTTATCAATTTATTTAATTTAACGAGAAATGTGTTTTTGAAGTTTCAAATATTATTACATTTCATTACATTAGTTTTATTTTCACATTTATTCTTTTATATATAATTTTCACTTATATCTTAATTAGTTTATATATTAATTAATTGCTATTTACACGTTTATTTTTATGTATAAAACGTATCGGTTTGAATATAATTTTGCGACTCGATACCATACTAACGATAAATTCTTTCAGGTGACCTAGTGACACTGTGACACGAGGAAGGATGTTCAATTCGATATTGCTGCTTTGGGCGTTGGTCGGTCTAATTGGCCGAGTGCACGGCAAATGCAGCTTAGCCCCGATCGCCGACAACGAACGGTCGATCGCCTACGTGTGTATCCACGGCGACCTGAGCGATCTGGATGAACTGTCCGACGAGACCGAGTGGATCGAGTTCTCGGTGTCGCGCTTCTACGCGATCCCTAACGACGCGTTTCTCCGATTCCCGAATCTCCGTCGCTTGTCGTTCTACAATTGTCACGTGAACGTCATCGAACCCGCCGCGTTTCGCGGCCTGCATCGACTCGACTGGCTGACATTCCACGGCACGAGGATCCACGCGGCGAGAGCCGCGTGGTTTCGCCACCTACCGAATCTCAGGCGATTGATCTTGGATAGGTAATCATTCCTTGCAATTTAATATTATTAGGTAAAGCCAGACCGAGGATGGCATTCGAATATGGGAATAAACAAATTAATTTCATAAAAAAATCCACCATATACAGGGTAGGCCATTTTAATCTACGCACTGAAATATCTCAAAATCCATAAGTTTAAGACAAAAATGTTTCAGACAAAAGTTGTATGGCTTCGAGGAGGCCATAAGAGGGTACCATTGGTTTGACCTTGAAGAGTTATTTGAAAGTCACATGAAGGTCACCTTCAATTTCTTAAATGGAACCCCCTATTTTTTATTGCATATTCTTGTAGCTTATCTCGAGAGCTTTCCAAAACACTATAATAAAATATGTTTCCCTTAAGTACTTATTGAGTTATAAGGCTTGAAATCATTTCTTAATTTTACATAAACCGTAAAATATTTTGTAAAATATTCATTTTTCGATTATCTTACCTTAATACTTTTATGTACAAAATAATGAGAGGAATCATTTGGTGTAAAGAAAACACATAGTTGTTTCAAAGAAAAAATATGTAATTTGCAATTAACAATTACATATTTTTTCTTAAAAATAACTATGTGTTTTCTTTACACCAATTGATTCCTCTCATTATTTTGTACATAAAAGTGTTAAGGTGAGGTAATTGAAAAATGAATATTTTACAAGATATTTTACGGTTTAGGTAAAATTAAGAAACGATTTCAAGCCTCATAACTTGGAAAGTACTTAATGAAAACTAACTTAATTATAGTGTTTTGGAAAGCTCTCGAGATAAGCTACAAGAATATGCAATAAAAAATAGGGAGTTCCATTTAAGAAATTGACGGTGACCTTCACGTGACCTTCAAATAACTCTTCAACGTCAAACCAATGGTACCCTCTTATGGCCCCCTCGAAACCATACAACTTTTGTCTAAAACATTTTTGTCTTAAACTTATGGATTTTGAGATATTTCAGTGCGTAGATTAAAATGGCCTACCCTGTATATGTACAAGTAGAGAAGGTGTTGAATATTTTATTATTCTTATCAATCAGATTTTTTTGCAATGTTTTTTGCCTATAATATTCGATTGCCACGTTCAATTGATATAAATCGTCATCGTTGGCCTTTCGAGAAACGTACGTTATATTTATCAAATTCGAGAACACCGTAAATCGAGGGCAGCTGCAGCGACTTATGTAAAGCGTCTTACAGTGTGTTATATATTCGATAATGTCGATGACCCAGTTACTCGCCGTACCATTGCACACGTGACGTCACCCGCTATCCGAATATCAACGATTAGAAAATAATTAGGATTAGTAGAACTTGTGGAATTAAGATTACGCCTACGCACGTCTTGGATTACATCATAAGCTCAGCATCGATCGCGTTACTCTCAGACTCTCAATTATTAGAAACCTTTTGGATTTTTTTTTAATTCTAACATCCTCGAATATTTGAGATTTTAAATTTCGGATTTTTAGCGCAAGGACTTAGATCTTGGAATTCCTGCATCTTGATGTGCCATTGTGTCTTTCCATTTTTTTATTAATTTCGAGATTCTGAAAAATAAATACATTCAGTACATGCAGTACATAAAGCACATTCGCATTCTCATTTCAGATGTGGTTTGGTGCACATCGAGCCCGATGTTTTCCGTACATTACCGCGAGTGGAGACTCTAGACCTGCGCGATAATGACCTCGATTGTCTCTCGGTGGAGGAGCTGTCGCATCTGACGATGCTCAGGACCGTGCGCATCGATGGCAACCCGTGGTTATGCGAGTGTCGACTGAGAATGGAGAAGTTTTTCCACGACAGATCGATCGTTCAGGAGATCGAATGCAGAGTTCGACCGAAGATTTGCACCGTGTACAAAATTCCGCAATGCATGACGCAGATCGATATCCCGCTCCCATCTCCAATGATAACCATCGAGCCGATAAGCAGTCACGAGGTGAGATAATCTACTTTATATTTACAATGGTATTTCTAGTAATGTGACAATTTGAATTGTTATTCTCTTTTATTCTTCTCCTTTCTTATACTTAAGAAATTTTTTTATATACAAATTAACATATTAATTTATATATTAATTAATATTATTCCAGCCAACTTTTGTGATTAAAGCAAATTTAAATTGTTTACGCAGTAAATATTGCAAATTTAAAATTTTTGCATTATAGCATGAGAGAAAGAGAGAGAGAGAGAGAGAGAGAGAGAGAGAGAGAGAAAGATAAACTGCAAACTTGTTGATGAATGCATTTTTTTATTAATGCGCACAAACAGATCAAATTGTAAATATGTAGATATAGTCGTACTCTGGATATAATATCTGTATTGAAAATAAGGCAATATGTGGTTAGAATCAAGTTGCGTTGTTTTAAATATCGTGTTTCAGGGAGTCGAGAATAAAACAGAAACTCTTCGATCGTAATTGCGTACCTAATAATATCGCACAATGATCATCTTTATTACTGTGATTTCTATCACCTAAAAAGGCAGTTTATCATACATATCGCGAAAGAAAGTTCAATGCGTGACGATAGTTAATTAAGATTGCAATTGCGCGTCTAATGACCGTATAATATTGTTACTCTGTGCTTTAATTATTGATATTATCTTATACGTGAAAGTAAGTTTGACGCATACATTGCAGTTATTGAAAAATATCAGCACAACGTAACATAGATGATGAAAAATTATCGATAATATTTAATTAGAAACATGAATATCGTTTCATAAAAAAGTGGATTCATCAAGATTATATTGCAATCATTATATATGATGTAAAAATTATATATGTTTCAATTCTTTTTTCTTTTGTACTTTAAATCATTTTTGTTGATTTAAAAAATAACTGCCATTTTTAAAATTCCAAAAATTTGAATTTGCTGTCAAAAAAATATTGTAGATATTTCATAAAACAGGAGTGAAAATTCGCATTTGATACATACAATAATGATCCAATGGCTAGTTTCAAGACAAATAAGATTATAATTTCCCATGATTTTCAATAACTTTCCATGGTATTAATATGTTAATTAAGCTAATATAATTTTTCACTTTCTTTCTCCTTCCTTCCCTTTTCTTTTTCACCTCTTTCTTCTGTGAATTACATCATTATTATGTATCACGAGTATTTTTTCTCTCTCTCTCTCTCTCCCTTCTTTCCTCTGGAACGCTATCCTAAAACGTCTAAAAAAATAATTATTCGCTCCTCCTCTCACGAGGAAAAATTATAATGAGCTCACCTTATCGGAGGACGAAATCGCGCTCTCAGCAGCGCGAACCCTCGGATATCTTCGAGCATTGTTATCTTCTTTGGACGGTTCCTTTCGAACACCAGCAGCGACACGTTGGTTCGCTCCACGATCGCCGAAAATGACACGCGACATATAATCGATGCACTGATACACGCGCGAGTAGGAGAATGTTTATTCTATCACTCGATGCACTTTGCATCCGTTCCAAGAAAAATCAAGATGCGCGACGTATGGCGGGAGCGCGAATCACGCGATCGGCGACGCGGTTATTACTACTGTGCGTCACCTCCCCCCTCACTTTTCAGCCGGTTATCAGCCGGCACGCGATTTCCCTTGTGCCGCCGACAACTGTCACGACGAATCACAACACGAATCCGACACGCAATTACGTAACGCACCGAAAATTACACTGGTATTACGCGGAAATGCAAACCCCTTCGTTTTGTCGGACGTGAGGGAAGCACGGAAATGTTTATCGCTCGATTCGAACGCGAAGATTCGGTGCGACCGGTCACGTGACCCGCGAAGCCGTCGCTGATTGGCTCACGAATTGCGCGCGTCGCTGATTGGCTCACGAATTGCGCGCGACGCGCGATCTATGTGCAATCTATAATACGAATCACATTAAAAACATCCGCGCATCAACAAGATTATCGCGTTATCTTCCATCTTCGTAATAAATCTATTGCCGATTATCGTCGATAATTGAAACTCGAAAGTCCGTCAATAATGGGAGAGCAGAGTTTAAGCGCCAGAGTATCTGACAATCGGAGAATGACAGTTGATAAAAGAAAAACGAGCTTGCCTCACGTCATGTCACATTCGCAAATCAATCTTCAGAATCTCAGGTATCTTATGTTTCTCACTTGTCTTCACAGGAACGTCCCGGTAACCGCTTCCAGACGAGCGCGCTGACGTCGCTGGACCGCCTCCCGGACACGACTACTTGGCTGGAGATCACGGGGTTGGAGATCGATCGTATACCCGCGTACGCGTTCTTTCGCTTCGGCAACAGCCTCCGCGGCCTGGAACTTCGCGATTGCTCGATCGGCGCGATCGAGCCGGGCGCGTTTGCCGGTCTACATCAGCTGCAACGGCTGACGCTCGTCGGCAACCGGCTGCCCGCCGTCGCCGCTCATTGGTTCGACGATCTCGTCGCGCTGCGCCGATTGGTGCTCGCCCGCAACGGCATCACGCGCGTCGAGACAGGCGCGTTACGTCCGTTGGCTGGCAGTCTGCGCCATCTCGACGTGCGATACAATCGACTGCGCTGCCTGTCGGTTAACGAGCTGGCGTACCTGGAGCACCTTGAGCGTCTCGACGCCGTCGGTAATCCGTGGTACTGCGAGTGCCGCAGGAATCTGCAAAAGTTCCTTATCGATCATAACGTGGGATTCGAGATTACCGATAGGTGCTACGAGGAGGACGAAGTCATCGTCGAGCCGACCGATGGGGAGCAGCAGCCAGACGTAAGTGGCGATTTGATCATGTTCTCCGAGAGAAAATGCAAAATATTTTTCGCAAGTTTTATTTCAAGAGAAAAAAAATAGCGCAGCATAAAAAATGTTGCCGAAAGTAATATGCAAACAGTAATGTGTAAAGGTAAAACTTCTTCTTAGAAATTATTTAATTTTTCTATGAACTCTTTCTCTTTAAAAAAAGTTTATATGATTCATAATCGAGTAGAAAAAATCCTTAATATTTGATAACCAAAGTTAATTATTTTTATTTTAATTTCTTCATTTTTTATGTATGATACATACAATATATTCCCTTTTGATCTATCTTTTATATTTATTATATTTTTTTAATAAAAATAGCTACTAGAAAAATTTTTTCAAAAAATCCTATAATTTTATTTCATACTAAAAAGTAGTAAAATGAAAATAAAATTCTAGAGATGACTTGTTAAACATTCTTTTAATACAAAATATTTCTTTTTAGATCGAGACAACTACCGGCCAGGTGCGCTGGATCTCCTTCGATCAAACTCTGTATGACAAAAATATAACCGTAGTAAGACCGACGGTCGAGATACACACGGAGAAACCGCCGTTTCACAGAGGTACTTGCATGCAAGACAGGATGCAAACATCGCGGCAAGTTTTTACTTGCAGCGGTATTATTTCGCTGAAGGAATTGGACGTTATACCTCATTCGGCCCACACTATCCGCATCACCCTCTCGACCCTGAAGACGATCCCGACTCGAGCGTTCGCCCGCTTCGACGGCTGGCTGTCCAGGCTGGAATTACGCGACTGCGATATCGAAACGATCGAGTATCGCGCCTTCATCGATTTGTACAACTTAAACTACCTGTCGTTGCATAACAATCAATTGAAATCGGTGACATCCGAAGCGTTGGAAGGCCTGACGAATCTGCGACACTTGGATCTCTCGCGAAATCACATTTACCGAATCACCAACGAAGTGTTTGATATATTGCCGCGATTGTATAGCCTCGACATCTCCGAGAACAACATGAACTGCTTCGGCGTGGAACATATGGCACATAAGGTGCCGCATCTACATTCTTTCAAGGTGTCGGGCAATCCGTGGAGTTGCCTGTGCGGTTCCAAGCTGGTCAGTTTCTTGGATTCCCGCGGGATACCGTACAACCGTGAGACTCTGATCAATGCGGATGATTGTTATATCACGGGAATGCCTGGAATCCCACCCACAACGACGGTGACCACCTCGAAAACGACCACGACCGAGCCACCCTCGATAGATATTTACGACGAGAAAATTCAGGGTTCTTGCACCAAACTTCTCGATTCCGCGCAACCGCGGTATCGTTGCGTCGGCGGCAATCTGTCATTGCTGAAGAGTATACCGCACAATGCTGTCGCCATCGAGTTCCACGAGGGACATCTTCCTCGTCTTCCAGTCGGCTCTCTTTACAATTTTCGAAAATTGCAGGAACTCATCATCAGGAACAGCGACCTCAGGACAATCGAGCCCGGCGCTTTCAGGGGTCTAGACTCCCTAGAGCGGCTCACCATCCAGGATAATCCATTGACGTCGATCGAGGCGGAGTGGTTCAACATAGAGCATCTCGAGCGATTGGATTTGCGCGGTAACTCGATCCGCTACATCGCACCAGGCGCCTTCCATTACTTGCACAAACTTGTCTACTTGAATCTCGAGGGCAACGATCTGCAGTGCATCTTCACCAGCGATTTGCAAAGCATGCAGCATCTGCACATCGTCGAATTCGCCGGCAATCCGCTCAAGTGGCGTTGCCGCATGGATCTGGAGCAGTTTCTCGAAACGCGGAAGATCAAGTTCGTCCGGGTGGAGAATTCGTGCGAGGGTAAGGAGATCATGAGGAACCTTCTGTACGAGAATCGGACCGCCGAGCCTCTAGAATGTCCACCTGGCTGCTCGTCGGCGAACAAAATCGAGCGGGAAAAGAGTTTGACATTGTTTATAACGTTTACATTATTCTTCGCAATAATGAATGCATTAACTCCTTTCGCGTAAAGGTAAGAATTTTAAGTGTAGTAAAATGGCCTTCGAAATATATTAGAGTCCTCCGATTTATGGCGATTATTTTCACCATAATATTCCGCAATCTTTTTTAAACTCGTACTGATGCAACATACTTAGAAGAAAATTAGTTTGCAATATTTATTGATAGTTTTTTTATACGAAAAGAGATAAATAGTAAAATAATTAAATCTTCAAGATTTCGTAAAGTACAGTTAAAAATATAATGTAAAAATGAATTATGGAATAATTAATTTTTCATCACAATAAAAAGAGTGATTAAAGACTTTTTTAAATTAATTTATATTTGTTATTTATATTTGTTATTTACAAATGTGGCTATTTATATCTAGAAGATATTTATCTAATAATAAAGAAACATATTCGATCATATTCTGCCATAAATTGAAAATTACGCGTTGAGTAATTTATCAAACCAAGAAATGTTTTGATAATATATGCACATGGAATGAAGAAGTTGGCGATTGATAAAGTTTCTTGAAAGGAAAGTATTTTTACAAGAAAGTAGAGAGAGATAGAAATGTGGTATTGTTAATGTTGTCAATGCAATGTGTTCATACATGAAAACGCTTAAACTAATAAATATATATATTTATTTAATGCGCGAATGCACATATATTTAAATTTAATCTTTTTAGAATCTCTTTAATATTGTATATTGGATATAATACCGTACGTAGGATAACGCTTCTCGATCTCTAGTTAGATTGTTAGATTGCTTAGACTGTTAATACTTTTTTGTCGCATATGACGCGGTTTGATTGGAATTGTTGTTATTAAATGCATCACGATGAGAATATATAATATAAAACATCAATTTAATTATTGCTGAAATTATTGCCGAAAGGGACCACCCATACATGACCATCTCTTAAAGGTGAAAAAAAAAGTTACATGTTATGCAAAGTTTATACATCAACGTGAACGTAAAACATTCACGTGCCATAAAGATGCGTGTTAATGCGACGTTAAGATATTTCTTACTTGTGTTCATTTTATTATGAAAAGAAAATAATTGTATATATAATATATTTATTGTGAGAATTGTGTAACGATGAGCTATTTGCTACTAAAATACAAGAAGTATTAATAAAAACTTATTTTGTGCAATTGTGATTATTTATTTTATTAATTATTTTTTATTATCGCATTTACATGATTTGATTTATTTTAATATATTATAATAAGAAAAATTATAATATATAAGTATTAGATATAATCATGTAAATTCACTTCATATACTAACTAGAAGGTGGAGGTAGCAAGTAGCCCGGCTAGCTCAGTCGGTAGAGCATGAGACTCTTAATCTCAGGGTCGTGGGTTCGAGCCCCACGTTGGGCGAGTTTACTTTTTAGTCCTCTTCAAGATAATTTTTTTAGTAATAAATCAATCTATTAAATATCTATGTAAAAATATGTTATAATTAAATTTTGATAAAAGTAAAAAATCGCCAGAGAGAAGATATTTTAAAAAAGATGAACGAATATTTTGCTGAGTGTATGTTATAAAATTTGACAGAGAATTGTCAAACAATACATAAAATTATTGAATACTTATATATATATACATATATAGAAAAAAAAAAGAATCTTGAGAAGCAAAAAAGTACACCTAGCAGAACGTGGTTTCGATCCACGGACCTCTGGGTTATGGGCCCAGCACGCTTCCACTGCGCCACTCTGCTTGTTGTCTGAACGTTTTTTAAAGTTTCGTAATAAATGTTTCGGTAAAAAATATAGAATAATCATGATTTATTTCTATTATTTTTAACTTTAATTCAACACAAATTAAATTATGGTATATATTATATACCCACAAAATATATAAATATAAAAATATATAAAATAATAAACCATATAATAATTTTATCTTCCTATGTATGCGCATGTGTGTGTACATAGCAATTGTTATACTAATTTATATTAGTGTAGCAATTGCAAATAAAGAAATAAAGCGTGTATGTATGTGTATAAAAATGAGACAATTACTCCTTTTCTATCTTCTATATATTTTAGAATAATTTTAAAACATATCATTATTTTACTTATTTGACAACTAATTTAAATGCCACTCTAATTTAAATTAATTATTTATATTATTCCATTTATTACTTATATTATTCCATTATTCATTTAAAAACTGCATGTTTTAATTTTTCCTTGTTTTACAGGTACATATAGAAGGCAGGTAGTCGCTCTATTCCCATTCATAGAGAGACAATCGCAGTTGAAAAGCGATCTTTTGTCAAAGAGGTCTCAGCAGGTCTCGGGTAACGTGCACTTCTATCAATATAAATCACCAGTTCGTCTTGTGACTCAGCCCGGTGAGGCAGCAGAGCTATAAAACGTGATTCAACAGGCACGAACTTGTACATTCGCCGACCGGGAATGCCTGATGGTTCTCCGGATGCCACGTCTGCATTGTACGACACGTGCGAGTACAGAACAATCGATAAACAGACGTTAATGCAATCACGGAGGAGGTCACGCGTACGAACGTAATACGTACGAACGTCATATATCGGAGGCTACATTTTTTCGCAATGTTCCTGCGTCATATTGACAAATGTATAGGATGAAAATTTATCGTTCGTATTTGATTCACGCTCGAAAGCCTAGCGTTTTATACCGTATTTGTAAAGCATAAGAGATAAGCGCACAGGAATTTAAGTGTCGGTAAGTTAAATTTTTGATAACGCGGAAAGATATTTCGTTGGCAATCATCGCGAGTATGTTTCCGCGAATCGTGTTGTCATGAATAAACATGCAAGTCGTTTTTGTGCGCGTCTATCATACTGAAATCTAATTCCACCGAGATTATAACAGCATTGTTGAAGTTTTCGAGCGGTCTAATTTCGCGCGCTTTAAGCAAATCTTTGAATCAATTAGAGAAATTGAACAAGACAATTGGAAATTGGTTATAATTTACAAACTTGATATACATTATAATCGCGTTCATTCAATCGTTACGCGATTACGAGTTATAAAAATTAAATTAAAAAATGTCAGTATAAAGAATAATGCGAATGATGCTAAAATAGTGACATAATTCACGCTAATTTCAAGAATTAACGCTTCTAAAAGTACAGGGTGTATCAGAGCGACCATAACAGCAGTTTTTTGAGGAAGCTAAGCATTTTAGAGAAAAATGTTTCATACAAAAGTTGTAGGGCTTGAAGGAGGCCATCAGATGGTGGCAATGATTTGATCTTGGAGAGTCATTTGAAGGTCACGTGGAGGTCACCGTCAATTTCTTAAATGGAACCCCCTATTTTTTATTGCATATTCTTGTAGCTTATCTCGAGGGCTTTCCAAAACACTATAACAAAGTATTTCTTTATTGAGCAATTTTCGAGTTATGAGGCTTGAAATAATTTCTTAATTTTACATAAACCGTAAAATATCTTGTAAAATATTCATTTTTCAATTATCTTACCTTAATACTTTTATGTATAAAATAATGAGAGGAATCAATTGGTGTAAAGAAAACACATAGTTGTTTCAAAGAAAAAATATGTAATTTGCAATTAACTATTACATATTTTTTCTTAAAAACAACTGTATGTTTTCTTTACACCAATTGATTCCTCTCATTATTTTGTACATAAAAGTATTAAGGTAAGATAATCGAAAAATGAATATTTTACAAGATGAATATTTTACGGTTTATGTAAAATTAAGAAATTATTTCAAGCCTTATAACTCGAAAAGTACTTGAGGGAAAAATATTTTATTATAGTGTTTTGGAAAGCCCTCGAGATAAGCTACAAGAATATGCAATAAGAAATGGGGGTTTCCATTAAAAAAATTCAAAGTATTTTTTATGTGACCTTGACGGTGCTATTCAAAGTCAAACTGATATGATCATCAAATAGGTTATTTTAAGCCCTACAACTTTTGTATGAAACATTTTTCTCTAAAATGCTTAGGTTCCTCAAAAAACTGCTGTTACGGTCGCTCTGATACACCCTGTATATGCTCGGAAAATAAGCCACACTGTACAGTGCTGCAGAATCCTTTCTTCATAACTTCATCAACAAAGCATAGATGGCGGTGCTGGCATCGTTTATTGCGGGAAATCAAATAAACGGGCCTTCGGAGTATCGATTTGCGCTTCGGAGCTAATCTAAACTTGCCTTGACGAGAATCTGAAAAAAGGCATTCTTCTTTCAATCGAATTAATTATACCGTTCCATTTTCCTTTTCAGTTCTATCTCCGTCACGATCGAACCCGAGCAGCGCTGTTACTCGCTGCCTCAAGTAGCGCGACGTGACTGTTCGCGGAACGGATAGCGACGACCATTTTCGAGAAGGTGACGCAATCGATGACACATTTCGACGACGTAGGTCGTCGTGCGTCGTCAGCGTGCAATTTGAATCGAACATACGGAACATAAATTTTTCCGGATGCGCAATCTCAAGCCGCCGAGATCGAAGTCCGCTTCGCGGATCGGCGGAGTCCAGATTCCCTCGAGAGTATCGGCGCGCCGATACTTCCGCGGACTTTAGTCCGCTCGTAGGTCGGGCGAAAGTCGCCAGCTGGTGAGAGCTATTTTGAACGGCGACGTTGCCACGTCTGCCTCTCGTCGTCCTGCGATCGAACAAGTTCAAACACGTGCCCCCATGTTTTGCTCGCTCGGCGTAGAGATAACTGCGAGGCGAAACGACGCGGCTCTTTTCATCTCCGGCCCGTTCGCTCTCGTCGTTCTTGGGCTTTTTACACGCGCGCGGCCAGTCCCCGTCGTCAATGAGGTCGCCGTTGCGCTGAAATTTCTGTCCCATTCCCTTCGCAATCGCGTCAAGTACCGTTGAAAACGGAAGGGCCGCGTAAACCTGCGATAAACATATACATACAAACAGCAGTATATGATGTACTTCGCGCGATATCGATTAAAAATATCAAATTTTAACTTGGATGCGAGACGCATCATGTATAAAATATCGGGCATGCAACATCGGTGCGATTTCGAATCGCGCGACTCTGGACAATTTTTCCAGATGCGTCATTCCTGGTCGCAATCGGCTGAGCTGGACAAGAAATCAGGTTGCTGCTCACGGCAACAGCGGCAGAGGGCAAAAGGAAATGCGGCAACGTAGCGCGACTGCGTGAGCGGAGATGCGCGGCATGAATAGCACCGACATCTGACAGGCCACCGCATCGACGCGCGGGGGGGGGGCGGGGGGGATGGCGGGAAGGAGGATCGGCGGCTTGACGTGGGGCGACAGGACGGAGAGAGAGAGAGGAGGAAAGGGAGGGGGGTAGAGTTTGTCGACTGGCGAGCGCGCGCGGGGGAAGGGACGCGGAGAAAAGTTTCCGCAGCGGTGGGGACGCTGCCGAAGGTGCGGCGCGACGACGGGGACAGGGGAGGCGCGCCGCCGGCTGGTCACAGCCGTAACATAACCAAGGTAATGTTACTGGATGAGAGCTGCCGCCCGCGGGGACCTTTTGAAAATTTTGTAAAACACGCTCCGTGTTTTTTCTCCAGTCTTCGCGTGTCTTAATGGCCGATTTTAATTTCCCTTTTCCCCTTTAAACGATGTAAAAGGTCGACCTGCGCACTTTATGCCCTTGTTTCTAAAAAAAGCGAATATATGTTTATGCATAAGCATGTGGAAAAGAAGGAAAGATGAATGTAGAAAGTGCAAATTATCTTCACAGAAATCTTTAGGTTCGATATTTCTCGACACGTTTGTTTTCCAACGCGAGTTTTTATCCGAAAATCGAGTCGCGGGAGAATCGAGCGAGTCGGATAAATAAGGGAAAAAAATGAATTTGAACTTATCGATAGGTGAGAGGGTCCCCTCGAGGGGCGACGCGCCTCGACAATGATTCGAAATAAAGATCAGAAGCCACGCTTAATCGGTAGATAAATAATTATCGCGGGTAAATCGATTTCGAGCGATACGCGATAAATTATTCTGCGTTTCCTCCTTGAGACAAATCGGTAATTTATATACATATCGGTTCTCTCGAACAGACATTAGCGACATCATAAATATTGTGCTTTATTTTTTCCTTTACACACCTCTTATTTTCGAAATTTTATCGTTATTTGACGCGAGTATAAAAAAAACTTGGGTACGAAACGCAGGAAAAGTTTCTTTCGAGGTATCTCGTGTTTGTCACGTACACGTGCTTTTCGAAACGCCAAAATAAATTCCGCCCGCATCGTCCTTTTATATACATCGTTGTAAACGAAGTCTAACGTCCGCGAACTTCACAAACTTCAGAAACGCGCTCTTATCTCCTTATTTATCTTCGGTGCAAAGCGCATTTCTAACTCGCTGTCTTACTGCGACCAATTAGAGGATTGCTAGTGGGGGAGGAAGCACGTGGCAACCGAGTAATTGGACGTAATGAGAAAGCAAACTGGAAATATATCGTTGCGAGACATGGGCTCGAGAGAGACCTAAAGTCCGCATCTCGTGCGCGATTTATTCCGCCGCGTCTACTCTCGATCAACATCCCGGACGGCTGACTTTCAAGGCTCCGCGACGCGCGACGAGGCTTTTAAAAGCGAGCGCGTGAGAGATCGTATACGCGCTTACGTTTATCCTTCGCCAACACAATCCCCGTTTCTTTACAAACGCTCACGGCAGCAAGGATGCAACGTCGATCGCGAGGGAATCGCGATCTCGCCCTCTCGCCCGCGATAAGAGGCGCGGGCGGAGATCACTCGTAATGACAGATCGCGATCGCCGTGTTCGAAAACACGCGCGTGCATTCCAAAATCTTCCGCTCTTTAGCCGATCCTCGAAAGAAACGTTGGCCGCGCTCGTATCGGTGAAATCGTACTGGACGAGAGGGGCGGGGCGCGCGGAGGAGGGGCCAGGGAATGCGCGTACGCGTGTGTGTGCGCGCGCGAGGTCGCGGATAGGCGGGGAAGGGGGAGAGGAAATTCCCCTCGCGCGTCTCTCGTCGACTCGAATCCCCCCCCCCCCACCGCGTCGCCCTCGTCGTCGACCGCAACGTCACCGTTCCCCGCTCTCACGGACTGTGCGGCGCGCGCGGACCTGCCCAGTAAATGCGAGGCTTCCGTTCGGTGTTTGTTGTACGTACGCGCCAGTGAGAGAGTGTTCGGGTTATACGGTCGTCGTACGCGACAGTTGCACGTATCTCGGCGACGTCGTCGTCGTTGTTACCGAACGGATCATCTTCCGGGCGTCGTCATGCCGCTCAGTATCGGTGTTAATCTGCGGGTGACCGGCCACTGTAATCAGGGCGGCCGCAAATACATGGAGGACATGTTCTGCGTGGCGTTCCAACCGACTCCGGACGACAAGGATCTCGAGTACGCGTTCTTCGGGATATTCGATGGGCACGGTGGCGGGGAAGCCGCGACCTTCGCCAAGGAACATCTCATGGACAGCATCGTCAAGCAGAAGAACTTTTGGAGCGACCGGGACGAGGACGTGCTACGGGCGATCAGGGACGGATACATGAACACGCATTACGCGATGTGGCGGGAGCTCGGTACGGAGATTGTTTTCGTCACGTTCGCGCGCGCGACGACCCCTTGAATTTCCGCGCGACCTCTGGAGCCGTCGACGGGGGCACCGAACGCGAGGCACGGTCAACCGCAACGACGGCTCCGTCGACAATTTCTGTCATCGTCCCGCGTATTTTCCCCCACCATCGCTCGACACTAGGCCTGATTAGGTTAGGGGTTTAGGTTATGTAACCTTTCGAGCTAACCTGGAAATTTGAGTTCGACGAGCGGTGGGATAAATGATGCGACGTCTTCTTACGTTGCCTCATCGCGCCGATTCCCGCGGCAGTATCGTCGCGCGCGCGCGCGCATAAAGCGTGACTGATATCCTGCGTTCTCGGCGACCTTGGTCGCTAGAAATGTAGCTCTTTGTGTAGTATCTTGACCTGGTGATGTTTCTTTTCAAATAGATAAATGGCCAAGAACCGCATCCGGATTGCCGTCCACGGCTGGGACAACTGCCAGCATAGCAT
This sequence comes from Camponotus vicinus, assembly GCF_025532165.1. Lineage (NCBI taxonomy): Eukaryota > Metazoa > Arthropoda > Insecta > Hymenoptera > Formicidae > Camponotus > Camponotus vicinus. Next base: position 11,785,421 of record NW_028141978.1, on the reverse strand, counting down.
TCATACGGAAAGGCAAGATTTACATAGGCCACGTGGGAGATTCCGCTATTATACTAGGCTATCAGATGGAAGGTGATCCTCAATGGCGAGCGAAAGCTTTGACAAAAGATCACAAACCGGAGAGCGGGCCAGAAATGACACGTATACAAGAGTCAGGAGGAAAAGTAGTTAGTAAATCCGGTGTTCCAAGAGTTGTATGGAATCGACCTCGTATAGGACATAAAGGTCCAGTTCGAAGATCTACTCACATGGACGAAATCCCATTTCTCGCGGTAGCCAGATCTTTGGGTAAGTAAATTGAGCATCTTTTCAAAAAGTATTTCATGCCGATGTCAAAGAATCAAAAATTTGTTTTAGGTGATTTATGGAGTTACAATTCTGAATTAAACACTTTTGTCGTCTCTCCCGAACCAGATGTCAAAGTTATTCCAGTTGATGTCAAATCACATCGTTGTCTCATTTTTGGTACCGATGGCTTGTGGAATATGTTATCGCCACAAGCTGCGGTAGCGATTGTTCAAGCCACAGACAGGCACAATGAGAAACATCTAATAGCATCTCAGCAGACTGGCAATGGTGTAGGTTTTTTTATTATATTATTAATTTTATACAGTTATAAAGTGTCAAAATATATTAATATATATTAAATATTATAAAAAATTATATTGATAATATATATAATAAGAAATTATATTGGTAATTGATATAAGCAAATTTTTTTCGATAGGCTGATTTACAAATGTGGATAAATCCTTCAAAAAGTCTTGTGGATCGTGCATTAGAGAGATGGTCATCAACTAGATTACGGGCAGATAACACTAGTGTTGTAACATTAATGTTAGATCCATCAGGACCATGTCGTAGTGAGGTATATATATATAAATTCTTTTAGTATTTTGAAAATAATTTATAATCTTACGATACATGTATGAAAACTTTATGATAGAATTAAAATTAAATGTATTTACTTTATTAAACTTGGAGTAAAACAAATATGTGCAGAATATTATTTATAAAATTGTTAATACTTTAGTTACAACATTTATTTTGTTTTATTAAAGGTATTGTTTAATCAAAAGAAGGATCGTGTTATACATCATGGAACACATGCGCCAACTACAACGATGGTACCCGAAAACATCGAGAAAGCCAATTCGAAAATAATATCACCGTGCATGCCAATATCACCGCCAAGCATTTCCACAAATCTTGACATTTCTACGAATCCTGATATTGATGCCAAACAACCGGACTCGTCAAATGGAAGTGAGGAGGTCGTCGATCCGATGTTGCAACCGCAGACAGTTTCGCTTTCTGAAAAATCAACTTCGCCAGAGATTGATGTCTCCTCAGAATTACAAGACACTATGAAGGACAAAAATATCGAGACTGTTGATATCGGCGAGAGTATCCAGGTTGCCGAAATCTCCTCTAGCCAGATGCCAGAAGAAATCGGAGAAGCGGAAAATAAGATAGCAGATAAAACTATTCTTGATAAATTAGAAAATTTCGAAAACGAAAAAAAGCAAGTAGTTGAACAGAACGAAAACGAGAAGGCGAAAATTGATAATACGCAAATTCCGATTCAGTCAAATTTAAAATCGAATAAGCCTGAACTTAAGGAACTTGTAGACGAAACTTGTGGAGTATCTAACGTGACGCGACAAAATACATTTTCTGATACAAAAGAGGAGGCAATCCAACCCGCTCCTCTTTTAAGCAGATTACGCCGAAGTGGGGGTATTGTTCCTGTTAAGAGCAAAAGTTTCGATAGCGGCGAAGTGAGAAATAACGTTTTGAACGGATCGAGGCACAAGCAACAGCACTCTTTATTTCCCGCCGCGAGGACGGACGTTAGAACGATAAAGCGTCGACACAGTTTAAACTCCTCACAGACTCAGAATGTTTTCATGCCGACTCCGGACCCAAAAACTTATGTGAGTGTAAAATCACGATACAGTAGAGTATCGAAATCATCCGTTGCGGAAAATGCGTCAGTGGATGAGACAACAAAGAATACATCAAAATTAAAAGCAGATACTAGTTGCAAACGCAGGCACAGCACGATCACGCAAGTATCAGTTGCGTCAACTGGAGTTGAAAATGAATGCACGCAGCAAGAACCGTGTGCAAAGAGGAGGACACGTTCCGAGGACCGACGGCAGAATCCTACAGACGAGAACGATCCGGCCAATCAAACGATGGAAAATGCGAGTGGTCGACTAAGTTGGCCCACATCGGACGGACGACCGGATTCAACATTATCATTGAACACGACGACACTTTCTTCGTCATTTCAACGTAGAAGTTTAGCAAAGAAGGCTACACCTGTTAAAACCATTAGAAGGCCATCTATCAACGGTTCGAAACTACAACAACTGAGAGGTAGTTTTCTACGGGATTGGGACCAAGGTAGGAGCAATCGAGCGAACAATTGTAACGACAGAAGGACATTAAATAGGACAGTATCAATTATCGGCCCTACAGATACAACGATGCCACAGCGATGGTTAAGGTTGGTTCAACTAATTATGCTTTTTTTGTTTCAAAAATTGTTGCGTATATTTAAATAAAGTCAAGCAATTTTATGAAACTGTCATAAATATTATATTGTTCATTATTTCATATTGAAGATTATATAATAATTGTAATTAAGTGAGACAGATCGTTAGAGAGAAATATATTTCATAAATATGTTTAATAAACTTATATCAGACATTGCTATTTTCTATTTTATATAGATCAGATACAATGGCAGCAACACCTGTAAAAACACTACGTTCGCGTAATGTAGACATCGTAGGTAACACGATATCTGCACAGTTGGTTCATCAGTATGGAGTGGTAAAGCAAAATCGATTACCCTTACCGAACAAGTTGAAGCAGTCTGCAAACGGTGGATCGTTACAATCTAGTAGGGTCAGGTCTTCCTCGTTGTCATCCAATAAACTTAAACAAGCGAATAGTAACAGTGGAAGTGTGAGTACTTGCGCGACCATTAATCCGTCGACCACAAGTTCCACTTCTGGTATAGCTAAGAGGGTCAAATCACCATACAATCCCAGTGCTCGATCACTGAGCACGCGATCTCGCATTAAACGTCTTGGAAAGTAAAGTAACGCTTATAGTTTTCTTTTATGCGAATTAGATTATTTTTAGGGTATGATGCATTCTTACCCTTATTTTCTTTATTTGCAAATTATGTTATTACGATATAAAATTTAATTTTTGCGTACATATATGTCTCTCTTCAAAACTTCTTCACTTTTATTTTTGAAGTTTTGCATGCTTTCTCTCTTTCAATATATTTACTATGATTGGAGGGGGCTTGAGCTTTATAATTAATATTAATATTTTGTTCTTACATACATAGAACACACGTAGAATTAAATCAGGTGTAAAATAATGATTTGTGTACAATTATTTAGGTACATTTTAAAATTTATTATGCTATATGCAAATTCTCATATTTCTTCGTGACACAACTATTGTTTTATCATTTATTACTATTATGTATTATTTTTATTGTTATTGAAATGATTTCTGTTCTTTCCTGTTCTTTTTTGTGAGCTCTTTCACATTCGTATCTACTTTCTTTTATAAAATATTAGATATCCTATTGGAAATAAATTGCTGTGCTCTCCCATTGTTTATGAAATATCATTATTCCTTTTATAAAAAATATATATATTTAAAATGAATTACATAATAGATTGAACTAGTCTCTTGAGATGGTATTCAGAATTGTTTGTATAGCTTACAAAAAAAGATGTACTTTTGCAATTTTTAAAAGCAAATTACATTCTTATTTTTTTAAATGAATATTAAATGCAAATTTTCAATTTTTTTGTGTTTAAGTTAAATAAATGATATCTAAAAAATACACAGTTGTCAGATGTTATTGTAAGTTATATATTCTACAGAAAAGAAATTTATTATATAAAAATATGGACCCTGTTTTTTCTTATACTTTGATATTTGGTGAACTTACTAAATATTGCTGTAGGACAAAATATGAAAGTATAATATAGATATCTGCATAAAGTAGCTTGACAATAAGAAGGATGCAAATAAAGACACGGGCTTGTATGCATATCCCATATGCACATTCATTTGCGCATTTTCAGTGATAACTATTGTTTATGATCGTTACATTAAAGAATGAAACGGCCACATTAACGCTAAATATGGAATATGAATGCGGCCCATAGCTATACATACACGTGTATTTATAGAAATAGTTTTTTCTCCCCAATTAATTCCTTTTAATGATCATAATCTTTGATGGCGAAAAGAATTCCCATGCGATTAAGTCAAGAAAAGCACCATACTTAGAATGTAATTAAGCATTAAACTGTTTTCTAGTATGTAGATTATATAATCATACACTAATCTGCCTTGGCCGAATACAGAGTGGTCACTGAATAATTGGAAATACGCAATTATAATAAAAATTGTGTAAAATATTTAATTAGCAGTTCTTAATTATTTGTGAAAAAACATGCCGATATATACATTTACAGATAAAAAAATATTTTGAAGAATTAATTGATATATGAAAGAAATTTTTTGCGGATCAACATGTTGAAATTATATTGCATTCTGAACACAATTTTGAATAGAGACCATTCTGTACGAAGTATCAAACAACTGTTTATGTGCGATACAAAGATCTATATTACAAATTAAATGAAATATATAAAGAATGAATAAGATGACTAAGGAAATTCAAGTTTTTTCAGTACATTCAGTACATTGTACAACACTTATGTTTTAAATGCAAACAAATACCATCATACTAGTGATCTAACAATGATTAAGTTACCGAGGGGAAAGACACAGAATTTATAAATATATTAATATATCAGAATTTTATGTATACATAATAATAGTGTACAATCTTCTTATATCAGCCTTTTATTATTATTTTATCTTGCGTAAAATGTTCACAAAAAATAAGAAAGAAGGTAATTCAGGATAAATATCCATTCGATTTTTGTCATTTATTATAAAGAAATTAGTGATGTGTAAAAAAATTACGTAACGCTTGTTACAACTTTGCATTTCGCATTTCTTTATATTTTATTGATAATAAAAATCCATTATTTAATGTTGGTTTATATACGAATATATATTATATTTCCTGTCTTATCTGAATTATACTTTCACATATTCAAGAAATAATATATACAGAATAATTTGTGACAAGAATTATAATAAGTGAGAAAAAATACATTCAAGTTTTGAATGTAGAAAGTTTTTAGGATTTATACGTTTTTAAAGAAAAGAAAAAAAAGGGAAAAATATAACAGAATGAGATTGAATTAAATTAATAAAATATAAAATATGCATATTATATACATATATATATATATATATATATATATATATATATATATACATATATATGCATATTTATCAATATCGATTATTTAATTAGCTTTCAAAGCTAATTCAATTTTTTGTAGATAAGTTTGTGCAGATAATACATATTTAAAATATATCGTTTCGAACTATGTAAGGAAAAATACTATTTATAGAATGCGTAGTGTAAATTGTAATCTATATCAAAGACAAAGAGAGAGAGAGAGAAAAAGAATATAACATGTGCCTATAATAGTTACCACTTACAAGTATAAAAAAATTTTATTCGTGCACAAAAGAAAGTTCTTTTTTTGAAATAAATTGAAGAGCAGAGGGACAAATTATAGAGAGAGACAAGGTGAAAGATATAACGAAACTGTTAGTGCAACTAATGGTGAATATCTATTTTAAGTATATTTTCTTCTTTGGCGCATATACATGCCCAAGTTTCACAATACATGTAAATATAGAATTAATAGATGTACATATATTACGAGTATATATATATTATAGATATATTATAGATATACGTGTAGATCAATTTTAGATGATTGCGCCTGCAAATGAGAAAAAAATAATGACAAAAAGAAGAAAGAGACGCAATCTCAATATATAGCGTTCATCGTCTGTTGACAAGTTACGCAAGAAACAAGTCTAAGTAAAGATCGAAATCTACTTTCTGCACTCGTAGATTTATCATTTGTTACATTGTGGAGATAGTGATATCAAGTATTTTTTAAGAAAATATGCAAAGAAATTTATGGCGCAAATGAGGTGAGGCGAAAGTGTTAGCGAAAAATGTTATAACAATTTATCTCAAGTTAAGAGAAAATCGCATGCAGACCAGATTTCTGAATAACAAATTTCTTGAACAGATTTTTTTGAACAAATGTGTGATTATGCACGTGCGCCACGTGCATTTATAAAATCTGTATATTTTAATTAAATAAATTGAAATACAGATTACCTGTTATTAAACTTATATTTTGCGACATTTATTGTAATGTAATTATCTCGGCGATAATATTCTAATTTATTATTATTATATTTCAATATTTTTTAGTGAGTTAAATGTTTAATTTTTTAATGAGTTATTTATTAAATATAATTAAATCATTAAGGACATGTTGTATATGTATTTCATCTGTAATTTTATTTGCAGTTTCCCGATTTTTTTGCAAGATTATTATTTAAATTTAGAATGAGTTTTAATATTAATTAAACTTACAGAATCATTTTTAAACATGTATAATTCTAAATTTCTATATATATATATATATATATATATATATATATATATATATATATGTACTTATTTATAAAAATTCTTATTTAATGTATTATAATTTTAGCTATACGCGTTTCAACTAATAAAAATAAATATTTTTTGGAATGAATTAATGTAAGTTTATTGGAAAATTCATTATTATACGTATTTGAACTCATGATTTAATTAAAATTAGTGAGAAAAGTCCGCCAATGTTCATCCTATTGTTGGATATCAAATTTTGTTTAATATTACCATCTGCAAGTATTTACTCGTCGGTGGCAATGTAGAATTATATGTATCAGAGAGAAGAACGAGAGATGTCATGGTCCGCTTTTAGGTGATCCCTGAAAGCGATGCATCCTCTATAAACATAAAAACGTGAACATGAACTACGGAGCTAATATCTACGAATGTTTTCAGTGGGTAACATACAATTTCGGGTTGTGTTCCATGCTACGTGCACGAAATGTCAACAGCACAAATGTTTTAACACAAAATGTTTGTATATATTAAATAAACTTCTAATATAAATAAGTTTTGGGTGGTCTCTCTCTCTCCATCTATTAAGTATAATTAGTTATTAAAATATATTACCCGATTTTATTACATATTAATCACACATCATCCATCATCACTATCGCCATTACTACGTAATTTAGTATAATTTTTATCACATTTTTATTACAATTCACGATTTATCATTGAAAATAAATTATAACACAAAAAATATTCTAGTTTAAATATTAAATACTATAAATATTAAAATTAAAATAAAAAATTGGTTCAAATAATAATAATTAAAAATTAGACAATTGACAACTAAAAGTCAGTAAAAGGCGCAGTAATTGGAGCACGAGAAAAAACCTTCTTTCTTTTAATAATTAATATATTTCATATTTAATTATTAGTATATTTCAAATTACTCGTCACAATACATGCAATAAACACGAACGTTTTGGTCATCTTTTTAATCTACCTTCAACGTGACATTAATACTACACGTTAGAGAAAATATTAGACAATAACATATGAAATTATATAAATCAGATGCAGATAGCATTGTAATATCTGCATTGTGTCGATTGTGAAACGATTTATATAATTTCATATGTTATTGTCTAATATTTTCTAACGAGTAATATATAGTGATACGCCGTTAAACTTCTTTTCTAGATACGATCGCGATTAACATCGGAAAATTATTTATTATAACAATATGATTAATTAACTTTTATAAATAACACATAATTAATATCTATATACATATTGCGACGAAAATTCTCGAATCGCATATTTCGTAATTTATTCATTTAATCAATTATAATAAGAATCATATATATATATATATATATATATATATATATATATATATATATATATATATATATATATATATATAGTAATAGAAATCTAAAATAATAAATTATTATTTCGATATGAAATTGATTTTTACGAGCAGAAATTATTTCTTTAATATTTATAGATATTTATAGAGTCGAATATAATATGTTTGCGACATTTTATTGTTTTATTTTTCAATCATTAAAATATAATTCGAATTATGAGGACGCACAGTAAAATAATTGAATCGTGGATCTAAACAATTAACATAATGTAAGGCTCCATGATACATCATACAATCTTTTAATAAATAATCATATAATTAAAAAATCTATATAATCTAAAATACTTCTATATACTTTAATATATTCTATATGTATATGTGTGTGTGTGTGTGTGTGTGTGTGTGTGTGTGTGTGTGTGTGTGTGTGTGTGTGTGTGTGTGTGTGTGTGTGTGTGTGTGTGTGTGTATATATATATATATGTTAAAGTACGTAAAATATTTCGATGACGAACAGACAATAACACCGACCTTGGCGGCGTAAACAATAGCGCGCTAATGTTTATATGCCATAGTCTTGAAAAATGTTTCGATAAAAAAATAATAATAACACGGTCTTTCAGACTAACTTTTTCGGCTCTATTATTATTTGGGCGACGACTCTCAAAGAGTAAAGTAGTAGTACAGGACGCTCCGTTAAAGCCTTTTCTAGACGCGATCGAGCTCAATATCGACATATTATTTGCGGTATTAAAATATAGTATAATATAATATAATATAAAATATAGTATAATATAATATAATATAATTTAAATATGTATTGTTTACGCCAAGGTCAGTGTTATTGTCTGTTCGTCATCGAAATATTTTACGTACTTTAACATATTTATATTATATTATATTATAATATAAAATATAATATAATATAATACAATATATTTCGATATGACGAACGGACAATAACACAGTGTTCGGCCTTGACGATGTAAACAATAGCGCGCTAGTCATACGATCTTGGTATCATTCACAAGGCGACACTCGAGCAATAAAGATAGTAGTGCGAAATACGTCGTATATTCTTAAATTAATTATTAATTAAACGATTATTGTATCATGACTTTTAATTATATTAAACTTTCGATCCTATAATTCGTATTAATATATGTATATGTACTGCATATATATTTCAATAATGAAAACAACATTTGTAACGAATTAGTATTTAATTTGATCTCATAAAAACGTCGAGCGAATCGTACTTTTCTATCCCTTATACAATATATTAAAGTGCATTTCTCATAATTATTCCGCGATTGGGAGTGCCGTGCAAAATGTCTCGCGATCGTTTCTATAGTATATGACTAAATATAATTAATTGTTTGTTCGCGAGTGAATATGAGTGCTATGAGGAAACAGCAAAGGATGAAGAAGAAAAAAGAAGGACATCTGGAAAAGTATCGGACACTCAGAGAGCAGTGAAAGAGCCTGAAGCAGTCAGAGAGATATGCGGTGAATAATTTATAAAAATTATTTATTATTTATATATATTATTTTCAAAATAGCTATATTGCTTATTATTTTTTCATTTTCTCAATGGTATATATAATTCGCTCTAAAAATCACGTAATATAATGCATGTATAAAATATTCCATTTTTTATTTTAACACATTTAAAGTCTATAATAAAGCATTTATAATATTTTTGTTATTAATTAATACTTTTATATATAAATATTTTAATATTTTATAAAATATTTTTAAAATAATATAATTATTTAAATATTTCATATATGAAAATTAACATACTCTCTTTATAATTATATTTTTCAAAATTTATAATAAAAAAATATTTTTTTGCAATTTTTATATTTAAAGTATTAATATCAGAGATAAAAGATCAAACAATTGATTGCGCGTAATAATTAGTTTTACAAAATAAATTATTTTGAGTTTTATAAAGAATAGATTTATAAGTATTAATTGATTATATTTGTATTTAATTTTTGACGTATTGGTTTAAAAATAAAAGTGTGCGACAAGAATTAAAATTATAAATTATCGTTTTATTGTGATCTTTATAAGAATAATTATTTCTTTAACGATACTTAAAAATTAAGTGTATTCGATGTTTTATCTCTCTCTCTTCTCTCTCTCTCTCTCTCTCTCACTCAACTTTCTAACTATTACAATCTAAATACAATTCAAATTGAGAACGCGTGACAAAATAATCGAATGACAAAGTCATATAGTTAAAGTTTTGTGAGATATATTAATCGTTTAATAAATAATTTATACTTTAAAATACTCGTATAATTTAATTTATTCCACGCATATATACATGTAAATCGTAGTACGTAAAATATTTTGGAATTGAATTATCAATAACACGGTGTTCGACTTTGGCAATATAAACAGTAGCGTGCTATTATTAATATGTTACAGCTTTATCATCGACACTCAGCAATAAAGTAGTAATGCGAAACGCTTCACATATTGTCGAATTTTTTTTTCTAAATACGATTACGATAGTATTGAAACATAATTTGATATAATTATTAATAATTAAATATTAATTTACTTATGATAAACGACATGAAACTGTATATCGCAACGATAAATCGAATCGCAATCATTAATTACTGCGAATAAAAATTGAAACAGGGGATACATAAAAAGGGATAAAAGAATTAATTTTGTTATGATCTTTCGATTATTGATGCTTATTATAATAATTTCTCCAACGATATCTATTAGAATTAAATAAATTTCGATAAATGCTTTAAATTTTCTTAATCGGCAATCACTCATAGAATATTTCAACGATAAATTATAATAATAACGTAGTATAAGTTGACTTTGGCGATATAAACAGTACCGCGGTAATGTTTTTGACTTACGATCATTCGCACAGTAACTTTGAGCAGTAAAGTAGTGACGTTTCATATATTATCAAATTCTTTCTTTACATAGTCGACCTTGGCGATATAAACAATACCGCGGTAATGTTCTTAACTTACGATCATTCGCAGTGGTACTCGAGCAGTGAAGTGGTGATGCGAGACGTTTCATATATTATCAAATTCTTTCTCTAAACACAATTGCAAGTGCAATGAGAAACTTTTCGTGAATGAGTGTAAGTGCAACGAGGAATTCAAATGAGTGCAACGAGGAAAGAGTGAAGGGAGCAAAAGAAAAAAGGAGGTGTTGGTAATGGATGGATCAATGAGATTGACATAAATTATGTATCACATTTATTATTTATTTTATTGTTGCGTCCCCCCGTCCCTCCCCCCTGGATGCATTCGTCACCCGTTGAATTCTTTCGGCGGAAGTACGTCAATGGAAGAAGATCATTTCCGCGCGCGTTGTCAAGATGTTAAACAACGAGTCAGAGAGTCTGAGTCCAGCTGTCAAGCTGTGCGAACGCGCGTCTATTTGTGATCCGTTTTACGATTATTCTAAATTCTAGTATGTTACTCGTTTATTAAAGTTATTGGTTTATTAAAGTTCTTGTGTACCTTAAATCGCGTTATTATTTACGAGTGCGCGAGCGTCAGCGTGTGCCGATCGATTGGTCGCTTGGTTCGATATATATCGTTCCGCGAACGCAACAATATATAAATTATTTATCAATAGTATATATATTTAAAGTATACATATTTCTCATTTCGTTTTATTTCTTTGATAGTGATTCAATAGTGATTTTAAATTGTAACATATATAATACATATACTTATAAAAAATATTCCATTTTATGTATTTTAAAATAATTAAAACATTTATAAAATTTTTTATTAATTAATATTTTCAGATACTTCTTATATTTTATAAAACATATTAATATATTTATTTAAATATTTCATGTATAAAAAAATAGAAATTTTTTTATTTATCATATTTTTAAAAGTTTATATCTAAGAAATATAAATTATTTTGTAATTACGCGATTTATAACATTAAAATATATCTATTTAAAAGTAAAAATTAATTGCGCGCAATAATTAGTTTTAAAATCAATTATTTTGAACATTGCTTTATATAATAGATTTTCTTTTATCTTTTATATTTTTATTTATCATTTATATTTGCGAATTTAAATTTATGTACTATATTACAAAATAAATTTCAAATTATGTTATATTATATAATATTATATTATATATAAAATTATATATAACCCTCCCATGAGGTACACCTTGTCGCGGTGGGAGGGCTTAGTACTTGGATGGTGCCTTGAGGTTTACCTTAAATTTTTCTATTTATGATAAATCTTAAGGTGCCTGAATGGGAAGCTAAGTACCCTTTCGCGTCGTCGGTGCCGTCAACGTGCTGCGGACGGCAAACGCTTCGTTACCGCGTTTTCGCGTTGTAGTATTCTCGCGTCGTCGCGTTTTCGCGCTTCCGCGTTGGACTTTTCGTATAAAAATCCCAATTTCATTATTGTCACGAGTCTCTACTTCCGATGCCAACTAACTAGGATTTCGAGTTTGCACACGTTGCTATGCAACGTACACTCTTGCTTCGTGCTTCGTCAAGTGATTCGGCCCGAATTAGTTAGAACTCGATCGATTGCTCGGAATGGTCGTCAATGGGTTCCTCCTCTTTGCTCGTCTACAGCCACACGCACTGCGTGTGTTCACCCTGTCGAGGAGTCGAGTGGATTCCCCTAGGCACAATTTTTGCTCGGTAAAAGGGGTTGCCTCTCCATTTTCTAAATTGCTGAATGTAAGCATTTAAAAAATGTGGGTATCCTCTTCTTTTGCCGTCTACCAGCCTGGTGTAGCCATGTCCTGCAATCGCGGGAAACTTTATGTTCCGGGCGAAGCACCTGAAATCGTGCTTAGGGGGTCCAGGTTCGATACGAGATAGGATAATTATGCACGAAAAAGTGTTGGTGAACTTCATTTTCCTCTATTTCCGTCAATCGGTTCGTCTTCTTTCTGGTTTGGGCTTAGTCTTTGCTCGTTGTATCGTTGCATTCCTGACCTGTTGGCTCGAAGCTGATTCTTCGTAAATGAAATCGGATTTTCGCTCGTACCGTAACCGGGAGTGCTGTTCAAAGTATATACATATTAAGTATATACATCGCGCGACCAAATAGAAAATTTTTTATCGTATCGAAATAGTGCGGGAATCGTCCAGTATCGCGCGTAAAAGTGCGAAAATAGCGATAAAAATATCGCTCGTGAGTGCGGGAGTGCCGTAAAGTATTGCGCGTCCAAGACTGAGAGGAGGAGGAGGCCTAGGAGAGGCATCGGGCTCCGGCAGAGCAACCTTCTGGTAAGTAATTTATTTATTTGTAATTATATATTAAATAGTAAATATATGTATTATAATTTCAATTAAACAATCGCGTAATTTGATTTTTTATTTGTATGATTTAAATAAGAGAGAATTGAAAAAAAGATTTTTAAATAAAAGCTTTAATCTTGTAAAGGTATAAGCTTTTATGAAATTATTAAAGAATTATTAATAATGTCTTTTTCTAAAATTTATATAATTATTTTATTAATCTGCTTATTATTATATGGATCGAATATAAAATTCAATATATACAAATAATAATATTTTGAAATATTAATTTTTTGGACGTTATTATAATTTGGATTTTCTATTTGTATGTTATATAGATGCAACAACCCAGATGATCTGAGAGGAGGAGCAGGCCTAGGAAAGGCATCTTGCACCGGCAGAACAACCTGATGGTGAGTATTATTATTTATATTAATTTTATATAAATAAATAAATTAATTTGATTTATATGAATGATTTAAACATGAAAAAATTGGGAAAATTTTTGTAATAATTTTTTCTATATAAAAGTTTCTACTTAAAAAAATTAATTACTTATAAAATTATTTCATATTTATATATCTATTTATAATTGCATTCATCGGATATAAAATTCAATGAGTCCAATAATAATTTCTTAAAATATTATATAACATTGCTATAATTTGCATATTTTATATTTGTATGTTACAGACAACGTAGCTTCAATATCAACTCCGCTGTTGCGCATCAGTGCCGGTAAGTAACAACCTTTTATTTTGAAGCAAAGGATTTGTAAATGCATGAAAAAATCCGTTGCTTCTAACTCTCGGTTGGCGGGATAATACGCGTGTAAAAATTGAAATAGAAGAAAAAATATTTTTAAAATAACAATAGATATAGACATACATGAAATATTTATTTCCATTATATATATATATATATATATATATATATATATATATATATATATATATCGGCCTTTATAAAACGATTTTAAAAATAGATTTTTAATTTCTAAATATTTAATCTAAAAGATAAAGATATTTATAAGCAACCCGCCGATCGAGAGTTGAAATGCATGCTAATTATATTTTATATATGCATGATAATTTATATTTTGCGATTTCTGACGACTGAATGACGTACGTTAAAATACGATCATAATATCGTATGATCGTAAACAAATGATTAGTCGTCAAAATGAATATGGCCAGAAGAGATAACTGGCTTGAAAAATACATATCAATATTGACAATATTGGCCAAAAAATGTGTTGCGCGGCTAAGGCTTCCTAAATTTTATCATGAATTTCAGGTTAAGTCTCCTTAAAATTCTCATTATCGTGGATTTCTAATTAGGGTTTCCCAAATTTCATCTTATCGTGAATTTCTACTGGTGTAAGCCAGCAAGTAGGGCGGCTAGGGCTGTTAGGTCTTTGTTAGGTCTGTTAGGGCTATTAAGTTTGTTAGAGCTGTTAGGACTGTTAGGTTTGTTAGGGCTATTAGGGCATATAAAAAACATAGTTTGGGGATAAATGTACCAGTTCTAATGTTCGGGAAAATGAAATAAATATGACTTTTTTCAATTTAAGGCAACATTTATTATAATCTTTTATTAAGCGAGATAACTTTTATTATAAATTTGTATTATATTATATTAAAATAAAAAATAAAATAAATGTTTATTTTTGTCATCTTTGAAAAACTTAAAAGAAATAATCATCGTTAAGCAAAATAATTATAAGTAATATCATAAAATAATTATACTTAATATCACACCAGTTTTGTACTTCTTTAAGTCTAAATAACGGTTTAATTCTAAATAATAGTGTAAAAATTGTATGATAACTACTTATACAAAAGAAATTGTTATCTATTCCGAATCACAATTATGGCATATGTAATAAGAATCGCCTTTGGTACAGATATTATGGAAGCCCCTTGCACTCTGAGCATTGAAACATGTTACTTTCGTCCACAGAGTGTCGTGTTACTTTTGCCCTCAAACACATTTTTTAGAATAAAAGCATTATAACCTAAATATGATGCAAGACTTAGCCAAATCAACTATAAAAACATATAAATACATTTTAGAAGAATGCACCGGCAAATAATTACGTCAATATATACACTTTAATTAGGCATAAATGCAAAAAAACTAAAACAAGAAATATTTAGGTGAATAATGCAAATACACTGATTTCACTCCTGCATGTGCAACCGGCGCGATCGTTTTACAACAATTAGCTAAAAGGAAAGAGAATCGGGACGTACGCGTTTGATTATGTAGTACAAATTATTCAACATATTGTGTAATTTAGTAGGAGGCTTGTTACTTTCATGACGCTGTTACTATTGTCCCTGGTCTCTCCCATATAATATAAATGATATAATAAAAATGATATAATAAATATGATGAAAAAATATAATATAAATATTATAAAATATAATAAAAATAATTAAAAAATATAATAATAAAAATATTCGTGAATAATGCCTTCCAAAATTATCGAATAATAATGAAATTCCAATTATGATTTTATATAGTTTGCATTCTCTTCATTTAAATTTGTAAAAATGACTACTTTACAGAAGTTATTTAAATAGCACATTTACGTGAAAATTTATTCGCTAGAATATCTCTACATATATATTTCACGATATGCAATCATCAAAATAGACAATCCAATTTTTTGCAGCTATAGTTATAACGTTAGAATATGCGGAGAGAATATAAATTATAGCTCCTACATATATTTTATCTACGATTATATACATTTTTGCGTCCCTGCTTTGATGAAAATATGACAACGATAATTATTTGACTATATTATAATGTCATGCTGTTCAAACGAATAAAAGATATGGTCATACATACAAAACCAATATTTTACTGTTACCTATCTTTTATAAAACATAAAATCTGAAATAATTGATCGCAAAGTTATTACGCACAATCAATTTCTTTGTCTTCTAAATAGATACTTAATATTTTAAATTGCATAATTGTTTACACATATTACTCTACATGATTTTCCAGAACTTTTTACAACAGTATGTGCTAACAATCTGTTACTTAAGTCGTCATGTCATCACTTTTTATCTTTAATTTTGTTGATCTAGGTACAATACTGCCATATAAATGACACTACTATATGATATATGACGTAGAATTAAACTTAGACCGAAGAGAACTAAACAAACATATAATATTCCTTGATGACAAATAATTTAAATGTCGTGAGTTATTTATATTTTATGATGCTTCAGAAAAGAGAAACTTATTAAATAAATTTATAATTAACGCCGTTTTTTAAACGGATATCCGTAAATTGAACTCGGATTGAAATCGGATAGTATATAGCCACATATTGTACATTACTAGCGGTTCACGAATATACATATATCACTCTAATAGAAAGCTGTGACTTTTATATGACATCAAGTGAATTAAATTTGATAATTTCTATCATTATAAAGCATTAATTATTGCGAAATATTGTCATAAATTATAGAAAAAAATGGTTCATGATTATATAATTGGTTTTTTATTTAAAAATATCGCTATTTGCTTATATAGTAGGCGCAAATTAATTTGTGTGCATCAGTGCGCGCATGCGCGCGTGCGTGAGTGTGTAAATATTCGCACGAATGCGCGCGAGTGTATATATATGTTACATTTCTTTAAATATATGTAAGAAGAAGTATAGAGAAATATACATGTAGATGTGTATAAGAAAATTTGTACCATGTGCTTTATTATAAATCAAAGATTATATAGAATTTACAAAGATTATGAGTTTCAAACAATTAATAATATATATTTAAAATATTAATAATACATATTAAATTTATAACAACAATTTATTATATACATATAAAATTGTTATTATATATATACAAATATTAAAGAATTGTAATAATATGTTTTATAAATTTTTAATTTTAGATGTTATTTAAACATTAATATGCATTATTATATATTAAGAATTTGATTCAAGATAATGAAATTAATGAACATTAACAAATAAAGTTACAAATATCGAACAAATCAAATACAACTTAAAAAATAAATCAGAATACAGTTTAAATTAGATAATACATTTTTAGTACATTAATAATATAATGTCAAATATTGCAGATACTTTCTCATTTATATAATTAGAATTATTCATATAATACAACATAATTTAATTATAATATAACATAATTTAATTAATATTATATATATATATATATATATATATATATATATAATATAATTATGAATATAATTTATATTTAATTTAATTATAATATAACGTAATTTAATTATAATTATTTATATATTATAATTATAAATATAATTTACACTTTGCATTACTTCATGTTAATAAGGATATAAAAACATCAGTGCAAATATGAATTGCAGGATAAAATAAATCCTTGTAAATGCATTTAATTATATATTATTAATGCATATAAGCATGAATAATAAATCGATAACTATAAACATTATAAAAAGCTATTTATAAGAAAGATATATAAATGTATTCGCGTCATAATTGTTACTTTCATTATACGAGTATTATTGATATTTTACAAAATTCTGAAAGTAATCCTGTTGACTTTTGATTTCGCGAAAGCGTATTTCTACCTTGCTTTGAATATTTAAAATATATTGCTTAATACTTTCGACATCTTCGTTTTTTCTACTTAATTGGCTTGTCTAGAACAGATTATATCGATATTAATTATTAGTGAATAGCAACTACCAATTATCAATAAAAATTATATTAAATATTATCTCGTATATATATATATATATATATATATATATATATATATATATATACATATATCTTGAATATTTTATTTATAATAATAATCTTAAATATAATTGGAATAAATAATAATAATTATAGATTATGAAAATTACATTCTTTTCTCAGAATCAAAATTTTAGTTACCCCGAAGAAAGAACGGGTTTATAAGATTGTAATCATTTTAAATCAATATATGTCGATTTCTATGCAGGTTTCGCATTTTTGTAAAAAATTTGTTAGCTATTGAATAAAGTGATACGAATTTTAAGAAATTAGTAAAGCTCTAAATGTGAAATATAAATTTAATATTTTCGAACTAGTAAGAGGAAGCGAAATGCGAATGATAGTGCCTCAGTTTCAGAAAATTAATTTTTCTTTCAAAATAAATCGTTGTACATGGAATACATTTGTTTCCTCGATGTGATACTAAATAACGAAGTAAATCTGAACTTAAGATTTTTATTAAAATAAATAATCCCTAATCCCTATAAAAAAGCGTAGATGAAAAAATATCGAGACGAAGTTGCTGAAATTAAAATGAAATCATACTCCTATTATACTATGTTCTATTACATTATGTGCATAGTGTTGCACCATATTTTACTTAACAATTCTTATGTCTGCAAAGAATGTTTATAAGTAATATTTTGTAAGTAACTTTTGACAAATAAAAATTCACAGTATTTAGAATTAGCAATTTTAAATATAAAATTAGAAATTTATAAGAGCTATGGCTATCACAGAGAAAATATCATTATATTATAATATTATAATTGTTATATCTAGCATGCCATTTTTTGTATTAATTTTGTGTTAACCTATCATTATCACAGTTTTAGTTTAACAAATGACTCATGTAATATTAGAGTATGCTAATCACATTATCGTAATAACTCTCTCAATCATATTGAAAAAATATTTAAATTTATTTAACTAAGAACTATTTAACATCTCAAAGCTATAAATTCTCTTCTTAAAATTTATACAAATCCATTTTTATTAAGATAACTAAAATTAAGATAACTAAAATTTCCAAGCAAAGAAATTCTCTTTCTTTTTTGCTTTCGCTTGCTCCCATGTTCTTTCTCACTCTCTTATTCAGTAAAAATTATAACACACTACTAAAAAAAAATAGGGAACACTTTTTGTACCCTAAAAGTTGAGCTATTTTTAAACCGCTGAAATTCGTCGAAAAATTATCGTAGACAAAAAATATAAAAAAGTATTTTGAAACTTGAAGCTTCAACTTTAACGTACAGGTTGGTGATTTTAAAAAATTTTTTTATCTTTCTTAACCTGCGCTTTAAAAAAGGACACATTGTTTAGTTCCTTAAAATTATATATTTTTAACACATCGAAACTTGATAAAAAAATTTTTCTCGAGAAATTTAACTAAAATTTCATAAACTACAACATTTTGCCTGAAACGCTTTTTACCAAAACGCTTTTTTTTTAATTTTCCTACGGATTTTTTGACCGAGTAATACAATTTTGAAAATAAACCAGTATGTTTTAGATATAATGAAAAAATTTTTCAAGAAAAATTTTTTTATTGAACTGCAGTGTCAAAAATACGTAATTTTGATAAACAAATCAATTTCTTTCTTGAAAGCATAGAACAAGGAAGTTAAAAAATTAAAAAGCTAACGATAGCGCGTTAAAGATGAAATTTCAAGCTTCATAATTTTTTCTTTATTTTTGTCTACGACCATTTTTCGCCGAATATCAACATCATATCTAAAAAATGCTGGTTTATTTTCAAAATCGTACTTATTATTTATATTACTCGGTCAAGAAAAGTCGGAGGAAAATTTTTAAAAAAGCTTTTCGCAGGGTAAAATGTTGTAATTTATAGAACTTGAGGTGAATTTCTCGAGAAAAATTTTTTTTAATGTTATATCATCTTATGTGGCGACTCCCGTGGCGACATCTAATAAATTCTCAGTTAAAGACTTTTTTCTTTTGTCGATCCTCCCTGATATTCGCATCTCTTTATCTTCGTGCACTCGTCATTACACAGTAATCACGCGAGTGTCGGGTCGTTTCGTTTTCCAATAAAGTATCGTAACAGAGTTTATTTAGCAAAGAGTATTTTACTTTATCCCTGACACAATTGTCCCAGCTCCACGACCCATTTTAAATCAAGAGTTAAGTTGCGTGTTAAAAATACATAATTTTAAGGAATTAAACAGTGTGTTCTTTTTTAAAACGCAAAATAAGGAAGATCAAAGAAATTTTAAAAACCACCTACTGCGCATTAAAGTTGAAACTTCAAGCTTCAAAGCTTTCAAGCTTGCTTTTCTAATTTTTTATCTACGATGATTTTTCGACGAGTTTCGGCGGTTTGAAAATAGCCCAATTTTTAGAGTACAAAAAGTATTCTCTATTTTTTTTTTTTTTTGAGAAGTGTATTTTAAAGCAATATATTTTTGGAAATTAGATATAAAGATAATGGTATTCATAAAATTTACCTTTACTTTCAAATCTTTCCATTCCATACATGAAAACCATGCTATCTTCCTAAATTCACTTAATTCAAATTCTAATACATTCTTAAATATATTTGTTAGGAAGTCGTTTATCTAAAACAGATTATTTTGATGATATTGAACAACAATATTTAATGTTAAATTGATGTTGCATCATGGTTATTTATTTTACATATATATAAGCACATGCAATTTTTACCTCTTTGAGTTGATTCGTAGAATACACATGATTAATAATTACAGCAAGTGTTGCATACTTGCTGACTTGTCTGTAACAGTAAAATAATAAATTTATTGATACACACATAAATTGTTGAATGATAGATATATACGGAATGATAGATATATTTACGGAGAAAACTGTATTACTTAGGTTTTATATTCTCAAGATTGGGTAATATGAAATTGAGTACTGCAGAATTCCTTGCATGCTTCGCGATAGTAAAAAGAAAATAATTAATATAATCTTGATCGGAAAAATCTTTTAAAAACATAATCGATGTTGTACTATCATTTTTTATTAGATTTAAATAGTCTGTGATAAATTGTGTATCCTCAGGGCAAGACAGATATTTTAAATGTTTAGTTTTAAATTTTTCTTTTCCCAGACGATATACTCCCCACCAAGGAGAATCTTCATTGCTAAGAGAATAGTACAATACTTTTAAACCTTGACAGTATGTCCATTCTTTCCACCATGGCAAAAGCCTACGAGATTTAACAAAAAACAAATTCTTATATAAAAGTTTTGCACATATTAATCTTACATTTTGATCAAATAATTTAACAAATTATAATTTCATAACATAATCTAATAAATTTAAATTTTGAGCAAATAATGTAATAAACATTGCACATGTATCTATAAAACATTTAAATTAAAATAATCGGGAATATACAAGAAAAATTACGTATTTTTTTCGGGATCTGCGAGATGTCGATTTAAGTTATGTTGGGCTTTTTCTATGCATATGCGACCATCAAGATTACATGCCCATTTCGCAGCCTCCATTCTTAAACTCTTTGTAAGATCATCTTCATTAGAAACTTCATCATATTCAAGTTTATCAAGTAAATTGTATAGTAAGTTTAGCATTTTCTCCTAAACATATAAATATATATATATATATATATATATATATATATATATATATATATATACAGTTATATGTATTTATATTGTTACTTGATATAAATTTTATATTTTTCGATTCTTGCATTATATTTTACTAATATAGAAAGATATCTTGCGCAATTGTATTTTGCATATTAAGAAGGTTTATATATTAAGAACATTCTGTCTCTGTAAACAGCTCTGAATTCTTTTTATAAAGATATCTATTATATAGCTATACTTATATATACGTATTTATACACAAATTTGAATTTTTCTTGCGTGCACATTCACACATGCTTAACACATGTTCATATCACAAAATTAACATACAGAAGTGCATACATGCATATATTGTAGACATGTAGACATAAATGTAGACATTATATCTATAATATAATTTAATAACTTAATAATTGTTTGAGTATTAAACACACAGATAATTAATATATATGTTTCCTACTAACTTTCTATCTCAAAATTAATGATATTTAAATCGTCAATATAAATATCATGCTGTGATTAAAATTGATAACAATTTTCAAATTTTTCTCCCTTTTCCTCTCCAATTTCTTATAATATTAGTATATACATACACTATTCGAATATTAATTTACAAATATACTTATCTTTCATCCAAAATATGTATATTTAAAATACCTAATCAAATTTTTTCTAGCTATGTATTTTATTGTATGTATCCTTTTGAAAAGTACTTAATAATTATTGTTATAAATGCACACAATATTAATATGTGCAATAATTAACATGTTTTTAGTATGTTTAAGACATCACTATTGACATTGTTTATAATATGTGTTATTACCTTGATATTAGAATATATTGGTTCCTGAAATAGGAAGATATTGGACAGATATTCTAAAGCTTTGAACATAGGATACCATGCCACGTAGTCTGTTTCTCGTGATAGATATTTCGTAATATTCCAGAATACAATGGAATTAAGTTGGTTTGTTATTATTAAGTGGAAAGCGTCGTCGATAATTTGGGCACGATTCAAAACATGCATTTTCCTATAATTTTTAGAATTTAGATAACTTGCAATTCTTCGCCAGTTCTCGATATCGTAATTGACTCGATAATATCCTGTAAAATAAAGAAATTGTATATATATATATATAATTCTTTCAAAGGGTTTATCAGTACAAGTATCTGTTTATACTTTTGTACTTATACTTTTGTACATTAACAGAGATAAAAAATGTATCATAAAGTGAATATAAATGGAAATGCAAATTGTATATTATATTAGGTATAAAATCATTTTGCATGAAAATTGAATATTTCTAATAATTATACGTATGTATATATGTATATATAATGTATAATAAATGTAATGTATATAATACATAATGCAGGGTGTTTCAAAATGATTCATCCGATTTCACAGGGCTATAACTTTGAAATGAATGAAGATAGAACCTTCGGGTAAATTTTAATATACGTATAAGAATACCAAGTTTAAGAATACCAAGTTTTCACAAATGTTCAATGTGCCCTCCACCGGACGCATGGCATACATCTAAACGGTTGTCAAACTCGTAAACCCGTAATGTCGACGGAAATCACGCTGCAGTTGTAACTGACTCATACTTGTTGAAACGGAGAATACAAAACGCTTTTTGTTGCTGTGTTGTCACCATCTCGACGCATACTGAACGTGCGCCCTAGCAGTACCAAAGTATCAGCTGTAGCGGCACCAGGACGACTACCGGCAACCAAGTGAACCGGCAACATCCAACATGCGCCACGGAAAACTTGACGTTTCGATATGTAGTTTCACATTTGCTGCGAGGTTCTACCTTCATTCATGTATAAGTTATAGCCTTGTGAAATCGGATGAATCATTTTGAAACACGCTGTATAATGAATAATATTTTTAATAATGTAAATCTTTCTCTCCAATGTGTATGTATGATAAATACTATAAAATGTAATAAATTTATTGCAAACTAACCAGTTTGTTGTAGATTAAATACTATAAAGTTATCCAACTTCGTAGTATTACTCGTAGGTATGTAATTATTCACCACCTTATTTAAATATGTATTCCGTATATTGTATACCATTGTTTCTATCCATCTGATAGACCGATTATATTCTAGTACTATTTTCGCTACATAACAATATTTTCGTTTTGTTGGAGACTTAATTAGCTTCTCTATACGAAGTAAATTGTCTCTAGTTATATGAATGGACGAAAGGTTCTTCAAAACTTCACCAAAATAGTTAAAAGTTGGCTTGCTAAAGTTATAAAATTTATGCAAAATTTATTGATGTGTTAACGAAAGGTATTATAAGCAAATATATATGTACACACACACACACACACACATACATATCATATATATGTATGTATAATTATCACAATATAAAATTGTAAATTATATTATATGTTTAATTTAATTAAATATATAATTAATTACATAATTAATCATATGATTTATAGTTTTTATATAAATTTGATGCTACAGTTTAAATTATAATTTAAAAGGAATGGCCAAACTTGATTACTTTTAAAAGATAAGTGTATATGTAAATTGAAAATATATCTTGAATATTTAATGACGTTGAAGGTAAAAAGAATTGTAAATGGTAATAATAAAGATAATAAAGTATGAAAGAAACGATGTAAGTTTAAATAAAAATAAAATTAATTTAATTTAAATAAAAATAGTAATTATAGTAGTATGGTGTATTACTTACTTGTCCTTTACATATATACGGATACTCTGCCAAAATATATCTTCAGTAATCATTTCTTGTAATATACGGAATACACTGGATACTATAATTATATAATTTACATCAGAATATGAATAAGATAATAGTTATAGTAAATAATAATTAATAATTATGGTAAAAGTGCATAAAACGTTACACATCACCGATTTTATCATCATTTGAATATGTTATAGAGGAAGTTGTCCTGAGTAATTCCGCGCAAAAAAGTAAATGAGAGGCGACATTGGTTTAAAAGATATAACAAGTTAAAGTTTGACAGTTTTAATATTTTTCTTAAGCAAACTGATATTAAACACATTAATTTGCAATTGACAATTACATATTTTTTCTTAAAAACAACTATGTTTTTTCTTTACACGAATTGATTCGTTATTTAGTACAAAAAAGTATTAAGATAAGTTAATCGAAAAATGAATATTTTACTAGATATTTTATAGCTTATGTAAAATTAAGATATACCTTGAAAAGTATTCAATGAAAAAATACTTTATTATAGCGTTTTGAAAAGCTCTCGAGGTAATCTACAAGAATATGTAATAAAAAAATAGAGATTTCCATGCTAAAAAGTACTAATGACCTTGACCTGACTTTGACAAGGTCAAGTCCATATTTTCAACATGTGTACCCCTTCAAGCTATGCAACTTTCGTTCGAAAAATTTTTCAATAAAATCATCGGTTCGCGAGATAATCGACTGTATCACTTAAAAAGAAACATTTTGTATATATAATATATTTTATATATAATTTTATATACTATAGCTTCCTTATGTATGTATATATGTGTGCATGTGTATAATGAAGAGATTATATATAAAATTAAAATTTTTATCAGTTATTTTATTTGTCTTTTAAGCATTTATTTTCAAAAATTTTTTTACTCATAATCAATTTTTTTTTATATTATCATACCTTTAATGTAACGGTAATGTTCAAAAGAAATGTTGAATGATGTATTATAAAGTGATGTATTATATTCAGTATCGAAATGAAGGGATTCGTGTTGAATTTGTATCACAAACAAGTTCATCATCCGGGTACTTGGGAGAGCCTATAGAAAATAGTTTAAATGTATTTACTTAATTAATATTAGATTTAACACATAATAGCAATATGCATTAGGGCTGTTACTTTCTACGTGTATGTAAAAAAATCTGTTATACTCTTATACTCTTAAAATATAGAATAAATAATTTAAAAATATAATATATTAAAAACAAAAATGATTACTCGACATATAACTTTAAAATTAATATTTTTAGAATTATTAAAATATATTATAGCAAAAATTTTACGCGTCGCTCGTTGTTTATTAAAAAGTTATAAACAAAAGAAGTTTTATAAGGTTCACAGAATTTTTGGACACCATGTACAATAATAGACCTTTCATATTGAAAGTTATAAAGGAATAAACATATTGAAGAACTTTTTAATTAACAACGAGCGACGCCTAAAACCTTTTGGATGTTACTCAGTGCAGTGACCTTGACAATATATGTCAAGGTCGAGTCATTTGGGGGTAGCTGTGTAAAGGTAAATATTTACCATATATATATATATATACTGGGTGTTAAAAGAGTCTGGACACGGTCGAATATCTCGATAAGAAAGATTTTTACTAGAAAGTGTTTCAGACAAAAGTTGTATGTCTTCGAGGGGGACATAACATAGTATCATTGGTTTGACCTTGAAGAGTTACTTGAAGGTCACATGAAGGTCACCTTCAATTTCTTAAACGGAACCTACTCTTTCTCATTACATATTGTTGTAGCTTATCTCGAGAGCTTTCCAAAACACTAAACAAAATATTTTTTCATTGAGAACTTTTCGAGTTATGAGGCTTGAAATCGTTTCTTAATTTTACATAAATCGTAAAATATCTAGCAAAATATTCATTTTTCAATTATCTTAATACTTTCATATACAAAATAATGAGAGAAATCAATTGGTGTAAAGAAAAAACATAGTTGTTTTTAAAAAAAAATATGTAATTTGCAATTAACAATTACATATTTTTTCTTCGAAACAACTATGTGTTTTCTTTACAACAATTGATTCCTCTCATTATTTTGTACATAAAAGTATTAAGGTAAGATAATTGAAAAATGAATATTTTACTAGATATTTTATGGTTTATGTAAAATTAAGAAATTATTTCAAACCTCATAACTCGAAAAGTACTCAATGAAGAAATACTTTATTATAGTGTTTTGGAAAGCTCTCGAGATAAGTTATAAGAATACGTTATAAAAAATAAAGAGTTCTATTTAAAAAATTAAAGGTGATCTTCAAACAATTATCCAAGGTCAAATATTTGCCACTATCTTATGTCTCCCTTCGAGTCAAACAACTTTTGTCTGAAACATTTTTTTAAAAACTTCTCCTTTTCGAGATATTCGCGTGTATTTATTAAAATGGTCTACCCTGTATATATATATATATATATATATATATATATATACATACATATATATATATATATATATATACAGGGTGACCCATTTTAACTTAGGCAGCCAAATAACTCGAAAAATAAGCAAGATAGAGAAAAATGTTTTAGACAAAAGTTGTATGGTTTCGAGGGGGCCATAAGATGGTATCATTGGTTTGACCTTGAAGAGTCATTTGAAGGTCACGTGAAGGTCACTTCAATTTTTTTAAATGGAATACCCTATATATTTTTGTACATTCTTGTAGCTTATTTCGAGAGCTTTCCAAAACACTATAATTAAGTACCTTTCCGTTAAGTACTTTTTGAGTTATGATGCTTGAAATAATTTCTTAATTTTACATAAACCGTAAAATATCTTGTAAAATATTCATTTTTCGATTATCTTACCTTAATACTTTTATGTACAAAATAATGAGAGGAATCAATTGGTGTAAAGAAAACACATAGTTGTTTTTAAGAAAAAATATGGAATTGTTAATTGCAAATTACATATTTTTTCTTCGAAACAACTATGTGTTTTCTTTACACCAATTGATTCCTCTCATTATTTTGTACATAAAACTATTAAGGTAAGGTAATCGAAAAATGAATATTTTACAAGATATTTTACGGTTTATGTAAAATTAAGAAATTATTTCAAGCCTCATAACTTAAAAAGTACTTAACGAAAAGGTACTTAATTATAGTGTTTTGGAAAGCTCTCGAGATAAGCTACAAGAATGTGCAAAAATATATAGGGTGTTCCATTTAAAAAAATTGAAGTGACCTTCACGTGACCTTCAAATGACTCTTCAAGGTCAAACCAATGATACCATCTTATGGCCCCCTCGAAACCATACAACTTTTGTCTAAAACATTTTTCTCTATCTTGCTTATTTTTCGAGTTATTTGGCTGCCTAAGTTAAAATGGGTCACCCTGTATATACAGGGTGTTTCATTTTAATCCGACCAGTCGAATATCTCGAAAACCAAGCCCGGGAGAGAAAAATATTTCAGACAAAAGTTGTTTGGTTTCGAGGGGGCCATAAGATGGTGACAATGATTTGACCTTGAACAGTCATTTGAAGGTCACGTGAAGGTCACTTCAATTTTTTTAAATGGAATACCCTACATATTTTTACACATTCTTGTAGCTTATCTCGAGAGCTTTCCAAAACACTATAATTAAGTACCTTTTCGTTAAGTACTTTTTGAGTTATGAGGCTTGAAATAATTTCTTAATTCTACATAAACCGTAAAATATCTAGTAAAATATTCATTTTTCGATTATCTTACCTTAACATTTTTCATTTTTATGTACAAAATAATGAGAGGAATCAATTGGTAAAGAAAACACATAATATTTTTGAAGAAAAAATATGTAATTTGCAATTAACAATTCCATATTTTTTCTTAAAAATAACTATGTGTTTTCTTTACACCAATTGATTCCTCTCATTATTTTGTACGTAAAAGTATTAAGGTAAGATAATCGAAAAATGAATATTTTACTAGATATTTTACGGTTTATGTAGAATTAAGAAATTATTTCTAGTCTCATACCTGGAAAAGTGCTCGATGAAGAAATACTTTATTATAGTGTTCTGGAAAGCTCTCGAGATGAGCTACAAGAATATATAAAAATATATAGGGTGTTCCATTTAAAAAAATTGAAGTGACCTTCACGTGACCTTCAAATGACTCTTCAAGGTCAAACCAATGATACCATCTTATGGCCCCCTCGAAACCAAACAACTTTTGTCTGAAATATTTTTCTCTCCCGGGCTTGGATTTCGAGATATTCGACTGGTCGGATTAAAATGAAACACCCTGTATATATATATATATATATATATATATATATATATATATATATCCATCTTATTGTTGCTAGTGAGCAAGTTTTGCGCTAAAGAATGCTTAAAATAACACCTGATTGGTGACATATAATCCAAGAAATGCGACAATAGCCTCATTTAACAAAGAGGATAACGACCAAAGTGGATTTTCATAATAAGAACATTCCTGTATTATTTTATGGGCCATGAAGCGGGCAATTTTGATTTTAGTCGCAAAACAATCTACATTGTCATTGTAGATAATATCTGCTTCTCTGAAAATTAAAAAAAATTTTTTATATAATGTTTATTTCTGTTGTATAATAACACATAAAGAATATTGTATTTCCAAATTTATAATTAAATAATTCTATTAAATTAACATATTAATTATATATTATTATTAATGTTTTATTTATAAATGCTCATTACGAAGTAATGCAATATATTGAAAGCGAGTACCGCACTATATACAGGGTGATTCAAAACAACCTGATGTCTTTGAAATATAATATTCTTGAACGAATTCTAAGACTCTTTTTCCTTTTGAAAAATTTTGTTCAAAGCTTAATTTTTGAGTTATAATAGAAAATAGTTGGCTACTCACGAGTCCGATACAACGGGCAGGCAGGGACGGCGTAACGCGTCACCAGACAAATGCTAATAATAATAACAAACATAACATAACATAAACATAAACATAACATTCTTAAAATAATAAATAAAGAATAAAATAATTGAGAGAGAGAGAGAGAGAGAGAGAGAGAGAGAAAGTGAGAAATGGGGACATCTAATCGCTATTTATCGTGTAATTTTATGTCTTAATTTGTACAGAAGTAAATATTTGCAAGTAATAATAAAGATTATTAAAATATTGAAATTTGTATTAAAAGTGAAATTTAGAAGCTGTTATTTATAAGATAAACGATCCCCAGAAAGAAATAAAATTCGTCAGTTTTCTTAAAGATAAGAATTTTTAATCAAATTGCAATTACTATTTCGTTTTTCATTCGTCCATTTCCAATTTATTTGTTACTTTATGTAATTTCGCGCGTTTGAATATTTTATTCTTAAGCGTTACATTATAACCCTCCTAGACGGTAATAATATTGTTAAATATTGTGTAGAAACTGCAATAATAATTTAATACTTCAAAGGATCAAATATTGTGCAATAAAATTGACTATCTGGGGAAACGGGAGAGCATTTGTCTCGTGACGCGTTGCGCCGTCTCTGCCTGCCCATTGTATCGCACTCGTGAGTAGCCAACTATTTTCTATTATAACTCAAAAATTAAGCTTTGGACAAAATTTTTCAAGAGGAAAAATAGTCTTAGAATTCGTTCGAGAATACCATATTTCAAAGACATCAGGTTGTTTTGAATCACCCTGTATATATATATATATATATATATATATATATATATATATATATATATATATAACTTTTTTAAATTTTGATCGATAAAAGTGAAAACCTTAATATGATATTTATACCTATACTTGTACCTTAATATAATTATTTAATTTACAATTTTATATTTTAATTTGTAATTTTCAATTATAAGATTATAAAATATATATATTTTAATATTATTCTTCATATGAGTTGATGTACATTGAAGATATAGGTTGTCCAGAAAGTTATTGTGGTTTTTAACCTTCAAGTTCAAATACGCATATTTTAGCAAGTGAACTTTATTAAATGAAAAGAGAACCATTGAAATTTAAATATTTTTGCCAACGAGAAACAATATTTATTTATTCCTGTAGCATAAAATTTAGATTTCTACGACAAACTCTTCGAAGACGTTTCTGACAGTAGCTTTATTGTTAAAGGTTTTCCCCTCCAAGAAATTGTCGAAATGTTTAAAGAAGTGATAGTCAGTTGGTGAGAAGACCGGCGAATATGATGGGTAAAACAGAGTTTCATGGAGCTTCATAGTTTAATTGATTAACGCAGCGTCGGTTGTGCGGCGTGTAGTCGAGCATTGTCGTGTAGAACAATTGGAACTTTTCTGTTGACCAACACCGAACGCAAACGTGTCAGTTCCTGATGCATTTTGCCAATTTCTTGACAGTACCTCTCTGCCGTGATAATTCCGCCCGAATTTAAAAAGCTGTAGTGGATTATCTCGGCTGACGACTACCAAATAGTCACTATAATCTTCTTTTAATACAATTTTAATTTCGGAGAGTGTTTTGGCGCTCCATCATGGTCTAACCATTGTGCAAAACGTCGACGATTATCGTACAAGATCCATTTTTCATCGCACGTTACAATGCGATCGAGAAACGGATTATTTTGTTTGCGCAAAATCAACGCAGAACACACTTCAAATTGACGATTCTTTTGATTTTCGCTCAATTGATGCGGCATCCATTTGTCGATCTTTTTTGTTTTTCCAATTAGTTCCAGGTAATCAGAAACAGCTGACTTGCTTACGCCAAGTTTTTCCGCTAGTTCTCGAATCGATGTGCGTGACTCTGTTTCAACTAACACCTTCAAGTGGTCGTCGTCAATAATCGCAGTCGTCCAGAACTTTTCAACTTCAAGGCTCTCATTTCCACTGAAATTTGCGGAAACCACCATTGCATTGTACATTCATTAGCGGTTCCTAGACCAAATGCACCGTTAATATTGCGAGCCTTTAGCTGTTTTACGACTCATTTTGAATTCATATAAAAAAATCGCTGGAATTTGCTATTTTTAATTTCATAGTTTAAATAAAACGCAAACCAATATCAAAATACAGTTATTTTTATTAAAATGTAGAGCAAAGTTTGCGCTTTTAAATTGATATAACATAGATACAAAAGAAAGACAACGTAAAAAAAGCGCCAAATTTTAAACAACAAAAATCGCAATAACTTTCTGGACAAATAATAAACTGGACTAATAATAAACGATTAGTAATGTTTCTCCTCTCATTGCTTCATACAATTTTACTTATTTTTTAAAATATATTCAAATAATATTTTGAAAATAGAGAAAAGATATGTAAATAATTTTAGTTACCAACAATTGTTATCCTTTTTTTCATCTTCGAAATATATTAATTTTTTATAATTATATAGTTACCTGTAAAGAATAAGGCCCAGATTTATGATGCTTTCGTTTTGAAAATCCGGAAGTGCAACATGATTTATTTGCCCAGTTTTATTCAAACGCTTCCATTTATCAAACAAGTACGATGTTATATTTTCAGCAAATTTGTGTGCAAATTCGCAGTGCATTCTACACCACATATTAACTCTGACATTTTCATTTGTACCAGGCATAAGAGATAAATTAATTCGGTTAGTCAGAAATAAAAGATATATAGGCTTTACAAGCGTATTAAAATGTGTCTTCGTCATGTTTTTATCATTCGGTTCTATTTTTTGTATCGGTACATTTGATAAAACTGTACAGTTTTGATAATGTTCTACAATAATATCATAGATGGGCTTATAGAACATGGTGGTTCTTAAAGATTCGGGCAAAGACGGAACCATGTGTTGGATCCCAATATCAACATACGTTGCCAACCTATCACATTTAGAAATATGAATTAACAATAATAAAAGACACCGCAAAACCTTATGCAAAAGTGGTTTCAATGAAATTGTATAAAAGTTGCATATATTTTAATTGTGCGAGATTCATAAAATGGTTATTTTAGAATATACAGGTACAAAATAAATATTTAATAATTAATATTTAGTATGAAAATTTAATAAAATTAAAATAAATTTCAATATAAAACAGTATTAGAATAATAACCTTTTAAAATTGATTTTAATTGATATATTATCAACGATTCCGTACATAATTTTATACAAGTTAAAGAAACTGTCTATTTTAGTGATAGTTTATTAAATGAAACTCATATGTATATATGTCTTAGTTATTAGCGAAATTAGTATTGTTCCTAAATAGTATGGGTGTGTGTAGATGCACGTTTAAATACATGAAACAGCATAAGTATAGCTTGTATATTTAATTTTATATATTATATGCAGAGTGTTTTTATGAAAGTTGTGAGTGTTCATGATCTAATTAAATTTTTATAATTACTTTTATGGATTATAAGGATAAATAGAATTCATATAAACATATATCTGGAAATGATTTCCTTCTGAATTATAAGTTTTTTAATATTAGAAACGAATTTCCTAATGTTTGGTATTGTCAAAGTAAAGTGTAAAACTTAAATGTTTCTTCGAAATTTCAAATTTCAAATAAGCAAGTTCTGTAAAAATATAAATCCTTCAAAATTATACTTATATTTTGAAAACAATTCGAAACTCTACCGGAATATTTGATTTCGTTCGAGTGTTGACAATAAAATGCTGTATAAGACGTGTATTATTGCTGACTACTTTAATTAAATTAATTTTTATTTGCAGCTTACATTCATTTTAATAATAATGATAATATTAAATTGCAAAATTTTTTACTAAAAGATGTTAAGAAACATATAATTAAGAATGGAAACATTTCAGATACGTACATGTTTATATATAAATGTGTTTTTCTTAAAAAATACTTTTTAAATAAAAATAACATTCTGCACCAGAGCTTGTTCATAAACATCGTGAAATTAGTATATATTTAACATTTTAACAGTTATACTTACCACTGTCGCTCATCTCTTTTATAAAAGTATTTTAGGCCTGTATCTTCAGTTATATTATAAACTAATTTTATGATGTAATATCCCATCAATAGATCATTAGCGAATTTATATTTGACAATGTTTTTCTCAATGTCATACGTAGAATTTACCAATGGATAAATGATCGGTTTTTCATTACCATTTGTAGGATTATATTGTGGATAATAAAACACGGTTATATTATATTTTACGTGTAAATACAATAATATGCTTGATATTGGATGTATAATCTTTATACGTATACTGCAGTTGCTGACAAGAATATCTTTTTCGATATGTGTAACGATGATATCATATTGTTGCGGTAATATACTATTCGAGTGCCTGTTTAACTCTTCTTGAGATATTTTAATTATCTGATCGTCGGTTAAAAAAGCCGCCGCGACGATGATTGTTAAACTGCTACTTAACAATAGTTTAAGAAACATGATATTACTTTTATCTTAGATATCTGTAAAAATATATTTTTGTTAGAAAGTACAAATTAAACAGAAAAATTAAACACAGCACTGTCTCTACCATGATTTAGTGGAAAAGAAGGAATTAAGACAAATATATAAAAATAAACTTAATTTTGAATGACTTACTCTGTATAATGAGATATACCACAAATTCTATGCAAGTGTATGTTTCGTTACAATAATTAGCCACAATAAATTAATGTTTTATCCACTATCATTGTAACATGAAAAATATATATGCGCACTTATGATTTCTTATTATTTCGAGAAACTTCCAAAGACTAACAACACTTGGCGATATTACAATAAATGTGTATGTCATATGTAAACACACAACTGCTGAGGTCGTTAACAGACGTTTCGATCGAGAAACGGTATGTAATAGCAAAGCACGGTGCCGTTTTTCCCAATTCAAATTCGTGCTAGCGATCGAGCGCTGTAAGATGGCAGAACCATCTATTTCGCGTTGGTCTAAAGACAAAGAGGCTACCGTTACGTAGAATGCAAAATATCTGTAAATATATATATTTGAATTCTTTTATACTATTTAAAAGTAGTACATTCCTTTACCAAAAATTTGAGAATTTTTATAATTTACAATATACATTCAAATGAAATTTTATATACTATATTATTACGAGAGTGTATCGGTAAGTTATTTTTGAGCAAGTTAATGAAAAAATGTAACTTATTAACGATAGACTATAATATTACAGTATTGTATATAAGAGAATATAATGAATAACTATTATTTTTTAGGTTTTGTTCACTCTTTCAAATTTATATGGTGGATATATGAATAAAACAACGGGAAATCTCTCAAATCGATCAAATCAGTAATCGTGTTTTTCTCATAATGAAGCAGATTTTTAAATTAAAATTAAGAAAGGTTTTCTCATAAT
Source organism: Camponotus vicinus (assembly GCF_025532165.1). Lineage (NCBI taxonomy): Eukaryota > Metazoa > Arthropoda > Insecta > Hymenoptera > Formicidae > Camponotus > Camponotus vicinus. The sequence continues at coordinate 11,750,708 of NW_028141978.1, read as the reverse complement.
GTCGAATAAAAATATTATAGAGGTAGCGTGCTCCAAGAATTATGCCATATCATTTATTATTAAATTAAAAATATTAATGGTACATTAATAAAACACATTCGTAAAGAATACTTTTTATAGGATTTAAAATATTAATAACATATGTTAATATAACGCACTAATTTGTTAATATTTATATACAAATATATTTAAATATTAATTATATGTACAATATTTTATAATATTAATTACACATATAATATTTTATTATATAAAACATTCGTAATTATTTTACATTACATTAAAATTGTAATCTATACTGTAATATTATCCACTATTAAATCAAGTATATATTACACATTAATATGATATTTATTATTATACAATTAATATACATATATTAATTTATGTGTATTAGCAAGTAATAATTAATGCAATACTAATATACATATATTGATATACATTATTAATATAATAAAAAACTTAAGAGATGTTAAAATAAATAAATATTAAGATGTAATTTTATAGTTATTGTGTTACTATATTAATAATTTAGAATTCAGCTTGTTTTTGTAATATTAACAAAACATATTAATCTACGTATTAAAAAATAACTTTCCCTCATTTGCATAATTAATAGTACAATTTAAATATCTCAGATTTGCAGAACGATAAGAAAATCTGTAATCATGCGTAAAGTATTCTTATAATACAAGCGCATCGAGTATCATTGCAGGATAATTAAAATCCTACCCAGTATAATTAAAACCCTAAGAAATTAAAACGTATTTTATTTTGCATATTACTCAGGGACATGATGTTGACAACACATGTCAAGATCAAAATCAGTTTTGGGGAAGTAAAGATGAATATTTATCAGAATTATTAATAAAATTATATCAGCAAAAAATCTAATTAGAAACGATAAATATTATTAACTCCAAGTAACAGTGGTTGCGGGAGGGGGGCCGAAGGCCCTCCCTTGCACCACCCGCGCGCGCTGTAATTTACTCATCGATTTTCATATTATTACTCAACATCATCCTCGATCATTGTTTTTTATTTTAACGTTCGATTTTTATTTTACTCAACATCATCATCGATTTTTATTTTACTCATCATCATCATCATCATCATCGATTTTTATTTTACTCATCATCATCATCATCATCATCATCATCGATTTTTATTTTACTCATCATCATCATCGATTTTTTGTTTTATTTAACGATATTTAATTTACTCATTGATTTTTATATTATTACTCAACATCATCCTCGATCATTGATTTTTATTTTAATGTTCGATTTTTATTTTACTCATCATCATCATCATCTATTTTTATTTTACTCATTATCACCATCATCATCATCATCCTCGATTTTTATTTTTCTCATCATCATCATCATCATAGATTTTTATTTTACTCATCATCATCATCATGTATTTTTATTTTACTCATCATCATCATCGATTTTTATTTTACTCATCATCATCATCGATTTTTATTTTATTTAACGATATTTAATTTACTCATCGATTTTTATATTATTACTCAACATCATTGATTTTTATTTTAATGATCAATTTTTATTTTACTCATCATCATCATCATCATCATCGATTTTTATTTTACTCATCATCATCAATATCGATTTTTATTTTATTCATTATCATCATCATCATCGATTTTTATTTTACTCATCATCATCACCATCATCGATTTTTATTTTACTAATCATCATCATCATCATCATCATCGATTTTTATTTTACTCATCATCATCATCATCATCATCGATAATTATTTTACTCATCATCATCATCATCATCATCGATTTTTATTTTACTCATCATCATCATCGATTTTTATTTTACTCATCATCATCATCATCATCATCATCATCATCGATTTTTATTTTACTCATCATCATCATCATCAATTTTTATTTTACTCCTCATCATCACCATCATCGATTTTTATTTTACTCATCATCATCACCATCATCGATTTTTATTTTACTCATCATCATCATCATCATCATCATCATCATCATCATCATCATCATCATCATCATCGATTCTTATTTTACGCATCATCATCATCATCATCCTCGATTTTTAATTTTCTCATCATCATCATCATCATCATCATCATCATCGATTTTTATTTTACTCATCATCATCATCACCATCATCGATTTTTATTTTACTCATCATTATCATCATCATCATCATCATCGATTTTTATTTTACTCATCATCATCATCATCATCATCATCGATTTTTATTTTACGCATCATCATCATCATCATCATCCTCGATTTTTATTTTACTCATCATCACCATCATCATCATCGATCTTTATTTTACTCATCATCATCATCATCGATCTTTATTTTACTCATCATCATCATCATCATCGATTTTTATTTTACTCATCATCATCATCATCATCGATTTTTATTTTACGCATCATCATCATCATCATCATCGATTTTTATTTTACTCATCATCATTATCATCATCATCATCATCGATTTTTATTTTACTGTATTAATACAATTTAAAAATATCACAAATGTATGTGTGTACACATACATTTGTGATATTTTTAAATTGTATTAAATTTTATTAAATTCTATATAAATTTTAATTGTATTAAATGTATTTGAAATTATTATTTTTTCATATAACAGCTAAAATGTTTATGGAAAAAATGCATATAACCTTTTTTGTAGAGTTTTTCAGCGGCTTTATTTTTTGCTTAAAATTTTTTTCTCAAATTAATATTTTCGGAGATAAAAAGCATTAAAATTGTGAAATTTTTTTGTTAATAACTTTTTAATAAACAACGACCGCCGGCTAAAACCTTCAGAATATTAATTATAGATATGACAATTATAGATAATTATAGATATGACAATTATAGATACCTTGACAACATATGTCAATGACACATTTGTGCAAAGGTGGTCCCTTTTTATGCATAATTACCTAATTGATCGCAAAGTTATTATACACAATCAATTTCTTTGTCTTTTAAATAGATACTTAATATTTTAAATTGCATAATTGTTTACACGTATTACTCTACATGATTTCTCAGAACTTTTTACAACAGTATGTGCTAACAATCTGTTACTTAAGTCGTCATGTCACCACTTTTTATCTTTAATTTTGTTGATCTAGGTACAATACTGCCATATAAATGACACTACTATACGATATATGACGTAGAATTAAACTTAGACCGAAGAGAACTAAACATACATATAATATTCCTTGATGACAAATAATTTAAATGTCGTGAGTTATTTATATTTTATGATGCTTCAGAAAAAAGAAACTTATTAAATAAATTTATAATTAACGCCGTTTTTGAAACGGACATCCGTAAATTGAACTCGGATTGAAATCGGATAGTATATAGCCACATACATTACTAGCGGTTCACGAATATACATATATCACTCTAATAGAAAGCTGTGACTTTTATATGACATTAAGTGAATTAAATTTGATAATTTCTATTATAAAGCATTAATTATTGCAAAATATTGTCATAAATTATAGAAAAAAATGGTTCATGATTATATAATTGGTTTTTTATTTAAAAATATCGCTATTTGCTTATATAGTAGGCGCAAATTAATTTGTGTGCATCAGTGCGCGCATGCGCGCGTGCGTGAGTGTGTAAATATTCGCACGAATGCGCGCGAGTGTATATATATGTTACATTTCTTTAAATATATGTAAGAAGAAGTATAGAGAAATATACATGTAGATGTGTATAAGAAAATTTGTACCATGTGCTTTATTATAAATCAAAGATTATATAGAATTTACAAAGATCATGAGTTTCAAACAATTAATAATATATATTTAAAATATTAATAATACATATTAAATTTATAACAACAATTTATTATATACATATAAAATTGTTATTATTTATATACAAATATTAAAGAATTATAATAATATGTTTTATAAATTTTTAATTTTAGATGTTATTTAAACATTACTAATATGCATTATTATATATTAAGAATTTGATTCAAGATAATGAAATTAATGAACATTGACAAATAAAGTTACAAATATCGAACAAATCAAATACAACTTAAAAAATAAATCAGAATACAGTTTAAATTAGATAATACATTTTTAGTACATTAATAATATAATGTCAAATATTGCAGATACTTTCTCATTTATATAATTAGAATTAATCATATAATACAACATAATTTAATTATAATATAACATAATTTAATTATAATTATATATATATATATATATATATATATATATATATATATATATATATATATATATATATAATATAATTATGAATATAATTTATATTTAATTTAATTATAATATAACATAATTTAATTATAATTATTTATATATTATAATTATAAATATAATTTACACTTTGCATTACTTCATGTTAATAAGGATATAAAAACATCAGTGCAAATATGAATTGCAGGATAAAATAAATCCTTGTAAATGCATTTAATTATATATTATTAATGCATATAAGCATGAATAATAAATCAATAACTATATATTATTAATGCATATAAGCATGAATAGTAAATCGATGACTATAAACATTATAAAAAGCTATTTATAAGAAAGATATATAGATGTATTCGCGTCATAATTGTTACTTTCATTATACGAGTATTATTGATATTTTACAAAATTCTGAAAGTAATCCTGTTGACTTTTGATTTCGAGAAAGCGTATTTTTATCTTGCTTTGAATATTTAAAATATATTGCTTAATACTTTCGACATCTTCGTTCTTTCTACTTAATTGGCTTGTCTAGAACAGATTATATCGATATTAATTATTAGTGAATAGCAACTATCAATTATCAATAAAAATTATATTAAATATTATCTCGTATATATATATATATATATATATATATATATATATATATATATATACATATATCTTGAATATTTTATTTATAATAATAATCTTAAATATAATTGGAATAAATAATAATAATTATAGATTATGAAAATTACATTCTTTTCTCAGAATCAAAATTTTAGTTACCCCCCAAAATTTTAGTTTTAGAAGAAAGAACGGGTTTATAAGATTGTAATCATTTTAAATCAATATATGTCGATTTCTACGCAGGTTTCGCATCTTTGTAAAAAATTTGTTAGCTATTGAATAAAGTGATACGAATTTTAAGAAATTTGTAAAGCTCTAAATGTGAAATATAAATTTAATATTTTCGAACTAGTAAGAGGAAGCGAAATGCGAATGATAGTGCCTCAGTTTCAGAAAATTAATTTTTCTTTCAAAATAAATCGTTGTACATGGAATACATTTGTTTCCTCGATGTGATACTAAATAATGAAGTAAATCTGAACTTAAGATTTTTATTAAAATAAATAATCCCTAATCCCTATAAAAAAGCGTAGATGAAAAAATATCGAGACGAAGTTGCTGAAACTAAAATGAAATCATACTCCTATTATACTACGTTCTATTACATTATGTGCATAGTGTTGCACCATATTTTACATAACAATTCTTATGTCTGCAAAGAATGTTTATAAGTAATATTTTGTAAGTAACTTTTGACAAATAAAAATTCACAGTATTTAGAATTAGCAATTTTAAATATAAAATTAGAAATTTATAAGAGCTATGGCTATCACAGAGAAAATATCATTATATTATAATATTATAATTGTTATATCTAGCATGCCATTTTTTGTATTAATTTTGTGTTAACCTATCATTATCACAGTTTTAGTTTAACAAATGACTCATGTAATATTAGAGTATGCTAATCACATTATCGTAATAACTCTCTCAATCATATTGAAAAAATATTTAAATTTATTTAACTAAGAACTATTTAACATCTCAAAGCTATAAATTCTCTTCTTAAAATTTATACAAATCCATTTTTATTAAGATAACTAAAATTAAGATAACTAAAATTTCCAAGCAAAGAAATTCTCTTTCTTTTTTGCTTTCGCTTGCTCCCATGTTCTTTCTCACTCTCTTATTCGGTAAAAATTATAACACACTACTAAAAAAAAATAGGGAACACTTTTTGCACCCTAAAAGTTGAGCTATTTTTAAACCGCTGAAATTCGTCGAAAAATTATCGTAGACAAAAAATATAAAAAAGTATTTTGAAACTTGAAGCTTCAACTTTAACGTACAGGTTAGTGATTTTTAAAAATTTTTTTATCTTTCTTAACCTGCGTTTTAAAAAAGGACACATTGTTTAGTTCCTTAAAATTATATATTTTTAACACGAAACTTGATAAAAAAATTTTTCTCGAGAAATTTAACTGAAATTTCATAAACTACAACATTTTGCCTGAAACGCTTTTTACCAAAACGCTTTTTTTTTAATTTTCCTACGGATTTTTTGACCGAGTAATACAATTTTGAAAATAAACCAGTATGTTTTAGATATAATGAAAAAATTTTTCAAGAAAAATTTTTTTATCGAACTGCAGTGTCAAAAATACGTTATTTTGATAAACAAATCAATTTCTTTCTTGAAAGCATAGAACAAGGAAGTTAAAAAATTAAAAAGCTAACGATAGCGCGTTAAAGATGAAATTTCAAGCTTCATAATTTTTTCTTTATTTTTGTCTACGACCATTTTTCGCCGAGTATCAACATCATATCTAAAAAATGCTGGTTTATTTTCAAAATCGTACTTATTATTTATATTACTCGGTCAAGAAAAGTCGGAGGAAAATTTTTAAAAAAGCTTTTCGCAGGGAAAAATGTTGTAATTTATAGAACTTGAGGTGAATTTCTCGAGAAAAATTTTTTTTAATGTTATATCATCTTATGTGGCGACTCCCGTGGCGACATCTAATAAATTCTCAGTTAAAGACTTTTTTCTTTTGTCGATCCTCCCTGATATTCGCATCTCTTTATCTTCGTGCACTCGTCATTACACAGTAATCACGCGAGTGTCGGGTCGTTTCGTTTTCCAATAAAGTATCGTAACAGAGTTTATTTAGCAAAGAGTATTTTACTTTATCCCTGACACAATTGTCCCAGCTCCACGACCCATTTTAAATCAAGAGTTAAGTTGCGTGTTAAAAATACATAATTTTAAGGAATTAAACAGTGTGTTCTTTTTTAAAACGCAAAATAAGGAAGATCAAAGAAATTTTAAAAACCACCTACTGCGCATTAAAGTTGAAACTTCAAGCTTCAAAGCTTTCAAGCTTGCTTTTCTAATTTTTTATCTACGATGATTTTTCGACGAGTTTCGGCGGTTTGAAAATAGCCCAATTTTTAGAGTACAAAAAGTATTCTCTATTTTTTTTTTTTTTTTTTGGAGAAGTGTATTTTAAAGCAGTATATTTTTGGAAATTAGATATAAAGATAATGGTATTCATAAAATTTACCTCTACTTTCAAATCTTTCCATTCCATATATGAAAACCATGCTATCTTCCTAAATTCACTTAATTCAAATTCTAATACATTCTTAAATATATTTGTTAGGAAGTCGTTTATCTAAAACAGATTATTTTGATGATATTGAACAACAATATTTAATGTTAAATTGATGTTGCATCATGGTTATTTATTTTACATATATATAAGCACATGCAATTTTTACCTCTTTGAGTTGATTCGTAGAATACACATGATTAATAATTACAGCAAATGTTGCATACTTGCTGACTTGTCTGTAACAGTAAAATAATAAATTTCTTGATACACACATAAATTATTGAATGATAGATATATATTTACGGAGAAAACTGTATTACTTAGGTTTTATATTCTCAAGATTTTGTAATATGAAATTGAGTACTGCAGAATTCCTTGCATGCTTCGCGATAGTAAAAAGATAATAATTAATATAATCTTGATCGGAAAAATCTTTTAAAAACATAATCGATGTTGTACTGTCATTTTTTATTAGATTTAAATAGTCTTTGATAAATTGTGAATCCTCGGGGCAAGACAGATATTTTAAAAATTTAGTTTTAAATTTTTCTTTTCCCAGACGATATACTCCCCACCAAGGAGAATCTTCATTGCTAAGAGAATAGTACAATACTTTTAAACCTTGACAGTATGTCCATTCTTTCCACCATGGCAAAAGCCTACGAGATTTAACAAGAAACAAATTCTAATATAAAAGTTTTGCACATATTAATCTTACATTTTGATCAAATAATTTAACAAATTATAATTTCATAACATAATCTAATAAATTTAAATTTTGAGCAAATAATGTAATAAACATTGCACATGTATCTACAAAACAATTAAATTAAAATAACCGACAATATATAAGAAAAATTACGTATTTGTTTCGGGATCTGCGAGATGTCGATTTAAGTTATGTCGGGCTTTTTCTATGCATCTGCGACCATCAAAATTACATGCCCATTTCGCAGCCTCCATTCTTAAACTCTTTGTAAGATCGTCTTCATTAGAAACTTCATCATATTCAAGTTTATCAAGCAAATTGTATAGTAAGTTTAGCATTTTCTCCTAAACATATAAATATATATATATATATATATATATATATATAAATATATATATATATATATATATATATATATATATATAGTTATATGTATTTATATTGTTACTTGATATAAATTTTATATTTTTCGATTCTTGCATTATATATTACTATATAGAAAGATATCTTGCGCAATTGTATTTTACATATTAAGAAGGTTTATATATTAAGAACATTCTGTCTTTGTAAACAGCTCTGAATTCTTTTTATAAAGATATCTATTATATAGCTATACTTATATATACGTATTTATACACAAATTTGAATTTTTCTTGCGTGCACATTCACACATCCTTAACACATGTTCATATCACAAAATAAACATACAGAAGTGCATACATGCATATATTGTAGACATGTAGACATAAATGTAGACATTATATCTATAATATAATTTAAAAACTTATTAACTGTGAGTATTAAACACACAGATAATTAATATATATGTTTCCTACTAACTTTCTATCTCAAAATTAATGATATGTAAATCGTCATTATAAATATCATGCTGTGATTAAAAATGATAACAATTTTCAAATTTTTCTCCCTTTTCCTCTCCAATTTTTTATAATATTAGTACATACACTATTCGAATATTAATTTACAAATATACTTATCTTTCATCCAAAATATGTATATTTAAAATACCTAATCAAATTTTTTCTAGCTACATATATTTTATTGTATGTATCTTTTTGGAAAGCACTTAATAATTATTGTTATAAATGTACACAATATTAATATGTGCAATAAATAATATGTTTTTAGTATGTTTAAGACATCACTATTGACATTGTTTATAATATGTGTTATTACCTTGATATTAAAATATATTGGTTCCTGAAATAGAAAGATATTGGACAGATATTCTAAAGCTTTGAACATAGGATACCATGCCACGTAGTCTGTTTCTCGTGATAGATATTTCGTAATATTCCAGAATACAGTGGAATTAAGTTGGTTTGTTATTATTAAGTGGAAAGCGTTGTCGATAATTTGGGCACGATTCAAAACATGCATTTTCCTATAATTTTTAGAATTTAGATAACTTGCAATTCTTCGCCAGTTCAAGATATCGTAATTGACTCGATAATATCCTGTAAAATAAATAAATTATATATATATTATATATATAATTATATATATATAATTCTTTCAAAGGGTTTATCAGTACAAGTATCTGTTTATACTTATGTACTTATATTGGGTTGGCCAATAAGTCCGTGCGGTTTTTTCCGACACGTCTTTACAAACACGGCAAAAATTATTGGAGATGGGCTGGGATATTCTACCGCATCCTCCATATTCTCCAGACCTTGCTCCTTCGGACTATCACATGTTTCGCTCCCTACAAAATTCCTTGAATGGACGGCGCTTTACTTTCGAAGAAGACATCAAACGGCACTTAAAACAGTTTTTCGACAAAAAAGACAAGAAGTTCTACGAGCGAGGAATTATGAAGATATGTGCGGTATATGGTAAGTATGCCGTGAAAGAACGTGTGTGCCAGAAATGGTTTGCAAAATTTCGTTCCGGAAATTTTTCTATCCAAGACGCACCACGCTCGGGCCGGCCAGTTGAGATTGATCAAGACAAAGTAAAGACGTTAATCAATACCAATAAACGCTATACGACGCGAGAGATTGCAGATGTTCACCAAATATCATTCCAAATATCATATTCATCATTTACATGTAAAAAAACCGCACGGATTTATTGGTCAACCTAATAATGTATAATAAATGTAATGTATATAATACATAATATAATGAATAATATTTTTAATAATGTAAATCTTTCTCTCCAATGTGTATGTATGATAAACACTATAAAATGTAATAAATTTATTGCAAACTTACCAGTTTGTTGTAGATTAAATACTATAAAGTTACCCAAATTCACAGAAAGCGACTCATGTAGGTAATCATCCACCATCTTATTTAAATATGTTTTGTATATCGTTACTTTTACCCGTCTGATAGGCTGATTATAATTTCGTATTATTATCACTACACAACAATATTTTCGTTTTGTTGGAGACTTAATTAGCTGCTTTATACGAAATAAATTGTCTGTAGACATTTGAATGGACGAAAGGTTCTCCATAACTTCACCAAAATAGTTAAAAGTTGGCTTGCTAAAGTTATAAAATTTATGCAAAATTTATTGATGTGTTAACGAAAGGTATTATAAGCAAATATATATATATATATATACATATATATATATATATATATATATATATATATATATGTATATAATTATCTTATATGTTTAATTTAATTAAATATATAATTAATTACATAATTAATCATATGATTTATAGTTTTTATATAAATTTGATGCTACAGTTTAAATTATAATTTAAAAGGAATGGCCAAACTTGATTACTTTTAAAAGATAAGTGTATATGTAAATTGAAAATATATCTTGAATATTTAATGACGTTGAAGGTAAAAAGAATTGTAAATGGTAATAATAAAGATAATAAAGTATGAAAGAAACGATGTAAGTTTAAATAAAAATAAAATTAATTTAATTTAAATAAAAATAGTAATTATAGTAGTATGGTGTATTACTTACTTGTCCTTTACATATATACGGATACTCTGCCAAAATATATCTTCAGTAATCATTTCTTGTAATATACGGAATACACTGGATACTATAATTATATAATTTACATCAGAATATGAATAAGATAATAGTTATAGTAAATAATAATTAATAATTATGGTAAAAGTGCATAAAACGTTACACATCACCGATTTTATCATCATTTGAATATGTTATAGAGGAAGTTGTCCTGAGTAATTCCGCGCAAAAAAGTAAATGAGAGGCGACATTGGTTTAAAAGATATAACAAGTTAAAGTTTGACAGTTTTAATATTTTTCTTAAGCAAACTGATATTAAACACATTAATTTGCAATTGACAATTACATATTTTTTCTTAAAAACAACTATGTTTTTTCTTTACACGAATTGATTCGTTATTTAGTACATAAAAGTATTAAGATAAGATAATCGAAAAATGAATATTTTACTGGATATTTTATAGCTCATGTAAAATTAAGTTATAACTTGAAAAGTACTCAATGAAAAAATACTTTATTATAGCGTTTTGAAAAACTCTCGAGGTAATCTACAAGAATATGTAATAAAAAAATAGAGATTTTCATGTAAAAAAGTATTAATGACCTTGACCTGACTTTGAAAAGGTCAAGTCCATATTTTCATCATGTGTACCCCTTCGAGCTATGCAACTTTCGTTCGAAAAATTTTTCAATAAAATCATTGGTTCGCGAAATAATCAACTGTATCACTTAAAAAGAAACATCCTGTATATATAATATATTTTATATATAATTTATATATACTACAGCTTCATTATGTATGTATATATGTGTGCATGTTTATAATGAAGAGATTATATATAAAATTAAAATTTTTATCAGTTATTCTATTTGTTTTTTAAGCATTTATTTTCAAAAATTTACTCATAATCAATTTTTATTTATATTATCATACCTTTAATGTAACGGTAATGTTCAAAAGAAATGTTGAATGATGTATTATAAAGTGATGTTTTATATTCAGTATCGAAATGAAGGGATTCCTGTTGAATTTGTACCACAAACAAGTACATCATCCGGGTACTTGGGAGAGTCTATAGAAAATAGTTTAAATGTATTTACTTAATTAATATTAGGTTTAACACACAATAGCAATATGCATTAGGGCTGTTACTTTCTTTGTGTATGTAAAAAAAATCTGTTACACTCTTATACTCTTAAAATATAGAATAAATAATTTAAAAATATAATATATTAATAACAAAAATGATTACTCGACATATAACTTTAAAATTAATATTTTTAGAATTATTAAAATATATTATGTAGCAAAATTATCTTATTACACAATTTCTATATGTATACATATATTATGTGGAATCTAAATGATAATTTTTCTTTTTTTTTATATAATAATTTAAAGTCGGACAAATGTAACATAGTGACTTTGACACACGCATACAAAATAAAAGAAACATAAAAATGTAAAAATATTTTAAATTGTATTATCTATATATGTTGCAGATTTACTTGAAAATTAGCATTTTTTAAAAACTCACTTTTCTTTGTAAATATAAAATCTTCGCCTAATATTCTGATTTATAAAAAAATTACACGCTATAATGGTAAATATTTACCTTTACACAGCCAGCCCCAAATGACTTGACCTTGACATATATTGTCAAGGTCACTGCACTGAGTAACATCCAAAAGGTTTTAGGCGTCGCTCGTTGTTTATTAAAAAGTTAAAAACAAAAGAAGCTTTATAAGATTCACAGAAATTATAAATAATTATTTATAAGATTCACAGAATTTTTGGACATCATGTTCAATAATAGACCTTTCGTATTAAAATTTATAAAGGAATAAACATATTGAAGAACATCTCAATTTTTTTGACCTTTGCATATATATCGATTATAATTGAGGATGACATTGTAAAAGAAACAATTTAAATTTATATAGAATTTAATACAATTTAATACAATTAAAAAATATTACAAATGTATGTGTACACACACACACACGGGGGGGGGGGTGCAAGGGGGGCCTTCGGCCCACCCTTCCGCAACCACCCTGCCGGTAGGGGACGCATTGCGAAGAGTTCAATCACAATGGATATATGCAGTATATTGTAAAGCGAGGTCACCTTGCCTACCGGCGGGGTGGTTGCGGGTGGAGGGGCCGAAGGACCCCCCTTGCACCCCCAGCGTGTGTGTGTGTGTATACATACATTTGTGATATTTTTCAATTGTATTAAATTGTATTAAATTCATACACTTCTCTTTGCATAGAAAGTTACAAATCTATGTGAAATTATGTAACAATTGACTTTTCTTTCGATAAATGTATTAATGAATTTATAAATTTCTTTTGTTTATAACTTTTTAATAAACAACGAGCAACGCCTAAAATTTTTTGGATGTTATTCAGGGCAGTGACCTTGACAATATATGTCAAGGTCGACTAATTTGGGGGTGACTGTGTAAAGGTAAATATTTACCATATATATATATATATATATATATATATATATATTTATATATATATATATATATGCTTAACGCAAACCTTGCTCACTTGCAAACAATATGAGATATATATATATATATATATTATATTGTTTGCTACTGAGCAAGTTCTGCGCTAAAGAATGCTTAAAATAACACCTGATTGGTGACATATAATCCAAGAAATGCGACAATAGCCTCATTTAACAAAGAGGATAACGGCCAAAGTGGATTTTCATAATAAAGACATTCCTGTACTACTTTATGGGCTATGAAGTTAGCAACTTTGATTTTAGTCGCAACAGAATCGACATTCTCAATGTAGGTAACATCTGCTTCTCTGAAAATTTAAGAAAATGTTTTATAGAAAGCTTATGACTGTTGAAAATATTTTGTGCTTCCAAATTTAATATAATTAAATAATTCTATAAATTAACATATTAAATATATATTAACGTTTTATAATGTCTGCGCGTATGAATGACTCATCACAAAATAATGCGATACCTACTTAATATATATGTAATGCTTCCAGTATATATATATATACAGGGTGTCCCATTTTAAGTGTCCACCCCAAATATCTCTCTCATTTTTTATTTTAGAGAAAAATGATTCAGACATGTTTTATATGGTTTCGAGGGGGCCATAAGATGGTATCATTGATTTGACCTTGAAGAGTCATTTGAAGGTCACGTGAAGGTCACTTCAATTTTTTTAAATGGAACACCCTATATATTTTTGCATATTCTTGTAGCTTATCTCGAGAGCTTTCCGAAACACTATAATTAAGTACCTTTTCGTTAAGTACTTTTTGAGTTATGAGGCTTGAAATAATTTCTTAATTTTACATAAACCGTAAAATATCTTGTAAAATATTCATTTTTCGATTATCTTACCTTAATACTTTTATGTACAAAATAATGAGAGGAATCAATTGATGTAAAGAAAACACATAGTTGTTTTTAAGAAAAAATATGGAATTGTTAATTGCAAATTACATATTTTTTCTTCAAAATTAAGAAATTATTTCAAGCGGTCTGACTGTAACATAATGGCGCCGCGCGCCGCCATTATGTTACAGTCAGACCGCCTTCGCCGTCGTGTACTTTTAGCCACGCACATTGGCCGATCTTCTTTAATTAATTTTTCGTTAATTATTGCGAATATCGCAAAATAGTATAGTACCTTCCTTCTTAATTTGAGCCAATCTACCTTCTTACTTCGTGAAGGTCAAAAATTGCTCGACACCCTGTATATACAGGGTGTTCCCGGGTTAAATGCTCAAACTTAAAATATAAATTTGGGACCTCAAAACAAGCAAAAATTTCTTCTAGAAGTTTACTCGCACACGCTTCGTTCAAGAGAT
Organism: Camponotus vicinus; assembly: GCF_025532165.1. Classification (NCBI taxonomy): domain Eukaryota; kingdom Metazoa; phylum Arthropoda; class Insecta; order Hymenoptera; family Formicidae; genus Camponotus; species Camponotus vicinus. Next base: position 11,735,706 of record NW_028141978.1, on the reverse strand, counting down.
ATCGACTTGTTAAGTTACAGAACCATAGGAATGAATAATATCGAAATAATCTAGGTTTATCCTTTTTATTGCTTTACAGTAACCAAAATTTATAATTATTAAATATTTTGTTCAAAATGATAGCCTCCAGCTTGGAGACAAGCATTGCACCTATCGATCACAGAACGAGTGAATGACTGACATTGTACATCTGTAATTTCTTCGCACGCTTGTACTATCCTCCGTTTTAATGATTGAAGGTCATTAATAGGCACTTCACATACTTTTTGCTTGAGAGTACCCCATACAAAAAAATTTAAAGGCGTTAAATCCGGTGAACGCGGAGGCCAAGCTACAGGTCCAGCACGACCGATCCATTTTCCAGGAAAATGAACAGAAGCCTATGAATGACCTTCAATCTTCAAAACAAAGACAAAACAGAAATATTTCGGTATTATTCAGAGGAAATTTCGGTATTATACAGAGGAAATTTTTGCTTGTTTTGAGGTCCCAAATTTATATTTTAAGTTTGGCCATTTAACCCGGGAACACCCAGTATATATATATATATATAATTTTTTAAATTTTGATCGATAAGGAATATGAAAACTTGAATATAATACGTTATTTAATTTTATTTCAATTTTTAATTTATAATTTTTAATTTTGCGATTATAATATATATATATATATATATATATATATATATATATATATATATATATATAATATTTTAATATTGTTTATCGTATAAATTGATACAGATTAAAGATATAATAAATATTTAGATATGTTTCTCTCATTGTCCCACAATTTTATTTATTTTTTAAAATATATTCAAATAATATTTAAAAATAAACAAAAGATATATACATATATATATATATATATATATATATATATATATATATATATGTAGATAATTTTATATACCAAGAATTATTATCCTTTTTTCATCTTTCGAAATATATTAATGTTTTTTAATTATATAATTACCTATAAATAACAACGCCCAAATTTATGATGCTTTCGTTTTCCGGAAAATCCGGAATTGCCACGTGATTTATTTGCCAAGTTTTATTTAGGCGCTTCCATTTATCAAACAAGTATAGAGTTATATTTTGAACAATTTTGTGTGCAAATGCGCAGTGCATTCCACACCACATATCAACACTGACTATACTTTGACTTGGACCAGGCATAAAAGATATATTAGTCCGATTAGCCAAAAATATAAAATATTTAGGCATTACATACGTATGAAAATGTGTCATTGTCATGTTTTTATCATTTATTTCTATTTTTTGTATCGGCATATTTGATAAAACTCTATAATTTTGATGGTGTTTCATAATAATATTATGTGAAATGTAAATAGATTCGGGCAAATGTGGAATCATGTGTTGGATCCCAATAGTATCGACATATGTTGCCAACCTATCACACATTTAGAAATATGAATTAACCACATTTAGAAATATGAATTAATGATAATAAATTTTCGAAAATTACATAGAAATATTAAAAATTGAATAAAGAGAAGATGTACGGATGCAATTTATATATAAGAATAATATATATAGAAAATTATGGCATAGAGTTCTTTTTACTCTTTTGTTCTATATCTTGTATAACATTATGTAATCTAATAATTTTGATAGTATTTTGACATTAGTAAAACGTAATGGTCATGAAATGTTTACTTTAGAATATACAGGTACAAAATGAATAGTTAATATTTAATAGTTAATATTTTAGTATCAAAATTATAAATAATATATTTCAATAAAATTAAAATTATAAATTTCAATAAAATTAAAATAAAAAATAATTTCGTTCAATAAAATTAAAATAAATTTTATATTACACAATATTAGAATAATGACTTCTTTTAATTGATTTTAATTAATATATTGTGATTATTGACATTGATATATTATTTAACCATTCCATACATAATTTTATACATGTTAAAAAAACTTCATATTTTAGTGATAATTTGTTAATGTTAAATGAATCACATGTATATGTTTTTAGTTATTCGCATATTATAGCGAAAATAATTTCCGAATAGTACTATGTGTGCATGTTTAAATACATGAAACAACATAAATATAGCTTATATGTATACTTAATATTATATATTTATATTTAATTTTATATATAATTTATAAGTGTTTATAGGTTTATAAGTGTTTATGAAAATTGAGTAAGTGTTCATGATCTAATCAAAGTTTGTTAGTGACTTCTATGAAATATATATATATGAACAAAAATATTCATATAAATTTCATCACAAATAATTCATACGAAACTCATGTGTCTGGAAATGTTTTCGTTCCGAATTATTATAACTTTTATAACAATTTTTTAGATCTGTGTCATCAGCTATATTATAGATTAATTTTATGTTATAAACGCCTCGGTAATAGGCTTCATTAAATATTAATAATGATTTCCTAAAGTTTGGTATTAGTATAAAAATGAAATATTTGCCAAAATTTTGAATTTCAAATAAGCAAGTTCTATGAAAACATAAATCTTTCAGAATTGTATTATTTAGATTTTGAAAACAATTCAAAACACTACCGGAATATTTGAATTCATCCGACTGTTGATGATAAAATGTTGTATAAGACGTGCATTATTGCTGATTTAATTAAATTGATTTTTATTTGCAGTTTACATTCATTTTAATAATAATAATAATAATAATAAATTGCAAAATTTGTTACTAACAATAAGATCTTAAGTAATATATAATTAGGAACGAAAACTTTTCAGATAGGCACATGTTTATATAAATGTCTTTTCTTAGAAAACATTTTTTAATAAATAGAATGTTGTATCAGGATTGTGTCATCCTGTAATTACTACATATTTAATATTTTAACAGTTACTTACCATTGTCTTTCATTTCTTTTATAAAACTTTTTTAGGCCTATATCATCAGCTATATTATAATTTAATTGTATGATATAATCCCCCTTCGATAGATAATCCAGGAATACATATTCGATAATGTTCCTCCTATTATCATACCAAGCCGGTTCTCCCGGTTCATAAACAATCTTTTTTCCATCAATAGTAAATTTTATTGGATCATCAATCACTGTTGTATCAATAATACGTTTTATATCTAAATACAACTGTATTCTTCGAATTGATTGTGTTATCCTAATACTTATATTACAGTTGCCGACAAAAGCATCCTCTTTAACATATGATGTAAGAATGATATCATATTGTTTCGCTAATATATAGGATGATTGCCTGTATGTGCTTTCTTCGGATAGTTTAGTTATCCAGTAATCGTGTGAAAAGACCGATGCGATGATTATTAAACTGCTACATAATAATCGTTTTACAAACATGATTCTACTTTCTTAGATATCTGTGAAAACATTCTTATTGGAAAGAACAAACGGACAAATTAAATACAACGTTGTCTCTAGTAATAGTTTAATGGAAATAAAACAAACATATAGATGTACTTAATTTTAATTAACGACTTACTCTGTATATTGAGATATATCGCAAAATGTATGCAAATGTATGTCCTCTTATAAGAATTAGCTGCAATAAATCAATGTTTTATCCACTATCATCATTGTAACATGAAAAATATGTATGCGTAGTTATAATGTCTTATTATTTCGAGAAACTTCCAAAGACTAACAACACTTGGCCATATTACAATAAATGTGTATGTGATATGTAAACACACAACTTCTGAGGTCGTTAACAGACGTTTCGATCGAGAAATGGTATGTGATAGCAAAGCACGGTGCCGTTTTTCCCAATCCAAATTCGTGCTAGCGATCGAGCGCCATAAGATGGCAGAACCGTTTATTTCACGTTGGTCTAAAGCAAAAAAGGCTACCGTTACGTAGAATGCAAAAATATCTGTAAATATATATATTTGAATTCTTTTATACTATTTAAAAGTAGTATATTCCTTTACCAAAAATTTGAGAATTTTTATAATTTACAATATACATTCAAATGAAATTTTATATACTATATTATTACGAGAGTGTATCGGTAAGTTTTGAGCAAGTTAATGAAAAAATGTAACTTATTAACGATAGAGTATAATATTACAGTATTGTATATAAGAGAATATAATGAATAACTATTATTTTTTAGGTTTTTGTTCACTCATTCAAATTTATATCGTGGATATATGAAAAAACAACGGGAAATCTCTCAAATCGATCAAATCAATAATCGTGTTTTTCTCATAACGAAGCAGATTTTTAAGTTAAAATTAAGAAAGGTTCTTTATAATGTGGAATAAAAATATTATAGAGGTAGCGTGCTCCAAGAATTATGCCATATCATTTATTATTAAATTAAAAATATTAATGGTACATTAATAAAACACATTCGTAAAGAATACTTTTTATAGGATTTAAAATATTGATAACATATGTTAATATAACGCAGTAATTTGTTAATATTTATATACAAATATATTTAAATATTAATTATATGTACAATATTTTATAATATTAATTACACATATAATATTTTATTATATACAACATTCGTAATTATTTTACATTATATTAAAGTTATAACCTATACTGTAATATTATCCACTATTAACTCACATATTACACATTAATATGATATTTATTATTATACAATTGATATACATATATTAATTTATGTGTATTAGCAAGTAATAATTAATGCAATACTAATATACGTATATTGATATATATTATTAATATAATAAAAAACTTAAGAGATGTTAAAATAAATAATTATTAAGATGTAATTTTATAGTTATTGTGTTACTGTATTAATAATTCAGAATTCAGCTTGTTTTTGTAATATTAACAAAACATATTAATCGTATTAAAAAATAACTTTCTCTCATTTGCATAATTAATAGTACAATTTAAATATCTCAGATTTGCAGAACGATAAGAAAATCTGTAATCATGCGTAAAGTATTCTTATAATACAAACGCATCAAGTATCATTGCAGAATAATTAAAATCCTACCCAGTATAATTAAAACCCTAAAAAATTAAAACGCATTTTATTTTGTATATTACTCAGGGACATGATATTGACAACACATGTCAAGATCAAAATCAGTATTGGGGAAGTAAAGATGAATATTTATCAGAATTATTAATAAAATTATACCAGCAAAAAAATCTAATTAGAAACGATAAATATTATTAACTCCAAGTAACAGTGGTTGCGGGAGGGGGGCCGAAGGCCCTCCCTTGCACCACCCGCGCGCGCGCGCGCGCGCGTGTGTGTGTATACACATACATTTGTGATATTTTTAAATTGTATTAAATTGTATTAAATTCTATATAAATTTTAATTGTATTAAATGTATTTAAAATTATTATTTTTTCATATAACAGCTAAAATGTTTATGGAAAAAATGCATATAACCTTTTTTGTAGAGTTTTTCAGCGGCTTTATTTTTTTGCTTAAAATTTTTTTCTCAAATCAATATTTTCGGAGATAAAAAGCATTAAAATTGTGAAATTCTTTTGTTAATAACTTTTAAATAAACAATGAGCGCCGGCAAAAACCTTTTGAATGTTACTCAGGACAGTGACCTTGACAACATATATCAAGATCAAGGTTATCCGAGGTGGCTCCCCTAAATGGCTAAGCTAAATAATTACCAATAATTATATATTTAATAATAATATAATATAATTATATAATTATATATATGTACAATAAATAATCATGATGCGACATAAATTAATTATTTAATATTGTTGTTGAATATCAAAATAATCTGTTTTAGATAAACAATTTCCTAACAGATAAACTTACTAATGCAACGAAAGTTGAATTAAATGAACATAAGAAGATATGGATTGCACACTGAGAAAAATCGTTTGATTGTACCAACAAGACGTATATGATTGAAGGCATTTTGGTTAAATCAAACAAGAATTTCTAGTTATCATGATAAGACTTGATTTTTTATAACTAGAACGTTTAATAGATTTTACTATAAGGATCTGGTTAATATTTTCTGGTTGAATCTATAAAATATCTTGTTACATTAACTTCTTTGCTTGCCGCTAGGCGGCGAGCCACTCTTAACTTAACTCGTATTCAACATTTGCCATGAAATGTATATAAAGAACTAGTATTAACATTACACAGTAACTTGATACTAGGGGCATGACGAAGTGGTGGACAGGGCGCTCTCCAAAACATGATGGTCGCGAATTGGCTAATATTTTAAATTAATATCTTATTAATTATTGCGAAAATCGCAAAACATAGTATTTTCCTACTCAGTTTAATTCGCTCTACTTACACACGAGGAATTAGGCGATTACTAGGTAACACCCTGTATATATTAAACATTTTATTTGAATATAATAGCATAAACATTTTATTTATAATAATAATCTTAAATATAATTGGAATGAGTAATAATTATAGATTATGAAAATTATAACTTTTTTTTCTTCGAATTAAAATTTTAGTTACTCTAAAGAAAACGATTTATAAGTTTGTAAATATTTTAAATCAAATATATAATGATTTTGCATCTTCATAAAAAAATTTGTCAGCAAGCGAATAAAGTGACATGAATTTTAAAAAATTAATAAAGCACTAAGTGTGAAATTTAAATTTAAATTTTTCGAACTAATAAGAGAGAGACAGATGCGAATGTGGTGGTGCCTCAGTTTCAGAGAAAATTAATTTTTCTTTCAAATTAAATCGTTGTACATGGAATATATTTTTTCCTCGATGTGATACTAAATAACTAAATAAATCTCAATTCAAGATTTTTATTGAAATTAGTCATTCCTGATCGCTGTAAAAAAGCGTAGGCGAAGAAATATCGAGATAAAGTTGCTGAAATGAGAATAAAATCATTATTCTATTGTACTATGTGTTCTATTATATTATGTGCATAGTGTTACACTATTTTATTTAATAATTCTTTTGTCTGCAACGAATGTTTATAAATAATATTTTAACCCTTGACAAATAAAAGTTTACAGAATTTAGAATTAGCGATTTTAAAAATAAAATTATAAATCTATAAGAGCTATTGCTATCACAGAGAAAATATCATTATATTATAATAATCTATCGTTATTAAATTTTTAGTTTAATAAACAGATATCTCATCATATAATATTGAAGTATGCTAATCACACATTACGCAATAATCCTCTCAATCATATATTGAAAAAAATTTAAATTTATTTAACTAAGAGGTATTTAAACATCTCAAAGCTTATAAATTCTCTTTTTAAAATTTATATAAATCGGTTTTTATTAAGATTACTAAAATTTCCAAATAAAAAAATCCTCTTTCTCTTTTGCCTTTCGCTTGCTCGTTCGCTCTTTCTCACTCTCTCATTCACTAAAAATTTCAATAATTTGAAAACAGTATATTTTCGTAAATTAGAAATAAAAATATGATTATTTTATAAAAGAAATTAGATGACATTATTCATAAAGTTTACCTTTACTTTCACATCTCTCTCTTCCGTATATGCACTGAGAAAAAAATCTGGTTGCATTAATTAGAATTCTGGTAGATTCAACCAATATGTCTGTTGGAAAATGGACGAACCAGAATTCTTGTAGGAATTACCAGATGATTCTGATTAATTTCTTCCTGTTAAATTTATCAAATTATCTGGTTAATAATACTAAACTCACCAGCACCAAGTCGTCTAAAATTTTTTCCATCTAATTTCAAAAGTCTGTTTAATATTCTGAATTCATCCAACAAGATTATTGAATAAATTATTTTAAATTCAGTTTGTTAGAAATTAAACTGATAAAACAGTGATGCAAGAAGAGGATGCAGCTCAAACACACACAATCAGAGAGCTAGCGCCCTCTTTCTGGCACTATTGCTCGTAAGAGAAAAACAATATACCTTGGATTTAATGTTAATACTAGTTCTTTATATACATTTCATGGCAAATGTTGAATACGAGTTAAGTTAAGAGTGGCTCGCCGCCTAGCGGCAAGCAAAGAAGTTAATGTAACAAGATATTTTATAGATTCAACCAGAAAATATTAACCAGATCCTTATAGTAAAATCTATTAAACGTTCTAGTTATAAAAAATCAAGTCTTATCATGATAACTAGAAATTCTTGTTTGATTTAACCAAAATGCCTTCAATCATATACGTCTTGTTGGTACAATCAAACGATTTTTCTCAGTGTGCAATCCATATCTTCTTATGTTCATTTAATTCAACTTTCGTTGCATTAGTAAGTTTATCTGTTAGGAAATCGTTTATTTAAAACAGATTATTTTGATATTCAACAACAATATTAAATAATAAATTTATGTCGCATCATGATTATTTATTGTACATATATATAATTATATTATTATATTATATTATTATTAAATATATAATTATTGGTAATTATTTAGCTTAGGGGAGCCACCTCGGATAACCTTGACCTTGACATATGTTGTCAAGGTCACTGTCCTGAGTAACTTTCAAAAGATTTTAGCCGGCGCTCATTGTTTATTTAAAAGTTATTAACAAAAGAATTTCACAATTTTAATGCTTTTTATCTCCGAAAATATTGATTTGAGAAAAAAAATTTTAAGCAAAAAATAAAGCCGCTGAAAAACTCTACAAAAAAAGTTATATGCATTTTTTCCATAAACCTACTATTTTAGCTGTTATATAAAAAAATAATAATTTTAAATACATTTAATACAATTTAAATTTATATAGAATTTAATACAATTTAATACAATTAAAAATTATCACAAATGTATGTGTACACACATACACACACGCGAGCGCGCGCGCGCGCGGGGTGGTGCAAGGGTGGCCTTTGGCCCCCCCTCCCGCAACCATTCCGCCGGTAGGCAAGGTGAACCTCGCTTTATAACTTACAGCATATATCCATTGTGATTCAACTCTTCGCAATATGTCCCCTACCGGCGGGATGGTTGCGGGAGGAGGGGGGGCCTAAGGCCTCCCCTTGCACGCCCCGCGCGCGCGCGCGCGTGTGTGTGTGTGTGTGTGTGTGTGTGTGTATGTACACATACATTTGTGATATTTTTTAATTGTATTAAATGTATTTAAAATAAAGAATAATAGTTTTAGGAAGTAGCATAAATGTTTATTTATTGTAATTTATAATTCATTTATATTTTCATTGATAGGATACATAGCAGCCATTATTCGAAAGGAAGCATCTAATCGGTTTTCATCATCGAATGTCTTTTTGAAACTAAATTCCGCTAAATAATGATTAAAGTGATCCTCCAAGTGATGATTTAAAATAATTATTTTTTTCTATAACAGCTAAAATAGTAGGTTTATGAAAAAAAAGGATATAACCTTTTTCGTAGAGTTTTTCAGCGGCTTTATTTTTTGCTTAAAATTTTTTTTCTCAAATCAATATTTTCGGAGATAAAATGCATTAAAATTGTGAAATTCTTTTGTTAATAACTTTTAAATAAACAACGAGCGCCGGCTAAAACCTTTTGAATGTTACTCAGGACAGTGACCTTGACGACATATGTCAAGGTTATCCGAGGTGGCTCCCCTAAGCTAAATAATTACCAAGAGTTGTTTCTTCCGTCCTCCATTTTTGCATTTTTCACCACGCGCGTTTAAAGCATCTTTATTCCATCGTTATTTTTAGCAGACAGATTAGTTTGTTTTGTTTTCGCCGCAAAAGGAAGAAGCTGAAGTTTACAAATATCACGGCGAAGCAAAAGAAGATACGTATCGATTTCGTCAAATGTTATTCATGTACATAACGTTCTATGTTTTCCTAATTGATCTCTGCCGTGCAGGCAATTTTTTTTTTCATTGACATTTATTGCGTGTCGCCGATACCGCGGGAGATAAGGGTCGAAAATAGTTTCTCTTAGAGTCACTCCTGGCCTTCACAAAATCATGGATTTATTCTTGGAAGTCCAGTAGGTGGACCAAAGCAAAAAACTAAAGGTTTCTACTAGCGCCGAGAAAGGCTGGAAATAAATTTTAATATACCGATGAGTTTTATTCCCCTTATGTACGTACATCGTATCATACCTGATTCCATTTCACACAATATTCTAATCTACTCGTATTTCTTGGACTTCTAAATTCGTACGCAGAGTATATAATAAAAATAATAAAAAATATAACTCGTGAATAATGCCTTTCAAAATTATCCAATATGGACGAAATTCCAATTACGATTTTATATAGTTTGCATTCAAGCATACTATTCATTTAAATTTCTTCATAAAAATTATTAAGTTACACAAGTTATATAGATAGCATGTATAGGCGAAAATTTATTAAATGGAATATCTCTACATATTTCATGATATAATCATCAAAACACAATTCATTTTGTATATAGTTATAACGTTTTTATATAGTTATAACGTTACAATATGCGGAGAGAATATAAATCATAGCTCGAATATATTTTTTATCTACGATTATTTAGATTTTTTCGGCCCTGCTTTGATGAAATGTGACAACGATAATTATTTTACTGTATTATAATGTCATGCTATTCAAACGAATAATTAGTTTTACAATATATCTCTATGTTTCTTATCATAGAACGTGGATATACGCTGAGAGAGAATCATTTACTCGTTTGTGTGAAACTTACATAAAAACAATTTAATGGCGCATGTGAAATAATATTTTATGTAGAATCTAAACATAACACATGACAAAAATATAAACAAATAGAGAAAGAAAGAAACAGCTGAAAATAAAATTTTTTTTCAGTTAAAAGAAAAAAAAGAATAAATATAAAATATGAGCAATATAAGACATGGAATTAAACTTAAATCAAACAGAACTAAAGAACAATATTCCTTAATGAAAAATAAATTAAAATGTGAATTATTTCTATGATGCTTTAGAAAAGAGAAATTTATTAAATAATAATTTGTAATTAACGCCATTTTTAAAAGGAACATCCAAAAATTGAACTCAGATTGAAATCGGATAGTATGCAGCGATTCATGAATATACATATTAATCTATATATCAATATAGCAATCTAACAAAAAGCAGTAACTTTTATATGACATCAAGTGAATTAAATTTGATAATTTCTATATTGTTATAAATTATAGAAAAAAAATGATTCATGATTATAATTTCTTTTTTATTCAAAAATATCGCTATTTCCTCATGTAGTAGGCGCAAATTAATTTGTTTGCATTAGTGCGCGCGTACATGCACGCGTGCGTGTGTAAATATTCACACGAATGCGCGCGAGCGTATATATGTTACATTTCCTTAAATATATGTAAGAAGAAGTATAGAGAAATAGATGTAAATGTAAATGTATAAGAAAATTGAGCCATGTGATTTATATATATATTATAAATTAAAGATTATATCAAATTTATACAAAGATCATGAGTTTCAAACAATTAATAATATATATTTAAAATATTAATAATACATATTAAATTTATAACAACAATTTATCATTTATATATATATATATATATATATATATATATATATATATATATATTTAAGAATTATAACAGTTTTATAAATTTTTAATTTTAGATGTTATTTAAATATTAATATGTATTATTATACTTATATTATACTTATAATCAAAATTTGATTCAAGATAATAAAATTAATAAATATTAACAAATAAAGTTACAAATATAGAACAAATCAGATACAATTTAAAAAATAAATCAGAATACAATTTAAATTAGATAATACATTTTTAGTACATTAATAATATAATGTTAAATATATTGCAGATACTTTCTCAATTAATATAATTAGAATTATTTATATATACACCATAACACATACAACATAATTTAATTATAATTATTTATATATTATAATTATGAATATAATTTATATTTAATTTAATTATAATATAACATAATTTAATTAGAATTATTTATATATTATAATTATAAATATAATTTACACTTTGCATTACTTCATGTTCATAAGGATATAAAAACATCAGTGCAAATATGAATTGCAGGATAAAATAAATCCTTGTAAATGCATTTAATTATATATTATTAATGCACATAAGCATAAATAATAAATCGATAACTATAAACATTATAAAAAGCTATTTATAAGAATGATATATAGATGTATTCGCGTCATAATTGTTACTTTCATTATACGGGTATTATTGATATTTTACAAAATTCTGAAAATAATCCTGTTGACTTTTGATTTCGAGAAGGCGTATTTGTATCTTGTTTTGAATATCTAAAATCAATTGCATAACACTTTTGACATATTCGTTAGTTCTACTCAATCGGCTTGTCTAAAACAGATTATATCGATATTAATTATTACTGAATAGCAACTATCAATTATCAATAAATATTATATTAAATATTATCTCGTATATATATATATATATATATATATATATATATATATATATATATCTTGATTATTTTATTTATAATAATAATCTTAAATATAATTGGAATGAATAATAATAATTATAGATTATGAAAATTACATTCTCTTCTCAGAATCAAAATTTTAGTAACCCCGAAGAAATAAAGGGTTTATAAGTTTGTAAACATTTTAAATCAATATATGTCGATTTCTATGCAGGTTTCGCATCTTTGTAAAAAATTTGTCAGCTATTGAATAAAGTGATACGAATTTTAAGAAATTAGTAAAGCTCTAAATGTGAAATATAAATTTAAATTTTTCGAACTAGTAAGAGAAAGCGAAATGCGGATGATAGTGCCTCAGTTTCAGAGAAAATTAATTTTTTTTTCCAAATAAATCGTTGTACATGGAATACATTTCTTTCTTCGATGCGATACTAAATAACGAAGTAAATCTGAACTTAAGATTTTTATTAAAATAAATAATCTCTAAACCCTATAAAAAAGCGTAGATGAAAAAATATCGATACGAAATTGCTGAAACGAAAATGAAATCATACTCCTATTATACTACGTTCTATTACATTATGTGCATAGTGTTGCACCATATTTTACTTAACAATTCTTATGTCTGCTAAGAATGTTTATAAGTAATATTTTGTAAGTAACTTTTGACAAATAAAAATTCACAGTATTTAGAATTAGCGATTTTAAATATAAAATTAGAAATTTATAAGAGCTATGGCTATCACAGAGAAAATATCATTATATTATAATATTATAATTATTATATCTAGCAGGCCATTTTTTGTATTACTTGTTGCGTTAACCTACCATTATCACAGTTTTAGTTTAACAAATGACTTATGTAATATTAGAGTATGCTAATCACATTATCTAATAACTCTCTCAATCATATTGAAAAAATATTTAAATTTATTTAACTAAGAGCTATTTAACATCTCAAAGCTATAAATTCTCTTTTTAATATTTATACAAATTCATTTTTAATAAGATAATTAAAATTTCAAAGCAAAGAAATTCTCTTTCTCTTTTGCTTTCGCTTGCTCCCATGTTCTTTCTCACTCTCTTATTCACTAAAAATTATAATACACTACTTAAAAAATAGGGAACACTATTTGTACCTTAAAAATTAATCTATTTTTAAATCGCTGAAATTCGTCGAAAAATTATCGTAGGCAAAAAATAAAAAAAGTATTTTGAAGCTTGAAGCTTCAACTTTAACGTACAGTCGGTGATGTTTAAAAATTTTTTCATCTTTCTTATTTTGCGCTTTAAAAAAGAACACATTGTTTAGTTCCTTAAAATTATATATTTTTAACACATCGAAACTTGATAAAAAAATTTTTCTCGAGAAATTCAACTAAAATTTCATAAACTACAACATTTTGCCTGAAACGCTTTTTTTTTAATTTTCCTACGATTTTTTTGGCCGAGTAATACAATTTTGAAAATAAACCAGTATTTTTTAGATATAATGAAAAAATTTTTCGAGAAAAATTTTTTTATAGAACTGCAGAGTGTCAAAAATACGTAATTTTAATAAACAAAACAATGTCTCTTTTTAAAGCATAGAACAAGGAAGATAAAAAATAAAAGAAACTAACGATAGCGCGTTAAAGATGAAATTTCAAGCATCATAATGCTTTCTTTATTTTTTGTCTACGACCATTTTTCGTCGAGTATCAACATCATATCTAAAAAATGCTGGTTTATTTTCAAAATCTTACTTATTATTTATATTACTCGGTCAAAAAAAGTCGGAGGAAAATTTTTAAAGAAGCTTTTCGCAGGGAAAATGTTGTAATTTATAGAACTTGAGGTGAATTTCTCGAGAAAATTTTTTTTTAATGTTATATCGTCTTATGTGGCGACTCCCATGGCGACATCTAATAGATTCTCAGTTAAAGACTTTTTTCTTTTGTCGATCCTCCCCGGTATGCGCATCTCTTTATCTTCGTGCACTCGTCATTACACAGTAATCACGCGAGTGTCGGGTCGTTTCGTTTTCCAATAAAGTATCGTAACAGAGTTTATTAGCAAAGAGTATTTTACTTTATCCCTGACATAATTGTCCTAACTCCACAGCCCCTTTTATATCAAGAGTTAAGTTGCGTGTTAAAAATACATAATTTTAAGGAATTAAATTAAGTGTGTTCTTTTTTAAAACGCAAAATAAGAAAGATAAACAAAATTTTAAAAATTACCAATTGCGCATTAATGTTGAAACTTCAAGCTTCAAAGCTTTCAAGCTTGCTTTTCTAATTTTTTATCTACGATGATTTTTCGACGAATTTCGGCGGTTTGAAAATAGCCCAATTTTTAGGGTACAAAAAGTCTCCTTTTTTTTTTTTTTTGAGGAGTGTATTTTAAAAACAGTATATTTTTGGAAATTAGAAATAAAAATATGGTTATTTTATAATAGAAATTACATAACATTAATTTTTGCTTGTCGCTTTGAGATACTGTGACTAAATTAATATATTCTGTATGAAAACAAAAAATATCAACGATTAATAACGGAATATATATTAGTATAATGGTATTCATAAAATTTACCTCTACTTTCAAATCTTTCCATTCCATATATGAAAACCATGTTATCTTCCTATATTCACCTAATTCAATTTCTAATACACTAATAAATATATTTGTTAGGAAGTCGTTTATCTAAAACAGATTATTTTGATGATATTGAACAACAATATTTAATGATAAATTGATATTGCATGATGGTTATTTATTTTACATATATATAAGCACATGCAATTTTTACCTCTTTGAGTTGATTCGTAGAATACACATGATTAATAATTACAGCAAGTGTTGCATACTTGCTGACTTGTCTGTAACAGTAAAATAATAAATTTATTGATACACACATAAATTGTTGAATGATAGATATATATTTACGGAGAAAACTGTATTACTTAGGTTTTATATTCTCAAGATTGTGTAATATGAAATTGAGTACTGCAGAATTCCTTGCATGCTTCGCGATAGTAAAAAGAAAATAATTAATATAATCGTGATCGGAAAAATCTTTGAAAAACATAATTGATGTTGTACTATTATTTTTTATTAGATTTAAATAGTCTTTGATAAATTGTGAATCCTCAGGGCAAGACAGATACTTTAAACGTTTAGTTTTAAATTTTTCTTTTCCCAGAAGATATACTCCCCACCAAGGAGAATCTTCATTGCTAAGAGAATAGTACAATACTTTCAAACCTTGACAGTATGTCCATTCTTTCCACCATGGCAAAAGCCTACGAGATTTAACAAAAAACAAATTCTAATATAAAAGTTTTGCTCATATTAATCTTATATTTTGATCAAATAATTTAAGAAATTATAATTTCATAACATAATCTAATAAATTTAAATTTTGAGCAAATAATGTAATAAACATTGCACATGTATCTACAAAACAATTAAATTAAAATAACCGACAATATATAAGAAAAATTACGTATTTGTTTCGGGATCTGCGAGATGTCGATTTAAGTTATGTCGGGCTTTTTCTATGCATCTGCGACCATCAAAATTACATGCCCATTTCGCAGCCTCCATTCTTAAACTCTTTGTAAGATCGTCTTCATTAGAAACTTCATCATATTCAAGTTTATCAAGCAAATTGTATAGTAAGTTTAGCATTTTCTCCTAAACATATAAATATATATATATATATATATATATATATATATATATATAGTTATATGTATTTATATTGTTACTTGATATAAATTTTATATTTTTCGATTCTTGCATTATATATTACTATATAGAAAGATATCTTGCGCAATTGTATTTTACATATTAAGAAGGTTTATATATTAAGAACATTCTGTCTTTGTAAACAGCTCTGAATTCTTTTTATAAAGATATCTATTATATAGCTATACTTATATATACGTATTTATACACAAATTTGAATTTTTCTTGCGTGCACATTCACACATCCTTAACACATGTTCATATCACAAAATAAACATACAGAAGTGCATACATGCATATATTGTAGACATGTAGACATAAATGTAGACATTATATCTATAATATAATTTAAAAACTTATTAACTGTGAGTATTAAACACACAGATAATTAATATATATGTTTCCTACTAACTTTCTATCTCAAAATTAATGATATGTAAATCGTCATTATAAATATCATGCTGTGATTAAAAATGATAACAATTTTCAAATTTTTCTCCCTTTTCCTCTCCAATTATTTATAATATTAGTACATACACTATTCGAATATTAATTTACAAATATACTTATCTTTCATCCAAAATATGTATATTTAAAATACCTAATCAAATTTTTTCTAGCTACATATATTTTATTGTATGTATCTTTTTGGAAAGCACTTAATAATTATTGTTATAAATGTACACAATATTAATATGTGCAATAAGTAATATGTTTTTAGTATGTTTAAGACATCACTATTGACATTGTTTATAATATGTGTTATTACCTTGATATTAAAATATATTGGTTCCTGAAATAGAAAGATATTGGACAGATATTCTAAAGCTTTGAACATAGGATACCATGCCACGTAGTCTGTTTCTTGTGATAGATATTTTGTAATATTCCAGAATACAGTGGAATTAAGTTGGTTTGTTATTATTAAGTGGAAAGCGTCGTCGATAATTTGGGCACGATTCAAAACATGCATTTTCCTATAATTTTTAGAATTTAGATAACTTGCAATTCTTCGCCAGTTCTCGATATCGTAATTGACTCGATAATATCCTGTAAAATAAATAAATTATATATATATATATATATATATAATTCTTTCAAAGGGTTTATCAGTACAAGTATCTGTTTATACTTATGTACTTATATTGGGTTGGCCAATAAGTCCGTGCGGTTTTTTCCGACACGTCTTTACAAACACGGCAAAAATTATTGGAGATGGGCTGGGATATTCTACCGCATCCTCCATATCCTCCAGACCTTGCTCCTTCGGACTATCACATGTTTCGCTCCCTACAAAATTCCTTGAATGGACGGCGCTTTACTTTCGAAGAAGACATCAAACGGCACTTAAAACAGTTTTTCGACAAAAAAGAC
Source organism: Camponotus vicinus (assembly GCF_025532165.1). Taxonomy (NCBI): domain Eukaryota; kingdom Metazoa; phylum Arthropoda; class Insecta; order Hymenoptera; family Formicidae; genus Camponotus; species Camponotus vicinus. The sequence goes on along the minus strand of NW_028141978.1, from coordinate 11,718,241 downwards.
AAGAAGTTCTACGAGCGAGGAATTATGAAGATATGTGCGGTATATGGTAAGTATGCCGTGAAAGAACGTGTGTGCCAGAAATGGTTTGCAAAATTTCGTTCCGGAAATTTTTCTATCCAAGACGCACCACGCTCGGGCCGGCCAGTTGAGATTGATCAAGACAAAGTAAAGACGTTAATCAATACCAATAAACGCTATACGACGCGAGAGATTGCAGATGTTCTCCAAATATCATTCCAAATATCATATTCATCATTTACATGTAAAAAAACCGCACGGATTTATTGGTCAACCTAATAATGTATAATAAATGTAATGTATATAATACATAATATAATGAATAATATTTTTAATAATGTAAATCTTTCTCTCCAATGTGTATGTATGATAAACACTATAAAATGTAATAAATTTATTGCAAACTTACCAGCTTGTTGTAGATTATATACTATAAAGTTACCCAAATTCACAGAATGCGACTCATGTAGGTAATCATTCACCATCTTATTTAAATTTGTTTTGTATATCGTTGCTTTTACCTGTCTGATAGGCTGATTATAATCTCGTATTATTATCACTACACAACAATATTTTCGTTTTGTTGGAGACTTAATTAGCTGCTTTATACGAAATAAATTGTCTCTAGACATTTGAATGGACGAAAGGTTCTCCATAACTTCACCAAAATAGTTAAAAGTTGGCTTGCTAAAGTTATAAAATTTATGCAAAATTTATTGATGTGTTAACGAAAGGTATTATAAGCAAATATATATATATATATATATATATATATATATATATATATATGTATATAATTATCTTATATGTTTAATTTAATTAAATATATAATTAATTACATAATTAATCATATGATTTATAGTTTTTATATAAATTTGATGCTACAGTTTAAATTATAATTTAAAAGGAATGGCCAAACTTGATTACTTTTAAAAGATAAGTGTACATGTAAATTAAAAATATATCTTGAATATTTAATGACATTGAAGGTAAAAAGAATTGTAAATGGTAATAATAAAGATAATAAAGTATGAAAGAAATGATGTAAGTTTAAATAAAAATAAAATTAATTTAATTTATATAAAAATAGTAATTACAGTAGTATAGTGTATTACTTACTTGTCCTTTACATATATACGGATACTCTGCCAAAATATCTCTTCAGTAATCATTTGTTGTAATATACGCAATACACTGAATACTATAATTATATATTTTACATCAGAATATGAATAAGATAATAGTTATAGTAAATAATAATTAATAATTATGGTAAAAGTGCATAAAACGTTACACATCACCGATTTTATCATCATTTGAATGTGTTATAGAGGAAGTTGTCCTGAGTAATTCCGCGCAAAAAAGTAAATGAGAGGCGACATTGGTTTAAAAGATATAACAAGTTAAAGTTTGACAATTTTAATACTTTTCTTAAGCAAACTGATATTAAACACATTAATTTGCAATTGACAATTACATATTTTTTCTTAAAAACAACTATGTTTTTTCTTTACATCAATTGATTGGTTATTTAGTACATAAAAGTATTAAGATAAGATAATCGAAAAATGAATATTTTACTGGATATTTTATAGCTCATGTAAAATTAAGTTATAACTTGAAAAGTACTCAATGAAAAAATACTTTATTATAGCGTTTTGAAAAGCTCTCGAGGTAATCTACAAGAATATGTAATTAAAAAATAGAGATTTTCATGTAAAAGAGTATTAATGACCTTGACCTGACTTTGAAAAGGTCAAGTCCATATTTTCATCATGTGTACCCCTTCAAGCTATGCAACTTTCGTTCGAAAAATTTTTCAATAAAATCATTGGTTCGCGAAATAATCAACTGTATCACTTAAAAAGAAACATCCTGTATATATAATATATTTTATATATAATTTATATATACTACAGCTTCATTATGTATGTATATATGTGTGCATGTGTATAATGAAGAGATTATATATAAAATTAAAATTTTTATCAGTTATTCTATTTGTTTTTTAAGCATTTATTTTCAAAAATTTACTCATAATCAATTTTTATTTATATTATCATACCTTTAATGTAACGGTAATGTTCAAAAGAAATGTTGAATGATGTATTATAAAGTGATGTTTTATATTCAGTATCGAAATGAAGGGATTCCTGTTGAATTTGTACCACAAACAAGTACATCATCCGGGTACTTGGGAGAGTCTATAGAAAATAGTTTAAATGTATTTACTTAATTAATATTAGGTTTAACACACAATAGCAATATGCATTAGGGCTGTTACTTTCTTTGTGTATGTAAAAAAATCTGTTACACTCTTATACTCTTAAAATATAGAATAAATAATTTAAAAATATAATATATTAATAACAAAAATGATTACTCGACATATAACTTTAAAATTAATATTTTTAGAATTATTAAAATATATTATGTAGCAAAATTATCTTATTACACAATTTCTATATGTATACATATATTATGTGGAATCTAAATGATAATTTTTCTTTTTTTTTATATAATAATTTAAAGTCGGACAAATGTAACATAGTGACTTTGACACACGCATACAAAATAAAAGAAACATAAAAATGTAAAAATATTTTAAATTGTATTATCTATATATGTTGCAGATTTACTTGAAAATTAGCATTTTTAAAAAACTCACTTTTCTTTGTAAATATAAAATCTTCGCCTAATATTCTGATTTATAAAAAAATTACACGCTATAATGGTAAATATTTACCTTTACACAGCCAGCCCCAAATGACTTGACCTTGACATATATTGTCAAGGTCACTGCACTGAGTAACATCCAAAAGGTTTTAGGCGTCGCTCGTTGTTTATTAAAAAGTTCTTCAATATGTTTATTCCTTTATAACTTTCAATATGAAAGGTCTATTATTGTACATGGTGTCCAAAAATTCTGTGACCTTATAAAACTTCTTTTGTTTATAACTTTTTAATAAACAACGAGCGACGCCTAAATTTTGTTGGATGTTATTCAGGGCAGTGACCTTGACAATATATGTCAAGGTCGAGTCATTTGGAGGTGGCTGTGTAAAGGTAAATATTTATGATATATATATGTTTAACGCAAACCTTGCTCACTTGCAAACAATATGATATATATATATCCATCATATTGTTATGTATATACATATATGTATATACATATGTATATATATATATATATATATATATATATATAAATCATATTGTTTGCTAGTGAGCAAGTTTTGCACTAAAGAATGCTTAAAATAACCTGATTGGTGACATATAATCCAAGAAATGTGACAATAGCCTCATTTAACAAAGAGGATAACGGCCAAAGTGGATTTTCATAGTAAGAACATTCCTGTATTATTTTATGGGCCATGAAGCGGGCAATTTTGATTTTAGTCGCAAAACAATCTACATTGTCATTGTAGATAATATCTGCTTCTCTGAAAATGAAAAAAAATGTTTTATATAATGTTTATTTCTGTTGTACAATAACACATAAAAAATATTGTATTTCCAAATACATAATTAAATGATTTTATTAAATTAACATATTAATTATATATTATTATTAATGTTTTATTTATAAATGCTCATTACGAAGTAATGCAATATATTGGAAACGAGTACCGCACTATATATATATATATATATATATATATATATATATATATATATATAACTTTTTTAAATTTTGATCGATAAAATTGAAAATCTTAATATGATATTTGTACCTATACTTATACCTTAATATAATTATTTAATTTACAATTTTATATTTTAATTTGTAATTTTCAATCTTAAGATTATAAAATATATATAATTTAATATTATTCTTTATATAAGTTGATGTACATTGAAGATATAGGTTGTCCAGAAAGTTTTTTTGGTTTTTAACCTTCAAGTACAAATACGCATATTTTAGCAAGTGAACTTTATTAAATGAAAAGAGAACCATTGAAATTTAAATATTTTCGCCAACGAGAAACAATATTTATTTATTCCTGTAGCATAAAATTTAGATTTCTAGAAGCGACAAACTCTTCGAAGGCGTTTCTGACAGTAGCTTTATTGTTAAAGGTTTTCCCCTCCAAGAAATTGTCGAAATGTTTAAAGAAGTGATAGTCAGTTGGTGAGAAGACCGGCGAATATGATGGGTGAGACAGAGTTTCATGGAGCTTCATAGCTCAATTGATAAATGCAGCGTCGGTAGTGTAGTCGAGCATTGTCGTGTAGTCGAGCATTGTCGTGTAGAACAATTGGAACTTTTCTGTTGACCAACAACGAACGCAAACGTGTCAGTTCCTGATGCATTTTGCCAATTTCTTGACAGTACCTCTCTGCCGTGATAATTCCGCCCGAATTTAAAGAGCTGTAGTGGATTATCTCGGCTGACGACTACCAAATAGTCACTATAATCTTCTTTTAATACAATTTTGGTTTCGGAGAGTGTTTTGGCGCTCCATCATGATCTAACCATTGTGCAAAACGTCGACGATTATCGTACCAGATCCATTTTTCATCGCACATTATAATGCGATCGAGAAACGAATTATTTTGTTTGCGCAAAATCAATGCAGAACACACTTCAAAGTAACGATTCTTTTGATTTTCGTTCAATTGATGCGGCATCCATTTGTCGAGCTTTCTTGTTTTTCTAATTAGTTCCAGGTAATCAGAAACAGCTGACTTGCTTACGCCAAGTTTTTCCGCTAGTTCTCGAATCGATATGCGTGACTCTGTTTCAACTAACACCTTCAAGTGGTTGTCGTCAATAATCGCAGTCGTCCAGTACTTTTCAACTTCAAGGCTCTCATCTCCACTGAAATTTGCGGAAACCACCATTGCATTGTACATTCATTAGCGGTTCCTAGACCAAATGCATCGTTAATATTGCGAGCCTTTAGCTGTTTTACGACTCACTTTGAATTCATGTAAAAAAATCGCTGGAATTTGCTATTTTTTCATTCTTAATTTCATAGTTTAAATAAAACGCAAACCAATATCAAAATACAGTTATTTTTATTAAAATGTAGTGCGAAGTTTGCGCTTTTAAATTGATATAACATAGATACAAAAGAAAGACAAAGTAAAAAAAGCGCCAAATTTTAAACAACAAAAATCGCAATAACTTTCTGGACAAATAATAAACTGGACTAATAATAAATGATTAGATATGTTTCTCCTCTCATTGCTTCATACAATTTTACTTATTTTTTAAAATATATTCAAATAATATTTTAAAAATAGAGAAAAGATATGTAAATAATTTTAGTTATCAAGAATTGTTATCCTTTCTTTCATCTTCGAAATATATTAATTTTTTATAATTATATAGTTACCTGTAAAGAATAAGGCCCAGATTTATGACGCTTTCGTTTTGAAAATCAGGAAGTGCAACATGATTTATTTGCCAAGTTTTATTCAAACGTTTCCATTTATTGAACAAGTACGATGTTATATTTTCAGCAAATTTGTGTGCAAATTCGCAGTGTATTCTACACCACATATTAACTCTGACACTTTTATTTGTACCAGGCATAAGAGATAAATTAATTCGGTTAGTCAGAAATAAAAGATAAATAGGCTTTACAAGCGTATTAAAATGTGTCTTCGTCATGTTTTTATCATTCGTTTCTATTTTTTGTATCGGTACATTTGATAAAACTGTATAGTTTTGATAGTGTTCTACAATAATATCATAGATGGGCTCATAGGGCATGCTGGTTCTTAAAGATTCGGGCAAAGACGGAACCATGTGTTTGATCCCAATATCAACATACGTTGCCAACCTATCACATTTAAAAATATGAATTAACAATAATAAAACACACCGCAAAAACTTTATGCAAAAGTGGTTTCAATGAAATTGTATAAAAGTTGCATATATTTTAGTTGTGCGAGATTCATAAAATATTTTATTTTAGAATTTACAGGTACAAAATAAATATTTAATAATTAATATTTAGTATGAAAATTTAATAAAATTAAAATAAATTTCAATATGAAACAGTATTAGAATAATAATTTCTTAAAATTGATTTTAATTGATATATTATCAACGATTCCGTACATAATTTTATACAAGTTAAAGAAACTGTCTATTTTAGTGATAGTTTATTAAATGAATCACATATGTATATATGTCTTAGTTATTAGCGAAATTAGTATTGTTTCTAAATAGTATGGGTGTGTGTAGATGCACGTTTAAATACATGAAACAGCATAAGTATAGCTTGTATATATAATTTTATATATTATATGCATAGTGTTTTTATGAAAGTTGTGATTGTTCATGATCTAATTAAATTTTGATAATGACTTTTATGGATTATAAGAATCAAAAGAATTCATATAAACATATATCTGGAAATGTTTTCCTTCTGAATTATAAGTTTTTTTAATATTAGAAACGAATTTCCTAATGTTTGGTATTGTCAAAGTAAAGTGTAAAACTTAAATGTTTGTTCAAAAATTTCAAATTTCAAATAAGCAAGTAAAAATATAAATTTCTGTAAAAATATAAATCCTTCAAAATTATACTTATATTTTGAAAACAATTCGAAACTCTACCGGAATATTTGATTTCGTTCGAGTGTTGACAATAAAATGCTGTATAAGACGTGTATTATTGCTGACTACTTTAATTAAATTAATTTTTATTTGCAGCTTACATTCATTTTAATAATAATGATAATATTAAATTGCAAAATTTTTTACTAGAAGATGTTAAGAAACATATAATTAGGAATGGAAACATTTCAGATACGTACATGTCTATGTATAAATGTGTTTTTCTTAGAAAATACTTTTTAAATAGAAATAACATGCTGCACCAGAACTTGTTCATAAACATCGTGAAATTACTATATATTTAATATTTTAACAGTTACTTACCACTGTCGCTCATCTCTTTTATAAAAGTTTTTTAGGCCTGTATCTTCAGTTATAATATAAACTAATTTTATGATGTAATACCCCGGCAATAGATCATTAGCGAATTTATATTTGACAATGTTTTTCTCAATGTCATACGTAGATTTTTCCGATGGATATATGATCGGTTTTTCAATATCATTCATAGAATAATGTGGATAATAAAACACAGTTAGACTAATATTTTTTACGTGTAAATACAATAATATGCTTGATGTTGAATTTATAATCTCTATACGTATACTGCAGTTGCTGACAAGAATATCTTTTTCGATATGTGTAACGATGATATCATATTGTTGCGGTAATATATAATTCGAGTGCCTGTTTAACTCTTCTTGAGATATTTTAATTATCTGATCGTCGGTTAAAAAAGCCGCCGCGACGATGATTGTTAAACTGCTACTTAACAATAGTTTAAGAAACATGATACTACTTTTATCTTAGATATCTGTAAGAATATATTTTTGTTAGAAAGTACATACAGACAAATTAAACACAGGACTGTCTCTACCATGATTTAGTGGAAATGAAGGAATTAAGACAAATATATAAAAATAAACTTAATTTTGAATAACTTACTCTGTATAATGAGATATACCACAAATTCTATGCAAGTGTATGTTTTGTTACAATAATTAGCCGCAATAAATTAATGTTTTATCCACTATCATTGTAACATGAAAAATATATATGCGCACTTATGATTTCTTATTATTTCGAGAAACTTCCAAAGACTAACAACACTTGGCCATATTACAATAAATGTGTATGTGATATGTAAACACACAACTTCTGAGGTCGTTAACAGACGTTTCGATCGAGAAATGGTATGTAATAGCAAAGCACGGTGCCGTTTTTCTTAATTCAAATTCGTTCTAGCGATCGAGCGCCGTAAGATGGCAGAACCGTCTATTTCGCGTTAGTCTAAAGCAAAAGAGGCTACCGTTACGTAGAATGCAAAAATATCTGTAAATATATATATTTGAATTCTTTTATACTATTTAAAAGTAGTATATTCCTTTACCAAAAATTTGAGAATTTTTATAATTTACAATATACATTCAAATGAAATTTTATATACTATATTATTACGAGAGTGAATCGGTAATTTATTTTTGAGCAAGTTAATGAAAAAATGTAACTTATTAACGATAGAATATAATATTACAGTATTGTATATAAATGAATATAATGTATAACTATTATTTTTTAGGTTTTTGTTCACTCTTTCAAATTTATATCGTGGATATATGAAAAAACAACGGGAAATCTCTCAATACGATCAAATCAATAATCGTGTTTTTCTCATAACGAAGCAGATTTTTAAATTAAAATTAAGAAAGTTTTTTTATAATGTGGAATAAAAATATTATAGAGATAACGTGCTCCAAGAATTATGCCATATCATTTATTATTAAATTAAAAATATTAATGGTACATTAATAAAACACATTCGTAAAGAATACTTTTTATAGGATTTAAAATATTGATAACATATGTTAATATAACGCAGTAATTTGTTAATATTTATATACAAATATATTTAAATATTAATTATATGTACAATATTTTATAATATTAATTACACATATAATATTTTATTATATACAACATTCGTAATTATTTTACATTATATTAAGGTTATAATCTATACTGTAATATTATCCACTATTAAATCACATATATATTACACATTAATATGATATTTATTATTATACAATTAATATACATATATTAATTTATGTGTATTAGCAAGTAATTAATGTAATACTAATATACACTAATATACATATATTGATATACATTATTAATATAATAAAAAACTTAAGAGATGTTAAAATAAATAAATATTATGATGTAATTTTATATTTATTGTGTTACTATATTAATAATTCAGAATTCAGCTTGTTTTTGTAATATTAACAAAACATATTAATCTACGTATTAAAAAATAACTCTCTCATTTGCATAATTAATAGTACATTTTAAATATCTCAGATTTGCAGATCGATAAGAAAATCTGTAATCATGCGTAAAGTATTCTTATAATACAAACGCATCGAGTATCATTGCAGGATAATTAAAATCCTACCCAGTATAATTAAACCCCTAAGAAATTAAAACGCATTTTATTTTGCATATTACTCAGGGACATGATGTTGACAACACATGTCAAGATCAATATCGTATCAGTATTGGGGAAGTAAAGATGAATATTTATCAGAATTATTAATAAAATTATACCAGCAAAAAAATCTAATTAGAAGCGATAAATATTATTAACTCCAAGTAAATTTAAATGTTAAACTGAAATGTTACCTAACTTTTCAGCACGATTGTGACCGTGACGAAATAAGACTTCCGTCTATTATATTACCTCCGGAACGAACTTGACCTAGTTAAGAAATATGTCACGTTATTTGTGCTGAATGCAGGTAACTCTTATGACAACTTATATCCGCTGCGTGGGTGAACTTCGATAAAGGAGGTGGTGAAATGATGCAAAGGTATGCGAAATTATAGATACCAGATCATGGGACGAAGACTGGATCAAGTTTAGTGGAACATGGATAGAGTAATACTGGATTCTTACTTTCATGTTTTCGCAGCTTATAGATCGCACATACATTTACGCGAGCAAACATGCGACGCGTTTACGCCCACAGGGTACAGCTCTTTATATGAAGAAACGCTTTTCAGCTGATTTATATATATAAAATATCAAAAGTATTTTAAGCACATTTGCTCGTGCTTAAATAATGACACTTATTATACCTAATTACACTTCTAATATGCTCCGCATTTGTGCTCTTGACTCCAATATTCGAACAGAGAGAATTCGAGAACAGGAAGAAATTATTATAATATTAAATTTTGCTTAGAAAATATCTTTCATTCATCAATATAAGATCTCTTGGAAGGAATTAAATGTGTTTTATATACGATCATCAAATTTTTCAGAGCTTATTTCTCGAATTTAATAATATGGAGAGTGTTCTTATAGAAGAGTGCTTTCCTCCATTCTCTATTTTTACATTTTCTACGCGCATTTGGAGCATCTTTATTCCATCGTTATCTTTAGCGGACGGATGAATTATTTTTCCTTTCGCCGCGAAAGGAGGAAACTGAGGTTTATAAATATCATAGCAAAGCAAAAGAAGATACGTATTAATTCCGCTATTAATTATTCAAGTACGTAACATTCTACATTTTCCTAATTGATCTCTGTCGTACGGACAATCTTTTTTTTTCATTGACATTCATTAAGTGTCGTCGGTATCGCGGGAGATAAAGGTCGGAAATAATTTCTCCTAGAGACGTACCAGCCCTCGCAAGATCATGGATTCATCTTTGGAAGACTAGTAAGTGGACCGAAGCAAAAAGCCGAAGGTTTCTGTTAGCGCGGAGATAGGCACGAGATAAATTTTAACATATCGATGAGTTTTGTTTCCTTTGCATATGTATCATTTATGCCTGATTCCATCGGACACACTATCCTATTATATTCACGTTCCTTGGACTTCTAAATTTGTACACAGGATAGGGCAGTCCGGGGACAAAAGTAACATTTTTTGTATTATAAGTCACTAATTAATTAGAGATATAACAAAAAAGATTATATGTTAAAAAACTCCATTTATTGTTCTATTATTATACCTATGTTTCAATCTCAAATGATAGATATTTAAAGAGGTACTATAGCTTTTCGCAAATACGTTGATTGTTACTTTTATTCTGGGGAGCCTGGGACGAAAGTAACATAGTCTGGGGATAAATGTACCAGTTCTTATTTTCGGGAAAATGAAATAAATATGACTTTTTTCAATTTAAGGCAACATTTATTATAATCTTTTATTCAGCAAGATAACTTTTATTATAAATTTGTATTATATTATATTAAAATAAAAAATAAAATAAATATTTATTTTTGTCATCTTTGAAAACCTTAAAAGAAATAATCTTCGTTAAGCAAAATAATTATAAGTAATATCATAAAATAATTATACTTAATATCACACCAGTTTTGTACTTCTTTAAGTCTAAATAACGGTTTAATTCTAAATAATAGTGTAAAAAGTGTATGATAACTACTTATACAAAAGAAATTGTTATCTATTCCGAATCACAATTATGGTATATGTAATAAAAATCGCCTTTAGTACAGATATTATGGAAGCCCCTTGCAGTCTGAGCATTGAAACATGTTACTTTCGTCCACAGAGTGCCGTGTTACTTTTGCCCTCAAACACATTTTTTAGAATAAAAGCATTATAACCTAAATATGATGCAAGACTTAGTCAAATCAACTATAAAAACTGATGAATACATTTTAGAAGAATCCACCGGCAAATAATTACGTCAATATAATACTTTAATTAGGCATAGATACAAAAAAAACTAAAACAAGAAATATTTAGGTGAATAATGCAAATACACTAATTTCACTCCTGCATGTGCAACCGGCACGAACGTTCTACAACAATTAGCTAATAGGAAAGAGAATCGGGGCGTACGCGTTTGATTATGTAGTACAAATTATTCAACATATTGTGTAGTTTAGTAGAAGGCTTGTTACTTTCATGACGCTGTTACTATTGTTCCCAGACCGGGAACCTATATAATACCCCTATATAATAAAAATGATATAATAAAAATGATGTAATAAATATGATGAAAAATATAATATAAATATTATAAAATATAATAAAAATAATTAAAAAATGTAATAATAAAATATTCGTGAATAATGCCTTCCAAAATTATCCAATAATAATGAAATTCCAATTATGATTTTATATAGTTTGCATCCTCTTCATTTAAATTTTATTGTAAAAATGACTACTTTACAGAAGTTATTTAAATAGCACATTTACGTGAAAATTTATTCGCTAGAATATCTCTACATATATATTTCACGATATGCAATCATCAAAATAGACAATCCAATTTTTTGCAGCTATAGTTATAACGTTGCAATATGCGGAGAGAATATAAATTATAGCTCCTACATATATTTTATCTACGATTATATACATTTTTGCGTCCCTGCTTTGATGAAAATATGACAACGATAATTACTTGACTATATTATAATGTCATGCTGTTCAAACGAATAAAAAATATGGTCATACATACGAAACCAATATTTTACTCTTACCTATCTTTTATAAAACATAAAATCTAAAATAATTGATCGTAAAGTTATTACGCACAATCAATTTCTTTGTCTTCTAAATAGATACTTAATATTTTAAATTGCATAATTGTTTACACGTATTACTCTACATGATTTCCCAGAACTTTTTACAACAGTATGTGCTAACAATCTGTTACTTAAGTCATCATGTCATCACTTTTTATCTTTAATTTTGTTGACCTAGGTACAATACTGCCATATAAATGATACTACTATACGATATATGACGTAGAATTAAACTTAGACCGAAAAGAACTAAACAAACATATAATATTCCTTGATGACAAATAATTTAAATGTCGTGTTATTTATATTTTATGATGCTTCAGAAAAGAGAAACTTATTAAATAAATTTATAATTAACGCCGTTTTTTAAACGGATATCCGTAAATTGAATTCGGATTGAAATCGGATAGTATATAGCCACATACATTACTAGCGGTTCACGAATATACATATATCACTCTAATAGAAAGCGACTTTTATATGACATCAAGTGAATTAAATTTGATAATTTCTATCATTATAAAGTATTAATTATTGCGAAATATTGTCATAAATTATAGAAAAAAATGGTTCATGATTATATAATTTGTTTTTTATTTTAAAATATCGCTATTTGCTTATATAGTAGGTGCAAATTAATTTGTGTGCATCAGTGCGCGCATGCGCGCGTGCGTGAGTGTGTAAATATTCGCACGAATGCGCGCTAGTGTATATATATGTTACATTTCTTCAAATATATGTAAGAAGAAGTATAGAGAAATATACATGTAGATGTATAAGAAAATTTGTACCATGTGGTTTATTATAAATCAAAGATTATATAGAATTTACAAAGATCATGACTTTCAAACAATTAATAATATATATTTAAAATATTAATAATACATATTAAATTTATAACAACAATTTATTATATACATATAAAATTGTTATTATATATATACAAATATTAAAGAATTGTAATAATATGTTTTATAAATTTTTAATTTTAGGTATTATTTAAACATTAATATGCATTATTATATATTAAGGATTTGATTCAAGATAATAAAATTAATGAATATTAACAATTAAAGTTACAAATATCGAACAAATCAAATACAACTTAAAAAATAAATCAGAATACAGTTTAAATTAGATAATACATTTTTAGATGTTACATTAATAATATAATGTCAAATATTGCAGATACTTTCTCATTTATATAATTAGAATTATTCATATAATATAACATAATTTAATTATAATTATTTATAATTATGAACATAATTAACACTTTGTATTATTTCATGTTAATAAAGAAATGGAAATACCGGTTAACGCAGGCCAAAAAATATCTTTGTAAGTGCACGTGCTTTGAATTATATATTATTAACGCACATGAGCATAAATAATAAATCGATAACTATAAATCTTATAAAAAGCTATTTATAAGGAAGATATATAAATATATTCCCGTCACAATTGTTACTTTTATTAAACTACTTTTATTAAATGAATATTCGATACCTTACAAAATTTTGAAAATAATTCTTTTGACTTTTGATTTCGAAAGGACGTGTTTGTATCTTGCTTTGAATATTTGAAACATATTGCTTCATACTTCTGTACTCTTCGCTAATTCTATTCACTTGTCTAAATTCCCTTGTCTAAAACAAATTATATCGATATTAATTATTGGTGAATAGCAACTAATCAATTATTAATAAATATTATATTAAATTATATCTCAGATGTGTTTATATGTGTATGTGTATATATACATATATATATATATATATATATATATATATATATATATATATATATATATATATATATATATATACAGGATGTTCGTCCTAACATCTGTCAAAAGAAAAACCATAAATAGATCTCGCTAAACTGAATTAAAGTAAGTCTTATACTATTTTGTAAACAACTATGTACAATTTCGATATTAATTTTAAAAAATCGGATAGTAGGAGCGCGCGGCGAGAAAAGCTGTCCCACTGTAACTTGATACTAGGGACATGACGAAGTGGTGGGCAGGGTGCTCTCCAAAACATGATGGTCGCGAATTGGCTGAAATTCTTGAATATTTTCACAATAATTTCATCAGTGTCGAAAGTATTCAATTCATGGAAGCATCTTTAGCCATTTTGCCACCCCTGAGCGCGCGAAACTCTAGCTCTGTCATTCGTGATCTTTAAACTTTTCCCATTTGAAAACTATTGTAGCCTCGACGACATTTTCGTATTATACTTTTCGTCTTGAAATGTTACAAAGAATTTGTCATTAAAATATTTATCGCTAGTTTAGGAACATCCTGTATAATTAGAATGTTCTATCTTGCTAAATAGCTCTCAATTCCTTTTTCTAAAGATGTCTGTTATACAGTTATACTTATACATGAATTTACACACAGATTTGTATTCTTCGTACACATTCACACATGCTGTTTATACATATCCATATCATATAACATACATATAAACATACAGAAGTGCATATATCCTATATGTAAACATTATAATGTATAATATAATATATATAATAATTTAATAACTTTTTAACTGTTTGTGTATTACACACATAAATAACTAATATATGTTTCCTACCAATTTTCTATCTCAAAATTAATGATATTTAAATTATCTTAGTCGTTATGAACATCGGGCTGTGATTAAAAATGGTAGCAGTTTTTAAATTTCTCTCTTTTTCCCTCCAACTTTTTACAATTAGTTCATATATACTTTATATAATTAGTTCTGTATTCGAATATTAATTTATAAGTAGATATTTATTTTTCATCTAGAATATATTTAAAAAATATAATTTTATCTACATGTATTTTATTGTATCTTTTTGGAAAGCATGTGATAATTATTGTTATAAAAGCACACAATTTATTAATATATGTAAATTTTATTAATATATATAATAAGTAAAACATTTTTTATAGTACGTTTAAAGAGTTTTAGTATATTTAACATCATTATTGACGATTTATAATATTTACCTTGATGTTTTCAAAATTTGTTTCCGAAAATAAGAAGACATTGGACAGATATTCTAAGGCTTTGAACATAGGATACCATGCGATGTAGTCTGTTTCTCGTGATAGATATTTTGTAATATTCCAGAATACAGTGGAATTAAGTTGGTCTACTATCACTAAATGGAAAGCGTCATCGATAATTTGGGCACGATTAAGAACATGTATTTTTGTATAATTTTCAGAATTTAGATAACTTGCAATTCTTCGCCAGTTCTCGATATCATAATTGACTCGATAATAACCTACCGAAAATAAATATATAAATTGTATCGACTATATATATAATTCTTTCAACGGGTCTATCAATAGTTATAGTATCTGTTTATATTTTTGTACGTATTAACACAGATAAAAATATTCGATTAAATTATCAAATGATTTATTAATCATAAAATAAGTTCTTATATTCGTCCCATATATACATATAATATATATATATTGTCTTATTTTAAAGAGCTAAAATATTGTGCACTTAAAAAAACGATTTAAGCAAAGTAAAGAGAAAATCTTTGTTGTAATTAAATTTTAAATAAAATAATGATGCCTAAACATATACTAACAATAAGATAGAAAACATAATTTTATGGAATATTTATTGAAGAATGGATGTGTAAATGCATTGCAGACTCAAAAATTTTACGAAATTGTAAAATTGCACATTTAAATTTAATGCAAAAGATATTATTAAATTATTAAACATTAAAGATTAGTAATTTAAAAATTAATAATTTAAAAATTAATAATTTCTTTATTCAATATATTGTATAGAAAGTGTAGTATTTAGACAAGATAAATCCCATAAAGTAAAAATAAATTCCGAAAGTATTTTTAGCGAAAAATACGAGAAAAATTAAAAATTCTACGACTAATAGATAACATTAATAAACAATATAGCCAATATACTTCTCCCCTAAGCTGAATACACGCTTGATCTCGAATTTATCATAAATGTAAATAAATCATTATCCAAACAGGGACGAGAAACTGAAATTTTTTTTCCATAAAACAACATCTTACAAATAATACTTGAATATATATATTAAGTCTTCGCCTTATTAAAGATGAATCTGAAAGTCGGTGAAAGAAATTATGTAGTTAGATAATAAAATATGAAAGAAACGTAAGTTTAAATAAAAATAATCATAATATTTGAGGCTTTTTTTTATAAAATCTAATCAATCAATCATCATGTTTACTATTCTGTAATATAGTAATTATAGTAGTACAGTATATTACCTACATATACTCATCCTTTCCCTCTATGCGGACACCCTGCCAGAATATCTCTTCAGTAAGCATGTGTTGCAACATACGCAATAGACAAGTAAATAATAGTTAATAATTGTAGTAAAAGTGCATAGAGAGTTACATCACCGATTTTATCGCTGTTTGAATGTTATAGAGGAGGTTCTCTTAAGTAATTTTAAAAAATAAGTGAGGGATGGCGTTACTTTAGAAAATATAACAAGTTAAAATTTGATCATTTTAACGCTTTTTTTAGACATTGTAAAGTGATATTAAAAACATTATGTATGTATATGAGGTTTGTTTATCATACAGTAACTTATGTGATAAGATGTTTTTTGAATCATATAATGTAATCCAAACAAAATTTTATTTTTAAATCAGAAATAGAGTTGCGTTATATCTTCCGAAAGGGAAACCCTTCCATAAAGGCGGGGGAAGGGGCGTAACTCGCTGCGTCCATGCAATATACTTTGTAAGACAAAGCGAAATTAATTCTCTAATTTTAATCCTCGCTGAGAGTTTTGCCTACGCGTTTATCTTTTTACTATAATTATATATATATACATATAGTTAAATATACCTGTAATAAATATATACAAAGTGTCCCTAACTCTAACATTCATACATATTCATTCATACATATATACAAAGTGTCCCTAACTCTAACATTCATACACGTAATAACTCGAAAATGGCTTTTTGGAAAAAAATATTTCACAAGAAATGAATGTTTCATTATTGAATCTCAAACCAACATGAGAGAAACCATACATAATCATACCGTTATCAATTGTAAAAAGCGCAGAAATCCGATTTCTTGTGACTTAACACATTGGCACAGTACAATTACAATAATTTGAGAAACTATTGGAAACAATATACTTACCAGATTTGTGCGAGATACAATTAAATTATTTTAAAATATTAAATTATTTTGTAAATATAGTAAATTATTTAACATATAGTAAGAAAGAGATCTTTTGTTAAAAAATAAAAATTTATTTATAAACATACATACATACATATATACACACATACATACACATACAGGATGTCTGGTAATAATCACCTAATCTTTCGTGTACAATTAGAACCATTGACATCTGAATAGATAAACGGAGCCTTTTGAGAGGAGTAACTGATAAATGCAGTAAGGAGGGAGTGCATGAACTTCGGTTAATTTTGTCAACGTTCGACTATTCGGCACAATTTGATATTACATAACGATTCCATTGACATCATCGATTCTCAACTAGATTTTCACAGAAATGTTTAAAGAGTGTTTATTTAGAGAAAATCGCTATCGCTAAATATAAAAATAATATGAAAATAATAATATTAAATAATATATAAAATATACATACATACATATATATACATATATACTAGAGGCGTGCAAATCTGCTCTCACTCCCGCTCGTTCTCGACAGCGAGACTGGATTCTCGAGACTCAGATTATCGGAAGCGCTGTTATCGAGAATAGAGGCTCGGGAACGAGCGAGTCCCGAGTCTCGATGCTCTATTAGATGGAGTGGGGGTAGAACCTCTATTCTCGGTAACAGCGCTCCCGATAATCTGAGTCTCGAGAATCCAGTCTCGCTGTCGGGAATGAGCAGGAGTGAGAACAGATTTGCACGCCTCTAATATGTATGTGTGTGTATACGTGTGAGAGATTAATTTATCGCATAACAATTTTCAAAAACCTCTTGGGGGTAAAATCTAATCTATCTCGAAAACGGTATCACAAAAATATAAAAACTGTGCCGTTAGATAACTTCTAAGGAGACTAATTTATCGTATTATAACAATATTCAAAAACCACCCCTTGGGAGTGAACTCTAATATCTAGAAAATGAAACCTTGTAAAAATACGCGACTTACCCTTAGTAAAGATTTTTAAAAATGCGTATATATTTTTTGCAGAAATAATATAAATTTTTACAAAAAGGTGGTGATATCTCTAGAAACAACCTTATAACGGTAAAATAAAATACGTCAAGTATATAAAAAAATATCTTTAAAAAATCTAACATATATTTTCTGTAGAAATAATATTTTTTACGAAAAGCAGTGAGATCCCCTAAAAAAACCTTATAAAGGTAAAAAAATACGCCAAGTACATAAAAAAAATCAAAAAAATCTAAAAGAGTGATAAAAATAAAATATTTAAAAACCGATATGAGATCAATACTATTAACCAAGAACAATAAATTACGTGATATTAATTCGTAATCGATACTAAATGAGTTAAGATTACTTTAATTCCTAAAGCATTTTTTATATGATGTATATAATTTAAAAAAGTTTTACACAGATTCTAAATCGCATAAATGACCTTCAGGTCGAAGTAAGATATGAAAACTTGGCGTGCCCTCCCCTCTCCCGCTCCGTCGTTTACATATCTTGAATAAAATAAAAAATTTGATTATACAATATACATATATACAATATATATTTGTTAATCCTTTCATTTAGTAAGTACAATTTACATTTTTATAAAATAAGCTTTAGACTACGAATGTGCAACAGGCAGCCTGTGGGTCAGAAACGACCTGCGAAGCATTTCAATCCGACTTACAACAATTAAACTTTACTTGCAGAGAAAATAAA
This sequence comes from Camponotus vicinus, assembly GCF_025532165.1. NCBI lineage: Eukaryota > Metazoa > Arthropoda > Insecta > Hymenoptera > Formicidae > Camponotus > Camponotus vicinus. Next base: position 11,699,180 of record NW_028141978.1, on the reverse strand, counting down.
AAAACTCATAAAAAAAGAGATTTCACTTTGCCTAATCTCTATGTGATGATTTCCAGGTAATACAGACGAGACAAGATATATAAGTTCAAAATTTAGCTACGCGCGTGCGCGATCCGTAGTGTAATTTTAAATTTTATATTGGGCCCATCAAAAATCTAGCTTTTTCCTGTTTTAAACTATATGATTTAAATACGGGGCACGCCAAGTTTTCATATCTTACTTCGACCTGAAGGTCATTTATGCGATTTAGAATTAGTGTAAAACTTTTTTAAATTATATACATCATATAAAAAATGCTTTAGGAATTAAAGTAATCTTAACTCATTTAGTATCGATTACGAATTAATATCACATAATTTATTGTATTTGGCTAATAGTATTGATCTCATATCGGTTTTTAAATATTTTATTTTTATCACTCTTTTAGATTTTTTGATTTTGTTTATGTACTTGGCGTATCTTTTTACCTTTATAAGATTTTTCTTAGGGGATTTCAGATTGTTTAGAATTTCCACATATTTATGCTTTAACAGACCTATTTTTTAAAAAAGAGAAACCTTGGAGGATATTCTATTAAACATAGATATATTATAATTATATTATATAACACATTTCACATTAACTTTATATCGCACGGTAAATGAAATCAAAACAAAGTTTAAAAAATTACAACGGCAAATCTCGATACAGTCGATAACAATCGATGGAAATTATATCAATTTTGCTTTCAACTATATTATGTTCATATATTATACAATCAAATAATTACACATATGTATCGACACATTTTAAACCCGATTATTGATCTTTCAGCCTTCGAACAGTCGAAGAGTAATACCGAAATCTCACTTTCATGTCTCCGCAGCCTATGGATCGCACATACACTGCGGGGGCAAACATTTGCGACACGTTTATGCCAATAAGGCTCTTTATATAAAGAAACGCTTTTTTATACATACAAAATGAGAAATGCTGATTTATACATACAAAATATCAAAAGTATCTTAAACATAATTGCTCGTAATAATGACACTTATTAGAATCAATTACATTACTAATTTGCTCCGCAGTTTTTGTCTTCACTCCAATATTCGGACAGACAGAATTCGAAAACAGGAAGAAATTAATAAGATTTTGCTTAGAAAATATCTTTCATTCATCAATATAAGATCTTTTGGAAAAAACTATTAAATATGTTTTATATACGATAATCATGAAATTTTTCAGAGCTTATCTTTCGAATTTAATAGTATAAAGAGTGTTCTTACAAAAGAGTTGTTTCTTCTGTCCTCCATTTTTGCATTTTTCACCACGCGCGTTTAAAGCATCTTTATTCCATCGTTATTTTTAGCAGACAGATTAGTTCTTTTTGTTTTCGCCGCAAAAGGAAGAAGCTGAAGTTTACAAATATCACGGCGAAGCAAAAGAAGATACGTATCGATTTCGCCAAATGTTATTCAAGTACATAACGTTCTATATTTTCCTAATTAATCTCTGCCGTGCAGACAATTTTTTTTTTCATTGACATTTATTGCGTGTCGCCGATACCGCGGGAGATAAGGGTCGAAAATAGTTTCTCCTAGTCACACTGGCCTTCACAAAATCATGGATTTATTCTTGGAAGTCCAGTAGGTGGACCAAAGCAAAAAACTAGAGGTTTCTACTAGCGCCGAGAAAGGCTGGAAATAAATTTTAATATACCGATGAGTTTTGTTCCCCTTATGTACGTACATCGTATCACACCTGATTCCATTTCACACAATATCCTAATCTACTCGTATTTCTTGGACTTCTAAATTCATACGCAGAGTATATAATAAAAATAATAAAAAATATAACTCGTGAATAATGCCTTTCAAAATTATCCAATATGGACGAAATTCCAATTACGATTTTATATAGTTTGCATTCAAGCATACTAATCATTTAAATTTCTTCATAAAAATTATTACGTTACACAAGTTATATAAATAGCATGTTTAGGCGAAAATTTATTAACTGGAATATCTCTACATATTTCATGATATAATCATCAAAACACAATCCATTTTTTATAGTTATAACGTTACAATATGCGGAGAGAATATAAATCATAGCTCGAATATATTTTTTATCTACGATTATATAGATTTTTGCGGTCCTGCTTTGATGAAATGTAACAACGATAATTATTTTACTGTATTATAATGTCATGCTATTCAAACGAATAATTAGTTTTACAATAAACATATCTCTATGTTTCTTATCATAGAACGTGGATATACGCTGAGAGAGAATCATCTACTCGTTTGTGTGAAACTTACATAAAAACAATTTAATGGCGCATGTGAAATAATATTTTATGTAGAATCTAAACATAATATATGACAAAAATATAAACAAATAAAGAAAGAAAGAAACAGCTGAAAATAAAATTTTTTTTCAGTTAAAAGAAAAAAAAGAATAAATATAAAATATGAGCAATATAAGACATGGAATTAAACAAACAGAACTAAAGAAGCACAATATTCCTTAATGAAAAATAAATTAAAATATGAATTATTTCTATGATGCTTTAGAAAAAAGAAATTTATTAAATAATAATTTGTAATTAACGCCATTTTTTAAACGAACATCCAAAAATTGAACTCGGATTGAAATCGGATAGTATGCAGCGATTCATGAATATACATATTAATTTATATATCAATATAGCAATCTAACAAAAAGCAGTGACTTTTATATGACATCAAGTGAATTAAATTTGATAATTTCTATATTGTTATAAATTATAGAAAAAAAAATGATTCATGATTATAATTTCTTTTTTATTCAAAAATATCGCTATTTGCTCATGTAGTAGGCGCAAATTAATTTGTTTGCATTAATGCGCGCGTACATGCACGCGTGCGTGTGTAAATATTCACACGAATGCGCGCGAGTGTATATATGTTACATTTCCTTAAATATATGTAAGAAGAAGTATAGAGAAATAGACATGTAGATGTATAAGAAAATTGAGCCATGTGATTTATATATATATTATAAATTAAAGATTATATCAAATTTATACAAAGATCATGAATTTCAAACAATTAATAATATATATTTAAAATATTAATAATACATATTAAATTTATAACAACAATTTATCATTTATATATATATATATATATATATATATATATATATATATATATATTAAAGAATTATAACATGTTTTATAAATTTTTAATTTTAGATGTTATTTAAATATTAATATGTATTATTATACTTATATTATACCTATAATCAAAATTTGATTCAAGATAATAAAATTAATAAATATTAACAAATAAAGTTACAAATATAGAACAAATCAAATACAATTTAAAAAATTAATTAGAATACAATTTAAATTAGATAATACATTTTTAGTACATTAATAATATAATGTTAAATATATTGCAGATACTTTCTCATTTAATATAATTAAAATTATTCATATAATACATCATAATTTAATTATAATTATTTATATATTATAATTATGAATATAATTTATATTTAATTTAATTATAATATAACATAATTTAATTATAATTATTTATATATTATAATTATAAATATAATTTACACTTTGCATTACTCCATGTTAATAAGAATATAAAAACATTAGTGCAAATATGAATTGCAGGATAAAATAAATCCTTGTAAATGCATTTAATTATATATTATTAATGCACATAAGCATAAATAATAAATCGATAACTATAAACATTATAAAAAGCTATTTATAAGAAAGATATATAGATGTATTCGCGTCATAATTGTTACTTTCATTATGCGGGTATTAATGATATTTTACAAAATTCTGAAAATAATCCTGTTGACTTTTGATTTCGAGAAAGCGTATTTGTATCTTGCTTTGAATATTTAAAAGCAATTGTATAACACTTTTGACATATTCGTTAGTTCTACTCAATCGGCTTGTCTAAAACAGATTATATCGATATTAATTATTAGTGAATATAGAGCAACTATTAATTATCAATAAATATTATATTAAATATTATCTCGTATATATATATATATATATATATATATATATATATATATCTTGAATATTTTATTTATATCGATATTAATTATTAGTGAATATAGAGCAACTGTTAATTATCAATAAATATTATATTAAATATTATCCCGTATATATATATATATATATATATATATATATATATATATCTTGAATATTTTATTTATAATAATAATCTTAAATATAATTGGAATAAATAATAATAATTATAGATTATGAAAATTACATTCTCTTCTCAGAATCAAAATTTTAGTTACCCCGAAGAAAAAACGGGTTTATAAGTTTGTAAACATTTTAAATCAATATATGACGATTTCTATGCAGGTTTCGCATCTTTGTAAAAAATTTGTCAGCTATTAAATAAAGTGATATGAATTTTAAGAAATTAGTAAAGCTTTAAATGTGAAATATAAATTTAAATTTTTCAAACTAGTAAGAGAAAGCGAAATGCGAATGATAGTGCCTCAGTTTCAAAGAAAATTAATTTTTCTTTTCAAATAAATCGTTGTATATGGAATACATTTCTTTCCTCGATGCGATACTAAATAACGAAGTAAATCTGAACTTAAGATTTTTATTAAAATAAATAGTCCCTAATCCCTATAAAAAGCGTAGATGAAAAATTATCGAGACGAAGTTGCTAAAACGAAAATAAAATCATACTCCTATTATACTACGTTCTATTACATTATGTGCATAGTGTTGCACCATATTTTACTTAACAATTCTTATGTCTGCAAAGAATGTTTATAAGTAATATTTTGTAAGTAACTTTTGACAAATAAAAATTCACAAAATTTAGAATTAGCGATATTAAATATAAAATTAGAAATTTATAAGAGCTATGGCTATCACAGAGAAAATATCATTATATTATAATATTATAATTGTTATATCTAGCAGGCCATTTTTTTGTATTAATTGTTGCGTTAACCTCATTATCACAGTTTTAGTTTAACAAATAACTCATGTAATATTAGAGTATGCTAATCACATTACCTAATAACTCTCTTAATCATATTGAAAAAATATTTAAATTTATTTAACTAAGAGCTATTTAACATCTCAAAGCTATAAATTCTCTTTTTAAAATTTATACAAATTTATTTCTATTAAGATAACTAAAATTTCCAAGCAAAGAAATTCTCTTTCTCTTTTGCTTTCGCTTGCTCCCATGTTCTTTCTCACTCTCTTATTCACTAAAAATTATAATACACTACTAAAAAGAATAGGGAACACTTTTTGTACCCTAAAAATTGAGCTATTTTTAAACCGCTGAAATTCGTCGAAAAATTATCGTAGACAAAAAATAGAAAATGTATTTTGAAGCTTGAAGCTTCAACATTAACGTACAGTTGGTGGATTTTTAAAAATTCTTTCATCTTTCTTATCCTGCGCTTTAAAAAAGAACACATTGTTCAGTTCCTTAAAATTATATATTTTTAACACATCGAAACTTGATAAAAAAATTTTTCTCGAGAAATTCAACTAAAATTTTATAAACTACAACATTTTGCCTGAAACGCTTTTTACCAAAACGCTTTTTTTTTAATTTTCCTACGATTTTTTTAACCGAGTAATACAATGTTGAAAATAAACCAGTATTTTTTAAATATAATGAAAAAATTTTTCAAGAAAAAATTTTTTATCGAACTGCAGAGTGTCAAAAATACGTAATTTTAATAAACAAAACAATGTCTTTTTTAAAGCACAGAACAAGGAAGTTAAAAAATTAAAAAGGATAAGGATAGCGCGTTAAAGATGAAATTTCAAGCTTCATAATGCTTTCTTTATTTTTTGTCTAAGACCATTTTTCACCGAGTATCAATATCATATCTAAAAAATGCTGGTTTATTTTCAAAATTGTACTTATTATTTATATTACTCGGTCAAAAAAAGTCGGAGGAAAATTTTTAAAAAAGCTTTTCGCAGGGAAAATGTAATTTATAGAACTTGAAGTGAATTTCTCGAGAAATTTTTTTTTTTAATGTTATATCGTCTTATGTGGCGACTCCGTAGCGACATCTAATAGATTCTCAGTTAAAGACTTTTTTCTTTTGTCGATCCTCCCCGGTATGCGCATCTCTTTATCTTCGTGCACTCGTCATTACACAGTAATCACGCGAGTGTCGGGTCGTTTCGTTTTCCAATAAAGTATCGTAACAGAGTTTATTAGCAAAGAGTATTTTACTTTATCCCTGACACAATTGTCCCAGCTCCACGGCCCCTTTTTATATCAAAAGTTAAGTTGCGTGTTAAAAATACGTACATAATTTTATGGAATTAAACAGTGTGTTCTTTTTTAAAACGCAAAATAAGGAACATAAAAAAAATTTTAAAAACCACCAACTGCGCATTAAAGTTGAAACTTCAAGCTTCAAAACTTTCAAGCTTGCTTTTCTAATTTTTTTATCTACGATGATTTTTCGACGAGTTTCTGCGGTTCGAAAATAGTCCAATTTTTAGGATACAAAAAGTATTCTCTATTTTTTCATTTTTTTTTTGAGAAGTGTATTTTAAAAACAGTATATTTTTGATAATTAGAAATAAAAATATGGTTATTTTATAAAAGAAATTACATAACATTAATTTTTGCTTGTCGCTTTGAGATACTGTGACTAAATTAATATATTCTGTATGAAAACAAAAAATATTAACGATTAAAAACGAAATATATATTAGTATAATGGTATTCATAAAATTTACCTCTACTTTCACATCTTTCCCTTCCATATATGATAACCACGTTATCTTCTTATGAAAACTTAATTCATGTCGTAATATAGTAATAAAAGAATCTGTTAGGAAGTCGTTTATCTAAAACAGATTATTTTGATGATATTGAACAACAATATTTAATGATAAATTGATGTCGCATTATTTATTATATATATATATATATATATATATATATATATATATATATATATAAGCACATGCAATTTTTACCTCTTTGAGTCGATTCGTAGAATACACATGATTAATAATTACAGCAAATGTTGCATGCTGGCTGACTTGTCTGTAACAGTAAAACAATAAATGTATTTATACACACATAAATTGTTGAATGATAGATATATATTTATAGTGAAAATTGTATTACTTAGGTTTTATATTCTCAAGTTTTTCTAATATGAAGTCGAGTACTACAGGATTCCTCGCGTGCTTCGCGATAGTAAAAAAAAAATAGTTAACATAATCGTGATCGGAAAAACCTTTTAAAAACTTAATCGATGTTGCACTATTAAATTCTATTAGATTTAAATAGTCTTTGATAAATTGTGAATCCTCAGGGCAAGACAGATATTTTAAAAATTTAGTTTTAAATTTTTCTTTTCCCAGATAATATACTCCCCACCAAGGAGAATCTTCATCGCTAAGAGAATAGTACAATACTTTTAAACCTTGACAGTATGTCCATTCTTTCCACCATGGCAAAAGCCTACGAGATTTAACAAAATACAAATTCTGATATAAAAGTTTTGCACATATTAATCTTACATTTTGATCAAATAATTTAACAAATTATAATTTCATAACATAATCTAATAAATTTAAATTTTGAGCAAATAATGTAATAAACATTGCACATGTATCTACAAAACATTTAAATTAAAATAATCGGGAATATACAAGAAAAATTACGTATTTTTATCGGGATCTGCGAGATGTCGATTTAAGTTATGTTGGGCTTTTTCTATGCATATGCGACCATGAAGATTACATGCCCATTTCGCAGCCTCCATTCTTAAACTCTTTGTAAGATCGTCTTCATTAGAAACTTCATCGTATTCAAGTTTATCAAGCAAATTGTATAGTAAATTTAGCATTTTCTCCTAAACATATAAATATAAATGTATATATATATATATATATATATATATATATATATATATATATATATATATAGTTATATGTATTTATATTGTTACTTGATATAAATTTTATATTTTTCGATTCTTGCATTATATTTTACTATATAGAAGAAAGATATCTTGCGCAATTGTATTTTACATATTAAGAAGGTTTATATATTAAGAACATTCTGTCTTTGTAAACAGCTCTGAATTCTTTTTATAAAGATATCTATTATATAGCTATACTTATATATACGTATTTATACAAATTTGAATTTTTCTTGCGTGCACATTCACACATCCTTAACACATGTTCATATCACAAAATAAACATACAGAAGTGCATACATGCATATATTATAGACATGTAGACATAAATGTAGACATTATATCTATAATATAATTTAAAAACTTATTAACTGTGAGTATTAAACACACAGATAATTAATATATATGTTTCCTACTAACTTTCTATCTCAAAATTAATGATATTTAAATCGTCATTATAAATATCATGCTGTGATTAAAAATGATAACAATTTTCAAATTTTTCTCCCTTTTCCTTTCCAATTTTTTATAATATTAGTACATACACTATTCGAATATTAATTTACAAATATACTTATCTTTCATCCAAAATATGTATATTTAAAATACCTAATCAAATTTTTTCTAGCTACATATATTTTATTGTATGTATTTTTTTGGATAGTACTTAATAATTATTGTTATAAAAGCACACAATATTAATATGTGCAATAAGTAACATGTTTTTAGTATGTTTAAGACATCACTATTGACATTGTTTATAATATGTGTTGTTACCTTGATATTAAAATATATTGGTTCCTGAAATAGAAAGATATTGGACAGATATTCTAAAGCTATGAACATAGGATACCATGCCACGTAGTCTGTTTCTCGTGATAGATATTTCGTAATATTCCAGAATACAATGGATTTAAGTTGGTTCGTTATTATTAAGTGGAAAGCGTCGTCGATAATTTGGGCACGATTCAAAACATGTATTTTCCTATAATTTTCAGAATTTAGATAACTTGCAATTCTTCGCCAGTTCTCGATATCGTAATTGACTCGATAATATCCTGTAAAATAAAGAAATTGTATATATATATAATTCTTTCAAAGGGTTTATCAGCACAAGTATCTGTTTATACTTTTGTACTTATACTTTTGTACATTAACAGAGATCAAAAATGTATCATAAAGTGAACATAAATAAAAATGCAAATTGTATATTATATTAGGTATAAAATCATTTTGCATGAAAATTGAATATTTCTAATAATTGTACGTATGTATGTATGTATATATAATGTATAATAAATGTAATGTATATAATACATAATATAATGAATAATATTTTTAATAATGTAAATCTTTCTCTCCAATGTGTATGTATGATAAACACTATAAAATGTAATAAATTTATTGCAAACTTACCAGTTTGTTGTAGATTAAATACTATAAAGTTACCCAAATTCACAGAATACGACTCATGTAGGTAATCATTCACCATCTTATTTAAATTTGTTTTGTATATCGTTGCTTTTACCTGTCTGATAGGCTGATTATAATCTCGTATTATTATCACTACACAACAATATTTTCGTTTTATTGGAGACTTAATTAGCTGCTTTATACGAAATAAATTGTCTCTAGACATTTGAATGGACGAAAGGTTCTCCATAACTTCACCAAAATAGTTAAAAGTTGGCTTGCTAAAGTTATAAAATTTATGCAAAATTTATTGATGTGTTAACGAAAGGTATTATAAGCAAATATATATATATATATATATATATATATATATATATATATATATATATATATATATATATATATATATGTATATAATTATCTTATATGTTTAATTTAATTAAATATATAATTAATTACATAATTAATCATATGATTTATAGTTTTTATATAAATTTGATGCTACAGTTTAAATTATAATTTAAAAGGAATGGCCAAACTTGATTACTTTTAAAAGATAAGTGTACATGTAAATTAAAAATATATCTTGAATATTTAATGACATTGAAGGTAAAAAGAATTGTAAATGGTAATAATAAAGATAATAAAGTATGAAAGAAATGATGTAAGTTTAAATAAAAATAAAATTAATTTAATTTATATAAAAATAGTAATTACAGTAGTATAGTGTATTACTTACTTGTCCTTTACATATATACGGATACTCTGCCAAAATATCTCTTCAGTAATCATTTGTTGTAATATACGCAATACACTGAATACTATAATTATATATTTTACATCAGAATATGAATAAGATAATAGTTATAGTAAATAATAATTAATAATTATGGTAAAAGTGCATAAAACGTTACACATCACCGATTTTATCATCATTTGAATGTGTTATAGAGGAAGTTGTCCTGAGTAATTCCGCGCAAAAAAGTAAATGAGAGGCGACATTGGTTTAAAAGATATAACAAGTTAAAGTTTGACAATTTTAATACTTTTCTTAAGCAAACTGATATTAAACACATTAATTTGCAATTGACAATTACATATTTTTTCTTAAAAACAACTATGTTTTTTCTTTACATCAATTGATTGGTTATTTAGTACATAAAAGTATTAAGATAAGATAATCGAAAAATGAATATTTTACTGGATATTTTATAGCTCATGTAAAATTAAGTTATAACTTGAAAAGTACTCAATGAAAAAATACTTTATTATAGCGTTTTGAAAAGCTCTCGAGGTAATCTACAAGAATATGTAATTAAAAAATAGAGATTTTCATGTAAAAAAGTATTAATGACCTTGACCTGACTTTGAAAAGGTCAAGTCCATATTTTCATCATGTGTACCCCTTCAAGCTATGCAACTTTCGTTCGAAAAATTTTTCAATAAAATCATTGGTTCGCGAAATAATCAACTGTATCACTTAAAAAGAAACATCCTGTATATATAATATATTTTATATATAATTTATATATACTACAGCTTCATTATGTATGTATATATGTGTGCATGTTTATAATGAAGAGATTATATATAAAATTAAAATTTTTATCAGTTATTCTATTTGTTTTTTAAGCATTTATTTTCAAAAATTTACTCATAATCAGTTTTTATTTATATTATCATACCTTTAAAGTAACGGTAATGTTCAAAAGAAATGTTGAATGATGTATTATAAAGTGATGTTTTATATTCAGTATCGAAATGAAGGGATTCCTGTTGAATTTGTACCACAAACAAGTACATCATCCGGGTACTTGGGAGAACCTATAGAAAATAGTTTAAATGTATTTACTTAATTAATATTAGATTTAACACACAATAGCAATATGCATTAGGGCTGTTACTTTCTTTGTGTATTTAAAAAAAATCTGTTACACTCTTATACTTTTAAAATATAGAATAAATAATTTAAAAATATAATATATTAATAACAAAAATGATTACTCGACATATAACTTTAAAATTAATATTTTTAGAATTATTAAAATATATTATGTAGCAAAATTATCTTATTACACAATTTCTATATGTATACATATATTATGTGGAATTTGAATGATAATTTTTCTTTTTTTTTATATAATAATTTAAAGTCGGACAAATGTAACATAGTGACTTTGACACACACATACAAAATAAAAGAAACATAAAAATGTAAAAATATTTTAAACTGTATTATCTATGTATGTTGCAAATTTACTTGAAAATTAGCATTTTTAAAAAACTCACTTTTTTTTGTAAATATAGAATCTTCGCCTAATATTCTGATTTATAAAAAAATTACTCGCTAAAATGGTAAATTTTTAACTTTACACAGCCCCAAATGACTTGACCTTGACATATATTGTCAAGGTCACTGCACTGAGTAACATCCAAAAGGTTTTAGGCGTCGCTCGTTGTTTATTAAAAAGTTCTTCAATATGTTTATTCCTTTATAACTTTCAATTTGAAAGGTCTATTATTGTACATGATGTCCAAATATTCTGTGAACCTTATAAAACTTCTTTTGTTTATAACTTTTTAACAAAACAACGAGCGACGCCTAAAACCTTTTGGATGTTACTCAGTGCAGTGACCTTGACAATATATGTCAAGGTCAAGTCATTTGGGGCTGGCTGTGTAAAGGTAAATATTTACCATTATAGCGTGTAATTTTTTTTATAAATCAGAATATTAGACGAAGATTCTATATTTACAAAAAAAGTGAGTTTTTTAAAAATGCTAATTTTCAAGTAAATTTGCAACATACATAGATAATACAATATATGTCAAGGTCGAGTCATTTGAGGGTGGCTGTGTAAAGGTAAATATTTACCATATATATATGTGTGTGTGTGTGTGTGTGTGTGTGTGTGTGTGTGTGTTTAACGCAAACCTTGCTCACTTGCGAACAATATGATATATATATATATATATATATATATATATATATATATATATATCCATCATATTGTTATGTATATACATATATGTATATATATATATATATATATATATATATATATATACATCATATTGTTTGCTAGTGAGCAAGTTTTGCGCTAAAGAATGCTTAAAATAACCTGATTGGTGACATATAATCCAAGAAATGTTACAATAGCCTCATTTAACAAAGAGGATAACGGCCAAAGTGGATTTTCATAGTAAGAACATTCCTGTATTATTTTATGGGCCATGAAGCGGGCAATTTTGATTTTAGTCGCAAAACAATCTACATTGTCATTGTAGATAATATCTGCTTCTCTGAAAATGAAAAAAAATGTTTTATATAATGTTTATTTCTGTTGTACAATAACACATAAAAAATATTGTATTTCCAAATTTATAATTAAATGATTCTATTAAATTAACATATAAATTATATATTATTATTAATGTTTTATTTATAAATGCTCATTACGAAGTAATGCAATATATTGGAAGCGAGTACCGCACTATATATATATATATATATATATATATATATATATATATATATATATATATATATATATATATATATATGTATATATATATATATATATATATAACTTTTTTAAATTTTGATCCACAAAAGTAAAAACCTTAATATAATACTTATACCTATACTTATATACCTTAATATAATTATTTATTTTACAATTTTATATTTTAATTTGTAATTTTCAATTATGAGATTATAAAATATATATATATATTTTAATATTATTTTCATATAAGTTGATGTACATTGAAGATATAGGTTGTCCAGAAAGTTATTGTGGTTTTTAACCTTCAATTTCAAATACGCATATTTTAGCAAGTGAACTTTATTAAATGAAAAGAGAACCATTTAGAGAAATTTAGAGAAATTTAAATATTTTTGCCAACGAGAAACAATTTATTTATTCCTGTAGCATAAAATTTAGATTTTTAGAAGCGACAAACTTTTCGAAAGCGTTTCTGACAGTAGCTTTATTGTTAAAGGTTTTCCCCTGCAAGAAATTGTCGAAGTGTTTAAAGAAGTGATAATCAGTTGGTGAGAAGACCGGCGAATATTATGGGTAAGACAGAGTTTCATGGAGCTTCATAGCTCAGTTGATTAATGCAGCGTCGGTTGTGCGGCGTGTAGACGAGCATTGTCGTGTAGAACAATTGGAACTTTTCTGTTGACCAGCACCGAACGCAAACGTGTCAGTTCCTGATGCATTTTGCCAATTTCTTAACGGTACCTCTCTGTCGTGATAATTCCGCCCGAATTTAAAGAGCTGTAGTGGATTATCTCGGCTGACGACTACCAAATAGTCACTATAATTTTCTTTTAATACAATTTTGGTTTCGGAGAGTGTTTTGACGCTCCATCATGGTCTAACCATTGTGCAAAACGTCGACGATTATCGTACAAGATCCATTTTTCATCGCACGTTACAATGCGATCGAGAAACGGATTATTTTGTTTGCGCAAAATCAATGCAGAACGCACTTCAAAGTGACGATTCTTTTGATTTTCGCTCAATTGATGCGGCATCCATTTGTCGAGCTTTTTTGTTTTTCCAATTAGTTCCAGGCAATCAGAAACAGCTGACTTGCTTACGCCAAGTTTTTCCGCTAGTTCTCGAATCGATGTGCGTGACTCTGTTTCAACTAACACCTTCAAGTTGTCAATAATCACAGTCGTCCAGAACTTTTTAACTTCAAGGCTCTCATCTCCACTGAAATTTGCGGAAACCACCATTGCATTGTATGTTCATTAGCGGTTCCTAGACCAAATGCATCGTTAATATTGCGAGCCTTTAGCTGTTTTACGACTCATTTTGAATTCATATAAAAAATCGCTGGAATTTGCTATATTTTCATTTTTAATTTCATAGTTTAAATAAAACGCAAACCAATATCAAAATACAGTTATTTTTATTAAAATGTAGAGCAAAGTTTGCGCTTTTAAATTGATATAACATGGATACAAAAGAAAGACAACGTAAAAAAAGCGCCAAATTTTAAACAACAAAAACCGCAATAACTTTCTGGACAAATAATAAACTGGACTAATAATAAACGGTTAGTAATGCTTCCCCTCTCATTGCTTCATACAATTTTACTTATTTTTTAAAATATATTCAAATAATATTTTAAAAATAGAGGAAAGATATGTAAATAATTTTAGTTACCAAGAACTGTTATCCTTTTTTTTATCTTCGAAATATATTAATTTTTTATAATTATATAGTTACCTGTAAAGAATAAGGTCCAGATTTATGATGCTTTCGTTTTGAAAATCCGGAAGTGCAACATGATTTATTTGCCAAGTTTTATTCAAACGCTTCCATTTATCAAACAAGTACGATGTTATATTTTCAGCAAATTTGTGTGCAAATTCGCAGTGCATTTTACACCACATATTAACTCTGACACTTTCATTTGTACCAGGCATAAGAGATAAATTAATTCGGTTAGTCAGAAATAAAAGATAAATAGGCTTTACAAGCGTATTAAAATATGTCTTCGTCATGTTTTTATCATTCGTTTCTATTTTTTGTATCGGTACATTTGATAAAACTGTATAGTTTTGACAGTGTTCTACAATAATATCATAGATGGGCTCATAGGGCATGCTGGTTCTTAAAAATTCGGGCAAAGACGGAACCATGTGTTTGATCCCAATATCAACATACGTTGCCAACCTATCACATTTAAAAATATGATTTAACAATAATAAAAGACACCGCAAAAACCTTATGCAAAAGTGGTTTCAATGAAATTGTATAAATGTTGCATATATTTTAGTTGTGCGAGATTCATAAAATATTTTATTTTAGAATTTACAGGTACAAAATAAATATTTAATAATTAATATTTAGTATCAAAATTTAATAAAATTGAAATAAATTTCAATATAAAACAGTATTAGAATAATAACTTTTTAAAATTGATTTTAATTGATATATTATCAACGATTCCGTACATAATTTTATACAAGTTAAAGAAACTGTCTATTTTAGTCATAGTTTATTAAATGAATCACATATGTATATATGTCTTAGTTATTAGCGAAATTAGTATTGTTTCTAAATAGTATGGGTGTGTGTAGATGCACGTTTAAATACATGAAACAGCATAAGTATAGCTTGTATATATAATTTTATATATTATATGCATAGTGTTTTTATGAAAGTTGTGATTGTTCATGATCTAATTAAATTTTGATAATGACTTTTATGGATTATAAGAATTAAAAGAATTCATATAAACATATATCGATATATAAACGACATATAAACATATATAGGAAATGTTTTCCTTCTGAATTATAAGTTTTTTTAATGTTAGAAACGAATTTCCTAATGTTTGGTATTGTCAAAGTAAAGTGTAAAACTTAAATGTTTGTTCAAAAATTTCAAATTTCAAATAAGCAAGTTCTGTAAAAATATAAATCCTTCAAAATTATACTTATATTTTGAAAACAATTCGAAACTCTACCGGAATATTTGATTTCGTTCGAGTGTTGACAATAAAATGCTGTATAAGACGTGTATTATTGCTGACTACTTTAATTAAATTAATTTTTATTTGCAGCTTACATTCATTTTAATAATAATGATAATATTAAATTGCAAAATTTTTTACTAAAAGATGTTAAGAAACATATAATTAAGAATGGAAACATTTCAGATACGTACATGTCTATGTATAAATGTGTTTTTCTTAGAAAATACTTTTTAAATAGAAATAACATGCTGCACCAGAACTTGTTCATAAACATCGTGAAATTACTATATATTTAACATTTTAACAGTTACTTACCACTGTCGCTCATCTCTTTTATAAAAGTTTTTTAGGCCTGTATCTTCAGTTATAATATAAACTAATTTTATGATGTAATACCCCGGCAATAGATCATTAGCAAATATATATTTGACAATGTTTTTCTCAATGTCATACATAGATTTTTCCGATGGATATATGATCGGTTTTTCAATATCATTCATAGAATAATGTGGATAATAAAACACAGTTAGACTAATATTTTTTACGTGTAAATACAATAATATGCTTGATGTTGAATTTATAATCTCTATACGTATACTGCAGTTGCTGACAAGAATATCTTTTTCGATATGTGTAACGATGATATCATATTGTTGCGGTAATATATAATTCGAGTGCCTATCTAACTCTTCTTGAGATATTTTAATTATCTGATCATCGGTTAAAAAAGCCGCCGCGACGATGATTGTTAAACTGCTACTTAACAATAGTTTAAGAAACATGATACTACTTTTATCTTAGATATCTGTAAAAATATATTTTTGTTAGAAAGTACATACAAACAAATTAAACACAGCACTGTCTCTACCATGATTTATTGGAAATGAAGGAATTAAGACAAATATATAAAAATAAACTTAATTTTGAATAACTTACTCTGTATAATGAGATATACCACAAATTCTATGCAAGTGTATGTTTCGTTACAATAATTAGCTGCAATAAATTAATGTTTTATCCACTATCATTGTAACATGAAAAATATGTATGCGCACTTATGATTTCTTATTATTTCGAGAAACTTCCAAATACTAACAACACTTGGCGATATTACAATAAATGTGTATGTCATATGTAAACACACAACTGCTGAGGTCGTTAACAGACGTTTCGATCGAGAAACGGTATGTAATAGCAAAGCACGGTGTCGTTTTTTCTTAATTCAAATTCGTGCTAGCGATCGAGCGCCGTAAGATGACAGAAACGTCTATTTCGCGTTGGTCTAAAGCAAAAGAGGTTACCATTACGTAGAATGCAAAAATATCTGTGAATATACATATTTGAATTCTTTTATACTATTTAAAAATAATGTATTCCTTTACCAAAAATTTGAGAATTTTTATAATTTACAATATACATTCAAATGAAATTTTATATACTATATTATTACAAGAGTGTATCGGTAAGTTATTTTTGAGCATGTTAATGAAAAAATGTAACTAATTAACGATAGAATATAATATTACAGTATTGTATATAAGAGAATATAATGAATAACTATTATTTTTTAGGTTTTTGTTCACTCTTTCAAATTTATATGGTGGATATATGAATAAAACAACGGGAAATCTCTCAAATCGATCAAATCAATAATCGTGTTTTTCTCATAACGAAACGGATTTTTAAATTAAAATTAAGAAAGGTTTTTTTTATAATGTGGAATAAAATTATTATAAAGATAGCGTGCTCCAAGTATTATATATATATATCATTTATTATTCCATATCATTTATTATTAAATTAAAAATATTAATGGTATATTATTAAAACACATTTGTAAAGAATACTTTTTATAGGATTTAAAATATTAATAACATATGTTAATATAACACACCAATTTGTTAATATTTATATACAAATATATTTAAATATTAATTATATGTACAGTATTTTATAATATTAATTACACATATAATATTTTATTATATACAACATTCGTAATTATTTTACATTATATTAAAGTTATAATCTATACTGTAATATTATCCACTATTAAATCACATATATATTACACATTAATATGATATTTATTATTATACAATTAATATACATATATTAATTTATGTGTATTAGCAAGTAATAATTAATGCAATACTAATATACATATATTGAATACATTATTAATATAATAAAAAACTTAAGAGATATTAAAATAAATAAATATTAAGATGTAATTTTATAGTTATTGTGTTACTATATTAATAATTCAGAATTCAGCTTGTTTTTGTAATATTAACAAAATATATTAATCTACGTATTAAAAAATAACTTTCTCTCATTTGCATAATTAATAGTACAATTCAGATATCTCAGATTTGCAAAACGATAAGAAAATCTGTAATCATGATCTGTAGTCATTAAATAATGACACTTATTATACCTAATTACACTTCTAATAAGCTCCGCATTTGTGCTCTTGACTCCAATATTCGAACAGAGAGAATTCGAGAACAGGAAGAAATTACTGTAATATTTAATTTTGCTTAGAAAATATCTTTCATTCATCAATATAGATCTCTTGGAAGGAATTAAATATGTTTTATACACGATCATCAAATTTTTCAGAACTTATTTCTCGAATTTAATAATATGGAGAGTGTTCTTATAGAAGAGTGCTTTCCTCCGATCTCTATTTTTACATTTTCTACGCGCATTTGGAGCATCTTTATTCCATCGTTATCTTTAGCGGACGGATGAATTATTTTTCCTTTCGCCGCGAAAGGAGGAAACTGAGGATTATAAATATCATAGCAAAGCAAAAGAAGATATGTATTAATTCCGCCATTAATTATTCAAGTACGTAACATTCTACATTTTCCTAATTGATCTCTGCCGTACGGACAATCTTTTTTTTTCATTGACATTCATTAAGTGTCGTCGGTATCGCGGGAGATAAAGGTCGGAAATAATTTCTCCTAGACACGTACCAGCCCTCGCAAGATCATGGATTCATCTTTGGAAGACTAGTAAGTGGACAGAAGCAAAAAGCCGAAGGTTTCTGCTAGCGCGGAGATAGGCACGAAATAAATTTTAACATATCGATGAGTTTTGTTTCCTTTGCATATGTATCAATTATGCCTGATTCCATCGGACACACTATTCTAATATATTCGCGTTTTTTGAACTCCTAAATTTGTACACAGGATAGGGCAGTCCGGGGACAAAAGTAACATTTTTTGTATTTTAGGTCACTAATTAATTAGAGATATAACAAAAAAGATTATATGTTAAAATACTCCATTTATTGTTCTATTATTATACCTATGTTTCAATCTTAAATGATAGATATTTAAAGAGCTACTATAGCTTTTCGCAAGTACATTGATTGTTACTTTTATCCTGGGGGGCCTGGGACGAAAGTAACATAGTCTGGGGATAAATGTACCAGTTCTTATGTTCGGGAAAATGAAATAAATATGACTTTTTTCAATTTAAGGCAACATTTATTATATAATCTTTTATTAAGCAAGATAACTTTTATTATAAATTTGTATTATATTATATTAAAATAAAAAATAAAATAAATATTCATTATTGTCATCTTTGAAAAACTTAAAAGAAATAATCTTCGTTAAGCAAAATAATTATAAGTAATATCATAAAATAATTATACTTAATATCACACCAGTTTTGTACTTCTTTAAGTCTAAATAACGGTTTAATTCTAAATAATAGTGTAAAAATTGTATGATAACTACTTATACAAAAGAAATTGTTATCTATTCCGAATCACAATTATGGCATATGTAATAAGAATCGTCTTTGGTACAGATATTATGGAACCAGCCCTTGCACTCTGAGCATTGAAACATGTTACTTTCGTCCACAGAGTGTTGTGTTACTTTTGCCCTCAAACACATTTTTTAGAATAAAAGCATCATAACCTAAATATGATGCAAGACTTAGCCAAATCAACTATAAAAACTGATGAATACATTTTAGAAGAATGCACCGGCAAATAATTACGTCAATATATATACTTTAATTAGGCATAGATACAAAAAAACTAAAACAAGAAATATTTAGGTGAATAATGCAAATACACTAATTTCACTCCTGCATGTGCAACCGGCACGAACGTTCTACAACAATTAGCTAATAGGAAAGAGAATCGGGGCGTACGCGTTTGATTATGTAGTACAAATTATTCAACATATTGTGTAGTTTAGTAGAAGGCTTGTTACTTTCATGACGCTGTTACTATTTTTCCCGGTCTCCCCTATATAATAAAAATGATATAATAAAAATGATGTAATAAATATGATGAAAAATATAATATAAATGATATAAAATATAATAAAAATAATTAAAAAATGTAATAATAAAAATATTCGTGAATAATGCCTTCCAAAATTATCCAATAATAATGAAATTCCAATTATGATTTTATATAGTTTGCATCCTCTTCATTTAAATTTTATTGAAAAAATGACTACTTTACAGAAGTTATTTAAATAGCACATTTACGTGAAAATTTATTCGCTAGAATATCTCTACATATATATTTCACGATATGCAATCATCAAAATAGACAATCCAATTTTTTGCAGCTATAGTTATAACGTTACAATATGCGGAGAGAATATAAATTATAGCTCCTACATATATTTTATCTACGATTATATACATTTTTGCGTCCCTGTTTTGATGAAAATATGACAACGATAATTACTTGACTATATTATAATGTCATGCTGTTCAAACGAATAAAAGATATGGTCATACATACAAAACCAATATTTTACTCTTACCTATCTTTTATAAAACATAAAATCTAAAATAATTGATCGCAAAGTTATTACGCACAATCAATTTCTTTGTCTTCTAAATAGATACTTAATATTTTAAATTGCATAATTGTTTACACGTATTACTCTACATGATTTCCCAGAACTTTTTACAACAGTATGTGCTAACAATCTGTTACTTAAGTCGTCATGTCATCACTTTTTATCTTTAATTTTGTTGACCTAGGTACAATACTGCCATATAAATGACACTACTATACGATATATGACGTAGAATTAAACTTAGACCGAAGAGAACTAAACAAACATATAATATTCCTTGATGACAAATAATTTAAATGCCGTGAGTTATTTATATTTTATGGTGCTTCAGAAAAGAGAAACTTATAAAATAAATTTATAATTAACGCCGTTTTTTAAACGGATATCCGTAAATTGAATTCGGATTGAAATCGGATAGTATGCAGCGATTCATGAATATACATATTAATCTATATATCATTATAGCAATCTAACAAAAAGCAGTGACTTTTATATGACATCAAGTGAATTAAATTTGATAATTTCTATATTGTTATAAATTATAGAAAAAAAAATGATTCATGATTATAATTTCTTTTTTATTCAAAAATATCGCTATTTGCTCATGTAGTAGGCGCAAATTTATTTGTTTGCATTAGTGCGCGCGTACATGCACGCGTGCGTGTGTAAATATTCAATCGAATACGCGCAAACGTATATATGTTACATTTCCTTAAATATATGTAAGGAGAAGTATAGAGAAATAGAGTGAGTTATATATATATTATAAATTAAAGATTATATCAAATTTACAAAGATCATGAGTTTCAAACAATTAATAATATATACTTAAAATATTAATAATATATATTAAATTTATAACATCAATTTATCATTTATATATATATATATACATATATATATATATATATATATATATATATATATATATATATATAAATGATAAATTGTTGTTATAAATATATATATATATATACATATATATATATATATATATATATATATATATATATTAAAGAATTATAACATGTTTTAATAACATGTTATAAATGTTTAATTTTAAATCTTATTTAAATATTAATATGTATTATGATATTTATGTTATACTTATAATAAAAATTTGATTCAAGATAATAAAATTAACAAATAAATTAACAAATAAAGTTACAAATATAGAACAAATCAAATACAATTTAAAAAATAAATCAGAATACAATTTAAATTAGATAATACATTTTTAGTACATTAATAATATAATGTTAAATATATTGCATATACTTTCTCATTTAATATAATTAGAATTATTCATATAATACAACATAATTTAATTATAATGTAACATAATTTAATTATAATGATTTATATATTATAATTATAAATATAATTTACACTTTGCATTACTTCATGTTAATAAGGATATAAAAACATCAGTGCAAATATGAATTTCAAGATAAAATAAATCCTTGTAAATGCATTTAATTATATATTATTAATGCACATAAGCATAAATAATAAATTGATAACCATAAACATTATAAAAAGCTATTTATAAGAAAGATATATAGATGTATTCGCGTCATAATTGTTACTTTCATTATACGGATATTATTGATATTTTACAAAATTCTGAAAGTAATCCTGTTGACTTTTGATTTCGAGAAAGCGTATTTGTATCTTGTTTTGAATATCTAAAATATATTGCTTAATCCTTTTGACATATTCGTTCTTTCTACTCAATTGGCTTGTCTAAAACAGATTATATCGATATTAATTATTACTGAATAGCAACTATCAATTATCAATAAATATTATATTAAATATTATCTCGTGTATATATATATATATATATATATATATATATATATATATATATATCTTGAATATTTTATTTATAATAATAATCTTAAATATAATTGGAATAAATAATAATAATTATAGATTATGAAAATTACATTCTCTTCTCAGAATCAAAATTTTAGTTACCCCGAAGAAAAAACGGGTTTATAAGTTTGTAAACATTTTAAATCAATATATGTCGATTTCTATGCAGGTTTCGCATCTTTGTAAAAAATTTGTCAGCTATTGAATAAAGTGATACGAATTTTAAGAAATTAGTAAAGTTCTAAATGTGAAATATAAATTTAAATTTTTCTATCTAGTAAGAGAAAGCGAAATGCGGATGATAGTGCCTCAGTTTCAGAGAAAATTAATTTTTCTTTCAAAATAAATCGTTGTACATGGAATACATTTCTTTCCTCGATGTGATACTAAATAACGAAGTAAATCTAAACTTAAGATTTTTATTAAAATAAATAATCCCTAATCCCTATAAAAAAGCGTAGATGAAAAAATATCGAGACGAAATTGCTGAAACGAAAATGAAATCATACTCCTATTATACTACGTTCTATTACATTATGTGCATAGTGTTGCACCATATTTTACTTAACAATTCTTATGTCTGCAAAGAATGTTTATAAGTAATATTTTGTAAGTAACTTTTGACAAATAAAAATTCACAGAATTTAGAATTAGCGATTTTAAATATAAAATTAGAAATTTATAAGAGCTATGGCTATCACAGAGAAAATATCATTATATTATTATATTATAATTATTATATCTAGCAGGCCATTTTTTGTATTAATTGTTGCGTTAACCTACCATTATCACAGTTTTAGTTTAACAAATGACTTATATAACATTAGAGTATGCTAATCACATTATCTAATAACTCTCTCAATCATATTGAAAAAATATTTAAATTTATTCAACTAAGAGCTATTTAACATCTCAAAGCTATAAATTCTCTTTTTAAAATTTATACAAATCCATTTTTATTAAGATAACTAAAATTTCCAAGCAATTCAACGAATTTAAAATTATCACCAAATATTCTATAATAAATCTAATTATTTTTATTAGACTTTTTTTTTTATTTTTAACAACAATATCTTGGGGTTATTCCCATATATTTTCACAGCTTCTAGGCACTTAAGATTTTGTCTATCTTTATCGCTATCCATATGAATCTCAATGATATTATTTAATATTTATTTTTTTTTTAATGACTTTTTTTCTCATCTGACCCCTCAAGAAATTCTCTTTCTCTTTTGCTTTCGCTTGCTCCCATGTTCTTTCTCACTCTCTTATTCACTAAAAATTATAATACACCACTAAAAAAAATAGGGAACACTTTTTGTACCCTAAAAATTGAGCTATTTTTAAACCGCTGAAATTCGTCGAAAAATTATCGTAGACAAAAAATAAAAAAAGTATTTTGAAGCTTGAAGCTTCAACTTTAACGTACAGTTGGTGATGTTTAAAAATTTTTTCATCTTTCTTATTTTGCGCTTTAAAAAAGAACACATTGTTTAGTTCCTTAAAATTATATATTTTTAACACATCGAAACTTGATAAAAAAATTTTTCTCGAGAAATTCAACTAAAATTTCATAAACTACAACGTTTTGCCTGAAACGCTTTTTACCAAAACGCTTTTTTTTTAATTTTCCTACGATTTTTTTGACCGAGTAATACAATTTTGAAAATAAACCAGTATTTTTTAGATATAATGAAAAAATTTTTCCAGAAAAATTTTTTTATAGAACTGCAGTGTCAAAAATACGTAATTTTAATAAACAAAACAATGTTTTTTCTAAAGCATAGAACAAGGAAGATAAAAAATTAAAAAAACTAACGATAGCGCTTTAAAGATGAAATTTCAAGCATCATAATGCTGTTTTTATTTTTTGTCTACGACCATTTTTCGTCGAGTATCAACATCATATCTAAAAAATGCTGGTTTATTTTCAAAATCTTATTTATTATTTATATTACTCGGACAAAAAAAGTCGGAGGAAAATTTTGAAAAAGCTTTTCGCAGGGAAAATGTTGTAATTTATAGAACTTGAGGTGAATTTCTCGAGAAAATTTTTTTTTAATGTTATATCGTCTTATGTAGCGACTCCCATGGCGACATCTAATAGATTCTCAGTTAAAGACTTTTATCTTTTGTCGATCCTCCCCGGTATGCGCATCTCTTTATCTTCGTGCACTCGTCATTACACTGTAATCACGCGAGTGTCGGGTCGTTTCGTTTTCCAATAAAGTATCGTAACAGAGTTTATTAGCAAAGAGTATTTTACTTTATCCCTGACATAATTGTCCTAGCTCCACGGCCCCTTTTATATCAAGAATTAAGTTGCGTGTTAAAAATACATAATTTTAAGGAATTAAACAGTGTGTTCTTTCTTAAAACGCAAAATTAGAAAGATAAACAAAATTTTAAAAACCACCAACTGCGCATTAAAGTTGAAACTTCAAGCTTAAAGCTTTCAAGCTTGCTTTTCTAATTTTTTATCTACGATGATTTTTCGACGAGTTTCGGCGGTTTGAAAATATCCCAATTTTTAGGGTACGAAAATTCTCCTTTTTTTTTTTTTGAGAAGTGTATTTTAAAAACAGTATATTTTTGGAAATTAGAAATAAAAATATGGTTATTTTATAAAAGAAATTAGATAACATCAATTTTTGCTTGTCGCTTTGAGATACTGTGACTAAATTAATATATTCTGTATGAAAACAAAAAATATCAACGAGTAATGGTATTCATAAAATTTACCTCTACTTTCAAATCTTTCCATTCCATATATGAAAACCATGTTATCTTCCTATATTCACTTAATTCAATTTCTAATACACTAATAAATATATTTGTTAGGAAGTCGTTTATCTAAAACAGATTATTTTGATGATATTGAACAACAATATTTAATAATAAATTGATGTTGCATGATGGTTATTTATTTTACATATATATAAGCACATGCAATTTTTACCTCTTTGAGTTGATTCATAGAATACACATGATTAATAATTACAGCAAGCGTTGCATACTTGCTGACTTGTCTGTAACAGTAAAATAATAAATTTATTGATACACACATAAATTGTTGAATGATAGATATATATTTACGGAGAAAACTGTATTACTTAGGTTTTATATTCTCAAGATTGTGTAATATGAAATTGAGTACTGCAGAATTCCTTGCATGCTTCGCGATAGTAAAAAGAAAATAATTAATATAATCTTGATCGGAAAAATCTTTTAAAAACATAATTGATGTTGTACTATCATTTTTTATTAGATTTAAATAGTCTTTGATAAATTGTGAATCCTCAGGGCAAGACAGATATTTTAAACGTTTAGTTTTAAATTTTTCTTTTCCCAGACGATATACTCCCCACCAAGGAGAATCTTCATTGCTAAGAGAATAGTACAATACTTTTAAACCTTGACAGTATGTCCATTCTTTCCACCATGGCAAAAGCCTACGAGATTTAACAAAATACAAATTCTGATATAAAAGTTTTGCACATATTAATCTTACATTTTGATCAAATAATTTAACAAATTATAATTTCATAACATAATCTAATAAATTTAAATTTTGAGCAAATAATGTAATAAACATTGCACATGTATCTACAAAACATTTAAATTAAAATAATCGGGAATATACAAGAAAAATTACGTATTTTTATCGGGATCTGCGAGATGTCGATTTAAGTTATGTTGGGCTTTTTCTATGCATATGCGACCATCAAGATTACATGCCCATTTCGCAGCCTCCATTCTTAAACTCTTTGTAAGATCGTCTTCATTAGAAACTTCATCGTATTCAAGTTTATCAAGCAAATTGTATAGTAAATTTAGCATTTTCTCCTAAACATATAAATATAAATGTATATATATATATATATATATATATATATATATATATATATATATATATATATATATATATATAGTTATATGTATTTATATTGTTACTTGATATAAATTTTATATTTTTCGATTCTTGCATTATATTTTACTATATAGAAAGGTATCTTGCGCAATTGTATTTTACATATTAAGAAGGTTTATACAGGGTGACCCATTTTAACTTAGGCAGCCAAATAACTCGAAAAATAAGCAAGATAGAGAAAAATGTTTTAGACAAAAGTTGTATGGTTTCGAGGGGGCCATAAGATGGTATCATTGGTTTGACCTTGAAGAGTCATTTGAAGGTCACGTGAAGGTCACTTCAATTTTTTTAAATGGAACATCCTATATATTTTTGTACATTCTTGTAGCTCATCTCGAGAGCTTTCCAAAACACTATAATTAAGTACATTTTCGTTAAGTACTTTTTGAGTTATGAGGCTTGAAATAATTTCTTAATTTTACATAAACCGTAAAATATCTTGTAAAATATTCATTTTTCGATTACCTTACCTTAATAGTTTTATGTACAAAATAATGAGAGGAATCAATTGGTGTAAAGAAAACACATAGTTGTTTCGAAGAAAAAATATGTAATTTGCAATTAACAATTCCATATTTTTTCTTAAAAACAACTATGTGTTTTCTTTACACCAATTGATTCCTCTCATTATTTTGTACATAAAAGTATTAAGGTAAGATAATCGAAAAATGAATATTTTACAAGATATTTTACGGTTTATGTAAAATTAAGAAATTATTTCAAGCATCATAACTCAAAAAGTACTTAACGGAAAGGTACTTAATTATAGTGTTTTGGAAAGCTCTCGAAATAAGCTACAAGAATGTACAAAAATATATAGGGTATTCCATTTAAAAAAATTGAAGTGACCTTCACGTGACCTTCAAATGACTCTTCAAGGTCAAACCAATGATACCATCTTATGGCCCCCTCGAAACCATACAACTTTTGTCTAAAACATTTTTCTCTATCTTGCTTATTTTTCGAGTTATTTGGCTGCCTAAGTTAAAATGGGTCACCCTGTATATTAAGAACATTCTGTCTTTGTAAACAGCTCTGAATTCTTTTTATAAAGATATCTATTATATAGCTATACTTATATATACGTATTTATACACAAATTTGAATTTTTCTTGCGTGCACATTCACACAACCTTAATACATGTTCATATCACAAAATAAACATACAGAAGTGTATACATGCATATATTGTAGACATGTAGACATAAATGTAGACATTATATCTATAATATAATTTAAAAACTTATTCACTGTTTGAGTATTAAACACACAGATAATTAATATATATGTTTCCTGCTAACTTTCTATCTCAAAATTAATGATATTTAAATCGTCATTATAAATATCATGCTGTGATTAAAAATGATAACAATTTTCAAATTTTTCTCCCTTTTCCTCTCCAATTTTTTATAATATTAGTACATACACTATTCGAATATTAATTTACAAATATACTTATCTTTCATTCAAAATATGTATATTTAAAATACCTAATCAAATTTTTTCTAGCTACATGTATTTTATTGTATGTATCTTTTTGAAAAGTACTTAATAATTATTGTTATAAATGCACACAATATTAATATGTGCAATAAGTAACATGTTTTTAGTATGTTTAAGACATCACTATTGACATCGTTTATAATATGTGTTATTACCTTGATATTAAAATATATTGGTTCCTGAAATAGAAAGATATTGGACAGATATTCTAATGCTTTGAACATAGGATACCATGCCACGTAGTCTGTTTCTTGTGATAGATATTTTGTAATATTCCAGAATACAGTGGAATTAAGTTGGTTTGTTATTATTAAGTGGAAAGCGTCGTCGATAATTTGGGC
Source organism: Camponotus vicinus (assembly GCF_025532165.1). Taxonomy (NCBI): domain Eukaryota; kingdom Metazoa; phylum Arthropoda; class Insecta; order Hymenoptera; family Formicidae; genus Camponotus; species Camponotus vicinus. Next base: position 11,670,795 of record NW_028141978.1, on the reverse strand, counting down.
ACGATTCAAAACATGCATTTTCCTATAATTTTTAGAATTTAGATAACTTGCAATTCTTCGCCAGTTCTCGATATCGTAATTGACTCGATAATATCCTGTAAAATAAATAAATTATATATATATATATATAATTCTTTCAAAGGGTTTATCAGTACAAGTATCTGTTTATATTTATGTACTTATACTTTTGTACATTAACAGAGATCAAAAATGTATCATAAAGTGAACATAAATGGAAATGCAAATTGTATATTATATTAGATATAAAATCATTTTGCATGAAAATTGAATACTTCTAATAATTGTACATATGTATGTATGTATATACTGGGTGTTAAAAAAGTCTGGACACGGTCGAATATCTCGATAAGGAAGAGTTTTACTAGAAAGTTTGAACAAAGTTTTGTTTTGAACAAAAGTTGTATGGCTTCGGAAGGAACATAATATGGTACCATTGGTTTGACCTCGAAGAGTTATTTGAAGGTCACATGAAGGTCACCTTCAATTTCTTAAATGAAACACTATATTTTTTATTGCATATTCTTGTAGCTTATCTCGAGGGCTTTCCAAAACACTATAATAAAATATTTTTCCTTCAAGTACTTTTTGAGTTATAAGGCTTGAAACTATTTCTTAATTTTACATAAACCGTAAAATATCTTGTAAAACATTCATTTTTCGATTATCTTACCTTAATATTTTTATGTACAAAATAATGAAAGAAATCAATTGGTGTAAAGAAAACACATAGTTGTTTCGAAGAAAAAATATGTAATTGTTAATTGCAAATTACATATTTTTTCTTCGTAACAACTATGTGTTTTCTTTACACCAATTGATTTATCTCATTATTTTGTACATAAAAGTATTAAGGTAAGATAATCGAAAAATGAATATTTTACAAGATATTTTACGGTTTATGTAAAATTAAGAAATGGTTTCAAGCCTTATAACTCAAAAAGTACTTGAGGGAAAAATATTTTATTACAGTGTTTTGGAAAGCCCTCGAGATAAGCTACAAGAATATGCAATAAAAAATATAGTGTTTCATTTAAGAAATTGAGGGGTGACCTTCAAATAACTCTTCGAGGTCGAACCAATGGTACCATCTTATGTTCCTTTCGAAGCCATACAACTTTTGTCGGAAACACTTTCTAGTAAAACTCTTCCTTATCGAGATATTCGACCGTGTCCAGACTTTTTAACACCCAGTATAATGTATATATGTATATACATATGATGTATAATAAATGTAATGTATATAATACATAATATAATGAATAATATTTTTAATAATATAAATCTTTCTCTCCAATGTGTATGTATGATAAACACTATAAAATGTAATAAATTTATTGCAAACTTACCAGTTTGTTGTAGATTAAATACTATAAAGTTACCCAACTTCGTAGTATGCGACTCATGTAGGTAATCATTCACCATCTTATTTAAATTTGTTTTGTACATCTTTGCTTGTAGCCATCCGATAGGCTGATTATAATCTCGTATTATTATCGCTACAAAACAATATTTTCGTTTTGTTGGAGACTTAATTAGCTTCTCTATACGAAGTAAATTGTCTCTAGACATTTGAATGGACGAAAGGTTCTTCATAACTTCACCAAAATAGTTAAAAGTTGGCTTGCTAAAGTTATAAAATTTATGCAAAATTTATTGATGTGTTAACGAAAGCAAATATTATAAGCAAATATATATATATATGTATATATATATATACATATATATATATATATATATATATATATATATATATATATAATTATCACAATATAAAATTGTTAATTATCTTATATGTTTAATTTAATTAAGTATATAATTAATTACATAATTAATCATATGATTTATAGTTTTTATATAAATTTGATGCTACAGTTTAAATTATAATTTAAAAGGAATGGCCAAACTTGATTACTTTTAAAAGATAAGTGTATATGTAAATTGAAAATATATCTTGAATATTTAATGACATTGAAGGTAAAAAGAATTGTAAATGGTAATAATAAAGATAATAAAGTATGAAAGAAACGATGTAAGTTTAAATAAAAATAAAATTAATTTAATTTAAATAAAAATAGTAATTATAGTGGTATAGTGTATTACTTACTTGTCCTTTACATATATACGGATACTCTGCCAAAATATCTCTTCAGTAATCATGTCTTGTAATGTACGCAATACACTGAATACTATAATTATATAATTTACATCAGAATTATGAATAAGATAATAGTTATGGCAAATAATAATTAATAATTATGGTAAAAGTGCATAAAACGTTACACATCACCGATTTTATCATCATTTGAATATGTTACAGAGAAAGTTGTCCTGAGTAATTCCGCGCAAAAAAGTAAATGAGAGGCGACATTGGTTTAAAAGATATAACAAGTTAAAGTTTGATAATATTAATACTTTTCTTAAGCAAACTGATATTGAACACATTAATTTGCAATTGACAATTACATATTTTTTCTTAAAAACAACTATGTTTTTTCTTTACATCAATTAATTCGTCTCATTATTTAGTACATAAAAGTATTAAGGTAAGATAATCGAAAAATGAATATTTTACTAGATATTTTATAGCTTATGTAAAATTAAGATATAACTTGAAAAGTACTCGAGGTAATCTACAAGAATATGTAATAAGAAAATAGAGATTTTCATGTAAAAAAGTATTAATGACCCTGACTTTGACAAAGTCAAGTCCATATTTCCATCATGTGTACCCCTTCAAACTATGCAACTTTCGTTCGAAAAATTTTTCAAAAATCATCGGTTCGCGAAATAATCGACTGTATCACTTAAAAAGAAACATCCTGTATATGTAATATATTTTATATATAATTTTATATACTACAGCTTCATTATGTATGTATATATGTGTGCATGTGTATAATGAAGAGATTATATATAAAATTAAAATTTTTATCAGTTATTCTATTTGTTTTTTAAGCATTTATTTTCAAAAATTTTTTTTACTCATAGTCAATTTTTATTTATATTATCATACCTTTAATGTAACGGTAATGTTCAAAAGAAATGTTGAATGATGTATTATAAAGTGATGTATTATATTCAGTATCGAAATGAAGGGATTCGTGTTGAATTTGTATCACAAACAAGTTCATCATCCGGGTACTTGGGAGAGCCTATAGAAAATAGTTTAAGTGTATTTACTTAATTAATATTAGATTTAACACACAATAGCAATATGCATTAGGGCTGTTACTTTCTACGTGTATGTAAAAAAATCTGTTATACTCTTATACTCTTAAAATATAGAATAAATAATTTAAAATTATAATATATTAATAACAAAAATGATTATTCGACATATAAATTTAAAATTAATATTTTTAGAATTATTAAAATATATTATATAGCAAAATTATCTTATTACACAATTTCTATATGTATACATATATTATGTGGAATTTGAATGATAATTTTTCTTTTTTTTTATATAATAATTTAAAGTCGGACAAATGTAACATAGTGACTTTGACACACACACAAAATAAAAGAAACATAAAAATGTAAAAATATTTTCATTGTATTATCCATGTATGTTGCAGATTTACTTGAAAATTAGCATTTTTAAAAAACTCACTTTTCTTTGTAAATATAGAATCTTCGTCTAATATTCTGATTTATAAAAAAAATTACACGCTATAATGGTAAATATTTACCTTTACACAGCCAGCCCCAAATGACTTGACCTTGACATATATTGTCAAGGTCACTGCACTGAGTAACATCCAAAAGGTTTTAGGCGTCGCTCGTTGTTTATTAAAAAGTTATAAACAAAAGAAGCTTTATAAGATTCACAGAATTTTTGGACATCATGTTCAATAATAGACCTGTCGTATTAAAATTTATAAAGGAATAAACATATTGAAGAACATCTCAATTTTTTTGACCTTTGCATATATATCGATTATAATTGAGGATGACATTGTAAAAGAAACAATTTAAATTTATATAGAATTTAATACAATTTAATACAATTAAAAAATATTACAAATGTATGTGTACACACACACACACACACACACACGGGGTGGGGGTGCAAGGGGGGCCTTCGGCCCACCCTTCCGCAGCCACCCTGCCGGTAGGGGACGCATTGCGAAGAGTTCAATCACAATGGATATATGCTGTATATTGTAAAGCGAGGTCCACCTTGCCTACCGGCGGGGTGGTTGCGGGTGGAGGGGCCGAAGGACCCCCCTTGCAGCCCCAGCGTGTGTGTGTGTGTATACATACATTTGTGATATTTTTCAATTGTATTAAATTGTAGTAAATTCATACACTTCTCTTTGCATAGAAAGTTACAAATCTATGTGAAATTATGTAACAATTGACTTTTCTTTCGATAAATGTATTAATGAATTTATAAACTTCTTTTGTTTATAACTTTTTAATAAACAACGAGTAACGCCTAAAACCTTATGGATGTTATTCAGGACAGTGACCTTGACAATATATGTCAAGGTCGACTAATTTGAGGGTGACTGTGTAAAGGTAAATATCTACCACATATATATATATATATATATATATATATATATATATATATATATGTTTAACGCAAACCTTGCTCACTTGCAAACAATATGAGATATATATATATATATATATGTGTGTGTGTGTGTATATATATATATCATATTGTTTGCTAGTGAGCAAGTTCTGCGCTAAAGAATGCTTAAAATAACCTGATTGGTGACATATAATCCAAGAAATGCGACAATAGCCTCATTTAACAAAGAGGATAACGGCCAAAGTGGATTTTCATAATAAAGACATTCCTGTACTACTTTATGGGCTATGAAGTTAGCAACTTTGATTTTAGTCGCAACAGAATCGACATTCTCAATGTAGGTAACATCTGCTTCTCTGAAAATTTAAGAAAATGTTTTATAGAAAGCTTATTACTGTTGAAAATATTTTGTGCTTGCAAATTTAATATAATTAAATAATTCTATAAATTAACATATTAATTATATATTAACGTTTTATAATGTCTGCGCGTATGAATGACTCATCACAAAATAATGCGATACTTAATATATATGTAATGCTTCCAATATATATATATACATATATATATATATATATATATATATATATATATATATATATATATATATATATATATTTGCTGGGCTTAGTTTTTGAGATATTTTACTGTCCAAGTTAAAATGGGACACCCTGTATATATATATATATATATATATATATATATATATATATATATATATATATACAGGGTGTCCCATTTTAACTTGGACAGTAAAATATCTCAAAAACTAAGCCCAGCAAACAAAAATGTTTCAGACAAAAGTTGTATGGTTTCGAGGGGGCCATAAGATGGTACCATTGGTTTGACCTTGAAGAGTTATTTGAAGGTCACATGAAGGTCACCTTCAATTTCTTAAGTGGAACCTACTATTTGTCATTGCACATTCTTGTAGCTTATCTCGAGAGCTTTCCAAAACATTATAATTAAGTACCTTTTCGTTAAGTACTTTTTGAGTTATGAGGCTTGAAATAATTTCTTAATTTTACATAAACCGTAAAATATCTTGTAAAATATTCATTTTTCGATTATCTTACCTTAATACTTTTACGTACAAAATAATGAGAGGAATCAATTGGTGTAAAGAAAACACATAGTTGTTTTGAAGAAAAAATATGTAATTTGCAATTAACAATTCCATATTTTTTCTTAAAAACAACTATGTGTTTTCTTTACACCAATTGATTCCTCTCATTATTTTGTACATAAAAGTATTAAGGTAAGATAATCGAAAAATGAATATTTTACAAGATATTTTACGGTTTATGTAAAATTAAGAAATTATTTCAAGCCTCATAATTCAAAAAGTACTTAACGAGAAGGTACTTAATTATAGTGTTTTGGAAAGCTCTCGAGATAAGCTACAAGCATGTGCAAAAATATATAGAGTGTTCCGTTTAAAAAAATTGAAGTGACCTTCACCTGACCTTCAAATGACTCTTCAAGGTCAAACCAATGGTACCATCTTATGGCCCCCTCGAAACCATACAACTTTTGTCTGAAACATTTTTGTTTGCTAGGCTTAGTTTTTAAGATATTTTACTGTCCAAGTTAAAATGGGACACCCTGTATGTATATATATATATATATATATATATATATATATATAAAGTTTTGTAAATTTTGATCGATAAGGAATATGAAGACTTGAATATAATACGTTATTTAATTTTATGTTTCAATTTTCAATTTATAATTTTTAATTTTGCGATTATAATATATATATATATATATATATATATATATATATATGTATATAATATTTTAATATTGTTTATCGTAAATTGATACAGATTAAGGATATAATAAATATTTAGATATGTTTCTCTCATTGTCCCACAATTTTATTTATTTTTTAAAATATATTCAAATGATATTTAAAAATAAACAAAAGATATGTAAATAATTTTAGATACCAAGAATTATTATCCTTTTTTCATCTTTCGAAATATATTAATGTTTATTAATTATATAATTACCTATAAATAACAACGCCCAAATTTATGATGCTTTCGTTTTCCGGAAAATCCGGAATTGCAACATGATTTATTTGCCAAGTTTTATTCAGGCGTTTCCATTTATCAAACAAGTATAGAGTTATATTTTGAACAATTTTGTGTGCAAATGCGCAGTGCATTCCACACCACATATCAACACTGACTATACTTTGATTTGGACCAGGCATAAAAGATATATTAGTCCGATTAGCCAAAAATATAAAATATTTAGGCATTACATACGTATAAAAATGAGTCATTGTCATGTTTTTATCATTTATTTCTATTTTTTGTATCGGCATATTTGATAAAACTCTATAATTTTGATGATGTTTCATAATAATATTATGTGAAATGTAAATAGATTCGGGCAAATGTGGAATCATATGTTGGATCCCAATAGTATCGACATATGTTGCCAACCTATCACACATTTAGAAATATGAATTAACCACATTTAGAAATATGAATTAATGATAATAAATTTTCGACAATTACATAGAAATATTAAAAATTGAATAAAGAGAAAATGTACGGATGCAATTTATATATAAGAATAATATATATAGAAAATTATGGCATAGAGTTCTTTTTACTCTTTTGTTCTATATCTTGTATAACATTATGTAATCTAATAATTTTGATAGTATTTTGACATTAGTAAAACGTAATGGTCATGAGATGTTTACTTTAGAATATACAGGTACAAAATGAATAGTTAATATTTAATAGTTAATATTTTAGTATCAAAATTATAAATAATATATTTCAATAAAATTAAAATTATAAATTTCAATAAAATTAAAATAAAAAATAATTTCGTTCAATAAAATTAAAATAAATTTTATATTACACAATATTAGAATAATGACTTCTTTTAATTGATTTTAATTAATATATTGTGATTATTGACATTGATATATTATTTAACCATTCCATACATAATTTTATACATGTTAAAAAACTTCATATTTTAGTGATAATTTGTTAAATGAATCACATATATATATTTTTAGTTATTCGCATATTATAGCGAAAATAATTTCCGAATAGTACTATGTGTGCGTGTATGTGCATGTTTAAATACATGAAACAACATAAATATAGCTTATATGTATACTTAATATTATATATTTATATTTAATTTTATATATAAAGTGTTTATGAAAATTGAGTAAGTGTTCATGATCTAATCAAAGTTTGTTAGTGACTTCTATGAAATATATATATATGAACAAAAAAATTCATATAAATTTCATCACAAATAATTCATAGGAAACTCATGTGTCTGGAAATGTTTTCGTTCCGAATTATTATAACTTTTATAACAATTTTTTAGATCTGTGTCATCAGCTATATTATAGATTAATTTTATGTTATAAACGCCTCGGTAATAGGCTTCATTAAATATTAATAATGATTTCCTAAAGTTTGGTATTAGTATAAAAATGAAATATTTGCCAAAATTTTGAATTTCAAATAAGCAAGTTCTGAAAACATAAATCTTTCAGAATTGTATTATTTAGATTTTGAAAACAATTCAAAACACTACCGGAATATTTGAATTCATCCGACTGTTGATGATAAAATGTTGTATAAGACGTGCATTATTGCTGATTTAATTAAATTGATTTTTATTTGCAGTTTACATTCATTTTAATAATAATAATAATAATAATAAATTGCAAAATTTGTTACTAACAATAAGATCTTAAGTAATATATAATTAGGAACGAAAACTTTTCAGATAGGCACATGTTTATATAAATGTCTTTTCTTAGAAAACATTTTTTAATAAATAGAATGTTGTATCAGGATTGTGTCATCCTGTAATTACTACATATTTAATATTTTAACAGTTACTTACCATTGTCCTTCATTTCTTTTATAAAACTTTTTTAGGCCTATATCATCAGTTATATTATAGTTTAATTGTATGATATAATCCCCCTTCAATAGATAATCCAGGAATACATATTCGGTAATGTTCCTCCTATTATCATAAAAAGCCGGTTTTACCGGTTCATAAACAATCTTATTTCCATCAGGAGTAAATTTTATTGGATCATCAATCACTGTTGTATCAATAATACGTTTTATGTCTAAATACAACTGTATTCTTCGAATTGATTGTGTTATCCTAATACTTATATTACAGTTGCCGACAAAAGCTTCCTCTTTAACATATGATGTAAGAATGATATCATATTGTTTCGCTAATATATAGAATGATTGCCTGTATATGTCTTCTTCGGATAGTTTAGTTATCCAGTAATCGTATGAAAAGACCGATGCGATGATTATTAAACTGCTACATAATAATCGTTTTACAAACATGATACTACTTTCTTAGATATCTGTAAAAACATTCTTATTGGAAAGAACAAACGGACAAATTAAATACAACGTTGTCTCTAGTAATAGTTTAATGGAAATAAAACAAACATATAGATGTACTTAATTTTAATTAACGACTTACTCTGTATATTGAGATATATCGCAAAATGTATGCGAATGTATGTCCTCTTATAAGAATTAGCTGCAATAAATCAATGTTTTATCCACTATCATCACTGTAACATGAAAAATATGTATGCGTAGTTATAATGTCTTATTATTTCGAGAAACTTCCAAAGACTAACAACACTTGGCCATATTACAATAAATGTGTATGTGATATGTAAACACACAACTTCTGAGGTCGTTAACAGACGTTTCGATCGAGAAACGGTATGTGATAGCAAAGCACGGTGCCGTTTTTCCCAATCCAAATTCGTGCTAGCGATCGAACGCCATAAGATGGCAGAATCGTCTATTTCGCGTTGGTCTAAAGCAAAAGAGGCTACCGTTACGTAGAATGCAAAAATATCTGTAAATATATATATTTGAATTCTTTTATACTATTTAAAAGTAGTATATTCCTTTACCAAAAATTTGAGAATTTTTATAATTTACAATATACATTCAAATGAAATTTTATATACTATATTATTACGAGAGTGTATCGGTAAGTTATTTTTGAGCAAGTTAATGAAAAAATGTAACTTATTAACGATAGAGTATAATATTACAGTATTGTATATAAGAGAATATAATGAATAACTATTATTTTTTAGGTTTTTGTTCATTCATTCAAATTTATATCGTGGATATATGAAAAAACAACGGGAAATCTCTCAAATCGATCAAATCAATAATCGTGTTTTTCTCATAACGAAGCAGATTTTTAAATTAAAATTAAGAAAGGTTTTTTTTATAATGTGGAATAAAAATATTATAGAGATAGCGTGCTCCAAGAATTATGCCATGTCATTTATTATTAAATTAAAAATATTAATGGTACATTAATAAAACACATTCGTAAAGAATACTTTTTATAGGATTTAAAATATTAATAACATATGTTAATATAACGCACCAATTTGTTAATATTTATATACAAATATATTTAAATATTAATTATATGTACAATATTTTATAATATTAATTACACATATAATATTTTATTATATACAACATTCGTAATTATTTTACATTATATTAAAGTTATAATCTATACTGTAATATTATCCACTATTAACTCACATATTACACATTAATATGATATTTATTATTATACAATTGATATACATATATTAATTTAGTGTATTATGTATTTATTTATGTGTATTAGCAAGTAATAATTAATGCAATACTAATATACGTATATTGATATATATTATTAATATAATAAAAAACTTAAGAGATGTTAAAATAAATAAATATTAAGATGTAATTTTATAGTTATTATATTAATTACTGTATTGTTACTGTATTAATAATTCAGAATTCAGCTTGTTTTTGTAATATTAACAAAACATATTAATCTACGTATTAAAAAATAACTTTCTCTCATTTGCATAATTAATAGTACAATTTAAATATCTCAGATTTGCAGAACGATAAGAAAATCTGTAATCATGCGTAAAGTATTCTTATAATACAAACGCATCAAGTATCATTGCAGAATAATTAAAATCCTACCCAGTATAATTAAAACCCTAAGAAATTAAAACGCATTTTATTTCGTATATTACTCAGGGACATGATATTGACAACACATGTCAAGATCAAAATCAGTATTGGGGAAGTAAAGATGAATATTTATCAGAATTATTAATAAAATTATACCAGCAAAAAAATCTAATTAGAAGCGATAAATATTATTAACTCCAAGTAAATTTAAATGTTAAACGGAAATGTTACATAACTTTTCAGCACGATTGTGACCGTGACGAAATAAGACTTCCATCTATTATATTATCTCCGGAACAAATTTGACCTAGTTAAGAAATATGTCACGTTATTTGTGCTGAATGCAGGTAACTCTTATGACAGCTTATGTCCGCTAGGTGGACTTCGATAAAGGAGGAGGTGAAATGATGCAAATATATGCGAAGTTATAGATGCCAGATCATGGGACAAAGACTGGATCAAGTTTAGTGGAACATGGATAGAGTAATACTGGATTCTTACTTTCATGTCTTCGCAGCTTATAGATCGCACATACATTTGCGCGAGCAAACATGCGACGCGTTTACGCCCACAGGATACAGCTCTTTATATGAAGAAACGCTTTTTAGCTGATTTATATATATAGAATATCAAAAGTATTTCAAGCACAATTGCTCGTGCTTAAATAATGACACTTATTATACCTAATTACACTTCTAATATGCTCCGCATTTGTGTTCTTGACTCCAATATTCGAACAGAGAGAATTCGAGAACAGGAAGAAATTACTGTAATATTTAATTTTGCTTAGAAAATATCTTTCATTCATCAATATAAGATCTCTTGGAAGGAATTAAATGTGTTTTATACACTATCATCAAATTTTTCAGAACTTATTTCTCGAATTTAATAATATGGAGAGTGTTCTTATAGAAGAGTGCTTTCCTCCGATCTCTATTTTTACATTTTCTACGCGCATTTGGAGCATCTTTATTCCATCGTTATCTTTAGCGGACGGATGAATTATTTTTCCTTTCGCCGCGAAAGGAGGAAGCTGAGGTTTACAAATATCATAGCAAAGCAAAAAAAGATATGTATTAATTCCGCCATTAATTATTCAAGTACGTAACATTCTACATTTTCCTAATTGATCTCTGCCATACGAACAATGTCTTTTTTCATTGACATTCATTAGGTGTCGCCGGCATCGCGGGAGATAAGGGTCGGAAATAATTTCTCCTAGAGACGTACCAGCCCTCGCAAGATCATGAATTCATCTTTGGAAGACTAGTAAGTGGACCGAAGCAAAAAGCCGAAGGTTTCTGCTAGCGCGGAGATAGGCACGAGATAAATTTTAACATATCGATGAGTTTTGTTTCCTTTGCATATGTATCAATTATGCCTGATTCCATCGGACACACTATTCTATTATATTCACGTTTCTTGGACTTCTAAATTTGTACACAGGATAGGGCAGTCCGGGGACAAAAGTAACACTTTTTGTATTATAAGTCACTAATTAATTAGAGATATAACAAAAAAGATTATATGTTAAAATACTCCATTTATTGTTCTTTTATTATACCTATGTTTCAATCTCAAATGATAGATATTTAAAGAGGTACTATAGCTTCTCGCAAATACGTTGATTGTTACTTTTATCCTGGGGTGCCTGGGACGAAAGTAACATAGTCTGGGGATAAATGTACCAGTTCTTATTTTCGGGAAAATGGAATAAATATGACTTTTTTCAATTTAAGGCAACATTTATTATAATCTTTTATTAAGCAAGATAACTTTTATTATAAATTTGTATTATATTATATTAAAATAAAAAATAAAATAAATATTTATTTTTGTCATCTTTGAAAAACTTAAAAGAAATAATCTTTGTTAACCAAAATAATTATAAGTAATATCATAAAATAATTATACTTAATATCACACCAGTTTTGTACTTCTTTAAGTCTAAATAACGGTTTAATTCTAAATAATAGTGTAAAAATTGTATGATAACTACTTATACAAAAGAAATTCTTATCTATTCCGAATCACAATTATGGCATATATAATAAGAATCGCCTTTGGTACATATATTATGGAACCAGCCCTTGCACTGAGCATTGAAACATGTTACTTTCGTCCACAGAGTGTCGTGTTACTTTTGCTCTCAAACACATTTTTTAGAATAAAAGCATTATAACCTAAATATGATGCAAGACTTATCCAAATCAACTATAAAAACTTATGAATACATTTTAGAAGAATGCACCGGCAAATAATTACGTCAATTTATACGTCAATATACTTTAATTAAGCATAGATACAAAAAAACTAAAATAAGAAATATTTAGGTGAATAATGCAAATACACTAATTTCACTCCTGCATGTGCAACCGGCACGATCGTTCTACAACAATTAGCTAAAAGGAAAGAAAATCGGGGCGTACGCGTTTGATTATGTAGTACAAATTATTCAACATATTGTGTAGTTTAGTAGGAGGCTTGTTACTTTCATGACGCTGTTACTATTGTTCCCGGTCTCCCCTATATAATAAAAATGATATAATAAAAATGATTTAATAAATATGATGAAAAATAAAATATAAATATTATAAAATATAATTAAAATAATTAAAAAATATAATAATAAAAATATTCGTGAATAATGCCTTCCAAAATTATCCAATAATAATGAAATTCCAATTATGATTTTATATAGTTTGCATTCTCTTCATTTAAATTTCATTGTAAAAATGAGTACTTTACAGAAGTTATTTAAATAGCACATTTACGTGAAAATTTATTCGCTAGAATATATTTCACGATATGCAATCATCAAAATAGACAATCTAATTTTTTGCAGCTATAGTTATAACGTTATAATATGCGGAGAGAATATAAATTATAGCTCCTACATATATTTTATCTACGATTATATACATTTTTGCGTCCCTGCTTTGATGAAAATATGACAACGATAATTACTTGACTATATTATAATGTCATGCTGTTCAAACGAATAAAAGATATGGTCATACATACGAAACCAATATTTTACTCTTACCTATCTTCTATAAAACATAAAATCTAAAATATTTGATCGCAAAGTTATTACGCACAATCAATTTCTTTGTTTTCTAAATAGATACTTAATATTTTAAATTGCATAAATGTTTACACGTATTACTCTACATGATTTCCCAGAACTTTTTACAACAATATGTGCTAACAATCTGTTACTTAAGTCGTCATGTCACCACTTTTTATCTTTAATTTTGTTGATCTAGGTACAATACTGCCATATAAATGACACTACTGTACGATATATGACGTAGAATTAAACTTAGACCGAAGAGAACTAAACAAACATATAATATTCCTTGATGACAAATAATTTAAATGTCGTGAGTTATTTATATTTTATGATGCTTCAGAAAAGAGAAACTTATTAAATAAATTTATAATTAACGTCCGTTTTTTAAACGGACATCCGTAAATTGAACTCGGATTGAAATCGGATAGTATATAGCCACATACATTACTAGCTGTTCACGAATATACATATATCACTCTAATAGAAAGCTGTGACTTTTATATGACATCAAGTGAATTAAATTTGATAATTTCTATCATTATAAAGCATTAATTATTGCGAAATATTGTCATAAATTATAGAAAAAAATGTTTCATGTTTATATAATTTGTTTTTTATTTAAAAATATCGCTATTTGCTTATATAGTAGGCGCAAATTAATTTGTGTGCATCAGTGCGCGCATGCGCGCGTGCGTGAGTGTGTAAATATTCGCACGAATGCGCGCGAGTGTATATATATGTTACATTTCTTTAAATATATGTAAGAAGAAGTATAGAGAAATATACATGTAGATGTATAAAAAAATTTGTACCATGTGATTTATTATAAATCAAAGATTATATAGAATTTACAAAGATCATGAGTTTCAAACAATTAATAATATATATTTAAAATATTAATAATACATATTAAATTTATAACAACAATTTATTATATACATATAAAATTGTTATTATATATATACAAATATTAAAGAATTGTAATAATATGTTTTATAAATTTTTAATTTTAGATGTTGTTTAAACATTAATATGCATTATTATATATTAAGAATTTGATTCAAGATAATAAAATTAAAATGAATATTAACAAATAAAGTTACAAATATCGAACAAATCTAATACAACTTAAAAAGTAAATCAGAATACAGTTTAAATTAGATAATACATTTTTAGATGGACATTAATAATATAATGTCAAATATTGCAGATACTTTCTCATTTATATAATTAGAATTATTCATATAATATAACATAATTTAATTATAATTATTTATAATTATGAACATAATTAACACTTTGTATTATTTCATGTTAATAAGAAATGGAAATACCGGTTAACGCAGGCCAAAAAATATCTTTGTAAGTGCACGTGCATTGAATTATATATTATTAATGCACATAAGCATAAATAATAAATCGATAACTATAATCTTTATAAAAAGCTATTTATAAGAAAGATATATAAATGTATTCGCATCACAATTGTTACTTTTATTAAACTACTTTTATTAAATGAATATTCGATACCTTACAAAATTTTGAAAGTAATTCTTTTGACTTTTGATTTCGAAAAGACGTGTTTGTATCTTCCTTTGAATATTTGAATCATATTGCTTCATACTTCTGTACTCGCTAATTCTATTCACTTGTCTAAATTCCCTTGTCTAAAACAAATTATATCGATATTAATTATTGATGAATAGGTATTAATTATTTATTAATAAATGTTATATTAAATTATATCTCAGATGTGTTTATATGTGTATGTGTGTATATATATATATATATATATATATATATATATATATATATATATATATATATATATATATACAGGGTTTACCAAAAGTGTGGAAACCCCTTAAATTCAAATAATTAGCTCCGTGATAAATTGTTTAATAAATAATCAATTTTAATCAATAAATTAAAATATTTCCATAATTTAATATTCCACGTTAAAATGTATATTTTATAATATATAAAATATTTCGGCAACGAATTATCGATAACGGCGTTCGACTTTGGCAATATGAAATATAAACAATAGCGCGCTATACGTTACCGCTTTGTCATCATTCGCACGGTGACTCTCGAATAATAAAGTAGTGGTGAGAAACGCTTCGAATATTGTAATTTTTTTACTAAACACAACTACGATTAGTATCGAAACATAATTTGCTTTAAATATTAATAAAAATTAATTAATTAAAAAATAATTAACGACATGAAACTGTATCGCAACGATAAATCTTTATCGAATCGTAATGTTTCATTACCGCGATTAAAAATTGAAATAAAATATACATAAAAGGGGATAAGAGACTTAATTATGTTATGAACTTTCGATCATTAATGCTTACTATATTTCATTAACAATATTAGAATTAATTATATTTCGATCAATACCTTAAATTTTAACAATCCTTGTTAATTAAACAATGTACAATTTAATCGAGAATCGATTAAATTATAGAAATCCAAGATTTTAAATAATCACTTCGATCGTTGCGATTTTTACGGACAAAATAATTATTATTTTAATATTTAGAGTCACAAATATATTTCATCCGTTTCTTTATCGTTCTACTTGACAATCTAAATGTAATTTGCGTGCTATTGTTTGTACGTTACGGTTTTGCTATCATTTGTTCGGTGACATTCGAGCAGTAAAGTAACGATGGGAAATGCTTCGTATGTTAATTAATTGTTTAATAAATAATCGTTTAATTAATCTATAATTTGAAAAACTTCTACAATTTAATATTTTCATGTATAACAGTACATGTTATAGTACGTAAAATATTTCGGCAACGAATTATCGATAACACGGTGTTCGACTTTGGCAATATAAACAATAGCGCGCTATTATTAATATGTTACGGCTTTATTATCATTCGCACGGTAACACTCGAGCGATGAAGTAGTGGTACGAAACGCTTCGCATATTGTCGAATTTTTTTTCTAAACACGATTACGATTAGTATCGAAACATAATTTGATATAATTACTAATAATTAAAAACTAATTAACTTATGATAAACGATATGAAAATGTATCGCAATGATAAATCTTTATCGAATCGCAATCATTAATTACTGCGAATAAAAATTGAAAAATGGGCTACATAAAAGGGGATAAAGAAATTAATTTTATTATGAGCTCTCGATTATTGATGCTTATTATAATAATTACCCTAACGATACTTATTAGAATTAAATAAATTTCGACCAATGCTTTAAATTTTCTTAATCGGCAATCACTCGTAGAATATTTCAACGACGAATTATAACAATAACATAGTATAAGTCAACCTTGGCGATATAAACAGTATCGCGGTAAAGGTTTTGATTTACGATCATTCGCACAGTAACCTTAAGCAGTAAAGTAATGACGTTTCATATATTATCAAATTCTTCCTTTACATAGTCAACCTTGGCGATATAAACAGTATCGCGGTAAAGGTTTTGATTTACGATCATTCGCTTAGTGGCTCTTGAGCAGTGAAGTAGTGATGTTTCATATATTATCAAATTCTTCCTTTACATAGTCAACCTTGGCGATATACACAGTACCACGATAATGTTTCTGTCTTACGATCATTCGCTCAGTGGCTCTTGAGCGGTGAAGTAGTGATGTGAGACGTTCCATATATTATCAAATTCTTTCTCTAAACACAATTGCAAGTACAACGAGAAACTTTTCGTAAATGAGTGTAAGTGCAACGAAGAATTCAAATAAGTGCAACGAGGATTGGACTGCCACAAGGAAAAAGTGAAGAAAACAAAAGAAAAAAAGGAGGTCTTGGAAATGGATGGATCAATAAGATATGATGTAAGTCATTAATATTTTAATTATTTATCACATTCATTATTTATTATATTGTTACGTCCCCGCGTCCCATCCCCCTGGATGTATTCGCCACATGTTGAATTCTTTCGGCGGGAAGTACGTCGACGGAAGAAGATCATTTTCGCGCGCGTTGTCAAGATGTTGTTATAAACAACGATTGTCAGAGAGTCTGAGCCCAGCTGTCAAGCTGTGCAGACGCGCGTCTATCTGTGATTCGTTTTACGATTATTCTGAATTCTTGTATGTTACTCGCGATTTATTAAAATTCTTGTGCACCTTAAATCGCGTTATTATTTACGAGTGCACGAGCGTCAGCGTATGTTATGTATTTTGCCGATTGTGTCGCGCGCGTTCGATATATATCGCGTTCGATATATACCGCGTTCCGCGGACGCAACAATATATAAATTATTTATCAATAATATATATATTCAAAATATACATATTTCTCGTTTCGTTTTATTTCTTTGATTGTGATTTAACAGTGATTTTAAATTGTAACATATATAATACATATACTTATAAAAAATATTCCATTTTATTTTAAAATAATTAAAACATTTATAAAATTTTTTATTAATTAATATTTTCAGATACTTTTATGTTTTATAAAACATTTCAAATTAACATATATATTTAAATATTTCATGTATAAAAAAATAGAAATTTTTTTATTTATCATATTTTTAAAAGTTTATATCTAAGAAATATAAATTATTTTGTAATTACGCAGTTTATAATATTAAAATATATCTATTTAAAAGTAAAAATGTAAAAATTAATTGCGCGCAATAATTAGGTTTAAAATCAATTATTTTGAACATTGCTTTGTATAATAGATGTTCTCTGATCCTTTATATTTTTATTTATCGTTTATATTTGCGAATTTAAATTTATGTACTATATTACAAAATAAATTTCAAATTATGTATTATATTATATATAAAATTATATATAATATAACCCTCCCATGGGGTACACCTTGTCGCGGTGGGAGGGCTTAGTACTTGGATGGTGCCTTGAGGTTTATCTTAAATTTTTCTATTTATGATAAATCTTAAGGTGCCTGAATGGAAAGCTAAGTACCCTTTCGCGTCGTTGGTGCCGTCAACGTGCCGCGGACGGCAAGCGCTTCGTTACCGCGTTTTCGCGTTGTAGTATTCTCGTGTCGTCGCGTTTTCGCGGAACTTTTGGACTTTTCATATAAAATCCCAATGTCATTTATTGTCAAGAGTCTCTACTTCCGATGCCAACTAACTGGGATGTTTCGAGTTTGCACACGTTGCTATGCAACGTACACTCTTGCTTCGTGCTTCGTCAAGTGATTCGGCCCGAATTAGTTAGAACTCGATCGATTGCTCGGAATGGTCGTCAATGGGTCCCTTCTCTTTGCTCGTCTACAGCCACACGCACTGCGTGTGTTAACCATGTCGAGAAGTCGAGTGGATTCCCCTAGGCACGATTTTCGCTCGGTAAAAGGGGTTGCCTCCCCATTTTCTAAATTGCTGAATGTAAGCATTTAAAAAATGTGGGTATCCTCTTCTTTTGCCGTCTACTAGCCTGGTGTAGCATATAGCAACCGCGGGAGGCATAATATGTCCGGGCGGAGCACCTGAAATCGTGCTTAGCGGGTCCAGGTTTGATACGAGATAGGATAATTATGCGCGAAAAAGGGTTGGTGAACTTCATTTTCCTCTATTTCCGTCAATCGTTTCGTCTTCTTTCCGGTTTGGGCTTAGTCCTTGCTCGTTGTATCGTTGCAGTCCCGACCGGTTGGCTCGAAGCTGATTCTTGTAAGTGAAATGGGATTTTCGCTCGTACCGAAACCGGGAGTGCCATCTAATGTATAGGTATACATATTAAGTATATACATCGCGCGATCAAATATAAAATTTTTAATCGCATCGAAATAGTGCGAAAATCGTTAAGTATTCGCGCGTAAAATAGCGAAAATAGCGAGATAAAAATATCGCTCGTGAGTGCGGGAGTGCCGTTGAAAGTATCGCGCGTCAACAACATGAGAGGAGAAGGAGGCCTGGGAGAGGCATCAGGCACCTGTGAAGCAATTCTATGGTAAATAAATTATCGCTTATATATAATTATTTATTAATTGCGTACGCGCGATTTAAATTAAGTAATTAATCGCGTAATTTGATTTTTTATTTACATGACTTAAACAAGAGAAAAAGAGAGAAATTTTTACATAAAAACTGTAATTTAAAAGTTTCTACGTTCGAATAGCTTTTGATAGAATTATCAAATTATTACTTATCAGTAGAATTTTTCTCAAAATTTATAAAATTGTTAATCTGCTTATTATTTATGTGCGTCGGATATAAAATTAAATGCATATAATAATAATTTTTTGACCGTGACTACAATTTGAATCTTCTTTGTATGTTACAGACCAACAAAAACTATTGTGAGAGGAGGAGGAGGCCTGGGAGAGGCAACAGGCACATGTGAAGCAACTCTATGGTAAATAAATTATCGCTTATATATAATTATTTATTAATTGCGTACGCGCGATTTAAATTAAGTAATTAATCGCGTAATTTGATTTTTTATTTACATGACTTAAACAAGAGAAAAAGAGAGAAATTTTTACATAAAAACTGTAATTTAAAAGTTTCTACGTTCGAATAGCTTTTAATAGAATTATTAAATTATTACTTATTAGTAGAATTTTTTCAAAATTTATAAAATTGTTTATCTGCTTATTATTTATGTGCGTCGGATATAAAATTAAATGCATATAATAATAATTTTTTGACCGTGACTACAATTTGAATCTTCTTTGTATGTTACAGACCAACAAACTATTGTCAGAGGAGGAAGAGGCCTGGGGGAGGCATCTTGTATCGGCGAAGCAACCTGATGGTGAATATTTATTATTTGTATATTAATTATTATAAATCGTACGCATAATAATTTGTTCATTTAAGTTAAAGGAATTAGAGAGAAAGAATTTTATAAATATAAAAATTTCTATTTAAAAATAATTTCAAAATATATAAAATCTTCCCATACGTGTTTATATCTGCTTACTATTTTACACAACGGATATGAAATTCCGCACAATAATAATTTTTTGAAATATTGATTGTATTTTGAACTTTGTTATAAATGAATTTTATATTTGTATGTTACACGTAGTTTTAACGACAACGTAGTTTCGATAACGACAACTCCGCTGCTGCGCATCAATGCCACGGTGAGTGACAAAAACTTTTATTTAATTTTAAGGTAACGGTAGAGATTGTAGATAAATCCGTTGCCTTAAAATGGATGAGCTAGGATAGATTAAATAACTTTTAATAAATTCGTTCGAAATGTATTGCATCCATCGCGAAAATATATTGCAGTATTTTAATTATAAAGAAAGAAGATCGAGAAAAGATCATTTTTGTATAAATTTTATCTAATTTATTGAAAAGAACGTTAAAAATTTTATCAATTACATCTGATGCTAATTTATTCTTATAACGCGTATTTATCTTATTCACTTATCTTATTCTAATTTCTTATAGCTCATCCATTATAGAATTTGTTGTAGATATTGTTTTTAAACTTGTAAAGCCAAATGATTAATTAATGAAATAACTTGTAATATGATGTGTTATACACATATTAATTTTATATTTTATTATAAATTATGCATTACTATAAAAATTTATTAATTATATATATTATTATAATATCAATCAATTTTTATTGATAATTTGTACAGAAAATTTTTATATTATAAAAATTTTATATATTATACTAGGCTGCTAACAACTAAAGTCAGGATAACCATTTACAATTGGGCAGGATACATATACAGATTAGATTAATGTATACATATTGTGTCATTTCATTTTGCCGGCATTTATTAAAATAAATATAAACTGCAACGAGATAAAAATAAATAATATAAGAAGTTATAAAATATTAAAATATAGTATTAAAATAAATATACAAGCAATAATTATATAAATTACAATTGCATCTTTCCAGAGTGACAGTGTTACGTTAAATTCTATGATACCCGACATAAATTCTGCCTAATTATAAATGGTTGCTTTTGTTTTATATTTTACCATATGAAAGATGGCCGTGTTAGCACTCTAATACAATATATAGAAATTTGTAATTTGTCTTTATTTCAGTTTAAAAAATGAAATTGAATTTATTTTTAAAAATAAAATCTAAATTATTAAAATTATTTTTTTCAGGAATATTAAGAAAATTGTAAATAATTATTAGTGTTTAAGTGTTTAAGAAATATCATGAATACATTCTTATGCAAATTACACCAAAAATTACGTAATAATAATACACGAAAAATTATCCAAAGTATACGTATAATGATTATATAATAGTAATTCATTAAATTAACATATTTGATTCTATAGTATATATTTTTGAAATATTCATTAATAGAGTAACTGTTTGTATTTTCATATCAAAGAGTCATTAATAAATTCGAAATCTATTTATAAATTCCATATCGCGCGGAACTGAATATTCATGAAATAAATTATGATTACGAAAATACCGTGCTTTTCCGCGTTCTTTTCGCGTTTTTAGACGAGATTGCCATTTTAATAAAGGATCTTATTGCCGTCCCTCTCAAATAATATTCTCAAATATTGCTAATTAAAAGTAAAAAAATATCGAATAAGAGTATAAAGAGTCGATGTTAAGTTAGCGATTAAGTATTAGCTTCACAAAATTTAACGATCGTCTTCGATGTTATGAAATTGCGAGTCGATTATTATACGGATTTAATGATTTACTTTCAATTCGATTTATGTATTTACAAATTTCGTATCCGAAATAAATATTCGTAAAATTAATAAATTACGGAAACATATCATATTTATTTCCGCATTCTTTCCCTATTCTTAAACGAAATTGCCATTTTAATAAAGGATCTTACCGCTGTCCCTCTCGTGAAATAATATTCCTGAATATTGTGCGCTAATTAAATATAAAAAAATGTGGAATAAGAGTGTGAAAACTCGATGTGTGTTAAGTCAACGATTAAATATTAGCTTTATAAAATTAAACGATCACCTTCGATATTATAGAATCGCGAGTTAATTATTATCAATTTAATAATTTGTTTCTTCGGTTATATTTGTGTATTTACGAATTTCGTATGGGAAAATATTCATAAATAAATTAATAAATTACGGTTGCGAAAAAATTACAGTGTTTTTCCCGCATTCTTTTCGCCCTCTTAGACGAGATTGTCGTTTTAATAAAAGAGTTATCGTTGTTCCTTTCGTTAGATAAACGTTAATGAAAGTTGCGTGGCTCGTACCGCCGAGGAGTCGAAACGATTTTCATCATGGAGAATTATTTCTCAACGGTTCTTGTAAGATCCATTCGCGACGTCTAGTTCGGTGCCCTGTTAAAAATTGGGAATTTTTATTGTAAGAATGGAACTAATCCCAGGTTTTCCTGGCAATTTCCGACAGCAATGATTTCGGTAGTCATTCAACGACGAACGCCATGCGCTTCTTTAAAGTCGAATTAATTTAAGTAACATTATTTAGATGTGAGAGAAATGCATCTATTCTTTTCTTCGTTAAATATGTTCTGTCATTATTAAGATTGGAATTATTATTGTCTAATGCCAGAAAGGTTTAATAGTAGATTAAATATGGATATAGCATTGTGTATAAATTTCTATTTTTTAAGTAATTTCATATTATAATTAGTTTTTATTAACTTTTTGATAAAAATGATTACGAACGAATATATTTCATTAATTATTAATTAATTCTCATTTGAAAAATTATTTCTAGGTACTGGGGATATTAATATTAGTTTTTAGTTTCTTTTAAGAAACTATTTGCAGGTATTGGACATCCATCGCCATTTTAGAATATTAGTTTTTAGATATATACCATTTTATATATATATGTATAATAAAATACATGCACAAATTAACGTATCCAAAATATTTTTATAATTTTTATTAATATGATATATTATATATACGCGAAATTATATATGAATGTTACATAAAATGTGCGAATACTTAAAAATTTAGAGACGAATCGAATGGGTACCCCTATATCAGTAAGATATTGATTAAAAGAAAAAAAATTATTATTTTAAACGTTATAAGAATAAGAATCTAGAGAATTAATCTAGAATTAATTATATATTTAAAATTATTTCATTTATTTTATTTTGCACACTATTCGAATTGAAACTTTTTAAATCTTGCTGTTATCGGGTTCGATTCGTCTCGCGCGCGCAAACGGTACCCCAAATTATGTGTTCGCACATTTAACACAAACTCCAATGATGCATGTATTTTATTATTTATAAATATAATCGTTCGTAATCACATTTCTATAAAAAAAAAAATCGTTATATCCATTTAATTTTCAATGAAGAAATATATTTCTTAGTAATGGAAGAACATGTTTTCTGACGTGCATATCAATTTCGTGAATTGAACATAATGACGAGGGATAATTGTCGTTGATTTATTACTGAAATCATTGCTATTGGGAATAGTCCGGAAGATCCGGGATTCGTTCCCTCCTACAGTGAAGTTCCCGACGTTCAATGGATCACTTAACTTTTCTTCGCAAATTGATCTTGCGAAATCTGATGTAGAAACAAGATGTTAATATCGTTCTCCATTTTTAAGGTCGCTCCTCTTTTTATCGGATATTACCGGTATGTCATCCGCGTATCAAATGGCGTCGAATTATATTATAAAATTTATGCGCAATCGATTATTTTGAATATTATAGATTTATTTATTCGTTGCGTTTTATCGCGAATTTTAAATCGCGATTTATCTTATAAAAATTCGCACGTAAATCAGTCGATGAATTATATATTCGCAAACATTACAGACCTCAAATTGTCTATCGAAATATCTTCGCCTTTGTGTGATAATAATTATATCGCGCGCGTGTCTATTGAGGGAGCTTCGATTATTATATTATAAAAATTATAGATATCGCGGAATCGGTTATTCCGAATATTATCAATTTATTTATTTGTCGCGTTTCCTCAGGAATTTTAAATCGCGATGTGTCTTATATTTTAATATTATCTTATAATTTAATCGTTGACTTATACATCGAAGCTTTGTCTATCTTTTCACGTCTTTGAATATTGAATTTTCTAATAGTCCGCGCAAAATGCGCTAGCAGTGCAATTATTTTTTCCTACTATTTAAAAAACGATCGATAATTTTTTTAATGACTGTTTTAATCGCGATTATTTATAAATTGCGTGATAATTTGAGTGATAATAATTATGTCGCGCACGCGTCTATTGATGATTTCGATTATCATATTATAAAAATTTTCCATTTTATCTTATTTAGTTAGTCATGCGCGAGATATGTATCTTATTTTAAATCGCGACGTTCATATAAAATTGCATATTAATCGCAAATAAATCGGATAGTGAATTTTATATTCGCAA
This sequence comes from Camponotus vicinus, assembly GCF_025532165.1. NCBI lineage: Eukaryota > Metazoa > Arthropoda > Insecta > Hymenoptera > Formicidae > Camponotus > Camponotus vicinus. Next base: position 11,645,804 of record NW_028141978.1, on the reverse strand, counting down.
ATATTACAGACCTCGAATGTCTATCGAAATATATCTTCGCATTTATGTGATAGCATAATTACATTGCGCGCGTATCTATTGAGGACTTCGCGATTATTATATTATAACAAAAATTATACATATCGAATATTCCGTATATTATCAATTTATTTATTCGTCGCGTTTTCCCGCGAATTTGAAATCGCGATTTACCTAACTTAATCGCTGACTTACATCGAAGCTTTGTTTATCTTTCCACGTCTTTGAATATTGTCGTTAATAGTCTGCGCTAGTAGGACAAATCTTTTTTTCTACTATTTAAAAGACGATAGATAATTTTATTAATGACTGTTTTAATCGCGATTGTTTACATTATTTAAATCTTATTAAACTCTACTATTACATTGATAGTTACAGATCAGATATAGTTAAATATGTAGTTAGAGTATTAGAGGGACGTTGAAAAAATCATTCGTTCCGTTATTCTCTATTAAACGTGGTGATAACGCGATTTTTTAATTATATATTAATTATATATTAAAATTGTAAAGTTTTAAGATTTATTTTACTTCATTGAATTAATCATGCGCAAGATGTAATATGTATTTTCAATATGCGTTTTCTCAATCGCGACATTTATATAAAATAGCGTATTAATCGCAAATAAATCGCAAATAAATTCGCAAATATTACAGACCTTAAATGTCTATCGAAATATCTTCGCACTTGTGTGTGATAGTAATTATATCGCGCGTGTCTATTAGGGGCTCCGATTATATTATAAAAATTATACATATCGCAATCAAATATTTCGAATATTGTCGATTTATTTATTTGTCGCGTCTTCTCGCGAATTATAAATCGTGATTTATCTTCTAAAAATTCGCAAATAAATCAGACAATAAATTCTATATTCGCAAATATTATAGACCTTAAATGTCTATCGAAATATCTTCGCACTTGTGTGTGATAGTAATTATATCGCGCGTGTCTATTAGGGGCTCCGATTATATTATAAAAATTATACATATCGCAATCAAATATTTCGAATATTGTCGATTTATTTATTTGTCGCGTCTTCTCGCGAATTATAAATCGTGATTTATCTTCTAAAAATTCGCAAATAAATCAGACAATAAATTCTATATTCGCAAATATTATAGATATCAAATGTCTCGAAATATCTTCGTATTTGTTTGATAATAATTATGTCGCGCTGTCTATTGGCGGTTTCGATTATCGTATTACAAAAATTATGCATATCGTATTCGAATATTACTAATATTATCGATTTATTTATTCGTTACCGTTTTCTCGCGAATTTTAAGTCGTTATTTATCTTGTATTATGCGCCAATAATGCAAATACTTTCTCCTACAATCGAAAAAACGATCGATAATTTTATTAATGACTCTTTTGATCACGATTATATATATTTACGTTACATAAAACTTATTAAATTCTATTATTGCATATCAATAATTAATAATGAATATCGCATAATTCATCAACGCTAATCAGTCTTGTTTTGACTATGTAGAAATTTTTAATAAATTTTATATTATACGTATATTTTGGATACTTTCGTGTAATTCTTTGTAATAAATTAAAATTATTTTTAAGAAATTAAATTGAATTTATTTTTAAAAATGTTTTAAAAGTGAAATTTAAATTATCAAAATTATTTTCAAGAAGATCAAACAAATTGCATAATTATAGATGTTCAAGATACTTTTTAACATGTTATATTTTATTTAGAAATTAAAAATATATAAATATATAATTTACACATATATATATGATATATAACAATAAGTCCAAATGTTAATGCTGTCAATATCAAATTATTTATGTTATTAAACATTTGAATAAATCGAATCCATTTATTTGATATTGATAACATTATAAATTGTATTTTGTAAATTGTAAATAGTTATAATTGTATATTAATTATAATCTAATATTGATATTTTTAATTATTGACATAAATGTGTATAAAATACAATTATAACTATAACTTAATGATATGCTTTCCGTTAAATTTATCTATTTATGAATTCCATATCGCGCGGCACTGAATACTCGTATTCGTAAAATAAATTAATAAATTATGATTGCGAAAATACCGTGCTTTTTCCGCGTTCTTTTCGCGTTCTTATACAAGATTACCGTTTTAACAAAAGAATTTTATCTGTCCCTCTCGTCAGATAATATTCCTGAACATTGCGCTAATTAAATATAAAGAAATATGGAATAAAAATGTGAAGATTCGATGTGATAAGTCGACGATTAAATATTAGCTTTACAAAATTTATCGCGGTCACCTTTGCTATTATAGAATCGCGAATTAATTATTAGAAATTTAATAATTTGTTTCTTCAGTTATATTTGTGTATTTACGATTGTGTATTTCGTATCGGAAAATATTCATAAATAAATTAATAAATTACGGTTGCGAAAAAATTACGGTGTTTTTCCCGCGTTCTTTTCGCCCTCTTAGACGAGATTGTCGTTTTAATTTAAAAGAGTTATCGTTGTTCCTTTCGTTATATAAACGTTAATGAAAGTTGCGTGGCTCGTACCGCCGAGGAGTCGAAACGATTTTCATTATGGAGAATTATTTCTCATCGGTTCTTATAAGATCCATTCGCGACGTCTAGTTCGGTGCCCTGTTAAAAATTGGGGATTTTTATTGTAAGATCACCACAATGGCTCTTATGTGGCACGCGCATTTAATGCGTTGAACGCACATTGCGTCGTCGACTTTCCATCGTCGGTGCCGTCAACGTGTCGCGGACGGCGGCATTTCGTTACCGTGTTTCCGCGTTGTAGTATTCTCGCGTCGTCGCGTTTTCGCGCTTCCGCGTTGGACTTTTTGTATAAAAATCCCAATTTCATTTATTGTCACGAGTCTCTACTTCCGATGCCAACTAACTGGGATGTTTCGAGTTTGCACACGTTGCTATGCAACGTACACTCTTGCTTCGTGCTTCGTCAAGTGATTCGGCCCGAATTAGTTAGAACTCGATCGATTGCTCGGAATGGTCGTCAATGAGTCCCTTCTCTTTGCTCGTCTACAGCCACACGCACTGCGTGTGTTAACCCTGTCGAGGAGTCGAGTGGATTCCCCTAGGCACGATTTTCGCTCGGTAAAAGGGGTTGCCTCCCCATTTTCTAAATTGCTGAATGTAAGCATTTAAAAAATGTGGGTATCCTCTTCTTTTGCCGTCTACTAGCCTGGTGTAGCATATAGCAACCGCGGGAGGCATAATATGTCCGGGCGGAGCACCTGAAATCGTGCTTAGCGGGTCCAGGTTCGATACGAGATAGGATAATTATGCGCGAAAAAGAGTTGGTGAACTTCATTTTCCTCTATTTCCGTCAATCGTTTCGTCTTCTTTCCGGTTTGGGCTTAGTCCTTGCTCGTTGTATCGTTGCAATCCCGACCGGTTGGCTCGAAGCTGATTCTTGTAAGTGAAATGGGATTTTCGCTCGTACCGAAACCGGGAGTGCCGTCTAAAGTATGTACATATTAAATATATACACATCGCGTGATCGAATATAAAATTTTTAATCGCTCTTATACAAGATTACCGTTTTAACAAAAGAATTTTATCGCTGTCCCTCTGCAATTGAATATTTTGAATATTATGGATTTATTTATTCGTCGCGTTTTATTACGAATTTAAATAAAAGCGCGATTTATCTTATAAAAATTCGGAAGTAATTCGGTCGGTAAATTGTATATTCGCAAACATTACAGACCTCAAATGATTGTCGAGATATTTTCGATTTTCTATATTTACGTGATAATAATTATATCACGCTCGTGTCTGTTGAGAGCTTCGATTATTATGTTATAAAAGATATACATATCGCAATCAGATATTCCGAATATTATCGATTTATTTAGTCGTCGCGTTTTCTCGGGAATTTTATATCGCGATTTATCTTAATATTATCTTATAATTTAATAGTTGATTTATACGTCGAAACTTTGCCTGTCTTTCCACGTCTTTGAATATTATCTTTTATAGTCTGCGCTAGTAGTGCAAATATTTTTTTTTACTATTTAAAAAGATGATGGATAATTTTATTGATGATTAATCGCGATTGTTTAAATCATTATATAAATCTTATTAAACTCTACTAATACATCGATAGTTAAAGATATAGTTAGATAGTTAAATTATTAGAGAGGGACTTTGGTAAAATCATTCATTTCGTTATTCTTTATTAAATCGTGGCGAACAACGTGATTTTTTAATTATATTTAAAATTGTAAAGTCTTAAGATTCATTTTATTTCATTTAACTAATCATGCGCGAATTGAATTTACTTTTACTTTAAAAATGTTTTAAAAATGAAATTTAAATTACCAAAATTATTTTCAAGAATATTAAACAAATTGCATAATTATAAATGTTCAAGATATATTTCAACATGTTATATTTTATTTTAAAAATTAAAAATATATCGTATATATGTGTAAATTAATATATAGCTATAATATTAAGTCCAAATGTTAATGCTGTCAATGTCAAATTATTTATGTTATTAAACATTTGAATAAATCAAGTACATTTATTTGATATTGATAACATAAATTGTATTTTGTAAATTGTAATTTGTAATTAGTAAATTGTAAATAGTTATAATTGTATATTAATTATAATCTAATATTGATATTTTTAATTATTGACATAAATGTGTATAAAATACAATTATAACTATAATTATATTACATGAAATAGTATTTACGATTGTAAATTACGTAAATACATTCTTATGTAAATTACACGAAAATTATCGAAAGTATACGTATAATGATGATATAATAGTAATTTCATTAAATTAACATATTTGATTCTATAGTATATATTTTTGAAATATTCATAAAAGAGTAACTGTTTATATTTTCATATCAAAAAGTCATTAATAAATTCGGAAAATTTTTATATAAAATGTAAAAGTTCGGTGCTAAATTAATGATGAGATATAAGCTTTACAAAATTTGACGAACGCCTTCGTTATAGAATCGCGAGTCAAATTATTATAAATTTAGCGATATGCTTTCCGTTAGATTTATCTATTTATGAATTCCAGATCGCGCGTAACTAAATAATCCTAAAATAAATTAATAAATTATGATTGTGAAAATACCGTGCTCTTTCCGCGTTCTTTTTGCGTTTTCAAACGAGATTGAATTAATAAAGGATCTTATCGCTATCTCTCTCGTCAGATAATATTGCTAAATATTGTTAATTAAATATAAAGAAATATGGAATAAGAATGTGAAGATTCGATGTGATAAGTCAACGATTATTACGAAATATTAGCTTCACAAAATTTAATGATCACCTTCTATATTATAGAATCGCGAGTTAATTATTATGAATTTAATAATTTGTTTCTTCAGTTATATTTGTGTATTTACGAATTTCGTATCGAAAAATATTCATAAATAAATTATAAATTACAGTTGCGAAAACACCGTGTTTTTCCCGCGTTCTTTTCACGTTCTTAGACGAGATTGTCGTTTTAATAAAAGAGTTATCGTTGTTCCTTTCGTTAGATAAGCGTTAATGAAAGTTGCGTGGTTCGTACCGCCGAGGAGTCGAAACGATTTTCATTATGGAGAATTATTTCTCATCGGTTCTTGTAAGATCCATTCGCGACGTCTAGTTCGGTGCCCTGTTGAAAATTGGGAATTTTTATTGTAAGAATGGAATTAATCCCGGTTTTTCCTGGCAATTTCCGAAAGCAATGATTTCGGTAGTCATTCAACGACGAACGCAATACGCTTCTTTAAATTCGAATTAATTTAAATAATATATATTTAGATGTGAGAGAAAATGCATCTATTTTTTTCTTCTCGTTAAAAATGTTCTGTCATTATTAAAGTTGGTATTATTATTGTCTAATTCCAGAAAGATTTAATAGTAGATTAAATATGGATATAGCGTTGTGTATAAATTTTTATTTTTCAAGTAATTTCATATTGTAATAGTTTTTATTAACTATTTGATAAAAATGATTACGAACGAATATATTTTATTATTAATTATTAATTATTTCTAGGTACTGGGGATATTAATATTAGTTTTTAGTTTCTTTTAAGAAACTATTTGCAGGTATTGGACATCCATCGCCATTTTAGAATATTAGTTTTTAGATATATACCATTTTATATATATATGTATAATAAAATACATGCACAAATTAACGTATCCAAAATATTTTTATAATTTTTATTAATATGATATATTATATATACGCGAAATTATATATGAATGTTACATAAAATGTGCGAATACTTAAAAATTTAGAGACGAATCGAATGGGTACCCCTATATCAGTAAGATATTGATTAAAAGAAAAAAAATTATTATTTTAAACGTTATAAGAATAAGAATCTAGAGAATTAACCTAGAATTAATTATATATTTAAAATTATTTCATTTATTTTATTTTGCACACTATTCGAATTGAAACTTTTTAAATCTTGCTGTTATCGGGTTCGATTCGTCTCGCGCGCGCAAACGGTACCCCAAATTATGTGTTCGCACATTTAACACAAACTCCAATGATGCATGTATTTTATTATTTATAAATATAATCGTTCGTAATCACATTTCAATAAAAAAAATCGTTATGTCCATTTAATTTTTAATAAAAAAATATATTTCTTAGTAATGGAAGAACATGTTTTCTGACGTGCATATCAATTTCGTGAATTGAAGATAATAACGAGGGAATTGTCGTTGATTTATTACTGAAATCATTGCTATTGGGAATAGTCCGGAAGATCCGAGATTCGTACCCTCTTACAGTGAAGTTCCCGACTTTCAATGGATCACTTAACGTTTTTCGCAGATTGATCTTGCGAAATCTGATGTAGAAACAAGATGTTAATATCGTTCTCCATTTTTAAGGTCGCTCCTCTTTTTATCGGATATTACCGGTATGTCATCCGCGTATCAAATGGCGTCGAATTATATTATAAAATTTATGCGCAATCGATTATTTTGAATATTATAGATTTATTTATTCGTTGCGTTTTATCGCGAATTTTAAATCGCGATTTATCTTATAAAAATTCGCACGTAAATCAGTCGATGAATTATATATTCGCAAACATTACAGACCTCAAATTGTCTATCGAAATATCTTCGCCTTTGTGTGATAATAATTATATCGCGCGCGTGTCTATTGAGGGAGCTTCGATTATTATATCATAAAAATTATAGATATCGCGGAATCGGTTATTCCGAATATTATCAATTTATTTATTTGTCGCGTTTCCTCAGGAATTTTAAATCGCGATGTGTCTTATATTTTAATATTATCTTATAATTTAATCGTTGACTTATACATCGAAGCTTTGTCTATCTTTTCACGTCTTTGAATATTGAATTTTCTAATAGTCCGCGCAAAATGCGCTAGCAGTGCAATTATTTTTTCCTACTATTTAAAAAACGATCGATAATTTTTTTAATGACTGTTTTAATCGCGATTATTTATAAATTGCGTGATAATTTGAGTGATAATAATTATGTCGCGCACGCGTCTATTGATGATTTCGATTATCATATTATAAAAATTTTCCATTTTATCTTATTTAGTTAGTCATGCGCGAGATATGTATCTTATTTTAAATCGCGACGTTCATATAAAATTGCATATTAATCGCAAATAAATCGGATAGTGAATTTTATATTCGCAAATATTACAGACCTCGAATGTCTATCGAAATATATCTTCGCATTTATGTGATAGCATAATTACATTGCGCGCGTATCTATTGAGGACTTCGCGATTATTATATTATAACAAAAATTATACATATCGAATATTCCGTATATTATCAATTTATTTATTCGTCGCGTTTTCCCGCGAATTTGAAATCGCGATTTACCTAACTTAATCGCTGACTTACATCGAAGCTTTGTTTATCTTTCCACGTCTTTGAATATTGTCGTTAATAGTCTGCGCTAGTAGGGCAAATATTTTTTTCTACTATTTAAAAGACGATTGATAATTTTATTAATGACTGTTTTAATCGCGATTGTTTACATTATTTAAATCTTATTAAACTCTACTATTACATTGATAGTTACAGATCAGATATAGTTAAATACGTAGTTAGAGTATTAGAGGGACGTTGATAATATCATTCGTTCCGTTATTCTCTATTAAACGTGGTGATAACGCGATTTTTTAATTATATATTAATTATATATTAAAATTGTAAAGTTTTAAGATTTATTTTACTTCATTGAATTAATCATGCACAAGATGTAATATGTATTTTCAATATGCGTTTTCTCAATCGCGACATTTATATAAAATAGCGTATTAATCGCAAATAAATCGCAAATAAATTCGCAAATATTACAGACCTTAAATGTCTATCGAAATATCTTCGCACTTGTGTGTGATAGTAATTATATCGCGCGTGTCTATTAGGGGCTCCGATTATATTATAAAAATTATACATATCGCAATCAAATATTTCGAATATTGTCGATTTATTTATTCGTCGCGTTTTCTCGCGAATTTTAAATCGCAATTTATTTTGTAATTTAATCTTTGATTTACATCAAAGCTTGTTCTATCTTTACACGTTTTAAATATTTCTTTTCATGGTCTGCACGAAATGCGTCAATAATGCAAATACTTTGTTCTACAATCGAAGAAATGATCAATAATTTTATTAACTGACTCTTTTGATCATGATTATTTACGTTTATACGTTATTTATATAAAACTAATTAAATTCTATTATTCTATGTCGATTATTAATAATAAATATCGATTATTAATAATAATTAATAATTAATCATCACTAATCAGTCTTGTCTGGTCTATGTAAAAATTTTTAGTAAATTTTATATTGTACGTATACTTTGGACAGTTTCGTGTAATAAATTTTATTTTGTATTAAGTTTAAAATTATAGTTTATATTAAATTTGTATTATATTTTGTAATACATATTTCTAATGCATTGTATTTTATATATTCTGCATTAAATTTTGTAATATATATATTTGTAATTATTTGTAATTATTTTTATATTACATAATCTAATATTTTGTAATGTGTTTTTTATGTAATTGCAAATTAATTATAATTTACGTTGTATATATTATAATTATGTAATATATATTTTTTATATGTATTATATTCTCTGTTTAAAAACTCTATAAAAAAAAATAAAAAAAAATAAAAAAATTTTTCCTCCTTAATTTTTCCTCCCCTGTATCTCCGCCTTAACGAAGGCATTTGCCAGGTGAGGAGGTTTCAGTACTCTCATGAACCTGATAGCTATGCCGGCGGTAATATACGCCGATATTCAAATAGTCTATTCTTATATTTAAAATCATTTGGATAATGTATGGGCACACATACATACACATATAGGTAAGTAATTTATAAAAATTATTTTTATAAAAATTATTATTTATCATATTTATATATTATTTTCAAAATAATGGTTGTTATACTCTGGTGCTATCGGCATTTCGTGCACATAGCACGGAACAAAACCAGAAATTGTGCACATTATATATTACCCTCTGAGAACATTCATGGACATTGGCTTTGTAGTTCATGTCCACGTTTTCAATGTCCATAGAGGGAGTATCGCCTTCAGGGATCACCTAAAAACAGACTATGGCCGGTATTCATAGTCCGATCTTATATTTGAGATCGTCTTAAGTTCGAGCTTGAAATGCTACGCAGCCATTTGATTGGTTGAATGAGGTCTGAAAGCGGCGTCTACAATGAGATTTTAAGGCGTAAGACTTAAAAAATTGACCAATCACAGTCAAGAATTAAGAGAATACTCGACTGTGATTGGTCAATTTCTTAAGTCTTACGCCTTAAGTCTCCTTAAAATCTCATTGTAGACGCCGCTTAAGTCAACCTCGGACCAGACTTAAGACAATCTTAAATATAAGATCGGACTATGAATACCGGCCCATGACATCTCTCAGGCTGCGTTCGGAAACATCACCCGAGTACCCCCGGGTATCATTTTATCCTTGTTGTTCACCGCATGTTAAACAAGGATAAAATGATACCCGTGTACACTCGGATGATATTTCCGAACGCAGCCACAGTCTTCTCTCTGGTTGATGCGCTGGAAGTGGGGGGATTCTAGGAAATTCTATGCGCTATCAATGCGCGCATCAAATGAAACGGAATAGTTTTCTCTGTAGCTTATGCGTTTTATGCGTGAAACGGAAGGCACCCCAAGTTTCTTTCTTGCAATACTTAACATGACTACAATCAAAACATAAGCGCTAAATGCGTTTTTTATAAAGGATAATGCAATTCTCAAGTGTGATTGACAGTGATTATTATTTTCAATAAGAATTTGATATTCGATTGTTTTCCAGCATAAAATTTGACAAGATTGTAACCATGCAAGCAAATGAACAGGAAAGTGATTCTATAATTTCTCTTCCCAAGGATGATTCTATGATTAGCAGTGACATAAAGAATAGTGAAACAATATCCGAGTCATCAGCATGTAATGAGCAAAGCACTGAAAAATTACGAGCAGAAAACATGTCTGAATCTTCCCCAAATGAAACAGATGATACTTGCAAAGAATCAGGATTTAAGAAGCCGCTTTTACTGATTGAACCAAAGCGGAGTAAGATTGAAAAGTCTCATATAGTGAATGATAATGTAATTCTTTCATCTTCTGATTTCTTATCTATGAATAATGGAGTGATCAAAACTCTCGATTTGCAAATAGGTGATAGTAAAGATAAGGCCGACAATTCAATCTTAGAGAACTCTGTAGAAAAGAATGTTTTATCTGATGCAAAAAATATTCCTGTATATTTGGAACCGAAATGGGGTGGGAAACCAACAGAGGAGTATAAGTTAGAAGTTCTCAAATCTGGTGTAATTCTAGAGAAGATTGATCTAACCAAGAGAAGTTTTTATTTGTTAGGCAGATTACCTTCTTGTAATCTGACTCTTGCTCATCCGACTATCTCAAGATATCATGCAATTATCCAATACAGAATGATGGAAGATGAGAAGAACTCTAAAGGTTTTTATTTGTATGACTTGGAAAGCACCCATGGTACATTTTGGAATGGACATCGTATAAAACCGAGAACCTATGTCCGATTGCATGATGGTCATATAATTAAATTAGGCGGTAGTCAGAGAAAATATATACTACAAGCACCAAATGATCAAGAAGAGGAATCTGAACTATCAGTTACTCAACTGAAGGTTTGTAACTTTTATTTATATGTAATTAATTGTCATAATAAATAATTTGCTGCTAATTATTATATTCTTGGTGAAAAGACAAGATTCTTAAGCATATCTGTTTATAGGAAAAACGATTGGAAGAGTTGCAAGAACGAAAGATTAGACAACAAGAAGAAAAAGAAGCTGAAGAGAGAGCAAAACAAGCAGCAGAAAATGAGGGTATTGATTGGGGAATGGGAGAAGATGCTGATGAGGAAACGGACCTCACAGAAAATCCTTATGCTTCTATGGCAGATGAAGAACTATATTTAGATGATCCTAAAAAAACACTGAGAGGATGGTTTGAAAGAGAGGGATATGATTTGCAATATCAAGTGGAAGAAAAAGGGATAGGCCAATTTTTATGCTGGATAAAGTAAGTTATATTAGTTATATAAGCTAAGTTACATTAATAATATAATTTTATTAGCCTACTTTTTCAACAGAGTTGCTTTAAAATTATGTTTAAGTTAATTTGATACTTTCTTTTGTATATCATATAAAAATAAAAAAAATTTTAGTTTGCCTAAAGAATGTTTTGGCGGTCGTTCTGTAAAAGCGGAAGCTCTTGTTAAAGGAAAGAAGAAGGAATCCGTCGTTCAATGTGCTTTGGAAGCCTGCAGAATCTTAGATAGGCATGGATTATTAAGACAAGCTAATCACGGTAATATTATAAATATTACTTTTGATATATGCAAGTTTATTTAATGCTTTATATTTGTTAGTTATTAATACTAACATTATTGATTACAGAGAGTCGAAAAAAGAAAGCAAAAAATTGGGAAGAGGAAGATTATTATGATTCAGATGAAGATAATTTTTTGGATCGAACCGGAGTAGTAGAAAAGAAACGTGAGCAGAGAATGAAACTAGCTGGAAAATTTGAAGAAAAAATTGAAACTTATAATTCATTGGTAATGTAATTTTATTTCTTCTTGTTTATTTATCTAAAATACTATACATACACATATATATATATATATATATATATATATATATATATATATATATATTTCTAATTTATTGTTTATATTTCAGACTGAAAAACATAACAATATTATGAATAAAATTTCGCATCTGACTAATCGTTTAAAAGAGGCACAAGAAAGTAATACTAAAGCAGCAGAATCTAACGAGGATTCTTTGGATGCTTTTATGTCTAATCTAAATACATCTTCTTTAAGTAAAAGCGATATAATAAAAATAAAGATGGAGTTGCAAAACCTTCATAAAGAAGAAATAAAATTAGTTAAATTAATAAATCTTACAAAGCCGGCCAATTTACCGCCTCTTGTTAGCCAAGTCCAGGCAGAAGATAAAAAGGACGATTTGCAGCAAAAATCAAAAGCTTCCGTGAAGAAAATTTCTCAACTTGAAAAAAGAAAAAAACTTTTTGAAGCAAAGGTAAGTTATCTATTTTATTATTTTGTTCCTTTTAATCTAAAGTATTTCTTTATTATTATTTATAATTTTTAAAAAATGTATAAAATATATAATTTTTCAGAATAAAGACGATTTTGCAAGAGCACAATTGTCAACTTTAGATAGTAATAATACTATAGATAATGTCGAAGAAGAGGAAAATGAAGAAGAAAGCGAAGATAATATGAAAGAAAAAGTCGAACTTGATATCAAAAAATCTACGCCATTCATGGAAGAAATAAAATCGCAGAATTACATTAAAACCAATGACGAACTGTGTACTTTAAAAAACATCGATGCAGAAACAGATGAACGAAACGCAAACATTGTAGATGATAAAAAACGAAGAAAAGATAAGAAATTAGAGAAATCGAAAATTATGAAAAAGCAATACGATCAAGATGTTCACTCGGAAGATTATTCTACATGGACACCACCACAAAATCAATCTGGAGATGGAAGAACAAGTCTTAATGATAAATATGGATATTAAGTTAAGGTTAATACTATATGTAAGATAAATAATGTAAATATTTCCAATCAAAACTTTGATATTAGTATCACACACACGCGCACACACACACACATATATATAAATATATAGAATATATTGAATAATATAATCGCAAGCTTTTTCTAATGTAAAAATTATTCTCTTCTAATTTTTAATTATTCGTATATATTTTTTTACAAATTAATAAATGATATAAGGTATAGTGGTAATAAAGAAAGCAATATTATGTATAGACATTCTATATATAATATATATGTCGTATATATAAGTATACATAATGTAATTATATATATTTATGTATATATGATTATACATGGATAATTTTTTGGTAGATTGCCAATTTTCCTCTTTTAAAAAAAAAATTGTTTTTGCTTTGCATTTATGAGCTAACCATCATTTTTAGATTGAAATCAAGCTTTGGCAACATTTATTTTGCACTAAGTTTATTTAAATTATTTGATGTCGCTAATTATCGGCATAAGAATTTCGTGCAGGAAAGTTATAGCGTTTTCGACTTGTCGGGTTCAATCGCTCCGGGGTAGTTTACTAGACATTATTGACCAATCGCAGTCATTCTTCTGAAGAATATATGGTTACATTCTTCAAAAGAATGGCTGTGATTGGTCAATAACGTCTAGTAAACTACCCCGGAGCGATTGAACCCGACAAGTCGAAAACGCTATTAGATTCTCAAAAAACTGGATTAAACTTGAATGCGTCCAGAAACCCTACCTGTAGAGTAAATTAACGTTTAATTCGCCAATCAGGAAAGAAAGAGCAAAATTTCTTGATCCTGGGTTACGTTCCAAAACGTCCTCTCCGAGGAAAATTTTACTCGATGGCCGTTCCGAAACTCTTTTAAGCCTTTCCGATTGGTTCAAATCGACCATCGAGTAAAATTTTCCTCGGTTACTTACGTTTTGGAACGTAACCCTGATTGGTCAATTAAAATGCTACTCTATCCCACGAGTAGGATTTCTGAACACACTTCTGATTGTCAAAATGGCAGAGTGAAGGGAAAGAGAAGCTATTATTGCGTAGCAGATCGTGACATGTTAGTTAATGTCAGTTAATGTTTTCAAAAATTTTATCTTGAACAAGGATATGGAGTACATCGACAATCGTCCGAGCTATTTCCAAACGAGTATGTATCATAATGATACGCGAAAATTTCGACTAACACGGTTAATAACCTCGTACTCTTGTTGACATTTCTGTAATTATTTTCATTTCCTATTCCTTGTATATACATCTCGTATCACGAAGTAATCAAAACGTTTTACATGTCATCAGTTTGGACCCCGATAGCTTCCATGGGTTGGTATATCGTAGGACTCGTGATTGTATTATACTATACATTTCCACTTATTCAAAAGAAGTATAAAAACTGGAAACTTGCGAGAAATCAGCAGGATGATGCTGCAATTGGTAAAAGTGAGCCAATAATTTATTTAAAAAAATAGAAATTTCTGAATGCCGGTCAATATATAATTTATTTGTAATATAAATTTATGTGACACATTTGTTATATTTGTCTAGAGACTGATGAATTACCACAACTATCGGCTAATGTAGAGCTAGCGCGACAGAAAATGCAAGAAGCATACAATAAGAGTTGTATTTTGGCACAAGTTAAAGAGGAAGAGGTATCTCATTGTCTTATTATATGCTACTTGATACATTAAGGCATACTTTATTGCACTAATTTTGTTAAATTTTTGAACAATTTATTTTTTGTTTAGGAGAAGGAGAAAAAGAGACAAAAAGTTTTAAAATTATTGGAAAATAAAAATGTAGGTACCAAGCTAGGTAATGCAATGGATAATGAAAAACCTAGTACAAGTACAAAACCTAGTACAAGTACAAAATCAAAGCTTAAATCAGGTAAAATTTTATTAAGTTATATATTTGAGATAAATATTGGATAGCAAGCGTACAAGGAATGAAGAAATAATTTAGATATATATATATATATATACAATCTATACTTATTTGCAGAATATAATCCCTTAATGGGTGACAATGCTCGTGGATATCGGCCTCCAAAACGTACTTGTTGTAAAAAGGGGGGATGTGGTTAATTGCAGTTTTACAAATTCTCAAAATTCTCATTTACTTTTCTGAAACAAATTTAATTAAGTGGAAATAAAAAAGAAAGTGATAATTAGTGCGGATTAAAATCGATATACTTAAAATGTGCAATATTCTATGTTTACAAATAACAATTTTAATAATTATTAGAATATGCAATTCTTGTACAAGCATTTATTTATAATTGTATAATTTTCATGCATTAATAAAAATTAGAGATAAGATTTTGACTTTATCCATCAAATTTAATGTAGGATTTATATATTTATATATTGTTTGCATATAGATTATTTTAAGGAGTTACGAGATTTCTTTGCAATTCTACAAAGAGGGAAGGAAGGAAAAATAATATAGCATAGGTGGTGCTTCAATTTTCAACATTACCTTTTATTAATCGTTATCAGTATAATACGCAATGATATATATCAGCATATGTTGCTTTATACGTGTATGTGATACTTGACAATAGCAACTGTTACAAATTATCTACAATCGTGCGCGTGTATGTCTCTATGTGTATGTATACGTGTGTGTAACGAGTGTCTCTGTGGCATGTATACATCTTACTCTTAAATTTCATCGATTTCACTCATGTGATGATAATCGATGAAAAGAGACCTTCTCCCCTTGTGTCTCTTTCGCGTATAGTAAATAAATTATAAAATTAACTATAAAAATGTTCACCACTTTTATTTTTATATCGCTGTATTTACAAAATATAAAAAGGAAAGATTGAGCTAAATACGCGTTTTCACGGACTCCTCTCCACATGTGTCGGGTATGTATGTAGGATGTATCGTAATCACATGTGTGCAGTCCGTAAAACGCAATCCGGAAAGAGAAAGAGAGAGAAATAGCTCGTACCAGTTCTTTTTTTTTCTTTTTCTCTCTCTTTCTCTTCCAGTGCCTTCAATACAAAAAATCGCTATTTTCGTGTTCTTAGTGATATGGATTACTTTTACGTGGTTCTAGCTCTCTAACAGTCTAATTAACCCTCCAGTGCCACATACCATTTATCGATGAAATGTCATTAGCCCGATAGTCGTCAGCGAGTCTGAGACACAATCTAAGAGTTAAATCTTTTTACAATCTGGTATTTCCGCAAAGACAGGTTCTCTGCATTTCAAATGAACAATGGAAAGTATAGATCCGCGCAATTTAGAACCGATTGAATGTGAAAATGTCAAATGAGAGAGAGAGGGACAGTGTTTTAATTCATTTAATTTTCTTATTCTATTTTTTTAGACTTATTTTAAGAATGCGCTCTTTTTGAAACGAATGTGAAACGACTTTTCCTAGAAATAAAATGTCAAGCGAGATCTTCGCCTTTAATATTTCAAGTTTTGTTATAAAAACAACTCGGGTTTTATTTCTGAAGTAATTATAAGATTCTCGAAATTAGAATCAAGATATCAAATCCAAATTCGAATTATTTTTTGATAGATCTCGACTATTTGGTATTTCTGGCTGGAAAGAATTTAGATGTAGTCTTAATTTTTAATATTCGGCAGTCTTGATCATTTTTTACATTTGAAATCCAGAGAACGATTCTCGCGGAAGTTCGATACCGCTACAGATGCGAATTATCGCAGTTTCGCTCTAACACAATGCATTCTTCTCCTATCGCGCTGCATGATGACAATTCTACTGACAAATAAGAATCCGTTTGACGAACTTGTGTCATGTCGCTATGAACGTGTGTGTTAATCCTGTGAGTGTTTTAAATGCCGCTTACGCGAGTCGTGTGCGCAACTTTTCATTCCGAATTACAATCTACCGTATTTTATACAAGTCCCCTTCTCAACCATCGTAACAATAATACAAAGATGACAAATTATATAAAAATAATACGTTATCTTTTTTCGTTCCTTCGCGCATTGATACGATGGTTTGGCAGTATGTCCGTTGGCTCGAATCACGATCATTTAGGAATGGAGAGAATACGGCGCTTTTCCGAAACGGTCACGATTCTATCAGCCATCGAAGAGATATATGTGCATGTAATAATCCTTCCTCGATAGTACGCAATTGCATCGCGCGATATGCCGATCCGAGTTCGCGCGAGCTTCCGGAAGTTACGTGTCCACCGCTCGCTTGCAGCAGTGACTTGCAACTGTAAACCCAAGTATAGTTTTTCTCAGATGTGTAAAATGTCTTCAGCTCGACTCGGATACGAGTTGCGTACATAAAACTATCGCAAGTGGACTCGCATCTTAACGGACGCAGTTATCTCTCGAGGAAGATCTCTTCTCGCGAGGGCGAGAAGAAAAAAGACGGAGCACTGAACGCCTTAAAAGTGCCGACTACCTAAACTCGACATCTCCCTTCTCTCGCGATTTAACACGGCTCCCGCTGATGGTCGCGCGAACTCGTCCTGACGACGGATACTTAAAATACACATCCTACCTAATTACGTTTACTGAGATGCTTTCTTCTACCTAGAATAGTCTCGACTTGCTTTTCTTTCCTTCTTTTTTCATTAGTCTAAAATTGTATCGAGATGATATCCTCAACCTATTCGTTATTTATTTCCTCGTCTGCGCTTTTTGGATGGACTTTTTTTATTGAATATGAATCTACTCACGCGCATCAATGTGCGCGTGAGTAGATTTATACACATCGGGACTTACATCGCTATACATATAGTATATCACTAGATAGACCTTAAATTCAACACTCTCTGAATTTATAAATTTAAAGTTCGATATCTTTTTCTTTCTCTGTTTAGAGCTTTTAATTACTTTTTTTTCTGACTTTTCCGTGCCTCGATTATCTTCGAGATCGCAATTCCTGTGTGTGATTTTTTTTCTGTTTTCTACGGAATTTACATTTTATATGGCAGTGGTTTATCGGGTATCCAAGTGAGTAGTAATATCTGTCGCGCGGGATGATTTTTCTATTCAGGCAGCATGTTCGGTTCACGAAACCGAATGAAACTAATTATATTGCGTATATATATATATAATAAATTTGAGCGATTTGCCACGCGTCACTGAACGAGTTACATGCAAGCTTCTTATTCGATAACGCTACTTATTACCTAATCGAAAGTCGTAATTAATAAGTTGCATACATTCGCATACAAGGCTACATCCTCGTTTGCTCGCGACGTCGTTACGTGGATGAAAAACATTGATAAAATCGCAGAATCTCATTTCCGCGTAACGCGCTGTCACAAAATTAAAAAGAATCCAAATCGATGGCTTTTCTTAAAAAATGCGTATAAAATATCTCGACTAAGTATATACATGATAAAAAAGCGCGGATTACGGATTAAACGGATGTTCCGAAACAGTGTTTCTCCTAAATTAACCGTCGATATTGTGAAAAGAGTTCAACATAGACAGATTTAACATTTTAGTTTTACTTAAAATTTACATTTTTTTATCTCCCTCCTTGAGTAATTATATTCGCATAAAAGAATTATTAGTAACATTTAGGAAATGCTATGTCGTTAGTAAATGCTAAATGTGGAGTACTTAACATGCATGCATTCTCAGTCGTATTCTTGATAAATATTTGCATATATGCAAATTCGTTCGTTAAAAATAAATTTCTTGCGACAATTTTCTTGTAGTAAATGTTTTATTCACCACATAATGTTTATTCTGAAATTTGTGTAGCTTCTCTCTAGATCAAGTTTATCGAGATATAATACGAGAAATGCTGATTCGAATCATCCGTAAATTCTGCGAATAAAAGCAACATTCTCTCTCTCTTTCTTTCTTTCTCTCTTATTAAAAATGTGCGTTTCAAAGGAGAGAAAGACGAGGGCACATATAGTAATATAATTTCATGATTTTAATAGTGTACAATTTTTTTTAATCCCTATGCAAACGTGCTTTCTACGAATGCAAATGTATTTCGTTGCGTTTTCGATCTAAAATCTCACAGATCGCAAAAAAAATTTTTCAAATAAATAAAAAAAAGAATACAAAGGCCTAAAGAACATCATTTCTCAAAATATGAGTTTAAAAATTATTTGTGAATCGTACATCATATTGCTTTCATTATTTCACAATTTTAACTTTTTATATTTTCATTTTTATAATTCTCTATCTTTGATAATGATGATAATAATAATAATAATGATAATGACCTTATGGACGTATTGTATTTAAATTTATAATTTGTATTTATAATTATTTATTCCATGAGAAAAATTAGACCATGGCGACGGAAATATCCGATAAAATCGGAATCAGGTACGCATTCGAGAATAATGCACCTTGCATTGGCGGTACAGCTTCGAAACGCACATTTCTAGAGAGTTTTCAATTTTACGTATCAAATCGTGTTACGTACGTGTATAATAAACAGAGTACACGAAACATCTTACATGTCTCTCTCGCTTATGTAATACAGCTTTAATTGTGTGTGTGATAGGGCGTATAAATTAATAATTAATGACTAATCTCGTTAGAATAACTTTATACAATTTATACAGAGACCGTTTGCATGTGTCTGATATGATAATATATATATTACGAGTTTATTGTTACTTCGTTTCTTTAAAAACGTTACTACGTGCATTCATTTTGGAAGAATTACATACGTCCGCCCTTCTTCGTGGAAATTAGCCCTCCAGGGTTGCCTCTCTTAGGATTTAGGAACGTTATATCCAAAATAATATGCTTCATTTGTCGCGCGTAGCCAGAATATCAGTACAGGCCGTCGAAAATAAATGCCACGCTTTGCAAGGTCAATATACGAGCGCGACATGTTAATCCTTTCGCTACGACGATTATGCCTGCCTATCCATTAAGGTTTCACCCGTGTTTCGCTAAGACTGTAATCGTACCTTCCTCTAATTGTTCGAATTAACAACGACAATAGAATCATCTTTGCCATCTTCACATTCCGCATTTAGTCGTGTTAAATGCAACTGTTATCACTCAGAATCGAAGGAACTAGTTTATAAATTAGATATCATTTAAATGCGGAACATGGATATAAGTGATTACTATATATAATACAAATCGCGATATAATACACTTGAGTATCACGCGATAAAAAGCAATTGCTTCGTTTGCAAAAATGAATATAAATTCGACGAAATCGTAACGAAAGGATTATTCCACGCAAAGAACAAGCAAATACAGTTGATCGATTTAATATAATGGACGATTGTTCGCTCGATTGCTTTCGAGACAACGATTTCCGAGTGAAATCATTTTGATACTCAAAGAGGACCACGAAATCACATTGTTCCAAAAATCCATACCAAGAATCTTGATATTTCGTTTTCGTAAATATTCATCTCCACACAATTATGTATACGTATACACTTATTATTGCTATGATGGTATGACAGTGAAGATTTGTCTCTTTTTTAAGAAATAGTCTCGAAGCATTTCTCTGCGATAGTTTCAACAACTTTGATCAATTTTTTAGTCGTAAAATCGCATATTATTTGTTATAAGAATGTATTTTACATTGCTTACAAGAAGCTTGATTTTGTTTTATTGGTTTATAAAATTAAATTATTGCAAATCACATCTTGCGAATAAATTTCGATAATTAGTCAAATGAGATAAATTGTGTTTGCTTGATTCATATGCGTTTTATGCGATCCGTATGATATTTATATTCTTGAACATTAATTCCAGTCGCGCGACACCCTTTGTAGCTCGTTGGCATTCGCGAGTTAACATACGATTTATAAAGTCATTATTTAAGAAATTATTTAATTAAACTAGCAGAATATCTTAACATCGTGTGCGAAAAATCGTCAATGGGAATGGCAGTATATATGGCAGTCGAGAGTATAATAAAGTTTAAAAAGTGCCAACTGGAATATTAGACCGGCGTGACCGCTTGGGGATTAAATCTTCGCTCAAGAAACAGAGACGCGACAGCAAACATAACTTCTTCTTTCTTTTTTTTTCCCTTAATGTCGTTCGAAGTTCACTTTTGGTTCACATATAAAATGAGACGCAAAACAAATAAAGTCTAATGAAACGTTTTCATCAGTCCATTTGGCAAAGAGTCTGTTTGAAAAAGAAACAGTATTACACGTCACTAATCCTTTTTTCTGAAAGCCCTTATCTGAATAGTGAGTACAAAACGATTGAATGCGTCATGTATATATAACGGGTTGCACCAGCGTTAAAGCGTTAATAAAAAGCGTTGCGAATGTCAATCACGGGATTTATTCTGCAATCTCCAAGTATCAAGATTGCGTTTCTTCCGCGATAGAAGACCATTATTGCCCTTCGTACGAACATAGAGATATTTTATGAGCTTAAGCTATCGCCGCACATAATCGGCTAAACGTAAGCGTTCTCAGTCATGGAATACTTACTAATTACTTTGCGAAATCTATCAAACCTTCTTAATATTATGTAACACGGTAGTACGCGGAAAGTGCGAGATTCATCCCGCAACTTTGCTACCGAACTCACTTTCTTAATGAGCCTGTGTATAACCAACAAATTAAATCAGAGTACATCAGCTTGCAGGCCGTCAATTATGTATATAAAGGCGCGCTTACAGTACTTGACGAGCGTCCGCGACAGTTTGCTGACTGCGTAACGGCCTCCCGTAATGCAGACTGCGATCGTTCGTTGTGATCGAAGGCCGTTCATTCAGGCACGTCCTATACTTGCTACGTTCAGGCAGAATTTAGCTCTCACGGTGATCACCCAGTCGACTAGAGTCCGATGGAGCGATCGGGTTATTGCCGCTTACAAAGATACTATTTAGCTTATTGTATCGCTGACTGCTCGTACTACTCATCGTATTCGAGGCCGAAGAATTGTGCTGGCTGTAACCACCTGTTCTCGAAAAGCCAGGCAATTTGTCTGAAAGGAATAAAAAAAAAAAGTTAAGACAAATTCAGGGATAAAATTTTAATTTAAAGTCGATAAGTTTTCATCTTTTCGTTACCTTTACTACGATGCCTCAGCCTTTCCTGCGAATTCGTGCTTCCGCATTGTCTCGAAGGGATGCAAGAATAATTGCTGTCGCTGCTGTACGTGGGCGAAGACGTTCGATTTCTTCTTCGTGGACTCCTGTTACTCCTGCTTCGGGAACCCGTTGTTCTACCGCTACTGTGGCCGCACGCGGTACCGTATTGTTGTGCGTTGTACTGTACGGTGTCAGCGTAGAGGCAACTCGATTCCGAGCATGAGCAACACGCGTCCGAATGTGTATTGGAATCACACGACTTCCTGTCCCACTCGTCGTTTTCAGGTTGATAGAGATTATCGTTGTGAAACATGTCATCTCTGTGCCGATAGAGCTCCTCGTTCACGGACGATGGCGTAAGATGTGATTGTTGTTGATTACAGGAACGCGCAAACGCGGATTCGCGGACACCATAGTCATCCGATAGACCGTTCTGATGATGGCCGTAAATAACAGAGCCACTTTCGTACTCGTTCTCCTGATTCTTATAATCGTAATGATTAAAAGTTTGCGGGAACGAAGGTAACGGCGGCGGATTAGTTTGCGGCGGTAGCGTTGTATATCTGCCCTGCGACACTTGTAGATTACTGGACACCGAGAGAACGCCGGGTTCTGAATGCTGCTGATTCTGCCCACCACCATTCCATGGTGTCGGTGACGGACTGAAACTGTTAGTCACTCTGATGGGAGGAGTGGGCGGACTCTGTAGATTGCCCGAGCCGGCGCCAGAGCCGCTGCAATGATCCAAATCGTTTTGAACGTTTCTCTTGCCGAGATGCGGACTGAACGGCACTTGCTGCTGTTGCTGTTGGTGCGAATGTTGCAACTGATGCTGCTGCTGTTGTATCCGGCCGGCGGCCAGCGATGCGCCGAGCGGAGGCGGATGCTCGGGTGGCGGCGGTAACATATCGCACCAGTTGGGCATCGGCATACCGGTTTGAGGCGCGTCGCTGCTCGTCGGCCCTGCTATTCTGTACTGTCTTCTCTGTATATCTAAGTTCTCGTCCGCGTAGGTAGCGTCGCCGCCACTCATGTTATCACTGCTCGGCGACACCGTGGATTTATTGGGTTCTTGATTCGAGTCCAGACTCGAATAATCGGGTTTCAGGCACGAGTCGCTAGAGTTTGACTTCTGACAACTGGTTTCGATCGAATCCGAATTACGACTGCCTACGCACAAAGTTGTGGTGGCATACGGCTCCGGTGGCGGTGCCTGCATTTGCTTGCGCGTGTTATAAAATGTTGTTAGATTCACTTCAGCGTATTCTGAGCCGGTCATGCCCATTATACCGGCTGCCAGCATATGTTGATTGTTGAGCAACTTGGTCTCGCAATCCTTGTCATTGGCGGCTTGGAGAGTATTGGTAGGCCGCCAACCGCGTTCTAACCAGAGCGTATCCTTGTTTAATTGACAGATATCGTTTGCGGTACCCACGGGTACATTTAAGTGACCCAGTTGCTTGCTCATCGCTTGCCTGCGTCTCACGTAGAGCGCGGCTAATAACACGACGATAACGACAAATATCGTTGTTATCATGAGGACGAGAAACCACGTTTCTCTGACGACGGATGCACCCCCGTGACTGGGATCGGTTCGCGGCGGTAACTGCGTTATTTGTCCCGGATCCATGTTCAACAGTGTCGGACTAGAAAAGGGACCGAGCCCGATGCGAGTTTGTCCAGCGACGCGTGCCGTATATAAACCGCCAGTAGTCAGGCTGTTGATGATGACCGACGTGGTTGACGCATTCAGGGACATTTGACCAAGGATTTTATTGCTGCTGTTGCTCTTGATCTGAATCTATCAGGCGAATATGAATTGACAGTTAAATTAGATAAAAAAACTAACTCTTTTTCTCGCGATTTACGTGAAAGAAGTAATCCTTACCTTGTAACCGATCAATTGACCGTTTTGAGTGTTCTTCGGCGGCGGCGACCACCGAACGAATGCCGAGGTCATATTTATCATTCCTACGTGAACGTTCTCGGGAGCGCCCGAGGGCACATCTTCTAGAGTAGTGACCAGCTTCACGTTGCTCGGTCGGCCTTCGATTATCTTGTAGAAGGGAACCAGGAAGAACTCGTATCGCGTATACTTTTTTAAATTGGTGAGCACATAACTAGTGGCGCCGGCGTTGAGTACCGTGACCATCTGATACTCTGGTTTCTCGGAAACCTCGCGATACCGTATATAAAGACCCTCCACTAAATCCGCTGCGCCGAGAATCTAAAATTTAGATTCTAGTATGTTATTCTAATTCTTGCTGTTGTTATTGGAACGTTTTCCAATTCCAATTGTCGTATCAGGATATATATCTCAAATATATTTTCTCTCGGGAAAAATTTTTTAATATATTTTACACAAACAATATTTTCCACAAACAAAAAAAGAATTGCACAAGAGTTTAAAAAATATAATTTATTAATATATTTTCAATGTTTTTATGAGAAAATATGAGAGAGATGTTATATTATATTATAAATACACATGCTAAATTAAGTCTCTGTTAAAATAAAACGTTATCATATACATTGAAAAAATAAATTAATATTTTTTTAACAAATGTGTGTGTATGTGTGTGGTAATGCTTTTATATAGCTAAAAATTTATTTTTAAAAATTTTCGAGCTAGCGCAGTTTTCGCAATAACCCCCCTCCCTATCGTTGTATTAAATCGATATAGACAGAACACAGGAAGTTTCAAACGACACTTACGTCCCACATAATCTTGACGCTAGTACTGGTCAACGGTTGCACCTCTTTGAGATGTAAAATCTCGCTGTTTAACCGATCTCTGGCGCGAGTCAGTTCCACTTGTGGTACCGTATGCTGATTTACGTTAGTAGTTTGCACTACGTCCGACAATGGTCCGGGCAGCGAGAGTCCGTGGTTATTTTCTGCTCGTACTAGGAAAACGTAATTGGTCTCTGGCCTTAAATCTGTCACCTGTTGATGAATAAAGCAGGGAACCCGACTCGTTAGCTCGATAAAAAAATGCAAAATAAATTTAAACAACGAATGCCAAATAATATAAAAAATAAAATAAAGAATCTCAATGTTATGCACAAATACATGTACGTTTGAATATTGTTTACATCTTTTATTCACTACCAAATATTTATTTCTTTATATCGCGATACTTATCTTGAAAGGGACTAATTTATTCTCTTTTCAGGTTGCTCAAAGTACTATATTATCCGGCAACAAAGTTCAATATATATGAGATGTCCGCTTGATAAAGAATATTAAAGTATCTCTAGACGCAGATGACCGCTTCTTTGTAGGATTAGGTGCCTCTCCGGTCCTCTTATTAAATCGTAGTTCCAGCATACATGGAACTTCGATATTAAATTTTTAAACGCCACAACGTGAACACAATTTAGCTTTATAGATCCGTTTTTCAACACCGCACATGGTGTCGCAAACTGCTTTCGTCAGCAGTCCACGTTCTAAACACACTTTCGAAACGATACACGCGAAGCAAGGAGGGAAACTGAAAATATCTACTTGAAAAGATCATTGAAACTCTGAAGTGTAAGCACTAAGGAAAGGAGGTCAAGCGTCGCCGATCCTCGATATAATACTCACGGTATAGATATCGTCGAGGACACCCGTGGCTGCCACCACCCAGCCGGTGTTCAGGTTGCTGCTGTAATACTCGATATTGTAGCCGATGATCTTGCTCTGGCCCTCGTGGCCCGGGCTCCACGTCAGGGTGACCGAGTTACTGGTGGCGTTCACTATTCGCGGCTTGCTCGGGTTCTGCGGCAGCGCTGACACGTCGGGCGTACGGTGAAAGCTGGCGCCGGAACTCACTGTCAGGTAGGCCGACCACGAGGTGTTGCCGGACTCGGACGAGGCGATGCAGGTGTAGAGGCCGGAATCGTTGGCGTGCAGATCGTCGATGAACAGCGTGCCGTTGATGGCCATCGTGATACGGCCGCCCGGACGTACGAGCACGCCCTCCTTATGCCAGTGAACCCGCGGCGTGGGTGTACCGACCGCTCGGCACGGCAACGAGGCGACGCTCTTCAGCGGCAGGGTTTGATTCGCCGGACCCAGCTCGATTATGGGCGGCGGTGTCTCCTCGACGGACGTCACCTTTATTACGACAGACGGAAACTGTATTTGATGGTCTACTTCGCGGAGAAAGAACGCCGCGGGCGTCTCGCCTCCTTTCGACTCTACGTTCCGGTGCAGGAATGAGACGAGAATTCTAGCGAGGTTCGCTTTAAAGTAATCGCGGAAAATTTTATTTTCGTGATGAATCTTTTTCCAAAAAGATCCACGTATACAGGGTGTATCTGAAATGATGCACTAAACTTTAGGAGCGTATTCTAGAGATCAAAATAAGACTTTTTTTTTCCTATGAACATGGGTCCGCAAATGAACCCCCCTCCGAGCTAGAGGCCCCTAAAGTTTGGGGAAAAAATTAAAAATTGGCTGTATTTCAGAAAAAAAAAGGTTTTGACGTTACCTATCACCCTCTCTTGAGAGATAAATAAATTTGCGTTGCGGATGTTTGGTCAATTTCACACATTTTCGAATTTTAACTCGGAGGGGGGTTCATTTGCGGACCCATGTTCATAAGAAAAAAAAAGTCTTATTTTGATCTCTAGAATACGCTCCTAAAGTTTAGTGCATCATTTCAGATACACCCTGTATATGGAGAGATATAGAGAAGTTACAAGTGTCACGGATGCTTAAAATTCACGCGATTAAACTTAGAATTTTTCGATATTTGAATAAGTCAGAATTATACCGGTTAAAGTCATACCTTCCTCGTTTTTGCCTGGTATGTGGAAGATTATGAACTAGCTACCCGCGCTTACTTATAGCCGTTGAATTAACCGAATATTGCATCCACCAAGTTCGGTCGAATAGCTCTAGTGTTGGAGTGAAAATATGTAATTCAAAAGTTTCTTTTCTATATTATACCCTACAACTTTAGCCGCTCCGAGTGGGGAGTTACCGAGTTTCCATTCGCCAAAGTTGATTCGCTGTAATACTCCCTATATGTAGATAAGAATTTTATTCAGAATGTGGGGCAGCTTCCCTCGGGCTAGGATCGCGGTGTGCAGCACCGGCTGGAATGGTAATTCTGCACTCATCCGGAAGAGAACGGAGCCGGGAGAGGGGATGATATAAATATGTATCGAGAAAATGAACCACTTAATGTGCACGCTCGCCTCTCTCACACGGACGAGATTTATCTTAGCTATATATTTTAAACTGTTGCGCGTCCATTTAGCGCACAAGCTCGTTGCTCTTACAACTCTATATGCGTATATCATAAATTATTGCTAATTTATGATATTAATCTTACGTAGGACGTGAAAATTCCATGTTCAAAATTAAAAACAGAAATACTAATATATATTCAAAAATATAAAAGCTGTTAAAAATATATTAAAAATGTATTTTCCAATAATATTGGGTTGGCAACTAAGTAATTGCGGATCTCATTGATAGATAGTGTTAGTTGAATTTTGGATATGTTCACGTATTTCAAATGTCAAACTCATATTGTTGTTTGACAGTTCGTATTCCAATTAACATTCTGTGAAAAAATTTTGTTGATCGGTTGTGTAGTTTTTATTTGGCATCGGTTGAAAAATGGAAAAACAAAACGAACACTTTCGACATATTTTGCTTTTTTACTTCCGCAAAGGAAAATACGTATCGAAAGCTCACAAAAAGTTATGTGCTGTGTATGGTGACGAAGCCTTAAAAGAACGGCAGTGTCAAAATTGGTTTCATCAAAAGAAGGTCATGTTGTCAGTTTGGTGGGATTACAAAGGAATTGTCTACTTTGAGATTTTACCACGCAACCAGACGATCAATTCAGATGTGTACATTGAACAATTAACCAAACTGAACAATGCAATTCGAGAAAAGCGACCAGAATTGATCAACAAAAAAGGCGTCGTCTTCCATCACGACAACGCCAGACCTCACACATCTTTGGCGACCCGCCTAAAATTGAGAGAGCTTGGGTGGGAAATTTTGATACATCCACCGTATAGTCCTGACCTTGCACCATCGGATTACCATTTGTTTCGGATTTTACAAAACTTCTTGAATGGTAAAAATTTCAATAATGATGATGATGTCAAGTCGCACTTAGTTCAGTTTTTTGCCGATAAAAATTTTATGAACGTGGAATTATGATGCTGCCTGAAAGAGGTCATTGATAAAAATGGACAATACATTATTAAATAAAATTATCTTGTTCCATGAAAAAATTGTCTTTTGTTTTGTTAAAAAAAAAACCGCAATTACTTAGTTGCCAACCCAATACACGTTTATTAAAAATAGACATATATGTGCAAAAAAATTTTCGGAAAATGATATAAGTTGTTTGGAGCGTGGTTGAATTATTGCGTGAGATGTACATTTTATAAGGTTCACACATACCTGAAGAAATACAGTCGCGGTGCTGGCGCCGGCCTGACTAATGGCGCTGCACACGTAGTGGCCCTCGTCCTTCCTGACGGCGCCCTTGATAGTCAGACTTCCGTTTTCCGTGACGGTGTAGTGGTTCTGATACGTGTGGCCGGGGAACATTAGCTCCTGGGAGCCCTCCCGGGTCCAAAATATCGACGGCTTTGGCGCGCCGCGCGCCGCGCACGAGAAGGTAACGTCGCTGTTGGAGCTTACCGTCTCGTCCTTGGGGAAGTTGGTGAATACCGGTCTCGCTGTGACAAACGGTCCGTATTCGACACACGTATCCTCACCGTATATTTAGCGATAAAGACGCTCCTTCAACCCTTAACCCGTATAAGCCAATTTTCAAACAGATGAGTGAATCTGCTAGATTCTGTGTACGGGACATCTCGTTGTATGTCATTATTATGAACTTGGGTGAGAATTATTTGAGAGTAGGTAGAAAAAAAATCGACAAGTATCCATTTTAACGATAGAAATATTAAATATCATTTTCTCGTTTTAGTTATTTAGCCTTTGCGTATCAATTGTGGAATTAGATTTTATTTTTTTCAATACTTAAATCCCTCGGCATTGATAAATCGCGTTTCTCACGGAAATAAGAATACGAGTAGACGTGGGATTACAGTTTAAATTACTCGTTCAACTATAGAGAATAAAACTGGAAAAAATGCGCATACGATAATGTTAGCGATTACACATAGCTGTTGAAAATTTAGGCCATTTATCTAAGCGTGAAGTTTGAACTATCTATCGTATCCGCGCCCCTATCTCGCTTGCTTGGAGCGGGTCGACAATACGTTCGTATTTTCCAAGCCACGGGATCCGATTTGCGTCCAAGCGAGGCGCAAAAGTCGACATCCGACAGGATGCATATTCCGGGGCTAATATGCGGCGATAATGCGCGACGTTGCGTCTGTCCTCTGTGCGGCAACAACCCCTTCGCTCGTCACCGACGCGATAATCGTACACCGGGCGCGTAATTAATTTCACGGCAGAGCGGCTCCTTACACAGAGAGAGAAAGAGAGAGGGGGAGAGAAGGGAAGAAGATTACAGTACTCACAGTGCACGGTAAGAGTGGCGCTCGCTGATATCGTGCCAACGCCGTTCTCCGCCTCGCAGATGTACGTCCCCTGATCTTGGGGATTCACCCGCTCGATGTGTAAACTTTTGTCCTCCAGGATATGCGCCCGACCTATCGGCATCTTGCCGTCGCTCCGCCGCCACAGAATCTCCGGTGACGGGTCGCCGCCCACCCTGCAGACGAACTCCGCCGTTTGATCCGCGAGGATCGTCTGGTTCGACGGCGTGGCCACGAAGTACGGCTTCACTGCAAAGACAGGACGAGGATTCGATCGGAAAACCCGGATATAGCCTCCGGCTGTATCCCGAATTACGGCCCGCGGCTTTTCATCGGATTTCGAGCGACTCCGCAATCGCAAACTAGTACGCGAGATTATTATTTATTTAAGAAGATTTAATTACTGGAGCGTATAATCTAGAGTGTCTATCTAATCGACTAGATAATTTAAATAAATACTATATATATAAAATGTTAATTAAAATACTGCAAAATAAGTCCGCGTAAAGATATCAAAATATTTCATTTTTCATTAATTATTTTCAGGAGAGAAGAAAATAAATTGATTCTATTAAAAAGAAAAAAAAACGATTTTTACCGAAATAAACGGTAAATAAAATTACAGAGATATAACAGAGATAATAATAATGATACTTTATCAGTTCATCGGCTAGATATGATTATGAACATTTATATAACAAATAATCAAAAATAAAAACATATACTGCGGACGAAATAAGAGATGCTTTAAATACTAACTTTAATATTTTGACTCAACGCGAGACGGAACAAAATTTATCGGTCAATCAGAATTAGCGCTAAATGTTATGAGAGGTTTGGCCGTGTCTATGTCTATGAACCTATACCTATATCTACTTCTCAGTCTTGATTGTCCGTGCACTTGTATGTGGGAAATGGAAGTTCGTGTTACACGCTTACCATGAACCGTGAGAGTAGCTATCGCGGATCCCTTGGTGCCGACCATGTTTTCGGCGATGCACTGGTACTTGCCCTGATCGGCCGGCCTCACGTCGGATATCATTAGATTACCTCCGTCCACGAGAGTTATCCTGAAATGCCCAATAAACGATTAATCAAGACGCTGAGACGTTCTCTCCGTTCGATAAGAGCGACGACGAAAATTACGACGATTAATTTCCGCCCGAAAAGATGAACGGCATCTTTAAGCACTTAAATATCGATGGGGAGAAGGTGTAATAATAGTCCAGGGCATCCTATTTGTGTATTATCATATATTACATAATATTATTATCTATAATTTTGCAACTAACGCGAAGAAATTAACGCACACGTGAAAGATCGACCTCGCGTGAGCGAGTCTCGAGATAATTTCGAGCATCTCGGACAGCTCATACGTTAGTCGCTCATTCCAAGTCTCGTTGCTCCACATAAGACGAGAGGAACTTTCGGAGATGGTGCGCGTCTCCTTTTCACCAAACCTATATTATTTATGCGAGAGAATAAGGAGCAAAGACGCGTATTCAAGAGACTGCGTACTTGGCATTCCTGACACCCCCGCCGATCCTCTCCTTCGAGGGCTCGTTCTTCTTCCGCGTCGGAGGTCCCAAGATTAAACGGCCGTCTCGTTTGAGGGGTGCACATGCACAATATCGCGCATATGGAGAGTGGTGTTATTCGGCGACGACGCGATCGATCGATAGTTCACTCTCTCTCCCTCTCCTCTCTCTCTCGATTGCGCGCTCTCTAATTTATAGTGTCAATTAATTTTCGCGTCGGTGGTGCTCGATTACCTCCTCCGTTCCCTCTGCTTTGATCCGCTCTCTCTCTCTCTCTCTTTCCTCTTCCCTTCGCGCGACCATTCTTCCATCGCTCTCCATGTCCCGTTTTACCACACGTTCCGCGAGCTGCGACGAGAGAAGGGAGAGGAGAGAGGAGAGAAACGCGGTCTCGGCGTTCCGATACGGCCGGATTTAATTCCTATCGGTTGTCCTAATTTATCGCGGCTTCGGGCTTCCATCGGTAAATCCGACGCGAGGATGGTGGTGGTGGAGAAGTAGGAGGAAGAGGGGGAGGAAATTTCCGCGAGCCGTCGCGACGGAGGAGAGTATCCTATTGATCGAGACGAAGGAGAGGAAAATAGCCGTCGAAACGAACGAACGAGCGAACGAACGAACGAACGAGTGCGCGAAAGTTTCGTTTCGTTTTCGAGAGAGATCTCGCCAAAAAAAAATGTCTCCTTTCTCGCTTTTCGCGTCGGGCTTTCCCCTGCTCCGAAAAGGAAAAAGAGGAAGAAAAAAAATAAAATCGTTTGTCACGTGCTCTTATGTGCCGTGTCCCCTCAGACAGCGTTAAGCCAGCGCGTACAATACGGTGTAAGTGACGGTGTAAATGGAAGTAATTACATAAAACGACGCGATGAACCGTATAAAGATAAATTCTGTACACGAAGAAATAACGGAAATAGAATTTGCGCGCGAAAATATAATAGACGGAATTAATAAATTGCGTATAAATAAATCATTTATTAAATTAATAAATTTATCTCGATACTCGATCCTGTTTTCGCAACATTGCGGATAATATAAATTTCTCTCTTTAGTTCATCGCCATTTTTTATCGCGCATTTAAAAGAACACTTTGATAATAAGAATCTCCTTTTTTAACTCTGATGGAGTTTCGTCGATCGGAGGGAGATCGCGAGGGTTTTACTCTTGAAAAAAAGAGAGGGGTGGAGAAGACGGGATAGGTAGCGCGAGAAAAACTAAGAGGCATTCAGCGCCCCATGAAAGTTTGATCGAGTCGATCCATGGGGATTCGGGGGAGAAAAAATCGCCCGTTTCGAGATACGAATGGCAGACGGAGGAGCGCGAAAGTATGCCGGGTCGTTACAACGAGGTGGCCCGCGCAAGCGTACGTTTAAATGCTCCTGATCCTGGAGGAAGCAGCAGGGGGAGGGACGCCAAGGGGGCCAGGAGGTAAAATTCGTACTCTGTCTGAATTTATGCGTCGATTCCTGCGCCGCCGAGTTGCGAGTCTCCCGAGTCCTCTCTTTCGTTCGGTTACACGCTCTGGATATCGCGATGGGCTCTAGATATCGTAGATATCGATACATAAATGCGAGACGCGGCTATCGATTATGCGCTTTATTACACGACGAATATTACCGTATGATTTATTATTAAAACTGTAAGCCGCAGAGCGGGAAATTTTATTGACACATTGCGTTACGGATTTGTCATCGATTGATGAAAATTTCAGTGAAATTTTAATTAAATAGAGGGATATTATAAAGCGCGATTGAATTTCGTGAATGAAAATAGATGACATTTAATCCGAGCTTATAAATCGATAATACTATTTTAATCTATCGTCTCTTGTTCTGATTAATAATTCTAACTTGACGAGAAATAGCAAACTATAATGGAAGAGCTATAACAGATTTAACATGTAAGCAGATTGATATTTTAATATGCAAGTGTTTAATTAACAAATGTCGTGTAAAATAAACTTAACTGTGCAACTATTTTAAGAACCGAAATAAAATCCCCATTCGCAAAGACATCTTACGCTTGAATCAAGATGAATCGGATACATAAAGGAAAATAAAGAGAAATGCAAGATAACCGACCGTATTCACGTTAGCAGTGGCGTTTGATACGATTTTTTGTCCCGGCGACGTCCCTTTTACCCTCGGCGTCGTTGTTAGAATTAAGTTAATCTAGAGTTCCCGCCCCCCTTCCCTCATCGTGTCTATAAAAGTAGATTCTCCCAACCGTAATCCCGCGAGCGTAAAACTTGCTCTTACTGCCGCGACATTATTACATGAAGACACAGACAGCGCGAAATTCTTGTAGAGTTGCTAGTCGCGGCAGTAAATGCGCGCGTGTATGTATGCGTATGGTGTGTGTATGTGTGTATATACGTACGCATGTGCGTGTGCAACGCTCGCGCGCATGCAATTTAATCGGATACGCGCGGCGAATGTGTTGCACGCGTGCTTTTAAAGGGCCCGCAAATTGCAAACGGAGTATATTTATTATTGTTTCGCCTTCACTCGCGGCCCAAGTGACAAGATCGAATTAATCGCCACGGGGCCGAGTAACGAAGTGCGCGTCAAAACAAGTTATCGCGCTTATACTTTTTCGAGATGGAGCGAATTTATTTATATTTGTTTATATTACAGTTAACGCAATTACATTACGTTTTATATCAGACTTGTTTATTAAACGACACTCGTGCGTAGACACGCTACGTTTGCCTCGTCCGTTCGGCGAGAATGCCATCATCGCGGACAAAGGCTCTCCGCCTTTTTCTCCAAAAAGGTAAAGGGAAAGGTCGCGGCCCCAAAGTCATTTTCACGCGGCAGCTGGGGCCTCGTCGAGTCTTTGACGAAAAGAACGGGCCCCGATGGGCCCGATGGAACCGAAATAGTCGAGATCCCGGCGTGTTTAATCATTTACGCCTTCTCGCCCGTGCAATCTCTTCTTCTCGTTGCGCGTTTTCGGTCGTCGCGTTCGGTATAGGTCGAACGAATTCAAAGGGAGCGCGACCTACGCGCGGCCTCGCACAAAGAAAACTCACCGTTTCGTCGCCTCCAGGTCTATTATGTGACCGTTCCTTTTCCAATGGAGGGTCGGTTCCGGATGGCCGCGAGGCGGTCCACACTCCAGCAAAGCCGTCTCCCCGGCGGCGACCCTCGTGTTTTGCGGTTCCGCGCGAAACTCATCCCGCAGCACTGCAACAGACAAAACCATGTCTATGATGCACCGTTGCATTACGAAATATTGCGTTGCTTGTCTAAGGAGGGGAAGAAAGGACGACAATATTTTTTCGCGCGCGACTAGCGGAAAGAAACCGAGACGTTTGGACGGTTTAAAGAGACTTTTTTAAAGAGGCTACGAAAGCAGGGCATTTATTTCTTTTTATTTATTTTTATCTCTCATTATCGGAATTATTTTATCGAATCGCTGCGATATCGAATTTTGATATCGGCTGAACGCACCGTGGATTCGGAGCTCTCTCTTCAAAGTTTTAATAAGCTTTCATAAAAGTCGTCCGATTTTTCGTTCGTGTATTGCAAGTACGAAACTAGGACAAACTAAAATGAATTTCAAACACCCGTGATGGTTTGAGGATTAAAAAAAAAAAAGACAACTCGTTGAAACCAGCATATCCGGTCACTGTGGCTGGATTTTACATGTGAATGATTCTCTTCCAAACTCGCATAATATATCGACTTTATATATTCGATAATTACTTACATCACGGAAACTACGTTTCGTGAAATACAAGGTTTCTTTAGAATCGCGGACAATATTCAGATAAAGCGAACCAGACAGTTTCCGCTATTTCGAATGGAAAATATTTCCAGAATGCCCGTGCTGCTTTAGAAATTTGTGTATGAAAAGAAGTAGATCTTCTATTCAGTCTTTTGTAAGAATGCAGAGGACATTGAATAAGCGATATATATATATCAATATGAAAATATTTAGAAGTCAGTATTATTCATCTGTTAACAGAGTAGAATTTTAAATCTTTAATCGTCTCTTATAAGATTAAAACTTTTACGTTTGAATTGTAAACGAAATATCACGAGGCTCTTTTCCTGTCTCGCGCGAGACGACAACGAAACAGAGAT
The DNA here is from genome assembly GCF_025532165.1 of Camponotus vicinus. NCBI lineage: Eukaryota > Metazoa > Arthropoda > Insecta > Hymenoptera > Formicidae > Camponotus > Camponotus vicinus. The sequence goes on along the minus strand of NW_028141978.1, from coordinate 11,610,459 downwards.
CCCAATATTTTGCATACCAAAATATTGGGATACATTATCGGATTTCGAGTTGAAATGACTAGGAAAAGTAGCGAAGAACACGTGAAGCCATAGCACCGCGTGCCGAGAGGCTACGAATTGAAATTTGAGACAAACGGGGAGAGTCGTGCCAGCGAGGAGAGAGGAAGGGACGCTTTCATAGGACGGCAAGGGCGGTTTGAAAAACGTGGGTCGCTATCTCGGGTCTCGAACGCCCTAACGATTCCGACGGTGAATCAAATGTAACGCAATTTCTCAGAAAACGAGGGGACGAGGGATAAAGAGGTTGGCACCACCAACCCCCGTCCACATCGTCGGTCTCGAGTCCAGCTTTCAACCCCTTTCTCGCCGTGTCGCACTGGCACTCTGTAAACTTTCCTCGGGGTTGAAGCGGGAGGTCGGGACCTCCTCTTTTCGTTCTCTCGGTCCTCCGTTATGTACTCCCTATACGGTTCCGTATATATACCGAATTTACGTGAATCCCATAGGCTACGTGGCGCGCACGCGACAACGTGAAAAATGAGAATTGCGCCCCCGTGGGCCAGGTATACGTCACGTAAATAGGTACACGGTGCATACGGAATCGGAATCAGGATCAGGATCGGGATCAGGCGCGCTCTTTATAGCCCGCGGTTCTTGGATTATTCGAGAGGGTTCCTACTGTCTCAATCTAAACGGATATAATAACATACCGAAAATAAACGTATATGAAAGTGAAATATGTGAAATATAAAAATATATGATTTTTAGATGGGGTTTTTTTTAAATCAATTATTAGTGATCGCGATATTATATTGTACTGTTTCACTTCTACTATAATTTTGGATGCGATAATCATTATTTTTGATAACTGTTATTTTTATCAAACGAAAAATCATTGCAGCGATATATTAATCGTATTTTACACTTTTATATAATTTTACCGTCTTTTTTTCTGACTCTTCGAAATGGATAAATTAAACGAGGAACAATTATAATGGCCGTAATACGTCTAGCATCCCCGATATGGTATTCTAACGAGTAAATTGAAATTTTGTCGGACTGTTCTAAGTAAATCCAATTTCTGCTTTTTTTTATTGGCGACAGGAATAATACGTATGATCAAAAATATGTACACATATGAAATATAAGAATATGCGATTTTTAGATGATTCTTTTAAAGTCGATTATAGTTACATACATGCGATACTGAATTTATTCTACTCTTGCTACAATTTTGAATATGATCATTGTTTTTCATAATTTTAGAATTGTTATTTCTATCAAACAAAAAATTATCGCAGCGATACATTAACCGTATTTTACACCTGTATATCATTTTACCGTCATTTTTTCTGACTCTTCGAAATGGATAAATTAAACGAGAAACGATTATAATGGCCGTAATACGTCTAGTATCCCCGATATGGTATTCTAACGAGTAGATTGGAACCTTGCCGGGACTGTTCTAATTAAATCCGATTTCTGCTGTTTTTTTTATTGGCGACAGGAATAATACGTATGATCAAAAATATGTACACATGTGAAATATAAGAATATGCGATTTTTAGATGATTCTTTTAAAATCGATTATAGTTACATACATGCGATACTAAATTTATTCTACTCTTGCTACAATTTTAAATATGATAATCATTGTTTTTCATAATTTTAGAATTATTTCTATCAAACGAAAAATTATCGCAGCGATACATTAACCGTATTTTACACTTGTATATAATTTTACCGTTTTTTTTTCTGACTCTTCGAAATGGATAAATTAAACGAGAAACGATTATAATGGCCGTAATACGTCTAGCATCCCCGATATGGTATTCTAACGAGTAGATTGGAACCTTGCCGGGACTGTTCTAATTAAATCCGATTTCTGCTGTTTTTTTTATTGGCGACAGGAATAATACGTATGATCAAAAATATGTACACATGTGAAATATAAGAATATGCGATTTTTAGATGATTCTTTTAAAATCGATTATAGTTACATACATGCGATACTAAATTTATTCTACTCTTGCTACAATTTTAAATATGATAATCATTGTTTTTCATAATTTTAGAATTATTTTTATCAAACGAAAAATTATCGCAGCGATACATTAACCGTATTTTACACTTGTATATAATTTTACCGTTTTTTTTTCTGACTCTTCGAAATGGATAAATTAAACGAGAAACGATTATAATGGCCGTAATACGTCTAGCATCCCCGATATGGTATTCTAACGAGTAGATTGGAACCTTGCCGGGACTGTTCTAATTAAATCCGATTTCTGCTGTTTTTTTTATTGGCGACAGGAATAATACGTATGATCAAAAATATGTACACATGTGAAATATAAGAATATGCGATTTTTAGATGATTCTTTTAAAATCGATTATAGTTACATACATGCGATACTAAATTTATTCTACTCTTGCTACAATTTTAAATATGATAATCATTGTTTTTCATAATTTTAGAATTATTTCTATCAAACGAAAAATTATCGCAGCGATACATTAATCGTATTTTACCTGTATATCATTTTACCGTCATTTTTTCTGACTCTCGGAACTGTTCTAATTAAATCCGATTTCTGCTTTTTTTTTATTGGCGACAGGAATAATACGTATGATCAAAAATATGTACACATGTGAAATATAAGAATATGCGATTTTTAGATGATTCTTTTAAAATCGATTATAGTTACATACATGCGATACTAAATTTATTCTACTCTTGCTACAATTTTAAATATGATAATCATTGTTTTTCATAATTTTAGAATTATTTCTATCAAACAAAAAATTATCGCAGCGATACATTAACCGTATTTTACACCTGTATATCATTTTACCGTCATTTTTTCTGACTCTTCGAAATGGATAAATTAAACGAGAAACGATTATAATGGGCGTAATACGTCTAGCATCCCCGATATGGTATTCTAACGAGTAGATTGGAACCTTGCCGGGACTGTTCTAATTAAATCCGATTTCTGCTGTTTTTTTTATTGGCGACAGGAATAATACGTATGATCAAAAATATGTACACATGTGAAATATAAGAATATGCGATTTTTAGATGATTCTTTTAAAATCGATTATAGTTACATACATGCGATACTAAATTTATTATTCTACTCTTGCTACAATTTTAAATATGATAATCATTGTTTTTCATAATTTTAGAATTATTTCTATCAAACGAAAAATTATCGCAGCGATACATTAACCGTATTTTACACCTGTATATCATTTTACCGTCATTTTTTCTGACTCTTCGAAATGGATAAATTAAACGAGAAACGATTATAATGGGCGTAATACGTCTAGCATCCCCGATATGGTATTCTAACGAGTAGATTGGAACCTTGTCGGGACTGTTCTAATTAAATCCGATTTCTGCTGTTTTTTTTATTGGCGACAGGAATAATACGTATGATCAAAAATATGTACACATGTGAAATATAAGAATATGCGATTTTTAGATGATTCTTTTAAAATCGATTATAGTTACATACATGCGATACTAAATTTATTCTACTCTTGCTACAATTTTAAATATGATAATCATTGTTTTTCATAATTTTAGAATTATTTCTATCAAACGAAAAATTATCGCAGCGATACATTAACCGTATTTTACACCTGTATATCATTTTACCGTCATTTTTTCTGACTCTTCGAAATGGATAAATTAAACGAGAAACGATTATAATGGGCGTAATACGTCTAGCATCCCCGATATGGTATTCTAACGAGTAGATTGGAACCTTGTCGGGACTGTTCTAATTAAATCCGATTTCTGCTGTTTTTTTTATTGGCGACAGGAATAATACGTATGATCAAAAATATGTACACATGTGAAATATAAGAATATGCGATTTTTAGATGATTCTTTTAAAATCGATTATAGTTACATACATGCGATACTAAATTTATTCTACTCTTGCTACAATTTTAAATATGATAATCATTGTTTTTCATAATTTTAGAATTATTTCTATCAAACGAAAAATTATCGCAGCGATACATTAACCGTATTTTACACTTGTATATAATTTTACCGTTTTTTTTTCTGACTCTTCGAAATGGATAAATTAAACGAGAAACGATTATAATGGCCGTAATACGTCTAGCATCCCCGATATGGTATTCTAACGAGTAGATTGGAACCTTGCCGGGACTGTTCTAATTAAATCCGATTTCTGCTGTTTTTTTTATTGGCGACAGGAATAATACGTATGATCAAAAATATGTACACATGTGAAATATAAGAATATGCGATTTTTAGATGATTCTTTTAAAATCGATTATAGTTACATACATGCGATACTAAATTTATTCTACTCTTGCTACAATTTTAAATATGATAATCATTGTTTTTCATAATTTTAGAATTATTTCTATCAAACGAAAAATTATCGCAGCGATACATTAATCGTATTTTACCTGTATATCATTTTACCGTCATTTTTTCTGACTCTCGGAACTGTTCTAATTAAATCCGATTTCTGCTTTTTTTTTATTGGCGACAGGAATAATACGTATGATCAAAAATATGTACACATGTGAAATATAAGAATATGCGATTTTTAGATGATTCTTTTAAAATCGATTATAGTTACATACATGCGATACTAAATTTATTCTACTCTTGCTACAATTTTAAATATGATAATCATTGTTTTTCATAATTTTAGAATTATTTCTATCAAACAAAAAATTATCGCAGCGATACATTAACCGTATTTTACACCTGTATATCATTTTACCGTCATTTTTTCTGACTCTTCGAAATGGATAAATTAAACGAGAAACGATTATAATGGGCGTAATACGTCTAGCATCCCCGATATGGTATTCTAACGAGTAGATTGGAACCTTGCCGGGACTGTTCTAATTAAATCCGATTTCTGCTGTTTTTTTTATTGGCGACAGGAATAATACGTATGATCAAAAATATGTACACATGTGAAATATAAGAATATGCGATTTTTAGATGATTCTTTTAAAATCGATTATAGTTACATACATGCGATACTAAATTTATTATTCTACTCTTGCTACAATTTTAAATATGATAATCATTGTTTTTCATAATTTTAGAATTATTTCTATCAAACGAAAAATTATCGCAGCGATACATTAACCGTATTTTACACCTGTATATCATTTTACCGTCATTTTTTCTGACTCTTCGAAATGGATAAATTAAACGAGAAACGATTATAATGGGCGTAATACGTCTAGCATCCCCGATATGGTATTCTAACGAGTAGATTGGAACCTTGTCGGGACTGTTCTAATTAAATCCGATTTCTGCTGTTTTTTTTATTGGCGACAGGAATAATACGTATGATCAAAAATATGTACACATGTGAAATATAAGAATATGCGATTTTTAGATGATTCTTTTAAAATCGATTATAGTTACATACATGCGATACTAAATTTATTCTACTCTTGCTACAATTTTAAATATGATAATCATTGTTTTTCATAATTTTAGAATTATTTCTATCAAACGAAAAATTATCGCAGCGATACATTAACCGTATTTTACACCTGTATATCATTTTACCGTCATTTTTTCTGACTCTTCGAAATGGATAAATTAAACGAGAAACGATTATAATGGGCGTAATACGTCTAGCATCCCCGATATGGTATTCTAACGAGTAGATTGGAACCTTGTCGGGACTGTTCTAATTAAATCCGATTTCTGCTGTTTTTTTTATTGGCGACAGGAATAATACGTATGATCAAAAATATGTACACATGTGAAATATAAGAATATGCGATTTTTAGATGATTCTTTTAAAATCGATTATAGTTACATACATGCGATACTAAATTTATTCTACTCTTGCTACAATTTTAAATATGATAATCATTGTTTTTCATAATTTTAGAATTATTTCTATCAAACGAAAAATTATCGCAGCGATACATTAACCGTATTTTACACTTGTATATAATTTTACCGTTTTTTTTTCTGACTCTTCGAAATGGATAAATTAAACGAGAAACGATTATAATGGCCGTAATACGTCTAGCATCCCCGATATGGTATTCTAACGAGTAGATTGGAACCTTGCCGGGACTGTTCTAATTAAATCCGATTTCTGCTGTTTTTTTTATTGGCGACAGGAATAATACGTATGATCAAAAATATGTACACATGTGAAATATAAGAATATGCGATTTTTAGATGATTCTTTTAAAATCGATTATAGTTACATACATGCGATACTAAATTTATTCTACTCTTGCTACAATTTTAAATATGATAATCATTGTTTTTCATAATTTTAGAATTATTTCTATCAAACGAAAAATTATCGCAGCGATACATTAATCGTATTTTACCTGTATATCATTTTACCGTCATTTTTTCTGACTCTCGGAACTGTTCTAATTAAATCCGATTTCTGCTTTTTTTTTATTGGCGACAGGAATAATACGTATGATCAAAAATATGTACACATGTGAAATATAAGAATATGCGATTTTTAGATGATTCTTTTAAAATCGATTATAGTTACATACATGCGATACTAAATTTATTCTACTCTTGCTACAATTTTAAATATGATAATCATTGTTTTTCATAATTTTAGAATTATTTCTATCAAACAAAAAATTATCGCAGCGATACATTAACCGTATTTTACACCTGTATATCATTTTACCGTCATTTTTTCTGACTCTTCGAAATGGATAAATTAAACGAGAAACGATTATAATGGGCGTAATACGTCTAGCATCCCCGATATGGTATTCTAACGAGTAGATTGGAACCTTGCCGGGACTGTTCTAATTAAATCCGATTTCTGCTGTTTTTTTTATTGGCGACAGGAATAATACGTATGATCAAAAATATGTACACATGTGAAATATAAGAATATGCGATTTTTAGATGATTCTTTTAAAATCGATTATAGTTACATACATGCGATACTAAATTTATTATTCTACTCTTGCTACAATTTTAAATATGATAATCATTGTTTTTCATAATTTTAGAATTATTTCTATCAAACGAAAAATTATCGCAGCGATACATTAACCGTATTTTACACCTGTATATCATTTTACCGTCATTTTTTCTGACTCTTCGAAATGGATAAATTAAACGAGAAACGATTATAATGGGCGTAATACGTCTAGCATCCCCGATATGGTATTCTAACGAGTAGATTGGAACCTTGTCGGGACTGTTCTAATTAAATCCGATTTCTGCTGTTTTTTTTATTGGCGACAGGAATAATACGTATGATCAAAAATATGTACACATGTGAAATATAAGAATATGCGATTTTTAGATGATTCTTTTAAAATCGATTATAGTTACATACATGCGATACTAAATTTATTCTACTCTTGCTACAATTTTAAATATGATAATCATTGTTTTTCATAATTTTAGAATTATTTCTATCAAACGAAAAATTATCGCAGCGATACATTAACCGTATTTTACACCTGTATATCATTTTACCGTCATTTTTTCTGACTCTTCGAAATGGATAAATTAAACGAGAAACGATTATAATGGGCGTAATACGTCTAGCATCCCCGATATGGTATTCTAACGAGTAGATTGGAACCTTGTCGGGACTGTTCTAATTAAATCCGATTTCTGCTGTTTTTTTTATTGGCGACAGGAATAATACGTATGATCAAAAATATGTACACATGTGAAATATAAGAATATGCGATTTTTAGATGATTCTTTTAAAATCGATTATAGTTACATACATGCGATACTAAATTTATTCTACTCTTGCTACAATTTTAAATATGATAATCATTGTTTTTCATAATTTTAGAATTATTTCTATCAAACGAAAAATTATCGCAGCGATACATTAACCGTATTTTACACTTGTATATAATTTTACCGTTTTTTTTTCTGACTCTTCGAAATGGATAAATTAAACGAGAAACGATTATAATGGCCGTAATACGTCTAGCATCCCCGATATGGTATTCTAACGAGTAGATTGGAACCTTGCCGGGACTGTTCTAATTAAATCCGATTTCTGCTGTTTTTTTTATTGGCGACAGGAATAATACGTATGATCAAAAATATGTACACATGTGAAATATAAGAATATGCGATTTTTAGATGATTCTTTTAAAATCGATTATAGTTACATACATGCGATACTAAATTTATTCTACTCTTGCTACAATTTTAAATATGATAATCATTGTTTTTCATAATTTTAGAATTATTTCTATCAAACAAAAAATTATCGCAGCGATACATTAACCGTATTTTACACCTGTATATCATTTTACCGTCATTTTTTCTGACTCTTCGAAATGGATAAATTAAACGAGAAACGATTATAATGGGCGTAATACGTCTAGCATCCCCGATATGGTATTCTAACGAGTAGATTGGAACCTTGCCGGGACTGTTCTAATTAAATCCGATTTCTGCTGTTTTTTTTATTGGCGACAGGAATAATACGTATGATCAAAAATATGTACACATGTGAAATATAAGAATATGCGATTTTTAGATGATTCTTTTAAAATCGATTATAGTTACATACATGCGATACTAAATTTATTATTCTACTCTTGCTACAATTTTAAATATGATAATCATTGTTTTTCATAATTTTAGAATTATTTCTATCAAACGAAAAATTATCGCAGCGATACATTAACCGTATTTTACACCTGTATATCATTTTACCGTCATTTTTTCTGACTCTTCGAAATGGATAAATTAAACGAGAAACGATTATAATGGGCGTAATACGTCTAGCATCCCCGATATGGTATTCTAACGAGTAGATTGGAACCTTGTCGGGACTGTTCTAATTAAATCCGATTTCTGCTGTTTTTTTTATTGGCGACAGGAATAATACGTATGATCAAAAATATGTACACATGTGAAATATAAGAATATGCGATTTTTAGATGATTCTTTTAAAATCGATTATAGTTACATACATGCGATACTAAATTTATTCTACTCTTGCTACAATTTTAAATATGATAATCATTGTTTTTCATAATTTTAGAATTATTTCTATCAAACGAAAAATTATCGCAGCGATACATTAACCGTATTTTACACTTGTATATAATTTTACCGTTTTTTTTTCTGACTCTTCGAAATGGATAAATTAAACGAGAAACGATTATAATGGCCGTAATACGTCTAGCATCCCCGATATGGTATTCTAACGAGTAGATTGGAACCTTGCCGGGACTGTTCTAATTAAATCCGATTTCTGCTGTTTTTTTTATTGGCGACAGGAATAATACGTATGATCAAAAATATGTACACATGTGAAATATAAGAATATGCGATTTTTAGATGATTCTTTTAAAATCGATTATAGTTACATACATGCGATACTAAATTTATTCTACTCTTGCTACAATTTTAAATATGATAATCATTGTTTTTCATAATTTTAGAATTATTTCTATCAAACGAAAAATTATCGCAGCGATACATTAATCGTATTTTACCTGTATATCATTTTACCGTCATTTTTTCTGACTCTCGGAACTGTTCTAATTAAATCCGATTTCTGCTTTTTTTTTATTGGCGACAGGAATAATACGTATGATCAAAAATATGTACACATGTGAAATATAAGAATATGCGATTTTTAGATGATTCTTTTAAAATCGATTATAGTTACATACATGCGATACTAAATTTATTCTACTCTTGCTACAATTTTAAATATGATAATCATTGTTTTTCATAATTTTAGAATTATTTCTATCAAACAAAAAATTATCGCAGCGATACATTAACCGTATTTTACACCTGTATATCATTTTACCGTCATTTTTTCTGACTCTTCGAAATGGATAAATTAAACGAGAAACGATTATAATGGGCGTAATACGTCTAGCATCCCCGATATGGTATTCTAACGAGTAGATTGGAACCTTGCCGGGACTGTTCTAATTAAATCCGATTTCTGCTGTTTTTTTTATTGGCGACAGGAATAATACGTATGATCAAAAATATGTACACATGTGAAATATAAGAATATGCGATTTTTAGATGATTCTTTTAAAATCGATTATAGTTACATACATGCGATACTAAATTTATTATTCTACTCTTGCTACAATTTTAAATATGATAATCATTGTTTTTCATAATTTTAGAATTATTTCTATCAAACGAAAAATTATCGCAGCGATACATTAACCGTATTTTACACCTGTATATCATTTTACCGTCATTTTTTCTGACTCTTCGAAATGGATAAATTAAACGAGAAACGATTATAATGGGCGTAATACGTCTAGCATCCCCGATATGGTATTCTAACGAGTAGATTGGAACCTTGTCGGGACTGTTCTAATTAAATCCGATTTCTGCTGTTTTTTTTATTGGCGACAGGAATAATACGTATGATCAAAAATATGTACACATGTGAAATATAAGAATATGCGATTTTTAGATGATTCTTTTAAAATCGATTATAGTTACATACATGCGATACTAAATTTATTCTACTCTTGCTACAATTTTAAATATGATAATCATTGTTTTTCATAATTTTAGAATTATTTCTATCAAACGAAAAATTATCGCAGCGATACATTAACCGTATTTTACACTTGTATATAATTTTACCGTTTTTTTTTCTGACTCTTCGAAATGGATAAATTAAACGAGAAACGATTATAATGGCCGTAATACGTCTAGCATCCCCGATATGGTATTCTAACGAGTAGATTGGAACCTTGCCGGGACTGTTCTAATTAAATCCGATTTCTGCTTTTTTTTTTATCGGCGACAGCGCATTTATCGTCGGTTGGGCGGCGCGCGCTCGTGGAGAATGAAAATCTCAATCCCGTGTCGCGGATCTCGTTTACATTTACACGGGAGCGCGAGACTCGAATCGATAATGTGACACGAGTCCTTCGAGCGGGTCCGCGGCCGCGGTCGCGACATTACACGTCGGGCGTATCGGCGAGATCCACGCGCTAAAATTAGATAGCTGCGCAGAAATTATCCGGTCGTAGGTAGGTATGTACTAGGCAGTATCCGCGTATAGGCCACGCATTTACATAGGAATGGCGCGGCGTTAAGGAGCACCTTATTTATGCCGCGGGCGCGCGCTCTCCGTCACGCGATCCTATTTCGAGGCGCGTTTCTCGAGAGCCTCGAGACACCCGTCTTTGCGTGGCTCCTCTTCGGTCCCGAACGTCGAGCATTGTCGCGGATCGACCGGCGATTTCTCTCCCTCGTCGCTGCCAGCGAGAGATCGATCGATACCTCATCGCGCCACTCCCGGGAAAGCGTCCCGCCGAATCCCGCCGAGTGTGTTTTCTGTGCCAACGACCGCGCATAATCGATACTTCGCCAGTTCGCGAGCCGAAAAAAGAAGAAAGAAAAAAAAAAGAGAGAGAGACCGGGGATGGGAAAAAGAGAGAAATCATTTTATCGCTCGGCGTCGCGGAAGCGCCGTTCCTACAATCGGCATGGACACCCACGACCATATATCCCGGCGTCGCGGATCGTTAGCCGTCGTAAACCACACGTACGATGTGCGCCGTTGTGTACTCGTTATACGCACGTGCACGCCCGGTGGTAGACGGATACACACGCGCGAGTTGACGCGCATCGCCACTTCCCATTCGAATGTGCTGTTAATTTGGTATTGTAGGCGATCGCGGCTAATGGTTTCCAGCTGGGGACCGAGTATCGACTAAATTTCGATGACGTCGTATTATCATCGCGCTGAATGCGCGTTAATGAAGCGTGCATCCAATTGTGACGAATGTCTAACGACCGGGCCCAATTACCGCGATAAGAAAGCCCGGCGTCGACGCGAGCAAAATGGCCAGATGCGTCACTTTCGCCGGTAAGTTTGGACGAGGCGAAACTTTGAGAGAGGGTCATTGGTCAGGAAGAAACGCGTCGCAAAACAAGGGCGCGTCTACGACGGCCAAACTTTGGCGCTATTAATGTCGCCGAGACGTATACCTACTACGGAATGTGTTCCTAAACGTACACGGGCTCTCTTTCCGGAAGATCAACGATCCTTTTCCGGGTTAGGTATGTACCTTGTTTAAACTTTCACGAATTGTAGAGTTGGGATTTTATCTCGATACACAAATGTCAGGATATTAATTCCAACATTTATTTTCATTCAAAACTTTACTGCAATAAAAATATATTAAAAGTAAACATTTAAAAAAATCAATTTCCGACGTTTCGAAGAATTTAAGTTTGGTTTGGAAAAATAAGTGTGGGAAATTCTATAGAATTCGATTTGTAATGTATTCTATACTTTTTTGAAATTCTCCAATTTCTTTACATTTTTAAAATTCAAAGTATACTTTAAGGGGATGCCGGAGTCCTGTTTTACTGATAAAATGTCATATTTCATTTTTATCCGAAATCATTTTATTAATTGCACAGAATAATAAATGCTCCTCTACGATTAAAGTACATACAGAAACAAAGCGGGAACCTCCTGATCTTATATTAAAAATTAAGAAAAAATCGAAAAATTACAGTTTTTTACCGGCTTCTGGGGTCAAATCGTAACAATATTTGCTTTGTATGTACAAAATAAGATAGGTTCCCGCTAGAGATTGTATAAAGGAATATAAATGAACTTTTAGAAATGAGTTTAGAAACCTAATGAAAAAGATTTCGGTAAATAAACTGAAATCTTTTTCATTAGGTTTCTAAACTCACATTTCTAAAAGTTCATTTATATTCCTTTATACAATCTCTAGCGGGAACCTATCTTATTTTGTGCATACAAACGGCAAAACTTTTATATTAAGCAAATATTGTTATGACCTTTTTACTTTTCAATTTTTTTTTTATTTTTAATATAAAATCAGGAGGTTCCCGCATTGTTTCTGTATGTACTTTAATCGTGGAGGAGCATTTATTTTGTGCAATTAGTAAAAAGATTTCGGACAAAAATGAAATATAACATTGTATCAGTAAAACAGGACTCCGGCATCCCCTTAACAACTACCTGTAATGATAAATTTCGGAGCGGCTCGTCTCTTACGCGACTGGCGGCGCAATTGACGCGAGATATGCGTCACTGTTGGCGATATCGGCGATTGCACTAATCAACGTCCGTCACGTCGCTTTCGGTCCCACGTTCGCAGGATAATTCCAGCCGGGCAATTACTTAGTTGGCCATTGGTCGACGTGAGTGAGCGAGCGCCCGAACGGACGTCGTCGCTCGATTTATTCTCTCTCATCTTCCCGCTTTCTCTCCGTCTCTCTCCTATAATCGGGCCCGAATAGCCGGCTCGAGATATCGCGCTGGCTAAATAGCACCTAAAGCTCCCCGCTTTTCGTTCAAGTCTTCGGAGCACGATGATTTCCGCCCGTCGCCGGTGAGAGGCGGTTGCGTTTCCGCGTGCTTTCTCCGCCGCGAGCGAGGGCGGAAGTTAAAGACGCTAGTTGCCGGCAGTTGGCGGCGAGTGAGTTGCTCCGGCGAAATCTAATCCAAGTTTACGTGCTTCCAGTCCAATTAGGTACAAGTAGGTACCGTAGGAGCTGGCGCGTCGTCGTCTTGGGACGCGATGCACGTTTCCGTAATAACGACGTTTACGCGACTGGGGAAAACTGCGCGCGCGAGCGTGCGAGCTTAGCTAGTATAAGCGCGATAGCTTATCCCCGGGGACGAGGATTCGGCGCTTTAAAGCTCGTAAAGCTCGATAGTAATCGGCCTCTCTTATTTCGTTGAACTTGAGAGTCCCGTCTGACTTTCCCGATTCCCCTCTCCCCTCGCACCCTTTTAATTTTCGAGCGCGCGAGACGCTATTACGCTCGTTATGTAGTGCGCGTCGCATCAGCTGGGCGTAACGAGGCTCATCGTTTCTCAGTGAAAAGTTATCAACGGCTCTAATGACGAATCCGCTGGAACCGCGCGGTACCTTCGACGCCGGGTCCTTCTCGAAGAACGCTGCAAAGTACGGATACTCGAATCGTTTCCTCGGCGAATTTTTTTACAACGGAAGATTATGCTCCAAAGTACTTTCCGCCAACTTTCGTTAGATTAAAATCTGTTTAAAGTTGAAGGCATCTCTCTCGTCTTTTAAATATTTCACGTAAAAAACGTTAATATAATAGTCATTTTTTTACTTTATTCGCTATTTCGCTAAATATGTAATGATAAAATACTTTTACCGAGCTTGCTGAAAACGTTGATAAATGAGTCCGTAAAAAAGCTCTTTATGATACATTCCTCCAAAGTTGCCTTCTCGAAAAAACGATACACTAGAAAAAACGAGTCGTCGCCGTTACTCTTTGCCACTTCAACTTGTCGCTTTATTACTCTCTCTTTCTCTCTCTCTTTCTCCCTTCCCTCCCACACCTCCCGCTGTCCCGTCGTTTCTTAACTACTCGTCCAAAGGGATAAGCGGTCGAGCTTTATCCTCCGCGGTAATGAGACAGCGGGCGGTACTTGGGCGCTCTCGCAACGAAAGGGAAAGAGACGGGAAAGGGGGGAGGAGAGGAAGCGGTAGTGCGTAGGCAAACGACCTCCAATTAACAGATGTTGGATTTAGAGCGAAAGAATTGAAGGGTCCTTCCTTCCCTTCTATGCCCCCGTTGTTCTACGTGTACTATGGACCAACTAATGAGAGTGCACCGTGCACTTTTTTCCCTTCTTTTTGCGAGCAAACACGTGCGCACGCGCTCGCGGCATACGGGGTGCGAGCGAAATTCAGCGGCGTGAAGAATGGAGAAAGTTTTCGCGAGATTGCGAGCGGGGGGAGGGGGGGGTGATTATCTCTCGCAACGTCAACGGAATAATCGGCGAGCGCACGAACATCTCGCAAGGTGACTCCCTGTCGGAGAGTATACCCGCGATGCAAATTTTATGCAAACATGTGTATAATAATCGTGCACTGAGAAAAAAATCTGGTTGCATTAATTAGAATTCTGGTAGATTCAACCAGTATGTCTGTTGGAAAATGGACGAACCAGAATTCTTGTAGGAATTACCAGATGATTCTGATTAATTTCTTCCTGTTAAATTTACCAAATTTTCTGGTTAATAATACTAAACTCACCAGCACCAAGTCGTCTAAAATTTTTGCCATCTAATTTCAAAAGTCTGTTTAATATTCTGAATTCCAACAAGATTATTGAATAAATTCAATTCAGATTATTGAATAAATTATTTTAAATTCAATTTGTTAGAAATTAAACTGATAAAACAGTGATGCAGCTCAAACACATACAATCAGAGAGCTAGCGCCCTCTTTCTGGCACTACTGCTCGTAAGAGAAAAAAAATATACCTTGGATTTAATGTTAATACTAGTTCTTTATATATATTTCATGGCAAATATTGAATACGAGTTAAGTTAAAAGTGGCTCGCCGCCTAACGGCAAGCAAAGAAGTTAATGTAACAAGATATTTTATAGATTCAACCAGAAAATATTAACCAGATCCTTATAGTAAAATCTATTAAACGTTCTAGTTATAAAAAATCAAGTCTTATCATGATAACTAGAAATTCTTGTTTGATTTAACCAAAATGCCTTCAATCAAATACGTCTTGTTGGTACAATCAAACGATTTTTCTCAGTGTGGTCATTTATATTAACGATTAATAAATTATATAACAATTATATAAGTTAAAGAATGTTACGTTACATGTGCGCCAATTATCAATATCTATCGTTCCCGAAAAAAATTTGTACTGATAAATCTCGATGTTGAAGGATTTGAGAGGAAATATTTGCAAAGTCATGTTTATGCAAATTTCTCTCTATTTTTTTTCGTGTTTCCCGCGCTGCGAGTTTCTTGCAAAGTTTCGTCGCGACACGTTTTACTCGACACCCTATACGTATACGTAACGACGACGAGGAGGAGACACGAGCGAGTAGCTAGACGTCCAGGCATGTACGAGCGTAACCATCTGCGCACGACAAGGGGTCGGGGAAGACACGGAGGAGCGCAACCCTCGACGATGCGGACCGAGAACCATCTAGGAACGCTTGTACTCCCTTGCTTGCTAGAATGCACGGCACTTGACCAGTTTGGAGGATCGAAAGGGAGAATCGCGGAGAAGGATGGAGAGAGAGACGGAGAGAGGTCGGATATCGCTCAGCCGCGTAGCAAATGACGAGAATGTACCTACGAGAGAGTAAATCGGGATTCAATAGAGGATTCCCGTTACTGGTCGATCAATTTTTTCCTTTCATCGATAGACAAAGAACGAGTAACTAAAAAGATTGTTCTAGTGCGCGTGTGCGTTTACCTTTCTCGAGATTTTATTATACTTAATTATTTTTCCTTCATGCACTTTTTAATCTCCTCGTGTTATTTGACTCAACTTTCTTAAATAGGCCTTTTTATGGTAATACAGGCCAGATAAGAAAGTAAAATGTAGCGCTGGAGACATTTTAAATAAAGCTTTCTGCGCAGCACACACACACACACACACGCACACACACAATGGCCTTGTTATTATAAAAAGATGGCGAGTGTAAATCCTGTTTAAGTTCTCGATTAACGTAAAATTACGCACAACTTTTAATTCCGGCCGATCGTGCGCGCACGCCCCTCGCGAATCAACGTCAACGCGTCACACACGCCCATCGCGATGAAAGGGTTAATCGCTCACAAGTCGTAACATTTTGGCCCGCTTAGAGATGTATGTTTAGGGCCGGTAGCGTGCCGTTGATACAACAACCGGTGGCTTATTCCATATCGATCACGGTATCGTGTTCCTTCATTTCTCAACCACGATAAAGAATCGCGGCTGCATTTTCACGCAAGCGCTCCGAGTAAAATGATATGCGGCTATCGCGTTATCCAGCCGAGCAGAAACGAACTCTCCGGGTCCGATTCTTAACCCTTTCCGGGTCGGCGGTTTCAATTTACGTCACCTACATTGTATCTTCTACCGGAATCGACGTTTAACTGCAGAGCTCAGAGGAGGGGAAATCTGCAAATAACGATCTCTCTTTCTTTCTCATGCACACACACACACACCCAGACGCACGCACACATCTGCTCGGCCGCGTTTTCGCTGGAATCAAACGGAGAAAAAAATATTTCGGTACACTTTGCACGATCGATTCAATCGGAGATCAAATCCGCCAATTAGCGGAGAAATGGCGCTCGCTTGCCGTCAGAGATTTGCGCAACGTTTGTTTAAAATCATTAGTGGTCCTCCTGCCGAGAGAATGGTCCAGACTCGTATAAAACCCATCGTTAATGGTTAGAGAAGGATCTGCGACTAACACGGATCGCACCGACTATGCCATTCAGGTCCAATCCCCGGTCTTTATTTAACCGAAGTATTCGCTCGGGGGATTTGGTTCTCGACGAATGGGGTTAATTGAAAAATCCGCCCGTGCGTGCTCTCTCTCTCTCTCTCTCTCCTTCTTCAAGTGTTATATAAGTGTGAGATTTTTACGTTTCTTTTCGAGAAAAGCTTCTTCTCCTTCTTCTCGAGTATATATCCTCGCGATTCTCGTTCGTATATATCATTCAAGTTTCGAGAGAGCGTCTTTGAATAAAGCCCGCGGCCGAAATATTAAGCCGGTAAAATGCTGTAAATTCCTTGCAACTGCAAAAGCATCGCGGGGATTTAAAAATTTAAGTCGCGCATTAAAAAATTTTAGAGCAACGACAGAGTAAAAAGTAAGCTTTATTTAATAACTCGAGAGAGCAAGAGCGTGCTCCGGTAGGAGAAATTACGTTAAAGCGCATTTCTCAGTCTTTCGCACAGCGGCCGTCATTACGACGGAGCGTAGTTATTGTAAACGAAGTTACTCTGTAGGGAAGCTGGGCGAGATGAAAAATTTCCCGGGATGACCGACACACTCTTGCGAGAGATGAGAGCAACGTACGAGCAGCGCGCGTAACGTCGTCTATTTCTTACGCGAATCATCGTCGTTACTTACGCGTCGCGGAAAAAGCTTTTTCGGCTACATGCACGCATGCACACACACATGTGTAAAAGCGCATACCGCGCCTCGTCTCGTAAATTTCCTCTACGCGACCGCCGCTACCGCGCCCGAAGAATAGCTCGCTTTGAATGCTCGCGTAAACGATATTTATCGTTGGACGATGTTGGCCGCAACAATCGAGTGAGCGGCCTCTCATATTTGTTTATACGCATTCGAGAGAGAACCGACAAGATATACTCGGCCTCGTGTTTTATCCATTAGGCGCTGCGGTAGCGGCGTCTGGCAGTCGTGAAAATAATCCAGATGCGGAATAAAATGACTCTGTTGGGGCTGCGCGAAAAAGATACGGACCTCGCTAAACCGCGATTGAGAAAGGAAAATGTTTTTTTTTATTCCCGTCTATCTGTATTTATACATCCTGTTGGAAGATACTACTCCCGGTGATTCGCGTTATTCGACGGTTCTTCGATAAATCCGGAATATAATAAAAGTCGAGACTTTGGAAATAACGATCTTATTCTCGACTCTCGATGACCGTCTTTTCGAAAATTCCCTCCTCGATTTAAACTGTCATTTAAGGGAAGCGAGACGAAGAACGGGGCGAGTAGAACGGACGTATCGAATCGACGCATTTATAGAACAATTTAATTCAATTGATACGCTTCCGGAATAGACACTCTGAGGCGGGCAGAGATTAAAGAGCGGTATACCTACGTATCGTACAACGCGCTATATATGTACGTCGCGTCGAGAGACCTATTCATATACGATGCAGCGGCGGCGTCGCTGCCTCGCGAGAGAGAAGGAATCGAGAAACGCCGCTTCGCCCGCTTCCACCGACGTGTATCGGCACCCACCAACACCGTGGTCGGGACGCGCATTCCATCCGGGGCTCCCGAGCATAATACGAGTGTATATACGAGGCCGCGAACGCGTTACACACGCGCTACCGAGCGAGCGAGAGTACGAGGCCGCTCTCGAGAGCGCGCGTACCCATATTCGATATAATTAAAGTGCATAAATAAGCACAATGGTACAAGGAGGCTGCGGCAGGCAGGACCGGCGCGGCGCGGCCTGCCTATTCGCCGCCGAAGGTAGGCGAGCGAGAAAGGTAAGAGAGTATTCAATGCAAATGCCCGCGGAGAGTTTCTTCTCCCGGTCGGCACGACCGCGTGCTGCGTGCGCGCTCCTCTCCTCCCTCGTCTCACCGCTCCGCGATGCAGCCATCTCTCGCTCGCCGCTACCACACGTACATGCACATGTGTATATACACAGGCCCGTATACGGGCCGCATGATACGCTCGATCGAGGAGGAGGCCCCTGGAGGCGAGAGCGCGCCTGCCTACCTGCACGCGCGTTATAAGCCGACTCTCCACCGGAAGGCTATCGAATCTGGATTTATCTTCCTCCTCGACTTATAGCAGCGCGCCCGTTCGCCATCCGTTGGGTCATTATCTGCCGCGCGTTTCGCCGCGGGCGCGGGGGGCGCGGGGCCGCGCGCGGCTTTGCATTTTCAACGTGTCGGTTAGGTCGGTTAGGTTGGAGTACGCGAGCGGCTCGCGGGGATTCCGGGATGTACGTCAGGACCAAGGATCATCGGCCCGACGCCGCCGCCCGAGGTCCGTGTCCATCTCTCCTTCTCTCTCCTCCCTCTCTTTTGAACATGACACGCCGTCGCGTTATATACAGGGTGTCACAGATGGCCAGATATTTCGTTCCTTTCGATCTCGCATTCCAACACGATCGCTCCAAATGTGATATTCTCTCTGCAAATTTTATACGAAACGTATGTGGATCTTTCAAAAAGTGTACACGTGCTAAAGTGTACACATGTATGTATATCACTGAGAAAAAATCTGGTTGCATTAATTAGAATTCTGGTAGATTCAACCAGTATGTCTGTTGGAAAATGGATGAACCAGAATTCTTGTAGGAATTACCAAATGAATCTGATTAATTTCTTCCTGTTAAATTTACCAAATTTTCTGGTTAATAATACTAAACTCACCAGCACCAAGTCGTCTAAAATTTTTTCCATCTAATCTCAAAAGTCTGTTTAAATATTCTGAATTCCAACAAGATTATTGGATAAATTCGATCCAGATTATTGAATAAAATTTATTTTAAATTCAATTTGTTAGAAATTAAACTGATAAACAGTGATGCAGCTCAAACACATACAATCAGAGAGCTAGCGTCCTCTTTCTGGCACTACTGCTCGTAAGAGAAAAAAAATATACTTTGGATTTAATGTTAATTCTTGTTTGATTTAACCAAAATGTCTTCAATCATATACGTCTTGTTGGTACAATCAAACTATTTTTCTCAGTGTATATATATATATATATATATATTTTTTAATATAGATTTTAACAATGTGCGGTGCCAACTTTTTGTTACAGATTGAATTCTTAGAGCCTACAATTGCAATATATTATTATATTAAAATATATTGATAAATTATATTAAAAATAAATATTGATAAATTATATTAAAATATATTGCAATTTATATTAAATTTAAATTAAAATTTTTTCAAACAAAGCCACACATACAGTTGAAAGATCCTTACATCCTCAAATTTCCTTAAAACAGCAGAAAAATTGCTTTGATTGATTACCCTTTCGCTGTTATCTAGAAACGTTTTATCTCAACAAGAAATATTGAAGAAAAATTCCCCCATATTTTAAATAATTTTTCCCTTTTCTTTCCCATCAGTTGAAATGTTTAATAACGCGCGATAAAAATTCGATGCTATTTTCAAAGTGTATTGTATTCTTGATAACTACCATTAACTTAAAAGCCTAGGGCCGCAGAGTGGGTGTTCGCCACGTTAGGTTACGTGTTCGCTTAAATGGAGACATTTTTTAAACGGTCATCGGGCCGTCGTCGTCCAGCGTTGGCGTTTCCAGCGCAGAGCCTTATAAGTCGCCCCATTGGTCGCGTTACGCGAGGATTAAAATCGCGCGACGAGCGGGTAGTAAATCTGGTCGGCCAACAATGTGATTAAAAGACAGATAACCGATACCTGTGTGCGCTCGCGCTCGCGTTTATCGCGAGATACGTGAAAAATTATTTTCCCGGATGTGCCGGGGGAAAAATGCGTTTTCCGCTGTTGCGAGATGGACGGGAAATTGTATCGCGTGTTGTTTTGGTTCGCGGATTCGGCACGCTCGGCTTTTTACACGGACCGTCTCGTATTTACGCGACGCGACCAGAGTACCAGGATTGTCAATACCGCGGACGCAATACCGCGTTTGCCCAAGCTACCCGAAATGTTTTCCATCCGGATTTAAAAATGGTATAATATTGGCGAATACAATTTCCGATGCTACGGGGGTTTCGACAAAAATGTATCTTAGGTCGTTACATTTTCGCGCGTCCGTAAACTTTGCTTTATTCATTGAATTATCACGCGTGAAAAGCGTACCGCGCGATAGTTGCCCCCGATTATCGCTCCTGATCCTATCGAATAATTTACCGAGTAATTTCTCGAGAGAATTTCTCGCGATGCACCGAATAAATCGTTACGTTTAAAAGTTAAATATCCGGTTATCGACCTCCCGCGAATGAACTTTCCGCTTTTACCGAAACAGGATGAGCCACCATGGTACATGGATTTCTTCTCGGGATTAGAGTCGCCGTTCTTTTCGGAGCCAGGAACTCGGACGACGATAAGTTTCACGTAAATGGGCTTTCGCTCGAGGATGTTATATCGAAAAGCGCGCAATTATAGCCGACCCATTTTCCCAGAAGACAATAACGCGAGCGGGAAAACGCGACTGGAATCTAGCCAAATCCTCGCGAGCGGAGTTTCTATTCCTACCGCGCGGATCGCTCCGTTAAAGTCGGCTTAAGTTGAGCAAGGTCGCGCAAATTTATCGCCATTCGCGGCGACGTCGCGGCGGCTGGGCCGCGCCGGGAATGCAGTTCCGTAAAAGAGCGCGTACGGCTTTATTTTTTCGACGCGATCCTACGTGACACGAGTCCGGACTCTAGCCGCTCTCTCGACGGCATTTGACGGGAAACGCGCTGACCCTCCCCCTCCCCCCTCGCCGTCAGAGTTCACGTTCGGATCGAACCGTACTACTATATTACTTTTCCAACGGTTCTTTCGCGAAAAAAAAGTAGAATTTGCAAGTTCGCACGAGCCTTACGTTTCCTATTATCATTTTCATTATTTCCAAGTACCCATAAATAACGGTTCTCTCGGGCCGCTCTCGTGGATTAAACGCTTAAATCGAAAATTATGGCAGGTGAAAAACATTTGCGCGTCTGCGGCAATTAAACACGGTAAATATTATCATCGCCAGCGTTTCTTTTCGCGTTACTTTTCGGGATTCGTCCTTCGCCATTCGTATTATCGCTCGCTCCTTTCGAGATAAAAGGAGGCGAGTATGAGAATTGAAGTATTCGGATGAAACGCGTATTGAAAGGCGATGTTTTCCATCGTGTATACGGTGTTCCAGGTTCACCGCACTTCCCTTTATCTCTCGGGATACCGCGGCTCTCGCGGTTAGTAATAAAACGCTTTGTGCGTGGTTCCGCGTTATCTCGCTCTCTCGTATTTATGCCGTTATTATCGCGGCGCGAGATAAAGCGTGATGAGGCGAAACGCATCTGACGTACGTTAATAATGTCAGTCTGAATCACCCTCTGGTCCCCCTCGATCGTTGTTACTTCGCGTGTATTATGCTCGTCGCTCGCCATTTAAAACGCAATTTCTCAGAGATCAGCTCAACCGTCGTTAATAGGTCACAGCTTGTTTGACGATGGATTCGACAAAGCCGAACAAAACCCTTTATTCATTCGCCTAACGGAGAGATTCCGTCCTTAAAGGACGTCGAAAAGTCTTTGAAGTAACTTTTCACGTCTCCCTCGCATTCGTCGAATGTCGTTCGTCGTTTTTCGAAAATAATGGTCAATCGGTATCTCGCGAGAAACACCGGGAGATTCTTCTCCGGGACGCAAGAAGCAACTCGGTACGCGAAGAGATACTTAAAAGTACGCGACTCAATTCGCGACGCTCTCTTTATCGCAACAAACTCCGACGTAACAATTCCCGTGTGCTGCCGCCAAGATTTCCCGACGATTCTACCGCGTTAAAACTCGTCGGCAAGTTGGCAAAAAGCGATTCCGAGCGAGTGCGCTCGAGGGGGTTAATCGATCGCGCTTTTCACACCCGGGAGATGATACGCGCGGAGAGAAGTCAAGAGTGCGGATAGTTGCCCGCTTGTTTGACGATAATGAAAACTTTCTCCCGTCTGCGCGGAGGCCAGCCGCCCCGGCTGGCTGGGATTTAGAAATAGCCCCGCCATTCGGACGGTCGGCTTTGGAGTGGACTTTTCATCAGCGTGACGCGCGATTGTCCCCGTCCGGTCATTTATTTAATCTTCCCCGGTAATCGAGGCGTGCGAGTATTGTTTTATTGGAGTGCATACCGCGGCTCGATGAAGTGCGTTATCATCGTACGGGAGAGCGCCGAGTATAATGGCGCGCCATTACTTAACGCCATTTCGGCGCGGTTGCACAAACACACGCGCACGCACGCACGTACGATCGTAACGACCACCATCTTATTATTGCTCTATTAATATGCGCTATTGTTTTATTCATCGTCCTATTTGTTTGTATATTTGGATTAAAAAACAACGTCCCGCGAGCACCGTAGTTCACGTGTGAATTTATATAATTAAGGGGTTATACCTAGTCAGCAAGTCGAAAAAAACGTATCTTTGGGGAATTTAAGAAAAAAACTGTTAGGTATTTTTATTTTATCGATTCTTTATCATAATATATATCTGTCAAAGAAGTTTTCATAATTTTTTCAATTAAAAATATCGAGAAATGTAGGCACAGTAGCTATTTTCCAGAGACATCTTTTTTCGGAGGCGCTTGGCGGTGAGCAAGATTGCTCGGAGCTGGATCATCTGAAATAAAAAATTCAAAAGGATTTAGCTTTCGTATGAATTGATCTAGTCGGTGAACGAAGGATTTTACAAAAAATTGATTTTTGACAATGTGACAGATGTTTGACGCAAAAATACGAATTTTTCGTGTTAAAACTTTTCGTTCTTTTGTTAATAAAAAAAAAGGTTTCATCAAAATTAAAATTCCTTTGTTCACCGACTAGATCAATTCATACGAAAGCTAAATCCTTTTTTATTTCAGATGATCCAGCTCCGAGCAATCTTGTTCACCGCCAAGCGCCTCCGAAAAAAGATGTCTCTGGAAAATAGCTATTGTGCCTACATTTCTCGATATTTTTAATTGAAAAAATTATGAAAACTGATAGATATATATTATGATAAAGAATCGATGAAATAAAAATACCTAACAGTTTTTTTTAAATTCCCCAAAAATACGTTTTTTTCGACTTGCTGACTAGGTATAACCCCTTAAATCTGTCGATTTCCTGCGACGACAAAGCTCGGAGAAGAAAGAGAAAGAGAGAGGGAGAGAGAATTTTCCCTCGGAAATTAAAACAAGGTAGATAGAATGTTTCGAAAACATGAAATTCGTTTGGAGACAGAGCTTTTATTTTCATCCATCTTACGGTTCTCTCGCGAAAATATAATACACAACGAAATAGATCGAGTTAGTTTCGCGGGGTTGTTTTTCGATCCACCCTTTTTCGCTCATCCCCGAAATCCGCTCTAGGGCACGCGGTTAAAAAACACGTCGTCTCGCGTCGTATCTTATTTTCACGCTACTCCAACGCGGGGCGTGTCCGAGGCTCGTGAAAATCCGACAGGATGACGTCGCGAGTCGGACGTGCGTATCCACGTTGGTCGGTCGACGTCAACGTCGCGCGGCAAAAATTGTGGCGCGAACATAAACACGCGGCGATCCGCGTCTCGGCTCTTCGTAAAGGGCCCGTCGCCGCCGCCGATGGGGGCAGATGCCGGGGTTCGTTTACGTTTCGGTATCCTGTCGACGGAAATAGAGCTGCCGCGCGCGGCAGAGCTCTCCTCTCCTTCCCTTTCCCCCCTTTTTTTATTTTCGTTCGCGCACCTCGATACGAGCGTTTCTCCCCCTTCAAAAAGTTCTTCTCTCTCCCGACCGCACAATTCTTTTTACGAGTAGAGACTAAACACAGTTGTACGAGACTAATGCATCGGGACGCCTGTGCGCCCCGTAAAGGACGACCGCGGCGTCGGGGGATCAGCGGGGGCGAGAAGGAAGAAACGCGTTGACGAGGACAAAAAATAGATGCACTCGGTCGTTTCGGCTCCACGCTTCGCGCGCGCGCACGTCGACGTTCGTAATAAAACGTCGCATTTGCGCGCGAGAAGAACGTTACGGAATTTCGTCTCTGCTTCGCCGAAAAGTATGCATGCGCTCCGGGACGTGCACCGTATCCTCGCGCGGCAATATTCGCGAGAGAAATATACACGACAGGTCCTCCCCTCTCTCTCTCTCTCTCTCGCGCGCTCTTTCTCTCCGCAGGAAAATAGCGAGCTTTTATTCCCGAATAACTTTGACGGCGCGCGAATTTTTCCTCGCCGCGAAAATTTCATCGTTACGAAATGACGCAAAAAATACATCTCGTCGTTATAGCGCTACGTATGATTGATAGATATATATTGACATTTTTTTTATCAATATATATAAAATCATATGTTATTTTATATCTAGACAGAGTTGTAACTCGATGCTATGTATCGATAATAAAAACGTGCACCGCTCGGGATGAAACAATGCATCGGTATTTTGTATCGATGTAAAAAATTGTATATGCATCTTAAAATAAATAGAACTAGAAAACAACTCTTTGTAACGTAAACTTTGTGTAACGTAAACTGCATAACATGAACATAAACTATATGAAAATTTCGGATACGCGCGCTCTAAAAGTCACATAGTCAAAATATAGTAAAATCAAAAAAGGGCCAAAGCTTGAAGATAATTTACGGCTAAAGAAGGGAGATTAAAAAGCTGAAAGCCGGGAATGTGAAATGTGATACTGCGTGCCTCACGAAACTCGGGGGATACCCATAAAAATCGCCACGAAACCAATGTTTATAACCTTCCATAAGAAGACCTTCCGCGAGAAGACCAATCTAAGAAACCTTATTTTTCTCTTCGAAAAAAAAAAAAAATTAAAAAAAAATAAAAAAAAAACCCGATTTACGATCGCGGTAAAAGTGCGATTAGCAAAAAGTGTGTATTTTTCAGTATAAAAAAATGTAAGACTGCAAACTTTACAGAGATGACCCGAAAAGAACAGATATGGTTTCCGGATCGAACTTTGCCCGGAATACGCAAAATTCACCTCACGGTCCGAGAATGAAAATGGCAATCTCCGAGTGCCGGAGATGCCGTGCTCGTCGCCGGACGTAGCCTCTCCTCTCGCTAGCTTTTTGGTAAACGGCGCGACAACGGGCTCTATCTCTCTCTCTCTCTCTTGCTCGGCCATCGGAGCGAGCGAGAAGCGAACAAGCGCGTTCTGCCTCGGCCACCGATCCGGTATGCCCACGGATTTGATATAAATAGCAGCACGACGTGCCCGCGCGCGGTTCTCATCCGCCCGGGCCCCCGGGGGCCCCACGCCGCCGCCTCGACGTCGGCTAATAGACAACGATAGCCCTTCTTCCGAGAGACAGCTGTTCTCTCTCTCCCTCGGACGCGACTCGAAAGAGAGAGAGAGAGACAAGGAGAGTGCTCGCGTATGCAAGAGAGAATATCCGCAGAGAGCGTTTCTCCGCGTCGTGTGATCTCGACACAGCACGACGACGACGACGATGAGTGTCTTCTAATTTCGTGCGGAGAACGCCGAGAGAGAGAACGCGAACAGCTGTCTCGCGATCAAACTGTCGTCCGGCACTTTATCTCCGGGCTGCTTTACTCGAGGCTCGCATGCACCCCCCTTTAGTTCGTGCCAAATCGCTCGTCGTTATCGGGTCTTTGGACGATTTGATCACCGATTCGCGAGATCGTGCGGAGTTTGCACCATTTTATCCGCGTGAGATTATAAATTGTGTTCCGATAAAAATCGGGAATACTTGAAACTATTGACAAATCGGTTTAGCCGCTACTACGACGTAAATGTGCATTACTATAAACCGCTTACTATACCGTTAAGGATTAAGCGCAAGACTGTTGTTGTACGGTGCATAAGCGAAATCTGAATTTAATATTCCCCTGGCTTAATGAAGTCGTATGTAGCGAGGTATCCCCGACGCGATTCCGGCTAAAATTCTATCTAAAGAACGTACCATTTCCGCGCCGGTCGGTTTAGTAAATCTCCATTTGACGAGAACTCCTATTTGGTATGAAAATAAATCGATGTTGTAAATCTCGTAGCCAGATTTAGTGCGAAATTTGGGATAATCTGGTGAGCGTACGACCCGCCTATATAGATCGCGCGTTCTAATAAATCACCAGATTTTATCTCGTACTTCAACATTTTATTTTACCGAAATTATTCAGTTCCCGATATACAGGGTAGGCCATTTTAATCTACGCACTGAAATATCTCAAAATCCATAAGTTTAAGACAAAAATGTTTCAGACAAAAGTTGTATGGTTTCGAGGGAGCCATAAGAGGGTACCATTGGTTTGACCTTGAAGAGTTATTTGAAGGTCACATGAAGATCGCCTTCAATTTCTTAAATGGAACACTATATTTTTTATTACTTATTCTTGTAGCTTATCTCGAGAGCTTTCCAAAACACTATAATAAAGTATTTCTACATTGAGTACTTTTCGAGTTATGAGGCTTGAAATAATTTCTTAATTTTACATAAACCATAAAATATCTAGTAAAATATTCATTTTTCGATTATCTTAACTTAATTCTTTTATGTACAAAATAATGAGAGGAATCAATTGGTGTAAAGAAAACACATAGTTATTTTTAAGAAAAAATATGTAATTGTTAATTGCAAATTACATATTTTTTCTTCGAAACAACTATGTGTTTCTCTTATGGCCCCCTCGAAACCATACAACTTTTGTCTGAAACATTTTTGTCTTAAACTTATGGAGATTTTGAGATATTTCAGTGCGTAGATTAAAATGGCCTACCCTGTATATGCATTCATGGGGAGGGAGAGATTCTATAGAAAATATTTTATTAGAAAAAATTTCCATCGTGTGTTACTCCGCGAACGTGAAAATAATTGATTCGAGATTATCGATATGAAAAACTTGGCGGTATATGATTTGTAATTTTAAATATTCATTTGCGGCTATCGATACGAAAAACTTGGCATTGTACGCGTTTCTTATAATTTTAATATAGTTAAAATTAATTGGCATTCCCCTCGAAACGCGTTATCTCTTTACATTTATAACCGTATACGCAATAACCTTTTAATTTCCCATGCGAGTCGCCTCTCTAATTAACTCCGCCGTAAAATTTTAGCCGAGGCAAAATTCGACCGACTCCAAAATTCCATCCGGGAGTTTCGGCTGGAAATTTAGGTGCGCGCAGATACGAGCAAATACGAGAGAATGTCTCTTCAAAAAGTGATTCCGCGGTGGCTCGATTTAGCGGAAGAGAATCTAATCTTCTCGGGCCTCGTAAAATCGGGATTTCACTGGCGCAATTTACAAACTCAAAAGCCCCGGGATCGAAGTTTTCTCTCCGCCTCCCTCTCCCTCTCTGTCTTGATGAGCACAGGTTCGTGTATAACGCCTGGCGTGCTCGTTACCGGTACAGGTTCCTGACTTATTAGTTCGCTCGCGGGTTCCGCTTTGCGCGCAGAAAACACGCAACCGCGCGGTGGACCATATGGCACATCGCTCGTTTCTCACGTCTCTCTCCTTATCGCTGTCTCTCCAGAGTCGTTACTCTTCCCGCGCCACCATCCCTCACCGACGGCTGCAATGATTATTTCACCATTCCTCTCGGAGGCGAGCGCGAGGGCGATCGGAGAGTGACCCCTCGTATGCGGCGCGAGTGATGAAAGAGGCTCGAGAACGCGAAAAGAACACATTTGGAAGATTAGAGGACGTTTAATCGCGGGCTCCCGAAGAAATTGAGCACTTAAATATAATCGTAGAAATTTCCACTCCGCTAATAATAGACGAGAGGAACGATGATTCCTTATGATTACATCTCTTAATTTTAATTACAAGTTGAGGATATTTCTGATGGCACGTCTCGCGCAAAGCGCGCGTCCTCTCGTCGCGCGAGAGATTTAATCTCACTTGCAACTCTCGAAATTCCAGTGCAACATTCAATCTTAAACATACTTAAATGATTCAAGCGAGCACCTCGACGGAATTCAAGACTACTTGTCTCGAGCGAGAGGAGGGAAGCAGGAAGGGAGCGCGAGGGCACGAGGGCGAGTGCCGATTTTTATCGAGGTAGTCAGACTGCTTTTGAAAACGGGGAGAAAAAAAGGAGGGAAAAAGAAGGGAAATAATTGAAAGACCTCGGGCCGCGATCGACGCGAATAAAGCGGCCGAGCCGCGAGCGCGCAAGCTCTCGGAAGAAATGCGTCGGCTAATCAGTCTTCTAGATCTCGATAGTTTTCTCCGGGGCCGCGAGTCTCTCTCTCGCTCCCTCTCTCTTCCCGTTCACCTCTCTCGCTCTCCTATCTAGATTCACCGGGCGGCGGCCACCGGCGAGAAATATACCGGCACGCGGCCGGTATCTCGAATCTCTCGGCGTTTATTCGTTTATCGGTACTATTCGGCCGACTCGCAATATTCCGCCTCGATGTTACGTAGACTCGCATGAAAGGAAGCGGCAATTTGTATCTGCAACTCCACCTCCGGCTTCCTCGCCCGCTCGAATGCCGACGCCTTCGGAAAACTGACGTGCCGAGGCACTCGCGGAGATAACTGACGGAAGTTGTGAATGAGACGATTATCGTATCCATATGACTGGTGGGCACGGTTATTCATATCGATACGCCCAAACCTACGCGTAGCGTGTTGGAATTTCGAAGAAAACGAGTCCTGGACGAAGGATATTCTAGCGAGTCGAATTTGAGAAATGTTTAAATGGGCGGCTCGTTATAATTAATCAAACACAAATGTTAAACATTGCAAATACCGTGTGATTAGTAATGATTAAAATTTTTTCGAGCGAAAAATAAAAAAAAATAAATTTGACTCAAAGTTTTCATCGAACACGCAATATATATTCGCTATATATAATATAAATACAGTATCTCGCACCCGATGCGCTGTACACACACTGCATAAATTAACGAAGGTAGAAGCGAGCTGGGCAAATTTACACAGCCATGTAGAATATTTGTCCATACGTGAAAGCTTTCACTGGAATAACTTTTTAGACCGCGACGAAAAGGGAGAAAAAAAAAGGGGGAAAAAATACACGTGCCCCACGTACGAAATATCCCGCACGACGGACAATGGTTAATGCGTACACGGAATTCCTTCGAGTGGAACAAGAATTATCCCTTTACTAATATCTCCGAGAATGGAGAGGAGAGCCGAGGAAGGAGAAGGAACGAGAGGCGAAGCGGAGGCATCGAAATGAAGAATCCGGCTGGAGCAGGCTAAGCGCGCGCGCGCGCGAGATCAAGAAACTCTGTTTTCAACATCAATTTACGCCCACGCTCTCTAGATGCGCGCGAGCGCGCGGTAGATTAAGTTAGGGATATTAAGAAAGGCGACGCGACCGCATATTCGCCGAATTGTAATTCGACCCTTGCATCTTCCCCCTTGCCGGCGTCTCTTTTCTCGCCCCTTCGGGAGACTCTTGGTGTTCCTTCCGCGAAACGCCCCTTGTGCCGAAGCTACTTCACGCTCCTGTGGGAATTACCCAGAGGCCGAAAGTAAAGGAGAGAAAGAGAGACAGAGAAAGAATGTGTGTGTGTGTGTGTGTGTGTGCGTTGTCGAGAAAATATCTTTTTCCCCCCCGAAACGCTTTCCGCCGGTGCCATTCCGCGGAATGAGAGAGAGAGAATGGGAGAGGCGGGTGTGGAATGGCGGAGGGAAAAACGAAGTAGCTGAAGTTTATTGATGGAGGCCGTGGGTAGCCCCACAGGACGGGGAGGAATCCCCGTCGGAGGGATCGAAGGGATAGGAAGGGAAGGAGAGAAGATGGGATCTCTCCGGCTTTTCCGTTCTCCGTCTCTCTCGCCCGGATCTTTTCATCCCCCGTTTCCTGGCGCCGCACGCGCTCGGGGTTAGTATCGTTTCGCCGTGTCTTGCGGAAACGCGGCGGGAAACTCGCTCCCGGTCTCGAATCGATCGATTATCCGAAGAAGCTGTTGTTACGATTACGCGTTCTCTATTCTCTCTCTCTCTCTCTCTCTCCGTCTCTCTTTCTCTCCCTCGTGGCACGCCAGGTTTCGTAGTCGGGTCAGCACGCGATAACGTTGCCGGGACGAGAATCCACTGGGCAAGACCGGTTCGGGCAGAAACAAACGACTACCGTAAACTCCCCCTCTGTGCATCTATCTCCCTCTTTCCATTTCTCTCTCTCTTTCTCTCTATGCCGACTCTTGTCGGAGAATAGCAGGTACGAGAGCCTAGCAGCGGGGCAACACGGACTTCCTATTATGAGATACGATCGACCCACGCTACGCGATCGCGCCGGCGATGGATTGATTTCTGTCGTGTCGCCATTAACGCACGTTTTTCCCCGCATCGCGCTTCGGTCCCGCGTACTCTACGTGTTTAATGTTAAACGCCGCTCCAGCCGATTGTCGGCCCGCGTTGACATTTA
Organism: Camponotus vicinus; assembly: GCF_025532165.1. Classification (NCBI taxonomy): domain Eukaryota; kingdom Metazoa; phylum Arthropoda; class Insecta; order Hymenoptera; family Formicidae; genus Camponotus; species Camponotus vicinus. The sequence continues at coordinate 11,578,889 of NW_028141978.1, read as the reverse complement.
CCCGATTCTCGTATTAGCCAAATAAAAGAGAAAATTGTACGTTCGCATCTACCGAATCTGTAGTCTGATTATTATCACGCGTCGCGCGATATGAATTGTGTGTGAAATAGATGAAAATAAAAAAAATAAATAAATAAAATTTCCTTAAATACTAAATATGCTGCGAAATTGATGAGATGAAGATAGACACATTTTTTTAAATCTATATAAATTTGATGTACATAATTATCAATTTTACAAATAATAATTTAAACACAATTTTTTAGAATAAAATTTTAGACGTGTAAACTTTTTGCATTTATATTCTTTGTTTTTTTCGTCAAAACATGAAAATAGATACGTCCGCTTGAAATATTCGACCGATTACTAGATTCAAACCTTCAATTTTCTAGACCCGTAATATAAATGATTACTGTCATCTTCAATTAGTGCTAAAAGTTAACACGGGACATCTTCGTCCGTGCGTGATCGCGTATAAATACGCCCGTCTGTAGAATATAAACATCCATCGCGTGATCGATAAACGGTCGCTGATGTTCGTTTCACGCCTCACAGAAAGAGACCAGACCCAACCAGACGTGTATGTCTCTCTGCGTGACGCGTATCTGTAACTCCTCGTCGTCGTCCTCGTCGTCGTCGTCGACCAGACGCACTCGTGATTACGTCAGATGTATCGCGCGCCTCCCAGTCATCACGTAGGATAACTGCCTCATCAAGGATTCCACGAAGACCCGTCAACGGGATCTCGCACGTTACGGAAAGTTTCAAGGTGAACGCCAGACGCGGCACCGTATTTCTCACTTTGCCGCCAAACACCAAACACGGCTCACTCTCGACATATGCTCGTTAATCCGTGAGAATTCACGGATACGCAGTCAGTCCTGTGTCAGCCCTGCATCTTCTACCGTCTTTACTTATATTTCCAATTCTCCGAAACTAATGCTACTTTCGAGAATAAAGATATGCCTATTTCCCATTTAATTGGAATAACGGTGGGATTTTTTTGTAATACGACCATTTACAGGAGCCATAAATATTAAATTATGTATGCACACATCTCCGCCATCCCTCGGCAAAAGTATTCTCTTTGTCGCTGTTGGTTTCAAGAGTGCAGTTTATCTTATCCAACTGCCTGTAATGTCTCTAACGTGTAATTTTACGTAGAATTTTATCGCGACGCAACTTCTGCGGCAATGGCCAAGGTATCATCGTCGTCCGAGGTTGAATTATCAAGATGATGAAGATTGCATTGTTGAATGGCAACGCACGCGGGATGATGAGGCACAGACAGACGCGTTTCAGCGTCGATTAACGGTGTGTGAGACTGGTTAACTCAATTTTCCTCTCTCGGCGTGCACATTACAGGAGGGTACAATTCCGCGAGAGGAAAAGAGAGAGAGGGAGAAACGCAGCGGCGGCAAATTACTGACCCAAGATCGCTTAATTCACGCTCACGTCGCCGCAACACACGGCCCACGTGTGTCGTGGAAGACGAGGACCCGAGAACAATGCATCGGTCTGTGTTTCATGCGCGATGACGTTCACATACGGAGGTGGCTTTTCGCGTCGACGGTTGTTACCTCGGGAACAGCGTAATGTGCAGTGTAACGAATGACTGTGCTGGTTCGCGCGCAAATACGAGAAAAAAAACTGTATTTGCAGTTTTCGAAAACTAGGGCGCATTTTTGCATCTTTCATTTTTAACATCGCAAATATTTTGCTATCAATTATTCGGGGTATCATGTAGAAAAATACGTAAATTTCATGTTTTTCGCATCAATTCTGATTGAATAAATTACGACAAATTGAACTAAATATTATTAATAGTACAACGTTGAATTTAAAGTTTTAATAAGTCAAGAAAAAAAAAACAGAAAGAGAGATGTGATACACGAAGTGAAATATATTAAACTTTTGATCATATATCATAAATATGAAACTGGAAAAACTGAAATAAATTTTAAAAGCCGAGAGAAAAAAGAGGAGACGCACGACCGACAGTTTCAAGATATTTTTATTGATTTTATTTTGATTCAGCTTCGTTTTCCGTTCCTCCGTATATATATGTAGAATTATAAATATATGATGTCAATGTAAAATAAGTAATACAAGTAGCCTCCCTTTTCTGCATAAAATTATTGACCGGCGTACCTCTAAGAACGCAGCTGTCTCGTAGCCGATCTTGTAGTTACCAGGCCAGTGAACAAGCAATTGGCACCCGAGCTGAAACCCGATGGGAATGGAGTCCTTTACGCGTCGAATTCCCGGAATAGTATAGGGTGCATTAGGTAGTGTCGAGTATTGCACAGTCCCACTTGAGACTACATATCGCCATTTCTTGATTGATCTAATTTCAATTTAATCTAAACATCATTTCGATCGTGAAACTGTCGTCGCTTTCTCGCTGTACGCGTTGAGCTCGTTCGCCTTTGTCTAATCAATCGAATAAATATTCCTCGAATCGTCTCAAAAAAAAGGGGAAAAAAAATTATTGGCTGCTAATCTTCCAATGTCGAGACGCAGCTGTCTCTTTTTTAGTCTTGCTTCAGATATCAGACGACAAAAAGAATCGACAGACTCAAACGACAGATCTGAGACCTTTTGTACGTTAGATTCCCGGGACAGTGTACGTGGACGATATCTGGTTTGCGGGGTCCAAGGGTGCCAACGCATCGCAAGACCACTCGATCACTCAATTAAGCCACGGTGTTGGTAGGCGTGGCCCTCCGACGCATTCGTGCACATATATCACCGACGAACACACAGAGGACGAGACACACTCGGCGAGGATGCAACGCATACGTGGTATAGGCGACGAGCCCTTGTACAGGGTGTCCCGGACTTACTCGACGCCAGCCCTTGTAAACAAAAATTTTCGAGTCGCTTTTTCTATCACGAAAATATCAAAAATCAAATTCCCAAATTATAACTATTGAAAAGTAATTAAAAATAATTAGAAGAGCACGGCTCTTTGAAGAGGCGCCAATAGACATAAATTTGTCTTTTATTTTAAATGGATTAAAAAAAATTAATTTACAATTTTAAAGATCCGATATCAAGATGCTTAATCAACGCTGCATTTATCAACTTGCGACAGTGTTCGAGCGACTCTTGGAAAATACAGATGTGAAAGGTAGATTCGGGGACACCCCGTAGAGTGCACACGCTCCCACCGGCTGGACCCCCTTCTGCCAGTTATCCCCCCTCGAAACAGCGCGCGGACGTACCGACATTCTGGATCACCGACAGCCGATGGCTCCGCGCGCCATGAATTTAGCTAGGCCGTCCGATTAATTAACTCGTCCTATACGCATTAGCTCGTAAAGAACCGCCGCCGCTGTTCGGAGGGGGGTAAACATTTTTCTGAACACCGCCGTACCGTGAATTTACGCGCGCGTGCACGCGCCCGGCGTCGTCTCTGCCCCTCTCCTCGCGCGTAGTATATTTCGCGAACACCGAAATGCGCTTACACGGCAGTTTGTTTGTCGCGCGATTTAAGGGTGGGCGAGCGCGCGTGGTCTCTCGCGATTATTTCATACATCCTGCGAGAATGTACGGACTCGCCATGCTAAAACTGCTCGAATACACTCGTGCCTCGATATTACCAAGGGACAAGGAGGGTGGCGGTGCTCTCGCAATTCGACAACGATATTTTTTTTGCGCGCGGTATATTTATGTCTCCGTTATACCCCTATACACTTTCATCGGAATCTCCCCCTTTGCTCCGCTCTCCGGTAATCCCTGGTCAGCGGGCAGGCTATTCATGCTTAAACAGAATGTACGGCGTGGGTTCAAGGTTATTCACTAGTATAATGTATAAATGAGTGATTGAATGGTCATGGATGTCAATGGCTTAATAGCAGAGTTGGGAACGTTACTCGTTACACTGAAAAAAAGGCTTAGTTATAATAATCCAAACTTGATAAATGTTACCCACCGCTGTGGTGAAATAGTTTCAACTAAACGTATAGGTGATTAAGACGAAATTATTTAATTATTTTTAATATTTAGTGAACTCAATTAAACGTAAAATATTTATAACTATTTTTGGAAAATGTTTATAACTATTACTAAATATTTTGTTATTATTATCATACTTGATGATAAAAACTAAATATTTCAAAAAATGCATTACTAAATGCATCTCATAGATTTACCCAGAATTCTTTTTTCAGTGTACTAATTTTGAAAAGTAACTCGTTATCGTTACCGTTACTAAGAAAGTAACGATTCGTTACTTTTTCGTTACTTTTTATAATACAAAAATTAAATTAATTTATTTTAAAATATAATTATTATTTTATAGTATTTATTATATAGTTGATTTTAAAATATAATTATTACTTTTATATATTCGATAATTATAAATTATTCCATCATTGATGTTCTTCATATTCAATTTTTCATTTATTGTAATTTAGAAATTTTAGATTTATGAATACAGAGAAAAACATCATGCATGTATATAATTTTCCAAAATATTTGCAAACTGTTTTGTAATAGGAATAGATTTTTCAATCACTAAGGGGATACTATCCAGGATTACAAAATTAAAGTAACGATAAAAGTAACGGTTAAATTCGTTACCGTTACTGTAAAAATGTAACGACGTTACCGTTACCGTTACAAACAGAAAAAACTAACGATCGTTACCGAAAAAAAGTAACAGTAACGGTAACGGACGTTACAAGTAACGCGTTACTTCCCAACTCTGCTTAATAGTATAAGACGTATTTGATGTCTGTTCAATTGAAAGCGTTACCGATCATGGGAGAGAGGAAAATCATTTAAACACTTAAAAAGCGAGGTAATAATTTTTCTTAATAAATAGATGAAAATGACATAATTGGAGGTATGAAAAATGAAGTAATAATAGAGAGGTGCTCTCGAGTAAAGAGTAATAAAGTCTCGATGATTACCAGAAAATTGAAATTTTGCGGCAGCTCATATTCCGCGGAATTCACGATCGATCTAATGAAAAATGCAGTATTCGATATCGATACAATGGCGACAGGAAGCGTCGCACGTGCGGCCGATGCTCTCTCGTTCGATCGGACGAATGTTCTCACCGAGTCGGGGGAGGGGGAGGAGGAGTCGGGGGAGCGTAACCTACCGGTCATAAAATTAAATGGCACGCGGAAAACGGGAGAGAACGACGTAGCGTTACGATGTAAAACCGCTTCCTTTCCGCCGCCGGAGTCAATCGGACAATCGCGGAGTTGAAATCGCGATCGATATTTTCCGGCCGGACGACTCCGACTTCCTTCCCTCTTCGGCGTATAAATTCTACTTCCGGAGAGAAGAAGCGCGGGAGCGGTCCAACCCTCCCTCTCTCTCTCCCCTCCCCCCTTTCCGTTCCCCCTGGGAGGGCGGTTCGACGCGTCGGCTTATCGAGTTTCCGCCGTCGTTTAAATCCGTGGAAAAGGGTCTAGCTATCTATTCCAGGACGCGAATGAGACTTCTGTCTTCGGTTCGCGCGAACCGATACGAGTGACAAATGCGATCCCGATCCTACACACGTCTTTCCTCCCCCTCCCCCCTCTCCCACTCTTTCCTTCTGCCCGGCCCTTTTCGCGTCCTCTCTCAATCTACAATACGAACATTCCGAATAAGATTCCCATGGAAGGGGTGTGCGGTAAATTTGGACAATTCCGACGTTCCCGATGGTTTTACGCGCTTTTCAAACTACCATGTTCGTGAAAGGCAAATCGCGTCGCGTTCCGTTCGGAGCCGCGATCGTGCGCGGTCTTTTGTCGAGTTACGATCGAATTTCGTACCGCCTCCTAAAAAGTATCACTCCGGGATTCTCTCCTTCTCTCTCGGGATGGTAATAATATCTATTACCGGTCCCGTGCGCGCAGGCTGCCTAGACGAGACACTTGTGTGACAACAACGATCACGCGAGAGATCTAATGGACGTCAAGTTTACGGCGGCTTCGTTATACATAATAACGAGCACGACGACGATGATGACGGTGATAACATTCTTAATCCTTGGAGCGCGCGGGTTCTTTGAGGCCCCGCGGTATTCACTTACTTTCATGCTCATATCGGCTACGATCACATTTTCTCTCTCGTGTATCACTATTATCGTCAGACTAATCTGTTTTTTAGTATAAAAATTAAATTTTTCCGTGACATACAATTTAATTTTTAAACTTGCCATCTTTTCAACATGCATAATTTTTTACTGTAAAATTGAAGGAACTAAAGGAACTTTTTAAAGACTGATCTCGAATGAGAAATGATTAAAGATAAAGGGAAATAAGTGGACGAAAGAAAACGCGCTGCTGCAACTCTGAAGGATTTTCAAGGCGGCTCTTGGGTGATCCGTGAAACTTTTTAGCGTCGCGTCGATGACAGTTAACGACGACGGACGGGCGCGGCAGCTGTTCGGCGATACTCGGGACGTTTCTTCATCGCTGAGAGCGGCGTTCCCTCTTGGAGCATCCAGAGAGATGCGCGAGAGAGTTTAGGCGAGTATTCAGTACATCGTGCATCGTGTATCTCGCTCCATTTGCACGGTTGCTCGCGGGCATCGATTATTTAGCAATCACGGTGTTCCGCATCGTGCGCGGCCACTCTTGCCTCTCCGCCGTCCCCTTTTCACCTTTTCTCTCTCCGGTAATGGCTCCGCGGCTCCTCGTTGTCTTTTTCCCTGCCTGTCCCCCTGCCCCCTCCCCTCTCTCTTTCCCTATCTATCCGTCTATCTCTTATTCATTCTCTTCCTCTCGTTTTGGCCCGAAGCTGCCGCGCCGGTCGACGACGCGTAGTCTGCAGGAATTTTTCGCCCAGCAGCGTGCATATCGTTACGGAATAATGCAACGGTAAGCGCCCCGGATAATGACACGCGTGTGTATGTGTGTACCGGTCGCTCATTCCCTCGCCTCGATATAAAAAGTCGAAGATTCTATCTTTCGCCGGCGGTGAGCCTGGTGGTACGATTGGCTCGCGAGCGCGATTCGTCGTCGACGAAAAATCGCGACCGCGACGAAACGAAATGGAGACACGATGCTGCCGATACTGGCGATCATTTGGCAATTCGCCAAATTCGGTAAGCGTACGCGGTAATCGCGCTATACCGAGCAATTGTACTTTCTCGAAAAGTACGAGATTTCAGGGATTTTAAGCGGCCGTTTAGCGAAACGAGCCATCATTCGCTCGTGATGTCGTCGTTTTAACGGTCGTCCCCTGGACGAGAGGCACGATACTATGATTTTACGACGCGACACTGCGCGACTCGTAAAATCGCGCCGTTTCCCAGCGGCCGGCTGGTGCACGAATCTTATCGCTGCGGATCTGTAATTGAAGGGGACAACGGCCGCGATGTAAAATTGAGATGTACGTTTGCATAGAAGGGCGCTACTAAAATATAGCCAATGTCTGATTTACGCAATGTATTTTTTACGCGCGTGTTTAAAAATACGCGATGTAACGACAAATCCGTGCTGTTCGGAATTGTTATTCCGCGAAAAGCCAGCTCGGAGAGCGCTCCGCTAAATGCGATGGTTCTACCATTTAAACTCGCCGATAAAACGTACGATCGAATCGATATCTTGAAAAGTAAACAATTTCCCGAACGTTAAAATATGCATTACCATCCTCCCGTTACATTAAGAGAGTCTCGTCTCTTTGTTTTCGTTCGCGAGCGAATGAAAAGCGTCAAATTTCATATGACGTTTCGCTGCAGAACCATTATCGTAATGCGAAAATAATAGACGTAAACGAAACCAACGGGTTTCAATATAAGCGTAACACTAATCATTTATTAGAGCGCATTATTCAACGTAATAACAATGTCGTTATCTCGATGTAAAGTCTCTGACACTGACATTACATCCGATAAATCTGACGTTCGCAATTTTTTTTCTCCGCGATACCCTTTCGTTCCCGTCGTGATTAATCCTTTGAGTGCCGGCCTCTGCCGTCATTCTCCCCCGTGCGAAAAATACCAGGCGTGTTTTGTCAGCGAGCACTTTAAGCATAAACATCCGAGCTTCTTTTCAGCGCTTCGGGGCTATAAAGTAACATCGTGTACTACGTGACCGAAGGAACAGCGTCGCGCTGTCAACGCTCTGCGACTCTGGTATTTTCCGCAACAATCTCGGAGCACTCGGAGAATCGATCGGTGAAACTGCAAAAACGTCGCCGATGAAACCCGTTTGAAACAACATCCCGACGTGGATCGCGGCGTCAAAGATCACGCTTCCCCGGACAAAACGACACGGTCGTCGTCGTCCCGATATTCCGATAGTCGGGGACGGCAATTAGTCCGCCTCGTATCAGCGTAGAATTCGCCCGGACCCTCCCCCGCCCTCCTCCCCCGGACGATAACGTCTCGACTTTTTCTCGATTCGCGCGCACGGTGGCGCGATAAATCCACCTGGTAATTACGAGGGCTCTTATCCCGCGAGAGACACGTCCCCGACAGTCGCGCTTACGTGCGGCTCCGATTCCCCTCCCCCCCCCCTCCTACCGTCCGTCATATCGGGCCGAGGGCCGCGTGTTCCGTAAAAGCCGGGTATCGATAACGCGACTTCGACGCCATGCTCGGAGGCGTTGCAAAAGGCAAGAGAAAGCTGTAGCGCTACCCTGAACGTGGCTGCGCGACGGCATGCAGCGCATACTCATTTGAATATAAATTACGCTCACCGAGCCGTGAGCGGCGACGGAGACGGAGACGGCGAAGCCGTGGCGGTTTGTCCGGTTATTGTTCCGGCGAGAGATCCTCTCTCTCTCTCTCTCTCTCTCTCTCTCTCTCTCTCTCTCTCTCTCTTGGCGCGCGCGCGAGCACGCGCGGGAGGATACTACTTTACGTCGCCTAAAGACCGCTCCGAGAGATTCCAATTGCATCGCTCGTAGCCGGTAACCCCGCCGCGACCCGCGCGCGCGGTTGCTCCTTCGCGCGCAAACGATACGTCTCGCGGCGTATTATTGTTGCCGGGGCCGTTTGTGAACGCGGGATTAACCCCGGAGTTCAGCAGACGCACACAGGCCTCCGCGGGACCGGCTCGAACTCGCGCAATCGTGAGTCCGCATCCTTTGAGCGCGGCGAATTTCACGAACACGCTTGAAATGATAGTACAGAGGTAAGATTATACGCCGCGTGCTTGTGATATACCTATAAAATGTACTTGACGTAATAACAGTTGTAGCGGAAATCAAGCGATTGCTTAGGGCGGCAATCGAGTTTGAATCGCGTCGCTCGAGCATTAGGGAAATGTATAAATTTCTATTTTTACATCTACCATTAGACATTCCGTGCGCGAAAAATTATCTCCAATGGATATCTCGAAAATTCATCATTTTCGCTCGATAAATTTATCGCCGGCGATGAATATTCTCCTCTTTCTATTATTCCATCGTCGTGAATGATACACTAGAAACCGTCTGTACGATTTCAATGTATAAATAAATGACAGGAGACTCTTTTATGTTTCGTTTAATTCGTTTCAAGCCCGAAACAAATATACAAGCTTGGCAAAATGTAAAAAAAGTTTCCTTCTCCTTTCGAATCGAATGAATTATTTAACGTTGAAAAGAGCTCGCGCGGATAACGATTTTCTCGAAAATCCAATCTTCTCTCACCGCGAGCACTCGCAATTAATGGACCGTGCCTCGGTCGTCGAGAAGCGAGGGATGGTTAACGCCGCGAGACGAAGGAAGAAGGCCAACTTTACGAGCGCCGAGTAAGCCGCTCTCGGGCCTAACGAGTCATCTTCCCCGAAGTGTAATTCTAGCGCGCACGAAACGATCAATCGAATCTATTGTTTGCCGTACCGTTACATACAACGGCCGCGAGCGAATTCAACATCCTCGATTGTCCGGTCAAATACCGTTGCGAGTGATTTCCAACGATGGAAAATACATTTCGAGATCTATTCTCGAAGCATTCGAGATGTCCGAGACGAATTTCGCATCGGGATATATATAAATTGGGAAATTAATTCCTTCTCCCGATAGAAACAATTACTCTCTAAAAGTGAATCAGTGAAAAACAGTAAATAGTCACTTCTTACAGCAGTTATAAGTATAGCACTGTAAATCAGTGATATTTTATTGAAAGAATCAGTTAATAATTTTGACTGTTTCAATCAGTAATATTTCTCAATATTAGTAATATTTCTTTCGTTATTGTCAGTAATATTAAACTACAATTCATCTCTCTATCTGTTTCATAGAAACTTAAAAATTTTATTTATATATTTACTAAATATTTATTATATTAAAAATTTTATTTTATTTATATTACATGCATATTGAACTTGTTATTTTAAATAGATAACGAACGAATAATTTTCATTAAGTCGCCAGACATTTATTTGTCCGACTTATAAAGATCGATTTAATATCTGAAGCCTCTCTATTGAGATTGCATCAGAAATTAAATCGAAGTAATACTTTTAATTTTAAATGTCGCTCTTTGCAAACTTTGTATAATTCTTATGACTAAAATTAAATACGAGAGAGATAGCGATCGTAGCGGTAAACGAACGAATTAGCGATTACTGTAGGTTTTACAGTAAAATTTACTGGTTTTACAGTGAATTTTATTTTAACTGACCATAATCAGTGAGATATAAGATAAAATAACAAAAAAGTAAGCGTTTGAAGATCAGTAAAATACTCACTGATTCACTTTTAGAAAGTACCGTTTTATTTTCGGAAAATTGTGTCTTTTATCGTTAATTAAACTATTATTGTTTATACGAAAAAATTAGCGCGCGCACGCGAACAGGTAATTATCATACAACGGCGCGAAATTTTTCAACGTATCCGCGTGACGAGATAGTTTCGGCGAAAGAGGCCACGTCGTAAACAACTCGGCTAAAACGCGGCGCGGATTAAGCTCTCGCGGTAGCGTGACGTATAAATCCGTAATTCGCAACGGAATTTGCGCGGCGCGCTTGTAATTTCGCGAGATCCCGGGCGAGTTTCAGGACGATAGGGAATAGTTGGAAAACGCGATTCCCTCTCTCTCTCTCCCCGTGTACGCGTCTATCTCTCTGTCCGCGCTCCCCCGACGTATTTGGAATTCAGCCCGGCGCTCATATTTTGGAAGCACTTTGGAAAGTGCGCCAGCGGGGACGTTGGCGCGCGGATTTCGGTGATTGACACTGACGCAACAACTGCGAGAGTCCGGCGCGGTGCGAAAGAGCATCGTAATATAAGCGGGCATGGGTCCAAAAACGAGAGCGAGCGAACGGAACAGCGGGGGAGGCAGGGAGGAGGCGAGAGAGAGAGAGAGAGAGAGAGGATATTGCGGGAGGGAGGGGGCGAGCTTAATGCAGCCAGCACGGCACGTATCGGCGACGATCGTGCCGGGACGGCCGCGGGGTCCGGGCCTTGATGAAATAAATGAACGCCAGTGAGCGCCGACGGTCGCATCTTAATGAGGCGACTGTCACACAATGAGCCTACCCAATCAATTATACGCGGACCGCGACGCGGCGTGTTTCGTGCCGGGTTACAAGCCGGCGCTCGCTCGTGTCGTCGATGATACGTGCACGCCGCTCTCCCTTTCTCGCATCGGTAATATTATTGGCGCGATCGCCGAGCACGGCAATTACGATCACGCGATCGCCGACCGGGCCGCTCCGGATCTCGCGAGCGAGAAAAAGCGGTTGCATTGTCGCCGATCTCGCGCCAGTTTAACCCTCATCCGTCAACCCACTTCCCGAGCGCGAACGTTAATTATTTTCTGGAAAAGTCACGTTACGTCAAATATACAGAAAAGTAAGCGCGTATTAATTTTGATGAGAGATTACGCGGAATCATGCGGGGGCGGGCAGTTTTAGCGAGTCCGCGTCTTAATCGGATTTGGAGATCTTTTATCGAGTTATCATCGCGATCGATTCAATTATACAAGTTTCCGAGAGCTTTATGTGTACGGCATACATTGAGTTGGAGAATTTTACGTGTTATTCTCGAATCGAAAATACCATTCTTCGTGGATAAATCGTCGCGTCGTATTCACCTCGATATAACGAGGTTCGCGTCGACGATCGATTATCGATCCGGAACGAATGCGGAGGAAAAAGCACGGTCGTCGCGTCGCGTCGCGTCGCGTCGCGTCAGGGAACACCGACAGATTTGAATCCTAACGCTAAGTTATTCGCTTGTCAGCGCGCTCCCAAGAGCGTCGCGAATAGAATATGACGCCCACTTGTACAACCCATCTCTACATTCATTCCCATTTTTACTCCCACGCCCCGTCCATTCCCATGCAAGAGAGCGAGCGCGCATGTCTCTCATCTCGGACGACCCGCAGTTCGTTCGGGCAACGTTTCTCTCTCTGTCTTTTTATCTTTCTCGTCCTCCGCCCCCCTTTCTCACTCTCTCTCTCTCTCTCTCCTTCTGCCGTTCGCCGGAGAGATTCTCCCGAAGCAAAAAAGTCCCGGGCCCCGGGACAAGATAAGACATTCGGGCATGCAACCCGGGCGTGAAACGACCCGATCGAATGTCCCGAGCTGGCGTAAGCTCGTCTCGTCCGCCGCCGCCCGGCGCGCTTCTCGACAAGATGCCCAATAAACTTTTATGTCGCTGTTCTCCTCCTTCGCCCTAGCAGCACAGTCCCGGAATATGGGCGACGAAAATTTATCGGAGCGCGCTGTATAACGCGAACAAGGCACGGCCCGTTCGCTTCGTTTTCCGATAATGGCCGGATGTACACTCGAGCGCTGTCCCGCGCAGTCGATTACAACGCGCTGACGACGTTATGTATGTTAAATTGCCTCGAAATTCTATTCATTTGTTCGTTTACCGTTGATCGTCGTTGTCGGGATTTTCGGTCGCCCGCTCTCTGCGGATGTAGCCGAGAGAGCGAAGCAATTGCGCCATTTTATGCAGAATTTAGTTTACTAATTTATAACAAACGATACGATTGCGATTACTGGTTCGTCTATATCGTGTAAAACGCGAATCGTGTTGAATTGTCGTATGATTAAGGAAGAGTCGTAATGCCGCAAAGTTGGAACGTACACTGAGAAAAAAATCTGGTTGCATTAATTAGAATTCTGGTAGATTTAACCAGTATGTCTGTTGGAAAATGGATGAACCAGAATTCTTGTAGGAATTACCAAATGAATCTGATTAATTTCTTCCTGTTAAATTTACCAAATTTTCTCGTTAATAATACTAAACTCACCAGCACCGTCGTCTAAAATTTTTTCTGATCTAATTTCAAAAGTCTGTTTAATATCCTGAATTCCAACAAGATTATTGGATAAATTCAATCCAGATTATTGAATAAATTATTTTAAATTCAGTTTGTTAGAAATTAAACTGATAAACAGTGATGCAAGAAGAGAATGCAGCTCAAACACGCACAATCAGAGAGCTAGCGTCCTCTTTCTGGCACTACTGCTCGTAAGAGAACAAAAATATACTTTAGATTTAATGTTAATACTAGTTCTTTATATATATTTCATAGCAAATATTGAATACGAGTTAAGTTAAAAGTGGCTCGCCGCCTAACGGCAAGCAAAGAAGTTAATGTAACAAGAAATTTTATAGATTCAACCAGAAAATACTAACCAAATCCTTATAGTAAAATCTATTAAACGTTCTAGTTATAAAAAATCGAGTCTAATCATGATAACTAGAAATTCTTGTTTGATTTAACCAAAATGCCTTCAATCATATACGTCTTGTTGGTACAATCAAACGATTTTTCTCAGTGTATGTACACGTACAAGTTTCCGTCCTGCATCTCAGTCCGGCCAGAATTATCCGCCCCTCGGGTCCATTTGGACCCAAATCAATTAAATTAAATTGTTCTCGGAAAGCGATCCTATGAAAGCAATCCAATACATCCGTGTTATCTTTGGTACTCTTAAATCAATAAGTGGAATTAAGATCTGCAGACATGAAAAATAACAGTGGCTAAACGGTGGATCGAATCGACGGAGCGATCCAATTTAAGCGACAGTAAGAAGAGGTAAGAGCGCGCTTGTAAGTTGTCTTTTCTAAGTAAACAAGTTAACATCTTCTCTCGCGGATGCTATATTTAATAACGACTAGAATTCGGAAAAAAAAAAACACATATTTCACACATTTTATACGTATTTCGAAACTATTTCGTATAAATCCTTCTCCTATTCTTTCAAGCAGACACGCACTTTAAACAACGCCCACGTAACGCGATACACCCTACCCAAAAATGGTAAACGTTTTTGTCCCATTCACGGCGAGGATCGAATGTTTGTACAGCTCGCAGGCTCGGCTGGATCCGTTACAAAGGGATCGGTTCAATCGTTTCGGGCAATGGCGATGGCGATGATGATGATGCTCGAGATACATCCGAAAGAATCTGGGCCTCGCCCCGGAAATCGTATTTTCATGCGGACGATCGTTAACGCGGAATCGCGAGGAAAAAAATCGCCGCGGGCGACGAGACTCGAGTCCAAGTTCTTTCGGAGTCCGGGCTTGAGGAGCGTGTTTCTCCCGAAACGGCACGTTCCCGGTCGCGCTCTATTTTCAAGGGACTCGGAAAGGCCAAGGAGCAGGAAGAGGTGATCCGTGCCCGCCATTGTTATCCGACACTGGGAACGCTCGACAGGAATAGAACATGGAAACCGACTACTCGCCCGCTCCGTCCGCGCCCCCCGCCCCCGCGCTTTTGTCACCCCGTTGCGGTCTCCGCGATTGACACGCCGCATTGTTCGTGCCCGCGAACGGCTATAATTTTATCCTTGCTCCCGTGTGATGAGAATGTCGAAGCGCGCGTACATCTCGGGTCTGCCCTATTGCCCGTGGGAATGAAATGTAGTCTCTTCGAATTATTCTTATCCTCGAGAATCTTGTAATTTTTTGATAATGTTTCGATGCCCGCGTTTTATTTCTTTCATTTCCGCAATTTTATACGATAAATTTTGTTACATCGTTTTTGTAGCTTTTCGATTATCGAAAGAATAAACCTAGACGATGGACCGTAAATAATTCAAGACAATGCGATACTCGAGAGCGACTGGACCAGACCTTCGCCCCCCCTGTTGCTCCGGGACGATCGGGATTAGAAAGGAGAAGGAAATAAACGCTCGGCCGTAAGTATAATCGAGGCGGTCGAGACGAGTATCATTGTCGACGGTAGCCGACCGGCCAAGAGTGTATTTCGCGTCCTTTCTTCGTCAGCGTTCTCTCCGTTTTGTTCCGTCGCGGACGTGTTTCGTCGCAAAAACGTTATTTGAAAACGGCTCTCTCCCTCCCGGGACGGCTGATTGGGGTGCGCTACGGCGAATGAGGGCCACTTGTATTCAAATGTTTCACCGACCCTTTTCCCCTCGTCGGTTCTTACGGCCGAGCGAAGCGCTCCGTAGCACGAAAGTGTGCGTGTCCGCGTGCGTGCGCGAGCACGTGCGTATCGCGCGTGTCGCACATACTCGTATGCGTGTGTACTTGCGCGCGTGTGCGTAGACGTTGGCGTACGTACGTACGCGCGGGAGATGCTTAACGCGTGTGCGCGTACATGTATGTTGCGTGCGTGCGTGCGTGCGTGCGTGCATGCGTGCGAAGGCGTACCAGCCAGATCTCGCAGAGAAAGGCCGCCTGGCGCCGCGTGTTTCAGCGACACCAGCACCGTCCGTAGTCGAGCTGCCCGAATTTTACGATTATGTTCTTAGGTGTATATGTACACCCGATACATATATATATATACCCGTATTCCCCGAGTGTAATTAAACCGGGAAATATTTAGCGCGACTACATGACTCTCCTCGCCGCGCGGTCTATGCTCGGGGTATTTCCCCGAGTCGCGAATTCGCTAGGATAATATAGGGTTCAGTGACACGTTGTACAGGCTGTGCTTCCCAAGCCAGGGAGAGCATTATGTCGCGCGTACGATTTATTTGGTCGGAATTCTGTCGCCGAGGCGGCAGGAAAGCGCTCTAAATGCCGTCGAAAGTAAATTCCCGATGTGTCTGCGTCTCGGATAATCCGCGTGGGTTATCTCGGCTATATTTTTGTGCGTCTCGATTGTTTCGGTAAGCGAGAATATAAAGCTTTCGACACGAGCCACGAGGGGAGCGGTTCCTTTTTAGTCCTTATCTATCTGTTATCAAGGATGGTGTCGAAATATCGTTCACTGGGTGTGTGTTGGGTGTAATACAGTCTCTCGAGTTTCGAAAGAGATTCTCTTAAAAAGTGAAAGAAATAACTGTTAAGTTTTCCGTCGAATTTTTTAGTATCGCGTCGAATTTTCCCGACACCTAGTATATAATGCGTATCTGCCAGACCCGACTGTGCTACCCTTGTCACCGAGAAAAGCACTACACGTCCCATCTAATTGTATCCTCCCCTGGGCTGCTTGCCAGCGATTATGGAAGATAGAAAGCAATCTGCAATTTTCAGGAAGCTCGAAATACAATGCAATTCCTGTTTATACATGTAGCTTTTTATAAAACTACGTTTTTAACGGATATAATATCGCTGATTTATGGAAAAAAGCTTGTACTCTCTCAAATTTAAAATTTATTAAGATTTTTAAGATTATTGTAGAAATTATATATAAGAATTATACAGGGTGTATATCAGAGCGACCGTAACAGCAGTTTTTTGAGGAACCTAAGCATTTTAGAGAAAAATGTTTCATACTAAAGTTGTAGGGCTTAAAATAACCTATTTAATGATCATATCAGTTTGACTTTGAATAGCAAGGTGATTTGCAATTAAGAATTACATATTTTTTCTCAAAAACAACTATGTGTTTTCTTTACACCAATTGATTCCTCTCATTATTTTGTACATAAAAGTATTAAGATAAGATAATCGAAAAATGAATATCTTGCTAGATATTTTATGGTTTATGTAAAATTAAGAAATGATTTCAAGCCTCATAACTCGAAAAGTACTTAAGAGAACAATATTTTATTATAGTGTTTTGGAAAGCTCTCGAGGTAAGTTACAAGAATATGCAATAAAAAATGGGGGTTTCCATTTTAAAAATTCAAAGTATTTTTTATGTGACCTTGACGGTGCTATTCAAAGTCAAACTGATATGATCATTAAATAGGTTATTTTAAGCCTTACAACTTTTGTATGAAACATTTTTCTCTAAAATGCTTAGGTTCCTCAAAAAACTGCTGTTACGGTCGCTCCGATACATCCTGTATATCAGAATTGATATATAAATGTTTAAGAATAATAACAATCATCAATTGTATGATAATTGAAACTATAAAAATTTCTCTTTCGTGAAATTATTTTTCGTCAAAAACTAAAAAATGGCAATCTTTGAATTATAATGATGTTCCTTCAAATCAACGATATATTACATGAATCATGAATATTATTTCAATTTTTTAAAATTGTAATAAATAGCTAGAAAAATCAATCTCATGTCGCAGAATTATTTTCTGAGAAAGTGCTTTCATCCGCTACAAGTGCAAGCGGCGTCAATGAAATCGCAATCATTTAAGAACGCGGCTAATCGAGATAATCCCAGAGATTTTTTTAGGGCGTTACAACCGTCCCGGTGTCCCTATTCCAACGAGTCGCTATTCACTCCGAGGAAGCATTTAACTACTTCTCTGTAATCAAGAGTCATCACGATTCGCAGAAGGTACCGTCCGTTCATTCAGCCTCCCCCTGTAAGTTGCCCGCTATGAATTTCCAGCAGCCGCGACACGTCTCTATTTAACAACGTTATCGTCGTTTCCGCTATTTGCCGTTCGTCGCAATTATCGTTATTATTATAGCATAACCGAGATGCCGGAGCAAGGTATACACGCCCAGCCGAATAGAAGAGATGGTAGAAGAGGGTGATTCCCTTTACTCACCCGAAAACTTGTTCGCTCTCGTATATATATATATATTCTCTTTCTCATTTTCTGGGTAATCTTGTTCATGCTCTTCTCTTCGAAATCGTGCACGCGCGCGCACCATAATCTTACTCGTGAGCCGCCGACCAATCTGCCGTAAATTCGCCAAAATGTAACGTCAAGCGGCAGATACGCGGACAGCTCTCTTACTCGGCGCACTTAACGCATTAACGCCGAGGAAAATTAGTACGGACTAACACGACGAAGAACCCGCGTAACGGCCATTATTTGCGATTACAACACCTATACTTAAAGCTGACAAATTATAGGGGAAGAGTCCCTCGGATGACGTCGGTGCAAATACACCAGGTATCCTCTCCTCGCTAGTATCGGCGAGTATCACAACCGTACGGTGTTATTATCAATTACATTACATGCGACTGCCGTTTACATGCATCAAAACGTTCGCGTTCATCATACCAAACTTGGTATTTTAGTCTTAAAAGTGAAGAAAGCGGCAATAAATTACTGATATTTTTCTACGAAATATCTCATGTATCTCAAACAGTCATTCATTTAGACATAATCGCAAGCTGTAAATTAAAAGATAGCAACAACAAGGAGGGAGAGAAAAATAGAGGGAGGGTAAAAATTCATTCCATTCTTTTTCAATCAAAAGATTAATGTAATGTTTCTTATCGTTCCATTTATGCGACTATCATTTACAAGGCGATTTATCTGGCGTCAGCTGGAGTCACGGTTAAAGGAAGAATTAAATATTCGTGATGCGCTGGAAAGCGCATGCATCAAAAGCGAGATAAAGCGAGGAGACACGATGTAAGCGATTAATCAGACGGATGATTCCACGGGACGACTCCCCGATCGCCCGCAACGACGACGGCGATTTCTTTCGTAACTCGTCGAAAGGAAATCTACAATATATCACTGATTACCCGTCTCTCGGATAAGCAACGGACAGAATAGATGCCATTATGTAACTCGGGGAAGATTCAATGTAACACGGGAAAACGGCGCCACGGACCGTCTAGTCCGAGTCGGGCGAGAGAGCTCGACGACCCGTATCTCTCCCCCTTCTCGCCCCTTCCCTTCTCGAGTCGAATCGGGCAGCCGATTCGAATCGTCCGCCCGATTCGACTCGATCCGGCGCGATGCGGCTTTAGAGTCGGCGAGAGAAGCTCGGAGATCCGGGACTGTACGTTAAATAAGTCGCAGCAGTTGAACGTGGCGCGGTTACCTCGTTAGAGGTATCCAAACCGCGGAAGTTCCGACTTGTATCGCGTTACCATCCGGCATCAGCGCGGCGTTCGCCACGCTTGTTTCGTTCCGTTGCCCGAAGCGAGGAGATTCACTTCGGGTACACGGAATGAAATTCCCGACGACGAGCGGCGGCTTTCGTGCCAAACTTAATTTACCCGTACAGCCACCATTTTGTTTCGCCCCGCGCGCGCGAAGGAAACACTCCCGCGAGGGTGTCATCGAGACGGAAAAGGGGCCGTCGTCCTCCCTCTCGATTTCATTCCTCCGAAAGAAGTAAGAAAGGTTTTCTCGCCTCCTAGCGCTGATTATATCGCGGCTTATTTCAAGCTTTTTACGAGAAAAAGAGAGAGAGAGAGAGAGATCCCGACTTTGAGAGACACTGAGACGCATAGAGAAAATTGGCACGGGATAAAGAAGATATCCGTGCATGTGCCAATTTTTTCCTTTCCTCTCTGTATGCCGAGTTCTCTATATCGTACTTCTATCCCCGGAGCCAAGGAATTACTCAAGTAGATTGAGGGATTTGTACGTCGTAAAATATGGAATCAATTAATTATCGTTTCTTGCCCGCGTTGGCTTTCTCCCGGATTAGCCAAATAGATTTAAGGATTTCTAAGATTAAAGATGCGAGAAATTGAGATTAATAACAATCACATTCGATTACGATGAAAAATGTATTTTATCGTTACATCGTAACACTGCTGATAAACATCGATTTATTCG
This sequence comes from Camponotus vicinus, assembly GCF_025532165.1. Classification (NCBI taxonomy): domain Eukaryota; kingdom Metazoa; phylum Arthropoda; class Insecta; order Hymenoptera; family Formicidae; genus Camponotus; species Camponotus vicinus. The sequence goes on along the minus strand of NW_028141978.1, from coordinate 11,559,132 downwards.
AATCCTACTCTCTAAAAGTGAATCAGTGAAAATATCACTAATTTAAACAGTAAAATAAGATTTCACTGAGAATCAGTGAGTATTTTACTGATCTTCAGTGGAAACGCTTATTTTTTTGTTATTTTATCTTATATCTCACTGATTATGGTCAGTTAAAATAAAATTCACTGTAAAACCAGTAAATTTTACTGTAAAACCAGTAATCGCTAGTTTGTTCGTTTACCGCTACGATTGCTATCTCTCTCGTATTTAATTTTAGTCATAAGAATTATATAAAGTTTGCAAAAAGTGACATTTAAAATTAGAAGTATTATTTCGATTTAATTTCTGATACAATCTCAATAGAGAGGCTTCAGATATTAAATCGATCTTTATAAGTCGGACAAATAAATGTCTGGCGACTTAATGAAAATTATTCGTTCGTTATCTATTTAAAATAACAATTTCAATATGCATGTAATATAAATAAAATAAAATTTTTAATATAATAAATATTTAGTAAATATAAATAAAATTTTTAATTTTATATGAAACAGATAGAGAGATGAATTGTAGTTTAATATTACTGACAATAACGAAAGAAATATTACTAATATTGAAAAATATTACTGATTGAAACAGTCAAAATTATTAACTGTTTCTTTCAATAAAATATCACTGATTTACAGTGCTGTACTTATAACTGCTGTAATAAGTGACTATTTACTGTTTTCCAGTGATAATACACTGATTCACTTTTAGAGAGTAGTTATTTATTCAATGATTTTGAGCACAAGATCTTACAACAATTAACGTAGAAAGACACGCTATAATTACTATCAATTAATTAAATTTGCGCGAGGATCGATACGCGAGAGTTGTAAAGCTCGCGTCGACGAGTCTGAGAGGTACAACTGTAGACCATAGTTACATTTGTACTTATCGAAAACAATGGTAGCTGCGTGGAAATCGCGCGCGGGAACGAGCACGCGGTGGCCAGATGACGAGGGGCGCGAGGCGCGGGGCGATCCCGCGGATGCCAGAATGAAAACGAAAGGAAGAGTGAATCGTCGATCGGGATCGGATTCCGCGATTTCGCCGATCGGCGATTGCGAATATCGGCGAATCAGCCCGGAGAGAAAGTGAGATAGAAGGGTAGAGACGACGATAAAACTCGCTCTCGCCGCCCAGCCGGCAGTTACAGTGGCACGGCTCTCGACAGGCAGGATATATCAGCGAGAGAGCGATGGATTAAAAGCTGCAAGAGATCCCCACCTTTCGCCGGCTTGACCAGGGCATAGGCAGAGAAAGAGAGAAAGAGAGAAAGAGAGAGAGAGATAGAGATAGAGAGAGCGAGCGCCGCGACGTCCCGCGCCCTCCGCGCGTCAAGCTAGCTAATCGATACATGCGCGCGCGCGAGAACTAGCGAGGGCGAGCGAGCGAGCGAGCGAGCGAGCGAGCAAGGGCTGGCGAGCGCGGCGCGAAAGAGGGTCGGGCGAGCGGAGGGTGTCTAGGTGTTATTTTATCCCGGTCTTTTCGGGCGGCGGAGAAAAAATGAGAGCGAGAGGAAGAGACGCGGAGGCGAGCCCGGGGAGACTCGGGGGAGAGGAGGAGAAGCGGGGGCGGGGAGCCCGGGAACGAGCGTCTGGCGGCGCGTGTGCGCCTAATTGACGAATTCCGCTTGGAAATTTTTGCCGCGCCATACGCGCTTAATAGACGCACTCGCGTGCGCTGTAATAGCCGACGATCAAAAGTCCCAATCACGGGCCGAGAACATGACAACGGTGACAATCCAATCCGCGAAACGCTTTCTTTTTCCTTCTCTCTCTCTCTCTCGGTTTAATCGCCGTATATCGCGCGAAATTACATTGCAATTGTGCGCGTGCTGGCTTATTCTAGGGCGCTAACGCCGGTATTCGTTCCTTTTCATTATCGCGGTAAACTCGCTCGCCCGTTCCTCTCTCTCTCTTTCTCTCTCTGTCGTTTATGCAAAACATTCGCAGATATATCGCCGTAAAGAAGTTTATTAACCCGTGCGTACGCGAGGTGCCTACGAGGCAGCTGGATAAGAACTGGCTACTCTCGCTCTCGCAAATTTCTACAATCATCGGGCACGAGTTTTGCCGGCCCGTAAAATTTAAGCGAAGCAGATCGCATCTAGTTTTATCGGTTTCGCAAGATTGATTGAAATATTGGTTTAAAGTATGTTAGTTGTATAAATTATACATGTTGGCGTATTTTAAATTGCATGCTCTACTTATTTAAATGATATTAAGCTTATGATATTTACGATACTTATATTAGTTTCCAGCCTGAATAAAGATAATGACTAGAAAATGACAGTTATCAGTATGTATCAAAATCTCTCTCTTTAGGAATTTAAGATTTAGTATCTTGACAGATCTTGATAACGGTAATTTTCTGAAATTTAATTTATGTCTATATCTAGATGCGAGACTCAACGTCGTTCACGGATTAAAATTGGTACGCAAATGCGAAATACGCAAAGTTTATATCCAACGTATTTTAAAATCAATTTCAGTTTATTTTGCGCAATAAATAAGAGACGCTGCTTTTAGTAGGTACCTAAAAATAACTTGAAAATATATAATTATACGCGATTCGTATTGAACGCGATAAAAGCAATTAGATGGGAATCGGCGCAAAATCGGAGCTTAACGGCAATGGCTCGCGGTATTAAATAAATCTATATAATCCGATGTTTCCGAACGGATTGGACAACTAAATTGTAGGCGGGTAGTTCGTAAAACGCGGTAATAAAATGCAGTAAATAATTACTGCCGTTGCGCGGCTCATTGTTAATGTTGTAACGCAGTTCGCGCACCCGTTAATTTCGGACGCGCCCGCGAAATTCGCAACGGAACGACATCGCAAACAACGGGGTACCGAAATTTCCGACAGGAACTGGGCGTTATCGTCGCCTGTTTATACAGTTGTCGGGCAAACATCACGGAATCTTTTACCCCAGTCCCGTCGCGCGCGGCGGAAAGTAGTCGAGAAAAGTTGGGCGCTTCAGAGAGATGTAACTAGGGTGTAACTAGGGTGATGCAGTCGAGTGCAATGGCCCGTGTCGCGCGCAAGATCCATCGATTTGTCAACACATCGGTCAACACGTAGCGTTCATCAAGTAACTTTACTCTTTCAATCGTTAACCAACTTCAATCGTCGATATAAAATTGTATAAATACATTCTGAGCAAATAACTTGTTCGTCCTTTTAAGAGAGAGATGCACGCGCGGAAGGAGAACTCGTGTTACGTTAGTAGGACGAAATGTGACGGAGGAGAAGGAGAGAGACGGAAAATTATCATAAAGTTTCCCGCAGGTGAACGCGCCAGTCTTGTCGAAGGACCGAAATTGCGCGTGCGACGACGAGATTATAGATTCTTCCGTCGAGAATGTCGCGTCAGGAAAATCGCCAACCATTGTTCGGCGCCGTCAGAAACTCGGCATTCATTGCCAAAATTTTGTCGCGCATAAAAGATATCGGGGCGACGTGGAAGGAAAGAAATAAGTAGAGAGAAGGATTTATTAATGCCCGGGACATTTTTCACGTTGCAGCTCGTCGTTGCTCTGAAAAATGTGCAACGATTATCTGTACCATCGGTATACACATTTATACGCTTAATGAAATTAGTCAAGTGTTAATTTTTAATAAAAGGTTAAACTTTATATATAGAATTTAAATCTATTGCACTTTTCTGCCATATTAAAAATTTAAAATATTTAAAAAAATATTTAAATTGGAGGAATTTCATTATATCTGTGATTTAAAGGAGGGTAATGATTTAATCATTCTAAAGAGGAGTTTAAATAAAATATATTAATAATTATACGTTTAGAGGAGAGTGCTTCTCAGATTAAAAATAAAAGTATAATTAAACTAATAATTGAGATAAAAGAACCTATAGATGAAATAATGTTTCATGAAAGAAAATTATCTGGATAATCGGAATATCGTCGTGGTATTCCTCTTAAGCCTAAAAAATGTTGAGGAAAAAATGTTAAATTAACACCAATAAATATTCTAATAAATTGAATATTTAATAGGAAGTTATTAAGGGAGAATCCAGTAATCAAAGGAAATCAATGAATAAAACTTGCAATAATAGCAAATACGGCGCCTATTGATAAAACATAATGAAAATGAGCTACTACATAATAAGTGTCATGTAAAATAATATCAATAGAAGAATTAGAAAGTATTACTCCAGTTAAACCTCCAATGGTAAATAAGAAAATAAAGCCTATAGCTCATCATAAAGATGAATTATAATTAATGTTGGATCCATGAAGAGTTGTAATTCATCTAAAAACCTTGATTCCAGTAGGAATGGCAATAATTATAGTTGCTGAAGTGAAATAAGCTCGAGTATCAATATCTAATCCAATAGTAAATATATGATGAGCTCAAACAATGAATCCTAAAAATCCAATAGTAATAATTGCATAAATTATTCCTAGAGCTCCAAAAGTTTCTTTTTTCCCTCTTTCATTTATAATAATATGTGAAATTAGGCCAAATCCAGGAAGAATTAAAATATATACTTTAGGATGACCAAAAAATCAAAATAAATGTTGATATAAGATAGGGTTATCAAAAATTGCATCATTTATCTCTTTCGAATATAATTATAAAATTACAATTAAAATTATAATTATGAATATAATTCATATTTAAGAAAAGATTGGAAATAACGATGGGCAAAGTGTTACGAGGCTCGCTCGAACGGGTTAATCGCCGCCGTTAAGAATCCTAACGAGAGAATAATTTTCGATTTCGATGCGGGACTTGACAAAGAGCGGCGGCGGTTTGCCTCCCAAAGGAAACTACGTCGCGGCGAAACTTGTCAAACTGGCGAGCGGGCGGCACGTGTTGTAAAGAGCGCAAGGTTATAACCATTTAATAGCCCGGCCAATAATGAGGGGGGTGCCCGTAGGGTTGCGTATAGTTCGTCGTAGTAATATGGATCGAGTCGGAGAAAAAGTGTAGAGAGACGGGAGGCGCGCGCGAGTGGATTTTGGTGAAAGAAAGAGCCTGGTTTTCGAACGTTGGTCCGGGGATCGAGATAGGGCGAGCCCGAGGGCAGAGGGGGGAAGGGGGGAGAGGGAGCGGACAGATGTATGCACCACGTGGCGCGGTATGTGTCGGAGGCGCAGAAAATGGGGTGCCCCCGAATAGTCCATTCGTTAGATCATACAGTAAGTTCTCCGCGCATTTGTTCCCGCTACACTTTTATCCCGTTCCCTTCCTTGGTATGCATGTATGCATGCATGCAGCGCGAAAGGATCGGAGGGTAACGCGCGAGTAAGTGAAAACCGATAGACTTTTCTTACGTGATGTATAATTATTCGTGAGCGGATTTTAAAGGAAATCCCGGGGCTCAATCCCATACATCGAATAAAGGGAAGTGGCTCGTATCGATTGAGATGCTGTTGTATTTCCCGTTGTAGGTGCGATGTTATAAAATGTAATATGCAAATACGTATTAAATGTTTTTTCAATATTAATGAATAATATTCACGTTGTGTGTATACTTGATGTATCGTGGATTAAAATATACATCTTGATATTGATAAATATTATTTCATATTTCATTAATAAATATCATTAATAAATATCATTACATATTTCCCCCATAATAATTTCCACAAAGAGATGAATAAATAGGCAAAATTAATAGTTTAAATAAAATGAAATACACGCGAAAATCAATTTTAAAGAGAGAGAGAGAGAGAGAGAGAGAGAGAGAGAGAGAGAGAGAGAGAGAGAGAACGCAAAGAGGATATTTTATTATATGCGAAAATAAAAAATTAAATTTATTCGATAAATTTAATTTTTTTAGCCTCGCTCTCTTTCTCTTTTCATTACTTCCCGCCCTTTCTCTAATTTCCTTTCACATTCCAAATTGGTTTTACCGTCTCTGCATCAAATCAATTACCGTCAGACCTATAATTGCCTGTCACCGCCTCCGTCTAGGATTTCTTACAAGGAGAACCCGTGTTCACGACTATGGTCTTTTCGTGACATCAGTTAAACTTTGACTGCAAGTATACTATCGATCTATAATATAATTTGCATTTTAATAAAAAGAGAATTCACGTAAAATACATCGCATTTCCTGTGAAATTAAAACAAGTTATTAAACTATTACAGGAATCCTTCAAACTCTAAACCTGTACCAAAGTTTTGAAACAAATTAATTTTTTTTTATCGGCGAGAGGGGAATAAATTCTTGAGAGGGAAATATGAAAAACTTGGTCGTCGTCATCGTATTGAACAATCTGCCATCGCACAAAGACGAGGGGGGGGCGAAGGCAAGAGTGTGAAATGAAGGGCAAGGGCGGCGAACAGAAGAGAGAAGCTGTAGCGGCACCGTTTTCATTAATCCCCTCGAGCTTTTTCAATTTTATTGGCAGGACAAACACGCCGCGTCATATCCGACGTTGTCGCACGGCTGCAAAATTATTATCTCAATAGTCCGATGAATAATCAGCCGCCGGCGATGCGTCGCGCCGTTTTTTTTAACAATCGTGCAGCTCGGATATACAAACGAGTCCGACGAACCCGGAGTGACGCTTCAGTGAAAACGTATCCTGTCACTCCGTGACGATCCCGATAACGCTGCCGTCGCGAGACGAGTCAGAAGAGACAGGAGGCACGTTAGCCTTAATGAAGATTAAATAGCAGCGACATTATACCTATTACCACCTATTTACTCCAATTTATCTTCATTTTCTCCCGTTATTCTTTGGCGCTCTAAACTCCCTCTCGTCATTGTCGTCGTCGTCGTCGTCGTTGCCACCAGCGTCGTCGGTTTCGTAAGGTGCAACGCGTTTATTATAAACAGAGCAGACCTGATAACGTTTAAGAGGGATAAGCATCCGCGCCTGTCACGATGCTAATCTGTCAAAATTCAGTCGCATTTATCTCGACGGGAATAGTTCAATTTCGGCCGGATATTCGCATAAGCTCGTTCGCGTACTTTGATATTTTATCCTAAAGAGCGGATGTAGCGAGACGTCTAACCGTTGACAGATGTCTAACTTGAGACACGTACTTGAGAGGAATGATATCGAATTAAGGTGTTTTGTGATTCTCTTTTCCCCTTTTCCCGGTTTAAATGATTTAGAGCAACGAGGGAAGAAGGAAAGCTTGAAGATTCTAATTGAAATATTTCTCGTACACATATATATGTAATAAAAATCACTGTTTTATATACTCTTATTTCCGAAAACATCGGGAGGAACTTCGATAATTATGCCGCTGGAACTCGCGATTCGCCAACTTTCGCTCAACTTGGAGCGGACTCTCTAGCTACAACTTTATTTCAGCTTTAGTTTCACCGACGCGAAAACTTCGAGCAAAGCCAATTATAAATTTATAAGGTACGCTAAGAGAACGCGTTTCTTTATATTCCTCCACCGAGGGAAGAAGACGGATGCAGAGCTATCTTACGTCGCGATGTATCTCGCGCTGCGCTTGATGCACCGCGCGTCGCATCGTGTGTCGTCTAGGGATAATCTAGCTACCACTCACGAGCGAGGATCATCTTCTTTCGCTTTAAAAATATATCTAGGTCATTCACACACGCTCATCGTGTTTCTCGGATACACGAAAGGGAATCGGCGCGCAACAGCTTTATATCGAAGAGCTGTATCCAGAGGCCCTTAATAATTTTTCAGCCGAGAAATAAATCACTGTCGGTATAAAAGATAAATATGTTACTTAATTTAAAAGAAAAAGATTGTACGCGAGCGTAAGTATATTTTAAACGATAAATTCCTCATCGACGTTGAGCTACGCCAACGAACCATATATAGAGAGGTTACTCGGGTGTCTCGAGATGACAGGTTCATTTATCAAAATGAAGAAATTTTAGATAGCATTTGCGTTATTCGAAATGGAGAAAATGAATGACAAAGTAGTTTAATCGACATCATTGGTAGTCGGTATATCTATGCAAATTTGGAGAAAGCGCGCGGCGAGATTACGTCATCGCGTGTGTTATAAAACGCGGTAAGAAGCGGATAAATGCGTTGTAAAATATTGCAGGCAAAGGCGCGAGAGCGCGAATACATAAATATTCTAATCTCGAGCCTTAGAAGCGTATCTCTCTAAACATTCCGAGGCGGATAAACGGAGGCGAGAGAAAAAGTCGGGTCCGGGAATACGAGTGAAAAGAATTCCACGCCGATGCGGCACCGCGCGAAAAAAAGAAAGACGACGCCCATGGCCGGGGCCTCATGGGGGCGAGCGGGGTACTTGACTATTGTGCGTAAGCTCCCATTATAACGCCGGTAAGCAGCTATGCATTATACGCGATAGCCCGAATCGAGAAGCCGTGTCCGCCTGTCTCCGCGACGTTTCGTGCGGGGCGAGAAGGGGGCTTTTGCTTGTTGCGCGGCGATCTCGGGGGCCTATTTATATTGCACGAAGGGAGACAGAGAGAAAAAGAGAGAGTCGATGCGAGCTGTGCGGCAAAAACAACAAAGGGACGCGAGGAGACGGCTACTTGGCGAATCTAGTTACCGAGAAAGGCGAGGCTTGACGCTTAAAATTGCGACGCAACGCGAGAGATCCTCCTCTCGTGTCTTTCTTCGCCTTTCGCCTTCGTCTGTGCCTTTCTCCCTTCGAAAGAAAAATAATTAACCGTTTCCTCGACTGCAACTTTACGCGAGATCAAATTTAATTGGATACATTAGTACTCTTGCTCGCGCGATAATTTATTATTAATATTCGATATCTAATTTGGCGGACGATAATTAATCTAAAAGAGGGAGAAAGAGCTTCGTGTAGATGAATATAATGCGGGGAAACGAGAATCATCCGAGGCAGATTTAGCACTATGACACTCGCTTTGAATGCGCACGGGGGAACCTCGCATTATGGCACGCGAATAATTACGGCACAGATGCCTGGACGGAAATTTTATTGCGATGCAATATCAATATTCTGGAGATTCCGGGGCTCCGCGAGATAGAACGGTCCGTTCCGGTTTGCTCCCCGCTAAGCACTCCCATTACGACTGCATATTTAACGTGCGCTGTCGCATAAATGCACGTTACGGATAGCTGCGCGTATTACAATAAGCAATTAACGAGCGATATCGTGTTCTATAAATTACGAGGCTCGGATGCACCGGCGTAACCGATGCTCGCGTACGCGAAACGTGAAACGCGCGGGGGCGCATCCGCGTATACAGGGTGTCCCGAAACTAACGCTTGATATTTTAAAGGCAGATTCTCTGGCCAATTTAAAAACGATTTTTCCCCAGCGAAAATGTCGCGGCACTAATAGTTTTCGAGTTATAAACGATTGAAAATAAAGGGTTTCTCGCAAACCAAGGCTTATGGGAATAAAATATTAATAAAGTCACATTCTTTAGTTAATTTTAGGTAGAGTTTACTTTAATAGAATTTTAATTTAAGGCTTAGTTAGAAAGATACATGATGACAAAAATTGGGAATATGCAAAAAATGATGATCTCCCTCGACATTTTCGCTGAGGAAAAATCGTTTTTAAATTGGCCAGAGAATCTGCCTTTAAAATATCAAGCATTAGTTTCGGGACACCCTGTACAGTACATACGTGCGGTACGTGTGCGCGTGGAATACATATACGGCGGTTACATATGAACTCGAAATAACGAGCCTACGGAAAAGGTAATAACATGAAAGCGAGCGGCGGGAGAGCGCGATTCGCGCTCTGCATTATCGAGATTCTCCATTACCGTTCTTAAATCTTTCGTACCGCGCATTTGCATTTTTCGTTTTTTCGACAGTCGCGCATACGTATATAAATCTCTCGACGCTTTTTGCGCGGAAAATGCGACGTAAAAATGCGGAAACGATTCAATCGCGAAACGCGAGACATACCGGGTGAATACCGGTAACGCGTGACGCATTTTATATCGGGACGCGTTTAGCAATCGAGTTACACGCGCGTGTACAGATGTTTCCCGGTAATTCCGGACGATTTCGGAGGCGCGCGCTACATTGACTCCCCGGGCTAATTCAATTTGTATGGCATCTTTTCTCGAGAGATCATAATCGGGATTAGCCTGAGCGCGAGAGCGAAAGGAGGGAGGAGCAAGGAGAAGGAAAGCCACAATACCCTCCTGTTGTAGGGGACCCTTGCTCGCTGTACATGTATATACATGTATATATACACACAACGCGTCGGCGGCGAAGTGCATTCTTCGCCAGTATAGCAGGCGTCGTTCGGTGTCGCATCGTCAGGCTCGTAGGTTGTAGAGGCGAGAGACGAGTGAATCGGTCGTTACCAGCCAGCCAGCGAGCGAGCAGGCAAGCAAGCAAGCAAGCAGGCAGGCAGGCAAGGCAGGCAAGCGGGCGGACGGACGGGCATATACCACGGACGGGGCAGAGGCGAGGGTGCGTCGCCCGGGATATCGATCGCCTCTAAACAAACATGGCTCGTTTTAGTCGAAGGAGTCGACTTCTATCCCGTATAAATCACGGTTATTCCTTCCTGCGCGCGTATATACGGGGTGTCCGTTTTCGTCCGGGTGACCCCGTCGTCGCCACTGTCACCGGCGTTCGCTTTGGTCACGGAGGTCGGGCGAGACATCGGGCTCCGAGAAGGGGGATGATTCGCGGATGCAACAATTTTTGCTGTCAGACATCGCGCCTCGAGGGAGAAATTTATTCGTTTGCTCGTTAACCGGCGCTACCGAGAATAGATTCGACTATTCGCCACGCGAGAATTACATTTTTCATTTGTGTACAATTATTATTTTTTTTTTTTTTTTATCGCGCATTAATTATTTAGCGCATCGCTTTTTAAATGCGAATGCAGTTTTTTGCAATCTAAAACTGGCATACTCGAGAAGCGAATGTTTTGTCTTCTTGTTAAGTTCATTGTTGCGTAACACAATAATTAATCTCCATTATTTAAATGTATTTTATAAAGAGTAGATGAAAAATGTGTATGAGATTATCGTGGAAAAGAGAGGGACTATGATGAATGGCACTTCGAGATAAGTAAATGCACCGCGTAAAATTACGAGATGATATATAAAAATTTGAAATTTTTATACCGTAGAATGTAAAGTTACGTTTATCGGGCTTTTTACTCTTTTTTCGCAGATAAATTATTATCTATCCTTCAGAGCGATTTTGTTAACTGAACCAATTTATAAACTAACAAGCCTTTATAAATAAATCGTATAAATCGACATTGAAAAGTTACATCGAGCGTGTGATTCTCGCCAATAAAATATCGCGCGAAAAAATGTATCGCGATCGAATAATTACGTTTCCGTTTCGCGCGTTTGCAAACGTGTCAAATATATCGTTCCCCGATTTCGTGGCGATTTTTTTAAATAACGCGAAAGACCCGAGGTATATCTTATCGGTCCGATACTCGCTACAAGATTAAGCTAATTGACAGCTGCGCGGAAAATAATTACGGACCGTCCGGTGGACATACGCTTAATCGCATCGCGACAATGGCTAATCCATACTGCGCCGGTTCACGCGACAAAACGACCTCGGTCGACGCTACCCGATTTGCATGCCTGGGTTTATTTGTCGCTCTTGGCGGAATTGTCAGACACCGCCGTTTGATCGAGATAGATTCGGGGACGAGAGGAGGGGGAGAGGGGGGTCGTGGAATTCTTTCCAGGCGAGAAGCTCGTTTCACGGGGATTCGTTCCGAGTTTAACGAGTGATCTCACGAGGGATGTTACGGCCGGCTACCCGGTACGCGTAATCCCAATGTAAGAAAGACGAGGGCGAGGAAGATGACAACGGTCGGGGCTCTTACCTGCGACTGTGAGAGTGGCGTTCCTGCTCGGGACGGATCCCGCTTTATTCCGCGCGACGCACCAATATACACCGCCATCTTGCTCCTTCTTGCCGTGCATCACCCGCAGAAAGAACAGGGATCCCGTTGGCAGCAGGACCCGATGCGACTTGGCGTCGCCCGGCGACGTCTGCACGAGCTCGCCGTCCTTGTACCACTCTATCACCGGTTCGGGCTTACCCTCCGCCTTGCAGTTCAACGTCACCGGCTCATTTTTCGCGACTATTATGTCCGACGGGTGCTCGGTTATCCGTGGACATTTCAGTTGCCCTGAAAAAATAAAAGGGCAAGCGGTGACTCTTTAGCGGATCTCTCCTCGACGCAGCGCGTCGTGTCGTCTCGCCGATCTAATTAGTTCACCCCTTCAACCGGAGATATTTTCGCCGCGGCATTGCCTTCTTTTATGTTGAATTGTTTCGTCTTAAGTAAGAATAACGAAGGCTAATAGCGTATGATTAATGCCTCTCGTGATATTTTAAGAGTAATTATTTATTTTATTGATTCGACAAATTTTACATTTAAATAATTTTATCACGCACGCACACATTTATTAAATATAAATATTATTAATTACGAAATGCAAGCGAATAAAGGAGGACGAACACAAAAAAAATGAAAACTGAGTAAAAGATGTCAAACAATGATTATATTTACGGGTAAAAAATTTCCAAACAATGAGATTAATTAATTTTTGCATGTTAACTATATTAATTAACTCATGTTTTAAGCTTATTTTGCAAGCATGTAAATTAATTAAGATATTTCGGTAACGATTAATTCAGAAATAATTTGATATTTTCGAGTTGAAACTTTTTACTGGTAATCATTTTACACTGTTGAACAATTATAATATTATTAGTGTTGATGTATCTAAAAATAAAAAGAAATTTAACATTTTAAAATCTATTTGCAGCATCTCGTTCTCGTAAATAATTAATTAGTAATTAATTCTGGCATGATCGCTCTTTGTTTATGATTTGCAAAATTCTCGTTTTAAATAACTAGCATAATGTTAAAGGACTTCATTTTAATATCAATTTCCTGCTAATGGTAGAAACGATAAATTCAGGATTAAAGCAACAAATTACCAATAAACTAGCGCTCAATTATCCTACACACTCGAATTTAATTTTTCGCGATGGGAAAGAAAGGCGGATTAACGGAAGTTACATAAATTTTCCGTTGTTTCTCGTGTCTGATATACACCCCCCGCTCTCGAAACACCGCATGCAACATATAAATTTATTGGCACGTCGCCAATATTAATCTTACGAGGAAGCTGCCGCCTTGCCAATATTAATAGAATATACAAAGCCGATGTTTATGTACTTGCGCGATCGAAAGCTTTTCTTCACCGCGCCATGAATTTTCCTCTTATTTCGCGCTGACTATCCCATCTCTCGACTCTTCTCAATTTTGTATGGAACAGCGGTGCGCGAAGGTGCGCACCGTGATCTCGTTAATTTTCTAACACGTCGTCGTAAACCAGCTCGGAAAGAAAAATTAAATCAGGCTTCAATCTGCCTTATTTTTAAGCACCGTCTCATAAAATTTTCAGTATTTAATGCTTGTTGCGCGCACAGCATCAACAGAGGAATTATGCAGAACGGTAAAGCTTGCGTTTATATAGTAAAAAATATGTTAATGCGAGATCCGCAATTTGTATCCGCAGCGCGATGATATTAAATCCACGTAAACTCGATTCGACATGTTTACGAGTCACCGCAATTAGCGGCAATATAGAATCGTATTACTAGGAATTAATTCAAATAATGCAGGACATTTACGACGCATATGCGGGGACCACGTTTCTAGCGTTAATTAATTTTAATTCAATTATTCTCGTTTTTATGCGTGACCGAAGAGAGTGATTTATCGATAAATGCGAAACAACGCGCGTTTTCATCAACGCGGTATAAACAAATCATAAACCGATTTTCCCTGACACACTGTGCAACGCTTTCCGGCCCCGCTAACATTATATAGCATCATATGCCGTGACATTTTATAAATAACGAACGTACAAATTATGCATCGCGATAATTCAAGCAACCCGACAGCCGCGTGAAAAAAACAGCAACCCCATTAAAAGTATTATTTTCAATTACATTTGGCACATCGCGTTGATTATCGATGGCTCCCAATTTCACGCGTTTCCTGCCCTTTCGGAAAAAATGTCAAGAGCTACTTTGAGATATATATCCTTCTGGCGTGCAAAAGCCGTTTAAAACAATTTTGGAAAAACCGCGAGGATAAGAGATGAAATTAATATAACGCGCTAAATACAAATAATTCACCGAATAATTAAACGCCTCTAAACTATTACGCGCGCGTGGGCGCGACTATATCGGCGCGGGGTGCTTTTTGGTAAAAGGCGGAACAATAGCCGACGATATAGCTCCGATCGACAGAGGCTCCCGACACTCGCGCAAACGAGAGCGACCGTGCGGCGAATTTTTCGCTGTTCGCTCCAACAGCTACCAGAGATCGCGCCCGTCCATGCATTCCGCGTATATATCCCACCCGCTTTGACGCACACGCACGCATACCGCGAAAGTCAGCCGTGTATGTACGCGTCTGTGACGCGGGTGTCCTATTTAGATAACTGAATTATGGATGAATTATTGGCCGCCGGTGTATACGTAGTGCAGGTATATAATTTGATAATATCGCCGCCTCTGGCGTCCTATCTCCGTGCCACGAGATTTCGGGCCGCCGTGGTGGTATATGTCGCCCGCCGAACGTCCATATGCATTATGCGTGCGCGCTCGCTCGCATACGCGCATACTATATGTGCAGCGTTACGTGATGCACGCGAGAACGTGAACGTGAACGTGAACGTGAACGTGAATGTCGCGTCGCGTCGCGTCGGTGTAAGCGAAGCAGACGGGTATTAGTCATCGATAGTAGCTCGGATTACCTGTGGTTACACGCATTATTAGATCGACGCATCGTACTGCTGTCTAGTCCGGGCATTCCTCCGCGAAGTGCCTGTTCACGTACTACGCGTGTATCCCAATTTAATCGATGGAAGAGGAGAAGATGTCGATCGAGCGGCTTTTGTGTGTACAAAGAGAATCGATATCTGTTTATAGGCGGAATCGAGAGAGAAACTTTAAAGTTTCTCTCGGGGAAAATGATATCGAATGATGTAACAATGATTCAATTTTATATAATGTACTCTGTAAAAGTGAATCAGTGTATTATCACTGAAAAACAGTAAATAATCACTTATTACAGCAGTTATAAGTACAGCATTGTAAATCAGTGATATTTTATTGAAAGAATCAGTTAATAATTTTGACTGTTTCAATCAGTAATATTTCTCAATATCAGTAATATTTCTTTCGTTATTGTCGGTAATATTAAACTACAATTCATCTCTCTATCTGTTTCATATAAACTTAAAAATTTTATTTATATTTACTAAATATTTATTATATTAAAAATTTTATTTTATTTATATTACATGCATATTGAACTTGTTATTTTAAATAGATAACGAACGAATAATTTTCATTAAGTCGCCAGACATTTATTTGTCCGACTTATAAAGATCGATTTAATATCTGAAGCCTCTCTATTGAGATTGTATCAGAAATTAAATCGAAATAATACTTCTAATTTTAAATGTCGCTCTTTGCAAACTTTATATAATTCTTATGACTAAAATTAAATACGAGAGAGATAGCAATCGTAGCGGTAAACGAACAAACTAGCGATTACTGGTTTTACAGTGAAATTTACTGGTTTTACAGTGAATTTTATTTTAACTGACCATAATCAGTGAGATATAAGATAAAATAACAAAAAAGTAAGCGTTCCCACTGAAGATCAGTAAAATACTCACTGATTCTCAGTGCAATCTTATTTTACTGTTTAAATTAGTGATATTTTCACTGATTCACTTTTAGAGAGTATGTCATAATTTCTACTTATATAATTTATATTCGAAATGAAATTTTAATATTAAATTGAAATAGATCTAGGGTATGATTTATATTCAGCTAATAATATATTCAATTAACGTTGTTAATCTTGTTTTCTCTATTAAAAGAACTCGTATAATTTAATTGACATAGATATTAAAAAAAAAACGTTTTAAATAGTTTTTCATTTTAAATAATTAAATTTGACGCGCTTTTTCCCTCTTTCGCGAATTATCGCGCTATTATCGAGCCGATGATTCTCACAAGTGCAAAAAAACGCAGGTGCAATCTTTCGGTCGCTAATGCGAGTAAAGGGCGACGATGCAGGAGAAGGAGAAAAGTGACGAAGCAAATTACACAAGTGTACCTACTATTAGCCCGTTATAAAGGCCCGTGGATGACTTCCTTTTTTTATTACAGCGATATAACCTCGCTGGTGTAAGAAATTGAGATCCCGCCGAAATCAAAAAGCGCACGAAGAATGATAAAAAAAGCAGCTCAATAACACAAGAGCGAAACTACAAGAGCTCGCTTAGCCTCGGCGGAAGCAACAAAAAGCTACGATTTTTTTATATCTCCATCGAATAATTCTGAATAATAAATATATAAAACTTATTTTTTTAAAGTAGAAGAGAAAAAAGTTTTTAAATATAATTTATAAAGCTGGGCAAAAATTAAGTAAATATTTCTGCTTTAAAAATATTTTCCCTTTTAGAAATCTCTACGTTGAAAATTTTTTTCTCAGTTATTTTAAAAAATAAATTCCATTTATTTTTACGAACCGCATATTATTCGATTCACTACCTTTTTCGATTCAGCAGTAAATTCAAGCTCATGATATCAATGATTAGATAGCAATTGACCTTTAAATATAAACTGTCGAGATTTAAATTGGCCTTTATCTCGGTAATTTGCGCGATTTTCTTGGCTTCGCTGTTCGGTATATGCGTTTTGCAAGCAAAATACAAGTAGATTTGCGCTGTTTGTAACTCATTATCATACCAGTTTCCACTTTTGCTATCTCTAGAGCATACTATGCATGTGTGTGTGTACGTATACGAAGAAGGCCAGCCAGGCGTTATATTCACTAGTCATTTACCTCGTTGCCATTGTGTATTCACTTAGCTTTCTCGTGCGTTTGTCGCACAAGGTTAACGTAGCTATAATCCCTTTCTGTATTTTATTTAAACACAGACGCGAGTAAATTATTCATGTAAAACGTGAAACAATCTTGGTTTTCGAAATCCTTTTTTTTCCGAGGCACAGCGAAGGAACTTAAACGTTAAACGTCAAACAATTTCTCGCGTAATATTGAAGTTTTGTAATTCTGAAAAAATTGTAAATACGTTATTCGTCGACTATATGATTGCTGTTGAAATATCGGTAGTTAATTGCGCTCACACTCGAATGTTTTATTTAATTACGCCTCGTTTCTCTGCGGCTCTGGTACTCGGAGCCTTACAAACGCACCGCGTTTCGCATACCAATGTTTCGACGAGGATCTCCAATTTAACGTAACTTTCCCAGGTCCATAAAATTTAAACGGGGATCCGAATGTGCTCGGGATGTCGAATGCCGCTTCTAACATCGGTTAGACATCCGGTGGCAACACAGCGCTAGCTGCACAACGCTTAATCCTTTGTTTGAATTATTCAGAGATGCATGTTGTAGCGGTAACATGGGCGCCGAGCACTTCCAGAAAAGAAAACGGATACCCGCTTTATATGCAAACGAAACTAAATACGTTCACGTGCCATCCGCGGCAAGGCGAGGTATCCCGATACGAGGCGGTATTACACTCCCGAGGAGAACAATCGCGTAGTCGGGAAATCATTTGCGCGCGTATCAATTTTTCGGATTTTTCGCGACTCCTTCGATTTCAGGGGATCACGAAATTGCGCGATATTCCGACGCGTAACACCGCCGTTCCACCATAATCGGATTTCTGTCGCTGCGAATGCTCGTGCAGAATCGCTCGATATCTATAAATCAGCATAGTGCGCTAGGTTATGCCAACGGCGCAGATTTATATTGGTCACGTATGCGTATGCGCCGCATTTACCGATAAATTGCATTTGTGTGTGGTACTTCTCGAATCGTTAAAATGGATAGAATTTATTTTCTCGCCGAAAAATATCGACTTGCAATTCGCGAAAGAGCGAGCCGTTAAAATTTCACTCGCGTGTTATCGAGATACTACTTTTGATCGGGGAAACTGCAATTTTTCTCCCTCTCTCTCTCTCTTTCCTTTCCTTCCTCCTTCAAACAATCGCCGCGACGATCGCTTATGAGCTATATTTAAACATTAGAAGGATTAAGATTGTAAGTTGCAGCTAAACTAAATTTGTCTCGATCCGCGTGACTGCCTCGGTAATTTATGCATCGATGACCGAGTTCGACGTTAACCGATTATGCGCTCGGTGCAGGGTCATTGTATCTATATTCACATGCGCACTGTAAATACTTTTATGAGACTGTATAAAAATGCTGAGAAAAAAAATCCAAGTGGTTTAAAGACTCAAAAAATTTTTGTGAAAGTCGATACAAGTTTTTAGCTAGACGCCTATATAAAAAATTAATAAATATTTAACAAAACTTTTTCACTAATGTTTATCTCTTTACTAGAAAAAAATCATATCGCAAATTATATCAAAATTACAGAATTAATCAACGAAATTTTATTAAACACTTTATAATGTTAAATCATCGAGTAAAAAGCGATAATTTTTTTCTGCAACTATTCGTTGAAACATACGAGATAAAATCGTTTGATTAATAAACGAAATAAAATTGTTCGCAAGATTCGATAAATGGAGCAGATATATATTAGATTTTATGTGGCTATTGAACGCTGTGAAAGTTAAAAGGGCTCGATATTCGCGCGACGAATTAAACACGGGTCTGCAAAACAACAACGCGTTGGCGACTTGGAAAACTCACACGTGGATGTATATACGCGCGCTTGTTCATTTCCTCCTCCATTTCCGATGGCGCCATTTAAATCGCAACTGCCCTAACTAACTGGAAATCGAAGTCCCGCACGGCTCGTCCTCAAGGGGTATGTTGACAGAATGAGTGTATATGAGAGAGAGGTGGAGAGAGAGAGAGAGAAAGAGACGGAGAGAAAGCGCCGAGACCTATTTGCCACGGAGTTTGATTTGCCCCGAACAAGCGCGCATCGGGAGAAGAAGAGAGTTCCGTCTCTCACTTTCTCTATTGGCATTAATATATATGAGAAATTGCTCGAGAGAACCGACAAAAATCGATGGGCGCTATTAAACCTAACAAAGAACTGCTTGACGCTCTCGTGCGCGCGGTCAATTGCATAAGCGCGGAATAATGCAGTTTTACACAATGGAAACACGGAATGAAATTTGCAATTATAAACGGATCCATCGTTTATACCCTCATTTCGCAACGCCGTATCGTTACCATCCATCATTTACATTCGCGTATGAGATATCAACCGTAATGCGAGTAGACGCGAATGAAACGTATCGCGTTCATACCGAGAAAAAAGCATTTAGCTTTGATTTTATTAAAACGCGCTGAATTCGCAAAACCAACAATTCTCATCAATTCCGAGTTGAAACGAAATATCCACGCCCTGGGGATAGAATGTACGGTGGGGGGGGGGAGAAATCGAACAAAGCCCCTTCGCGATTTTGATTAATTTTTCGGTATTTTAATAGAAATATAGCTTTTATTTCTTTCTCGAATATCCGAAATTATCTCGCGATACAATATGAAATATCAAATGCAAATATTGACTTCGTGATTCGGATAATAATTTCGCGGAGATGTATCAGATCCCCGGGGATATGTAATTTGTCAACTTTAATACTTTCCAAAGCAAAGTTGTGGCGAAAAATTCGCATTTTATTTTTATCATGAATCGGAACGTCCAAATCTCCATCCCCTCCTCCTCCTCGCGACGCAAAATGAAAAAAAAAAATCGATTCTTCGGCAATATCACTTTTAATCCCGGCGCTCGCCTCGCCGTCGAAAACTTTGTTTTCACACCCCTGATTCTCCGCCCGCGGCGCGTAATTACATTACACCTACGTCGCAACAGATGTCATCTCGCCGTTGATCTATTAAATAACGTGATTTATGGGACGGTGCGCTCTCTCTCTCTCTCTCTCTCTCTCGATATCTCGGCGCTCTTTCACGCCCGGCTCGACTCGATTCGAATCAAGCCGGGTCGGAGCCGGCTCGCCCGGCCCTTTTCCTCGCGTATCTCGTCGGCCCTATCGCCGTTCTCGAGCGAGCGTTGCGAAGCTCGCGCACACGCCACACCGTTCCTCGCCAGGGGCTCCGCGATTTTCTTTTGTTCGCCGCGCGTCGTGCGGAGAGACGGGAAACAATGGTGGTATTCGCGGCGAAATTAAAACCGCCTACGGACTTTTCATATTCGTCCGCCGACGAGCGACGACGAGCGGAGTCTTCGCTCGTGGCTCACTTGCGCTAAATCGCCCCTAGGCGTTTCCTCGTTTCATTTTAGTTTCTCGCGTGTATCAAACGAGAGCCGCGTACGAGAGCTACGTGGGAGCCCCGTGTATATAAGGGGCGTCCGTCCCTCGCTCGCTTCTCTCCACGGATATTTCGGCGTCGTGTTTTTCACTCGACAACGCTGAGGCTCCTCGCGAGATCGTTTGGAAATTTAAACATGTTTTTCTTCGTCAGATTTAAAGAGAACAAAAATATCGCAAAAGATATTCTTGTTTACTTGAAATAGATTTTCGAGAAAGGACCCCGCGGAATCCTTATGGAAAATGGCTTTCGGTCAAATGTTTCGAAACTTTGCAAAAAGATAGTTCTCAACATGTAGATTAAAAGTGTTCATGGGCATGAAGCGCTAAAAATTCGAGATTTTCAGCTACAGCCATCCAAAGTGGTAGATTTTTGAAGGAGTTTGAACCAATAAGGTTGATTTTTGGGCCAGAGCTTCGCACTTTTTTGATTGCATATTTGTATAGTTGCGGTCGAGAGCTTTCCAAAACACCCTATGAAAAGCTTTTTACGTTGGGGAAAGTGAAAGTTATAAGTCCTCAAAGTTTAAGAAACATAGGCATGTAGGAAGCATGAGAATTATCAAGACTATCTGATTTATGATTTTTTGTGCTAAGTAGACTGCCTTAATTGTGTGTGTGTGTGTGTGACAGATTGAAAATATATACATGTATTTGTTATTTTATTCTCCTCTTTTTAAATACAGGCTTGGAACTGTCAATGGCAGAGTTACTTTTTTTGTTTTTTTTTGCTTTGTTTTGCTTTTTTTGTTTCTACAAAACTTTTGTATTTACTACTTTTTTGTAAAACCTCACCCAACTAAGATAAGCTACCGTTGCCGAACTGCGGAATATGCTGCAGAAATTCAAAAATCTACCACTTTGGATGGCTGTAGCTGAAAATCTCGAATTTTTAGAGCTTCATGCCCATGGACACTTTTAATCTACATGTTGAGAACTATCTTTTTGCAAAGTTTCAAAACATTTGACCGAAAGCCATTTTCCATAAAGATTCCGCGGGGTCCTTTAAACATGTTTTTCTTCGTCAGATTTAAAAAGAACAAAAATATCGCAAAAGATATTCTTGTTTACTTGAAATAGATTTTCGAGACATTTTCTTTCCAAAGTTAAAACGATTAAAAATACGACTAGTTTTGTAATAAGATTTTTGTATCGAGAAAGTCGAAAGAGTGCAAGTATATTCGAAGAGTTTAAATTTACGAGATATTTCTATTACAAGACATTCTATCTCCGTGTCTTACAAGTACTTGATCTCGTCGGCGGAAATAAGCAAAGACATACATCATAGATAAATATCCGACACGCGGATAATTAATGTTTATTTTCGAACAAATTAGCGAGATTGAATCGTTGAAAATATTCGGGAAATAGGGAAGCTAGCTATTTATTATCCGCGTTGGCCGAGTTATTTACGACACCGCCGAATTTTAATTTTCCCAGCAATATTACGCTTGTTTCCTCGCAGCAAGAAAAAGATATGTCGGATTTTGTTAATAAAGCACGATTTATTGTATTTAGTTGATTTGTAGCCGGAAGGCAGCGCGATTCAATGGAGGGTTGATTCGTCCGGTACAATAGAGCTCTTCAGGTTTACCCCGTCGGGATAAAAACCGAATTCATCTCCTGTGGTGAACGTACGACGTGGCGCCGGCCGCGGCGAGATGCCGGGAAATATCCGTCCGACAGGAAGGAATTGCGTATGCGACTCCCGACAGCCGGAGACGTAATATTCTCATTGTCGGTACATAACAGGCGCCGGGCACTTCCGCGCGTTTTACGCCGCGAGGGACGGCAATCGATAAGTTTTTAAAGCGGATAGGCCGCGCTCTCGCGCTCGGCAGGAATGTCGAAATACGCACGTGCGCGATATAAAATAGAGCCGTCGCCCTAGTCGTAGATTCCGAATCTCGCGCTCGGTACTTAAAGTATATACCACTTACACGGACGTATCTAACGATATCGGTACACCGGGCTGCTCACGGCAAATGCAATTCCGAATTCCGTACGTACTCCGATATTTGGATATCGCTGCAGCAGGTCGGGCTTGATATTAGAATATTCGAATGATTCAGGCGACTTGAATTCTTTGAATATCGCATGCGCCAACGAAATTTTGTCATTTTTATTTCGCAAATAGAGTTTTCAGAATTTCAAACGCGTGAAATCCGCACGCGTTTATGTTTGCCTATAATATCGGTCAACGAATCGCGAATATATAATTCCGAAATTTTTCACAATTTTGGAAAAAGAATGCGGAGAGTTCATCGGGAAAAATTGCCGCTTAAATAAATAATATTATTAATAATAAAAAGTAAAAAATAAATAGTATTATAAATATTATTATTAATAATAATATTATTATTATTATTATTAATATTATTAATAATAGTACCATGCAAAATTTGCGAGATTCGTTTTACAATTTGTGAAGGAGACTAAAATTAAGATCGATCGTTGTCCGGGATACCCGAACAACGTTATCGTATCGCGACGTAATCGATTCGGGCATAACATTAATCCTTAAATAATGATACGTGGAGCGAGTGTTTTCCCAACCGGCGTTGCTAGTCTTAATAGCCGTTCCATCCGTTGTACGTCCGATGACTTGGCGTATGGCGTCACGACCGCGATGTCAGTATTGATTTACCGTCGGTTTGGTGGCTCCGGGCCCCGCTATCTCTCTTCATCTCTCCGATCCCTCTTCCCCCCCTCTCTCTCTCCCGCGCTCTCTGGCGCTTATCATTCCCATTCGCTCTAATTCGCCATTTCCTCCCTTGTTCTGCTGCGGGGAGGAGAGCCCAAAGCGGGAAGAGGCTAAAGAAAGACCGGGCGAGCCGGCCGTTAGATCGATCTACAGAGGGAAGGAGGACACTCGGAGTGCGCTCGCAGATTGGCGATGGTGGTTTCTCTTGCTTTCTTCCTCTCTCTCCCTCCTCGATGCTGCTTGATGACGACGATAGCGGCTACCATAGACGGAGGAATAGTTGCGCGATGACTCGGCGCGCGCATTTCACGCGCGCGCGAGCCGAAAGAAAGAGACGCGAAGGCCGGCCCCGCAGCTAAATGCGTGCGCGTGCGAGCGCACGCACGTGTGCGTGCGCGCGCGTGGGTGATCGCGCCGAGGGGGGCTCGCAGGCTGGAAGAGAAATAGAGAGAGAGAGAGAGAGAGAGAGAGAGAGAGAATATCGCCCATCTCTTTCTCGGCAAGCTTCTAAAGAATCTTTTGCCTCAGAAATACTTAATTACGGCGCTGCCGGTAGTTTAGTGTGATTTTAATTTGGTGGCCTCCGGGTTAGTTCCACTTCTCGATCGTTATCTCTTCTTTTGTGCGCCTGAAATTATTACGATCACGCGGGCTACGACGCCTTCGCTAACGAACGGGCTGATTTCTCCGAGGACGAGTGGAAGAGGCAACGGAATGCGCCGCGCGTCGCACACAATTAGATTTAAACGAGGGATCCGCTTTGGAAGAATCGGTTTATCGACCTGCCGGCAGATTTATCGCGTTACAGATTAATTTTCGATAACGCAATTAATAATTGATCTGCGATAACATTAAGTCGGTTATTTTATAAGTTAATTGTATATATTACTTGGAAACATTATATGCGCTAATCTCGCGTAATGTTATTATTAATAATTGATTATTAATGGATAATGAGATTTAAAAGGTGTTCGGTAATTCGCGTGGCAGGTAATAACGTTGTAAAAAATATCGGAATTCTTTAACGGAATTTTTGCGGAAAATGCCAGAATTGCTGACACTGGTCTTTCAAGTTTCTAGTATATGCGATGTGTTATTTCACAGCCTCGGGCTGAGAAAAAGTTGAAATATTTATACTTAAGTTAGCCACCGGAATACACACACAAAATGGTCTGGCATTTTTGCTTGCGCGGAAAATGGCGGTAAAGACTGGCACTCAACGAGTTAATTAGACGTCACGTTTCCATTGAAGTTTAGGTAATAAAAATGGGAATATCTTTTTATATTCGACGTTGATTAATTTGATAATTAGCAAGAGTTTAAATCTTGACATTAAAATCTTGGATTTAATTAAATAATAAAAGAGAAAAAGAGAGAAAAAGATTTTATCTACTTATGCTCAATTATTCATTCAAGATATCGCTATTTACCAAAAGTAAACGAGAAAAAAAGAGAAAGAGAGAAAGGAGGAGAGAATTTATCGTGCAACAATTCGTTGTACTTTGGCTGACGATATCGCGCAAATGATTAATTGAAATATTGTTTCGCATGGTCGAATACGCGAGTCGCGCAAATCCCGCTACATATATGGATAAAAAACCTGCAAAACTCCAGTCAAAAGAATTCAAAGTGGCGATTGATATCTACCAGATATCGATTATCAATGCCCACTATGGGCTTCGAAATACTCGGACCCCTAGTCAATTGCGTATTACGGATACCAATACCTTCGCATTGCGTATTATCGATACCCGGTATGCGTTCCGAGAGCTTTAAATCCGTGCTCAAGTTCATCGATCGCGGACTTAATAACAGCTGAGACAGCAGCAACGTGTACATAATACGCGTTCAAATAATAATACCTCTACGAAAAAACGTGATAAATGTGTCTCGTAAAAAATTGTTTAAAATTACTTTATTCCAAAATATGGATTTTCTTTTTCTTTCGGTATATATTTATTGATTCTTATTTAAAAATACTAATATATATTTCTATATATTTACATGAATTTATATATTTATCCCTCGCGTTTCCCTTGTGCCTTATCCTTGTACCACGTCCGACATGTACTAACGATCGTCGCGTCGAAATCACCCGGTATAAGGAGCAGTCACGTTCCAGGAGGAAAGGCGCCTTCGTGTGGGCACAGTTGTCGTTCGTTCGTCGACGAAGGGAAGGAATCTTGCGTACCCTTCGGGACTGCTCTTCGGCAGGGTCGCCGAAACTTATAAAAAAATAAAACCGTTTCAGGGAGACTAACGTAGGATCGTCGTTTCTCGGAAAAGGGTCCCCTTTTCCCGCCGCCGCGCACGAGGGAGGCTCATCTCTTCCCTACCACCCACGCCGAACCTTCTCCCCCTCCTCCCGTTCGCCCTTGGCTCCTCGTGCACCCTCTCGCCCTCTTTTCCCGTGCGCGCGCACGCATACACCTGTACCTAAAATGGCGATGGGTGGAAAGAAGCCGCTTCTCTCTCTCCCTCTCTATTTCTCTCTTTATCCATCTCCGTCTCTCCATCTCGTCGCCCCAGAAGAAATTGTCTTACGAGGCGCTCTTATCGATCGTGCGTTTTCCCCCTTGCGATTCTCTTCTTGCACCCCACATCTTCGGCCCTTACGGCCGAAAAAGGGAACTTAACGGGGTCGAAGACACCTTCGGGCCGTACATCTTTCACGAGTCCTGCCGCACGATATCCGCGTCGAGAAAGACGCCGTTCTCTCCCGACGAGAGATGGAGAATCAGCCGAGCAAGCCAGTGCCAGCATCGAAATTGTCTGGCGCGACAGAGCGGCGCGCAACATCGAATATTAAAGGCGCCCTAATCGCGAGAGACGGGATATAATAGCACAATAATAAGATGATATCGGAATATCGAGACTCTACCCTTCGCTCCGCTCGCGGAGAATATCGTGACATGTGGAGGGATTATCTCGGAGGGACGCTTGGAATATGCACGGAATGAGATTTCCATTTCGCGGCGTCAAATGAAAAGTTAATGGCATGCTTAATTACGAAATGGGATCGACATTAAGAAATTAACTTAGATATGATATAGAGAATCACTTTCACGGAATACGAGTAATAAAAGTTCAAATTTTCCTTGAATAGAGAGATCTTGGTTCGAGATCATTTCTATAACGTGGGAAATGAATAAGAAGACGGCGCTTTTGCCAGCAAAGTGTTTGGATTAGCCGAAGAAACAGATCAAGAGAGAGAGAGAGGGAGAGAGGGAGACTCCGAGCTTAGGTATACTTGAAGCATTCGCGTTTCATTTAATGATATTGCTACGATCTTTATCTAACCGCATTGAAATTTTTAGACCGTCGCGCCGTCCGGGCTCCTTTTGTGCCTCTCTTCCGCAACTACTCTCTCTCTCTCTCTCTCTTTCTATGCATTCATACGGGCCATCTGTGTACTCGCTCCATCTTGATAGAGAGGCCGACGCGGTATTATATCCGTAATGGTACTCGCGCGAAATAATAGGACCTAATACGCCCTTTCGAAACACGACGAACTACTCTGACGGAAATGCCTCTCGCAGAAGAGTAGCGCGCAATGAGAGAAGAGAGAACAAGGGAGGAAGAGGGAGAGAGAGCGCGTCTCACGTCGAAGCTGGCTGCTGAGCGAAGTTCAGAAAACATTTCTCGGCCGGCGAGGAAGCAAGGCCTGCAACGCGCGCGAACAACGGACTCCTTTGTCCGATATATCGCGCGCGATCTTCTGCGATCTCTCGGTCGCTCATCGTCGTCGTCGTCGTCGTCGCCATCGTCGTCGTTACGCGTGGCCGGCAACAAAACGTTAGCTGTTGCTCTTACAAACAACCGATTCCTGTCGGGGTCCTCCCAGTCTCCTAGCCCGGTTTCGTTAAATTAGTCTCTTTGATGTGTCATACGTGTCATGAGAGCTTTCTCTCTCTCTCTCTTTCTCCCTCTCTTTTGCTCTCCATCCTAATCGTGCGCTACTTTATACAGTGCTTTCTTTCAGCGCGCCGTAATAGCCCATGGAGAATTTCAGCTTGAAAATAAGCCGTTTTCCGAACATCTATTTTAATTGGCGAGAGCGCGCACTTGTGGAAAATCGCCGCAAATCGCCGTCATTCTCGTCGCAATTATTTCGGAGATAATTTCGTTGTTGCTCCGTTGCCGTTAAATATCGCGGAAATTAGGCGTGAAATTGAATTACTATTGAAGCGCGAGCAGCGCAGATCCGCCTTAATACAAAGTTGATTAAAATTATGAAACCGTATTTTACGTACAATGCGCGTCGAGCGAGAAGAAGAGAAGAAATTTTTACAGCGGAACAGACTCGCGAAAGTTTGTAACGCGGATGCATAAACATGCATGTATTTAATAAACTACCGCGAGCGCATTATATTGTGTATTTCCGACTTTTGCCAGGGCAAATACTAGCCCTATTACGAGCGAATCAAATAAACGAGACAGACATTTCCTCCTGTCCTCGCCACGACGAGGTGCTTTAGCAAGGCGGAGACAAGATCCGTCGCTATGTGCTTTATATTCTCGGATTTGTCGCGGGCCGCGAGTGCAAAGTCCCGACGCTGTTTTACATTCCACGGTTAAAGCGCGCCGGATCTCGCGCTTTTGTACCGTATGAAATAACGGAAAATCCTCCGTCGTTGCGCCTCTCTCGGCTCCTCTGACGGCGCGCCCTTCAAAGTCCGTCATCTTCGTTCGCCCATTAAATCCCGAACGAGAGAACAACGGAGGTGTTTGCGGTGGAAAACTTGAACCGTGTACTCGCTAGACTGCGTTAACAGTTTATTTAAATTTAACGACTGCCGCATCGTGAAACGTAAAATAGCGTTTTCGCCAACTTTTTAAGTCAAGGTCGCTGACCTCTCAGCCCGACCAATGTTCTTATTAATGACGCGATACGTTATGCATCGAGCGGTAAGATCTTGCTCGGAAAAATATTTAGATAAGCTCGATTCCTCATTCGAAAGACAGTTAAGGAAACAGAGTGCATTAAAGTAATCTTTCGTTACGGGGAGAGGGTAATAAAACGCGATATCTCGCGGAACATTTATATTTTCGTGCCACGAGATGGTGTCAAAACGTAAGGGAAGAAAAAAAAAAAGAATCGTACAGATACGACGTTCGCCGATTCTCAGGCGCATAATCGCCACGATTAATTCCCCAGGCCCGAATTCACGGGTGTTGCGCGATACGCGTATCTTGGCGCGTACGTGTCGCGGCTCGTGAAAGATAACGCGAAGTCACTTGTCATTTCGAGGTAGAGAAGGGACCTCGAGCAAGTTCTGATCGGCCCTTTTTAGTCCTCATTCGGATTTCTCGCCGGCAACGTGAGCGAGCGCAGATAGAAGAAACGAGAGAGTAAAAGAAAGAGAGAGAGAAAAAAAAAGGAGAATCGGTCGTGAGAATGCATCCTAACGACATGCGGCATATTTCATCGGAGTGCCCGATGCATTCGCGCACACGTGCCAAGGTACGATAACGCGAAGGTACGAGGCGAAGGAGCGTGATGAAGTAACTAACATTCTACTCGCGAACGCCGCAATATGCGAATGACAACGTACAGTCTTTCCGTTACTTCTGCTTCCCTCGTCGTGTCTTGGCATTCTCGATACACGTGTTTACGTTTTGCGAGATTTGCATCAAACTTCGGTACCGGTATTTTCTTCGGTATTTTTCCTAAAGATCTCGATAATACTTTAATCCACTTTCCGCTGAGAATTTTTTAAGGATTTTAACTTTTATCTTATCCATTTCTAAGAGATTTTAGATTTTATTTTATCAATTTTGAATATTAAATCTATCAATCTTTTCGCAAAAAAGGGAATCGAACAACCGTTGAACTAGATTCTTCACTTGGAAAAGATTTTTCTCTCTCGACTTGAATTTTTCATTTATCATATCCTTGGCAATTTTTGTACTTTTTATAAAGTCTCTTGAAAAAGGTTCGAACCAAATCGGGATTATTCTAAAGATTTATAGAGCATATCTTTTAAAGATTATTATTGAAATTATTCTCTGACACAGATGTACAGTTGAATTTGCCATTAAAATATAAATTCTATTTGAGGCGAGAATTATGAGACTTATAAGACTTATTAAGCTTGTCACATCTTATGTATTCTTGAAATTTAACTTAATTTTACAATACTTCGTTGATCAATTCGATATTCAATTATAAAATATTCAAACATATATCGAGCAGATATTTTGGTCGTAATTGACAATCGAGAATGAGATTTCTTCGCATTTCTTTATTCTCAGACTAATAAATATTATCTCTTTTATAAATATCTTTGAATAGATATCTACATGTGAGAACTATTATAACCGATATCATATTTTCCTCTTTAACGATAGAAAACTCATAATTTTTTATCAAATCTATTTTCTACTTACTTAGACAGAATAGAAATGGATGAACCAAAGTTAATAAATGACGTGACTGTAATACACTGCACGATACAGACGGTAATACACATAGAGGGTTCCTTTATAATTCAAACTCTATACATAGCTTGCTAAAGACCATATACGGAAAATCCGATCTATAATATCTGTCATTATGCCAGCTGGTCGAGCGTGATGTGGCGATACAAGACGACTCGCGCCTATCGCGATACATTTCAATTACAAATCTCTCGATAGATTCTATTATTATTACCTATTAGTTTCCATAATCTTTTAGAATTTAATTTACACATCAATCGCGAGCAATAATCGCAAGACAAATAAGCAAGCTCGTCCGAGCGTGACTCAAACTTTATCACGCTGTTCAATGCGACATGCATTAATTGCATCTCATGGGTATCAGTGTCCCGCAAAAAAAGATAGAGGGGGGGAAAAGGCGGGGGGAAAGGCTGTGCGCGATAGCGTGTTTACGCGAAATCACACTTTCACCGACGGAGAGAGAGATGTACTTTTTTTTTAGACGACGGGGACGTTGTCGCGAGACTGAAACTCTCGGCATTATCCACTTGCCGTTTTTACGACCGAGCCGCGATGCCGCGGAACAAAGACCATATGTACACGTCAGTCAGTCGCGAAACACTATCTTTAGATTCCTGCTATAGATGGTGATTAATTATTCGTGCGCGTCCGCGTTCGTTGTCGTCCGAGAGGGAAAGAGAGAGAGAAAGGGGGGGAGGGGACAGAAAGGAGAGGAACTGCAACCTAGTGGTGGTCGTCTTCGCCATAAATTATTCATCCGCGTGCCGTTTTTGTTTCGCCGGCCGCGTACGCGATATCCCGGGAGTGCGGGTGCATCGATAAAGCTGGAACTGGTTCACGAAGAGCGAAGCCTCGTCTTTCTCTCCTTCTCTCTCCCATCGCGTCGTTGTTGTTAGCCGCGCATTCGTGGTAACCTTTGACGATACTCGGCACCGAGTATGAAACGAGTCGGATATCCATGACGGTTTGGCTACAATTTCCGTTCCGACGTTAACTGCTCCGAAAGTTGTACCATGTAGACATATACGTCTCATTTGTGTATGTTTAAATTTATTTAAATAGATTTGAAAAAAAAAGAAATGTTGAAACGTCAATCAAGTCTCGGAATTGAGAGTAATTCAAGGATTTATGCCAATATATAAAAAAAAATAAGTGTAATATAATATAAAAAATTTGTAGCAATAATTATGTATAAAGTGTGTGAGAGGATGCAACTTATAATCTTGTTATATTCTAACGATTTAACGATAAATCTACAAATTTTAGGCGCGCACATGCGTACACAATATTAATGCTAAATGGTATGATTGACGCGACGATTTATTACGATACGAAGAATACCATCGAGCATCGTACATCGCGAATCGCGAATCGCGAGTAACCACGCCTAGTTGGCCGCATGAGAAGCGGTTTCTAGTTTGCAAACACTTTCATCGCAAATATGCTGGGAGGGATATCAACGGTAAAGGCAAAAATGTGCGGCAACGCGTTTTATGTCTCCCACATAAAAGGCAGGGAGCCCTCCCTTTCCCCGTCGAGTATCGACGGCGACGATTCGGCGCCGCGGTCGGGAAAATGCCTCGTAAAGTTACGCGATGCGAAAATTCGAATGCTGGCGTCTTTCATATCGCGATCGCACGGGCCAATATTCGCGTGTCGTTGACGAAATTTTCCGTCCGCGGCACCATCCGCAAGCTAATTTTGCGAAAACATACGCGTGAGAGAAGCAAAAAAAAGATGTGTATATCGAGAGTGTGATATGTATATTATATTTTGAGATAAAAAAATATAAGAAAATATAGGAAATATAAAAATATAAGAAATATAAGAAAATACAGTTTACGATATATATAAAGAAATACTTTCGACACATGCATCTTGGAGGAATCTTCCAAAAATAATTCAACTAAATCACGTTTTTAATGATACGTATTTTCTAACATGTATTTTTTATATAAAAAGAAGATGTGTATATCAAGAGTGTGATATATATATTATATTTTGAGATAAAAAAATATAAGAAAATATAGGAAATATAAAAATATAGGAAATATAAGAAAATACAGTTTACGATATATATAAAGAAATACTTTCGACACATGCATCTTGGAGGAATCTTCCAAAAATAATTCAACTAAATCACGTTTTTAATGATACGTATTTTCTAACATGTATTTTTTATATAAAAAGAAGATGTGTATATCGAGAGTGTGATATATATATTATATTTTGAGATAAAAAAATATAAGAAAATATAGGAAATATAAAAATATAAGAAATATAAGAAAATACAGTTTACGATATATATAAAGAAATACTTTCGACACATGCATCTTGGAGGAATCTTCCAAAAATAATTCAACTAAATCACGTTTTTAATGATACGTATTTTCTAACATGTATTTTTTATATAAATCTTTCAATTGCACATATTATATTCGTATATAAAATATCCTACGCGAACAGATTTTAGCTGCTTTTTACTGTCGATAATCTTTACGGCAATCCCGATGTTAACGTTAAAAAGTCCATCCGTGTCTGGCCGCCGTAAAAGCGACTTTAGCAAGATATATATATATACGTTAGCTCGTGTCTTACAAAACTGTCATTTGTACATCCCAGCTCAAACGCATCGCTCATTTGGGAGCCGGCAAATATGGCGCGAGGCTGAAAGAGAAAACCGCCTGTGCGTGAAAAGGAGTTCTAAAGGGGCATGAATAGTCGGAGGGACACGGATAGCTTCTTACGCGCGTCAACGCCGGGACACCTGCAAAAGCAAACGGCTTTTCTTCTTCGTTGTATAAACTGCGATTTCTTTTTTTCTCTTAGTCATGCATTGTCGGCGGCGGCGATTGAAGGAGATTAATCGCGTCGTGCGCGAAAGATCAATCGTTGTCCACGCGCGCGCACGTAATGGCCATTTAAAACGTATTTCCTATCGAGGGCGACGTGCCTCGGCGCCACGTAATAACCAATAACACGGCAACAATTACATCAAGAGTCGTAATAAAAGGTGAACGATCGCGCGAGAGGTAAAAAAAAAAAAGAAAAAGAGAAGAAAAAAGACGCCGAAACACGAGCGAGCACACACGATCGAGGAACGAGAAAGAGAGAGAATCTTGGAATTATACGAGAATTTACGGAACGGGATAAACTTGGCTCAATTTATCATTTACACATTGTTCAATGTGCCCTAGCATAATCGTGTCGCGTGCCGCTCACCCTTATTTCCAGCACACGCGCGTAATTATACATGGAAATCAATATAACGTCTTGCGTTCAACAGAGAATTGCTCCCGCATACCTCTTCGGGGAAATTGAAATAGTTTTGACTGAGCAATGAATATTATACTTAATTCGAAATTCCACAATAAACCCCAAGGGCCCGTTCTTCATCGTGCGTTGCAAAAAAAAAATGACCGACTTTTGCGATCGCACGTGATTGTCAAAATCTTCAATTATGTATCGCAAACATCGATAATATTGTCTGCGAGCGATGCACGGCGGAAAATCCACTTAATTCTTAATCCAACTTGATGCGCGCTCGCGACAAAATTATTACGTTATTCGTTTAAAAAAGTAAACGCGGTCTGAAAAAATAGCCGCGAAATATCTTGAAACGCTCGTTTGCACCACATACATAGAGAACGCAATGCGGTGGTCGCGTAAGAATGGAGATGTAAAGTTTTGCTTGAATAACGATAAACATCGCGTCGCAAACAAAAATAGAGCATCGAAAAAAAGCCTACCGCGCCTCTAGCCGTATCACCGTCTATTTTTAGACGGTCGCCGCGCGGAAACTACTAAAATAAATAACCCGTCCGCGTCGGAAAACTTTCCCTTAATATTCCTCGAATCTTGTTTTTCTTACACCCGATATCAGTCGCGTATAACGCGCCAGGTAAATTATATATTCGTGATCATTTAAGCATAAATCTGATCTTAAGCATAAATCTGATATCGAACGGAGAGCAAAATTTGCCGAGTGCTTTTCTACACATTACGTAGATTAAAAAAAAAAAAAAAAAACAGAAACACACATGCACAATTCGCACTGTCAGAAACAGAGAGTTTCCAGCTGCCACCGATTTAATTATAATATACTGAAATAACTTTATGAAAAACAATATTGTATTTTTTATGGTTACCATTCGAAAACGTACTGTGAATTTTTCATTTTACGATCAGAGAGCAAATATACGTCTGTAAAATAACTCGATATACCGCGTTGATTATAAAATCTCTACGTGAAATAAAAATCGGGTAAGGTAAAATTTAATAAACTCGTCGAAATTAGCGTGTATCATCATCAAAGGGAATAACTTGCGCCCTAATTAGGGGCAGGGTAAAAAGGGGGGAAAAAGTGAAAATCATTTGAGCAATATAACGAGTCAGAGTTCAAGATAAAAGTGATATCTCACAAGCTATCTGCATCGGGGTCAGATGTGCGCCTCCATCAAAGTAATTGAGGGTTAACAGAATTGATTTCGAACGAAATGATACTCGGAGCTCGTACGTAAGTATTAGTAGAGGCACGAATCGAAGCGCTCCTCGGAGACCTTTAATAATCGTTCCCCGTTTAAACCGATTTAAAGTTGTTTGTACTTTGATCGCGACCGAGTATTATTTTTTACACAATCGGGAATGCAATTAATAGCATTGACATTGCAATAAATTTCAACAACATCTTGTAATTGTAACTTGCGTATTTCAGAAATTACGGCAAGAATACAATTTATACGCGGATCACTCTCATTCTCATATGTTTCTTTCTTTTTTATTATTAAGGAATAAGATGGAAAAAGTATTTGCAAATATATCTCAATAATTCTTGATCGGAATCAGAACATATATTACTTTTTGTTTATCTTTCGCTCATGCTTCCTGTTTAGCGCTACATGAATCTTATCTCCCCTGTTTCATCTGTAATGCAAATGTTTGGCTACAGACGTAAGTTAATCTACTTCTAAATAAATACTGCCCGAAACTAGTAAAAGGATGCATCGTACATTCCTCGCTCGACGAAAGTAGAGGAGTAAAAAATCATGTTCCTTTCGCTTTATTAACTTTTTTTAACGCTCGATCTAGCGATAAAAAAGTGCGAGAGAGCTTCGAGTCCATTTTCGTCGATTTTAACCGGCGAATCCCAAAGTCGAATCGCAAAGTGCGTCCTCGTTACCCGCGAACTCGATTTGCGCGGATTCGACGGAACGAGATCGGTGAAACAACAACGGGAGGGAGGGTGCGCAAATCAATTTATGCGAATAGGATTCGCCGCCGCAGCCGCCGTCGCGAAGAGCGATGCTGATCGAATCGCTTCCCGAGCCTGTGCTCGCATCTGGCGTAAACGCGATCGAGAGAATATCCGTGGGAATATCCGGGATTTCGTTTAAACGCGTCGATACAGACGCGTATCGTCGCGTATAACGAGGACACCCCGTACATTATTTACGCGCGACACAGGGGACGCTGGAGCCGTAAAAGCAGCGGAGCGTGCTAGGGAGAATCGCAGGACAGAGGAAAGGGGCAGGGGAGCGAGGATAGTTGGGATCTGGGACGGGGCACGCGTTCGACAAAGGGGTGAAGGAACAAGAGAGAGAAACGGTGACATACCTTGGACCGTGATTCCGAAGGCCGCTAGCAGGAGCAACCGATCGATCAATCCGCGGCACATCTTCATTAATATATCCGAGGGCTGCCCCGTCGTGCGTCGTGCTCTTTCCGTTCCTCCGTGATACCGTTCGGGGATCGCGCGCGCACAACGTCAACCGAAACTCTACGAGGGTAACGTAACGCGATGCGAGGAGAGAGGCGGAGGATCGGGGCACCCGAGCACGTCGATCAGCACGCGCGCGTCATCGACGGCATCATCTCGTCTCGTCTCGTCGACGACTGATCTCGTTAACGCGATCTTCCACTGCGAAGGACGGATGTGTTTTTCCCTCTTTCTATTTATTTACTTGAACGCACTTGAGGCACACAACTCCGCGAGATTCGGCGTCGCGCGCGCGCGCTCGCGGGCGCGCGAACGATATATATATGTGTATCGATATGTGTCGTCGTTGATCACCGTCGTCGATCGTCGTCTACATGAGCCGCGTCGGCCGTCGGGAAGCGCCGGTGCGGGCGATCCGCGTCTGCCATTGCACGGGGAGAACGCGGCGACGAGTTACGTCCATTCCTCCTCTTCGTGGGCTTTATAATACAGCTGGGGTATCGCGACGCGAGGATGAAACGGCCGGGGAGAGCCCTCGGCGAACTTGATGTTTCTCTGTCTCGCGTCTCGCCGCCGCCGTCCCTCGCCTGCCCTCACGGGTTGATCGATGCGCGCACCGCGCCGCTGACAACGCCGTCGTCGCGACGACGAGTGTCCATTCTACGAGGAGAAGGCCCGCACTACGCGCACACACCGAACCAGGAGAACGATGACAATCCGGTCGCGAGCGATGTCAACAGTCGCGCGCGCGCCGTCGCTCCGAGAAACGATCCATCCTCGGATCGAGAGAGAGGGAGAGGTGGAGCACGATCCTCGGCCGATTCGATCGATCGATATTTATGATATCACTCGCGATCGGCGGAAGGGTGGAAGGGAGAGACGATCGCGGCGAGACGTCACCCGGACGGCCGGCGGTCGCCCGTCGCGATTCGAGTGTCGCTTGGTCGCATGTTGCGTACGACGGTTTACCAACTAGACGTATATTTCACAAGCACCGCTTCGCGTCGGTCGTTTGCGCCAAACGAAAACAGATACGGACGGGGGAAAAAAAGCGAATGTAACCGATACCGCTGACGCGAAGGCCGATGCACGACTGGCGCGGGGCACGCAAGCGCCCGGATAAAAAGCTGAGAATATAGCGCGCCGTCCAGCGCCATCTACCGAGTCGGGAAGAACCAAACCTATAGGCGTGTGCGCGAGCGTGTGATTTTGTGTGTGTGTGTGATTTTATGTGTAATTCCGTGTATACGCCGGACTATGTAAAGTGTATGTTAGAAGCATCTCTTTTCTCGGAAACTATTAGAGATAGCGAAAAAATGATTTCTCGGTATTTCGGTCTCTCGTTGAGGCTCTTCGTGGAATAAATGAGATACCGCTGCCGGATTTTTCAGACGCGAGAAAGAGGAAAACAGGTGACAGATCGCCTTATCTCTTTAAACGGGACCCTGTGTGTTTTTCTTTAAGTCGAATCTTTTCATTTCTGCGTGTAAATATACGCCAAGATGAAGTGGTAACGAAATAAAGACGAATATTTCGCATTATTTCATCGAGGTGCATTGGAACATGAAAAGTATGTTTATTTCCTGGCGAAAATAACAAGAAGAATCGATTCCTGACGTTCTAAAGATGCATCTTTTTCACATTTAAATATAAAGAAACGAAATTTAAAAACGCATGTTGTGTCAAATGTGTGTCAAATTATTAATTCATTTGTTAAGTAGAACAAATAAGCCCCATAATGCGACATTTTACTAATATTTCATGCGACGCGGATTTGCCCCTGTGGTCTGATGAAAATTTCAACGATGTAGCTAACATAAGTATAGAGATATATAACGCATCATCGAGCCCTGCGCGAATAGAAATGGGCGATGTTAAATCCGAGCTCATAAATGAACCATCATTCAATATTATTTGATTTATTATTGAAACCGCGGCGTGAAATTTCATTGACATTTTGCGTGCGACAGATTTGCCCGCCGACAATCATATTTATCGATGTGCGTTTCGTGCGAGCGTTTGTAATATTTGATAACGTCATCTAAAATAGGAAAATATCGAGGAGATTTCGATTCTCTGACGGCTCTATTATCCCCGTTCGAAACACCCTGGACTCGCGACTCTCCACGCGGGTCTTCGACTAGGATCGGCCATCTTCGGTTCATTTTCGTGCGTAGCTCGGGAATATGGGACTAGACGCGCACAGGATTGTATTTAGAAACGTGCAAATCCCTGTCTTTAATAATCGATTCTCCCTCTTTCATTAATTTCTTATCAGATGTTCCATAAGTGTTCAGTTTAAGAGTTTCCTTATCAATTCTGATCAAACTGCATATTTTATGCAGCATTTCAAAGTGCAAGACCCTATTGTGCTCGAAAAATATCGTTTATAAAAAGAGAAGAAAAAAAACAGAAAAATATAATATTAAATTCGAATAGATTTCTGTGTCTCGTAAAGTGTGTCAAAAAAGAAATGATACGGAAATTTTTATTTATTAACTGTTCTGTCATATGTTTGACAATATTGCTTTTAGCTACACGAACGAATTTTTTACTTGACGTAATTGTCGCGCGTTTTCATTCTGTCAATTCGATATACTATTTTTGCGTAATTACTCGGTTCTTATTTTCAGCACTTCCAATACTGCATGCTTATACTTTTTAGCTACTAATATGTATCCTCGATTTTAATTTTAACACTTACTTTAATGATACCTGGAGCAACATGACAGCTCGACGTTGATTGGTCTCGCAGAATTTATTGCACGCAACTGTATATTTTTATTTAACACTATATACACTATACACTGTATATTTTTATGTGATACAATTGCCCGGTACTTTTTTCCCCGACTCCCGACATTACACGCTTACTGCGTGATATTTATATTCTCGGTAATTTAGTTTCCCTTAATTTTATTAATACGTTTTTTAAGAACGCTTTATGCGCGCACGATTACGCAGTTTTTTTGACACTTACAATATTAGATCGCGATTATATATCACCACAAGCATCTCGATGTCACAAATAATCGCGTGCAACGTACACAGACGAACGCGGAAACGACTGAATATCTCAATTTCCGGTTCCGCGTTCCGAGACGCGACATTTTGGTTCGATCCCGAATTCCGAGTTTATTACGCGAACTGAATATAATTATCGCGACATGGACTATTTGAGCTAATTTTTATTAAACGCGACATTAATATATATATCGAATAGATGCAAATATCATGTAATAAGGTTTCTTATAGTTATTAATAAACGCGCTATATGATATTTAGAGAATTAATTTATCTCTTGATATTAAATATTACTAGTAAAGCCTGCAATACACGAGCGAGAAAGAGTCAAACTAACCTTCGCGATAGTCGAGATGGTACTAAGCGAGAAACTATTATCGAAAAATGCGAGGATGCCGTGCACGAGGACTGGAAATTCTCGGAAACGAGTCCGGTTGTACTTTGCTTCGTTCTCTTCGTCCATCTCTCTTTCTCTTGTACTTTTTCTCCTTTTAAAGACGCACTTATCTTGTTTCAATTTCTATCGAAATTGGCCGTGTGTAGGTAATATAATACATCTCCACACTTCTAACAAATTACTACACACATACATGCACACACGTAGCCCTATTCGCGCCAGTTATACTACCTATACTAAATAAAGTAGCTCTTTTCCGAGAATCACTTGCACCCGGCCTCCACTTTTCGAAAGTTCTTCAGTATCTTCGCGTTGGTTCGATTCTTTTGCGAGTCTCGAGCATTAAAAACACAGTTTTGTATTTAATATATACATATATCAATGTTAATGTCACATTTAACAGAAATTAGCGTTCGAATAATCGATGACATGTCAATTACGCTTGACTAAAGTAGTGTAGGATAAACTGGGAATCTCGGAATCGGATCAGTCCTAAGGCTAATATTACATTTGTCGTACGACAAATTTTTTAAACATATTAATTGGCTGCGGAATAGAAAGTTTCTGAAGGCTCAAAAAATTACTATCCCGCAGCCAATCAATGTGCTTCAAAAATTTGTCGTACGACAAATATAATATTAGGCTAACTTCGCAGAATCGGAAAAGTTGTGAAGTTAACCGCGATAAATCGCGCGCGATCATTCGAGTCGCTTGTGGCAAAGCTTTAACCGCGATCGAGCACGATGCTCGAGACGATTTCGTGTCACCGGGAATAAGTATCGTCTCTTTAAGTGAGCGCGTGTAAGTATCGGGAGTGTCGAGAAAAGTATCTCGGACGATTGTGTCGAGTAAAGTGCAAGTTCGCGTCCATAACGCGAACGTGCGACATTTTGTCAAATGTGTATTTCGCGTGATTTTCAAGAGAGACCGTAAGATGTATTAATCAAATTCTTCGAGAGAAATATTGTTTGCGAGTAGCAAGTGTAGTAGTGTCAAATGATCATCGTATTATGCGTAAATGAACATGGAATATGTATCGGTGTGACATACTCAGAGTTGGGAAGTAACGCGTTACTTGTAACGTCGTTACCGTTACCGTTACTTTTTTTCGGTAACGATCGTTACTTTTTTCTGTCTGTAACGGTAACGGTAACGTCGTTACATTTTTACAGTAACGGTAACGAATTTAACCGTTACTTTTATCGTTACTTTAATTCTGTAATCCTGGATAGTATTCCCTTAGTAATTGAAAAATTTATTCCTATTACAAAACAGTTTACAAATATTTTGGAAAATTATATACATGCATGATGTTTTTCTCTGTATTCATAAATCTAAAATTTCTAAATTACAATAAATGAAAAATTGTATATGAAGAACATCAATGATGGAATAATTTATAATTATCGAATATATAAAAGTAATAATTATATTTTAAAATCAACTATAATAAATATTATAAAATAATAATTATATTTTAAAATAAATTAATTTAATTTCTGTATTATAAAAAGTAACGAAAAAGTAACGAATCGTTACTTTCTTAGTAACGGTAACGATAACGAGTTACTTTTCAAAATTAGTAACGAGTAACGGTAACGAGTTACTTTTCACGAAAAGTAACGGTAACGGTAACGCGTTACTTTTTTGAAGTAACGTTCCCAACTCTGGACATACTTGTACAGTAGGCGCCAATAATGCCTTAACATATGAAATTGGTCGCATTCGAGACTAATAATAACTTAATAATAACTAGTCATTATTAATCCCGAATGCGACCAATTTCATATGTTAAGGCATTATTGGCGCCTACTGTACATATGTGTGAGTGACAACCTAACCTAACCTCCACTGGACGCTCCTTAAATTAGTATTGAAAGAATCATCAAAGTAAGTAATTAATGGAATTGTCGAGAAATAATTAAACGTTGTCGTGAATTTTACATCGTGAACCGCATACTCATTTTTGATGAATGTAATTTAATTATCTTATTACAAAAATAGTTTTTTTCTTCATTATTCATAAGACAGAAATTATTTTCTTCGACATTACACGGATTTAAAATATAGCACAATGTTGCATATGTTAATCACGGCATTTATAAACACGATTGTACAAGGGAAATGAATCAACGATTATTACCAATTTTATCGAACAGATGTAACTTCCCAAAACGTATAAAATAATAAAATAATGTTTCAAAAAAATTCGCGCGGCGATATAATCCCTATATTGAACAATTTATCAAATACTTTTGTGAAAACTGC
The DNA here is from genome assembly GCF_025532165.1 of Camponotus vicinus. NCBI lineage: Eukaryota > Metazoa > Arthropoda > Insecta > Hymenoptera > Formicidae > Camponotus > Camponotus vicinus. The sequence goes on along the minus strand of NW_028141978.1, from coordinate 11,518,295 downwards.
TCGATAGATATTTTCGTTTGATATTTAAATGTGAATTTGAATTCTCGAATATTTTTGATATCGCGAGAGAAAGCTTCAAATGTTACGAAACGAGATAAAAAGACAGATACGGATTATCTCTCACTATTAAATATGCATGTAAATTTATATACGTCATTTAATTAGAGCATATTCTTTATTTATATCTACCATAGTTTTGCAAGATACCCGTAAAACGGGCTGAAATTGTAATTTTAGAGCTCAAGTTTCAATCTCACATCGAGAAACGTGTGCTCGCGCAATCGCTCGCGTTTCCCGTGTCACAAATAAAATAAATCGACATTACCGTGTGTCTACATATATCGAACATCGAAATCCGAAACGCAGCGAAATTACAGTCGGTTTCAATCCCCGCAGTAACGCGAATAAACAAATTGGCAATAAAGTAGCCCGGGACCGAGTGTGGGAGGGGGGAGAAAATCGCACATTTCGCCTGTCTCATAAAGCATGCCCCGCGTCCTTTAAAGCTGGGGGAATAGGGGGAAAGGAGAGCACGGTTGAGGGGAGATAAGGGAGAGGGAGGGGAGGCAGAGGAGAAGAAAATAAAGTGGAGAGAATTCGCCGTTGTGTGAAATCGATTCCTCCGATTCTCCTTGGACGAACACATAATTACGCGGATGCCAAACTTCCGCGTCGAACATCTCCGTCGCCGATTGCCCGGTTATCACCGGGGGTTCTCGTAAACGTAGATCCAGCTCTGCGCCAGGTTACGTCTAATGTAAGCGTCTCACCGGTGGCGAGAGCGATGCCCATCGACCACGCGGTAAGAATATGAACCGTGACGTTTCACGTGTATATGTATTGCGTGCACGTGGATCGCGCCTTAATAGAAAATTTCTCGACAGATTCTCACCGTAATAACCGTCACGACGTCCTGTTTGCGAGAGCACGCGACTCTTCTCGCGAAATCGAAAGCTTATATATAAATATAATATAAAGGACCCCGCGGAATCCTTATGGAAAGTGGCTTTCGGTCAAATGTTTCGAAACTTTGCAAAAAGATAGTTCTCAACATGTAGATTAAAAGTGTCCATGGGCATGAAGCGCTAAAAATTCGAGATTTTCAGCTACAGCCATCCAAAGTGGTAGATTTTTGAAGGAGTTTGAACCAATAAGGTTGATTTTTGAGCCAGAGCTTCGCACTTTTTTGATTGCATATTTGTATAGTTGCGGTCGAGAGCTTTCCAAAACACCCTATGAAAAGCTTTTTACGTTGGGGAAAGTGAAAGTTATAAGTCCTCAAAGTTTAAGAAACATAGGCATGTAGGAAGCATGAGAATTATCAAGACTATCTGATTTATGATTTTTTGTGCTAAGTAGACTGCCTTAATTGTGTGTGTGTGTGTGTGTGACAGATTGAAAATATATACATGTATTTGTTATTTTATCCTCCTCTTTTTAAATACAGGCTTGGAACTGTCAATGGCAGAGTTACTTTTTTTGTTTTTTTTGCTTTGTTTTGCTTTTTTTGCTTTTCGACTCGAGTTCTGATGATTCTACAAAACTTTTGTATTTACTACTTTTTTGTAAAACCTCACCCAACTAAGATAAGCTACCGTTGCCGAACTTCGGAATATGCTGCAGAAATTCAAAAATCTACCACTTTGGATGGCTGTAGCTGAAAATCTCGAATTTTTAGAGCTTCATGCCCATGGACACTTTTAATCTACATGTTGAGAACTATCTTTTTGCAAAGTTTCGAAACATTTGACCGAAAGCCATTTTCCATAAAGATTCCGCGGGGTCCTTTATTATATAAATTTCATTCGCACCTTGGCGTGCATCGTTACCGAGCACTCATCTGTATACGTATCTCGAAATCGCGACTAAATATTCCTGTATCGAATCTTGATACCTCCGATATGTTGCGTTGTTTTTATACGAAATTGCGGGGGATCAAAAGCACGCTTTTAAAAAAATAAGCTTTTATAAACGTTTGAAATTAAAACATTAATGAAAATAGCGGGATTTGTCCCATTATTTTCCCATGGTTTGAAATATATATCGTGCGCTGCATTCAAAATGTTCTAAATTTGAAATTGTAATCAATAACGAAAGAATTTTATATTAGTATTGAAAAAATCAGCAATTTTCAATTAATACAGTTTGTTTATAAATGCATTTTATAAAAAAACATTTCCACAGTAAATACGCGTTCATATTTTACATTTTACGATAAATTTCATCAAAGAATTATCGTACAAAAATAATAAAAGCAGACTGCTGAATAAATCGGCTTATCCTTATCAAAGAATATTTAACAAAAATGTGGCATATTTTTTAGGGATTTTTTAAAATTTATTTATTTTTTAGACTCGTGCTTATCGCATGCTTTTGTTGGCGGATTTGCTTTTGACAGATGTATTTGTAACGCAATCGAGAGAAGTATTCGTTGAACGTATATCATAATCACTTCCTCGCATGAATGTATGTGAAACTCGCCTATCTGAGATGTAAATTTCTCTGTAATGTAAATTTATCAAATATCATAGTCACGTATCACAATGGAAAGCTCAAGGATGCGCGACACCTGCAAAAAATGGGAAAAGTACCGCGGTCGTCGTGTTTACAGTGCAATCGGAAGGCACGTGCAGCCGGTGGTGGTATCAAGAGATACGCGAATAAAAGGAGACTGTGTGTAATACTCGTACCTCGGGAATTCGAGCGACTGCTCGAATAATCGCCCCCTCACTCCTCGCTCTCAAGTAACTGGAAACTCATCGACGGAGGTACGTCGGAAGTGCGACGTGACATACGTTGTTGCCTTTACCAATATCGTAATTGCTTTTGTGCGATCTGATTAATCTCCTTCCGCGACTAATGATTCGCACGACGACCGATCAAATCGAACGACGACGACAAAAACGGCGATCGAACTCGAATTTTCTCACTACGATAAATCGCACTGACATCCTTTAACCGACTCTTAATAATGATTAACTAGCTCTCCGTTTTCTCTCATGTTATCGGACTTCCAATTAAAATATACACAGTGTCTCAAGAACAATTTAAATGAAATGTTTTAATGACGCCTTCCTTTTGAATCTAAAAATCCACAGTTGATTTTTTCTCGAGGATAATTTCGGGATAGTTCACGATTTATTGCTTATTAATATTAAACAAGTAACGACAATCTCGATAATATTTTTTTTTCATTAGATTCTTTTAAATTAACCCACGTTAAGTTTTTATTTATTCATAATTTGAGAGCTATTCGCGTCGTGGCTTTTAATCGAAGAAAAATGATACGAGATTGTGGTCGCGGACTTTGCCATTAAAATAACAGTTGTGTGGAACACCCTGTAGATAAAGTTACAAAATTTAATTAATCGAGGTTAGCGCCGATCGGGATCGCCATAACCGGTCCTAACCGCCCATCATATTATCCTGCGAGATAACCGCTGTCGTTAGCACGGCCAGATAAATATTGTCGCTGAATATTGTCAGGTAACTCGGGCGTAACCGCATTTTCGCACTCCATTTTTATTTAATCTATCTATACGCGGTTACATGTATTGCTTTTCCTACACTCGTGTATTAATTACAGGTAAATGGTTTTTCGCACTGTCGCTCGTTCGACAGTTCGATAAATAAGATAAGGCTTAGATTAATTAGTCGATCAGTTGCAGGATATTAATGTGTACGCGATCGTGAAATACGTATGCGTAATCATACATCGACATTCGCAAAGCAAACGTTAGACTAAGCAGAAAGATTGAAATAGTTTTGATGATGAAGCGATATTAATGGAGGCGAGAAAAATATATATTACCATTCTATAAAGATTACATCCAGATTGTGTATTGAATCGAGTTATTATGAAGAGTTATAGGGATTATTTTCTTGCGATAAAAATCAAGCAAATTGAATCCTAATTGAATTTATACCCAGCATATCTGATTGAATTATAATTAATCGAATCATTATTAGAGATTATTTATCAGTTTTATACATATATGTAGATCGAACAAATTTTATCTTAAATCTTACAAAATGAGATATATATATATGTATAAAATTTTACATTAAAATTGAAATTTTGCATTAAAAATTACGAGTCGCATTCTCTATTACATTCGCAAGAGTCATAATCGGATCGTGAGCTTGAATCGTTGCTATTATGAGCCTCGACATCAGTCGCTCGAAATAGTTCCTGTCGAAGACTGTCTATTATATCCGGTCGTTTATCGACAGACGACAAGTAATCCAAAAGGTCACCGACAATTTCACGACGCGGTCTGTTGAAAAATGTACCTACGACCTCGGGAATATCGATGAGCGGCTGCTTCGATAGGACGTGTCTGCGAGAACGATTTTAATGACGTATCATTAATCTCGAATATTCCCCGACGCATATTAAGTATTATAATTGGCACTCCAGACGATTTTTATCAAGTTATCGTTAGAAAGCGGGTACAAATTAAATTTCAATCTGTCAATTACAAATAATTTTATCGTAATCATATATAAAAACTAATTAAATATATAAATATACAGAGAAATATACGAATTTTTCGAATCAGTTTTAAATGCTAGGGGCATGTGTGAGCTGACCTTAACAAAATGGTGATTAAACCTTTGACTTCCGGATGTAAGTTAAAGTAAATTTCATTTTCCCTTCGAGTAGTCATTTTCATTTCGTTCAAAGATTGCTTCTGATCTCTCGTTAAAGCGCCTATATCATAATTTTGCATGCCGTGCGGCGGATCCGCGGGATGAAAAGCATTTTTGGCTTTAAAGAACCGGTTGAACATGACGATCGTCGCTTAAATGAGAGAATTGTAGAGTACTGTAACGTTTCTTACATAATTTTACAGATATTAATTTTATAAACTATTATTTTGTATGTGTGTTTTTATTATATTTATTCATGTGAAATCGCAAATGCGTCGCAGAAATTCGTCAAATATAAAAGTAAATTGAACGTTGAAAAATTTTGACGTGAACGAATTAGCTTTTGTTTTACAAAATAAAATACACGCACGAATCTGCACACATGTGATGTAACAGTAAGGTATAAATATGCAATCTATGACAGCGATACCCAGGCGATGACTCATGTCACGTATATATCTGCAAAGATTTGTAAACTATAAGCTTTTCTAGTTAACGATTTTATGTGGAAAACCCAAGAAAATTATCATAAAATTTCCATTAAAATATTACAACCTAGACAATACAGAAATTAATATAAAATATCAAATTTCTTTATCTTAATAAGTACTGCTAATATATCCTCTTGCAAGGTATTCAAAATAAATAATGTATCAAAAAATAGTGACATATAAAAAAATTGAGGTATAGCTTTTTATGATCAGAAATATATAAGCATAAAAAAATCATTAATTTAGATATATACTTTAATTTTTACAAATTGTTTACATTTCGTTTCAGTTGTTCCAATGTTTGTCATAGATGTTTGATTTTGATAGATTTCCCGAGTGGAAAAATGTTGAATATTTTTTTACAATTTGGAGTAAATTTATTTCCAAATCGTGTTTTTGCATTCTAAATAAAACAGCAACGCTGACTAAATTGTTTTTTCTTTTTTTTTTCCAGAGAAATTTCTAATTTATTCTATTTTTACAATAAAGTATTACAAGTTAGAGCGGACAAATGACATTTATATATATATTAATCTACGTTTAATTACCAAGTCTAACGCGTACTAAAAGCTAATTATCATATAATCTTTTTATCTCTCCTAAATATCGACACACAAGCGATATGTATCTCATATTCTCCATCGCATTCTCAGAAATACCTGTTTGTGGCATTGCGATTGCCTTAAGGGAATTATGATACTCTTTTATTTCATTTTTTGCCGCGCACAAGGACGTCGAATCAATAGTCTTCAATAAGTCGTTGCCCGTAGGCCGATCACTTATCGATTCCACACAATCATTATTGCGCTGTCGGAAGGTTCGCGATTCAAGGTAATTTCCGTCAAGTACTATTTACACTTATTAATTGACTTGTTTATTTTTCCATTGACTAGATGCCGGGATTTCTATAATATCGATATTTACTGCCGTGGCGAGCCTCTATTTAATACTGGACATAAAGTTGACGTATACGACGGAAGAAGAATAAATCTCTCGAACATATTTTGATTATGATTGATATAGTTTAATCCATCGGCACGTACTCTCTAAAAGTGAATCAGTGTATTATCACTGAAAAACAGTAAATAGTCACTTATTACAGCAGTTATAAGTACAGCACTGTAAATCAGTGATATTTTATTGAAAGAATCAGTTAATAATTTTGACTGTTTCAATCAGTAATATTTCTCAATATTAGTAATATTTCTTTCGTTATTGTCAGTAACATTAAACTACAATTCATCTCTCTATCTGTTTCATATAAAATTAAAAATTTTATTTATATTTACTAAATATTTATTATATTAAAAATTTTATTTTATTTATATTACATGCATATTGAACTTGTTATTTTAAATAGATAACGAACGAATAATTTTCATTAAGTCGCCAGACATTTATTTGTCCGACTTATAAAGATCGATTTAATATCTGAAGCCTCTCTATTGAGATTGTATCAGAAATTAAATCGAAATAATACTTCTAATTTTAAATGTCGCTCTTTGCAAACTTTATATAATTCTTATGATTAAAATTAAATACGAGAGAGATAGCAATCGTAGCGGTAAACGAACAAACTAGCGATTACTGGTTTTACAGTAAAATTTACTGGTTTTACAGTGAATTTTATTTTAACTGACCATAATCAGTGAGATATAAGATAAAATAACAAACAAGTAAGCGTTTCCACTGAATATCAGTAAAATACTCACTGATTCTCAGTGAAATCTTATTTTACTGTTTAAATTAGTGATATTTTCACTGATTCACTTTTAGAGAGTATAGAGGAGCATCACTTTCTTCTCTCGAGAGGAAGGGATCGCGTTCTTATTGCATTTTTTTTTTACAGGCGCAAAAGATTACCCGCATAAAGCGCGCGCTTCTGATATATCGCCCGCGTAGCACAACTAACGGATTAATATTCTACATGTCATAAAAAAAGATACGACCGCGAGAGGCAGAAGCGGGGGAGGGAGCGGAGGAGGGGGCGGCGCGTCGCGAATACGGTAATTAAAATGCTCCGGCAGGAAGCGACGTCGCGCCGCGACTCCTTTATTATCCGCCGCGCGCTTCGCGTCTCGACGCCGCGACTTTTTCCGCGGCGCGACTCATCGCTCAGCCCGCGCTCATCGGATATTGCGGCGACGACCGTTGATTCCCCGCCTTTTTTTTTCTTTGTTTTCCTTCCTCGATGCGAGGGGTTTCCTACGGTTTGCGCAAGAAAAAAATGCAAATGCTGCGATGAGCAAGAGAAACCTTTCCGTCACCGCGAAATTGCGCAACGACGATGACGATTTGACGGTTGTCCCGTGATTTTTTACCAATTGCGATCGACCAATGCCGGTTTACATGGCTTACGTATTGTTTAATTTTTTTCAAAATACGAATTTTAATCGCGCAAGGTAAATAGAGTTCTCTTTACGAATTTGTCGCAGCTTCTCGTTTTTTCTTGATGCACCGCAACTTGTTCGCGAGCTTCTGTCGTATTTTCTTGTGGGTGGCGAGCATCAGGAGCCACAGTATCGGCCATATCATCCGGCATATCTTGAGTATCACGAGTTTGTTCAGGCAGGCGAAGAGCAGGCCGAAGAACCAGGGCGCGCCCATCAGCAGGTACAGCTGCAGGAAGAGGAAGTACTTCTTTTTGAGGGCGTTGGTGTTATTCCTCGTCGCTATCTCTGTGCTCTGTTGTATCCGTATGATCTTGTACGTGGTGAACACGAACAGCACATTATTCCAGAAGAGCGTCAACAATGGTATGCCGAAGAAGTAGAGGTTTACTATAAAGTTTGGTCCGTCACGGTACTGACGATAATTCGGCTTCAATGGAAAATCGTCCGGGATTCCGGGATAAAATTCCAGGATGAAGGCAACGATGGCAGGGATGAGTGCGCCTCCCCAGGCAAGAACGCCGTACATAAGAAGTCGCCTATTTTCTTCCTGGCTGGTCTGCTGACCGGATCCTACCATCCAGCGAAATCGCGTAATTGACAGAGTCATGTCGAAGCAGATGACGTTGAGCCAAAACACGGTGGCGTTTGTGAAATACTGCAACATTATCCATAGAAATGTGGCGAAGTCATCGCTCATCGGACATTCGCATAGTTCGCAGAAGCCGAGGAACATCAGAATGCATCCCTGCAGTAACAGACAGACATTGTGACGCAGCACCGCGCGATTATAAATACTCTTGCCCAGTTTCGGAACGGACAGATATACCACGACGACGATAGTGCAGAGGATTACGTGGGCCACGTTGGTATCCATATAAGTCTGCGCGCCCCAGAAAAAGACCATTCTCAGATCGTTGCTATGATGAACGATCTCCTTTCTGTCGTCCCTCCTTACATTCGAAGTCATGTCGATGGTAGTGATGGTGGTGATGGTTGTTACGGTGATGATCATCGTAGTTTTCGTCATCATTATCGTTTCAGTTTTCCAGTTTTCCTTCTTTAAAGTCATTTCCGCACACTTGACGAGCACTGTCGTACCGTTGATCATATTCTCGATACAATAATCTTTCGGTGCGAGAAACGTCGCGTAGCCGCGCAGGAGATGACGGCTCGTGTCGGCGTCCTCGTCATGGCAGTTCAAGCCAGGCATCGACGCGAGCACTGTAGTGATCTGTTCGGACGACATTGTTTGCCAGGAGTCGTGCGTGGAGTAGTTGAACTTGTTCGGTTCCACGTGGACGCATTTGAGATTTTCATCGAATGCGTAATCGGCAATGCAGCACTTTGTCGGCGCGTTTGTTTCGTGTACAACTTTCGTCATCGTTGCTGTCATCGTCGTCGTCGTCGTCGTCGTCGGGTAGGTCGTGATGATCGAAATATGACATAATAGGAGAATCGCGACGGACGATCCCGACGCGTGCATCCTGGCCCGACAGATTTCTTCGCACTGACCGATCGCGAACGTGTCTTTCCCGATGTTTGACAAGTCGGAAACAACCGGACCGACTGTGTCTAGCCGGCGTCTTGTCGTTGCAATATCACTGTCGCATTTTTCTTCCGTTTCTTTTGGATGACGCAGCCATGCCACGGTATGCGTTTATCGCGGAAGACACGCGCGATGGTAGTGGAGACAAGCTCAAACAACATCACTGATTATCACTGTTGGCCGCAGATATTACATGCGGTTAGTTTTCGCAATAGCAATATTTTGCTATTATATTCGGGGATTTTGATATTATGCAATTGATGAAAATTTCCATAAAGAGTTTATTATTAAAGCATATAATTATAGTAATAATCGTATAATTAACGTAGGAATAATCGTATAATATTGTAAGAATAAGTAGACAATATATTATTTTAAAGGAGGCATTTTTTAATAGTGAAATAAAAAGAAAGACACATATCAGTAATAAATATACGATGATATATTCTATTTTTTAAATATATTTTTTAATATTTTAAATATTTTTTAAATATATATTTTAAATTATATTTTAAATATATATTTAATTAAAAGAAAAATTATATGACATGTATCAATATTTTGTCACCGTTTATATTTATTATTAACCTCACTATTTTATTAATTGACGATTGATTTGAGATATAAATGGATATAATTTAAAGAAAGAAAGGCTTATCTAGGTATATCCTTTGATTTTTAAAATAGATGCTTTGATTTTAAAATAGATTTAAAATAGATAATCATAATATTAGACAAGCATAAATTCATACTTATAATTATACACTTTATGACTTTCTTTTTTTTTTTTTCAAACTATTGAGATACGAAAAACTAAATATTTGCGACGTAGTGCTGCGAGAAGACAACACTAAATTTACTTTACGATCAATTAATCGTGAGCTACCAAAGAATTTTAGCATATTTATGTAAAGCAAACGAGCGGCTACTTTGAACGCGCGGTCATGCAGACAACGTGCCAATTATGCAAAGTTTTCTTCTGGTGTCATACATTTCCCGGTATTCGAGGCGGACCGACGTGTTAGGAGAAACGGCTTTAACGTCACAAGTAATGTAATTGTTACACGTAGTAAATTCCCATTTCATTTTCTGCAACGGAGGTATCGGGACGACGATCTCGAGCTGCTGCGGAATAGTGGAGAACGTGGACGCGTGAAGGTCAACGTTAGTAAAAGAGAACGGGGGAAGAAGGGAGAGACAAGATCCGGAGGAGAGAAAGAAAGGGTGATATATGTACAGCAGAAGTAGTGTGTCAGCAGATGTAACTTTTCTTATTGTTTTCTTATCGTTATACATCGAAGAGATTGTCGGTGTAAATTATAATCTTTTTGAAAATATGATTGTAAGAAAAAAAAAATGATTGTCGTGAAAATGAATTTTAGGAAATTAAATGTGAAATTTTGACAGTAAACAAAAATAAAGTTGGGCATTTGTGTGCACGTGATTACATTGCTGAAATTATTTAAAAATATTTAATAAATAACAACTCTCAATTAAAGAATAAAAATATACTATAAGTATAAAAATTATTGAGAGAAAAAGAGAGAGACAGAGAGAGAGAGATTATAAAATATACTATTATTAAACTATCTATTGAACTGGGTTATTTTTTATTTTTTTTGTCTGTATATTCAATGTTTATATACGCAGTCCTCAATTAACAAACCAGCCAATAATCGATATCATTCAATTTGTCGGCTATTTTATATTGTTTTTATTTAAAAAATATTTTTTTTTCAAAATAGATAACCGTCCGTCCGTAGCATCCATCCGTTTTTACAATTTTATTTTTGATATTTACATTACAATTTTAATCTTACCGGTACACAGTCGATACTTAAATTGAAGTCAAAGTAGCATTACATAGCACTAGATGACGTTACACTCGCAATTTACAGTCGATAAATTTGAATTAATAATCACGGAGCATTATATATCTTGATCTCTTAAAATTAATGTAGGTTTAATTCAGTATTATAAATGTGGACACAGAAAATAGATACAAGAATGATAATTATATATTTATCGCATAATTAAAATATAGACTAATGTGAAACATAGCTATATAAAAAACGATTTGAAACAATTAATCTTAAGTGAATTAAAGATTAAAATGAAGATTAGATTTACAACAAAATTTGATATTAGAAGAATGAAAAATTTCAGATTTTGTTGCCTTTTTTGCGAGAAATAAATCTCAAAAAACTCGAAAATATGTCATTAATTTTTTCTTTTTACGTAGATTGTATTTCATTATTCGAATATTAGGAGGTGCAGGGAATTTTAGATTTTTATCCGCAGATGTAGGGGGAATTATAACTAGAAATACTTTATTGATACTGTCACGATGGATACATGATAACGGTTAAGATAGCTTGGAGCATAAGAGCTAGTAGAAGGTCGATTTCTTTGATCGTTAGGTCGTTGGCAGTACCGGTACCGTTGTTGCACAAATTGGTCTCACAACAGGCAGTACAGGCGTAGAGCTTAGTGCGTTCCCCGATCACGATGCATCCTGGCTCGCACTTGTTGACGCAATTCCTTTCCACGGACCACGTTTGCGCCATGGAAGTCGAGTTCTCATTGCTCAATGTATAGGAAAATCGTTTCACCTGCAAATTCGTTCATAATTATCATTAGATAAAAAGAAAGTGACGTCGCTTACAAAATTTCGTATCGAATGTATCTCAAAATTCATTTTTTATGCAAGTTTAATTCAAATGTCACCATAACTGGCGTTACATTTGCATCTACGTGAGATCTTTTCCTGAATAAGTACTCGATTCGATGATACATGATCTTTTTTTTTTAATCTCTAATGTGTAAAATTTACAGGCAATAATATAATACACACACATTATTATAAATTTATCAATTATATACATAAACGTATACGTATATTTATAATGTAAATATTATTCATATTTATATAAAAAATTGTTTATTTTATCATTATATATATATATATCAGTATATATCAATTCAGGTTGAAAGATTTTATATTAAAATTTCTCAAAGCGATGTTTTGATACAGAAAATTCAATTGCGGTTTTATGCAAGATTTCAAATCACAAAGGAAATCCAATAATTAATAGACATCCTATGTATTTTGTAAACTTGCGCGTAATTAATTCTTTTTTAAAAAAACGAATATTGCAAAAAATGGCACGCGTATCACTTTTTGACGCATATATATGTGTATTAAGAAATAATGATTTAGAAATAATTAATAAGATTTCAAGGATATTTTAAGTGAATATTTAGAAAACTAAAACCTTTCGCAAGTAAATGCAAAATAAAATAATATATATGCAATAATTTCTTAATTTCCTCTTTTTACACGTATATTATTTATTTTTTATTGTGTTAATAAAAAAAATGCGAAAAATATATTTTAAATCCTATTTTTATCCTATTTAAAATGTATAATCTGATATTTTTCGATGAGAATCATAACTGCCATAACTGATAAATAAATAACCGTGATTCGAGGTATCTCGTGTATGTAATAATTTACCCACATGATAGGTGCGTGCTTATGAACGTGATGTATATAAACAAATAGATATTAATTCGCCTAGATAAACAAGTAACATGATATAAATTGTTTTGACAGATTCATATTAAATGCGCGCGTGTGAATTTGCCACGCCATCCGTTCATTACAATCTGGTTTACATATACTCGTAGCACTTCGGTTGCCGTGTCACATTTCTACGCAATATTGCATTTCGTGCAATATGCAGTTTACATATGTTAATATGTTAACGTATAACGATCAATTTTAATATAAACACAACGCGAGGATGGTACTGTCACATAAATACTGTTCCATAAAAATTAAAATGAAACGTATTACGCAGTCTTACCATGCACATTCTTTTGTCATCCGTACACTTATGCCTGAAGGTGCTGGAATTACCGATATTGTTAGTTAGATTGATACACTCCTCATCATTATCCATTGTAAAGCATTGGTAGCACCATAAGTCGTTAGCTTTTTCGGAAGCCGCCTGAGTTCGATGCTCTTTCATCGATAGCTGACCTGCTTTCATCATAAATACACCACATATTATATAGAGAAAAGCATATAATTTCGAATTATGTATTTAAATTATGTGAAAAATTTATGTCGAAAATTTAAGTGAAACGTGCTACATTTGTCTCGGCAGATGTTGTCAAGTTAAATGCTTGAAATATTCTTGTATTTTAATAACATATTGAAATATAAATTTGAATTATAATAGAAAGATATCGAATTATATATTACAAATGATTTATTATATATTTTCTATTTCAGATGCTTGCTGTCAATTTTCGTTTCATGCTGTAAAACTTGCATGTTCATGGCACGGATCAATTATGTGAATTATCCGTTTTAATTCTCTCTCATTTATATATATAATATAATTGTTTATATTTAGGAAAGAGCAAGTAAAATTATAAGTTAATCTTAAAATTTCGAATTAAGAATATAAAAAATACTTGATTCTAATACTTGATTATAAATAATACATCAGAACAATGCAACATTGCATCCGTTAGATTGATTTTGAAAATTCTCGTTTATCATAATTGTGATCGGACATAATGTTATACAATATAATATACATTTTTCAATTACAAAAATTTTTCTAAAAAAAAAAGAAAAAGAAACATTTCAAGCAACATGCTAGGATTAGATAAAAAATAACCTTAAAATTGTAACTTGTCTGCTACAAGTATATTTTCAGGATCGCTAACTAATTTTTACTAAATTTTACTAAATTTTCCTGTCAATTTTTATTAAATTAATTTAAGTAAAATAAATTTTATTATGTAAATTAATACATTTCTAAAAACAACCATGACTCTCAGCGGCGATGCACCGTGTGATTAACGTCCGACCGATATATTCTAGATAATTTACACTTACCACTCGTGAGGGTTATCAGCGCGATAAGCAGAAAGCACGTGACAGGGAAACGTACGTCCATCTCGTTCGATTTGGTTTCACGCGTACGTCGCGAAACTAATCGCGATGACAATCCGACAGGCGTGCATCACATTTTCGCGGAGCTATTCTCGGAAATTCGTACGTCGGTTTTACGCCGAGAATCGCGGTGGATCCTGGCGCTGGTCCAGAGGAACGGCGCTTGATTCCGACGCCATGCTGCATCGGCACGAGCGCCTGCGTCAAGGCTGACTTGCTCCAGAAACCTCGAAAGTCGAAAATCAATATTCGCCAGCGAAGGGATTTGTCCCCGCGATCACGACCATTCGACGTCACAGCCGTTACGTGAGCGACGCCGTCGATCGTTGTCGGGAAAAATCTTGAACGACACCTGACAGACGAACGCACCTTAAACTCCCCCTTGTCATCCATTATCGTCTACGCGCGACGCCCGATTAATTTTAGAAGCAAAACCCTCATAGTTAGAAAATACCATCGTTAACGATCATATCCTTCACAAGGATTAACCGTTGTCAATGATGATTACGTGGAGGATAACGAGTTTCATTAATTAAAAGTCGACGATCAAAAGAGACCTTTGACAACTTGAAACTTACGACAGAGTTTTTAGGATCCGATTACAGGACACGATTTTGAAAAGTTTTTAATATATTCTTACTAAGCTTTCTGCTATTAATGCTTTTAATTTTTTATAATGAAAAAATTTACTTTTTCGTAATAAAAATAAATAAATAAAAAGAGAATTATAACACTTCATATATCTTATTTTTTCGTTCAGACATGTATATACATATGTAACATTTATATTATACAATATGTATATAACATTTTTTCATACCACATATATACTTCGATAATGTATGTGTATATACATCTTTTTTTTTATTTAGAATAAAAAGAATAGCTTAGGGGTTACCCATCCGGCTATATATGTACATCTACTATTAAGAATGCAAGATAGTGACATCTAGAGTGAAAAGAAGTGATAAATATGTAAAATACATTAACAGCTTCTCGTTTTAGCACAACTTGATATCATTTTATACGATTTCATTAAATATTTATATGAAACGGCTAACTAGAAATTTAATAATTAGCGATAATGGCTTTCCAAGGTTTCTCATCATTTACGGCCTTCGCTACCTGAAAATTTTATCCCTATTCGTTTTTTGTTTAATGCTATATTCTAGAATCGCCGAAAGTACATTTTCGTGTCAGTGAGAAGTTTTTAGATGGTGAGAAGTTTCTTATGGTTTTTAGACTTTATTATCATTTAATGTCTTTAATTATAGAGGAGTATTTTTTTTACAGAGAAATATTTTTTTTATAGAGGAGACTTTTTTATACAGAATTTTTTTTCTTTCTGGAATATTTTGACAATTGCGAACCACGATCGAGTGATTCCAATGTATAATATCTTTATTTCTTGATATTTTTTACACATAAAAATGCTTATATGAGTAAACATTTAAATTTTATTTGACAGCGAAAATTTCGTAAAAGTTACAACGAATTTGCACACGATGAGAGATAGCATTTCGTCGCTTTAATTTCTCTGGGTATTCTGACCATGTTAAATTGTTCTCACTTAGGGTTGTGGTCTTGCAACGATGTAACAATTCTGCAAAGTTCTAATTGACCCAACTGGGTACTCGCGTTACAGTAACGAATATATTTTTGCGGTTTATGAAAGCATTGAATAAAACTACAGACTATTCATACAAAGTTATGATATCTCTTTTAATTTATCAGCTTCAATTTTGAAATATCGACATTTTCTTTATTCAATGATTAATTTCCTCAATGCAAGATAAACGTGAAATTTTCTCTTTACTCGTGGTAGAGTAACTTCTCATGCACTCTCTCTTTAACGTATATAATAACATAATAATGTAAAACATGTGCTGGAAGAACATTATATTAAGAAGATAATAGTATTACGAGAATAGCTTATTATGTAATAATTATGTGTAATAGCTGTTACGTAAATATGTATGAGAACAAGATTTTAATTTATATAAGTATTTTAATATAAGTAATTTTTAGCTTTTTGACAAATTATTTCTATTTCAAATAATTCTTTTAATTTTAATTTCTTATATAACATTATCATATATCTCAATTTAATCTATATTTAGATTATATAGCATGTTAGTAAAACTTTAAATTAACAATAAATATATCAAACGCAGGATTCTTCTTGAATTATTAAAAAAAAATTGATTATTATAAGGCTTATTATTAGACATATATTTTACAATCGTTTGTAATATTGAAACATAATATTTTTATTACAATAACATTTCATAAATCGATGTGTAGTGTTGATTATATATACATAGTTAGCAATAATTCAGCACATGATAAATATTAACAATTAAACGATTATTTGTTATTGGAATTGTGGTTATTTAAAAAGAAACACGCTTTCTTTGAGATATAACATCCAATAATTTCAGACAATGTACTCACTACAGTCTATTGTACACCTGCACATTGCAGGGGTGAATACCCGCAGGGGAATCGATTTCAGTTTCCCAGACAGCGACTGTTATGACTTTTACTGGCGAACGAACCTCTCTTCAAAGAATGTATAGAGAGCAAATATTGAGCCGACATTAAGACGTAAGGGAACCGAAACTAAAGACGAAACGAATACAAAATGATAATAATACTAGGAGTAATATTAGATAATATCAGATAATACTAGATATTAGATAATACTAGACATATCTTAATAAATAGCGTAGATAAAAACGATACTGATTGAGAGGATTTTTAGGATTTTAAATGCCTTTTCTCATAATATAATGTATTTTCTATAGATTCGAAAAATAATGCAAAATATTCTCCACTATTATTTAAAAAATTTATTATCAGCATTTATTTTTTGCAGTTGTAACATTTATAAATTTCTATTATTTATTTTATAAGAAATATAAGAATGATAAATTTAATTAAGTGTGGTTATAAACAATCATATATTTATAATATTTTCCCTGCAATATTTTTTTAATAATATTTATAATTGAGTTAAAATTTTTGTTTATTATTGTTATTATCTTAATGTATAGATTGTTTAGTTTTAACATTACAAATTACACTCGAATTTACATCATAAAAAAACGTAATAAAACGTTCCTTTCAGATCCTTTTGATTTAAAATGTAAGTTCTGTCAAGTAACACATGTGTTACATCGTGTATTCACATTCATACGAGTATACGCGAGCTATATTCATCATCCCCGAAATATCAAATTTTGATATTTGCAGAACGAATGTCAACAACGGTTTACAAATCGATGACATACTCTGTGTTGTTGAATATGACCAACGTAGACAAGTTAAGCGAGAGCTTAATGTCAACGGATGAATTTCATGCGGGAATATAATCCGTCTAGTGCACGTTATCCCATGTTTCCATTGCGTGTTGTGAAATAAAAATAAAGTGCGAACAAATAACAAAATCTGTGCGATCGAAGAGAAGGAATATCTACGACGTACAATCAGCTGATCCACAGACGAGTAAAGCTCGCGCTCCGACAAGTTTTGATACATCGAATAAACTATCCGCGATAAATCGCGAATATCCTGCGAGATACACAAGAAACCACGCTATTTAGACGACACTTCGAAGAGAAATGTTGAACAATAAGTTTGTAACTCCAGTATCATTTCATGGGGCTGTCTTGCTGAGCAAATGTAACTCTCGAACGATGAAAATTATTTATGGCATGAATTTCGCGCACGCATTTTAGCTTGTTATATCAAATTGGAGGGAAAATATCTTTGACGTATATGAGACTTTTTAAAAACAGTTATATATATATATTTTTCTTTTTTTTGGAAAAACTAAAACAATTTAGCGCGATCTTGTAATTTTTAACATTAAATATCTGAAAAGCACATTACTGAAAAAATATATTGAATAAGTACACACAATCTTCTTTATATTATAATTAAATAATGAAATCTTTTGTCGTATTTGCATTTTTTCTCAAAGTGTGATTCGTCAACAGTACTGACTTCATCAAGTACTGATTTTGCTGAATAGTCTTAATCTTACTTTCCGCAAGAGACATGCATTCTTAATTATCCATGTAAATCTTTTTGTACTAGGTAGCCTCAAGTAAAGTTGATAATCATTGTCTTGTAATGCGCATTAGAATTAATTGCGATAAGATGCAATAAACGACTAGCTCGCGCACCAGTCAGGGAACGTATAATACACTTTAAACCTCACAGATCCATCTAAAGCGATGTTGTTCCCTTTTAAGCACTTCGTTTGCATTTGGATTGTTTCTCTACTTAACGAAACGCGATGCCATTGTCATTTAACAATCACATAAAGTTTCGATTGCCTCCACGCGCTGCGTTGTTGGCAATAAATATCGCGTATTTGGGAGATTCTATAACTGCGGTAAAAGCATTTTTCGGGGTTACTATATACAAATAGAAAAAGAGAGAGAGAGTTAGATAAATAAACAGTGAACTCTTTGCACTTCGCTACTGCACGCACTTCATCTCTTTGTTACTGACACATTCAAGCGCTATATAATTTTAAAGACATGTAAAACTTATTGCTAGTACGCGCGTATATTTTTTTATACATTTATTCATTTAATATTCATCCATTTTTTCTAAAGGAATTGATGACTGCTTAAAATTAAAGTGAAAATATTGTATTTTTGATAAAAATTCTTTTATGATTGTATAATTATCGTAGTAATTAATTAATGTAATTAAAAAATAGATGTTAAAATATCAAAAATAAATACTTGAATATCTTTGTATTTGAAAAAATTTTTAAATTTCTCTAAAATTTCGGCTTGAATATTTCGGAAAAACTTGAATATCTCTTTAATAATCTTTTTGACAATTCTTATATATTCTTGAATAAATAAATAATTGAATTTTGTTTGAAAATGGATTTCTCAAAATAACTTATAATGAATCTATACGTCTATCTGATGTGATAGTATTTCGTCACCAGTATAGTACTTTTGCGAGTTCTGATTAAACTGAATTTTTAATATAGTTTTGCGATAATTTAATAATCCTATAAAAAGAGGTGTTCGTGTTGCAGTGATGAATATTATGTCGCTCTGTTCGTGATAATATTAAATAAAATAAATAAAATTATTGAATATCTATATAAAATTTGAGTATTTGAGATTTAATTCTTTAATTTCGGTATTTTTCTTGATCGATTCCTTTCAAATTTCAATACAGAAAGTTTGTAAAATCTTTTTTGATTTTGCTGCAAAGTTAGATTAGTTACTTCTTGTATTTCTTTAATCTAAGATTATGTAATATAACGTGAGATATATAAGAGTATCGCATGACAAAATTTGATAGCAGCATTACAACGTCATCAACTCGCTATACATATAATAATGTAATGCATGTTGGGAGAATATATTACAAAACATTGTATTATGAAATATCACAAAGCATTGTATTGTGAAATATTAAAATACCGTATTATACATATTACAAAACATTGTATTATAAAATATAGAAGATTTTTCAACAATAATATTCAATTTTACTCTACTTTATAATTTAAACAATTCTAAAGCTAAAATAATTTTGAACATGCATCAATTTTGCCAATATTTTTTAATATTTTAAAATTTTTGTTTACGTTCGAAAAGGGGTTAGTGGAAATCCTAGAAATAACTTTTCTGATATTTTACGAATTTCAAGATATTGTTAATCGACATTACTTCTTCGAGGAAGCTTCGTCGCGTTGATTGCGTAATCAACTTTGCTCGGATGAACGTTGCAACGATCGGTTCGAGGTTCGAGGCTGGCTTGGCATCATTCAATTACGCTTCGAGATGTCAGTGTTTACATCGAAGCAACACGTGAAACGGTCCCTTCGGCACCGTCGCCGTTTCCGCTCCGTAGTTTGCCACCCCTTTGCGCGAGTCGAGCCACCCCCTAGGATCCAGCGGAATGTACATAAGCGACGAGAAGGTGTCCGCGTCGATTGGTCGAGCGAGCCCGGTCGATGGCGAGAGGGGGCGCCGGGTCGTTCGCAAAGCTCGTAGTGCCGCTCTGACCACCGTCGCGGCTGGATTATCGTGGCCGTCTTGTCGTCGACGTTGCTTTACCTTGGTAAGAATCACCAACGCGATCGCTCACAGAGAGAGAGATCCATCAACATCACACATACATCTCCGATTTTAGCCGATGATCTCGGATCGGTAAAGATCGGGACGCTACCCCGGAGCCAGCAGAACCCTCAGCGAACCGACGATCGAGGGAAACGATCGTGAAAAGATCGATGTGTAAGGGTGACTATTATACGTAGGTGCAGCGAGGTCATTACACTGAGCATCCCTGATATTGTCGAGTGGTGCGTGTAGTGCGCCCACCGTGGGATCAACGAGGAGCAGCAGCTGGGATAGGGTAGTATATCACTACAACGAGTGGATCGACAGTCGAATCGTGGATGCGGTCGCATTAACAAACCGCCCCTTCCGAGATTAACATCGCTCGGCAGCCGACAATCTCCGCGGTAAGTGGGATTCCATTGCTTACTCACTCACCGCGCGTCAACTCGCGATGTTTACTCGTGTCTCATCTTCGATCACGTAACATTAATGACTTTTTGAATATACCGCGGATTTACGGGACGTCTATGAGGGATAGAAAGATTTTTAATAGCTTCGAGAGAGACTCTCGAAATTTTATAACGCGTCGATACTTTCCTTGCGCTTTAATTGGCTGTGGAATTAGGCCGGGATAACGATGATCGGATAATATCGATGACAGATATTTACGACGATATTACCCATATCATGTCTTAGGGCTCAGGACCCCTTGAGATACATAATCATAACTCATGTACATAGTTCGTATTACGGAATGTGAAATTCCCATAAAGTCGATCGTTATATTCCGAATAATTATCCTACGAGCAATTAATCATTTCGAGTGATTCATTGATGATTTTTTAAGCGCGATATTATTGTAGCAATTTATTAACATATAAAAAGTATAAGCCATGTACAAATTTCTATTTCAGAATTATTTTATTCGCAAAATACGCTTTTGTTCAAACAGAGACTCGTAACAATAATTTTATTAGCTATATATTTATTTGATCTGCAATACATTGGAAAAATTATGCCATAGGCTTCCTTCGTAAAATTATCTTTATTATTTACATAATAATTATTATGGACTTTTATAGAGGCGAAATTGTTTATGTTCGTTTTATTCACGAGTTTTGCTGTTAAACTGATTATTTCAAGTTTTATAAAGCAAAAAATTAAATGGATAGTAATTAAAGTGGTAAACAATAGACTTATAAGTTTATTTAAATATTAAATTACGTGGTAGTAGCGTGGTTTACCTTTTCTAAGTTACTAGGTGTAAATTAACGCAGTAATTACATAAACGCGTTTGAGAAACTAACATGTGCGAGGTTGCTTGAGTTGATAATCACGAAGTGTATGCTATAAGAGAGACTATGTATCAGAATTAATATTTCAAGTGATAAAAGGAATATTAATCTGAACTATATGATAATACAAGAGAAAATAAATATATAAAATGCGCTAGATAATTATTACAAATAGATCGGTAAAATAAAAATTGATAAACCAAAATTAAAATAAAATTATATTAAAGAGCCTCGTGTTTTTGAGAAATAATATATTTAAAATCTTTGTTCCAATCTAAGAATATATTTATTTTTTGCTTCACTTTGCGATTGAAGAAAGAAAATTCTTTGTCGGAGACAAATTATATTGCTGAATAATTTTATTCATTTCAAGGGGGAGATTTTTTCTCGTATTTCCTCAAAATACGACGCTTCTCCAGAGAGATATTGAATCTTCGCATTTTACCAGTAATACTGGTCGAATATATCAGGATTATTGATCAATCGATGAAATCTTGACTGCCAGTCTAATTGACAATTAAGCCTCGGCAGGTTTATGTAGCTGTGCATTCGCAGCGAATAATTGCCCTCGGTAATTTCGGTCTTCTGCTGCTGCGCCTTAAATGAATCGCTTCGCTTATTGTAGCTAGCAGAATAGAACAGGTCGAGAGGAAGAACAGTGGCTCTCCAAGTTCTCTCATCTTTTTCAGAGATACTTTTGATCGATGTACGAACATAGTTTTCAACAGCAAAATTAAATCTAAGACATGCTGGAATTAATAAAATCTTAATCTTAATCTTAAACTTAAAATCAATAATCTTATTCAATAACCTTAAGTTTAAAATAAATAATTTAATAATTTTATTATTCAATTAATTTTAAATCATGCTGTTACTTCGATCATTAATTAAATTATGAGCATAATAAATAGAAAGAAAGAGAGAGAGAAAGAGAGAGAGAAAGAGAGAGAAAATTACAATTAAAGAATAACAAATATATAATCGTAGTAGGAATAATTATGTTTGCGGATTTGTTTTGTTCTAAATAGTATGTTTTAAGATGATTATTTTTTTCGTTTGATTTATTCGCGTAATACCGCATTATACGATCAAAAGAACGCTTGCCATATTTACACTATCAAAATCGCTCGAATTTTCCATCATTTTATTGTCACGTAATAATTAAATTCCGTTCTGTGAATAATTTCTGTTATTTCAGTTAAAAATTTACTCATGAAATATTGCGCTATTTGTTACATAAAACGATTGGATAACAATGGTGAAATATGCTACTCATTTTATGTTGAAATAAAAATAATGATGGTCAAAATATTTCTGCGATAGGATCTTTTTGTATCGACATTTTGTAATGACATTGATTGCGTTCGTAACATGATTCGAATTACAAATTTGCTTTGAAATGAGCTTCCGAATGCTTTAAATTACTTTGATTATTAATACTTACACATCGTAAATGTAAAAGGTTTTAAAAAGAATTTAAGAAGATTTCGCTTAATATCCGATATAAGTCTAATGAGATTCAATCTAATCAAGACTATTAAATACTTGAATGAATCGCGTAATATCTATGATAAAATTAAAACTGCGAGAATACAGAATATGAAATTTCATAGATGGTATCTTTCGCATTATATAACATATTAATAATAAGAAAATGTGATAATAAAGAAATTGGTAAAACGAAATAATATTAATAATAAAAAAATGTAACGATAATGATGACGAAATTTGAGTTACGACATTAATAAATGTTTAACGAGTATTAAATAATTCAAGTAAGAACTTGCATAATATGCGTTATATAATTTCGCAATATTGACGATATATACAATTTGCGTTTATGCAAATAATAGATATTACGCGACTTATTCAAGTATTTAATAGTATTGATTAGATTGAATCGAATACAAACATTGGATGAAAAGTACAACGGTTTATTTATACAGATATGTACATACAACACATACACATATTATACAAAATAAATACCGATGTAAAACGGCGTATTATACAATTCGTACTATTAACTTTGACCATAAATTTTCACTCGCTATCCATACCCCTCCTTTCGTTTAATTTCTCGAAATCCTGGATTGTTATGCGTGAAATGAATGAAGGAATTGGAAGAGTATGGTTGCCCGCGGATTAAATCGTAACACTCGTTTGTACCGTAAATCCTTTGAGAAGGCGGTTAAAACAGAGAAGAAATAGAAAAAGGGTAGGATTCAAGCATGTCGGCCGAGATGACCGATCCTCCGGAAATATTTGCGACGGTCGGTCGGCATCCGAGGTATTTAATTAAGTCCGGAGGAAAAGTCCACTGTCCCGCAGTTGCATGTCCTTGTGCTTTATGCCGACGCGTATCTTTGTAGGAAAACAAATTTTCACAAGGAAAAATTCGATCTGAAATGAAATACGTCTCATGAAGGATTTCTCTTCGAGCTTTACTTTGCGATAAGAAAAATTCGTTATCGGCGCGAAGGGTGTGGGCGATTTAATCTTGAAGAAATTCGAAAGGTTTTTATTCCCACGAAAGTTTCGATTTATCGCTCACGCAGCTTTTCGACAAGTTATCTCCTCGCATCATCTTCGCCTGTTGTCGGTGCACAGGTGCACTTACATAATGGTGGTATACACAGGGTAGCACGTTTCGCGAGTAATTACACTAAATGTCCATCAAACACAGAGGGAGATTGCTCATTGAACAAAAGAATGGAAGTTAACGAGGTAAAAGGGATGTCGGAATGAGAGTTAGAAGGCCGAAATGAATTGTCTTTAATAGCTATTCTGTCGTTGCGCTATAGGAAACGCCTCGCGCATTTCACACCGGACTGTGCGGAAATGAGAGGGATTCTAAAAAAACGAAATCCCATTTTTCCCTTCCGCGGGGATGTAATTATTTAACTAGTCCCTAGTTATTTATAACATTTTTAACCTTTTTAAATTGCGCCAACGGGCGAACTAATTGCCAATTAATATTAATTAACGTTAGAATAACCATCTGAATATATAATATCCAATCTTAATAATTCATTAAAATCTGGTTTAAAAGGTAACTCGCTTGTAATGATTAAATTAGGAATTATAAAAGTAGTAACATTTATATCATGAATAAAATAATACAAATAATATTAAAACGGGAAACAATAAAGTTATAATTTTTAATTAAATCTTGTGTTGATAATTTATCTGAGCACTTATAAATGAGATTTCTGTCGATATCCATTCGAATTTAAGTAAACCACAGAATCTTATTGAAATCTTATCGAGAATAAATGCGTTAATTTAATAATTCTTTTATATTCGAATATTACTGTCAAAATTTCTTTATTATTTCTAAGTTCAAAATCCAGGCGGTAAACTTGAAGATATTTTGGCAATAATATAGCGAAATATGGAAAGCGGGGATAATCCAGGATTTGAGATAAATAAGCTCGGAATTGTGTACAGTACAGCCTAGTATTTAAAAAAGTTAATGGATAATCAAAAAATCATCCCGACCGATAAAATATGTACTCCATTATTGTTCTATCTGGATTTTCATTTTCCATTACGTGATCCTCTTTTTGCGCGGATAACGATCATTCAACAAATAGCCTTTCGTATTCATAAGCAATACTATAAAATCCAACAGAGTACATTGAACAACCATTAATATCGATGATCTCGCGGCCGCTGGTGATGATCGCGGCATTTGTTATAACGAGGGATCGATCACGTGGCTCGTGTGTGCCACGATATAGTTATACTGTAGCCAAGGCGAAATCATTCCGCACGCCATTAAATCATTCGACCGGCAATTTTCATATATAACCTCGAAACATCAACGGGTGCCGTTTATATAAACGTTTATATGTTCGGCGCAGGTCGCGCTTTGCACGAGACACGGAATAAAGGCTACGACGTGACGTCAAATACGTTGCACACGTATGACGTCACGCAGGGCGTAAAGGGCGGTCAGCGGCTACCGTTGTGAGCAGGGGATATCGCGTCGCGGTATCGCCGCGCATGTGAGAAAATCCCTTTGTTATCGCCGGAGGCGTATGACTCGAGATTACTTCAACACATGGTTAAGTCTATGCGTGTGTAAGAGGAGGATTTTTAAATCTAGAATCTGCGCCGCGTATCTTTGCCACACACGTGGGAGTCGCGCGAAGCTCGAGGCACGTGTGATAATATAAGATTCAATTTTATGTTTTATTTGATAACGGATTTCTAGTATTTTTTAGAGAGAGAGAGAGAGCAAAGACAGAATATATTTTCTCGATTCCTTATGTACAAACAATGATGAAAATTCCAATCGGAAAGGACTCCGCACATTTTATATGAAAAAAGTGGTTTCGGTCAAATTGGCTGAAATTGAAATATGTTTTAGTTTAGGTGATGCTGATCAAAAATTTCCTCGGGCAAAAAGTCCACAAATCAAAAGTATAAAAAATATGATTTGAAGTGGGTTGTATACAACATATATATATATTGAAATTTAAAAAACGCCTGTCTTTGAATACATAGATTAAATTAATACATATATAAATGTTTGAAAAAAAAATATTTATATATAATGTGTGCCACTTCTACAATATTTAATGATTCCAAACCCTTTCTGTTATATATGTGTGCATGCGTGTGTGCGTGTGCGCACTGTGGCTGATTTCTGCGTAACACACACGCATGACAAAAAGAGTAATATATATATTTATATATTAATTTAATTTATGTATTCAAAAACAGGCGTTTTTAAGTTTATGTTTTATTTGGTAACGGATTTCTAGTATTTTTTAGAGAGAGAGAGAGCAAAGACAGAATATATTTTCTCGATTCCTTATGTACAAACAATGATGAAAATTCCAATCGGAAAGGACTCCGCACATTTTATATGAAAAAAGTGGTTTCGGTCAAATTGGCTGAAATTGAAATATGTTTTAGTTTAGGTGATGCTGATCAAAAATTTCCTCGGGCAAAAAGTCCACAAATCAAAAGTATAAAAAATATGATTTGAAGTGGGTTGTATACAACATATATATATATTGAAATTTAAAAAACGCCTGTCTTTGAATACAGAGATTAAATTAATACATATATAAATGTTTGAAAAAAAAATATTTATATATAATGTGTGCCACTTCTACAATATTTAATGATTCCAAACCCTTTCTGTTATATATGTGTGCATGCGTGTGTGCGTGTGCGCACTGTGGCTGATTTCTGCGTAACACACACGCATGACAAAAAGAGTAATATATATATTTATATATTAATTTAATTTATGTATTCAAAAACAGGCGTTTTTAAGTTTATGTTTTATTTGGTAACGGATTTCTAGTATTTTTTAGAGAGAGAGAGAGCAAAGACAGAATATATTTTCTCGATTCCTTATGTACAAATAATGATGAAAATTCCAATCGGAAAGGACTCCGCACATTTTATATGAAAAAAGTGGTTTCGGTCAAATTGGCTGAAATTGAAATATGTTTTAGTTTAGGTGATGCTGATCAAAAATTTCCTCGGGCAAAAAGTCCACAAATCAAAAGTATAAAAAATACGATTTGAAGTGGGTTGTATACAACATATCAAAAACAGGCGTTTTGAACTTCAATACCATTCACTTTAAATCATCGTATCTTTTATACTTTTGATTTTCGGACTTTTTGCCCGAGGAGACTTTTGATTAGCACCATCTAAACTACAAAATATTTCAATTTCAGCCAATTTGATCGAGACCACTTTTTTCATATAAAATGTGCAGGGTCCTTTACTTGACATTTCAAATCGTTATATAGCGCGTTTTTTATTGTCTTGCCCATAAATAAACAAGGAAATAAACTTCAATTCACCTGCTATTATCGTTAAAGGACATATTATGCAGTCTTCTCTTACAAAAATTCGACAGTAGACGATTGCATCTAACGATAAACGAAATATATATCGTTGCGTTTGAGAAAAGTGAAGACTTATTTATTATGTCAGTAAATTCTTGTCGGTACCATTAATGGTTTTCTCCCTTTCTCAGATATCAAGCTTGCCAGTTTTACGGCCGTTTCGCTGTGACGCTAATATACCAACGGCGACGATGCAACGTTAACCCTATTCGAAGCAATCTCCCCCCATCTTACCGCAACTCGGTAGCTGGACTACCTTTGAAGCTCAAAAGCCAAGCTGTCACGTTCGTAGTGACCCCCATCGATCGATAGGGTTTAGTACTAAAGGTGCACTCACGAGCTCTTTGGTTTATCGGATGTCGCGCCACGTTTCTCGTCCAATGAATCTCATTTGAGAATCGCCAATACTGAAATTTCCAACACGGTAAACGTTTGATAGGTATCGAATACGAAGGGAGGAAAAGAAATAGAGAGAGAAAATTAGAGAGAGAGATAGAGAGAGAAGGACAATGTGATTTGTTCGAATACGATGGGAATGCTGACCTCCCTTCTTCTCCTTTCGCTCGTTATTGAATCCTCTTTGCGAGATTACGTTGTAATTGGCTCTCGCTTCATAAACTCTTACCCTCATGTGAATTGACTTAAATTTAACCCGCTATTCGCAGCGCGGTTCGTTACCTGACAGTTTTAAAGTGTATCTATTCAGGACGATCTGATTGATTGCATTGTCTACGTTTGCACGTTTTCCGCATGGACTGAAAAAATTTCGCTTTCTTTCTGCTTCTATTGCACACGTTTCAAGCAACCGTGTATGCAGCGTTGATCGAATGTCCAAAAATATTGCACGTGTAAATATGCTGAATAAATACCGTATAAATATGCGAATCATCTTGAATGATACACGGAAAAAAAATAAGTGTCAAATCAAAACTTATATACTTAAACTAACGCGTTCATTGTTTCGTATATACGTAACAATTTATAATCTTCTTGGAAGAATTTAATAATTTTAAATTTCAACAATATTATAGTCTTATTTTACTATTGCAATTGTCACTTCAAGAATATATAATTATTTAATTCTACTTTAAGAAAATTATAATCTTTGATTTAAAAATGTTATTTTCCATCTAACATTGTTTCTTTTTAATTCAAGAAAATTAAATTTTAAATCATAAGAATATATTTTTCTTGATTGAACTATATAAAATGGCTTCAATCAAGTAAGCAATTATTCAAGCAATTATATTTTTCTTTAATTAACGCAATATAATCTCATTTCAAGATTTCCATGTTAAAACTAAATATATTTTCAAAACAAGAATGTCCTTTTTTTCTGTGTACATATTCTGCACGTTGCAAATTTTCTTACGTTTAGAGATACCGTATAATAAATATAAAATACAGGCAAAGTATAATTTCTAAATTTGAAATGGAAAAATCTAAATATCATATATTTTAATATTTTCACCGCAGAATAATTATTGGAGCAAAATAATTCTTTTTATTTAGAAGCGTACAAATATGTTCCAAAGTTAAAAATCCTTAAATGAAGTTTATCATTTTTGTTCTGTTTCTATTTTATAAGAGAGGAGAAACTTTTAAAAAATCTACGAGAATATCTCTTTCTCTCTCTCCACAAGAATAAGCCTGTTAATGTTTTCGCGAAGCATCTCGAAGACTGAAGTAATAAAATGTTCTTTTTATTACCTCCGGCAACAAACGCTCGGAAAATTCCGTGAGATTAATGTTTGCATTCATGAGATTAATGTCCGTTATTCAATGGACGAAGTTATTCTTCTCTGTTTGTATCGTGCGAGTATTTCTAAGTATTTCTGCCGTGCCGTCATAAAATATTAACGCTACTCTCTAAAAGTGAATCAGTAAAAATATCACTAATTTAAACAGTAAAATAAGATTTCACTGAGAATCGGTGAGAATTTTACTGATCTTCAGTGGAAACACTTATTTTTTTGTTATTTTATCTCACTGATTATGGTCAGTTAAAATAAAATGCACTGTAAAACCAGTAATTGCTAGAGTTCGTTCGTTTACCGCTACGATTGCTATCTCTCTCGTATTTAGTTTTAGTCATAAGAAGTATATAAAGTTTGCAAAGAGCGACAGATAAAATTAGAAATATTACTTCGATTTAATTTCTGATACTCTCAATAGAGAGGCTTCAGATATTAAATCGATCTTATAAGTGGGACAAATAAATGTCTGGCGACTTAATGAAAATTATTCGTTCGTTATCTATTTAAAATAACAAGTTCAATATATATAAATAAAATAAAATTTTTAATATAATAAATATTTAGTAAATATAAATAAAATTTTTAATTTTATATGAAATAAATAGAGAGATAAATTGTAGTTTAATATTACTGACAATAACGAAAGAAATATTACTGATATTGAGAAATATTACTGATTGAAACAGTCAAAATTATTAACTGATTTTTTCAATAAAATATCACTGATTTATAGTGCTGTACTTATAACTGCTGTAATCAGTGACTATTTACTGTTTTTCAGTGATAATACACTGATTCACTTTTAGAGAGTACGTGGACAATACATAGTCCGCGAACAGTTTGGACTTTATTCCAATATATTGTTCGGCGAATATCGTTTCATTTGTCGACTTCAGCTAACGGCAAGTTCTAAGACACAGAGGTAGATAGGTGAGAGAGTTCAAAGTCGCCTGGAGGACACGAAGAACCGAGAGTTCCTCCTACGAGAAGTCGGCAACTTTGAAATGCTGATGTCGATCGTTCGGTTCGAATCGCCATCGAATCGAATTAAGTGTGGCATTCCGATCAAAGCGATCTTTTCTCGAACTCTTCTTTGAGGCATTATATATTTCTCTCCCCCGATAGAATCTCCCCCAGCAGTCAGTTCTATCGGAGTAAATTGCTGGCACTTGCGAACCGTCCGACAAATTATCTTTCTCGAACGCAGAGAAAAGAGAAAGAAAGAGAGAGCGAATCGAATCACCTCTATTTTATATTACCTTGGAAATTGCACGTAAATTGGTTTCGCAAAAAACGAATATCGAATATTTGCGAATCGATAATTTTTGCGTCAGGTCGCGAAACTCTGCCCCATTTGGTTATCGTGTATCGGAGATTTTGTCGAGGAAACTTTCATATCGCCATCAGCACGTCGCAAATTTTCGAGTCCTCCTACCACTCGCAAAGTCGCAACAACAAAAAGAAACACTTGATATCGGTCAGGGACACCTGGTGTACAATGCTAATATATTTATCGATATATTACTGTCGTAAACAGAGAAGGATCTCTTGTAGAAACTCCTATCTCCCTATTGAGGACACTTCCGTTTAATCCGATCTTAATCCGTTCCCACTAATATCTTTCTACGAGAGTGCATTTTGATACCGAGTAGAGTGCTCTTCTAAAGTTTCCATCATGAATGACCCTTATCGTGGGAGTAGAGGAAAACTAAAGGTCGAGTAAGACGAGTATTCCGACAAGAGAATTTTACATACGTAATCAGAAATGATATGAATTTCGAGTGCATTGTATTACCCGAATGAGACGCTAAAGAAAATCTAAAAGCGCATTTGAAAAATTAGAATTAAACCTGATAAATTAAGAATAATCAATATGTGTTATTACGTAGTCAGGATCAATGTAGTTACATTGATGATTTTTTTCTGGGATTGAAATCACAGAAATATTATTCGGGCAACATTGATTGCTCGAGTATTAAAGGGGATGCTTCGCGACATAAGATGTACAATTTTATATTGAAGTGACACAAGTTTAAATCTTGGATAAAACATCGAATTAATTTTGGAGATTGATTCACGTACGATTGTTTAAGTGTATTTAAACTGGATTGAAATACCGTCTCGGGAGACAGATTGAACAGCTTATTGTTCAGCAGTGATACGTGTTCCGTGCATATTTGCGACGCACGAATCAATATATACAGTGAGCCGAAAGATATTACGTTAGTGATTGGATTCATCAATGTGGAACTATCAGCCCGGACCCACATGTTGCTTTCATATCCGGAAATAGATTTTGAATACGTTGGGACGGAGGTCAATTATCAATTACCGGCGCGGTATGTTACGTTTTGTTCGATTAATTGCTCCTCTCTATATCCCATTATCACTTATTTCTATATCGTATATCATTAAAATCAATCTTGAGTATACGGTAAAATCGCAATATAACAAATAATGGATAAACTTGTGTCAAATATTTTGCATAATCTGCGTCGGATTTTATACAAAGATATTATTTTGGTCAAATTTTTGTGTCTCTTTTTTTACGAATATTGTGATTGCAAATTTATATAATTATTGTGATTGAAAAATTAATCTAGCTGGATGGCTTTTCTTTATTATAAAAAAGCAGATTAGCGCTAATTATGATAAGTACCGCTAATTAGGTATCTTGCAAAACAAGTTCGTAGAATATATTCTAATTTAAATATCGCATAAATACATTTATATTATGTTTAATAGCATTGAAAAATACCTCAAAGATATCAATACGATTATTCTTCAATGCCTAATTGATTTTTTTACTTGAAACGTAAATATTATAGATATTCGATATATCCAAACATATGTGTGTGTGCGTGTATATGTTAAAATAATTTTCATAAAACTATATTTGGTTCAGCCAACATTGTGTGTTTGGTTTTGTCACAATGAAATTATTGAACAATTGACATTATTAAAAAGTGTTATATAAATCTTATACGAGCGCTCATTACTCGAGATAAATCACCGTTCATTAATAATGCCAACATTTTAATTTTTATTTAATTAAATTAATTATTCTCTCGCGAAACGCGCCCGTGGCGGATAAGAGTCGTTATTCTTATCAAATTACGTGACACAACGATGAAAATTATCGAGACAATTTCCACTGATAGTAGCGTTATCAATTTTGCGAGAATTTGCACGTTACGATCGATCGACCGAGACCATCACGTGGCGGTTAAGCTGGTGCGATGTCTCGTCATGATCCTCGTCATGAATATTAATCTGGATTATGATGCAACAACGTACGCCAACATAGTCGATGGCGTGGGACAACGGACGAGAGGCAAGATCCGTGGGACGTGCGTCGGATGATGATACGTTTCAAAGGGAGATGCGACGTCTAATTCCTGCAGACGCAGATGCCGTCGCGGCAGCGGCCGCCCCGACGACGCTGCACCAGGCATTTAGCCGCGCACGCACTGTGGTTTATGGTCAACCATTGGGATTGCCACGATAAAAGGTCGCAGGTTACGCGCCGGTGCCGGATGGGCGTCAGATTCGATGCCATTTCGTCGTATTGCGGGTCGTCGATGGAAGCTGAAACAATTCGAGCAATTTTTCCATTAATTTCCCTTGTGCGATAATAAGAACCGAAATTCCGCGTTTCACAGAGTATATTGAATTTTTACACGAACACAGGATATATATTCGACACCGTGTATGTTACAATGCGGAATCGTATTTACGGGACGAACGAAAAGAGAATTTTGTAGCAGGAATGCACATTCTCTCACGAGAACAGAGTTAATTCTTCCTTTTGCGCTGTCTTCTTCGTTTAAAGTAAGGTGAGAAATTTAAAGAAATTTGAAAGGACTTTTTTCTTTTACGAATTATCTTATATTGGGAGTTATTTTTATGAATTAAATTTCGAATTTTTAATGAGATTTTAATTTTTATTTGAGGCTTTAATTATGTAAGATTGACTTTAATATTTAAATAATATTTAATAATAATATTTAATTTTAAATAATATTTAATTTTAATATTTAAATAATATTTCAGAGAGTAAAGTAAATACTATTTCTAATTTAGCATTCGGAAATGATGCGATAAGTCAAATGATTCATCAGAGGGAAAGGTCGTGTCATATTCGATATGAAAGGATATCGACAATGTATTATCAATGTATGCTAAAAGGGTATATTGGAGAAAGAAGAGATAAGAGAGAGAAGGAGAGAGAGCGAGACAGAGAATATATGTATTTATGTGTATAACACATTATTATTGACAAAAGATAATGCATTCTAGGTATTTATTAATCAAAGTTGAAAAGTTTCCCTATATTGTACAATGCAATATTACTCTACTCGAAAAATAAGGCTATAATAACAACAAACACCAATATTTGCACCATAATTTCTTCATAATACAAAAATAATATTTAGTATTTTTAATACTTAACAATATCTGGACCTCTCTGTCTTTCAAATATCTTTCTTGATATCTCCGCAAAAAATCTTCGATAAAAAGCAGAGAGATTACTTGAAATTAATTAAAGCTTAATAAAATTGTTCAATTATCGAGATACTTTTCATTTGAGCTACGAGAAAATTTTCCGTCATCCTCTCTTTTACGATAAAATGTACTTACTCAATTCGTAAGTAAGTCCGTCATAAACAGCCGGTAGTGTGTTTGCCGAAACGTAAGTCAGTACAGCAAAAATGGCGAAGATAACGAGCAGCTTCATGATCGCAAAATGAGTTTTCACGTGCACTCGAATACGCCTGAAATGACGATATCCTTAAGGATGTGGAGCGCGAGCGCTTTATATATCTCGACGCTGCCACCAAGAACATCCTCTTTCGCCTAACGGAGCGATTTTCCTTGTTAATGTCCCGCCACCGGAATTCTCGTGGCTTCGCGTTTGCTATTTCCAGCCGACTGACCTACGTATTCGAATATTAATTTCCGGTATTATCACCGTTACCGGGACGACTGCGAGAGAAAGGGAGAGGCGATAAAGCTGGTCGATCGACTGCAGCTTTTCTATTCGAAAGTGTCGACGTGACTATAGCTTACGAGAAATAAGTGAATTAAAAAGAGTTGACAGGTATTCATCGAAAAATTTTAATATTCGAAAGTAAACGATATTGTGAAACTTCTTAGATTTCATCCTGTCTTTTATATCTTCGACGTACCGATATAATCCGAGGGGGAACTGACGAGATATCAAATATTGAATGGAAGAAACTTTATACATGTATATTTCAATATATAAATATTTTTAAAAAAATTATGAATAAGAAATTTTCAATACCTGACTATACCCACTACAGATTTAATCTTTCGTGATTAAATAATTCGTGCGTGTGCTGCGATCATAAAGGATTAAAATTTATCAAATTGAAAAGAAATTGAAAAGTTAATCAAAATAATAATAATAATATTTTCCATATTGTAATTGCTTTTCATATTTAATAAGTTTTATTGATTTATTTTTTCGCACGCTAATAACACGTTATTGTTGATTAATATTCGCACATTGCAAGAATCTTTAAAATTAATAATTCTAAGTTAATAATTTTATGAAAAATATTACGGTATCGGTTAAGCTGTGAATAAACAATTCAATGGCGGAAAATAATGCACGCGTGCTGCAACGCGTAGTCGCGGGTGATCGCAAATTTCATTATTCCATAACAGCTGACCCAGATATTGAACGAAAATATGATTTCTGCAAACGCTAATATTTGCGTAGCGACGCAATGTGACGTGTAGTGTGTCATTCTCAACAGCGATGATATTTTTTTATTCTTTTTCTTCTTCGTAATCCAGGACGTTACGGCTCTATAGGCTGTTGCACATCCTACGCAAATATATTTATGGAAATTTAACGCTGAAATTACTTCTCTCCCTCCATTATGTAACGCATTACTTGCAAGGACGGGGGTGTACCTTGGATATCAAATCGAAATGCTCGCACGTGTCCTGAATTACACGAGCCATATAAGACGATATATTACGTGCAATGCTTTATCCATATTTTTCACACTAGAAACATGCATCTATCGGATGTCATTCCGTCGTGAAAAATAAAAAGTCTTGCCGGGAATTCCTTTAATCTCGACATCGCACACACACCCACACACGGAAAGCTCGCTGGATCCATTCGGGATTTTAAATGATGTGTGCAACCTGTGAGAATCTGCTCCCCCATTTTATGTAACTGGTTATGCAAAGAGCTGATTTACAAATAATGAGAATTAAGATAAGGGAAATTTGAAAAACAAATAATATTTGCAGAATATCAGCATGAGACGACAATCGTTCTGTCCGAGTACGAGCAGCGGAAGTGGTGGTGCCGAACCGCTGATTGTCGTCGAGGAAAGCACGGTTGGCGAGGAGGAAATGGATCGCTGTCGCGTGGAATCACCGCCGCGATGCGTCGATCCGGATTCCCCATCCTTGAATCCCTATCTGCTCTCGCCGTGGAGGGACGCCAGGAAGCATTCCTTACCGACCCCGCAGTGTACATCCGGGATAACCGCATCCCAGGTATATATGTGTGCGCGTGCACAGGAAGCCTTTCGCGGTTACGGCGATATTGATATGCAAACAATGATAATACTTCTGATGCTGTTATGTACGAAATATATTGTTAGAATAAACTTATTTGCAGCTCAGAATAATCGCGATGAAATGATCGTTGTTCTCGATATAAATAACGATCAGAGATGAAATCTTCTCTGATATTATATTTCTTGGATTTTATTATAATTTTATATATTTTAATTTAAAATTAATAAAATTAATTAATGAGGTATATTATTTTTCTTAATATGGGTAGACAGGTTTTAAAAAAATCTATGGCAAAGAGGTTTAAGGATAATCACGTTAAAAATATATCACACGAACCGGACGTGTTATGATTGAAATAATTTTAACGAATTTTCTTTTGAGGCTATTCAGCTCATTCCTTTTTCATAGTGATAAGATAAAGGCATATTGAAAGTCGCAGTTAAAGTTACGCCAACTGTAAATTACGAACAGGTACGACGATTGAGCGAACGCGGCGGAGAAGGGTCCGGTCCGTCAGCGAGAGAAGCTGCCTTCCTGGCGACGCTTTCGCAGACGCCGGCTCAGCAGGCAGGCGGTCGACGACACTCTGTCGTCACGATCTCCAAGGTGCCGACTACCCTATTTGGTCGCAATCGTCGAGAATCTATCGCTGCATTTCCCATGGGAGGCTCCACCAGGATATTACAAGGTCGGCGGGACTCGTCCACCGGGATAACCGGTCCGCCCAGTAATAGTGGAAGCACTCACAATCTGCAGCTCGACATTATGGACGATATCGCTGAGATCAAGGCCAAAAAGGTAATAGTATACATTTTATAAATGACATAGATAAAGTAGAGCTAAAATAAGAGACACTCTGTGCGTATATGTATATATCAAACGATACGATAGACCTTTTTTATTGTACTGTGTATCTTCCCGCTGATTAACTTGGAATGAGGGACAAGATCAAGTTCCTTAATCACTATTAGATTTATTAGGTGACGGTTAAAGATTTAGATCACTTTTATTTTTCTTCTGCTCTTTGACTAAAAGTCTCTAAAACTTTGAACATACATTGAATCGCAAGTCTTATTGTTAAATTCAATTTCAACGTTAAAGCCTCCTTTCAAAATTCAGATTTAAAAATTCAAGGGTTCTTGTGTTTTTGTGAAAATAATATTATAAAGCATAAGATTCACAAGAACAAAAACTAAATTACAATAAGATAATAACTGAAATACATTCTTTGATTAAAGAGTTTTCGGCAAAAATAACTTAAAAATATGCAGCGTTATTAAAATTGTAGTTAAATTGTTTATATTATTATAATTGTTTAAATTGTTAATTCATACACATCTCTTATTTGCTCTCTAATTTTGCTCAAACGAAAAGCACTTCAATACTCGTACCTTCTCAGGTTCGTTTAAAAATGTACAAGACATCGTCTCGCGAACGCGTATGCGAGATCCAGCCTCTGGAAGGCAATGGCAGCTCTACCACGCAAAAATACATACAGCATCAGAAACGTCGGTTCTCTGAGTTCTCAGCATCAGTCGCGGCGTCAACATCGGCGCTACGTAGACGTGCGTCTGAAATGACGAAGCCGATTTGTGAACTCGATGTACCCTCTTCGGCAACAGCGGCGGGCATTACATGTTCTAACACGGACCTGATATCCATTTTGAGTTCCTTGACGTCGTCCGCATCGGAGATAAACACGTGCGGCACATCGGACGCAAAGGATGAACAAAGATCGAGCTGGTCCGCGAAGACGGCGGAGCAGAGACGTAATCGACTCAAAAACACACGATCTAACAGCTTCGACGTGTCCATTCTGCTTAGCACCAAAAGCAAAACATCGAGCAGCAGCAAGGGTACTGTAGGCTCGCTCATCGCACCGAGCAATTGGTTCACCAAGCGTCATCAACCTATCTCGAAAAAGAATCGGTACCTGGATGAAGAGAGCGCGACGACGTTCAAACTCGACAAATTAAAGATAGTTAAAACCGTCAAGGATACGCTGGCGAAGAACGTGGACACCAGGCACAAGGTTCTCTGGGATGACAGCAGCGGTACCAAAGTGGACGCTCAGGTAAACGAAACGTAGCGACTGTTTATTCAAAAGTGTAGTTCTGTTTATTCAAAAGGAAAGACTAACGTTAAACATGTTAATCGTAGAGTCAATTGTGTGTATCTTTCTCTCTATTAGGCATTTATAAGCATCACGAGAATTATAATTAAAAAATTATAAATTTCAAATAAAGTTCTATTTTTATCTGGCGTATTTGTATACTTGCTTCTCGCGTATGGGAAAAATAAATCACATTAAAGAAACTAAAGTTTTCTCGCGCGACGCGATGGCGTAACTTCTCGTGTCTATTGACAGGTGCTCGGTACTGCCATCGAGAAGCTTCTTACCTCGACCCACAGAGGAAACGATGCGGAAATGTCGGGCAGTTCATCTGGAAAACCATCTGTGTCACCGAACAAATCGCGCGCCGGCAAGGTCACCAGCTGGTTCTCGAGCGGAAACAAGGAGCAGGAGCAAGCGGACTGCGATTCGATTTGCTCCACTCTCAAGGACCTCTTCGTCAAGTAGTGCATCATCGTCGGACCGTTTCTTCACAATTACGTCATTTGTTTCGTTTTGTTACATCAAGATATACCGGATTGAGGTTTGATAGCACGAGGTATTCGTTGCACTGCTATTATTTATCTTCTTTTCGTTTTCGCCGAATGAGTTTTATTATTCGAACTAACTCCTTGTGTAAATACGAAGAGATTTGTTGGAACGGCTTCTCTCCTGTTTGCCTCCTTGAGTTGAGAAGGGAAAGAGAAAAATCGGGCGCGAGAGAGGAATAGGAAGAGAAAGAAAGAGAAGGATACAGAGAGAGAGAGAGAGAGAGAAAGAGAGAAATGAAAATCGCGAAAGAAAACATATTTTATCGAGGATGTAATGATTTTTTCTTTTTCTTTTTTACACATTTTCTCACAAGAAAAGAACGTTAACACCCTCGCACGTTTATTTTTTATAGCAGCTTTAAAAAGCCTTTTTTTTAAATCAAAATTCTTTAAAACTTAAAAGTAATAAAAGATATTGTCAGACTCGTTATCGGAGGAATATTTGGATCTTTCAACATGAGATTTTCATACGTTTGTAAGATTTTATTTGAAAAATTAATATTCAATAATAGATGTTGCAATTTTAATTTTTGCAGAGATTATACCGTTAAATACGGTAATTTACGAAGCTAAAGGCCTTTGCTAAATTATTTCTTGTGATGCAATATGTGAACATTGAGTACGTATACATCGATATATGTATACGAATTATTTTAGATTTTATCCTCTATTTATGTATCCTGGTTATACTTATCCGTTTGTCGCAAATGATTATACTTATAATCACCGTGAAATAATAGATAGGAGATAATAAATAAATCTGTTCTTGTCTATCTTGAATCAACGCACATGCACATACAACGCTCTATAATTTCTATTAATAAAGAGAGAATGCGAATCGGAGAGAGATTGTTTATAGAACTATTTTCATATGAAACAATTATTTTTAATGATGTATCGTTTTAAGTTGTTGCGATCGGATAATATTATATTGGCGTAAAAGAATTCTAAGAGTAAGATTATGACGTAAAAAAATATATTCTGTGCTATGTAAGTGCGTTTCGTAAATATATTAACGAATATAATATGAATAAATGTTAACGTCTATCCTTTGCGGGTCAAAGGGAGAGAAAGAGAAAGAGAGAGAGAATATTAATTATATATATATATATATATATATATATATATATATATATAATATATTCTTAAAGAGAGGCAAACACATAGAGAACGGCTGGTCCGGTAAGTTATGCAAACTTACGACATAATGTAAGTTGGCACTTTATCTGCCATCCTTTTTCCTGTTTCATTGATCGAATTTCTATCTGTTTTCCAGCTTTTTCTGATCGGCAGCTCGTCGATATCATCACAATTTTCAATCATAATACGAAGTGTCACTGATGTAGAGATATATGTATGATATTATATAAAGCTATGTGTGTAAAAATTGCCATGTACGTTTAATAATGACATGCAACAATATACATGGAGTTGTACGTCAAATTCAAAAAGAGAAAAAATATTCATGTATCGCAGCCTCTCGAGAATTTTGTGTTTCAAGAATATAAACAACTGTGAGTATGCAAACGAATTAAATATGGAGCAGCCATAAATGAAAAATCAATTAATACCGTGACAATGTCTCGCAAATATATTTTCTTTGGCAACTTTTCGATCGCATTTATTAGTCATTCTTGATAATTATTTTTTGAATTTTTTTTAAATTTGAAAGATAAAAGATGCATTATTTTATTATATAATCATCATTTCTTTATATATTCAAATTTCTTTCTACGTAATTATGTTTTAATTAAGATTTTTTAATTTTGTTCCTTGAATAACATCTTTGTGTGAAAATAGCTAAATAAATTAATAGTATATTAAATATAATTTTCTGTAATACAAATTCTGTAATATTTCTTACATGTTGAAATTTTTTTTAAACAACGTCTTTTAATTGATCTTGTCTCGCCTGCTACGGTGTGATTAGAATGTAATTAGACTGACAATAGATGTGATCTATATCTTCTATGCTGCTTCTCTCTCTCTCATTAAGAGAAATTTCTCTCAGCGTTAAAACAGCTTTTTCGATTTGTATTACATGAATAGCTTTAAAACATAATAAATGTGAATTTTATGTGTCATTTTAGATAACTGCAATCGAAGAAATTTAGAAATCGAGAAAATTGGAGACTTACGGTTATATGATTCATTCGAATAAAACGGTGTGTAACTTATAGATTACGCGTTACTTACACACCTATCTACACGTACTTATCTACACGTCTCTTTGATATATCAATATTAAAGATATCTTTGATATATCAATATAAAGATTCCAAAAATAATCGTTGTTGAAAATTTTGAAATCTATATGAGAATATTATAATTTACTTTTTAGAAATGTATGATGTATAAGTAGAGTGACAATATTTAAGAGTTGAAATAATTAAGACCTATACAAAAAGAAAATTTATAATTTTTCTTTACTACATACAATTTATCTAATGAGAAGAAAAACAAAAGAGCGTAAATAAACGCGAAACAAAGGCGGCAGTACAAATATAAAACGAATGAATGAACAAATTATGTGTTATTGATCTTATTGGATTGAATGATAACGAATAATTTCTGACAAGTATAATAAATTTGTTTCCTCTTTGAATACTCTATAATCTTCTGAATTAATCTTAAATTTTTTAAATCAATTATTAACAAAATTGAGTTTTAGAATATTCAGAAAGTAAGTATTGTATTTGCGAGTAAACATTTACTGCATACACATATAAAAAAAAAAATTATACCTCAATCCAGTAAGAGAGAAAACATTGATTCTTTGTTCATTACGATTAAATTTTCATCAATTCTAAATAGAATATAAATACAAACGTAAAAAGTACAATAATGAAAAAAAATTATATATCAGTTGATAAATTATTCTTGTTATAATTCTCAGCGCTATAAAGAAAATGAAATCCATTTGCATATTTTTTTCGACTAATGCAGCTCGCCTCCATGTTAATAAGATTATAGAAAAATGTCGTATATAATCGCAAAATTGTAAATAGTATTGGTATTGTATGTTCTATCAATGTTCCCGCGCATATTGGTAAAACATAAATATAAAAAAAATGAAATATACGTTGATCATAAATGTTGCAAAAAATGTGAATTATTTGTAATTGATTTTTTAACCTAAATACAATCTATAAATATTATTGTGTAATATGTAAGAACAGTAGTAAGACAGAAAAAAAATTAAATGCTATATGATGCTAATTTCATTCGTTTAAAAAAAAAATTATATCGAGAGCTAAAGATATTTTATATTGATTTAGTTTATTTAATGGTCTTTACACAAGATTGTCACGCAAATAATGTATAATCCAGTTTTTCTTTCTAAAAACAATTTTATTTTTAAGAAATCGGATCTATTCAGACTGTTGCAACTACATTTTTTAATTTGTTGGTGTTGTATTACAGTAAGATGATATCGTTTTCTCAGGCATTGCCTGCATTACGATAAACAAACAGGATTATCTGTTTTATAATTCGATAGAGGAATGGTATACATTTATAAAAAACATATGAGAATTCTAATTGTGATATATCTATATGTATTATATATGTATGCAAAGTCAAAGAATGATATAACGCTAAGGAGAAATGCATTGGTTAACACTGGAATCAATACATCAATTATTGATTTCAAAATTTGAAATGTCTATTCTATTATTGAAGATCTTCATATTCTTAACACTCATTAAAATATAAGATGGTATGGAAACATTTGAGCTCATTGCTTATGTGCTTTTGCTAAATCACTCAAAGATATTAAGCGAGTGTACTTGTGGAAGAATATGGATTTTGCAAAAATCACTTCATAACAAATCTTTTGTAAAAATACATAGGTTATATTAATCATATAACAAAGCATAGAAAAGAACTCGAAATTGATAGATTCTTCATTAAAAAAATCAGCAAATAGTTTTTTATCCTCTAGTAGAAATTAAAATAA
This sequence comes from Camponotus vicinus, assembly GCF_025532165.1. NCBI lineage: Eukaryota > Metazoa > Arthropoda > Insecta > Hymenoptera > Formicidae > Camponotus > Camponotus vicinus. The sequence goes on along the minus strand of NW_028141978.1, from coordinate 11,476,013 downwards.
GCTTATTTAAATTAATACAAAAAAAACAATGCAGGCAATTTCATTTGTTTCTACATTAAACAAGCTTTCAATCTGTGCTCGATCGGAGAAATTAGTATCGATGAGAGAATTGTGATCATTGAAAATGGATAAAGTAGGGCAATAAAGAGAGTAAATATGTATGCAACAGCTAAATAAAAATGCCTTGGTTATAGTATCTAGTTGATCTACAATTCTCCACAATCCGCTATTATGATCTTTTTGGAGGTCTTGCCACTCTGAGAACCCATGGCCTCCAACTGAAACAAAATTATTGTACAATTTGCAATGATTGCTCAATTATCGTAATTTTCTATGATAAAAATCATTCTTTAAGAAGAAGATAACTTTTGCCAAAAACATGCAATATGGTTAGAGATATTATACAAAATCATACCTTTCTAACAACATCCATTCCTTCAATAACTTTTCCAAACACAACATGTTTTCCATCAAGCCAACTAGTCTTGGCGCTAGTGATAAAGAACTGACTGCCATTAGTGTTGGGTCCAGCATTCGCCATAGAAAGTAAACCAGGCTCGGTATGAGTAAGCTTAAAGTTTTCATCTTCGAATCTGGCACCGTAGATGGATTTACCACCAGTACCATTATGGTTGGTGAAATCGCCACCTTGGCACATGAAATTTGGAATCACCCTGTGGAAACTGCTACCCTTGTAGCCAAAACCTTTCTCTCCGGTGCAGAGAGCGCGAAAGTTCTCCGCCGTCTTAGGAACAATATCCTTCCTCAACTGAAAAATTTCAATTTAATGATGGCTATAATTAAAATCTTTATTTGTTTATTCTTTGTATATTAACAATAAAAAATGTCACTGTTAATACACATTTAAATTGCAGTGTTATATATTATATTAATAAAGCAGCATGAAAAGATTTAGTTTTTAAGTTGCCTAAAATTCATTAAAAAATATTACCCATAAAAAAAAATTTAGATTTAAAGGATGAGGAATACATATAAAGATTACTACATATTTAAGCTCACGCCATCTGTGTTTAAAATTTTAAACTAATTTGTTCATATGCTCTCGATGTCTTTGCATTATGCAAAATACAAAATAAAATTGGATAAATTTACATATCTTACAAAGTGCAAAGTGTTAGTTATAATCATGTTAATCGATACATTATTTTTACTCGCTAGGATATTTCTCTCGATAAACAGAAATTTATACAAAATATAGATGCTTGTTTTGTTATAATTTTTAATAAAAGATAAGCGATAAGCGCGCTTCTTATCGGCCATTTATCTGAAATTATCAAAAATACATAACAATTTTTCTCGATGATATTATTTTTCTGACACGCTATCTTTGCAACCAAACGACTAATCTAATTTTCCTATTGAAATTTCGACGCAAATTTTCATTTGAGTGATGTAATTCGCGTTTCCCCTCGCCACGATTATTGGAAAAATTTTCAGATGCACGCGTTATTCTGCCGGTTCCCTCTGCCGTGAATGGAAAATTTTGCAACGGCCGAGCGTGCACACGTTCACGCAATCATGACGCATCGCTAACAAAACGCGCAGTCAACCGCTCGCGGCTCCCCGTAATTTCGTGAGATCGCGAACATGACAAATGCCGATCGCGTTTGTCGCTCGTTCGAACCTTCGTCGAACGATGACGATCGGATCGCGCGAGACGAAACCCTGGTTAAATCAATTTGCGAGCCGGCACGGCGGAAAAATCAAGATGGCCAGGCATGACCGGAGTCGCGAAGGAGCGCGGTCGGGTGAGAGATGTCGGTCGATGTTCCGCTGCGATCGCGCGGCTATTTCGACTCACCTCCATCACGATGCGACCCACGGGCTTGTCGTCCGCGGTCATGTCGAAGAAAACGCGTGGCAGTGCCATGTCCTTAGCTGCTGCAGCGAAGCTTCGTAGGAGCGTGTCGAAGGACGGTCGTCTCGGCCGGGCGGTGGCTCCGAAATGGCTCGAGTGCCTGAAGGTCGAATCAATTGACAGCCGGCAAATCGATCTCAACGCCATTCTACGCTCCTGGAAATCCGCCGGAAATCGATCCCACGCGATCGCGATCTACGTCCTTTTCAACGCGACGCCGATTTCAGCGGCTTTTTGCGGCCTTTTCGCCGGTTATTCCGTCAAAATATTATGTAATAAAAGAAAGTTTCCTACCGCACGAGCTAGCTTTCATCGAATGAGAAAGCGGTATCGCGACCACGACTAATCGACAGCCATATTTTCCAGCTGGTCTCTGCGACCAATCCGTTTTCTCTTCACGAGTTCTCCCTATCGCGCAGTTGCCGGTAGTAAAAATCTCTAGCCGCTGAGAAATAATTTCGTAACTTGATTCGTTAATTTTGTATGTGATTCGGAAATAATAAAAAATCTAAACAAATTCATGTAATCGACAAATAATCTCATCAAATTTAGAATAATCGGTTTGATTGAAATTAGAAAATGCGTCGAAATTCATTGAACCAATCAAGCGGTCGAATTAAAGTCTGTAACTACATCATTACTCTAGATAGGAATTTGATACGTAATACGCATTTTTACCACCAGATTGTGCCACTATGATATTCTTTTTCTTACTCCTCGTATCATATGTTTTTATTTTTTATTAAAATGTGAATGCACATATAATAAAATACTTCTCCATATTGTTATTGTGCCAATAATTAATATTAATGTCATGAAATGTGTATTTTTTTAAAGGAATATTATTTCTTTGAATATGCTTTGTTGATTCTAGTAAGTAATGAATTTTTTTATATTGCTGTTGCAAAGTATTTGAAATAGATATATTGCAATAGATGCTTTTCTTGTTTTTCTCTTTCTCTCTTTTATATTTAGATTATTAATATTACGTATATTGAAATCAACATTAAAATATTATGCCATTCTTGATTTGTTAAAAAAAATGCATTGATAAGCAACAAGTATTTTTATCAAAAAGCCAGCTGATAAACAATAAGCTGATAAATAAAAAGCGATAAACAATAATGATAGTGTACGAATGACTCATTATATTAACTCAAATGTATCAACTCAAAACTCTGTATCAAGTCAAACTTGTTTATAAATACAAGCGTAAAATACTTTTACATCACAGTAAGCGATCCTATCAGAATATCCACAATATCCTATCACAATTCCATTCGTATAACGTTGAAATTGCACAAGTTTTTACGAATAATGATATAATGAGGAATGTACGGTCAGACTAACGATTAACAAAGAAATCGAATATAAATTCGACGACTTGACTTTCAATAATTTGACGCTCGATATGAGAAATTCGCAGAATTGATTGCTGAATTATTAATTGATCGATTCTGAGATAAATAATATATGTGAAATAAATAAATTTATTAATTCTAATATCTTGTCCATGTTGCATGGATGCATACGTCTATTTTAATTGAGCAAAATCATTTTATTTTTGTAGTCAATCATGATACGCGGTATCCGGGGACGAGTGTGAAGAATCGAGAGTCAAGAGGACGCAGAGACGTTTGAAATAGAGAAAAGTAAAAAGAGTAACGGGGCAAGTAACGGGTTGAATTTAATACATCCTGCTACGCGTTGCTGTTTCGAGAAATCACTTTACGATAACTGATCCCGCGCCCAGCGAATTTAAACCGGATGTCTTCTATTAAGAGCAATTATTTTAAATCAGATCTCTTTACCGATCAAAGTCTTGGAAGATTTATGACTTCTATACAGGCGTTTCAAATTTTTAATTTTTAAAGTCGTTGTTTATATCTTTACACGACGACAAAACTTATCAAATTTGTCATTCTATGATTGGGAATTAAATTCTTTTTTTAAGTATGTTTATCCCGATGGAAAACTTTCCGATTTGTGAATTTCAATCATTTTATTTCTAATTCTACATCTAATTTTTTTGTAAAAATAAATGTGTAAAAATTGGCGAATCAGCAAAGCCTTGTTCTCAATATGTTACACCGGAAAAGACGATTACACTTCCGCGAAAAGTCTTCCTTAGTCGATATCACTATAGTAGAATTTCGTCGATAATCGTTACGTTAAAACAACGAAAGACGATGCGTGTTGTTATTTCCAATTGTCAATTTATTATTAATTGACGTAGCATGATTCATTATTTTCGTCTAGTAAATTGAAAAACCCAAATGTTATAATTAATAAACCCACGATGTTTCTCGAATCGACAATGTGCATTCGAAGAAAGATCGACTTCCTTTTCAACTAAAGTCACATAAGTGATTATAATTTTTCTCTATTATAAAGAATTTATTATCGAATAAATGCAAAGAATTTCTGCTCGAATGGAATAAATGAATACATTGTCTGCAACCTATTATGTAACCAACTGTTATTATACTCGTTACGTAAACTATTGACAATATAAAGTAAGCTGATTAATTGTCACGAACAAATGTTCCAATCAGTATCATAAAATTAATTATACATAATAGAATAGAAAAACATCACGATTAAAATTTGGTTCTCAAATAAGGATTCTCGTGAAAGAAACGATTTTTAGAAAAATTAGCAATTTTATAAATACCTATCTGATTGTGGATAGATTGCGTAAGAAAATATTCATGCGATGATTAAGGCAACAAAATCGATAACATTTCAAACATATTTCATAAATATTTCAAATTCTTCCGGGGATTTGCAGAGACTAAGGTACTCTAGTGTCTCTCTCTTTATATCAAATCCAATGTACTTATAAATAAGTATAAATAATTTTTATCACAATATAAAGTTGATATTTCTTTATCGATAATACACATATCCGTCCCTAATAAATCCATCAACGAATTTATAAATAATTAAATATAAATAATTTTTATCACAATATTGGACTGACATTTCTTTATCGATAATACACAATAATATCCTTAATAAGTGTGGAGACGATGATTCGACATATGTTTCTACCTGAGAATATCGATCATCGGGCGATGATCGCGATTCGTGACGCACTCATGGGGATGACGCGTGGGGGAGATGACGCATTGGCTCGATCCCGCGGGGAAGCGTGCGAGACAGTATAATACGGTATATAATTACCCGCGAACCGCAAACACGCGTCACGCCGAGAAGGAGCGTCACGTCGCGCGAAATACAGATCGTGAGCTATTTCGAGTTGCACACGTGACGGACTTTACGCACCGAGATCCCGATCGCTTGCGCCATTGAATTTGTGAAACGTCAAAGTCGGCGACGCCAATTCGGGTCGAAATCTTATTTTATCTCGCGAGAGACGAGTAGCGGTACTATTGTCTTGTGAAACCGAAGGGCGAATGAACCGATCATTCTCTTGCGTCAACGCGAGGAACAGTGGTTCCTCTTCTCTGGATGTGCGTAAGTCGGATGATCGAAAGTCGTGCGGACGAATGGATCGATCCGACAGCGGAAGATGCGATCGCGCGCATTCTTAAATCTTCGATCGACCAGTAAATTTGACCGGTAAAAATATACATGTATTGTTCTGAGCGAGCCTTGTCGATGAGAGCCACTTTGAATTTATCACGTGAGAATAAAATATCGCGCGCGCGCTTTTCGAAGGTGCACAGGTATTTATTATTAGACACGTTGCGAAATTTGCAATTTCATAAACAAAAGAAAAGGAGCAAAAATAGTCGATCTAGATCGTGCGAGCGACAAGTTATTAGCGTTATTAGCGATCCGTTGGCGAAAGCTGGCGACGAACGGCTTGAATTTTCGCGGGAGAGTCGCGTCTATCTTTGTCACGTGTTCCATGACCTGAGCGAATCCGACTCTACACACGTCGCATCCAGTGCTTCTCGCGATCGGGAATAAATACAAACACAGACCAATGAGAGACTCATTGGTATTGACGGCAAACTCGTAGATAACTTTTATCTCAGTGAAAAAATTGACGCAACAACGCCCCGAAATTTCCGCACTTGAAATGAGACAAGCATTTCCTCGGGCACTGAATGCACCGCGTTTGAATGAAGAAATTAGACTATAACCTATATTCGCCGATTGGAAGGAGGAGGAAAGCGAGTGCAAGCGACACGAACAGACCTACACGCATACATACGTACACACGTATAATGACTTCTCGTTATCGCGAATCGTGACACCGCGTGGTTTTCCACGGTGCTTTTTCCCCGCTGTTTTTCCGTTTTCCCGGGCAATCGTGTGCGCGCGCGTTTGTGTGTATATCACGTGTGCAAACTACTCGGACAGGTATCACGCGAATATGGAAGCCACGCCGGTTTCGACAAACATGATGGACAACGTGAGCCCGCCCATGCTGCTGCTTCTTACTACGTTGATCGTCGGCGGAATCGTTCTCCTGATACGCTATGTCATCAACCGGCGATCGCGGTCCAGCCTGGAGCAGGACTCGTCGAAAAGTAAGCGTCTCCGGTCATCATTCTCTAGGAACTGCACTCCACTTGCACGCATACGCATAGGTACATTCGTGTTGCTTGCAACCCTCAAGAAATTATAAACTGCATTTTAAACGAGATAATTACATATTCGTTGAGGAGCGAGGAGATAAAAGATCTGAGTGCAGAAATGCAAGTAAGACGAACGTACCTTCTGTCATGCCTCTCTATTGACTTCCTTCTGCAAAATAAAATTGATATTATCGAATGTCCCTCCATAGGACGCTCGCTCTGGCGCGCACTTTGTGTGGAGTCGAGTGTCACACACACTCTTGTACGTGATTTTTTTTTTATAATAGAAATATAAAAATTATTGTAATTTTTCCGATAGAATTCTTTCGATTTTCACATGATTCTCGATATCGAGAAGAACGTATTTCGCGCCAAACTTTGGCTAAATGTCAAATGTCTCTTCGAAGAACGTATGCCGAATCGTTTTGAAACATTTGTAAATTTCATTTTGTCGAAATTATTCCGTTTTTAGCTTCGGAATTCGCATTTTACGTGATATGACAAATATTTCGAATCATTTAATTGACGACTCAAAATAATTAAATCTTTTTTTTGTTCTAATTTATTTAATAAACGTCTCGAAGTATTTGTAACTAAAATTTGCCAAGTGCAGTGCGTTTTCTGATTTATAAAAAAATATTGTATAGATTTATGATTCATCTCGCAAGTAAATACATATCTCTGTTAATTTTGATTGCTCGGAAAAAAGAGGATTAGTTTCTTCAGAGTCAGGAGAACCACATGCATTTTCATATTTGAAATCTTGAAATCTGTCAAAAACCGTCACTTGTCGATGCACACGTGATGCATAAAATGCATGCGCAGTGTAGCGGACTGCACTTAGGAATTCGTTTACATTGCATGCGCGTAGTATTTTAAAGTTCTGAAAGGCTCACAAGTAATTGATAGAGAATTCGGTGTATTAGATAAGTAATTAAAATAAAATTGATAATTAATACTACGAATTATTATTATTATTTAATAATGGTAAGTAAAGCAGTATCTAATAATAGTAATTAAAACAGATAAAACTACTACAAGTAGTACAGATAATACTACAATTTATTGTCATTTAATACAAATAATATTAATAATTTCTAGATAAGAGCTCCTAACATTAATTATTTTACTATCATAATTACTACTTACTACTATGCTATTGAAAATTTAGTATATATACGACAGTCTTTAGTGTGCATCATTGAACACGAACTAGTGCATCCAACCAAATTTGCTCGATTCTATTGTTCTCTTTTTGTGTGCGTGTGTGAAGATAGATGTGGGTGAATTCCATTTATCCATGTTCCGATTGCACAGAACTCAATAATCGAGGTAATAAAAAAACGATCTGGGTTCTACAATTGGACTGCGGGAAAACAGGAATTGATTAAATAGGACAGGAATATTTTGGATGGATCTTTGCGATGGAAGTATGTCAATTTATCTTTGCACGCAAACTTTACAATCTAATCTTTTAATCTTACACATAAGTTCATAACCACTAGGTACTTGCTAATGATAAATTTTTGGTTTGAACATTTCATGTTTCCGATAGAAAAATTAGGCGTTTTTCTTCCGATATATTTTTCGATTGTTTGTTAATCCTCAAAAGTGGCATATCTAGATTATTTGCATCCTATTGTTTTATTTATTATATTATTAAAATATATTTCCAAATAATAATAATATTAACAATTATAAATAATATTATGTATTATTTTAATATAATAATATTTAATATTTTTCATTATAACTATATTATATATATATATTATTTTATCTACATATATATATATATATATATATATATATATATATATATATATATATATATTTATGATTCAAATTAATAATAATCAAAATAATACTTATCACTTTTAAAAATTGACATTCTTGAATTATTTTTTTCTTCATATTTTAACTATAAAAAACTACAAAAGCTATTTTTCCCATTACTTTTATTTGAAATCAAACAATATATATGATAATATAATATATATAATATGATGCTGACTTTTTTATCATATTTCTCTATATTTGTTATTATGTAATATTTAAAAAGTTTTTGTCTCTAAAAGCTAATTTTCTTAGAGATATAAATTATTTAAAATAATTTGTAATTAATTTTTTTATTCAAAATCTTAAGAGAAAATGATTAAATATGAATGATTCAAATATACTGGTTTAGATTATTATAAAATACGATGCTATATAAGAATTAAGTAAGTCGGGGTTGAAAAAATGCGCATCAAATATCGAATCAACAATCTTTGTATCGAACACATCTTTGTAAAAGAAAGAGACGGATTTCATATTATATGTTTTTATATAGTTTTTGCTCTGATACAGCGGCGTTTTCGCGAAGCGATGAGACATCCTTTCTTCTCATTAAAGACGAACAAATATCCTATCTACGACGAATCTATTATATAGTTTGCGCTTAAAAAATATGATTTGTATGGTACTTAAACATGAAAAAGAATTCTGTAACTAACTAATTATATATTTTTCACACATTTTACATTATTTTTATTTTCTTATTTTTTTATTTTTTTAGAAAGAAATATAGAAAAGAAAAATATTGATTTTCCGACCATCCTATGAGACAATCCGCATTAATTTTTCAATGACATTATTCACCTAAAAAAATATAGCGATATTTTATATGAATAAAAATGAAGCGAGAAAATAGAAAAGAGATTTACATATGTAAGTTTTAGAAGGCATGGCTTTCTAATTGACAATTGCACACATGCAAATTACGATGCAAAATATGTTTACGTCATACAATGTATTCATTTCTTTCATTTAACAATTTTAATTTTCATGGAATGCATTTAGGAGAAATTTTCATTCACATCTATTCGCAACTATTCGAACGATCTTTTATTCTAAAGTTTGACAATTGAAAGTTATTACATCTAAAATTATAATCCTCCACATTTCCCTCGTAAAAAGTATTTGTATGATGATATCATTTTATCGCAATTTTATCAATCGTCAAAAATATTTATAATTTACATATGATTTTCGTTGTCTGTTTTATGAATGTAAAATAACAAAAATTTTACAATAGTTCTGAGGGGAATTTTTGTTTCAATAAAAAAATACAAAAACTATATTGGAGCATAGAAATTGTGTAAGTGAATCGATTTCATCAGATGGATTCCACATGTGACACTGACAACATCTTTAAGAGATAAAAAATAAAAGATTCCTTTTTTAGAATAAAAGAAGCTGCTTTCGTAATAAATTTTAAAAAATTGTATTGTTATCGTAATTAATCGCGCATATTGTGAATTGTACAGATTGTATCTAGAGAGTCTCTATCTACTAAAAACTAGAAATCTATTGCTAAAATAAATGTTGTTGTGGAAATATTAATCATTTTTTATTTGTAAAGAACACAATTCCATTTTTCATAACTGATAAACGAAAAGTTATTTTAGAAATATTCTTAATTCGAGGTCTTTGCTATGACGAATAAAATTCTAAAGCTAATCCATCAATGGATGACGAGAACATACATTAAGTTAGCTAATGTTTCATGTGTATATATATTTGTATTTAATGACAGTGCCAAGTGAAACGCTCAGAACCGATAAGTTAATGGAGAAGTTACGTAGGTGGAATGTGCAAGTGCGTATGTCCGCGTTATTAGAACTTTGAAATGCAGCCTTTTTCTTTATTTTAAATAAGAATCCTCTTTGTCTAACTGACGGTTATAATTTTGGTGATAATTATGCTTTATGATGATGCAATTATTATACGTACAACATTTGTTTGGTTGTTTCCCACGGTCATATGTCATACATTGTACAAAATTATCAGAATCACAAGTTATCTTGTATTACGAATTTCAAACTGTTTCGAAAGTTAGGATCTATCTGGACAAATCTGCGTAATTACATAATGTCATTGTAGAAAAATTAATCACCTTTCTAATATGGCTTTAAATTAAATACATAAACATATATATAACATATCACAATATTCTTAAATTATATAAATTATATTATAGATGCAATAAATGCGAAGTATTAAAATTAAAAAAAGAAGTATGTGCGCGTTTTTTTAAATTATAGAAATTAAATTATGCTATAATTTAATTAAGAGAAAAATTGGATTAATTATAGACATAAAAGAGCAAAATTCAAAAGAAATAATTTTTTTTCTTAATGATTCTGATTAATATAAAGTAATAAAAGACACTATTTACTGAATCCTTTCACAAATGAATTTTTTTAATGATTTCAGCTTCAATTTACATCAGAGTCATTAAGGAAAAAATCCTTTCGTTCAGATTTTAATAACTGATTTTAAAAAAATAAAACAGACAAATTATTTTTTGAATCATTTCCTTCATGACTTTTGTTATCAGCTTAACGTAACTTTTAGTGTTACTAACAATATTTTTGCCGATATATCAGTTTTTCTCTCTTTCTCTTTATAATATTCTCTTTCTAAAATGTATTTGATTTGCTATGTTAGCACTGATTGAGTTAATTAAATTAATCGGATTTTGATTGAAGTGGTCCTTAAACTTCAAATATCCTTCTCTCTCTCCTTATCTTAGTGCGAGTACATTAAAATCAGATAATTACAATACATATCAGTTTACTTAACAATTAATAGGAAATGATCTGATTTGTTGAGTTTCTCTCGTAATGATATAATGCGCGATGATAGAAACCACCGTTAAAAGACGCATATTTCGAGGAAAGCAATGAAATATTTTCAGAACGTAATATTATTTTAAATATCTCATTTTCTATATCTAAATTTAGAATTTGATCTCTGTATTAATGAATATTATCCTCTGGGAAAAAAGATTTCTTTTAGAAAAAAATAATTTGCTGATTTTTAACACTATTTTTTCAATTGCATATATTTTCTTAATTATGAGATACTTCTCATCGCACGCGTTTTCCTGTTTATTTAAGTAGTTCAACGCCTTCTTGAATTTTTATATGAAAGGCGATGCTTTTATAACATTAATAAAATGCGTGGTAAAACTTAACTCGCATCAATATTTATCATCGCGCAATTAAGAGATAATACTGCTTATACGCGTATTTACACGCGAAATATTATGCATTACGCAAATTTGATAAATATAATGATGTGATGAAAATATCAATATAGTTGCATATTTATTCACGATTGATGCAAGCAAACTGTTTAGCCTAATAATATTTATTATGTGAATACTTTGATTTTTGCATTCATAGTCCCGATCGCATATACGGAGTGTTTTTGAATTGACGGCACAATTGAAGTAAATAAAATAGGAGTAAATTGAAGTAGATAAGATAATAGGAGTAAATTTTAATAAAAAAATTATAGTAAATTATAAAACTACAAATTATTATGAAATAAAATTAAAAATGTGAAATAAATTTTTTTATACGTAATTATATTTATAAGAAAATTGGAGAATAATAATAATTTTGTTTTTTTCGTTTGTTGTTTGTGATGTTTGTATTTTTTAACTGATTTTTTTAAACTGATTCCATAATACTGTGTTCTGTGCCATCGAAGTTTGACAATGTAGCTACCTATATATGTATAATCAACATATGTATATAAAAATATATTTTATTAAAAAAATAAAAATGATTAATATTTTTCACATATGATTTTCTCATCATGTAAAATTATTTTAGTTTAGATTAGTTTAGATGAGTTGAGACATTTTAGATCATTTTAAATTTATTACAAAAGAATGGAATATTATCTATTTTTTACGTTATTTATATATTTATTATTAATACAGATAGTGTTTTAGTATTATTCTTATTCGGAACTTTTATTTTATTTATTTTTTTTTTATTTTATTATACATTACAACAATGTAAGTACACAAGTCGCAAAAAAATTATTATTTTCTTCCCTGCCTTTACTATAAAAAAGTCAAAGTATTGAAGTGTTCAAGTCTTTAGTAATAGAAATGTCTATCGAAATCATATTTATTCATGTGTAAAGTATTGATTTTTAAAATTTATGTTTATTGTTTCAGATCCGGTTCAATCAACGTGGATACCAACAGCACCACCATTGAATTATATACCGATAGCGCAAGAGCCACCAATATACTCTAGTACGTTTCGCAATGGGAAACGTACATTGCTCAATAGACGAAAAAGTAGACAGGCCAATCCAGCTCCTGCTCATCCCTGGTTTTGTGGTACGTTTAGAGGACATACTAACTTTATCAGCGACATGAGCTTCTCCAGCAATGGCAAATACGTTGCAAGCAGTGCCGAAGGTATGTAATTTTTTTTATGTGCATGTGCTCATGTTATGTTGCATGTAGAATATAGCGGCATAGTATCGCCTCTAACTTTCCTTCTTTCTTTTATTGGCGGATTTTTTTCTTTTGATAGTTACATATTTTCTTCATATCGTAAATTTTTCGTGGTACAAATCCAATATCAACGAAATCTTAAATTCACGCGTATATCATAGATACCCGTTCTTAAAATTAAATTTTCCTTGGAAAGAACATTAAAATAACTCTAAAGAGATCCAGTAAAAGATACATCGTTTTTTTTTAAACTAAGGTCAATTAATATTTCGTCGTCCCATTGTCTTTTAAGAATTTATAATATATATTTCATCTATAAAAACTAATAATTGTAAATTTCGATAATAAAGAAATTCATTTTATACATAATTATAAATTTTCAAGTTAGATACCATGCCGCTAAATATTATAGAAATATAATATGGATTAATGCGGAGATAATCAAAAGATCAATTAGTATACTTAAAAAGATCAATAGTTATCATTAAGTAAAAAAATATTCTGTCATAAACCGATCTCACGTTAATACATTAGAGGAAAGCAGTATAATTAAGGAGTGCGTCATAGTTGACACTCGTGGGTGTCAGTAAGTGGGTCATTAAGATAAACAAAAATTCGATTTTCTTTTACGTTTTTCCATGTTTTTTTGGAATTCATATATAGATATAGATAAAAAATATACATATATAAAAAACATGTCAATCATGATGTGTAATGCATTGTCCGGTTTATAATCACGTAACATTTTTTTTTATTTTTCATGCTTTCTAAATATTCTAAAATTTTATTCTCTGATAAGCATACAAGTCAAAGATTTTATTTAAAAATTAAAATTTATTTATTTGTATGGGTAATATAAAAGTTAATCTGCGATTATGCAAAACTAGAGGGAAAAGATTATATAATCTAAATATGTATATGTATATTGCTCATTTTTTACTTACTTTTTTACTCTCATTATTCTGCAAATAAAAGTGATGATGCGATAGCACTGTAAAAGTATCGTGTTAATAAATCATGTTGTACGAATAAATTAATTGATTGGAAATAACCAATTTCAGACAGTACGCATAATATGACGTGAAAATATAAATAAAAGAAAAAAATTATATCCCGAACCAGATTTGTATAAACATTTTTAATTCTGTTACTATTACGTTTCTTAAATTAAAATTAATATAAAATTTAGAAACTTTTACATCTCCAAAGTTATATAAATATATTTTCGTGTTATATATATATATATATATATATATATATATATATATATATATATATATACATATTAGTTATTTTTATAATTTTTGCTAGTATATCCATTGGATAAAGATAAATCCGAAATTTATCATAGTTTTTCCAACTTATTATGGTCATTCCCATAAAAGTGCTTCAAAATAATCATTCACAGCATGACTTTATTATACATAATTAACTTTGTTATACATAAAAAGAAAATTTACATTAAACTTGAAACAGTGGTTTAAAACATATGTTATCTTTTAAAGATATATAACATATGTTTTAATATTAATATATAAAAAATAGTATATGATAACATTGTTTCATATAATGATACGATATGATCAGATTATTAGAGCATTATCGATATCGCCTTATCACATTTCGTTAATTCAACAAACGACTTTCTTTTATATGCTTTACTTTCTTTGTTTGTCTGGCTCTTTCTCCTCTATTTCGTCGTTGTTGTATGCATTGCTTTTGTGACATCGATTCATTTCGATTAATCATTTAATCATTTTTTCCTATTAATGCGGTATCTTTATATATCTTCTATATATTATATATTATTTAGAGACGCAGTTGGCTTAAACTAAATTACCGAAATATTTCTATGATGTCGATGAAATTTTCGGCGTATCTGAACATTATTTCCAGCATCCGCATCGCAATCTTTATCTTTTACTGACGCATGTAACTGAATCTGATCTCGAATTTATGAGGTAGTAATTAAAGTTGTCTCTAAGAGAAATAATATGCGAATCATAATTTTTAAAAGATTTTGCAAGAAAGTCAAGTGTAAGTACAAAATACCGAAAGCAAAAATGATTGAATGTGCAGAGCAGAGTTAGTACAGACTCACATTAATAGTAGGAGTCACGGAATCTTAATTATTAAATATTTCTGAATAAATTAAATAATAATATTCTTGTCAAACATTATGATTTTATTTTAAGTTTAAAAAATAATACGTTATTTATAGAATAAAAGAAAGATTGTAATTTTCTGTCGTTTAATTTTTTTCTAAATAATTGCTTTACATGTATATTATGTTAGGAAACGTGTTAGGCGGTTTTTTTTATATAAGTTAAAGTTTTAAGATAATCTTATTTAAATATTTATGTGTTGCACATGATTTAATATAAGATACATATCATTCAATAATATAAGATAAAAATCTCTGTCTTTCTCTCTCTTTTTCTGTTTGTTTAAATTAATAATTTAATTAACAATTTTAAAATAATTTCAAGATAATTTTTTAAAATAAGCTAAATATAATATATAATAAATACATAATTTATATTCAGAATGTAAAGCTCTCTTTTCCCCTTGTTTATTTTAAAAATTTTTATTTGAAATATTATTTTTTCTATTATATTTTCTTGTGCATCTTTCTCTGGAAACATTTCTTAACAAGAATAGGTATTGAATAGATGTTGATTTATGTTTATTAAGCTACCATGATACAATAGTAATTTATATGTATAATATAGTAAGAGTATATAGTAATGTAAATAGTAGAAGTATATATATGTACTCATATTTTTTATACTCGTATTTTTCAATAAACATTTAAATGTTTATGGTGAAAATGTGACCGAAGCGGTTGATAAAAAAATATATGTCGTATTCGTTTTTTTGTCGATAACGAAAGTTGCATAAGTGCCTCTTGTGTTGACTTTACTTTTATATTTTATTTTTCTATTTCGCGATAAGGCGTAATTATGTCTTGCGACCAACTATTTCTCTTCTATGTCCCGATCAGCAATCAGCGCGCGAATTATTCTCAACATTAGAAAGAATTATGACAACGATAAAGACAGTTGTGTTTGAAAAAATCGTTTGATTTAAAGTAATTATCGAAAAAAAGTTTCGACTATTTCGGTTATTGAGAAAAAAACGCCCCGCAAGATACAAATTTTATAATAGTATTTTAGAGTATAGAATTAAATGAAAAGTGAGCTTTCTTTGATATTACATTCATTATTTTTTGATATAATTTTTAATTTCACGTTGATTAAATATTCTAGGATCATTGTAAAATGATATTTGAAAAGTTTCCTTGTGAAGAAAACCTTTTTCATTTATTTTTTTTTCGTAGTAAAATACATTCTAAAATAAAATTATATTTTTTTTTAAGATTATACTGCAAGTAGAATGAATTAAAATTGCATTTAGAGCCATAAAATAATTAATTCGAAATCGATTGATGAATGTATGTTTTACTGAAATATAAATAAGCGCAGCTGTGTCATTCGAGCAAATACTCCTAAAAAAATGACATCTTCTCGAATTTCGTGAATCATGCGAATCGTCATTCTTTTCCGCACGGAAGCCGACGAATCAGTATGTCCGCAAATCCCGAGTCCCCGGTTAATGTCCCTCTTCGGAAATATCGCGGCACATCACACAAACATTTGTATAAGATAACGCGAGTGCAGATAAAAACAACGCGCTGCCGTGGAATGCCGTCTTGTCGAAATTATTCGCGTATAATTAACGCCGTGAAAACAACAGTCTCCTGAATGTTCTCTCAGCGTCATGATCTGCGTTAATACGAGCCTCCGTTGGTACGAATCGAGTAATACGAAATCAGGAACATTGTTACTGCGCGATGCGTTCAATGAGAGATGGACGAAGTCCATTGTTTCACCTTGCTGGGATATATCATGTAGGTGACTTCTTTTTCTCTATTTTTATATGTGAAAATAAATACCATATTCTTGTTTCGAGATAATTCTATTTTTTTACCGTTAAGTTGATAACATTTAATAAAAGAATCAGGTATCTGGTATTAGGTATCTGGTTTCAATAAAATAAATAAAATAAATATCTAAAATAAATATCTTGTTTCTTTCGTTTAACATCATAATAATTTCTTGACTTTACTTTCTTCTTTGAGCCTCTTTAAAGAAGTGAAGATATTTAAAGATATTTGTCAAGCTCCTTTAATGAAGTCTATTTACACAAACAGATTATATACTTACAGACAATAATTCAAATACTTAGGGAAAAAACATGCTGATTTCTTGAATGTCTTTTGTGTGAACACTTCTCTTATAATTTTCTAAAATTTTCTCACATCTATTTATATCTTATTATTTACGTTTTCTTTTTTCTTTAAGCCGAAAACTATTTAGAAAAAATATTCTGAATATGCTTCCTGAATGGAAATCTTGACGAAATATGCTTTATGAATACACTTTTAACATTCTTTTAAAATTCTTTAGAATATGCCTTGTTTTAAAAATTTTTTATTATTCTCTTTCTCTCTTTCTTTCTCTCTTTCATATTTATTTATATCTTTTTATTTTTCCTTGTATTTCACTTCCGTTTATTTGTTGATTAAAGCAAGATGTGATCAGTTTTCGAAAAAGAATCTCGATAAGCTTTTATCGTTTTTCAAATAATCGTGTATTAAAAATCTTCTACTGCATGCACTTGATGAGTGATAAGTGAAATCGTGTCAACGTTTACCGTATAAATTGATTGTACAAACCGAAAAAAAAATTGACCGTTTTTGGATCAAGAATGCGGCCGTCCGCGTGATACTATTTATCCGCCTCTCCGGAATTCCATCTTATGAAATATAATGAAATTATCCTCTGCTTCTGTGTCGCGATTTTAACGACTACAAAAGTATGATAGTAATGTGCATCGCGTAAACTTTCATAAAAATGTCATTAGCGTATGAATGAATTTCTTCGCAATTTTTTTGTCTCTCACCTCGTCTCGAAAAAATTGAAGATATAAAGATGGCTTATCGATTTTAATTTTTCGAAACCAATTTCACGCGAGAATTCTTTCATATTAGACTATCAAAATGTATATAAAGAAAATTTTAATCCTTCTCCTATTTAGTTATATATACGCCGAATATAAAAAATCTAGTCCTTTTCATTAGTTAAATGATATAACAATAAGAGAATGAAAGAAAGAAGGCCGGATTTGCATGCACGTGTAGTGTGCGAACATCTTTAGCAAAAAATCCAATACAATAAACTTACTACATTTGTTTTTCCTTGTGATATAAAGATTGGAGCTCGCAACTGGATAAGGAGAACGTGCGGCAAATTATATCTCTATATACCAATGATTATTGGTATGATACACTCAAAAAACATATATTGTCGTCGGATGACTTAGCGAAACGCGGATTTCCTGTGGAAAGGCCTGATCATCCAGGTTGTGCAATGATAAACTATACACCATATCCGACTGATAGTAACAATTCTACATTCTGTTTTATAAATATTAATATACTAAATGATAGTAAAGAAGAAAAGAAAAAAGATCTAGACAGCAGTAATTGCAATAATAGTTCAGTCGATAGTAGTTCCGAACATAAGCAAGAAAATTTGGCGATTGAGAAAAAGATTAAGGATAAGATGAAAAAATCTGACGATAATGATTCAGACAGCGCGGAGAAATGCGATTCATTGTCGCAGCAGCGGAAGAGAGAATGTGCGAGATGTCATAAGCTATTTTCTATCGATAGCACAGGGAAATGTTTGTATAAACAGCGTTGCATTCATCATTGGGGCAAATTATTCGACGGAAGGACCAACGGCCAGATGGATCGTAAATATTGGACATGTTGTAGAGGCTTGGAATTTTCTACCGGTTGCGAGACAGGAGTACATGTGTCGGTCGGCTTGACACCCGGACTCAACGGACCTTTGAAGGGCTATGTCCGTACATTGCCTCTTAATCGTTATAATAATAAATATAGAATCTGTGCTTTAGATTGCGAGATGTGTTACACAGAATATGGTTTCGAGCTTACTAGAGTCACTGTTATCAATCTGGAAGGCAAAGTAATATGCAACGATTTCGTTAAACCAAATAGCCAAATATTAGATTACAACACTAGATTCAGCGGTATTACGGAAGAGCATATGAAGCAGAAAAAAACCCTGACTCTCGGACAAGTTCAAAGAAAATTGTTAACCTTGATCAGCGCCGAGACAATCGTGATCGGTCATAATTTGGCGAGTGATTTTAGAGCATTACATATAATTCATAAAAAAGTTGTCGATACGACAGCTCTTATTCCTGATCCTAGAGGATTCCCCTATACTTTAGGATTAAAGGCTTTGGCGCGGAGATTGCTCCAACGAAACATACAAGAGAATACGCATGATTCCCGCGAGGATGCCCAGGCCGCTTTGGATTTGGCGCTGCATTATATAAGTAAGAATAAGTAAAAATCGCGTCGACAACTAAAAAATTTGTGTAAAGAAAAAGAATCTCTGTTAATCTTGCGTTTTAAAATCCTTAACCTTTAATTTTATCTTTCTAACAATAATCATATTTGACTATAAAGAGTTTTTGATCAATTTTTAATCATCGTTAAAAAGATAAAGTTATCGGAATATTATTGAAATTCTCCTTTTGGTATTTTTATATTCACGCATGTACAGTTCATATTGCATAAGAGTTAATTACTAATATTTTATATTTTGTACAAGACGAATCACAAATTTTATATTTATAAAAATTAATGTTTATACAAGAATGTATATATTTATGTAGATTATATAATATATATATTTGTGATCGCGGCTAGTTTTATATGACTTTTATAACTAAATAATATTGTAAAATATATTTTTCTATCCTCGCATACATCGATGTACGTATTTATATATCCCTAAGTTTTTTAATTATAGTAATAATATAAGCAAAGTTATCCGATTATTCCTTTAACAATGAGTAAAATTACGTGAAACTGCTTTAAATTTTTTTTAAACAATGAAATAATCAATCATGCAAAAGTTTGCGAATCTCTATTTTAAATAAAGTTTTGCTTAACAACGGAAATATATATATATAACAACTGAATTAATAAGATTTTACTCTCGTCGCTCTAGCCACTTAAAGTTCGATGATAATAGTAATCAATTATAAAGAAAAGCAACAAGAAAAAAACTAACGCGTTTACTTGCTCTTGCTTTTTCTCGGCATTTTGATCTTAATATGTATTCTGTGATGGAGAATCATTTTATTATTCATAACGTAACGCTCATATTATAATTTTATTGATGAATTTATTGTATTTTAGTACTATGCTTAATCTTAAAATGTGATAATTTTTACAATTAGACGAGAGTAACAAGGAAAATTCGTTGCACTTTTAAGTTTGCACAAAAGAATTCTTAAAAATATGTACAAATTTCAATGTTTCTTATTTTTTTTTGTCATATGTTGATTTTTAAAATCTTGAGATTCTGAAAAGAAAAATGTTAAAAGCGAGATATTAATAGAAGAGTTCAAGGAGTTCACGGATGCCTCACCCTCTCTTCTAAGATTGAAAGGATTGTTATACAACACAACTGAAACTGTATAAATATATGAATAATTATTTTCAATTACTTCATGTGTTTTTATTGTTCGCCCTCTCCCTATTTCCAACAATATTTGCATATCCAATATATATATATATATATATACTGTCCTATAAATACTGTTATACCGTATTTGTTCAAGTGCATTATGAGATAAAGTTACCCGTTCATCCAACGAAACGATATTCTTTCGCGCAAAGAAAAAGAAATAAAAGAAAAATAAATGAAAAAATATTGTTATTATAGTTATTATTAAATATGTATCAGTCTATCTTTGTTTTGATAAAAGTTCAAAAGTCAAGCAAATTAATTCTTGGAAATTAAAATTGATTGTTTCATAGTTTTTCGATATTAAAAATCATGAAAATATCGTATTTTGTTTAAAAATATATTTGTTTAAAAGTTTCTTTGAAATTAAGAGTTCTCTGATATTCTATGTTGTCATATTTTATATTCTTAAACATACGATGAAGAAAACAATGTTTATATTTTCATAAAGCATATCTTTGGAAACTTTGATAATATTTTTGTTACATTTTATTTTTAATTTGTTTTATCTTTTGTTTTCGCTTTGAAAAATCAAGCTTTGAATAAAGGTAGGTAGGAGGATAACGGATTCGTTTATATTATGTAGATTCTCAAACGCAAATAATTAGTTTATATCGATGCGAGCAAAAAATTAACATTTGCAGTGGAGTCATTAGTTTGGGTAATTATTATTCAATTCAATCATTTTTATTTTTACTCGACGAGACAGTAATAACAACATTGTCTTTATCTTAACATTTAAACAATGACGAAACATAAAAGTAAGTTGAATAATGAATGACAGGAATTTCAACAGCATTTGTCAAAATATATATATATATATACAGGATGTCCCATTTAACTTGAGACATCGAAGTAACTCGAAACCATGGCGGTTTCGGTGAGAATGTTTTAAACAAAAGTTGTATGGTTTTAAGAGGGCCATAAGATGGTGTCATTGGTTTTACCTTGAAAAATCGTTTGAAGGTCACGTGAAGGTCACCTCCAACTTTTTAAATGGGACACCCTATATACTTTTGCATATTCTTATAGCTTGCCTCGAGAGCTTTCCAAAACACTATAATAAAGTATTTTTTCATTGAGTACTTTTCGAGTTATGAGGCTTGAAATAATTTCTTAATTTTACATAAATCATAAAATATCTAGTAAAATATTTATTTTTCGATTACCTTACCTTAATACTTTTATGTACAAAATAATGAGAGGAATCAATTGGTGTAAAGAAAACACATAGTTGTTTTGAAGAAAAAATATGTAATTTGCAATTAACAATTCCATATTTTTTCTTAAAAACAACTGTATGTTTTCTTTACACCAATTGATTGCTCTCATTATTTTGTACATAAAAGTATTAAGGTAAGATAATCGAAAAATGAATATTTTACTAGATATTTTATGATTTATGTAAAATTAAGAAATTATTTCAAGCCTCATAACTCGAAAAGTACTCAATGAAGAAATACTTTATTAAAGTGTTTTGGAAAGCTCTCAAAGCAAGCTATAAGAATATGCAAAAGTATATAGGGTGTCCCATTTAAAAAGTTGGAGGTGACCTTCACGTGACCTTCAAACGACTTTTCAAGGTAAAACCAATGACACCATTTTATGGCCCCCTTAAAACCATACAACTTTTGTTTAAAACATTCTCACCGAAACCGCCATGGTTTCGAGTTATTTCGATGTCTCAAGTTAAATGGGACACCCTGTATATATATATATTGAATATTTTGCGTGTTGATGTTTATGCTAAACAATATTATTATTGTCTTTCTTCTTATCGTTCAAGATCCGTAATCGACGACGCAGTTGTAAACTGTCTTGCTTGACGGGGTCATAGTTCACGACTATGTTGCTGTTTTTCGCATCACACATTTCACATTTGGTTGTACATGCCCAAAGTAATGATTCATAGGGCGATAAACAAGGCAATAACTTAAATATCGTTAGCACAGCTGTAATCCGTGACTCGTCATAAATTTTCATGTCATTCTCCCGCCCCGTTCTTTATTTTGACAAACATTTTTCACGCCTTGACCGTCGCATCCCGATCTTCATACTATCAGACGCGATGAACACGACAAAAAACAATATCGTGAAAATAATGTTAATAAAGAACACTATTATTGAAATTAAAAAAAATCATGTCATTCATGATAAATATTCATTAAAAATAATAAAAAAATAATGATAGAATTTTTAAAATTTTTTGAGATAAAAATGATAAAATCTACATTTTAATGAAATAGAACTCCACGTCGATTAGATCGATTTGCATTTTCTTTTCTGTTTCGTGTTTCTGTTACATAATCCTGAAATAAAAAAACAAATTAAAAAACTTTTGCAGTCTTCTCTTTCACTCCCTTCCTCCCTCCTTCCCTCTCTTCTCCATCTTTCTCTCTCTCTCTCTCTCTCTCTCTCTCTCTCTTTCTCTCTCTCTCTGTCTGTCTCTTCTTTCTCACCGTATCTTTTACATTTCTAAAATTAATTTTGTTTTATATATATATATATATATATATATATATACGATTAGCTGTATAAAAAGAAATGACATAATTTATGCATGAAGGCTACATAATAATAATAATAATATTGGGGAGAAACGACGTGAGAGATGAGAGTAGAGGAATCTGTTATATTGATAACAACTATTAAATAAGATTCTGTATTGCTAATAGTGACTCAACAAATGTATCAAAGGCAAGTTTTGAGAAGTCCTTTACGTTTGAAAAGCATTTTCAATTATGTAATATAATTATAAAATACACTTAATACGAAAATTGTTTGCAACGTCAAATATCAAATTTCATTATAATTTAATAATAATTATAATATAATATAAATAATCATAATAAATATCAATTTTAATTATAGATTCTTATGCGTTGGATTTTTATGTATCATTTATCGTACGTAAAATTACAATGTTAGTTTGCTGGAGATCGTTCTTTCTTAAATCACGTATTAAATTCAAAAGATTTAAAAAATGTTTATATATATGTATACATAAGATATTCTTTGCTCTTTTAAAAGTGACATTTTTTAAAATAGAGATAAAGCTTTTTATATCGAAACCGTTTTTGCAAAACTTCTTTTACGACATCATTGTTCGTATTGATAGTTCATTATATCATAGTACATTTTAAATCAGGGATGATATTACATGACAATTCTAGTTTTTTCTTTCCTTTTATTGCAATCTGATAAAGTTCATACTTAATGATCGTATCTTTATATTTTGCTTTACATTACTTATACTTAAATAAGTTTTCCTGATTTCTTTCGATTCTATTTGTTCAATTTTATCGTTAGTTTATATAAATAACAATTATAAGTAATTATTTAAAATTTTTTACATATATAGTTACATATATACAAATATATCTTATATTGCACGTGCGTACGTGTGTGTGTGTGTGTGTATGCACATGCGCATATATGTCACACATGACACATGTATATATGTACGTATGTATGTATGTATGTATGTATGTATGTATGTATGTATATATGTATATATGTATATACGGAAGTAAAACGATTATAGATAATCAACTGATTAGTTTCTTACAATAGTTTCCTAAATATTTTATTTCACGGCAAATGTGTGTTAAAATGTGTACTTCTAAACACGATTATATACGATTTAAATGAATCAGATTAGATAAGAAATTAGATAGTCAACTAAATTATAAACGTATTTAGATAAATCTTGAATGGAAGTCGTATCACAACGAATACTTATGCCGATTAGCGAACTTTGTGTGTGAGTGACCTACATTTTCGATGACATAATCATAATCAATATTGATATTATATAGATATTATATAGATAATATAGCTTTATTAGAAGGATGCACTATAATAGTCCCAATCATGCTATTCAATTAATTATTATACGGCGTCAGCATTATTTATTTAAATAACTTAATGTATTTCACGATTAACATTTGTGTGTGTGAATTGATCAAACGCTTGTATGTTTGTATGTTTTTAAACGTATGAATTAAAAATTTTCATGCCATCTTGAACTCATCAAAAAAAGAAAAATCGCCCATTTCCGTTTTATATTACAACCTTTCAAGGATTTTCTATCGATAAATCCGAAGAGCAAACATTATAAAATTTATTATAACACAATTTTTTTGCATTATTTTTCACGTTAGATAGGTTTTACCGTTTGAATATACTATTCTCGTTAAGAATTAATTAGCATAAATTTAAACTTGATTAAAGTTATACAATTATTAATTAATTTTCTATATCTAAGTAATTATGTATTTTAAAAAGCTTGATGAATTATGAGCATTTATGTTTTCATACTAATCATTTTTGTAACAAGTTCCTGAAAATTTCATATTAGGAAAATTTAATTTGATACGCTTTTCACGCTTATCTAGAATTGATTAACGAAAAGAAAATCCCGATCTTATATCTAGATACCGTATATCTATATACCATACTCAAAAAGCAAAAAATATTAATATATTTAAAAAACTCATTTTCAATGTTACTTAATAGATACAATTAAATCAGGTGATATATCAATTTGTGTTGTATTCGCTAAAATAAATGGCATAGCAATATGTTGATACAAATAATTTTAAATATATGTATAACTTCCTCAGAACGGCTTTCTTTTTTTGTAGATATTTTTTGTAGACATAGAAAAATATAAAAAAGAATCTTGAGTATCTTTTAAGTATAAAAATAAAAACTTACTAAATTTTAATTAATTTTAAAATCGTATTGGTTTTAAGAATTTCTTTGATAATTTGACAATATGATAAATAAATAAGAATTGTAAAAAAAAGTGTCAAATTGAGATTTCTATTGGTATCTCTCTATATATTTTCTTACACATGAAGACATTAATACACATACTTCGCAATGTGAGCGTGTGTCAGCATCAAATGTAAAAAAATAATTTTAAATCGAAGTCGAAAAAGTTTTTTAAACTTTTAACAGTAGAAACCAGATTTTTTAGCCATTTGAATAGCCATTTTGAGATTCACGTTCTTGATTAACGTTTAAATATATCTTTCTGTCAAGAATAAATTTGACTACAACTGAAGCTACTTCGCTGACTTAGTGAAGATATTTTACTCACGAGAACGTAAATAAATAACTAAGTCTCACGTATATTTTGTAAGCAAGATCAACGCATCTCGTAGCTATTTCTAGAGTGATCATAACAAATATCGAAATACTTCTGTATTCTACAGGCACGAATAATGTATATTTTCTATTGATCTTTAATACACACAATACAATAAAAAGACTTCTTTTCTTTATTTTAGCTGTTATAATTATGAAAGAAACACAAAATGCATAACGAATCGTTGGAACTATTTTTTATTTATGTCTGTCACAGTCTAACGTCAAGTTTGATGGGAAATTATAACATATACGATAATGCATGATATACATATATATACATATATATACATATATATATATATATATATATATATATATATATATATGAGGATTTTAAAAAGATTTTTCTAGAACGCACTATAAAGCAGTCTAAAAAAACTCGGAACATTTTGATTGATAATCATCGATTTAGTAATGATTTATATCATAACTTGATAAATGAAAGCTTTATGCAGGTCATGAACATCGTCGTAAAACATATCTTTTAAATCCTTCACGGCCATCTCCTCGAGTGTACCTGTTATTAACGGTCTTCGTATGAACGAAGGTTGTTGAACCTTGTTGAATTTATCTTTGAGACACGAAGCTTCTCGAGGTGAATGCTCGACCACGAGATTCTGGAGGATATGCAAAAGTCACTTTTGTGTTATGTGTGAATGCCGATTTAAAAGATTTGGCCCAGAAATTTTAAGGATTCTATAACAATTTAATGATAGGATAAAAATTCATCCTATTATTAATTCTTGGAATACTTAATTTCCTTTGATTATGTAAATGTTGAATGTAAAATGGGTGCATTTCTATTTTTTATAACTTATCATATTTATTTTTTGTTATATAATAGTTTAGAGGAAAAAAATTTTGTTTTTTTTCTTTATAATACGATAGTATCTATAATTATTTTGATAATAATTTATATATTTCAATAATAATATATTTTAATACATTTATAGAATTACTCTGACAAATTATTCTCAATCGATTATCACGGACAGCTTTCACTTTTGTCATTTTGATTATGTTGCATTAATTTAAAAATATTATATTGCAATATATTTTAAAAAGCGAAATAACGTCATAATTGACACAACGCATTTTTATTTATATAGTACGCGTAAATGTACATGTGCGCATTAGATGTTTATTATTGAAGATTTCTGGAAATTTATTAAGAATAATAAGATACTTATTTAAAGAAAATTGTTGAAATTGATGTTACATAAAATTACGTGTACTTACGAATATTACGACAAAGTTTGCATCTTATCTAATAATCGGTAGTGCTAAATAATCCTACAGCCAAATGTGCTAAATAATCCGTCAACCAATGTGTGTTTGATAATGGTATATTTGTTAATGGTTTATTGATGATATTTTATAAGATGCCTATATATAGACTGAAATATGGACATTGGGCGTGTGTGTAGTTGCGCAGTATTTTCAAATCTTGCACAAATCGTATTTTAACTTGATTGAGTGTGCCATTTGGATGGATTCCCCATGAATATTAATCTTTAAATTAAACTGTTCTGCCACATTTTTGAGATCTATGCAAATTTAATTCACGCTCTGCATCAAGATCACTATCATTGTTATCATTTATTTTTGTAATAGAAAGAGAGCAAGAGAAAGAGAGAGAGAGAGAGAGAGAGAGATTTATGCTTTGTGAACTACTCGAATCTACATGGGAATAATTTTTATAATTTTTGCGAACAAAAATTATGAAATATCTGGCATGTGACACGTTGAATAAATAATATTTTTAATGCAAACATCTCAACAATTTAACTTTTCATATGCATCTAAATAGCGAAATTATTCTACGTAGTTAATTTTATATTAATAAAATTAAAGCAAAGAAAAAGTAAGCAAAAGTCAGAATATTTTTGTCATCTGACAATTTTATGATATTTTTTATCTCTTGTTACATCCTTACATATTAATAATATATGTAATATTTAATTAATACAACTTGAAATTTATTGCCTTGATTTTGTCAAGTTTAATCCAATACTGAAACCTGATTCTTGAAACGAGGATTTTAGATGTCGCAATATTGCGTATGATAGCAGAAATGGTGTTTTCGAATGGGTGAAGTGTATTAAAATTCTCTTATAACTTTCTTTCCATTGGACTGTGTGATACTTTCCGCATTCATGTGATACTTTCAAGAATTAAATCCCAGGTCAAAAATCAACGCGCCGACTGTGACAATATGATGTAACTGATCATTTTTTTTCTTTCTTTTTTTCTATTGAACACATGTTATTTTTTTATAATCTAGAAAAGACATAGAGGAAAATGTGGTTAACAAAATGTATTTGAAAAATGACGTGAAAAGAATTTTTTGTAGCTGGTAATACTTCACTTTAATATTTTATACATTACGATAATCTTTTTACTTTTACTTTCTTTTTTTTTATTTTCAAATAGCTGCATTCTAAAATTTTTCTTCAATTTTTCTTACTTCATCTTTTTTCATTTTTCCCCTTAAAAATTCTTGGGAAGAGAAAGAGAGAGGGGGAGAGAGAGAAATCTCTTATTTAGGCTGCGTTCCGATATTCACTGCCAGTTCTGAAAATCTATGATATACGTAATGTAAACTACTTTCATATATTCGGCGAACTTGAGAATCATTACGGGTTTTATTGAATGAAATTTTCATTATGTTTAAAATGAAGTATGTACACAATAAGAACATGGAATTGTGTCATTTTATAAACATTATTATTTAGCAAATATTGAAAAACGATTTTATGTATTTTTTCTCATATATTTTTTAGATTCCATGAAAAAAAGAAGGTATCGTATATCGTATATCGTTTCTGAGAGAAAAAAATTCGAAGAAGAAGGTACATTATCGCGAGAGCACAATATGGTTAAAGAGAATTTACATCGCATATGATTTATATGATATTTCAATAACTTATAAAATAATATATTTTCTAAAGACTAACTAAAATTAGAGATTTTTATTTAATATCCGCAAGGAATAAAACTTTTTGAACATTGAATGTCATAAATCTATGAATCGTCCATTCGTGTGTCTATTATTTTATTGTTTCCGCTGTCATGTGGCGCGCATGGGAGAGGATCGGACCGCATATAAAATACTAGTTGGGAAACTATTGAAAAAAGACCATTGGCTAGGTCGAGACATAGGTGAGAGGATAATGTTGGGATGGATCTTGACAAAATGGGGTATGAGGGTCGAGTGTGGAGGGATCTTGCTCAGGGAACGTTGGTGAGATTTGGTTTTTGCGGCAATGAGCTTTCGAATTCCTAACGCCATCTAATAATAATTGTTACAAATAATTTCGCATGAAATTGCAGTGAAATAGTAATAAATATAACTTGTCTTTAATAATAATAATGTATTAAAAAATAAAAATTTTCTTTATCTCTTGTATCACATAATAAGTAAAATAATTTTAGATCAAATTTTTGTTCGAGTCCACCGTATTTTATATCGTAAAACAATAACGATAAACACACAATGATAAAATAAAACTGTCTATTTGCAAAACCGCGATTATCTACTTCCACCAAGATAAGCTGTTTATCCTATCGCAAAAGTCCTTTTGGTTTCGTTTATCAAAATATGACGAATTTTTATTTATTATCTGCGATATTTTTTAGTCTCTCTTCGTTTTATATTAGTATAAATAAATTCTTATATAAATTTATATAAATTTCTTTTCACTTAATATATATTTCTTCTGTTATAATATTCGTTGAAAAAAAAAGATTCTCATTTATATTTTTTCATAATCAAGTTCAAATCTGTTACATTATATTATTAATAATAATATTATATATAATAATAATAATATTACAGACTTTATAATATTAGAGACAAATCATTGCATGGTTATTGCTTTCGCATGCGCAAAGATTTTTATATACAAAAATCTGCGAGCCACGATTGTGCTTTTTTAGGCATGTATCGCCAAATGTAGTACGATAAAGATTCAACTGATTTTTCATTCTAGCTATCCTCCTTGCGATTCACCTGTCTAAGAGATTTATTATTCGTTCATTATGATATTCGAACGATGGAGATAATGCTATTGTTCCCGTAGTTTTTGAACGAGTAAAAGTAATATATTGCAACGATCTATCTAAAAAGAGCTTGCGACGCTAATAATATTAATTATTAGAAGGATAATCTTTCTAAGTATCGAGCCTATTTGAATTCTATCACTATTATATGTGTGTATGTGTGTTTCAAATAAATTTGAAATATTAGAAATTTTTATTAAAATTAACGCTGTAAAATTTCAAGTTTGATTTGTTGTCATGCAACGTTCTTGATGAACATACAACTTGGAGAATTGCGCAATTAAAAATGACTCTTCAGCTATGGCGTGCTGCCACCGATAGGATATACCTTCAAAATTCAAATTTCTTTTTGGCGATAATATGCACCAATTTTCCCTGCTATTGAATTCTGCCATTTTTATTCTCCACTTTTGTATTTTAGATGAAAGAAATGTCCATTGATGACTAATGTCGATTAAAAATGCGGTTCGTTTATCGAAAGATCGAATAACTCTATCCGGGTCCGATATGATGATTTTCCCATATTTTTCCAAAATTTCCACAATTTTCTCCATCATTCATTGTCTTAATACATTGACGGGTCATTCTTCGACAAGAGAATTATGACCGTTTGTTGTCGTCTTAATGTAATTTTGCTTTAATTAATATAGTGCCAAGTCAATTTTATAACATATAATATTATAATAAAAAATTGATAATAAAAAATTCACAATAAAAATTTATAATAAAATAAAATTAATTCAATATCATTTATACATTTTCTATTTTATATATATATATATATATATATATATATATATATATATATATTTATTCCTTAATATCACTCATTGATCTTTTTAAATTACATATTGTTTAATTGGATGATAATTTAAATTTATATCAATTAAAGCAAAGAGTTTTTTAATATGTTACACTACAAAGAAACGGATAGACTATAAAAAATTAAAATAATGTCAGTATGCATTGCAAAAATAAATTATTATATAGTACTAATAAAATTACTAATACATATATTCTTTATTAAATAAAATAAAAAATTGATTAAGATGATAAGGAATTGAATTAATAAAAAATTGAATTTTTCTTTAATTAATATTTTAAGTTTCATTTTTAATATGTTTTAATGCATATTGAAAGAAACTTTAAAAACGTTTTAAAAAGTTATATGATTTAATTTGTTCTAGCCCATCCATTTTAAGGTAATGGATCTATAATCTACAATCTACATCTACAAGCTCTACAAATCCGTTACCTTAAAATTAAATAAAAGTTTTGCACACTCATCAAAGAAATAATTGTTCGTAAAAATTGCAATGAAATATTATTAATTTAATAATTTATTATTTGTGTCATTACGATTCTTGTTTGATTCTGTCAATTGATTAAATGAACATATCATATAGGAAATACGCTCTTCGAGATATCGCGTTATAGTTATTGTTTAACGTATATAAAAGATAATTAATCATCAATTATAAATTATAAATTATTTCCTGATACTTCACGATCGCATTTAGAAAAGGGATATCATGAGTTACATGTTGCAAAAAGATTGAATATCAAATATAAAATATTACGAATATAAATTACTTACTGTGCATATTCGTTGTTTCGTCTGTAGCTCGATGCTTTTCCGAATCTTCTTTTCTTCTCCTTTGCTGTTTCTTATGGCACTTACATTCGCGAAAATACATTAAATTATATTTTATGTACATGAAACATTTGCACACCACTTCCGATCACGGAATAATCACACGAGATATGTACGATATTTTATTATATTTAATAGAGCAATTCGGAAAGTATGATTTGCTCGATGTTTACATGAGATTAAAATTATACGCCACTTATAATAGGAATGCTCTATCATTGTGATATACATATATATATGTATGTATGTATGTATGTATGTATGTATGTATGTATGTATGTATGTATGTATGTATGTATGTATGTATGTATGTATGTATGTATGTATGTATGTATGTATATGTATGTATGTATATGTATATGTATGTACATCAACAATGATAGAGCATTCCTATTATAAGTGGCGTATAATTTTAATCTCATGTAAACATCGAGCAAATCATACTTATCGAATTGCTCTATTAAATATAATAAAAAAAAAATATATATATATATATATATATATATATATATATATATATCATATACGCACAATAATACGAATCATAAGATCAAAAGATTAAAATAATGAAAGTTAGTGATATAGTAATATTAGCAATGTTATAAGTTAAATAATCATTAAGTCTAATAATCATAGCGAATTATATTTCGATATCGCAATCGCGTTGTGAAAGAAAATTCGATAATATACGAAACATTTCGCATCACTAGTTTGTTGCTCAAGTGTCGCCGTGCGAATGATAACAAGGCCGTAGCATGTAAACAATAACGCGGTATATGTCGCCAAGGCCGACCATACTTGATGACGTCACCACCGAAATATTTAGGTACTTTGACACACATACGCGGTCTATTACATTACACAAGTATTTTAATATCATTTAATATTTATTATTAAATAATTGATATTATATCACGGAGCCTTTCATTATGTTTGTTATTCAATTTTATAACAATTGTGAAATATTTTATAAAATATTAAACTATCTACATAAAAATATTAATTAATACAAAAAATTTTTATTATATTATTTGAAATATTTTGAAAGAAAAACTAGAAATTAAAATATTTTATATATGCGTTATATTAAATGATAATTTAGCATAAATTACTTTCAAGAAAATGAAAAAAAGAACAAGAATTGATGTTTGAAAATAATATGAATGATAAATAATTTATAAATCACTTGCCGCATATTTCGTTGCTCCGATTGTTGCTCGATGCTTTTCCTAATCTCTTTTTCCTTTCTTGTTCGTCTTTTGCTATTTCTTCGTAGCACTCACACTCACTTCCGACTTTCACACGATTAATAATGATTAATCGAGATTCTTTGCATATCCCGATCGGGAAATAATTATATGAGAAACGCACTTTATTATATCGTAAAGGATAAAGAACACAGGGGAAATACGATTCACTTGTTTGTATGAAGTTTCAAATTCATGTGCTACTCATATATAATTATTCAATTTATAATATTTAATATTTAGAAATAAGTAGATAATTAGAATATTTTGTATTATATTTCATTTTTCTATAGATTAATTATACGATTATTTATTAAAGGATTAATATATCTTTTATGGAGCTTTTTGTTAAATTAATTATTTAGATCTACGATTCGATTGTTTTACTGCGCGTTCTCAATCCGAATTATATTTAAATAATCAAAAAATAGAAACGATAAAGCATCACGAACGAATTATATTCCAGTCTATAAATATCGTTAAAGAAATAATTTCTGCTTGTAAAAATCGATTTCATATCGAAATAATAATTTGTTATTTTAGATTTCTGTTACTATATAATTCTTAGTTGATTAAATGAATAAATTACGAAATATGGGATTCTTTCGTCGCGATATATGTATATAGATATTAATTGTTATTTATAAAAGTTAATTAATCATATTGTTATAATAAATAATTTTCCGATGTTGATCGTATTTAGAAAATAAATCTAACAGCATATCATTATATTACACATTAGAAAATATTAGACAATAACACATATGAAATTATATAAATTGTTTTACAATCGACATGCAGATATTACAATGCTATCTGTATTTGATTTATATAATTTCATATAATAGATATTATTAATTATAAATTAATTATAATCTCCTCTTTCGATATTTCTCGTTTCTTTCGACTAATCGATATCAGATTGACTAATCGAAAAAGGAATCGTCAAGCACACAATGGCAGATACCATGGTTGACACTGTTGCCGCATGTTTTGTTCTTTTAATTTCTGCCAGATTAATATTTACCTGTAGTTTTTAGTCGTCAAAATAGCTTCCAGTGCACCAAGCTAAATATAATTTTCCCCATGGACATAATAAAGGTGCTTCGAAAGTGATGTATTTTGCCAGCGAGAAACGGATGGAAAGGAAATAAAGTAGGTTAGATTGTAAAATTTCAAAGTGAATATTTCCATTCTTGAGTCTAAACGAGTGAAATGCTGGATTGTTTATCGCAGAACTTCAAGTCACGTCGCATGTGCTCCCACATTTAACAACGATTGAACGAAAATGTCAAATGAAAATAGAGGACCTGTTCCGCCTCGTTGGCTTCACTGTCCACGTAAGGCGATGAGGCTGATTCAAGGCAAGTTTTTGGCCTTCAAGACGCCACTGTCTTCGGCTTACGACAACCAAGTGCCCGAAGAATGTCGCTTCAATGTGGATATGTTCTTTGCAAATCTAAAGAGTCAGAAAATAAAGATGGGTCTGTGGATAGACTTAACAAATACAACGAGATTCTACGATAGAAAAACCGTAGAGGATTATGACTGCAAATATTTAAAATTGCAATGCAGAGGCCACGGCGAGACTCCATCGGACGAGCAAACTCGCACTTTTGTACAGGTGTGCAGAAATTTTATTGCGCATAATCCATTGGAGATTATTGGTGTGCATTGCACACATGGTTTCAATAGAACTGGATTTCTCATAATCAGTTACTTAGTGGAAATAGACGGTAGCAGCGTCGATGCTGCGTTAGCCGAATTCGCTACTGTAAGACCTCCTGGAATTTACAAGGATGATTATATAAAGGAGTTGTATAGGCGGTACGATGATATGGAGGATGCTCCTCCTCCACCACCGAGACCATCCTGGTGTCTGGAATGCGATGATTCAAACATTGAGGATGTCGACGAGGGACCGAGCACGGAAAATG
The DNA here is from genome assembly GCF_025532165.1 of Camponotus vicinus. Taxonomy (NCBI): domain Eukaryota; kingdom Metazoa; phylum Arthropoda; class Insecta; order Hymenoptera; family Formicidae; genus Camponotus; species Camponotus vicinus. The sequence continues at coordinate 11,441,583 of NW_028141978.1, read as the reverse complement.
AAAATTGTCATGAGGAAGGACAAGGCAAGAAAAGAAGACGTGAATTTAATAATAAGAATCCAGTATTTATGGCAGGTGTGCCTGGTGTTACACCTATTTTAGAGAAAATGAGACTGTCAGGAATCCAAAAGCGAGTCCAAGAAATTTGTGGCTGGAAATCTACAGGATTTCCTGGTTCCCAACCTGTATCGATGGATGTCGATAATATAATGTTATTGCACACAAAACCATATAGAGTATCCTGGAAAGCAGATGGCACAAGGTTAATTGAAAATTAAATATCTATCAAAAAAAATTAAATATCTATCAAAAGAAAATATTGAAACTTATACACTGAATTTGCTTAGGTATATGATGCTAGTACAAGGAGATGGAGAAGTGTACTTTATAGATAGAGATAATAGTGTCTTTGAAGTAAATGGATTGAAATTTCCACATGTACGAGACATAAATAGATGTTTGAGAGATACTTTAATGGATGGTGTAAGTTATAGTTTCATTAATATTTATTTTTATAGAATTGTAAAAAATATTAAAGAAAATATAAATATTTTCTACAGAATTGTTTAATTTAGAGAATTTTAATTTTACAGGAAATGGTGATTGACAAAGACAAGGGCAAGAATATTCCTAGATATTTAGTATATGATGTTATTATGTACGATGGGCAGGACGTTAGTAAATTAATGTTTCATCCTGATCGTTATTCCATTATCGAAAGTAAAATAATCGCTGGTAGATTAAAGGCTATGAAAGAGGGACGATTAGTAAAGGAACGGGAACCTTTCTCAGTGCGAGTAAAATATTTTTGGGACGTAACGTTGAGCAAAGATTTATTGGGCGAAAAATTCGCTAAGCAACTCTCTCACGAACCTGACGGATTGATATTTCAGCCCGCTAAGGAAAAATATTGTGCGGGAGTATCCCCGGAAGTTTTAAAATGGAAACCGCAATCATTGAATTCTGTCGACTTTCGACTCAAAATCGTTACGGAAACAGGCGTAGGAATACTGCCGCGAAAAGTCGGGCATCTTTACGTAGGCGGACTGAAGACGCCGTATGGCGTGCTTCCAAAGCTTACTAAGCAACTCAAAGAGTTGGACAATGCAATTATCGAGTGTAAATTCGACAATGGTCAATGGATCTTCATGCGCCAACGAGTGGACAAATCATTTCCTAATTCACATAATACCGCCGATTCTGTGTACAAAAGTATCAACAAGCCGGTTACAAAAGAGCGACTTTTGGAATTTATCGAGAAATATAGATTTATACAGGATGATTCGGATCTTATGCCACCACCGAACAAAAGACCTAGATAATTTTAGATGTTTGTAAAGCTCTTTTCCCTCTTGTATTTATGTAATGAGATTTTAATCGTATAAGGATCGCGTAATTTTTATGTCTTAAATAGATTGTTTATATATGGACAAAATAAAGCATGATAATAATCTATATTTATTTAAGATGTAGACATTTTTTTTCAATTCTTAAGGGATCTCGACTTGATTTTAAATTTCGTATGTTTTAGAATATTAATCGAATTAAAGTGATTTGTTTTCAAGAATGTTAATATGTATTGATTGAAAATAACAGTTTGCATATATTTTCTTTATTGAAAAAATAGAGAATAAAGATAAAAAATAATTTACAAGAGTAATGGAATGCGCTTATTAGATCCCGATATCTGATTTGTGATTATGAAATATATATATATATAAAATTCTATACTTTAAGAATATGTTTTTACTGAAATATTTCAATTTGATTCAAGATGCAACTTTATAGTGTAATATTCTGATGAATTAAAATCATCAATATTGTTAATAATCAATATTGTTGAATAAAAAAGCTTTGCAATACTCTTACTTTATAATTATTTATCCTATGTACATTTTTTATATCCTTCATTATCTAATTAATTATAGGAAGAATTATACTAGAATAATAAGAGAGAACACCGATTATACTTTTGCGATATCAATTTTTGTATTGGATTTCTGAAAAAGTCTAGATATAGATAAATTTTAGCGTTATATTTATAATTGTCAGATAATTCTAAAAATTTTTTTGTTAAAATAAACTTATTTTGCATCTGTTCTGTATTCCAGATCGCACCGTGCTATTGTGGTACACGAAGGATTTCACGTCGAAAAATCGTAAATCTTTGCGCATTAATATAGAATTTGACCACGCAACTTTGATACGCTGGTCCCCGGATGGAAAGGCATTCATTATTCACAAAGCCATGGCTAATACTATCGAGGTGTATAAGATCGCAAAGAAATCTGATGGTTATTTTGCGTCTGCAACCAAGGCACTGGAATTCCCGCGGGTATATTATAATATTACTTGTTTTAGATACCTCTCTTTCACTATGTTATATTTCTGGTAAAATTTTTTTTTATAATAAAATAATGCGAATAAATGTAAATGTATCGTATACTGTTTTAATCGCTAAAAATTTAATTACTATGTAGTATAAATCCGTTATCTTGTATTTATGTATGTGCATACTGTTGTATCAATTTTTTTATCTTTAGCGTCACACCGAAGATGTCGTCGGAATGGATATTGCATCCACCGGAAAGTACATCATCACATGCAGTACAGCAAACGATCTTATTATATGGGATTTGAAAGGACAACCATTGGCAACTGTGGAGATGCATCTGGGATCTACTCATCGTGCGCGTATATCACCCTGTGGTCGATTTGTTGCTGCCTCTGGTAAAGATATAAATTTCGCTGCAAGATAAATCAATGAATTTCGTTAGTATAAGTTGAGGTATACAAAGTTATATTAATGAAATTGTATATCGCAAGGCTTTACACCGGAAGTGAAAGTGTGGGAAGTGGTGTTCGGCAAATCCGGAGAATTTAAACAGGTGGTAAAAGCGTTCGATCTCGCTGGGCATACATCCGGGGTTTACGACTTCGCTTTCAGCGCTGACACCAGTCGTATGGCTACCGTGTCCAAGGACGGGACGTATCGTTTCTACGACATAAAAAGTAGCGTACAGTATTATTTATTCATGAAACCATGGAATTTGAACAATGAGTACAACAAAGTTTCTCTTTTCAGTCGAATTCGAAAAGGGGGAAGATCCACACCTCTTGATGACTGGAACCTGGGACAATACAACTGCGGCAAGCTTGGCTTTATCACCGAATGCGGAAGTCCTGGTGATCGCGCACGGATTGTCTATATCCTTTTATTCTACCATTACCGGTATTTTGGACACCACTATACAAGACATTTTTGCCGGTAATTATATCACTTATCGATTTTCGTATGTGATATTCGTTTAGAGAACTCGATAAACTCTTATTATTCTTACAGAATCTATAACATGTTTGGCTTTCGATGCTATGGGAGAATATTTATTAGTTGCTGGTGATAAGCACATCAAGATTTTCCGTAATGTCACAGGATATCGGACCGCAATAGAATCTGCTAAGCGCACACTGAAACAGAGGCAGACTCAGGCAACTAAAGAACGCCTTGAAAAGATGATTCGCGACAATAAGGAATTGCTCGAAAAGATGGGAGAAAAATGTCCAGAATAATATTAATTCGCTCCCTTATCTCGTTCTATGTAGGAGAATGCCAAAATTGATTAAAGATAAAATTATATTCTTGAAAGAAAATATAAAAAAGAGATGAAAGGTTTAATGCTTTCTATATCATGTAATCTATATTGATATATGAATATTTATCTATTTTCTGCAAATAAAAATAATTTTCATATGCATGAATATAACTTTAAATCGGTTTAATTCTTATCATCTGAAAACTTTCAAAATTTACATAGATTTATAAAAAAAGTTTAAGAGATTTATATAAAAAATATGTATAATACCTAACACTTATGTAAATTTTGAAGAGTTATAGACGATATTGACACAAAAAAAAAACCATTTAATTTTCTCTTTTTGCTCCATTCTGATCTATGTACCATGCATTCTTTATATTCCAGAATTCACATTCCAATATAATGATATAATATAGTGATACCATGGACGTAGTATACATGGACTTCGAATGCTCTTTGTTTTGCTGTCTAATTGAGTGAAGCAAACATCTAGAAAGAAAGCGAGAATAGAGGGGATCACTTTCTCTCTTTTTCTTTTTGTAATTCGTCCGCAGAAAAAGACAAAGAACAGAGGGATTAAATTGTCTGTCTTTTTTTATATGTTGGCTTCACTTTTTTGGCCATATGTGGAGTTCATGTATATTATGTCCATGAGTGATACAATAAAACAAAATAAATACAATAAAATTGTATGTATTTTCTAAAAAGATTTTTTACGTAAAGAGAGAAACAGAGAGATTCTAATATACTTTTTTATATATTACAACTAAAATGTGATAAATGTAATGTCATAAAATATAATTAAAAAATTCTCTCTTTCAATTTTTTATATTTATCATAGATTTTATTGAATAGGAAGATACCAAGTTTGAATTGACTGAAAAAATTAAATATTCATTAACTTGAACAATAAATTTTAAAAATAATTTGAATAAGTACAATTAAAATAATTGTTTGAAATTAATGGGTCACAATAGTGGGTGCGCATCATAGAAATTGTCATGTTACAGATATTGTTGAAACGAGATTTATTGTTACTCTTATATTTTTGACTACCATGTGTGCCCAAGGAGATAATTACAATTTTCATTAGATTTGTATAACAATGAGTACAGAGAATTGGAACTGTTCACGCATTTTGATACTCTGGTATCGTACCTTTTTTTTCGATAAAAATGGCCTCTTCTAACAAACTACAAAAAGTTTTTTCATATAATATAGGTAACTATGTACAAAATAGTATCCTTGGCATCATGAGTTGCAAATTATAAACTTGGGCAATGGAACGTACGATTACGCATGATCGCTCACGTTCGAGAACACATTTTTATTTAATTTTCGAACACAAATATCTAACACATTCGGTGAAAATACACGCAATGTCTAACTTAAGGGATATCCTATAATCCTATGTGTGATTTTGTTAAATTTCTATTAGATTAGGCTATTGAAAGAAATATTTCACAAATTTAAATTATTTTAAATTTATACATATTTTCTTGTTTAAGAGAGAAAATATCGAAAAGAATAATTTGTATTGCTGCATAGTACAAAATGTATGTGTCATTATTTTCAAATAACTGATAAATTCTGTTGCTCTTGGATAGTTTATTTCGATATAATGTTATTTAACGAATGCTGCTAATACTATGAAATCAGCACTAATGAAATAAAATAGGATCCAAAATACAAATGCAAGAATAGATATCCTAGAAACCAAATATTGGTGTAATTTATCATTGGTATCACATTTAATGCATTAGATTATATTGTTTATTGTGCTAAATTATACATTACACAAGATTAGTTTAAAAAAAGTACCAATTTGCAATATATTTTTTTTTTCATTGCAAAATATTATATTTAAAGAATGATGAAAGACCCGACAACAAAAATGTAATGTAAATAATATTATAATATTAATTATTAATTATTATAACTTAAGTTTAAAGCATGCAAAACAGCTCTAAAAACATATTCCTATACATAAGAATTTCATTTCAAAAATTACTTTATATTCACGTAATAACAATGCGAATGGAATATCTATTGTTTTTTGAATTATTTTAAATAATAAAAATTATTAATATCTGACATTTAATGGCAGATGTTGATATTATATTTGGCAATCATATTTTGAAACTCAACTTTTGTATATATATGGATATATATATATATATATATATCCATTTATGCAAAATATTTAGTCATATGGAAAACGAAAGATAATTTAACAATGATAAATGTTGTTATGCATGATTTTTAGTGCTTCTCTTATTACTAATTAAAGATGCCATCACACATTATCATTGAGTGAAAAAAGTTATAAAATGTAGTCTTCTTTTGATAGTTTCATGTAGCATAAATTTTTTGTTAGTTTTTCCTTTGCTTTTTTTTACATGTCATATGCACATGCACACACACGTGAAAGTAAAAAATAAGATCAAACTTTTATTCGTGTCAGTGCATACTATAATAAATAGATGTGCTTTTATTTCTTCTCTTTGTCCATTTCGGTAATCTCCTTTTTGACAGAAGTTTTATTGTCAGATTTCTTATCTTTGTCCATGTCTATGGGTTCCTTCTTCACTTGAACTTTGTTATCTCCCCACCTCGTATCAGTTTTAAATTTGTTTTCCATCTCTGAACCATTTATTTCATTGCCAACTTTTTCATCTTGAATTTCTACTACCTCTACCTTTCTTGTATCATTTTGCATCATTTTTGCTGCTATGTGATATATATTTTTTACTGCAGTTAGATAACTGTGGCAATCGGTCTGTAAACACAATAAAATAATATTGTAATTCTATTTTCTTGTGAATTGGATGTATAATAAAAAACAAATATACTTACAGAAACTTTCTTGAGCTTTTCTTCTGTGCTTCGCAATTTATCTTTGTACATTTTTAGATCTTCCGAAAGACTTTTAATATTATTGGTTTGTTTTATGGATTTTTCATTGACTACAGTTAGTTCATGTTGAATTTCCATCATGCGATTTTCAGTGTCTAAACGTGCTTTCTCAGATCTTTTCAATTGACCAACGAGTTTTTCTACATCCAATAAGGAGCCTTTATATGAAACAATACCTTCTGGAATAGTTTCTTCATCATTTTTTTCCAAGATGCAGTCTTCTCTTCGCGCCCTTTTTGAAGGCGGTCCGCTTCCAACAAATACAGGTAATAATTTTTTATTTCCTACAAATATATATGATTTAATAATTTGCATATTAATTGGCATATTATATTGTAATAATGTTTTATGTTAAGGAAAGATGCATTACCGAGGGCAAGTGAACGTAATATTATATCTTCCTCATTCTCTGCTTTGGCCGATTCACCTTTATCATTTTCCTTATCGTCTTTCTTCTCATCCTTTAAATCGTCTTCTTTCGATTTATCTGTTAATTTGCGGTAATGTAAAGAATCTCTCGTAACAACCTTTTGTACGAGTTTTCGTACTTGAGCTCTTGATAAATTCAATCCTAGAGTGTAAATAAGTTCTTCTATGTCTTTATCAAATATATATCCGCAATGTGTCTGATCAAAATACACAAATGATAGCAGAAGATAAGGATCGTATGTGTATAGTTTTGTTTTTCTTTTCTTTCCATCTTTGTCTCTGTCCCTTCTACCATCCTTCACAGAATCGTCATCCTGTACAAGTAATTACATAACATGCCATAAAATAATAATTTTTATACAAAATATATAATAAAATATGTAAAAGATAAATTTTTACATCAGACTCATCTTCTTCATCTTCCTCTTCATCGTCATTTTTATCCTTTTCTTTGTCTTTATCATCTATTTTACTTCTTGCGTCTTTATCATCTTTCTTATCTTTGGCTTCTTCTCTCTTCTTGTCATCTCGTTTTTCATCTTTCTTATTAGATTTCTTCTCATCCTCTTTCCTTTTATCATCTTTCTTATCATCTCTCTTATCATCCTTCTTATCTTTCTTCTTATCTTCATCTTTCTCTTTAACTTTTTCGGGGAGACTGGACAATGCACGATAGATGCGGAAGCCGAAATCTCGCATCAACATTTCATTGAACAGTTCAGCAAAGAGAGATACTTCAAAAGAATGCTCCTATGTGCAAAAAATTTATATATTAATTATTATTCTTAAAATAAACAAAAATAATAACAAAAATAATCTTAAATAGAAGGAAAACCTTGGTATCTTCTGGTCTATAGTCCAATAATACGCTTAAAGACATAACTGTGCAGTCGAATTTCCCACTCTTGGCCATTCTAGACGGATGAACGATAATATGCGATGAATCGGGCAACATATACCTCTTCTCAAGTACAGCACGTTCACGTTCATAGAGCTTTCTCTTATCTTCATCATGCTAAATAAATAAGTATTAAAAATCTCAGATATTTTCAAGACATAATTTAACACAAAATACTCGTAATAATAATAATAAAAATAAATATAATTTATAATTCTGCAAATATATCTAATATTTTTTTACATCTTTGCCATCTCTGAATTTTTTATCGTCCTCTTCCTTCGATGGCGGCGAGACAGCCTCTTCATTGTCATCTTCATCTTGCCGACCTTCCTCTTTGGCCTGTTCCGACTTTACAGCTTTCAAAAGTCTTGCTAGCAATTGTGACTTTAAGCCTTTTGAGCTCAAATTACGAGCTGCCAGTTCTTGACGTAATTCATTCACCTATATTGGAATAAGATACATTGCATTTCGATTAAAAAAAATAAGAAAATAGAAAAATAAGTTTTATTAAATGCATTTAAGTACTAACGTTCATCGATTTCGGATCTAGCTCGGAGTAGTGCGTAGGATCTTTCTTCTCAGGCATAGAATCGTCCTGAAAGAAGAAAACACACGTTAGTAAGAAGCAGAAATAAAAAACCCGGAGAGAAAACTACAAAACAGAAGCAGCCCCTATAACGGAACGAAACCACTCCCTCTTCATTCTTTCATCACTCTCTACTTTTTTCAACACTCTCTCTCGCATTATAACGATATAAACATATCTTCATTCACGATGACTGTCAAATATGACTCAATAACTGCTAGAATCTCATAGTGTCCTGGCTCTGGTGTCTGTGTGTTATGGATAATATCAATAAGGTTGTAGTATATAACGATGATTAAATGAAAACTTTTGAATGAGATTTTCTCAATGTTGGTGAAGGTTTCAGGAAAGGGAATGGCTCAGCTGTGCTCTTCTCCGAGCTAGGCTTGCTTGCTTCTCTTGTTAATGCAATGTGACTGCCATTGGCTAAGGGAGCGATACATTATCCGTCGATCCTTTTCGACATTTAAAAGTGTTTGCATTGAGAATTTCTCACTAACTTATATATAGAATAAAATAATCTTAATATAAGTTATGAGATATGTACACTTAAACTTTGCCTTATTAATAATTTTACAACATAAATAATACTTATTCCATAAAATAAAATGTCTTATTTTATGGAAAAAGTCAAATCTATAAACATGTATTTCATTCCAAAAGCTCACAGTCTAATCATTCATTAATACTTGCTTTTTAGAATTGCCGTCAGGATATGTATCATAATATAACTGTTACAGTAACATATCTGTACATTATAACCCAACATAATCTAAATTATGATTTTTTTTAACTGACAGTAAATGCAATCTATTGTATAAAAAAAGAAAAAAAAAGAAAAAAAAACGAAGACGAGAAATAGTGCCCACGATAGATTGACTTATTATAGGATCGATGGACAAGTATAGCCTATTGAAAATTCAGTTTAGTAATGGGAAGAAACGGTGGCACGAATATATATATAATATATATATATATATATATATATATAAATATAAAAAAGTATAAAGTATGGCATGATGTTGGCAGTGCCTTTTGATCAGCGACGGCAGCCTCATCAGTCTCATTGGCAGCATCCAAATCGTCGGTGTTAGAAGAGGCACGCAGCAATTTTCGCTCCAGTTGTTTCTTATAGTTGAGTTGTAGCCCGTCCCATTCCAATCTGGTAGGTACACAGCTCCAAACATCTGGGAGAAATAGTATGACGGTTTCAACGCGAGAGGGTACCACTCGCCCGGACTTGTGGGTCGTTTCTGCGCGTCTGTAGTAGAGTTCCAGGAAGCGGTACCTGTGCCGCAAGGAAAAACAATACCCAAACGTCAACTCAGGTTAATGGCGCTTAGCGTTGCCTTATATGCTAAGTGTTCGTTCGCTTGTTCGTAAAGCCCACACACTGCATACAAAGCCACGTACAGCGCACAACGTAGACCATTTGAGAGAGAGAAAACACAACTTAATTCATATTATAATAATAATAGAACAATAGTGATGATTTGTCTGCCGCGCGACTGCTCATATATCGTCGTCGATGGAAGGGTGTGCTTGAAACCGGGATCCAGTGCAGCAATCTCCATCGGTCGCTCGTATTAACAGAACAAATACATACCTCCACCGCAGAGAAATCGAGCTACAATCTTAGTTTATCAAGAGAACTGATATTAAAAGTTTCTCTCTATCGAAATAGTGAATAATATACCTATTATGGATACACCTTAATGCTATAGCGTTTTATTGCTTGATTTCTTTTTTTTAAATGATTCGTTTTTACGTTATATGTGAAATAAGAATTTAGAAATATAACCTAGACAATAAAAAAGAAAATTAAAAAAAAAAATAATAAATTTAAAAAAATGTAAAGAATTCCACAATTGTGACTTTTTGTATTTGTTTGCAAAATAGTATTCGAATGTAGAATGTGTAATATATACGAAAAGAAAAATTCAATGATATTACATTGTTCTTTGTAATGAATCGAGGCTTTAAAGAAGCAGTTTTTAAAAGTGCTTCAGAGTATTATACATTCAACAAAAAGTATTGCTACTTGAAAAAAGCGTACCACTGAGTGCAGCTGGATAAATCTATGCCAGTAAGCGCTTTACAGGTCCTCACGGCCGTCCTAATTAACACAGACGGATCTTTTTCAGGATTAGGCCCGTCTAATGAGGGACTCCATGGCCCACCTATAGCCATTGTCTCATTTTTGCCCCTTAAGCCTACTAAGAAATTTATAAGGCGCGTAGGATGAACGTAATCGCGATCGGGATCTCTATCTTCGGAGACGCCACAACATCTTTTGTATATTTCTTCCATGGCAGGCATTGACATGAGCATGACCTAAAAAGCAATTAGAAAATATTCAGTACGCAAAATCACTTTGACATGCATGTATGTATGTATGGCAATCCCTATCAAGTATCGGCGCATAGATTCGAAATTTGAAATCGCCCGTTTCTTGTCCTATAATGACAATCGCAACACAACTTCTTGACAGACCTTTGCAGAGAACAGATAATCAGCATCCGAGGGTTCTAGTACTGCTGTATTTTCATTACACGGATCGACGTCTTTATGCGTAACATGGAAGGAGCATGGTTTATTAAGGGTAAATGGCATATGTGGTGGAAAGGCATCGACCCATCTGAAGTTAGTTGAAAAGAAGTCGCTAGGAATGTACATATTTTGATAGCGTCTTCTTATCTCAAGAACATCTGCTTCAGGCCTGTGATAATAAGCAGTAATAAAACTCTACTAATGGATACATGTCCGCTATATATATGTAAAATAGACAATAAATTACACTTACAGGTCAAGTGCGATTTTCGGTATTTGCACCATGTAACGCGGTACGACTCTTGTACGCCGACGAGGTCTGGGCGACTTGCTTCTTCTAGTCCTTGATGGGCTTCGGTCCTCCTTCTTCTCGCGTTCTCTTATTCTTTCTTCGCGACGTCTCTTCCGTTCTATTTCTTCGTCATCGTTTCTCCGCTCGCGTGGAGATCTTTCTCTTACTCTACCAATCTTGTTACGATTGCTGGTAGTGTTGGAATTAGTTGTACTTGTTGTGAACCTACTATAATATAATGTAATGTTTCAACAATAATAAAATATTGCATATCATATGAAAGTAATTTTGCATATATAAAGTTTTCCGAACCAGATATCTGAAATATTTGTTAAAATTTGAACTTTATTTCAGATTTGAATTCTAACTAACAAATCCATAAATATTATAATATCTATGATAAATATGAATTATTGGACTTTAATATAATATTAACTATACGAGTTATATTAACTGACTCTAATATTCAATATTTATAATTTGGATAACTAATATAGATAAGTAAATACTAACTTATGCCATTAAAAAATAGATATAAATTATACAATAATAAAATTTACCTGTTGTTGGGATTTTCTGTAGGAGGAGGTACAGCATTGTAAGTGCTCGATGTCCTATTTGGCTGTTGTTGTTGTTGTTGTTGTTGTTGACGATTTGATTGGTTAGTTTGTTGAGTATTTGCATTGTTGCTATTATTACTCATAGGGAGCACTTGTATTCTAGTGGCATTCCATTTGAACGGCATAGAAGGATTGTATGATGCCTCCACGAGTACACGATCGCCTACTACAGGATTAGATCCCTTCACGCATGCACTGGAGAGAAAAAGAGAGAGTGAAATGAATTTATTAAAATTTATAAATGCATAGATATGAAAAAATAGATTATTCTTAGATCTGTGCTTACCTAGTTTGAAAAAATACATCTTCATCTACAAAGCCAAAATTATCATGTACTTTGGTAACAGTGCCTGTGAAAACTCTTTGCTTTGTAGACGACGAAGGTACATTCTGTTGCACTTGCTGCGGAACACCAGTCACAGAAGGCTGAAAAGCATTTGTGTTCAATGCTCGCGGCGTTGGATAAGAAACTGTAGCAACTTGTGGATATAACTGTCCCGCTATACCCGATGGCAGATTTGAACCAAGAGTTGCCATTGATGCCATAGTAATATTGGGCTAGGAACAAAAAGTAATGTAGAATCATTTATATTTGCTTCAATAAAAATGATTAATCATGTTTAACTGCATGGGAATACTAATTCTTGATGTCTACCTGCTGCAGCCCCAGACTTTGTTGGTATACTTGTTGAGTTTGCTGTTGATATTGTACCATTGGTTGCCCTCCAATGCTACCCATGGCTTGACCTAACATTTGTTGCTGGATATTCTGTATACCTTGACCTTCCACAAATACAGTAAAAATTATACATCGTAATACAAATCATATGTCATAAATCGGTCAAAATTTTAATTAATGTCATATCAGATAATTATACATAAAAAATGCTATATAAGAAAAAGATCCTGAGAGACAAACAATATTTAACATTGTTTTATTTCAATGACAATGCATAATAACAGACGTTTTACTTAAATTAAAATTTCGCGAGAAAGACACGATTAATAACGATTAATAACATATAACGATAAAAAAAAAGGAGTAAATAACAATTTCTCTAGACGTATCTCATCGATTCACTTGGTCGTTACACTTTAAAGGTCATCGGAAAATCGAGAACGATTTACAAACGAATCGTCGCGAGCAACGTAGCGCATGACAGCTCGAAGGTGGTCCGTCAATTCGCGTAAATCGCCAGCGGGAAGGAATTTGGCGACGTCGTCGCGGTCGTATTGCACAAGGGACGACGACCAAGGTGATCCCGTTCTCGTTCGCGGAAAGTAAGCGTTATACGACTTACCTGCGTTACGGACCCACGGTGGATTCTTGCCGCCGCCAAAGGGTGACAGATTGCTCATTTTGCCGAAGGATCGGGCCGATTTGTCGAGACACCTCTGTGAGGATATATACGCGTGCGTGTGTACAAACGCGACGGCAAATCTGGCAGGCACTCGCGTTCAGCGTCCTTCATTCAGGCGCCATGTTTTCACACGTACTACGCGAGTCGGAGCAGCGTCCGGTTTGGCGCACGAGCGAAGTCGCGCGCAACCACTTCCGGTTTTGAAATATGTATACATCGGCAAGATCGTAATCGAACGTTGCTCTGGGGGTCTATTACGGTTTTTGAAACGAAGTGAAAATAACAAAAGTGAGGAAATTTACTAGAGTATCTACAATTTCACTTGTCGAAATCTAGTAAATCTGTTCACTTTTGTAATTTTCACCTCGCTTCAAGAACCGTAATAGGCACCCTGGTCTCTTATCAAATCATCCGCGTCACCGACGAGATACTGTTAAAGACCGACAGTCCTGGGTAAATTTTCGTGACCACCAAGTGGGCCCGGAGATAATAGAAGATTGATGATATTACCGGCCGTTTTGATTATATTGAAGACAATTACAAGAATTATTTAAATCATACGAGTATTTTAGGTCATTCAGTTATTGTTTTATTATTGAAAATGTATAAATCTTTTATATACCTGCTTCAAAAATGACAAATTATGTATCAAATCATTATTTTATTATCGACAATGTAAAGATTTTGTTACCTACAGTAGCCCTTTGCACGTTTTTTTTTTCTGGTCACGCTAAGTCCCATGAGACCATCGGTCTTTAATAGTATCTCGTCGGTGTCCGCGTCAATCACGACCGTGTTTGTAGTCGATATAATTTATATATGTATGTATATATGTATTTCGAATAATTTCGGATATTTATTAAAATACCTTGAATTCTGTTTCCGCATGAAAACGCGAGCACCTCTGTTTATTCCAATTGTACTTTTAATATTCATTTTTCGCTCTCTTTCTCTCTAGGTTCATAAAAAACAAGCGAACAGATCTGCGAGATTTATTCTTTACAGTTGCATTTTTTATATTATTTTTTTTTTGCATCGCGAGAATAAATAGATAAAAATATATTTCAGTGTTGGAGAGAAATGAAGAGCAACACGTTGCACATGAAGTGCAACTATATACACGAAATAAGTCTGTGATTGGTCCGCTGCCTCAGGCGATACTTTGCGGGAATCGCAAATATTTCGATAGATTTTGAATTGCCAGTTAATCATAAGACGCGTCGCGATAAAGTTGCCGAGTCGGTCGCGCTTCGTATTAAATTTATTTTTTGCGATTATCATCGTTTAAGAGTGAATCCGCGATAGAGTATCTCTCGTGAAAGTGTCGTACGTGAGTGCAATGAACATCGCGTGTGATCGTTCCGTTAATCGCGATTTCAACGATTCGCAATCGCGTATCCAAAGTGAATCGAAATCCATTTTGCATATTTCGCGTCATCTTCGCATAAATCGGGAATGCAATGGATGCAAATTATTGTCTGCGATCATTGCCAGATATGTATGTCGTTCTGTAACATGTGAAGTGTTCGACAAATATTTAATATAATTAAAGCCATGTATCGTGCATCCATAACGCTTTGCGTTATTAATACCTCATTTACTAATCATCTCGAAGAACCGAGACTGAACTTTTCACATTTTTGCGATTCAGACAAAATGTTTAATTAATCTTATATCTCTCTGCGTTTTTCTAAATTTTAATAAGCACGAACATAAGGATTGATTTTGTAAAAGAATAAAGAAAAAATTCGAAATTGTGAATTGTGCGTATATCTAAATTTTTTACACAAATTAAATAAAATACAAATACGTATATTTACATACTTATACGTATTATACATATATTTTACATTTTTCAATCTTAAAAATTACACAAAAATTCCCAAAAATCATATAATAAAAATGAAATTAACATATAATCAAGAAATTCATCTGCATCTATCAGTTACACATATATATTTTCTCTCTCTCTTTCTCTAAGCGAATCATTCAATTTTCATGGTTTTCTAATATGCCAAGTCGAGATACTTTATTCAATCGCTTTATTCTCTCGTAAAATTTTTCCCAATTATGTACAAAAATATAATGAGAATCATTACAGAGTTCGTAACATTTAGGTACACGACGCGATACGTTTTTTCATTGTCGCAGCCTTTCGCGCTTTCCTTAAATCTTTGAAGTGCGCTCAGAGAATACGAAATTGTGACACATGACAGTACATTACACAATAATAATATGCGCAGATCATCTTTCTATGAACACGTAAAGTATCGTTTTATTATTAGTTTTAATATTAGCATTGTGTCATGCAATTTTATATGGCTGTTTGCGATTCGCGCAAAATCTATTGTATGACACAAAAATGTCCAGAAGATATCTTTGCGACATTTTTTAACACATTTGTTTTGCTAATCTTTAATTTACAAAAAATTTAAGTTTTAATTTCTTAAAAGAATAAATTAAATTTTAAATAAAGAAAAATAAAAAGGAAAAAAAATGACGATGTATGTATTAAAATATTGTGTTGGAAATATAAGAAAGTTACACGAGTTATTAGTTTTTATCACGCTAACTCGTCAATAAAGACAATTACTTTTTATAAAATAAAAAATTACATAGATTTATAAACAATTGGAATTGTATTACGAAACCATTCACAATCGAATTGACGAGACTTCTGGTTATAAAAATATCATGTGTTTTATGCATAAAAAAGAATCTTTGTTCGTTTGTTTAAATTGATCGAATATAATCGAATAAAAAATACAGTAGCAACGATATCTTCATAGAAAAACTATCGCATTTATATTAGTACAAAAAGATCGGAAGCTTTTCTTCGTTTTGTCAGCAGTTTTCCCATTCGTTTATTAGTTGGCTGGTGAGGAACAAAGATAAACGCATAGCGCAATCTTTCGATTGTTCGCATTTTCATGTTTCGTCAATCAATAAGATCCTTCATTGACATATCTCAAGTTGTAGTATGATTCTTTAAAAAACGGCTAGATCGTAATATTCATAAAAAATTGCAATTTTCGAATCACTAATAAAATGTTACTTTGTTGTGTAATGCTATTTCGCCAAAATGTTTCTTTCTTAAATGTGTTAATTAGCATAACATTATTATATGTCCACAATACCATAGTATCACAAATTAAACAAGATTGTGATAATGCATAATAGATCTAACTGTTAATTATAGTTTAATTTTTTTATCGCAGTATTATAAGATAACCACACACAAAATTTATCTTCTTGAACACTCAAGAGCTGAATATTTTTTTAAATTTGTGTTCGTTTTTAATTCTCGCCTTCCTCCCATTCATATGAAATTTTGTACACATATTCTGTCATTCAATTATGGCAGTTTTTTAGATTATGCGTATGCGTTGCCATTTACTCTTCATTATATTAATTATTCTCTTATGCTTATGCTAAACCGGGGAAGCAAAGATAAGTACATATTCAAAATATACATATAATAAATAATCAAATTTGTACGATGCAAAATCTGTAATGTCAACTGTAGTATTAATTCCCGAGAATGTATCGCAATAAATCGGAAATTTAAGTTATTGTGTTCGTGCATTTAAAAATTAACTCTAGTACATATAACAACCTATGCAAATATATACGTCTAATATAATTTTAAAATATTTTTGCAATTATATTCGGATTAATATATATACATAAATAAACTACGCAAATCTACAATTAAGCGCCATTATACATAAAATTTTCCGTAATTTTCTGAGTTTACATCATATTTTACACAAAAGTTGTATAAATTGCAATTATTTTATAAAAATAAGTAAATGTTATAGAACAAAGATAAAAATTGGAAAATAAAAGATAAAACTTATAATCTTTTAATAATTTTAGAAGAAATATTTAAAACAATCTTTGAAAGGAAACGAAAGCTTGACTTGTGATTCCCACATACATACATACATACATACATACATACATACATATACATATATATATATATATATATATATATATATATATATATATATATATTGTTTTATTATAAAATAAAAAATTTTTAATCATTAATGTTCTAGTTTTTGATTTAAATAAAAAAATACTTAAGAAATTAACTGCTGTAAAATATGTCTTTTATAATAGCACATTACGATATTACAATATTGAAATCTTGCAGATTGGCGTAAAGTGCGGCAATATATAAATATATAAATTAAACTTGAACAATATTTCGAGAATGCATTCTCATATGAGATATATAATCAAAAGTTATTGCATTTAAGAAAAAACCTGCGTTCACAAATATGAAACTCGTTATCCGTGTAAATGAAAACTGCACGAACGCTTTTCGATGATACTCGTTTCCAGTTTATTCTGCTAATTGTCGCTAATTCTCATCTCAATTGTACGTATACTTTCATAAAGGAGCTCATTATGATGAACACGGCGTAAGACTTACTCTACGTTTAGATTTTACTCTCGTTCGATAGAGCTATTTTATCCGCCTGTAAAAATAGCCGAGGTTGAATTTATTACAATCGAGAAAAACGTTTTATCATTAAAGATTTTTATTATGTGTATTTGGATCATCATAAATAATATATTCATAAAAATAGAAAGTGTACAAATATATTAATCTTATAGTGCAAATATTACGATCTCTAAACATTTGCCTTTTCCCTCGAATATAGTATTATTTGCGTGTATGTATATATATTTTGAGATTGTTCGTATTCGTACGACTTGTTTAGCGACCATCATGGTCAAACTTACGGATTGCGTGTAAGAAAGACTCATTACTCAGTGCGTGTTCCCTTGAAGCTTGATTCTATGACAACAAAGCTTCGTGACTTTCGTAACTTGAATATCGTATACTTTTTTTCGATCGATTAAAGCGTTCGTGTTCTGTTGTGCACAATGATAACGAGCCGCAGTGCGGTTTATTGAAGCCACTCGTATTGAACACCAAAGCGATCGAAGCGACGAATAAATCCTTTTCGGCAACTTATCGCAGATATTATCGTACCATCAATGGTAGAATCAAGCTATTATAATGAATTAATAATATACAAAAAATTACATAGGCTTAGTTGATAAAGTTGGCACATGTCGCTAATAATACATAATATTCTCATGAAACTTTATTTTAAAATAACAATCAATAAAAAACATAAATTCACATATATATGCAAAATTGTCGTGTTGAGTAAATTGTTACATTAATTTCGTATTATATAAGATATAAATATAAATATTATTTTAACAAAATAGGAAGCTCAAATGAAAAATATAGAGCAAACAAATTTACAATCGTAAGTCGTCTATTATGTTTGAAAAGTATGACGAGATATATAATTATTCTGGTCAATTTGATCGTTATTAAGAAAAAAAAAATCATCAATTTTTCAAAATTAATAAATTCTTTCAAAGAAACTACAAATTATTAACGATTGCCAACATAATCATATAGCTAATTTTGTACGATATTTCGGACGAATTAATCTGTATAATTTGGTCTCATAAATTTTTAAGAGTATTAAAAAATTTTGAACACAATTAGAATTATAGAAAAAGAAAAAGACAGACAGATAGAGAAAGAGAGAGGAAGAGAAGGGAGAAGGAGCAAGAAAAAGAAAGAGAATCGATCATAATGGTAAAAAGAATTTAGTTCTAGCAGCGTGTCTCAATGGAAAGTGACTTGAAAAAATTACGTACAACTAAACAACATCAACATTCGTATACAACTAGCAAAAAATGTACGCATAGCAAACACGAACACGTCCTCGCCAATTAAATTATCGATGATGAATGCTCTGCATTCTTCGTCGTATGTGTGCGTTTTATCCAGCTTATCTCTCGTATTATTATTTTTATATTATAGTGATCTGATCTTTCTTTAATTAGCTTAGTTCAGCTATTTGCAATTTAAAAATTGCGGCATAATTTCATAATGTCAAATATGGAAATCATAAAATAATTTTTTCTCTTCTCTAATTATCTTATTTATATTATCATTAATATCATTAATGATTTTCGATAATGTCATCGTAAATATTACAAGGCTCTAATTTAAAGATCGCACCACGTTTTACGTAGTTTACTAGAAAATCAAGATCGCGCATTTTTCTAGTGATCAGTTGAATCGCGTTTTTTCTTCTTTTTTACACGGATATCATAACAGCTGTCTTATTGATGACACTATGTTAGTGAACACAACTTCTGCTCTGCTAATAATGCAGAATATTTATAATGAGGTGTCTCGCTTTATATACGTCTGCTCTTTTGTCCGAAAATCTCATCGTCTCTTCATCCTTTTTACACATGAGCGTAATTTGGTTCCGCAATTTCACGTGTGAATTTGTAGACATGTTGCTAGATATATTTTCATAATAGACAAGTGATAACTGATACGATGAGACGAACAAATGACCGACACACCGATTAAAATGTTCAAGCTTCCAATGAGGCCGCGACATGTCCTAAGCGAGCTTTTTATCTGTGATGTTATTGTTGGCGACATAACCATTGTTCGTGCCATTACTATAACAGCTGTTGTACTCCTTGTTATAGATCGTGGTGTACGAAGACACACCGTTATGCGTCGCACTACCGTTCTCGTCCAGAATTGGCATACAAGCTCCACCAGATGTACCATTGTGCATCTTCTTCGTGGAGTTTTTGCTCGCAGGACCACCTACATATTTCGTTTTGTAAAAGTCTGAGAATAGTCCAAGGAATAAAATACCGTGTAAACCGATCCAGATCATGAAACCTCGCGGATAATCGCACTCGGTGAAGAGCAATTGGAACTGATGGCACATGATCATTACGAATTGAATCTGTAATCCGGACAAGCAGTGAGGTAAGTAACTATAAGCGATAATAGAAATTCTGATATATAAAATTTGTGCCGTCTCAATACGGGAATTAAAATATTATATGTTAAATATAATATTATAACGTTTTAAATGTTAAAGAAACAGTAGTAATATTGCTGATGAAATAGAATTATAAAGCGAATGAAATTTCAAATTGGGAAATCAATCAACGACTCTACGACGATTTTATTTCATTTTTGCCGATTTCATTTATTTGATTAATTTTATTGGATCCCAGAGAGCAGTTATATTTGTGATTAAGTGTTATACTTTTTTTCTACGAATTTTAAACTGTATCCGGTGAAACCGGTCTCCCATTCCCGCTATTCATTACTGTATGTATTTGAAGAAGCGATTAAAAACGTATATATATATCTATATCTAAACATATCATACTATAATATTTTTTTAAGTATTATAGAGTATCACAGTTTTTAAATTATTGAAATAAAATGAATGACTTTTTGTAACATATACTTAAAAAAATAGTCATTAAATATTTAATTACCGACAAAAATCAAATAAAATACTATTTGCGAAGAAAATTTCGCGTAAAATATACACATGTTATAATTTTTAATGATCACTTGTTATTTCTAAATTCGTAATAACGCGAGGTGATGCTGAACTTACCATTTGCATGCTAGTGAGATACTTTTTCCACCAAATGTACTTCTGGAACTGTGGTCCCATCGCGGCTACCATGTAGTAGAAGTACATTACGATGTGTACAAAGGTGTTTAGGAGAGCGAAGAAAGTGCTATGACCGCCCGGTGCGAATTTTACCCCCATCCATACGGAGAAGGGCATTACCCCATGATGAATTACGTGAAGCGTTGAAACGTGTTGATTTTTCTTCCTCAGAATAAAGAATAGCTAAAAAAATATGCAATAAAAGTTTCGATTAATTAAATTTCTTTTTTTCTCGCCACTTCGATAATCTTGATTAATTCAAGTATTTCTCTAACAATTTATTTTTCTAATTTTGCAACAACGTAACAAATATTCTTCAATTCAAAGTTTTTGAAAAGTTTTGCGTCTTGGTAGACTATATATGCATATAAATTTATGGGATTGACAGTAATATTGTAATAATAAGTGTACTTCTCTTATAAAGAAACGGAATTATTTTTCTGTAAGTTATTGAAAAAGAATTTCTAACATGTATCTGAGATTCAGAAATGTTCTCTAAAATTATAAATTAATTTATTAAACATAAGATTCTCGTTTTACATTATTTCACATAGTCTAATCAATATCAATATTAATGAAATAAAAATCGATGCTTACCGTGTCAAAGAATTCGGTGAATTTGCTAAAGTAATACCACCAGCAAGTTCTCGCCATTCTAAGGGCCATCGAACTGGATGAGTAATCCACCGGCTGGCATTGGATACTATAGCCTTTCGCCCAACCGCTCATCAAATACTGAACATCAAATCGTTCAAATCACTTGATTATATTATTTGAAATGTAACAATAATCAATTTTCTCATTATTTTTGTAAAAATTATTCATCGAAATCAGGAAAAAGTTCTCATGTAATATTGTTGTACTTTGATTCATGAGCAATCATTGTACTTCTATATTTAACGATCTCGTATTTAAAAAATAAGAAAGACTAAAATATATATGTGCACATTTTCGTAAGATCATTGTGTGTCGTTTTCGCGTTAACCGTTCGCTTAAACTCAATTCGCTTGAATTTAAGGATTGTTTTGCGTTGTTGAAAGGCGTCAAATATTCACAAAGTCGTTAAAAGTATGAAAGTAATTCGCTAAGTGGCTTCAATTATATTCAGCAGTTGCAGTACCGTTATAATCTGTTGCGGCGCGTCGAAAAGGCGACCTAACCATTATATTTGCGGAGTAAATTAGTCTTACACTCCTTGTTCGCATTTATAGCAATTCGTATTATTAATCGCATCGAGTTACACGCCCATTGAGTTGCAATCCATTTTTTAATCGAGATTTAAATATAGAAGACGATTAAAATGATGAGCGAAGATAAAAATATTACATTCGAAAAAAATACAAAATAAAAAAAAAAGAGAGAAAGAGAGAGAAACGTGTGCCGAAAATATCAGAATAGTTTTACATAATCTGTTTTATATAATTTCTTTTTTATATAATTTTCATGATTTCTTAGTATAATTCATAGTAGTATTAATAATATTAATAAATCTGACATATAGATATCGTGAGTCTTTGATTTATTTTTTGATTCTTTGAAATATCTATATAATAAAATATAAAATCAAATATTTAATAAAATGTTTATACTTATAAAATATGAAATTATATTTTAAAATAGATATAAAATATATAATAAAAATGTTATATATATAATATAATAATCCGCTTAATACCTTGCTTGAATTAGATACTAGTTACATAATAAAAGAAGTGTTATCTTCAAAGCACATCTTTGCTCGATATATTTTTCATTTCATCTTTTATTCATTTAAAAATAACAAATTTTTAATATTTGTAATTTGTTCTTCATACGTTTTTAATTTGATATTTATAATTTGTTTTTCATACATTTTTAATTTATCATCAACGGAAACATGTCGCTCTATTTTTAATCTAAAAAATAAAAAAAAAATATTTTGTTACTGCCTAGATCTGAGCAGATATAAACGTTAAAACGAATAAGTTGTAGTTAAACCAAGTTGTAATATAAGATTTTACAGTTTTTACTTTCTAGAATTTTTTTTTTATTATTTTTGAACAACATACATAAATTAATAGTATAGATTTTAGTGGTTTCTTTAGTTTCTTAAAACTCCCTAGAAGTCGATTTGTCAATAAAAAGCAAAAGACAAGCGCGATTTATCAATAAAGAGAATCTGTAAATCACTAAATTTAATGTTTGTTCAAACGTACCCTGTATAGGAAAACTTTAATTAAGTGGATTAATGTTATAAACATTCAGCGCATGTTTAAAGGTTTCATTTAAATTCAATTAAGTTCTAAATTTAGAGCCGACAAGAGATGAGCTACCGTATGTTACTTGAAACGAATTACACGAACGTATGTTCATAAATAAATTAGAGAATCTGTTAGTAAAATCAATTCGTATAAGAAAAAATCGACTAGGGGAAAAAATTTAATTGTGCGTTTACCTTTTATTTAAATGAAAAATATATAAACTTTCTTCTAAGATAATGAATTTTGAATTATGAAGTAACGTTGTTCAAGTGCACAGCCCTACATTCTAAATTAAAAAATTATTTTTTCATTTGCAAGAAATTTTGCTAAATGTACAAATTAAAAAGAAATGGAGAAATTTTAAATAGAAGCAGGTATGCCAGAGTTAATTATTTTCGCATTTTTTTATAATCGTCATATAACATGTATTATACGTTTCGTGTGATGTATTTTTTAAATACTTATTTGCAGTGCAAATTATTTTAGTCATTGCTATATCTTTCTCGACGTGATAAAATTTTAGTTATTTTCGCCTGACATTGACGCACTCATGTGCGTGTAACTGTATCGCAATACGCGTACGCAATATTAAATACGAGTCTTAAGAATCTTTTTAAGTATCGATTCATATCCGCTTGTGTGAATAGGAAGTAAAATATACATGAAAAACGAAACAGATTATGTATAATATGCAATATAATCAATGTTTTATATGAGTATGAATTGTATGTAAAAATATAGTTTTTTTCTGATACGTTAGCCTTAACTTTTAAACCGATAATGTAAACAATTTATGACTATTATTATTTGTTCTAATATTTTCTCGGTTAAAAAATTATATTATTTACAATTTGATTTTACTTTATAAACAGACGTATTTTATATTTGCTTGGAAATGACATCCTCTTATTAAAAAGCAAAATTTTATAGATTCTTTGAATTATTTTTTTAAGTATTATAAAAATATATTAAGTATTTTTACAATTATATATTCGCTGTAAATTTATACAGTATGTCAATCAATAATTTTTGATTTAAATTCTTAGTTTTTAAGACATTAATTAAGAGTTTCAGAAATTTATACATTTTATCTATTCTCTTAAATCATTCTAATTATTTACTGAGACGCAAAAATTATCTCTATTGACGCAAATTTATCGCGTTTCGTGATAATAAATGAATTAAAGTTTGACGTTTGCACAAAGTCGAGCGCGGTATTTTCCATAATAAACACTGAACATTGATTATTAAAATACGCAGGTGTAATCAAGTTCATGCGTAAATTCGTGCGTAAGTTACTTATAAATATGTACATTTAATTAATATATATTTGATTATCATACAATAAGGTGAAATATACATATTGTTACGTAATTTCACATTTTAACTTTCGTCCGATAAATGATCACGATTCGATTGTATTTCTAATTAAATTCCATTGCCTTATTATTTTAAGATCGCAAAACCAACAATAAAAACAACGACAAAATTTCATTTGATTAAGATACAAATTCATAGAATTTTATCATGATAATCGCTCAAATAGTATCGAAATATGACACTGTTTTATGTCATTTTATAATTTAGGTATTTGTAAATGTGAATAAATTAAGAAATAGGAAAGATTAATAATGTAAAAAAAATTTATTTGGTACTTTAAAGGTCAGTTAATAATATATCTCAAACAATTATTATAAGTGGATGGAGGAAAGTTTTTCTGTGGAGAGAGTTATTTTAATTCTCGGGAGAGATTGTAGTTTCCCTTTAAAATGATCTACCCTCGATTTAAGGAACCGCGTGTTGTTGCTTGCTCGGGCTAAAGCAATTATTGATTATGTTGAAAGGACACGCGAGAGGAGGAATAATTGAAAACAGCTTCTTGTCGATCGCCGAGCGGAAAAACAATTGTAGTTAAATTACAAAGTTCAAGATCTAATTCGATTTTGTGATTTAAATTCATATTTTCTATTTTCCCTTTATAAATTATTAACAATAGAGCAAAGAATTTTTTACCAGGAATGCATTAATAAAATTAAATGATATCAAGATATGTAAAAACGAACCTCGTAGAATATCCAAGCGGAGAATAGAGTTTGTATGAGATTATATATTATAAGGATCCCGCGAAGATCGAAAGGCTTTCTGTTTTCCATCAACTTCGGTCCCAGTACCCTGCTAAAGTAAGCGTACGACAGGCATATCGCCAGAGTCGGAAAGGGGCTGCTCATCATTGCCCAATCGTTCACCCTGGGGTCTGGAAACAAATAAAGAGAATATGTTTTTAAGAGCACAAAAGGACATATAAAAATATATAAGAGACAGTCACGAGTGTGAAGCAGGAGCCATGAGGAGTCTGTGCGAGAAGTCATTTAAAAAGGAAATGAGCGAGATTGTTTAGAGAAGATCAGAGGAAGGTCGGAGAAGCAAAACCTCCTCCCTGAAATTCCGTTCTCGCGAAAATAATTGACGTTTCGTAATGTATGTATATCGTATGCGCGTTCGAAAGTAGAGCACACGTGAGCACGATTTAAAAGTCGTCCTCGCATTACGTAATGTCGCGCACCTGTAACGGGGTCGAAGTTCGAAACTGGCGGCAGGAATCTATTACATCATCGTCAATAAATTAATATTAGAAGCTGCCGATATATTGCAACCAAACGAAAATTTAGCAAACGATTAAATCGAATCGTTGCACATTTATTTCATTCGCTGCGCATTTATTTCTCAAGAGAATTTTTAAGTGCGTTTAAATTTTTAAATGCCGAAAAAATGAAGAGAAAAAAAAAGAAAGGATTATTATCCCGAGCGAAGCAGAGCAACATGTTCGTTCTTTCGCGAGCACCCTAGTAACGCCATCGTAATTTTTCTATCCACCCTCGACGACCAAGAGAAAACAGAAAAAGGCCGAGTGCGTGCACGAGGCGCGAACGAGTGAGCAGAGCCTTCTGGTAAATTAGCCTCGCGTTCATGCGATCTAACGGATACGCGAGACCAATATACGGAACGATTTTTTTCCTCTCTCTTTTTCTACCTTTTTTTTTCATTCTCAGCGAAACGCTTCAGTTCTCGGTCATAACACGATTGGTCGACGACTCGGTTATGAGCTGACGATGCGGCGCGGTCTGTCGTCGATATTACGTGCCACATTCTTTGTACGTTTTAATTTTAATAGTTCACGTTGTTGTTGATTAATGAGCTGGTTTGAGCGTCTAGTTCGCGAATATAAAAATGTCGACGACCTGTTTATACATTGTACATATATGTATAAAATTCCGATGGGAAAAGAATTACATTTATGTTGATCTAGAAAAATCGAATATGCACATAAGAGAGAATTTATGAATCGATAACAAAACGTAAGATTGATGTCAGTATATGCCGGTTAAATATTGGAAAGGAAAGTGGGTGTAAACAGACGAAATATGTACGAAGTATGTACGAGGCATGCAACTGTAATGACAAAGCGAAATGCTAGGCAACGGGCAATATTATATCGAATTTCGTGTACTCGTACATTCACACACAAGCGTCACGTAATACTTTTACGAAGACTTTGATGAAATCAGTAACGCAACGGGGGCGTTTATCGTTACGGTCGGGCACGGCGCGGGCGTCTTTATGTCTATACAGCCTATGATTAGTGAAAAATACGAACTGTCACTTCGACGCCGCTTCGTCGGCCCTGTTTTCCGCACACGAAAGTTTGCGTTGTAATGGTAAAAAAAAAAAAAAATGTATATATATCGTTCGTCTTGCATCAACGACCGATGCTTCCATCGATTTTAAGACGCCGCGACGAAACGCCAAACGACCGTACGTCAATTTACTTGCTACCGTCACGCCCCAATTAAAGATGACACAAATCTTACCCCGTATCAAACGACGTATTGATACTATGGATTATGGATGAATGTCTATTATTTACGTCAAATAAATTTCGATCTCTTTAGAGAATAGGCATTATAATTCTATATTTTTACTTTTTGATTTTTTTTTATTTAAAAATTTGTTCGTGGAAAAATTAAATAAATGTCTCAAAAAATCAGGAATATAAACTTTGGAATTATTTGTACTTATTTATGTTTTTCTTTGGAACTATTCACCAATTAATTTTTGATTGACTTTCTTTCTACAACCGCAGAACCGATAGTTCTTAAATTATAAGCGATTGACAATGAATATTTTAGAAATAAAATTTTGTAATGTCAAACGAATAAATTTTATTAAAATTATCGAGAGGATTGGCAAATTAATCGATATTTTAAAAATCTGGTATTTTGTTTGTTTTCATATTTTTACACGAAAGTCATGCGAGGTATCGGAATAGTAACATTACTGAATATTAGCATATTTTATTAGGATATCTAGTCAAGAATTTTGAATAGATTACCAAATTTTGAATAGATTATAATAAGAAATTGAAAATGGGACGTCTGACAATTTCGCTAGAACTGGAGTCAAACTTCTAAAATTCTAATTAATTTTTATTTAAATGATCTAAGGAATAGTAAATCGTAAAATGTTGGAATATTGTATACACAATATTAATACATTGTAAGTATTTTATCATAAATATTTTAAAAAATTGAAAATAAAATCTAGCTATTTTCTTTATACATATTATATTACATAATAATGTAAAATCACTAGTGTGGCAATAAATGAGCAATTTTACAAATAAATTAGTTATAAATTTTGCTTATATTGCAGTTCCGCCGCCTTTCTCCTCCTTTACTCTTATTGTTTCTTCATTACTCGCAAGACACTCGTAAAAACACGGTTAATTATAATCACATACACCAGAATGCGACGATCGTGTGCCACTTTGCACAACATTTCCAATATTAATCTCATACGACGCTTTATTATATTGTGATGGGAGAACAACGCTAAAATTATGTACAATTCGCTCGATATTTCGAAATCATGCGACATTGCAAATTCACGTATCAGTTATCACGGCATTATTATTTTTGTCGCTGACAAATATGCTTGCATTTTAATGTAATTTTACACACACTCTTTTGTAAATGATTAAATATACGAGTTAAAATTAAAGATAAGAAATATTAGAATGATGATATATCTGAAAATATGTCGTTTTGTTGACTGTTTGCATGATAGATTTCATAGAAATCACATCTTAAAATAAACATCTTAACAAATCATCGATTTTTAAATATGATACTGAATTTTCGTTACGTATTTAATAACCAAAAAATTTACTGCAAAATTTTAAAATAAAGTTTGGAAATTTTATTGTGACTTTGCCGTACAATACAAATCAAGTTAATTGCTTTAAAGATCATAATTGCGAGAATTAATTTCTAACATGAGGCTTGGTAATCGCTAATTATATAATGATAGCATTTGACATCTGATACATACCAAGATTATACTTTGAAAGATAATACGATACATGAAGCGCCTAACTACTTTCTCGTTCAAGATCTGTTGTGCAAATGACAACAAGACGACCATATTTAAAGAATTGCGTATTATACATCGCAGAGATTTAACAACATTTTTTTACGACGTATAGAGCGTTATTATTTACGCGCGCGGTCGTCTTGTCATTTGCGCGATGACCGCTGATGTTGTTCCGGATATGTGTTTTTATTATATCGCTCTTATATATGTATATTATCTCTCGAAAAATTGCAATATGTTAGAAGTACTAAATTCTTTATCTTCTTTGGTTACACAATTAAAGATTATCAATTTGCGTGATTCATTAATTCCTATTTATTATTGTCGTTTTTTTTAACTAGCAATTACTAACTCGACTCGCGTGATATAGCGTGATATAGCGTGATACATTAGGTGGCACAATTTTATTTTTGAGTCAGCTTTACTTTAAAATTTTTTATCATTCATATCATTAATAAAAATTGTGAATACAAAATCGATTTCAAGTTGTGTTGAGTTGCCTTTAAATGCGAGCGTATTTTGTTAGGAATAAAAGTGATATTGTCGCGGCAAATATACGGGAACTTGAAATGTCCCATAATTTTAAATATCGAATTGTAATTCTCGCGTTGTTCCCTCATTATAATATAACGTACACGTGGTGTGAGAAGTAAGATCGAAAACTGTACAAAGTAGTGCGCGTATTCTAGCGCGTGCGATTGAAATTAACCGTATTTTCGCGAGTGTTTTGTCAGTACTATGAAGAAGTAAAAACTGAACAAGAGAAGAGAAGGCGGAACAACAAATTCTGTGAGGTGAATAAAAAATTTCTGTAATTGATTTATTATTACTTAATTAATTGTTTATTTATTTTTGCGGCAGCTTTTTTTAATCTTATATTTTATTTTTTTGTATTATATATGTATATTGTGTAATGCATATACACACACTAAAAAGTATATTAGATTTTTTAAAAATTCTCTTAAAATATATTTCTGATAAAATATTCACAATTAATTTAATATTTAATTTTTTAATTTGCTTAATATTTATCATTATATAATGTAATATTATTTAGAATTTACAATTATTTAAATTATTTTTAAATAAAAATTTAAATTTATTATAAAAGAATTTGCATCTATAGAAAATACTTTTTCTTGGAAATTATATGTAATGTTTTTATTACCTGTTTTTAAAAATCAAATGAAAAATTCCGTATAATAAATATTTTTGAAAATATTGGTTATTTTAAACTCTGTAATACACACACACACACACACACACACACACACACGCACACACACGCACACACACACGCACACACACGCACGCACGCACGCACGCACGCACGCACGCACGCACGCACGCACGCACGCACACGCACACGCACACGCACGCACGCACGCACGCACACGCACACGCACACGCACACGCACGCACGCACACGCACACACGCACACACGCACACACGCACAATTCGAATAACTATTTGCATTATATCACTATTGTATACATTACATTACATTTCCATTTTATTTCTGTGCATCATATCAGTGTCTTAAATGTTATATGTATTATATAATCGTTTATAAATAGTTATTTTTGTAGGTTCTACTAGTATTAGCAAATTTTAAATATTCACTTTGCGAATAACTCCAAACTTCAACAAGCTCGCTTTATGATACAATATTGACTCGCGTCACGCTAAAAAGAATTTGTGATGGCGAAGGAGATTTCTCGTCGTCGTGAAAATACGCGCGGTAAACAAACTCTGTTGAAATATTTTGGTTGTAATACAAGAGATGTAATACGCGAGATTTCCGGTGAAAGAAGCTTCGCATCATTTTCTGGACCATGGTATTTGTGAGTAAATTTGCATACTTCTCTTATATTCTCTTAGTCTTTTGATTGGTGAGCATATTGCAAATATGAAATGCGATTTCTTTCTTTTTTCATTCATTAACACATCGATACTTTGACCATTCGTTTAATCAAATTCTCTGAACATTATTTAAAAAATTGCGGCATATCGATATGTAAACATTATGTTATGTCGATCTTCACAAAATTATGAATGTTACGCAGCAATAAGAAATGGATAGCGTGTGCAAATACATTTTATCGCAAAACTACAAATATACATTAACGATGTGTTAAAAGGAAATGTGATAAAAAATACGAAAAGATTACTTTCCAATTTCGTGAGTTTAACAAATTCTATAAAAGTGACACGAACCTTATACCATTTGATTCTGCGATTTAAAAGTTTTTAGCACGTGTTCGATTAATTTCCGATGTATATATGCCTTTAAGTCTATGTAATACATTTAAGACGATATACTCATGTTCTGTTTGTGTTCTTTCAAAAATATTTACGATATTTTTTTTCTTCTTAATAATTTAGTAATATCGAATGATATTTAAAAAAAAGAAGCTGAAGTGGAATATATTTGAAGGTTTAATCATATGGATACTTTGAAAAAACATAGGTCTCAATGTGTTACGTACGAATAAAAAGCAACATGTTTATAAAATGTTATCGTATATATATAAATATTATATTCTTCTCTGACTAAAGAACTCGTTGGTGATATCAATAAAGAAGAAATGTTCTAGTTGCTAGAATTATTAAAAGAGATAGAAATACAATGAGATTTTGGAGAAATTTATAAAGAGAAGGAGCTTTAATATAATTAAATATAAGACTTACCGGACTGATTGTTCATAAGGTCCCTATAACTATGCACCAGATTTGTTACTGCGCTCGTCATCTTGAACAAGATCTGAAAACGAAATATAATCATTTTGTGTTTGTACTTTAAAAAGTTATCGAGTGTTCTCGAAAATACTCGAGAAACAAATATATACAACATTTACATATTCTTGACTTTCTCACACTTCACGATTTATATTATTTTCGGTTATAGTTTTATTGAAAATTTAGCAATATATATTTTTTATTAGTAAGAACTTCCATAAAGGAGTAAAAAGAAAAAAAAAAAAAGATTTCGCCAAGAAATCAATCATTGTTTTTATAGATTTTTATAACTCAATAATTTTTGTTAAAATTGTGCGAAAACATATATATTTTAATCATAACTGATATTTATATCGAAAAAAAAAAGAAGTTTTCAATGTATCTTATTTATGTGCCAATTTTTTTTTCCCACTTTATTATACGGGATTCTGAAATAAATTGCCATTGAAAATTGCAAAAAAACATTTTTTCATAATCTCAAGTCTTTGTCAAGACTATAGCCTGCAAAAGTATGCAAATTTATCCATAAATAAAAATTAATCCTTCAATTTCTGGTTTAATTATATTATATAATAATAAAAACACACATACACACACACACACAGCGTAAATATGAAAATAATTGTATCTTGTAACAGTTTACTGGTTTCTAAGATAGTAATTACTCTTTGCTTCATATATAGACACACACGCGATTTTCTGATATATGATCACATGAGCCTCGTGTTAAATTTCTACGTCAAATATCACGGTATGTTCTGCTCGTTAGTGGGTCAAAGTAACGGTCACCCAAGACAGAATCGAGCTCGATTAAAAATTTCGTCAGATCTCTTTACCACAAGACAACGATCACATTGAAAGCTGCTTGTTGACCAAATGACATAGTTGCCATTGACATAGTGAGCTCTAATCACGATGTAAGGAAGGTAGGCGTAGTTGAGTACGAATGACTATACATACCTATGTAGGCGTATTTACGCGCGTCGATCGTGTTAAACTGAATACGACGTACGTGTATGGTTACGTAGTCAATTCATATTTGATAAGTGCAGTTAGTGCATACAAATCAGATACGATGATTGTTTAAACGGTGTTAAGATGACGTTGACTTTGACTTTTCACCTTATACCGCGAATAAATTATTATCTCATACGTTGAAATATTATAGTTGGCGATGTAATCGTTATACATAATGTTTCTAACTTTTGTCGATGTCTCTTTTTTTAATGAAAGGTTCAAGAAATTTATTTATTTTGTAGATGCCATAACATTTTTAAAGTGATAAATTTGTCATAAATGAAATCTTAATTCTTTAATTTATCAAGAATTTCAATTTAAAAAGTAGTTATTAATTGTTTATTCTTAGAGAATAAATACTTGCAATAAATAATAACTTTTTTCGATACATCATTAATGATTTTTTATAAATTGCTTATATGCTTAACTGCTCTATATTTCTTAATCTTTTTTTAACTTGAAGCTTGATATATTTAGTAACTATATTTTATTATAGAGTATAAAAAGATGATATTTGATAGCTCCTTTATTTATAGAATACGGAAAAAACATTTAACATATTGCATGCAACCTATTCAGATTAAAAAAAATGTGTAGGAATTTCGAGCGGTTGTATAGACAGAATGATGTATAAACTTGTCGTAACTGCTTTTTATGGTATTTTTAACCAATTTAAAGTTTTCTTGAAAAATTAAAAAATAAGATTTCATTCTTGATAAATTTTTCATAATCACTTTTTCATCTTTTATTTAACTCTCAATTTAATTCTCTTTTATCATCTCTTTTAATATATTCAATATGTATGTATATATTACATTTAAATACTTAATAATATATTTAAATAACTATTTTCTTTTAATACAAATTGATATAATATTATTTTATTTGGTGAAAATATACGTTTTTCGAATTTTTTGTTAGCTATTCTTGTTATATTTACTGAGATATATATTTCGATTTTAAAAAGAAATCAATAAGACATAGATTGCATATATTGATATATCGATGTACATATTGATATCGATATAACAAATCTAAATAGATATTATTCTCTCAAATATATATATTCATCTCTTTAAATAATAAACCGCTCATGTAAAACATTCTTAATACTCAAAAGCTTGACGCAAATAAAAATTTAATTCGTTATGAATTGATTTGATTTGATAACTTTAACAATGACATACCGACTCTTTTTTTATCTCGCTTTTTACTTACTTTAGCCTAATGTACAATTGACGATTGTTTTTATTAGGTAGATTCAATTAAAATATGGGCTACAAATCGATATTTCATAAAAGTCTCAGTTCGTATTTCAGTTGAGAGAACGTATTATATATAATTTAACAGGAAAAAAAAACATCTCAATATTTCATACAGAATTTCTTCCTACTAACAAGATTTCATATCAACTCGTTTTTCATTTTTTTTCTCTGCTCTATGCCGTTGAATGATTAATAGGAATAATGCATGATCGGTGTCTGTGAAGCTGGCACGACAATCTACGAATTATAAAAAAATACTAAGAGTTCTGATAGCACTTTTCATAGTTCTATAGTTCCTGATAAAAATTAAAAAGAGTTCCGCATTCCTTATATTAAAAAATCGAAATCGAAAAAATGTCGTGCTAACTTCGCGAATCTAGCACGACACTCTTTCCTCTAAAGTACCAAAACGCGTTGAATATTATTATTTTTAGCAAGAGTTCCCGATAGTTCTGTTCAAGTTCAGCCTATATATGCAATTTCAGATCGATATTTCAAAAATTAATAATTTTTAAACAATTTTTAAGATTCTCGCCCAGCATGACATTCTCCCTCTAAAGTACTAAACCGCGTTGAAAATTATTATTTCTAATAACAGTTCTCGATAGTTCTGCTATAGTTCAGCCTATATAGGCAAATTTCAGACCGATATTTCAATAATTAATAATTTTTTACGAATTTTTAATGTCCTCGACCAGCACGACACTTAGTAAAAATGTGTCGTGCTGATGATTTTTCGTAGTTTTAACGATAGTTCTCGACAGTTCTATAAAAGTTCTATTCTTTGAAAACGTTTTTACGCAGAGTTCCGACCGTTTAATATTTTTTAAACAATTTTTTATTATTATCCAGCACGACACTCTCCCTCTAAAGTACTAAGACGCGTTGAATATTATTATTTTTAGCAAGAGTTCCCGATAGTTCTGCTATAGTTCAGCCTATATATGCAATTTCTGATAGATATTTCAATAATTAATAATTTTTTACGAATTTTTAATGTCCTCGACCAGCACGACACTTAGTAAAAATGTGTCGTGCTGATGATTTTCCGTAGTTTTAACGGCAGTTCTGGACAGTTCTATATAAGTTCTATCTTTTAGAAACATTTTTACGCAGAGTTCCGACCGATTACTATTTTTTAAATAATTTTTTACAATAACCCAGCACGACACTCCCTCTAAAGTACTGAGACACGTTGAATATTATTATTTTTAGCAAGAGTTCCCGATAGTTCTGCTATAGTTCAGCCTATATATGCAGTTTTAGGTCGATATTCCAAAAATTAATAATTTTTTATGAATTTTTAATGTTCTTGACCAGCACGACACTTAGTAAAAATGTGTCGTGCTGATGATTTTCCGTAGTTTTAACGGCAGTTCTGGACAGTTCTATATAAGTTCTATCTTTTAGAAACATTTTTACGCAGAGTTCCGACCGATTACTATTTTTTAAATAATTTTTTACAATAACCTAGCACGACACTCTCCCTCTAAAGTACTGAAACGCGTTGAATATTATTATTTTTAGCAAGAGTTCCCGATAGTTCTGCTATAGTTCAGCCTATATATGCAGTTTTAGGTCGATATTTCAAAAATTAATAATTTTTATGAATTTTTAATGTTCTTGACCAGCACGACACTTAGTAAAAATGTGTCGTGCTGATGATTTTCCGTAGTTTTAACGGCAGTTATCGACAGTTCTATATAAGTTCTATCTTTTAGAAACATTTTTACGCAGAGTTCCGGCCGATTACTATTTTTTAAATAATTTTTTACAATAACCCAGCACGACACTCTCCCTCTAAAGTACTAAGACACGTTGAATATTATTATTTTTATCAAGAGTTCCCGACAGTTTTGTTGAAGTTCAGCCTATATATGCAGTTTTAGGTCAATATTCCAAAAATTAATAATTTTTTATGAACTTTTAATGTTCTTAACCAGCACGACACTTAGTGAAAATGTGTCGTGCTGATGATTTTCCGTAGTTTTAACGGCAGTTCTGGACAGTTCTACATAAGTTCTCTTTTAGAAACATTTTTACGCAGAGTTCCGACAGATTACTATTTTTTAAAATAATTTTTTACAATAACCCAGCACGACACTCTCCCTCTAAAGTACTGAAACGCGTTGAAAATAATTATTTTTGACAACAGTTCTCGATAGTTCTGCTATAGTTCAGCCTATATATGCAATTTTAGGTCGATATTTCAAAAAGTAATAATTTTTAAGCAATTTTTAAGATTCTCGCCCAGCACGGCATTCTCCCTCTAAAGTACTAAACCGCGTTGAAAATTATTATTCCTAATAACAGTTCTCGATAGTTCTACTATAGTTCAACCTATATATGCAGTTTTAGGTCGATATTCCAAAAATTAATAATTTTTTATGAATTTTTAATGTTCTTGACCAGCACGACACTTAGTAAAAATGTGTCGTGCTGATGATTTTCCGTAGTTTTAACGGCAGTTCTGGATAGTTCTATATAAGTTCTACCTTTTAGAAACATTTTTACACGGAGTCCGACCGATTACTATTTTTTAAATAATTTTTTACAATAACCCAGCACGACACTCTGCCTCTAAAGTATTAAAATGCGTTGAACATGATTATTTTTAGCAAGAGTTCTCGATAATTCTGCTATAATTCAGCCTATATATGCAATTTTAGGTCGATATTCCAACAATTAATAATATAATTGTAAAAAATTATTTATGAAATAATAAACGGTCGGATCTCTACGTATAAATGTTTCTAAAGGATAGAACTTTTATAGAACTGTCGAGAACTGCCGTTAAAATTACAGAAAATCATCAGCACGACACATTTTTACTAAGTTTCGTGCTGGTCAAGAACATTAAAAATTCATAAAAAATTATTAATTTTTGGAATATCGACCTAAAACTGCATATATAGGCTGAACTATAGCAGAACTATCGGGAACTCTTGCTAAAAATAATAATATTCAACGTGTCTCAGTACTTTAGAGGGAGAGTGTCGTGCTGGGTTATTGTAAAAAATTATTTAAGAAATAGTAATCGGCCGGAACTCTGCGTAAAAATGTTTCTAAAAGATAGAACTTATATAGAACTGTCGATAACTGCCGTTAAAACTACGGAAAATCATCAGCACGACACATTTTCACTAAGTGTCGTGCTGGTTAAGAACATTAAAAATTCATAAAAAATTATTAAGTTTTGGAATATCGACCTAAAACTGCATATATAGGTTGAACTATAGCAGAACTATCGAGAACTGTTATTAGAAATAATAATTTTCAACGCGGTTTAATACTTTAGAGGGAGAATGTCGTGCTGGGCGAGAATCTTAAAAATTGTTGAAACATTATTAATTATTGAAATATCGGTCAGAAATTGCATATATAGGCTGAACTATAGCAGAACTATCGGGAACTCTTGCTAAAAATAATAATATTCAACGCGTCTCAGTACTTTAGAGGGAGAGTGTCGTGCTGGATAATAATAAAAAATTGTTTAAAAAATATTAAACGGTCGGAACTCTGCGTAAAAACGTTTCTAAAAGATAGAATTTATATAGAACTGTCCAGAACTGCCGTTAGAACTACGGAAAATCATCAGCACGACACATTTTTACTAAATGTCGTGCTGGTCGAGGACATTAAAAATTCGTAAAAAATTATTAATTATTGAAATATCGGTCAGAAATTGCATATATAGGCTGAACTATAGCAGAACTATCGGGAACTCTTGCTAAAAATAATAATATTCAACGCGTCTCAGTACTTTAGAGGGAGAGTGTCGTGCTGGATAATAATAAAAAATTGTTTAAAAAATATTAAACGGTCGGAACTCTGCGTAAAAACGTTTCTAAAAGATAGAACTTATATAGAACTGTCCAGAACTGCCGTTAAAACTACGAAAAATCATCAGCACGACACATTTTTACTAAGTGTCGTGCTGGTCGAGGACATTAAAAATTCGTTAAAAATTATTAATTATTGAAATATCGGCCTAAAACTGCATATATAGGTTGAACTATAGCAGAACTATCGGGAACTCTTGCTAAAAATAATAATATTCAACGTGTCTCAGTACTTTAGAGGGAGTGTCGTGCTGGGTTATTGTAAAAAATTATTTAAAAAATAGTAATCGGTCGGAACTCTGCGTAAAAATGTTTCTAAAAGATAGAACTTATATAGAACTGTCCAGAACTGCCGTTAAAACTACGGAAAATCATCAGCACGACACATTTTTACTAAGTGTCGTGCTGGTCGAGGACATTAAAAATTCGTAAAAAATTATTAATTATTGAAATATCGATCTGAAATTTGCCTATATAGGCTGAACTATAGCAGAACTATCGAGAACAGTTATTAGAAATAATAATTTTCAACGCGGTTTAGTACTTTAGAGGGAGAATGTCATGCTGGGCGAGAATCTTAAAAATTGTTTAAAAATTATTAATTTTTGAAATATCGATCTGAAATTGCATATATAGGCTGAACTTGAACAGAACTATCGGGAACTCTTGCTAAAAATAATAATATTCAACGCGTTTTGGTACTTTAGAGGAAAGAGTGTCGTGCTAGATTCGCGAAGTTAGCACGACATTTTTTCGATTTCGATTTTTTAATATAAGGAATGCGGAACTCTTTTTAATTTTTATCAGGAACTATAGAACTATGAAAAGTGCTATCAGAACTCTTAGTATTTTTTTATAATTCGTAGATTGTCGTGCCAGCTTCACAGACACGCATGATCGCACGTGACAAGGCATGTTCAATGTGCTAAAAGGAAAAAAAATCGTGATATAGTCACGACTTATTGAGACGGATAAATTTCTCTCCCGCTCGTTCTCTCTCTCTCTCTTTTAGGCAGCTCTTCCTCAGTTGATTACGCATCTTACGTAACATGCAATGAGTAGGTGTCGACGATAGACCTTCGAAATAAAAAAAAGTAAGAGAAAAAAGGAGATAGATACGAAAGTAATATGAAAGAGGCCAACTTGGCGCTAAAGTGTGCCGCGAGAAAGTTACTAAACATACGATTATGAACGCGTCAGAATCAATTGCACCAGACGGTAACGTAATACATAGTTAAATGGGAGGATGTAAACGATGTATTTGATTATAGATATCTTATTGACCGGATCTTGCCATGCACTTTATTGCACCTGTCTGTAATAATATTTTGACGTAACATACACAAAAAAGAAAAGATGAGAAAATACATAAGATTACGATAATAATATCTGTAAAAACCAAATCGCATTTTATTTTTTTTGGTTGATGTTTTTATACGATAATACAGAATAAAAAAAATTTAACATTAAAGTAATTTATACATTTATATAATACTCACGCGCAATATCGTACTTAAATATAGTAGATAAGTATTTAAAAATACGATTTTTCTCTTAATTAATATTGCATAAAAGAGTTCATATTACATAAAATGTTTTTATATTTGCAAAAAAAAAATTAAATGTAAAAACATTTAAAATAATAAAAAAAAATTTCTATATTGATGAGTCCACATAGAGCGTGTAATTTAAGCATTGTATTAATAAATCAATTTTTTATAGAATATTTTTGTATGCAAATGCTTAAACACGCTCGTAAAACGTCAAATTGATCAATTTTATGTCGCTGATAAATAAAGAGAATTTAGTTTTGCCCTAGTGAATTTTGAGTAACGCGTTTTATAATTGGAGATAAAATTTGTTAGTATTGAAATTTTTTAAACTTTAAAATAGACATAAGAAGTAAACCACATTTTTATACAGAAAATCTAAATATTATTTAGGTAAGATTTGATGCAATGATTTTTGATAGGTTTAATTTAGACAATCTAAATAAAAAAAATAAATAAAATAAATATTTGACAATCTGAACATGCTGTAACACTGCCTTAAAAGTTATACTTATCTTTTCGTTAACTTAATATATTATTGTATACTATTAATTATATACTATTTCTGCATCCAAAAATCTTACTAATAATTGTAGAAATATTTTTCATCATCAGATTTAATCTTTCAACGAGATATTTCCAAAATAATATTCCTTATGTATATTTACACTTTCTGTTTGATTCTGACATAAACTGTATCTATAATAAAAATTTATGAAAGCAATGTTTTGTGCAAGAGAAATGTCGAAATTTCTACAAGATTATTATGACATATAATTTAGCTTTATAATTTTCTCTTCATCTTCCGCCTTTATGATGTTAAAATATACATGTTACTTATCATTTATTAGACATGAATTAAAAATTCTATTATGTATAAATCCTGAATTATTTATCTCATTTAGCTGAAAGAGACAAATGCTAAATTTCTGTAACGCAAGCATTTTTTTTTAAGTATTCACTTGTTATTTAAATCTAAATCTTTATAAATAAGAATGAATATTAATCTTTGTAAATAAAGAATGAGATTTAACATTGCGGAAATTTAACATTTGTCTTTTTCAACTAAATGAGATTAATAATTCAGGATTTATATATACATAATAGAACTTTTAATTCATCATATGTCTGATTAATAAATAAAAAATTCTATTATGTAAATCCTGAATTATTTATCTCATTTATATGCAAATCTTGACATTATAAATTATATATATATAATTGTCAAGATTTGCATATAAATGAGATAAATAATTCAGGATTTACATAATAGAATTTTTAATCTATATAAGTATCTATATAAGTATAAAATGTAACATCTTCATCAAATTACAGTCGTTAATCACTGTAATATAAACTTGTGGATTATCGTTGCACAAATGAAAAAAATTGATTTTAAAAGATAAGTATCGCGAAAGAGATACATATTTGTATCATCGAATGAGGAAGTAGAAAAAATAAATTATATTTTGATACGTAATAGCTCGTAAAAAATTTCTAAATAGTTTAAAAAATTTTCTAATTATTTTCATAACTAGAACTCTTTGGAAAAGTCATTAATATGCTCAGAACTATGTGAGCACTGTTTTAGAATAAACAGAACTTTCAAATTACGACCAGCATATCATCTCTATAGTCGAAGATGCTCGTTTTGTTAAATAAAAAAATCGTTTAAAAAATTGTTTAATTATTTTTATCAGTAGAACTCTGTGGAAAGGCAATGAACATGCCCAGAACTATACGAGAACTGTTTTAGAATAAACAGAACTGTCGAATTACGACCAGCATATCACCTCTATACTCATAGAGACTCGTTTTTTGAGTAAAAAAATTGTTTAAAAAATTTTCTAATTATTTTCATAACTAGAACTCTTTGGAAAAGTCATTAATATGCTCAGAACTATGCGAGAACTGTTTTAGAATAAACAGAACTATCGAAATACGGCCAGCATATCACCTCTACACTCGAAGAAGCATAGCATATCACTATAGTGTGAGTGATATGCTGATAATGATTAATAATTATTATTTAGAGGTAGTCTACGATCGGAACTATGATATAGAACTATAGAACTCGTCGAAAACTATAAAATTCAATGGAGTAAATTTTTAAAAAGCTATATGATATGCTGACTTCGCGGGAAGTTAGCATATCATTTCTCAATTTCCGTTATTTATGTTAAATGACCAGAACTATTATTAAAATTTATCAAGAACTATAGAACTCGGCTGTATGCAAAGAGAACTTCACTTTTTTTTTGATATGCTGACAATTGATATGCCAACTTCATACACATGATTAATTTGCACATTGTGCGTAATACATATGGCTAATCGCATTGTAAAGCGATTACTTGTTCATGAATTATGGTACGTTATCGGTGAAATGTTATTAATTCGAATTTTTTATCAAATTTACCGTCGATCAAATTGACTTGAATGTGATGTTTGATCAAAATTTATTAACTTACTTTATAACCTAACTTACACAATGCAATATCTCGTAATATTAAATTAATTTTAATATTGTAATATTGTGTTTTTTATTATCACTATTATAAACCATAGAAATCGTGGATTAGGTTGGTAAATATTTAACATTTTAATAATTACTATCAACATTGCAATTGTCGGCTGTGCAAGTATTATAAATCATTAATGCAAAACATATTATTATTAATTAATATGTATAAATGATGTATAAATATAAATATATAAATAATATAAATGAATTTATTAAAATCTAAAAGATGAAGAGGTGAAAGTGACAAAGACAAAGACTTGAAAGTGCAATAAAAGAGCAAAGAAATATCCTTAAAATTATAGCGCGAATTCAGAAAGTCAATGTGAACTTTATGGATTTCAAACGAACGTAATTTTATGTTATACTTATGTCGAGAGGTAAACCGCTGAGGGCACTTGCGGTGTACAGATTTGAGGCATTACTGGGCATTGCTTGGGCATTACTTGGGCATTATTAGGTTTTATTGAAGTATTAATGCGTATTATGGACGTTATTAAAGTATTATTAAGTCTTTTGTTCCAAATAATAATTTTAAATTTATTAAAATTTAAATTATTAAATTTTAAAAATTTAGCAGTAATGCCCAGGAATTGGGCATTAGTAGGCATTAGTGTACATAATTTTGATCAGCGGTTTACCTCTCGACTTATGTAGTTCACGACTATGTAAAAATTTGTATTCGCTTGTGTGCTATTTATATATTATGCAGTTTATATAGCCAATTATACGATAAAGTTAAATACAACAAAGATAATATTATATGATATTATTATCTTTTTATCGCTAACGTAATGCTGCAATTTGTGGCAAATTTTGCAAAAAGCCATATCGATCGTGCTAATTATCAAAAATTCCTCAATACTTTTAAATAATTATAACAAAGAATAATGTTATCGGTCACGACAGTGTCATACGTTTACAAATTCACATTCGATTGCAACGATTATGATTTAGAATCGTGAATTGTACAAAAAAAACGTTATTTGATAAAGAGTTTGCTTATTAGAAATACGTGTCATTTTTTAATATTCGATATTAAACAATATTAAACGCGCAAAGTTTGGGAAATGGATGACATGTTTCGCAAAGATATTACGTAACAATTTTTTTTTCCATAGTTATTTATTGACTTTATTTATAGTAAAACTCTACTTGGCATAAATTAATTTTTAATTAGTTATCTCAAGTCCACGACATACCACGCAATTTTTCGCGTCGAATCATACGCGAAGTGTATTATTAGCGGTCATGTTACTATGCGTGTTAGCATGCTGGTTTTTGATAATAGGTCCGGTGCTATTTTTCTTGCGTGTTTTATTGTTGTACGACTACAATAAGAAAAATATCATATATTCACTCATATATTCTCTATTATGAAAAGAGAATTTATGAAATTTCGTTTTCAAATTTTTATGAAACTTCGTAGGTCAAATCAAATATAGCGGTGCTCCTGTCACAGCAGCATGCAGCGCAAAAAACAAGACAGCGCACCATGAATCTGTTAACAAAACTAGCACGAAAACTTGCATAGTATGTCACGGGCTTTAATTAGTTCTCATAAAAATGCATGTCATACGAATTGTTAGAAACTTATGTACGTAACTGGTCATGCAGACACACTTTCTCTTAATTCTTTCGTAAGCAAATTCTTCGAATGGATCTTTCTCATTGCTCAATTTCAGATAATATTGGTAAAAATTTTAAATAATCACATAAATACATAATCATACACAAACGACAGCTCAACTCTTAACGTATATCGATAATTTTTTTAGACATATTTAGGCGAATTTCGTTGGCTAGTTGTAAAATCTAAAAGTTTCGTTGTCTAAACGCGAAGGATTAAACCTTGTATTATAAGAACTCACATTTCGATCGAATGTAATCGAGGAACGAGACGTTTATCATTCATCTAGCGTCAGCATGCGATCAAAGCGTGTATTCTACATTTACATGGTGTGCCTTGTGTTTTTCCGGCTGCGCTCGTAATCATTTCGATTAATCTGATCTGAGTGCGTGTGAGCACTCGTGGCATTCCCATTCGAAGAGATTTGCATACACATTGAAAAAAAATTCTGTGAGATGCATCTAGTAATGCATCTAACAGATTTACCCAGAAATTTTTTTCAGTGTAGATATTTGAATAACTAACTGGGATGCGCTGTGGAGTCCGAAAACAAAAGCAAACAT
Source organism: Camponotus vicinus (assembly GCF_025532165.1). Taxonomy (NCBI): domain Eukaryota; kingdom Metazoa; phylum Arthropoda; class Insecta; order Hymenoptera; family Formicidae; genus Camponotus; species Camponotus vicinus. Next base: position 11,397,978 of record NW_028141978.1, on the reverse strand, counting down.
AGTTACATTTTCAATAATCCATGTGGAAACTGCGTGTATATATTGTTTATATATTTATTCACTAATGGAAATAATCCACGAGAAATATCATCTAATCTTTCGCAATGCGAGACAAATATCCACAAAAATTTACGACTAATCTTACAAATATCACGATTAATATTACAAATAAACAAATTGATTTTACAGAGGCAGAACGGATTGTTGCATATTTGCATACAATTTATCATGATTTAATTAGTTTTTAAACGATTAAGTGGAGGAAAATTAGAGATTCGAAAAGATACGTTGACTAATATTGATGTGTCATATTTTATATGAAAATTGATAATTATTCTTTATCAGGATTCGTTCTCAGAAAATATCATGATTTGAATCGATAAAATGTAAAATCAATTTTTACGCAGCTCTCTTCCTGAAAGAGTATCGTAAATCGCGATGCTGAAATTGGAGCAGTATGTACTGAAGGATTAAGGTTCCATTAAGGTTGATTTAAATCTTTCACATCTTGCGATATTTTTTTAGAACAAAATAAATTTAAAAAAAGTAATCGTCAATTTTCTTACACTTAACCGCAAGGATTCGAAGTATTAAATGCTCCTAAATACGAAGAAATAGCGATGCTTTTACATATATATATGTATATATTCAGAATAGAAAAGAATTTCATAAAAATTTCATAAAAAAATATTGCAAAATCCGAGAAGCATTGAATTTATATGCTCTATATAAAATACAAACTCTCCCTTTCTCTTTGATTAATGTTTTTTTGGACGTGTGTTTCACTAACTTTCGCATAGAGTTGCAATGATGCGACATACACATTATTATATTCATAAAGTTTCAACTTTGAACCGTTTCAAAATAGAATGTTATTCTTAGAGTGAAGTGCTTTTTGGTCGGTATTTATTTAGTGACTAATGTTTTCGATGTTGGTTATTAAAAGCAAATATAAAAATACTCTCAGAAGAGCGAATTTTTATTCAAGCGATTTATCATTTTATACAAAATTTAGATACAATTTTAAATCAAATACAATCGAATCTCATTTAAGTGAATATTTAACTGATATTTAATCATTGAACATTTATATTGAGAATAAAAGAATTAAGACATCAATAAGATCACATACATACGGATTGTCTTCACAATTGTTATATATTCTCAGTCAATAGCATATTTTTTATTTTTCCGGAGAGAAATATAGAATTCGTCGATTTAATTAATGTGATGAGATTGTGCGGCAACGCGGTACCTTCATTTTCAATGCGGTTAACGAATCAATGACAGTTCAAAAACATGCTGCTTAACGTAAGAGAGAAAGCGTCGAATGAATGCTCGAGTCGTCAGTAGCGAGACTCGACGATTACAACGAAAGTAAATTATTTTTATTTAAACCATAAAGTTATATATATTCTAGCTTTATATAGAGTATGTTAATTGAATCGTTACATTATACGGTGATTGCAAACGCGGAGAAGAAAATGAATGAATAATGTTAATTCGTTGATCATGTATAATTTTTTAAACATTATGTACGAATTATTTACTTTAAATTATTTTTACTTTTATTATCATAATTATTGCTACCTTTTTATCTTTCCCGAAATTTTTATGCATTTGTTTATTACAGTTTATACAGGATTATGCTCATAAATATGTGAGATAAAAAAAGGAAATAATATGGACATGTTCACAATCTTTTATATATAATCGTTTTGCTTCTTTAATTGCCTCTATAATTGTAATAACCACAATTATTCAGAAAACATAAGAAACATAGTTTCTGCGTCACTTATCCTTGAGAGAAACATTAACTCTGCGGATCTGCTTGCGTAATGTAATAATTATTAGATTTAGAATTTATTAGAATTTTTAAATTGTGCAAAAGGAATAAACAAATAAATAGAGTAAGGAATAAGATAAAATGTATTATTATAAAATTAGAGATATAAGAGATATCCATATGATTTTTATATATTTAAATATAATATAATATATTTAATATTTTTACATATTTACATGTGTGTGTGTGTATGCATTGAATATTTATTTTTAATAACGTCAATATTAATATGAATTTATTATATTTCTGATACGAATCATTCTCTATGATTTTATCCCAATCATTTTATTCTCTAAGATTTTACTCGAGTCTTATTGTATATGCAAGGTTATTACCTAACCAAATCTCAATTCTTTTCGCGATCATTTCATCGTAATTTTCATCTTCAAGGGTAACGACGTGACATACGTGGATAATGCATAAATAAATTGACTCGTCTAAGATCTCGGATGAATTATTAGATCGGTTGGAGAGGATCGGGTGGCGACTTTACTGATTAGGAAGAGGGAGAAGATGGATGGACGGTACGTGTGGAATAAATCAATGTTGTTTATCGTTAACCTGGAGAACGCCGGTGTTCGGCGAGCGTTGTCCAGCACAATGGTGGCTCGTCGCGAAAACGGGGTCACGTTCCTCGAACTCGGACGAGTTCGACGGAACTCATCGCGAGGCGATCGAAAAAGCGGTTTTCCCCGTTTCGGCATTCCTGGTCACTCGTTCGCTCGTACGGGATCTCTCTCGACGGGGCGGATCGATCGCGGATGCGTCACTTAACCTCAAAACGCGCTCGCCCAGACGCCGGTACACGCGGACACGCACGGACGATCACACGACTCTCCCCGCGTATCGCGCGACGTACGCGCGGAGATTGTCACACCCACCTGCTATTTCTCGTCGTCCTCTTCCTCACCCTCTCGCGACGTTCCTCCTCTTCCCTGTCCACTTCGATTCGACCCCTCGTTCTCGAGCACCACGCAGCCGGCAGCAGCTCGTCGGCGACTATGTAACCTCGCAGCGACAACAATGACAGCAGCGATACCGCACGGTTATCCTCGTCCCTCCTCCTGTCACCTGAGCGCGCACATAAACGCGCGGCACGCGACGCACCACCTTCCGCGCTCGAGAACGGCAAGCGCGGAGGCAACAACCTCGGTGGCTCTCCTTGTTCTTCCGTGATCGTCGTTACTTCCCTTCGGCGGTCGATCGGCTTCCTTCCTTCCTTCCCGCACGGTTTCGACTCGCGTGATGAAGTACGCTACGAGCGAGTAACGCGAGAAGCGCGTAATGCCGTCACTTCGCACCGTCGTGGCTCGGTAAACTCGAATAAGGACCGTCCCGCGTCGATCGCGAGTTTTCTCGTCACCGTTGAGCGACGGTGCCTTTTTCTTCTTCTTCCTCCTCCTCTCCCGGCGACGGACGTACGAAAGAGGGAGGCGCGGCCTCGAACAAAAGGGACGGAGGAGAAAAAAAAAAAATAGGAGAAACTGGCGCCGCTGCCAAGCTCGCACAGCACGCGGTCACGCTCGAGCGATGGACGGTCCACGCCTTTTAACACCGACGCTCCGCTGCCGCCGACGAGTTCCTCGTCTGTGCCGCGTGCCGCTGCTCGCGCCCGCTCGCCCACCGGCCGAACGTAGGTAGTCGATTTGCCTTCCCCCTCTCCCGCTTCCCCTAACCCCGGGGCCGTGTTCCTCTACTCGCGCACCACTACCGCCGTCTCCGTCTCCGTCTCCGCCGCTAGTCCAGTTCCACGAATGTCTACGCGCAAAATCCCGTCTACATCCTCTCCTCCTCGTCGTCCCCCTCCTGTCCTCGCCACCTGTCCTCGCGCACTTCCGCACCGGCTCGTCTTTTCTCGCGTCACCGCTCTTTTTATCTCCCTCTCTTCCCCTCTCCCACGAGATCACGCGACGTTCGTTCGAAAGAGGGCTTGGTCCTCTCTCGTATTTAACCGCGATGTAATTGCCGGATTGATAATCTCTAACGCACATACAGAAATGAAAGGAAGCCACGATGACGGGGGACGGGGCGGGGGGAGGAGGGGCGCGACAGGGACGAAGAAGCCGGCGAGGCGCGCCGCGAGCGAGGCGCCATCTTGCGGTGCGCGATTCAATCCTCGTAGATCTCGTTCGGTGATTAGCGCGTGCGAAACGCAGTGTATAAAATTTGCCTAATTTAGGAGATCGAACGTGTATCTTGTGTGCTGCTCTTTTCTATATCTAACTATTAATTTAGGTAACTTTACATGCAATTTTATGAGATTCCATTCATTTATTTATTATATCTCGGATTTACTTGTGTTACAATTTGTTTTCTGCTTCAACTATATTCCCTAGGAAAAGAGAGTTAGCTATAATTTAGAACGTTATGTTTTAAATATATAACTTTAAATATGATATAAATTGTAATATTTGTGATTTTTATCCAGTTGTATATAAATATGTTACATAATTTTAATAACTATAAGAAATAACTATAAGAAATTTTAAGTTTTTTCAAAGAATGAAAGAATATATGAATTGATTTTTAAAGAATATATGAAAAACTTTTTCATATATATCCTATTAATATCAAACAGATGCAGGTAATATAAACAGTTCTGACATATTCATTTTTTTACTCATTGTCAGTTTTTTTTGCTTTTTTACAATTTATTTAATTTATTTAAAGAAAAGAATAAAAGCATTAATGAAATATTAATGAAGATGTCTCGTATGATAAATGAAATATTTCGAGTACAAAAAATATTCGGAATTGGAGATGTCTGTCCATTACATTGCAATTACATAATGAAACTTATAAAACTCTTGCAAAAGATATATATAATATATACTGGACAAAATTAACGCATAATTTTTTTTCACTTTTTCTTTAAAAGCTGACATTTAAATTTTAACGAAAAATTTAAATTTTAAATTGTAAGGAAAAAGTGAAAAAAAATTATGCGTTAATTTTGTCCAGGAACATATTATGAAAAATAAATAAGTAAATACACAGATATGTCATTATTTATGGAACTAACAAAGAAATTAATTTTTTTTAATTACGCAAGAGAAAACTTGTGTGTTTCATATATATTTGTGTGTCAGAAATCTCTCCAAAATTTTTCAACAGACTAATTATCATATCTAATCTTTTCTTTATTGAATCACATTTTTTCTCTTTCTTTTATTCGTTCAATTATTATCTCAAAGTATTATGGGTGTTACATATGTTTCGTAGTTATATATTCGTTATCACATATGTATTATTTGCCGAATATCGTTATAAGTACCTAGTTGTTGAATTTTAAGTTAGCTAAAATGAAATGAATATTTCAAGATTACAAAAATCTTTTATCTTCCAAGAATCTAAGATTGAATGGATTTAAATAATTTGACATAAACAATTTGATATGTTATATAATCTACATTTCATCTTCTATTAGTATATTTTTTATAATTTATATTTGGAATATAATGTCTCTCTTATACATACAATTATAAAAATATTCAATATTTAAGATACATGCCACAAATTTCGAGTTTAATTTAAATGACTTTATATCACTATATTTGTATTTTTAATACGCTTAAGTATAAATTAAATTTCAAAATTAATCTGTTTACAAATTTTTGAAACATTTTTGATGCATAGAAACACATGAAGTACGCAAGGGTTTTTTCTTATATAATTAAATAAAATTAAATAAAACTCGCGTTTTTAATGAATCAAAATTAATTAAATATTTTATTAAAACTAAAATTATTAAAAATTTATAGAGAAAGTTGACAATAGTAAGAAAGATTAATTATAAAAATCGATTGCACTTAAATGTGGAGATTATCGAGTCGAATCATGCGATTCTCGCATTAGACTCTTTATATGTCGTCGTGGCGTTACCTTTACCAGCGACTATCATACAAGTTCGTCGCGTCAAGTTCGCAATGAAATCGAGAGAAGAAAGTGAATAAGTGGACCGGAATGAGCGCGCAATTCCGGCTACGAAAAGAGCGGTACCGCTGGTTCCTACGTAATAGTCTTCTTACGCGAGATGTTACGCAAGCTGCGATGTGTGTCGATGGTGTTTGGTTGTAGCGACGGTGGTCAGCGAAAGCGATCTTTACTGTAGTCCCTTACAAATAGCCGCGGGATAATGGTTGTGGATTATCTCCACAAAAATCGATTTTCTCAAAGATCTTTCGGCTCAACAGTTCCTAACATCTGACGAATATCTTTTTACGATTACCTGATTCAAAGTGCGCACATATAATATATGCACATATCAAACTAACTCCTGAACTGCGGAAAATAAAATAAAAAATAGCAGAAATATATCAAATATATATATCATATATTACATGCATTTAAAATATGAATAGATATATACGAGAAGATGATATGATTTTACTCGCCGATTACATCATTTTTTCATCGTTTTTTCACGCTTTCATTTTAAAATATTTCGGAGCAATTTGTAGACGATGTACGTTCTTCTTAATTGTATGTATAATTTCCTTTTGCACATGTCTTTGCTATATATCTACTCTACTATGTATACTATAACAATCCTATTTTTTAAAGCTCTTTTTCAGATAGATTAATGTTGTTGAGATTAATGGGAAACCTTTCATTTTAAGATATTTCAAAGCACTTTGCAAACTTGATGCGTTCTTCTTAATTTATTGCGCATTGATAAATTTGAGTACATATCAATATTTGCTTAGATCTTATCTATTATAAAAATTAATGAATGTGACATACGCGTTATTTCGTTGAATTTTAATTCCGACTTTGGAGAAGTTGAATCGTCGCAAACGTCATATAACGTAGATGATAGGTGTACCTTATACTGTCAATATTTTCGATGATGTCGTAAGTAATAAAATTTTTAACGATTCCAAGAAACAGCAGTGCAAACAGCAAGAGCACAATATATGAATACATATATTTTTTTCTCAATATTAGTTTCTCTAAAATTTTAAACAAAATCTTTAAAATTAATATCGTTTATAGTATGTAAAAGAAAATAATATATAAACTACCGCTCGTTTTTTCCGTACAATTTTATCATAAGAACGCTATATCTCATAATTTATCTTACATTTTTCACTTTTTACTATACTTGATTAATAAACATATTGACATATTGAATAAATTTATTGACATTTGACGTAATTAATAATGAAATGCCTGGATGATGTAAAAGACAACCTTCGAATTTTTCGGAAGTTATTACGCGCATTTCTATTAATATGCAAATAATCAAGTGTAAATTCAATTTTTCGCTTGCATAAAATTTCATTATATTCGTATAGTAGTGCGATTGTGCGATCAATAATGAGATGCTTAGATAATGAATGATCTTGACACTAGACACGAATGCATTTCTTCAAATCACTCTAATACATTAAACGATAATCTTCCTAAAGTTTATTGGGGTTTTTGCATTCTTTCGAGAATTTGTTAAAGTTTTTTAGTCTATCATTAGAACTTTTTAGTAGTCATGATATTGTATATATATAAGTATATATGTATGTATGTGTATACATATATATATATATATATATATATATATATATATATATATATACATGCATTGCGCGAAGACTAAAGTAGAGAAGGATTGAAAATTATTAATTTAATTAATTAATAATATGCAATATTTATTTATATTAGATTTTTATTCACATTAGATTTATACTAGATTTATTTATATTAGATATTTAATTTTTTATATTGAACACGAAATGTACAATTCCTCGAAAGCATCGTATTTTAGCAAATACTATTTCTTGTAAATTTTTAAGTGAATAAGATATATTTTGGCATAACTTTTATATTTTTTTAACACTTGAACTTTCACAATATTTAACATTACATAAATACATTGTGGCGATTATTTACGGATAATGATAATTACAATTTTCAATTGAGGTCACAAAGTTTAATCATTGTTTTGAAATACGTATGGTTTTGTCTGAGCTTTAAATTATATAATTATGAAACAATAATATTGTGAGAAGTAGTTGGGAAGTAACGCGTTACTTGTAACGTCGTTACCGTTACCGTTACTTTTTTTCGGTAACGATCGTTACTTTTTTCTGTCTGTAATGGTAACGATAACGTCGTTACATTTTTACAGTAACGGTAACGAATTTAACCGTTACTTTTATCGTTACTTTAATTCTGTAATCCTGGATAGTATCCCCTTAGTAATTGAAAAATCTGTTCCTATTACAAAACAGTTTACAAATATTTTGGAAAATTATATACATGCATGATGTTTTTCTCTGTATTTATAAATTTAAAATTTCTAAATTACAATAAATGAAAAATTGAATATGAAGAACATCAATGATGGAATAATTTATAATTGTCGAATATATAAAAGTAATAATTATATTTTAAAATCAATTATAATAAATACTATAAAATAATAATTATATTTTAAAATAAATTAATTTAATTTTTGTATTATAAAAAGGAACGAAAAAGTAACGAATCGTTACTTTCTTAGTAACGGTAACGGTAACGAGTTACTTTTCAAAATTAGTAACGAGTAACGGTAACGAGTTACTTTTCACGAAAAGTAACGGTAACGGTAACGCGTTACTTTTTTGAAGTAACGTTCCCAACTCTGAACAATATTAGATCATCGATTATCTCGACTCTATTTTTGAATCTATTTTTAAATCTATTTTTGAATGGTTCAATCTTCAATTCAAAAACTAGTGAATGCGCAAGATCACATCAGCATGATGCCATGCATTCATTTTACATCTCTCAATTGGACATTACTTGACTTTGTTTACACTAGCTCTTCACGTAACAGCATTATCCGTCATAATCCATAATATGTTAATTTTCCTTGAAAAATACAACTTCGGTATTTTGCTCTTTTCGTGTTTTTACATAGGTTTTTGCTACTAATATGCGAATAATTAAGTATAAATTGATAGAAACACATATAGAAGTGTAAAAAGGTATGAAATTATCTAAAAATTAATTGCATATCTATGATTTACTCTTTCACAAGATTTTTATTATGATTTTTCTTTTTATGAGATTATTGTAATATTCGCGTAAATTTTTTTCTTTCGTATTATGAATTATAAAATGCAAAAAGCTAATGTTTAGCAACATATTCGTTTATAATTTATTATTTTTTAAGTATTATCATGATGAGAATAACAATTCTGGCAACTTGAGGATAAAAAGAAAAGAACAAATTATATAAATTAAATCTTACATGAGACTAAAATCCATAATTAATTTCTGAGCAAGCTAATATTTGATATCATGTGATAACATAATGAGAATATTCATATCTGCTTGATTCATGTATAAAACTGACAAGTAATACTATTATTTTCTTGTGTAATTTTTGGCAAGTTTTATTTTGAACAAATCATGAACATACATAAATATCACATTTATGTGCATTTATCATATTGAAATAATATTAATTTTTACAAAAATACAAAATATTATGTAGAAATAAATTGTATAAAATAATATTGAGTTTATCTGAAGTTTTTTAATATACTAATATATTTATTAATAATAATATAAAATGTACGATAACTTAATGTACAATATACTTTTATAATATTAATAATATCAATATATTAAAACGAGAAATATGTCAGTCTTTAAGATTTCGGAATATTAATATTCACATCGAATTAAAAGAACGCGCGAATTTTACAAACATAGTTATTTTGAAAGAGATATTAAGTTTAAGAATACTTTTATAATATTAATAATATCAATTTTGAAAGAGATATTAAGCTTAAGAATACTTTTATAATATTAATAATATCAATATATTAAAACGAGAAATATGTCAGTCTTTAAGATTTCGGAATATTAATATTCACATCGAATTAAAAGAACGCGCGAATTTTACAAACATAGTTATTTTGAAAGAGATATTAAGTTTAAGAAAGAATATTTTTTCTTCTTATATTAAGAAGTTATAAGTTTTATCTTATAGCGTTATTATTAACATTGATATAGCATATCGTTTATTAAAAAAAAAATGCTTGAAAAATATACATACATGCGGATTACAAGAAATTAATTTTTATTCATATGTTTTTCATTTGAAATGAATATAAAGTTCTAAACCATTTTGCGCTTTATATAATTTCTAACAATAAGAATTAAATTATATAAAGCACAAAATGATTTAGCACTTTTTTTCTTATCAATTATGAAATAAGGTTAAAACGTAATATTACAAATTAAAAAATGCAAAATAAAATTTTGTTAGAAATCATTATTCATTGTATGTGCATATACTTAAAATGTTTATTACATCAGTAAATAACATTAGCATAATTAATTCATTTTTAATTGATAATTTTTTATTTTTGTCATAGAGTAACTGTAAATAAATAAAAAAATCATTGATATTTCTCTCTCTCTTTCTTAAGTATATTTTATTTGAAAATAAGTAATTATTTTTCTCTTTTAGATGTGTTATTGCATTAATTATTGTCAATACTTGAATAAAACAATTTATGAAAAGTAGATACGTGAAGTCAAATTGAAGAAAAATAAAAAAATTATTTACAGAATTATTGTAATATCAGTTTTAAAATATACAAAAGTGAGTAGCTCAAACATTTTTCACCTTTGAATCATTTCTATAAAAAACTTTAAAAAAAATGAAGATTTCAATTGAATTGAAGGTTTATGTATTCGAAAATGCGATAAGATTTTGTAACCGTTGAACACATTTGGTGATATATTATACGGATTGAGTATATATTTCTCTCTCTCTCTCTCTCTCTCTCTCTCTCTCTCTCTCTCTCTCTCTCTCTCTCTTCTCTTTCTCAAACATATTAAGATCTTAATATTATCTATAATATATAATTTTCATGCGATGTACATTAATTGATTGGTTTTATCAATCACGCTCAAACTCTCTTAAAAATATATCTTCATGTCCTCGGAAAAAAATTTACATAATAAATTCACTTTTAAGAAGACTTATTTTCTGCAGCTTTTTTATTATTTTTTCTTTAATAACAAATAAATACATATAAAATAATATATATAAAATAATAATTTTAATAAAGAAAATATACATTTATATATTTTAGAGGAGAGGGGGGGGAGAGAGAGAGAGAGAGAGAGAGAGAGAGAGAGAGAGAGAATATGTCGTGAACTTACAATTAGGTAATTCTGAAAATTATATATTAAACAGTCTTCTCATATTTTTCTTATTATTTTTCTTATGCAAGAATATAAAAATATGAAAACGAAAGCAAATATTATTAAAAACATATTTCAAATGATAAGATACAGTTTTATTGCTTACTTTCATATGCGAGGATATTTTTCTCGGAATTTTACGAGCGAATATGTTACAGACAGTTAAAATGTATGTTATTTTCTCAAAATTTTCTACTGTTGTTTATTTTCACTATTTCCAATGAATATATATAAATCCAATGAATAGATATAAATCATAATAGATGTAATTATATTCAATTATTTTCTAATTAAAATGCATTTTTATTTTGTCGAAGATGACAACTGTACCAATACATTCCATTAAACAGAAGAAATTAAAATGATAGATGTTTATTTTTTTTTATATTGATAGGCATTACTCTAAAAATATGCAAACTTTTTATTAGTTATTTTTTACTATTTACTAGTTATTCTTTTTATTATTTTAATGTCACAGAAATAAATTATAATTTTATCTAGAAACAAGAAGCTAAAATATTTATTGAAATTAATTTATTCAAGTTATAAATGTGAGCATATATTTCCTGTTATTTTAATAGAACTTATATGGAAAAAATAAACTTTTTTCTGAGAATTTTAATAATAATAAATAAATTATTATAATACACATTCAATATAATAATACTATTAGAATAGAATTTTTTTGTTATGAGATACATATATAGAATTTAATAAATTGATTTAATAAATAATGATATAGATTTAATTATTAAACTTATAAGTATCTATTTTATACACTCAATGCCAGTCAATAGATGAAAATAAATTCAAATAAAAAAAATCGTTAAAAAGGTTGATAAGAGATTTAATTCCGCTAAATTAAAAATTTTTTTGAAATTATATTCCAATGTAATGTTATTCATATAATATTACACAATCATAGTAGAATGATTTAACTTGTTGATGTACTTTCACTGTAATCGCATAATGAAACCTCCGCGCTTTTTTCGAGCTACGCGCACAGCTTCGATTTATTGTACGTCGCTATTAAAACAGAGGAAAAAGTCGGTTTACAGATGAGATGCATTTCACATATACATACGTATTATGGATGTATATGAGTTATTTATGCGTGCGGAATGCGACCGGTTATATGCAAGCTCAGTACTACTCGATGGCTATTTTACATCGCGTCTCGAGAGACTTTCACCGTTCGTGTACTTTCACCATTGAAAATTAGCACCGGCTCTTTCGTCCATTCTCAGAAGAGACGCGCGCGATTAGATCGTCTCTGTTTCGGGCTAAATAGATTTTGGTGCAGGTAAATTTCTGCTTTACGTCTTACAACAGCATTTTAGGATCTAATATTTTTTTACCATTTTAATTTGATATCTTTTATCACTTTACTATCTTAAATTGCACTTCTACATGTAAAATCCTTTTTGAGTCTTTTTTGCACAAATAATAGGTCAAATCGAATTGGCAATAGGCATATTCTTTTATTTAATTCTAATAAATTATTATAATTCTAATAAATTAGACAAATATTTGAGTTATTTATCAAAAATAATAATTATTGGGTTAAATTATATTCTTATTTAATTTATTAATTGACTCTTTATTAAAGATTTTCTCTACACATATCAAGGGTAATTATTATTGAATTAGATTTATATTTAATTCAAATACTTAACTTTGTATTATAAAATTTACTTACATAATCTATTTAAAATACTAGCTATGTTTTTCTAAAACTTCACATAATAAATACAGTAAAAATTAAGTATTATATGACATAGGTTGAGGTATTAGAGTTTAAGATTTATTCAAACATATTAAAAATAATTGCTGTTCTACATAATAAAACATGTCTCTCAGAGATTGTTAGTTAAAAATATTTATTATTTTATATTTGTGAAACAGTTTTCGGATAAATATTAAAATTAAAATACCGATTTGTTATCGACTATATTTCTTTTAATTTTTAGCTCTGTAATATCTTTCAATTGTATCGACTTGATCTACAGAAGGAAAGTTCTGCAGAAATATCAACAGTAGAATATGTGATTTCCGAGTAAAATGTTAGCTGAATAATTCTTATATTAAATGTAACACTTTTTTTTACAGATTATATTAAAATTTAATTTAATCCGACTATATAAGGAGAAATTCTGAAATTCTGTCATACTAGTTATTTACGTTAGGTGTATATACATATGTATATGTATATATGTATATATACAGGGTGAGTTTTATTTCGTGTGTCAATCTTTTTATCATGCGGGAGATTATCGACTGCATAATAAATTGATCGGTACATAAATGTCAATTATTTGGACCGACCGTATCAAAGGCTCGAATATAATGTGTAAAATTAAAGCAAATTAAAAGCTGAACTTATGTAATATAGATTTATTATTATTATTATTATTAAAGCTACGTATTTATTATTATTATTATTGTACACATTATATTCGAACCTTCGATACGGTCGATTAAAAAAATTGACATTTATGTACCGATCAATTTATTATGCAGTCGATAATCTCCCGCATGATAAAAAGATTGACACACGAAATAAAACTCACCCTGTATATATATACACACACACACACACACACACATATATATATATATACATACATACATATATGTATATTTACAAAATATTTACAATATACAAATATATTTATTCATTTTTAAAGCGACTAAACTGTACGATTTGTTATTCAAAAATGTTTTCTTTATGTGCATAAATCCTATTATAGAAATATAATAGAATTTGTGCACATAAAAAAAACATTTTTGAATAATAAATCGTACAGTTCATTCGCTTTAAAAATTAGTAAATATATTATAAATATATAAATATTTTCTTATTTATAATTAAGGAAACTTCTGTCTTTTGCAAATTGGGGTTTTATATTACATAACATTTAGTTTTCAACCTTGAAAACGATTTATATAAAAAAAATAATATACATAATTATGTTATAATTTTGCTCATATTGGCATTTACAAAAAAATAAATTTATTCATTTAATACGAAACATTAGTAAATGATAAATAACATTGGTAAAATATTAGTATATTTTATTACATTACTTTTGAAAGATGTGAGCAAATCGTTTAGTCTTTATTTTAAGAAAGAAATTTAGCAAAAATGCCGTTCTAATTTTTTTTTAATATATTGGAGAAATATACAGCATATGATGAGATATTTTTATTTTATATATACATATTTACTTAGTAATATATAAGTAAGATTTCCTGGAAGACATATAAAATATATTTCGTAATTAATGGAGAGGTGTAAATAAATAATTTGATTTTTAGTTAGAAATAATTAATTAGTGGAAGCTCTTCGTCAAAGAATGTTTCATTTATTATTATTATTTTTTATTAACTTGTAATTAAAATTCATCACAGATCTGGTGCAGACTGAAAATTCTTTTAAAATGTCAAAAAATAAATATGATTGTATAACCGACGAGAAATCTAGAAATCTCGCTCTTCGGGGGAAAGAATAATTCATAAAAAATAATTTATAAAAGAATCGGGATATTTTGATTCACTATCCAACTAAGGAAAACAATATTTTGTTAATCTTGGCAATCTCATTAGCGATTTAGTCTGTTTCCAGTCTGTTTCCGCTTCTTGCGATATCTAACGAATACAAACAAACACAGGCATTCATATCAACACTCATATCAACACAAGAAAGTACGAAAGAATTCTCTATACATTTATAAAAGACATCATCTCAAAATCCAAAAAGAATGATAGTTCAGACTTTCAGAAATTTCAGAAAGTTCGTACTCTTTCTCTTTCTCTTTTTCATTTCTTCGAATATCTTTTAAGTTTAGTCTCTGAATCTCGATTTTTTTTATATTTGATCACGCTATCAGAGGATAACAGTTCGATGCAACATGAGCGTTTTATATACGATGATTTACAGCTAAATATACATTTGAAAATTGAAGTCTCTTTGAATATTGGCTTGTCATCATTCATCAAAGCCTCGATTGTCGATGAATACGCGGTTTCTAAGGCCACTGTCCGAGATGTAACCGGTAGCCATTTTATATTGGTTCGCATATATCACACTGTTTTCATTTTCCTTGATGTCATCCTGAGAATTTTGCGTATCCTGCTTTTTATCGTCTTTGAAGATTTTTCGTTTGCCCGATGTGTTTTCTAAATTTTTCTTCTTGTATGCTTCCTTATAGAAGCCACGGAAAAGGAAGTAAAACATTATAGCATGCATGCCGATCCACCAAACAAAAGCCTTCGGATAATTGCACTCGATGAAGAGCAGCTGGAATGCATGAATTATTACGAGAATGAACTGGATCATCTGCAGTGTCGTCAGATATTTCTTCCACCAGAGATACGGTTGTATTTGTGGGCCGAGCGCCGCCAGAAGATAATACGAGTACATTACTATATGTACAAAAGCATTTAAGAAACCGAAGAAGCTACTGTGACCGCCTAAAAAAATATAGATATTGGATTAAATCTATTTTACAGACGAAGATTAAATTTTTTTTCCTAATGTCAAAGCCAATCAGAGCATTTAAAAAATAGACTAATTAAAAAAATAGACTTTTCTTATATCAATAATAGTAAAATATACATAGACTTTCAAGATGATTAATTAAATGTAAATAAAATAATAAAAGATTGTATATCGAGCGCTTACCGGGAGTGAATTTAACTCCGAACCAAACGGACATAGGCATGCAGCCATGATGAATAACATGGAGGGTGCTAATATGATCATTTTTCTTCCTTAATACGAAGAAAATCGTGTCCGTAAATTCGACAAACTTGGAGATGTAGTACCACCAGCAAACTCGCGCCATTCGCATTGCGATTGGATTGTACGAGTAATCGACCGGTTGACATCTGAAGGAGTAGTGCTCACCCCAACCGGAAACCCAGCCCTGAAAGAGACGAAATAAAAGATACAAAATATCTCAATGAGTTTTCTTCATGTTTGAGAATATGTATACAAACACTTACTTCTTTGAATAACCATGACGAAAATATTACTTGAAAGAGATTGTACCATATCATCACTCTTCTGAGATCGAAGGGTTTTCGATTCTCCATCAGTTTCGGTCCCAGAACTTTAACGAAATAGGCATAAAATAAGCAAATTGCTAGTGTGGGGAATGGACTGCTCATCATAACCCAATCATTGACCCTCGGGTCGCTCTTGTTGTCCATTAAGTCTCGATAACCATCGTATATTATTTGTATTAACTGCGCCATCTAAAAGTAAAGTAATACTTCGTTATTGTTATGTTATTTGAATAATATTTTATTATTTTTATCATTTGATTTTTAGATTATATAAATATGTAACAATTCAATCTAGTTATACAGGGTGTGTCATTTTAAGTGATGCAGCTGAATATCTCTTAAAGTAAAAGAGATTGGGAAAAATGTTTCAGACAATAGTTGTATGGTTTCGAGGGGGACATAAGACGGTGCCATTAGTTTGACTTTGAAGAGTCAGCTGAAGGTCACTTCCAACTTTGTAAATGGGACACCCTATATACTTTTGCATATTTTTGTAGCTCATCTCGAGAGCTTTCCAAAACACTATAATTAAGTTAGTTTTCGTTAAGTACTTTCCGAGTTATGAGGCTTAAAATCATTTCTTAATTTTACATAAACCGTAAAATATTTTGTAAAATATTCATTTTTCGATTATCTTACCTTAATACTTTTATGTACAAAATAATGAGAGGAATCAATTGGTGTAAAGAAAACACATAGTTATTTTTAAGAAAAAATATGTAATTTGCAATTAACAATTCCATATTTTTTCTTAAAAACAGCTACGTTTTTTCTTTGCACCAATTGATTCCTCTCATTATTTTGTACATAAAAGTATTAAAGTAAGATAATCGAAAAATGAATATTTTACAAGATATTTTACAGTTTATGTAAAATTAAGAAATTATTTCAAGCCTTATAACTCGGAAAGTATTTAATGACTTAATTATGGTGTTTTGAAAAGCTCTCGAGATGAGCTACAAGAATATGCAAAAGCATATAGGGTGTCCCATTTAAAAAGTTGGAAGTGACCTTCAGCTGACTCTTCAAGGTCAAACTAATGGCACCGTCTTATGTCACCCTCGAAACCATACAACTATTGTCTGAAACATTTTTCCCAATCTCTTTTACTTTAAGAGATATTCAGCTGCATCACTTAAAATGACACACCCTGTATAATTGATACTGTTTTGCGCGAAAGTAGACAAAGAAATTAGAAAGTAAAAGAAAAAAGTATTAATATAATTTTAATAATCTAATACTATTGATATTATTATATAAGATTCTTAATAAGACTGTCCAGTATATTATCGATATATTAACATAAAATTACACAAAGTTAAACGCTCCCCAAAATTAACAAATTAAAATGAATAATAAGAGGCAATAAGGAGCCAACGCAGTTGTAGGGCGTGAAAACAAATTTTTTCTCCAAACAGTCAATTAAAACGATCTTTCTTCTTTATTTCATACGTTTCGGCCTCATTTCGAGCCATCTTCAGTGATTCTAATACAATCAAAAAATGCCAATTAAGACAGTAAAAAGGATGCGGTGTCAGTAAAAAATACAAAAGAGAGAAAAAAAAAAAGCATAATCACATACATACATAGTCTATAGGAGTGAACGCTATCTCATCCAAGTCGATCCACCCGAAAAAGACCGATGCAAGCAGCACTCTCAACGGTAAAAAGCGCGAGGAGTGATGCACTGACAAAGTAAACATAACGGAGTCATATATTTGCAATAAAAATTGATTGACAACAGTCAAGGGCTACTCACTCGGACAACGAGAAGACCGGCAGAGACGAAACGAACACCCAGCACGCAAACAATCAACTAAGTCGGAAATTCAAACAACAACGGAAAGCGATATCAAACTGTGGTTGAACAAAAACAATCCGTGTACATGGAGGGCAAACATCAGCCCATTAAATCTTAGATATGTTTTCAATAATCGACAGACACGATGTGTTCAACTTTAAAGTATCGCTTTGGAGGTTCAACGCATTCGTATGAAATAAAGAAGAAAGATCGTTTTAATTGACTGTTTGGAGAAAAAATTTGTTTTCACGCCCTACAACTGCGTTGGCTCCTTATTGCCTCTTATTATTCATTTTAATTTATCGATATATTGTTCATGACATATGACCATATTTACTGCTTGAGCAACATAGCTTAAGTGTATGTTTCAAACACGTGCATAACATAATTATTGCAAAACTAGGAACTAGGAATAAAAATAACTGACATCATGATTTTTTATATTATAGTAATTGAACGTCAGCGAATTTAATGGATTCAATGTTTACTATACCGCGATATTATGAACGCAGATGAAAAAAAGTCTAAAAAAATAAATTATTTTAATCGCTTATAGAAGGATAAAATGACTAGCACATCTAATATAAGCATTTTAATTTATAACAAGAATTATTTAAATTACATGACATGATACAATATATTCAACGTTTTGAAATGAGTCTTGCTTTTTTGATTCAAGATTCAAAATACATAATATAATATAATATAATATAATACAAGCACACTAAAAAATTTTTATTTAGATAGACGCTTAATTTAAAATAGAATTTTTTTTCTAATATCGATTATGTTATTATTATATTATTAATCATAATATCAATAGATCTAACACTTTGATTTCATATACATTATAAGTAAAATCTGTATATTAGCCACCAAAAAATAGCAATTTAAAATGTATTATTTAAAACACATCGTCATGTCGTGTACGTATATGACTTTTACGCACGACTTTTATTTTTAAATTTTTTTTTATCTCGATAAATTGCAAATGAAAGCAAACAGTTTCTGCACCTCGACGAACTCTCGACCTCGGCCTCGTTAAATCGCGAGACACGCGACTTGATCTCGATTTACGGTGCAGATGACGATTGAGGATTTACAAATCGCGCCTCTCCGATGATGAAAGATTAGGGTTCTATTCTTTTATCTGTTAAAACTTGTCATAAATTCATCGACGATATTTTTATCATATTGTTTCACAATGTGTGAAAAAGCGCGCCTTTGTGTTATAATTTTTATTCTCGTGGGAAGTCTAAATCTTATTTTTGTAGTTTTAAAAATATAGTAATGTCAAGGGCAATATTGTATTTTATGTAATTCTTTTCGTAAATCGTCACAGTAATAACAAATAAAAATTTTACGAGACGTGACTCTTTTAATTTCCGGATACAAAATTTTTACAAATCGAATGGAAGACGTGATTCTCTTTTACTTCTGTAATTAAAATGATTGAAAGTTTATCACGTTTGTTTGGAAAAAATTTTAAACTAATCACGTCGAAAAGAATACACATTTAGTTTTTTAAAAATATGAGATGTGTGTTGAAATTATTAAATATTATTATGCAATTATAGAAACAAATGTTATAAAGTATATTCACACATCGAATTTATTAATATTTCGATGATTAGTTGTAATACGTAGTGTTGCAGTAATTATTATAATTTTATCTAATTAACATTATAGAATATTCTGCGAAAATCGATTTGCGATTGTAAGTGATTTTCTCATTATGTTCTCGACATTTTTGACGCGTTAAAAATACACATGTCAGTATTTGATTTTTATTTTTTACGAAAAAGCTAATGCCACCTAACGCTACTACATATGTAAAAGCTTATACATGGTACTTTTAGCGTGCAACATTATGACAAGCATTTGATTTATGATTTAATAGGTTTCTTCAAAATGCATCAATAGATGTTTTACTAATTATAGTTTCTTTAAACAAGTTGTAATAGATCTCTCTTTGACGAGAATGTCAGAACGTCAATAAGTTTTAAGCAATTAACTATTGAAAATAATATAAAGAAAAATTATTTTCTGTAATTAATTTTTTATATGAATTAAATCAAATTTATATATATATGTGTGTGTGATTTTATTTTTCACACAGAATCAAATGACAAAGTTTTGAGGTGTAAAAATTGTTACACACACTGGTCGTTCATTGGTGGATTAGAAGTTGATTTTTTCATGATTTACTAATTTGAACGATATCTACATTCGCGAATGCACTTGTTGCGGAATTTATCGGTCTATAATGCCTGTTTCTACCAACGTCGTTTAACTTTAATCTTAGTTTAACGCACTCTTTGTCTCCTTCTAACTGTTCCTTTAGAAAGAGACAAAGAATGAATTAAACTAAGATTAAAGTTAAACGACGTTGGTAGAAACAGGCATAATTCCTCTTGCGATGTGTTTCGAAATTTGACATACCCAGAGTTGGGAACGTTACTTCAAAAAAGTAACGCGTTACCGTTATCGTTACTTTTCGTGAAAAGTAACTCGTTACCGTTACTCGTTACTAATTTTGAAAAGTAACTCGTTACCGTTACTAAGAAAGTAACGATTCGTTACTTTTTCGTTACTTTTTATAATACAAAAATTAAATTAATTTATTTTAAAATATAATTATTATTTTATAGTATTTATTATAGTTGATTTTAAAATATAATTATTACTTTTATATATTTGATAATTATAAATTATTCCATCATTGATGTTCTTCATATTCAATTTTTCATTGTAATTTAGAAATTTTAGATTTATGAATACAGAGAAAAACATCATGCATGTATATAATTTTCCAAAATATTTGCAAACTGTTTTGTAATAGGAATAGATTTTTCAATTACTAAGGGGATACTATTCAGGATTACAAAATTAAAATAACGATAAAAAAGTAACGGTTAAATTCGTTATCGTTACTGTAAAAATGTAACGACGTTACCGTTACCGTTACAGACAGAAAAAAGTAACGATTGTTACCGAAAAAAAGTAACGGTAACGGTAACGACGTTACAAGTAACGCGTTACTTCCCAACTCTGGACATACTATTCATTCTCAATTGCTTCGATTCGACATTGTCCTTCTCTCCCGGATTCAGAAACTCTGGATTTTTAGGAGTTAAAAATTCGAGCATTCTTCTCGTGCCTTCCCCCGTGATTTCGTGATTCGACTGTCACGAAAACGAAACTCATTACTCACGAAAAACGACAAACGTGTGCGGCGACCGGCGTCGCGACTTAGTCATGGGATTTTGCAATCCGCGCATTCGCTGCGGAAAGGAAAAGTTAAGCTGCTTCACCAAAGACTGTATGCGGCTAAATAACTCGTTCTTCGCCGCGTAAAAATGCGGTCCCTCGCATGCGTCCTGGATTCATAGTCACAGAGATACTCGTCTCGTAATCCTGTTTGCTCCTCCGTTCGCATCATGACCGCTTGCACCTGCAGCGACTGTTGCGGTTAATGCCAAACGAATGTTTTAAAAGATGCGCAATACCTAATCATAGGCGTCGACGTTTAATTTATTAATTATTGGGCGATGAAAAGAAGCTTATTTATGGCTAGGGTCTTCGGCGTAGGTATTCGAGTAGATATATGTGTCTGTGGTCGAAAATGATTCTTTCTTAATAAAATGTTACCTATGTACATCTACATGTATATGTTACCTATATTCTTTCTCTCTCTTTTTTCTTTTTATACTTAATAAAATTGTATTACCGAAATCTACAAAGTTCGTGATATGTGCTAAGCAATTAAACATTATAAAAATTTGTATAATCATGTGTCTCGATGTAGAATGACAGTTTTGCAACTTGTGCAATATCTCCTTTTTTTTTGATATTTTCTTCTGTAATACTAACGAATTTTCTTGATTATAGGTTGCCCTTATGTTATGTAAGTGATCACTAAAAGTAGTAAAGAAATGGTAGTGTTGCTATCGTTAACTCATTCGCAAATACTTTGATTCGCAAAACACCTTGGAAAGATTTCTCGTGATCGACGGTCTAAATGTTACGGCTAATTTTCTGGGCACCGTTATTCCGAAACCGTTTGTCGAATAATCTCTATCTCTTGACGGCGGGACACGTAATAGAATTTGCAAATACATTCGCTTCGAGGCACGATCGTAAATCAAGTTGAAAAATGCGATAATCACGTCGTGGAATTTCCGCGACATCGTCTTTAATATAGCCGTATCTTTTTTACATGTACACATGTCTCTGAGAGTATCTTCTTTCCCATTCATATCCAAAGAGTTTACCTTCGCTCGATCGCAAACGCGCGGACTCTGATCTCATAAAATTCAAATTACTCTTTTGTGCGTTTTCTCGATGATTATTGTCACGCGTACTTCAACGAATATGCAAAAATATGAGAAAAATATGAGAAAATGGACTTGCAATGTAAACAGTAATGTTCCACGCTTGCCTTGTGATGCAATTTGAATCATCGCGCTTTTTAAGTGCCACTTGTTTGGCGAGTCAAGTGCATCTTGCCACATTTATTTTATAACGAAAGTGTACCGCGTTTTTGTTCCATTAAAATATGCGTCTTCAATAATGATACATTGCCTATCTGTGAAGCACGTTTCTCATGTTAACCCCCTTTTCGTTACGTGTTTTTATCAAGGGATCAAAAGAATTCGCTCGCGACCTTTCGGATAAATGAAGAAAAATATTTTCTTAAGTGCGGTATGTATCGAAGAAAAAGAACGATTGGAAAGTGAAGGACAACCAATAGTTCGCTGTACAATCTTTTCCAGATTATTACAACTACTATAGTGATATTAAATCAATATTTTAATATTTTAATAATAGGCGCAATATAACAATAGAATATAGCTAAAATAGGAATTTACACACATACATTTACACAAACTCTTATGTATTTGTCTTGAAGAATTTTTTTATAATATGGGAATTTATTTTATAAATATTAAATATATTAAAAATATTTGAAGTTTTCAAGAAATAACAAACTCCTTTTCTTATTTCTTTTTTAAATAAAGGAGTATATTTATTCAATTTGAGAAATAATTGATTAGATTCAAATATTTTACATGATAATCCATATATGTATCTACAATATATATGTATGATAATTGTTGAATCATGTTATTTGAAAATAATTAAGTACACGTTTTCTATTACATACGATTTCAAATAGGTGAAATAATTATTCTTGAACAATTTTATATTAATTTAGTAATACATTTGTTGATTTCAAAATCAGTACAAGTCATGAAACGAGACATATTATAAGTTGGACATAAAAATACATTTTACATATTATTTATAGATTTATATAATTCTGTTGTTATTATGAATTGTATTTTAGAAGGAAGATGATATAATTATAATCTCTATAACATTAATAATAATTCTATATGTTCATTATGTTCATATAAATTATGTACATTCACAATTTCTGTCAAGGAATCTTATTTAAATGCAAATCATATTTATTTCAATATCTACAGATATACAATTATGATTATGAGAATTTATTAAATAATTTGTATTCAGATCAATATTAAATGATTAATAGCATGATAAATAGAATTATAAATAGAATGATATTATTAAATCAAATAAAAATGTTAGGACCTTTTAATAAAATAAGATGTGAATAGATTCGTAAAAGCAGGTTTATTAGGAACGGTTAACAAAACGTGATGTGTCTTATATGCAAGCTATTTGAGAAGCTTACGCGAACTAACTAACGATAACGAAAGTCGTGATAGTAGCGCCACCATGTCAGGAAGCGCGGATTGCAAAATGAACTAAATGACTAAATATAAAGATTAATACCAACAAAAAATAAAAACAAATGTTTGAGAAAATTTGATGTATCAAGGCTTCATGAAGAATGCATTAAATTTTGCATAATAAAGAATGATGATTTAAATAATTAATCTATAATTATCAATCGGCACATTGAAACAGTTAAATAATCAATAATTTATGATATCTCATCTTTTCCAAAAATTCTTTTTTAAAGATTTATTATTTCTTTCATAAATATTTCATTAATATTTTATTATTATATTTTGTTACTTACATACATTGTATGTCTTTTTGATTATGTAAAACAGTAAATATTGAACAATAATATTAAAAATTCTAAGGTAATAATGATTAACAAATTACTAAAATTTTCTACATCTAATTTGACGGAAAATTTATTTTGTCTACAACCTATGTGAGATTATTGAAATACAATATCATTGAGAGAAATTCTCGAAAAGATAAATAATTCATTGATATTTTTATGCGATAAAAAGCAAATGAATTATTAATATTTATTAAGTTAAACATACTTATAAAATTTTAGAAATTTTTACAAATGGATAAGAGAGATTTTTGTGGTCATTCATTATTTATTATTTAGTCTGATTGAAAGAGATCTTTAAATTTGCACACATTACTCATAATTAAATGATTTTATTTTTATAAGCTATTTTTTTTCAAAAGGAACAAAACAAAAATATTAATTTTAGGTTTTTAAATACAAATCTTCTAGTGATATTCATTGCATTTTTTGCAAATTTACTCATTACTATATTTAATTTGCTTTTTGTTGTATGTATGCATTGCATTGTATACATACATGAATAAAACACAGACTCGGGCATCTCTACATAGGAATGATTCTCGCGGATGACTGTTACTCGGCATATTAATAATATATTCTCGAATACAATTTACTTCGCCTATCCTAATTCGAGTATAATAGATGATGATTCGATAAATAATCTCCCACATAATGCAATGTGTGTGTATTTGTTTGTTAATATATTATATTAATATTTTATAAAACAAATTCAATATTATTTGTAAATAAATAAATATATGAATATTTATAATGATAATTATAAGAGTATCGAGATAATTAATGTCTTCTGGTACCATTATATTTAATTAAATTTCTCTATAATATTTAAACATTATCACTTAAATATAGAAAATGATAGAAAAATATAGAGAATTATGGAGAATGTTATCGTTTAGATAGTATAATTTGATTGCTTTAGAATTTTGAAAAAATCTATAAATTAGATGTGTTTATGTATAAAATCTCTGTATGATAATGTGAAGCGCAGCGGAATGCATTATTGTTGTCGCGTGTTCATACTTTGGCATACAAATTAATAAGTATATCAATTGGATATCCGCCTACTCGTAGATAATAACTGTGTAAATACACAGCAATAATGTTGTATAAATAACAGCGATATGTGGAACACGTGAAATTGTGCGTAATACTCACTGTTCGTTATTCTTCTATCGTTATCAAATCTCGCTGATATAGAGGAAGATACGCCTACATAGAAGTTTCACCGCGGACACGACGTCCAATTTGTGAATGAGTCGTGATCACGAGTGATAATTATGAGCAATACACCCGATAAAACAAATAAATCGTGAGAACCAACGGGAGTGAGTGAATATCTCCGTCGCGAGACAACTGTCGACAAACTGAGGCCGCACCGTCATCGCAGGGGCCTTATATCGTCTCTACCTGTATAACACCTTCATGAGCATGTTGTAGGTTACACACCTTCCCCATCCACCGCTTCCGTGCGCAGATCTACTCTTTTACAATCATCCCCATGAAGAAAAAGAGAATAGATAGACCGCTCCGCGGTTGCGAGTGATGATGCGGTTTGACCATTGTACGTTATCCGGCTGCGATTCCTATACACGTGAACGTTTGTCCGAATTACTTTATCTTTACAATTGGATAGGATTATAGTATTAATTATACAATGATATACGAAAGATACACAGGATCTGCGCAAAGATGCTTTTTATTTCCGCGAATTTATTTGACAAGTGAAAAATGTATTGTGCCTCTGGAAAAAAGCCCTGTAAAAATTTAGTTGAAAAATACAAATTGGATAAATAGATTACAATCTTTGGATGATAAATATAATGTATAAGTGCATAAAATGTGTAAATATATTTCGTTTGTATGCGTTATTGGAGGACGCTCATATATATGTATATGCTAATTTCATATTATACTTCTTGTAATTTTTTTACATATCCTTGAAAGAAAATATATTTTTATTTGTCTCGCCCACTCTATCGATTGGACTTTAACCGGCTCTATATAAAATGTTGTTTCATTTGTAACCGGTTATTAATGTAATATCAAGAATTTGTTTTAATTTATTTCTTTGTTGTGTCTATATATTGACTGATTTACTTATTTTTATTTATCTACTTTGAAATATCAAAGATGAAGATATAGCTCTTATATCCGCATGCGTATCTCTCTCTCTCTCTCTCTCTCTCGCTCTCTCGCTCTCTCTCTCTCTCTCTCTCTCTCTCTCTCTCTCTCTCTCTCTCTCTCTCTCTCTCTCACTCTCTCTCTCTCTCTCTCTCTCTCTCTCTCTCACTCTCTCTCTCTCTCTCTCTCTCTCTCTCTCTCTCTCTTTCATATCGGTAATATAAAATTGTGTATTATGTGAATTATTATTATTTTAATTGTAACGTATAATATTTAATTGTAACGTTTGAATAACGTTTAAACGTTTGTTTTTATAAGTATTTGGAATATGATTACGACCGTTTACGATTCTAATCGATGTACACGATAGTCGATTTATTTCCATTGGAATTTCTTGATCCTTGAGCGATTAATTTTTTTTTATAATTGATATATCCCGCGAACTGTCTTATTTACAAAAAAGTTTTTACATAACGATCTTTTAAATACGAAACAAATATTTGATTAACAAATTTTTACTTATTTATTACATAGAGTTTTGCAAAAATACTTGAAAAAATATTAATAAATTAGTTTCTCTTCTAAATGATTCAAGATATACAAAAGATATACAAAAATGTTATGTATGCTTAAATATAAAAAAATGTATAATGTATAATGTAGATAAAATTTCTACCTAATTATTAAATTCTACTAATTTCTGGTTAATTACTAAGCACAATTGAAAATTATAGTTATTAACTTTGAAACTTTTACTTATTAACTTTTACCGATACTTTGTTTTAAATCAAATGCAACGACGAATAAATTCCTTTTTAACAATGCTTTATTTTTATATTTATTATGATGACACTCAATTTTTCTGATTTTCGTGTCGAACGCATATATGCATGCTTAATAAGGACATTTTTTTTGAAAACACAAGTCATATAATTGAGATGTACATATATTTCTTTTTAAGGTTCATGGCGCAAATGACTTAATTACCTGAATATTTTATTTTTTGCAAGTGCTATTAACTATCTTTCGTAAGGATTATCTATGCACGATTTATTCTTTACGTGCCAACAATCATAAATATTTTATGACATTGAACCTTTTCTATGATAATTTATCCATCTTGCAAAACTTAATATTGTATGATTAAATTCTAATATATTTAAAATAAGCTTATATAAGCTTATATTATATGTAATAATTTTCTTTTTCTTTAATTAGATTTGTTTATATTACATTACATCAAGTGCATATATATGACAGTTTTAATTAAATACTATTGTTAAGTACTATACCGTCATATTACATAATATAAATATGGTGTATCTTACAAATAAAATATTAATTAGTTTTTTGCTTTTTGTACTTTTCATATTTTGTTTTCTATTACTTATTTTAATATTATATATTTAGTCATTAATACACATGTATGTAGGGAGCTTTTGACTCGCACTTATTAGCATGTTACTTTTGCGTAGTCATTTAAGAAATTTACGAATATTATACTCACATATTTCATATGATAATGCTATAATTTCTATTATCTTTGTATATTCATATACTCATAATTTACATAATCACAATACAATTACAACAATGAGCAAAAATATAATATGGAAGCGTCTGCATTGATATACAACAATAGCAGATTATATGTATTTTGATCAAATTTACGAATGTATAAGTTATATTTTTTTAACGTAAATGTTTGTGGTTTTTTATTTCTAGTTTCTTGAATAAATTATGTAAATAACTGATGCAATTCACAATTCACAAATAAAATAATAATATTGGAAGGTCAATTTTTAAATGTGAAAGTCTGATATCTATATGATAATACAGGAAGAGGGAATTTTTTCTTACTCATCTTTTAATGTTTTTAATTTCCTTATTAAGATTCATAAAATATGCGTGATCACATTATATACATATTCTATTAAATTGAATTTTTTAATTGAATTTTTTTTCAATCTTTTTTTTATGTTATATCTATTTTTAATGCGTACATTAATGAATAGTAAATGCGCATATTTAATTATTTTGTTACAATTATTTATAGAACTTTACAATATTGATTAGTAAGTAAATGATATATAAATTCCAAATGACTGAAAATAAAAAGATTGGGAAGGTCACATCGTTTCTTGAATCCTTGATCGTACTTGTAGATTAAAACGTCGCATTTTTGTGTTGATTAAATTGATGTCTTTAAGTGGGTGTTGGATAGTGTCCGTGACGCTAACGATCGTAAACGACGTATACAGTATCGATTAGGAATCGGCATTCAAGATGCGTGCGAGAGCCATTCGAGCGAACCACTCCGTAAGATCGAGACGCAATCGAGACACAAGTGCCATTAGCTATTCATATAATTTACTATTATTCGCGATGCGCACAACGAACTTTGGCACTGGGTGGTCCTTATATGTAAGAGAGCATGCACGGTGAACAAGCCTACGATCTGCGTGGCGCATAATGCGAATGAGCACGAATGTTGACTGCTTCTTCTATCCGTTGAATATTCGAGTCGCGTATCTGACCGAAGTTGAAAAATAACGTGAAATTATGAGATTAGATATAGATAGCGAGAGTGATTTGTATTTGTAACAATAAAGATAAGAATCTGCGATAAGAAATATTATCGTAGCTCCAGTAACGAATAAAGTTGGAATGTGAAAAATTAGATACAATGGTATATATATTATGAATCGAATATTATCGGAATAAAAATGCACGATTTTCGTTTATTCTTCAACATAAGCACTTAGATTATGAAGATATTTTCTTGAATTTTTCCAAACGGTCCAAAAATAAATGATAGAAACATTTCATCTTTATTATTAGTTTAGATTTATTCTACATATTATGTGAATGCAATGGCTTTTGCATATCTTTATTTTATTTTTAATAGTACGCAATTGTAATTAAAAAGACATGTAAATAACAACACGAGTACCCATAGATATATAAAATATTTGTCTATATTTTTATATGTCTATACGAGTACCGAATGGATAGGGAAGCGACATTGCATCCACATAATATTTGCGGTGGTGAACCGAGACTATAGATAAAGAAGACAAAGGCTGAGCTTAACTTACAAAGAAAATTTTACGTTGGTTACTACCAGGTCTGGATGACCTTGGCCGTGTCATTCCACGACTCACTAATTGCCATACCACGAGTGATTATCGTTCACGGAATTAAAATTCGCATGGCGCGAGGATGACGGGTGCGCGCGTTCGAGTTTAAGACACTGTTTGCACGCAAGTGGTGTACACGCACATTTGCTACGTCGATATTTACTGTTTATCTCGCGTTAACTCGAGCCAACAACCTGTGCATTGTCGCAAACATTCAAGATATTCGTCTTGTATATTTGCTTATTTGCAGTCTTTTTCTTTTTTTTTAATTTCAGATTAGTACAATTTTTTTACATGTGTGTGCTTTATAAAAAGAGATACACACATGGATCAATTAATTGATATAAAATAGATTCAAATAAAATTTTTTGTTTTGATAATAAAAAGAGGATATTGTTTGTATATTTAATATAATTAATTATTATAAATGGATAGATTGAATCTTAAGAATAGTTTTAAGAAAATTATGTTTTTCTTAAAACTATTTCTCTAAGTGTAAATTTTTGCATTTTTAAATTAAATATAAAATGTAATTTTTATACAAACATTGATGAATGCAATTATTTTAATGATCAATTTTGCTCGATGAAATATATTAATCAAATATATATCAATTGTTTTCTATAATATTTCAATGATATTTCAGATACAATTTTGTCAATATTTTTAATTATTATTAGTAAATACATTATTATTACAAGATAAAGTCAATCGATGTAATTTTAATTAATTTAAATTAATAATTTTGTTATTGTTGCAAGTAATATTTTGGAATAATTGAAATAGCAGAAAACTGTTAATTAGTTTCAGAATTATAATAAGAGCCAAGTTAACATATTATAGTTAAAACATTTCATTTTATTTCAAATCCGATTTTACTTCATCTGAAACACTTTTAAAAAATCGAAATAGAAATATTTACGACTTCGTACAAAGATTCCACTGAAAAAATCGGACGAATTAAAAATATTCTATTTTTAACTTGCAATTTTGTATTATATTTTTATTACTGTTATATTTTGCTGAGAAATAAAATTGTTTCCTTTTTATCTTCTGATAAAATATATTCTGTATGATTGTTTTTCGTTTTCACAGAAAATTGCTATAATATGGCTTTTCCAACTTATTATCAATCAATATTTAAAATATTAAGGAAGATTTTTACGATTGAACTTCTTTTTAAAGTATTTTTCGACATTGAAAAATTGGATTCTCACTTTCTATGAGATTCACAATGCTAATCATCGGAAGAATTAATTAAGTACAGGAAATAAAACGTATTCTTGGCATGATTTTATAAAATATTGTTTATTCCAGGAAATATTTAAATTTTTTACCGGTTTCTTCTATGCAGAAATTTCGGCTTGATCATTCCACTGATTAATCAGTCACTTGTTTTTGCAAGAGTTACAAAATTAATGTTTGATTCTTTCAGGATGCCCCCAAAGTGGCCAAAAAGGATTTTGAAGAGTCAGACCCTTTCATCAATAGGCCGCTCATTATAAAGGAATTTTTATTCACGTCCTACCTGTCTCACCGAAAGAAGAACCTGGTCAGCAGAAACTTGTTGTCCTTCGATATTTATGCCGCATTCAATGATCTTTCATTTGTGCAATGAAACAACCAATACACACTATCTTAATCATTTTATAAAGAGAATTAAAGGAAGATATAATAGATCATCTGAATGGATATAATGTTCTTTTTCATTTGCTTTGCATTTTCAGTGTTCTTTGGACTGAATGAATCGTGTTAATGATAGCGCATTTTATGATTTAAAAATTTATTTAAAATTATAAATTTAAAATTTATCCGAGTGTGTAAGTTCATGGCTATGTGTCGACGTAGTTGTCTCATCTGAAGGCAATTTATTTGCGTATTGACCTTCAAACTCTGTGCAACATTTACGCACTATGTATTCGGCGGTCGAGAAATCAAGGTCTGATGGTAGGTCTCGATCAGTATATATATTTCCTATGTACATATAAATCCACTTTGTACTCAAAATAGTCATAAGAGGTCTTCCGTAAAAATACAAGGTTGTATCTATTTAACTTCAAAACGTAATATTATTCTACGATTGTAATTTAAATAACATCTAAATATATATATATATATTTTCCTTCTTATATTTTGATAAATAATTTCATCGTTGAGAAAAGTATTATTTTTTCCTATTCAATTTTTTTTTCACTTTATTTTCATTATTATTATTGTATTTTTTTCAGAGTATTTAAGGTTGAAATCCAAGTTTCTCACCATTTTTCTGCTTTTAAAATATTCTCTTACATTAACAAATTGTAATTAAAATTCATCATGCTTATGCACATAATATTTTAAACTTAGGGAAATTAATTTTTTTCTTGGTAAATATATACCGAAGTAACTTCATTAATTCTAGAATATATAAGGAGATATTTATAATCTTTTGTTACTATATTTTACATTGAATACTCTGTTGCTTTTCGAGATTCTTAAAATAAAATCTTTTGGTATTTAAAAATCTCGAGATATCAACACACTTGGGATTTCCCTTATTCTATTCTTGTTTATTAATTTGTCAAGAATCTTGTAGTTTTCCTTTGCGCAAATGCGGAAATAATGTGTGAAAATTTTCCAGAAATAAACTATTATATAATATCATATTTTTTTCGTATTTATGTTTATACATTTATTTTTAAAAATGTAATAATATATTTTTAGGAATAACGTATGTTTTAAGGAAAAGATTATTTATTTAATGTCAAGGCGTTAGCAATAAAAT
Source organism: Camponotus vicinus (assembly GCF_025532165.1). Taxonomy (NCBI): domain Eukaryota; kingdom Metazoa; phylum Arthropoda; class Insecta; order Hymenoptera; family Formicidae; genus Camponotus; species Camponotus vicinus. The sequence continues at coordinate 11,365,905 of NW_028141978.1, read as the reverse complement.
TTCATCATAAACAGCTCATTCTTGCATAGAAATGTTTTCAATTACGCATTTGGATAATAAAATCTCATTTAATAATTATACACTCCTAAGAAGTCTGACGATGTAGAGATACGCGGAATCAATATGTTAACGTGGAATTATATACATGTGACAAAAAGGAATGCACGGTCGATGGCGTTCATTGTCCGGTAAATCAAATGTTCAAATGTGCATTGCTTATTTACGTAACATAAACATTACTTTTCTACACAAAGTTCTACTTATTTTACTTTGCTTTATACTTGGTAATTTCTCGCTTGTCATTCTAGTTCTCATAACAAGTAACTGTGATGAGATTCAATAATATTTAAAATAAACATAGCACATTTCAATTTCTTTTTTTCCCACTCAGATATTCTATTGTTATCTTGTACATCTTTTTTCTATACTTTCTGGTTTGATAATTATTATGAAAATATTTTCTGGTTAACGCATCAGTACAAAAACGGAAATGATTCTTTTTCATACAAATCTCAATTTAATATTTGTAAAGATTATGCAGAAATTCATGAATTTTTATAGGAGCCTGTTTCTCCAATCTTTTTACCGATTCAGTCTAGTCGTTTTCCTGTTGACCTCAATGATTCCCATCATAATAACAGTAGATTTGTTTAAATTAAATTATATCACATGTGAGAATAATTGTGTGTGTGTGTGTGTGTGTGTGTGTGTGTGTGTGTGGGTGTGTGTGTGGGTGTGTGTGGGTGTGTGTGTGTGTGTGTGTGTATATGTGTGTGGGTGTGTGTGTGTGGGGGTGTGTGTGTGGGTGTGTGGGTGGGTGTGTGTGTGGGTGTGTGTGGGGGTGTGTGTGTGTGTGTGTGTATGTACATTCCATATATGGAATGCTCTTCATGTCATTGTATAATTAATATATATATATATATATATATATATATATATATATATATATATATATATATATATATATAGAATTAGTTTAAAACTGAATATAAGGGCGTTGATTTGTTGAGCGTATATTTTTTCTTTAGCGATATTAATTTCTTTTTAACAGTATAATAATTCTTTTTTTGTAAATAAATTTTTATTCAAAAGTACAAATATTAAGGAGGTTATTATATATTTTTTAAATAACATATTAAAAAATGTTAAAGTTATAACTATTTTTTCCTATTGTTTTTTAAAAAGCGCTGCGCACACACACACAGTGAGCAGTAATAATATAATATATTATTCAACTTATTTATAACTATAAGATGTAAATAAACTCACAAATATTTTGGGTATGTTTGCGAATTTTAAAAAGTTTGATAATGTATTTAATAATAATTAATAATGTTTGAATATATATATTTAATATATTATTTAATATTTTATATATTATTTAAATATGTAAAAAAATAATTGTTTATAATTTTATTGAAAATTATGATTTTCCCCTTTCTCTTTCTTTTTTTATTTTCTCTTACAAATTATTTTAAGCATAATTCTTAAAATTTTGTTTTTTCCGAGATAGAGCATGGACTGCGCTATTTGTAACTATAAACAGTGTAATAAACAGTGTACTAAATGTGATCAGAAAAGTTGAAATAGTGTGAAGTCATTTCTCTTTCTTTCTAAGCGTTGAATAGAAAGTGACAGAGATTGGCTGTCCTATTCTTCTTTTTTGATGATTCTTTGATCACTTTAAAAAAAATTTGAAATCACTTAAAAAACTTCCAAATACGATTTCTAAGAGTTGTACAGAGAATTAAAAGATCTTTAAAATGATATTATTGACTCCTATTGCCATTTAAGATTTTTGAAAGGATAGCTATTCCGACGAAGGGGATAAAAAAATTTCGTTGTTTAATACTTAAATGTCCTCCTCAAAAACAAAATTGACGTGTTTTGGCATTTTTCGCAAAAAATAGTGATTCATGAGAAATAAACGGGTGGAAAGTTTTAAATTGAACACCCTGTATACATATATACACGCGTATCGATCGATCATCTGTTCATTGATTTTTTCATGTTATGATATTGATTTTTACTGTTGATTTTATTTTGTCATTTCTTATATACATGTTTATTATAAGTATACGTACATTATAATGATTAATTAATATATTAACAAATTATAAATAATATACAAAAAACATTTAATTCTTTTTTAAATAAAAATTTAAATAATTGTTTAATTATTACATTTTTAAACAGATTTATAAAACCTAATGTTTTCAACACTTATTTGAAAAAAGATACATTTTTTTTAAGAACGTAGAGAAGATCTCTTGTTTACGTTTTGCTTTTTAGATTTATTTTATAAAATATCTGCAATCTTATTATTATTATTTATAGATATAAGATGATTACACTGACGTAAAAAGATGTAAAAAATAATATTAATTTGATATTTTTTACATCTTTTTACGTCAGTAAAAGAATTAGGTAGCAGCAATTTACAAGTATTAAATCGTAAATGCACATTACAATGTAGGTATTTTCCAACTTTTTATCTTCAATTTCCACTTGAGTAATTTGAATAAAAACTATTGCATATACTTGTGAATTAAGTCATATATTATGCGTGTTAATGAATTCGTGTTGTCAATATCCAATGTCATCTTAAATCTCAGACATTAAAAATTATATTTTTGATTAAATGGAAATTATTTATTCCGCCAATTGTATGCAATTCAATTTTTTACCCTTCTAAACATTTTGCCTGTAAAAGAATACTAATGAATAATAATAATTTTTTTAGAAAGAGAGAGAGAGAGATATTCTCAATAAATACATATAATTATAGCTCTATTATTTTGCTATTGTATTGTCGTAAGTTAAATAATTTCGATAATTTATTAAAAATGTATTGATAATTGTATGTAACACATATATAACATGTTATAGTTAAGCAAATGTTTTTTTATCTAAAAGTTAAAATTGTTAGAAACAGTCATGCGAGCCAAACCATGTACTATAATTTTGCTTCTGCAAAACACACATGCAGACGTTTGGAAAATGAATTGCGACATTGAGTCGTAATAATTTGCAGAAAAATGTCTTTTTTCAAGTTTATCTTTGATTTTGACTGGTTATTGAATATCACTGTTTGTTGCATAATATTGCAGTAACCATATTTTTGCAATGAAATTTGTCCTGGTGATAATACGGTGCTAACTGTGAAAATAAGATGAAAAAATACAGAAGAAGAAATAAATATCACGATGCATTAATTTTGAATTCGAGGAGAAATAAGAAAAGAAGAATCTCCTTGTTTGCATAATTGCATTTTTTTTTAAATAATTGATACTCATGAATTGGAATTGTGACATTTTTAATGTTGTTTGCGGAACATATTTTGCGATGAAATGGACGGTCAATTTTCTGTAATTTCTTGTTTTACTTACGTTACATTTATCTACTTTAATAGTTTTATAATAGCTTTAAGATAAGTATTACTTTAAATAAATATGATTGATTACTTCACAGAAAGGCAGTACATACAAGATACTGTGTCCCATCAAAAAATTGCTGCAACTAATTAGTTATTTTTAAAGGTATATAAAGAGCAGAAAAAGTAAAATACCGGTAAAATTATAATATAATTTAATAATATAATATAAAATAATAATAAAATAATATATTAATAATATAATATATTTTCGAAGTGCGTATTGTCAAAATAGAAACCAAGTCTTCGAAAACTGTAAAGAATTTTATATAGTGTCTTTTTTTTAAAATCACATTTTATTAAGTTTATTAAAAATTTTGAAAGAAACTTAATTTCTGCTTTAATTATAACGGTGAGCAATTCAAAAATATTTATTATTAAGATTACCGATATTTGGAATTTTTTTATGAATGTTTGTGGAATGATAGAAACATCTTTGATTATCTTTAATCCATATGTAAATAAAACTGCCAAATGTTTTCTATTAGAAAATATTCTAATTTTCCTATGTGCGTTTAAAAATGATAACTGATCTTTTCAGCAACTTTCTCTAGGATACTTTGCATATATTAATTTTACTATTTTTATTTTATTTTTTTAATTTTTTTACATTGAATTATTTTCTGGATTATTTTTATGTCATAATCATCAATAATATTTAATAATTCATCGATATACTGATGCTTTTCTATTAATTTTTGCAAATATTATATTATATCCAATCCATTATAAATCCTTTCTCTCTTTCTCTCTCTCTCTCTGTCTCTTTCTATTATCTTTTCTTTCTCTCTATATAGAAAAATTAAATACATATTTTTATTAAATTTATAAGTTATGATTACACTTGTTGAATATTCATTTATCATTGTTTAGCTACTTTCTTTATTACAACTAATTGTAATTTAAATTAATACCTATATAGATATGATGCATTAATGCGAGAAGTATCTACTTAATAAATATTAAAGTATATTTATAACATTCATTACTCATATGCGCTATATTTAAGACGAAAATCGGATACTGTTGCTTGATTGCATTTTGCATATGTATTTCATAATCGCACAATCTTTATTAGGTATTCAACAGATTACTATTTCGCACAAAAGTCGTGTAATATCATACATATTTGTAAATTCATAAATTAATATATTAAAACGATGAATCACAATATGTGTGATTCATAAAAATCATAAAAATAAAATTATACGCAGTGCACGAAGTTCATATCTATCCATCTTTTTTTTAAAACATAGCTTCCTGAAGGTTGTGTATCAGTTGCTCATTCTCCTCAATAATATATGTATTCATATGCGTATCGAGTAGAATAGAAAAATTGTATACGCAAATATAAGAACTTTTTTCATCTTTTCTTGCAATTTTCCGAGAAAAAGGAAGAAGGTTATTACATCTTATAGCAAAACATACTTATTATACAACTACAACTATATACATTCGCTGTCATGTTCGTGATGTCGTCATGTCGTATATAATTCACTGCGAACTTACTAATCGAATCATTTTTTGTCATTTTGTTTCTATCAAAGAAGACCTAGAAAACTTTTAATGAGAGTAAATTTCCACATTCATTTTTACAATGCTGTACAATCAAGATTGATGTATAACATTTTCGATATTATTCTTGATTTTTTTTTTGAATATCCACTGCATATTTAATGCGAATCACATGTAATTATATGTAATGTGAATATTTAATAATTTGATTGTATTATATACATTACGTTTTTATATTGCAAAATTATATATTGTTAATTATATTACATTGTAAATTATGTTTTTATAAAAATTTTACAGAATATTCAGATGTAAATGTTAATATCTAATAATTCCGGTAATATTAAATAAAACTTATTATTTAACTTATAAATATATAAATAATAAAATAATAAAACTTATTATAAATATATAAATAATAAAACTTATTATTTAAATTATATTAGAACATAAATAATTTGTTAGATTTTTAAAATTTTTAGTTTACTTAAATTGATAAAATATTATTATTATAATTAATTTAAATAATCTAAATATTGCATTTTTATTATTATTTTAAAACATATCTTTGTCAATTATTCGCAATGTTAAATACTTATATGGAATTATTCGATACTGATAGCATCATTTGTAATTTAAATTATTGTATTTAAATTATATGTATTATAATTTATATATACATATCTTGCTATACAGCATTATACAGGGTGAGTTTTAATGGTTGTGTCAATCTTTTTATCATACGGGAGATTACCGATCGCAATTTTAATAAATTGATCGATACATAGATGTCAGTTAATTGGATCGACCGTATCGAAGGCCGAAATATATGTACAATTAAAGCAAGTTAAAAGCTGAAATTATGTAGTATGGATTTATTATTGTTAAAGCTACGCACTTATTATTATTATTATTATTATTATTAAATATATATATTATTATATTTATTATTATTATTATTATTATTATTATTATTATTATTATTAAAGCTACGTATACATATTTAATATATTAAAGCAGTAAGAATACATATTTAAAAATTCAGTTCAAATTTAACACTTTAACATTTTATGTAAAACTTTATTTCAAATTCCGCATTTATTTTTATGATAAAAATTTTTATTATTGTTATACGCTAAAGGTATGTAGTATTTCTGCCTTCTTGAAATAAAATCACGCAATGCGTGATTTTTATTTAGCTAACTTTCGAATAAAAATACATGTATTTTTATTCGAAAGTTAAGCCTACGGCACACGGTACAATTTTTCGTACTGGATTTGATAAGATTTAGTAAAATATTAGAAATGCTGCATTCTGATTGGTGCATTTTTAGTATTTTACTAAATCTTATCAAATCCAGTACGAAAAATCGTACCGTGTGCCGTCGGCTTTAGCTAATATGGGATATATAACCTTTCGGGAATTATCGGATATGCGACGGAAACACCCGAAGGTTGCTTTTGGAAAGAGACAGAGCTATACACCTCCCTCACCGCAAACAGAGAGAAGAATGAGAGGTGTCACGGCCCGCTTTTAGGTGATCCCTGAAAGCGATACGCCCTCTGTGGACCTTGAAAACGTGCACCTAAACTACGAAGCCAAGGTGCACGAATGTTCTCAGAGGGTAACATATAAGGTGCACAATTTCTGGTTCTGTTCCGCGCTATGTGCACAAAATGTCGGTAGCACCAGTGCTGTATAGCAAGGTGCTCACGTATATCAAATAAATTTTAATATAAATGAGAAATGACGAATTTGCGATCCTCTCTCTCTCTCTCTCTCTCTCTCTCTCTCTATATATATATATATATATATATATATATATAGAGAGAGAGAGAGAGAGAGAGAGAGAGAGAGGATCGCAAATTCGTCATTTCTCATTTATATTAAAATTTATTTGATATACGTGAGCACCTTGCTATACAGCACTGGTGCTACCGACATTTTGTGCACATAGCGCGGAACAGAACCAGAAATTGTGCACCTTATATGTTACCCTCTGAGAACATTCGTGCACCTTGGCTTCGTAGTTTAGGTGCACGTTTTCAAGGTCCACAGAGGGCGTATCGCTTTCAGGGATCACCTAAAAGCGGGCCGTGACACCTCTCATTCTTTTCTCTGCCGCAAATTTCACAGCCCCCTCGCCCATATGAGCGCTTTAGACTCCATCCATATCTTCTTAGGTCCATGGTTGGGCATCCAATCGTTTGAACCAAAGAGAAGACTGAGAGGTGTCATGGCCTGTTTTTAGGCAGAGAGAAGCCTGAGAGCGGCCATGCCCCTGATTTAGGTGGAACCCGTATTTGAAGCGCCTCTATGTCCATAAAACGTGGACATTGAACTACATAGCCATGTCCATGAAACTTTTCAAAGGGTAACATGCTATGTCCACGATTTGTGGTTCTGTTCCGTGCTATATGCACAAAGTGCCGGCAATATGACTGCAAAAATATGAATGCAAGACAAGTTATGTATACATCTTTAATGTAAATAAGATTTGTGGTCTCTCTTTCTCCATATATATATATATCGAGATTTATACTAAAAATAGCTATATACAATATATAGAAATTTATTCATAATATGACTATACTTGAAAATAAGATATTTTTTACCAGACTATTAATAAATAATTTATATATTTAAAGAGAGAGAAAGTTTGATATTATTTTCAATATAGATCCTACACATTTCTTAAGAATAAAAGTTCTAAATAATAAAGATGTATATATATATATATATACACACGCGCGCGCGCGCGCGCGCGTGTGTGTGTGTGTGTGGTATATACGTATGTATGTACGTATGTATGTATAAAAGCAATGCGAAAGTTACGTGAGGAAGCGAGAAGGACAAGTAAAATAACAATAAGAGCGAACGAGATAGAAATAGCACGAGCAACGAGACTCGAGCTCGAGAATCGGATTTTTCTTGCGCGCTATTATTTTCCTCTCGCTCGCACCTATTACTGTCTCGCTCGCTCCTATTACTGTCTCGCTCGCTCCTATTATTGTCTCGCTCGTTCTTGTTACTGTTTCGCTCGCTCTCGATTCTTGGGTCCGCTTATCTTTCCGAGCTATCTATCACGATTGTCAAGTGTGACAAAGAAAGTAAGACCATGAGTAGAGAGCGAGCGAGATGACCTATCATCAAAGAGTTCCGAAGTCTCTTACAATCGGTTTCTTCGCTTCCTCTATCCATTCGCAATTCACGAAAATGTAAACATCTTATAAAATAAAAATTGAAACTTTTATTTTTAATTTTATCGGTTTGAAAGTAATTTTAATGAATTAATGAGATTTTGGCGATTAAAATGATATCAAACATGACGTAAATCGGGTAATTTTTAATTAATCTGATAATAAATATTTCATTATAATTATATATTTAATTAAATTTATGCGATTTATATCGTGTTTGGTATTATTTTAATCGCAAAATTCTCATTATTCTATTAAAATTACTTTCAAATGAATAAAAAATGCATTTTATTTTTTGACATATATTCGTGAATATTATAAATGAAGTCTCGTGTAAGAAATTTCGGAATCTGCGGCATCGGGAATTTTTTCGTTATTTATAATAATATATGACTTTAAATTGCCATAAAATAAAAACTAAAGCTTTTATATTTTGTTTGATCTTTTTTGATTAAAAGGGATTAATGAAATTCTTGCGTTTAAAATGACATCGAACACAATATAATTCGGATAACTTTTACTTATTGTTATATAAGTAAAAGAATGTTTCTAATTGAAAATTATTTGAATAAAATGTTGGGTTTAATGTGATTTTACAATTAGTCGTAAAAATCATATTAATTCTAAAATTATGTTCAGTAAGATAAATTAAGTAATATAAAAATTTTAGTTTCTAATACATTTTCAATGTTATCAATTGTGGTGTTCACATGACGTCTCCTGGTCTAAATATGTTCAATATAATTAATATTAAATGGTCTATATATTGTGCAGTGAAACAATTTATTTTAATTTATTATATATATATATGTATATACAGGGTGTCGCAGATCACCCGTTTCAGCCGAATATCTCAAAAACTGAGCGCGGCAGACAAAAATATTTCAAACAAAAGTTGTAAGGTTTCAAGTAACGCATTACATGGTGATATCAGTATGACCTTGAAGAGTGTTGTCAAGATCAGGGCAAAATCACTTTGGATTTTTTAAATGGAACTCGCTATTTTTATTACATATTCTTGTAGCTCATCTCAAGAGCTTTCCAAAATACTATAATTAAGTTAGTTTTAATTAAGTACTTTCCGAGTTATGAGGCTTGAAATCATTTCTTAATTTTACATAAACCGTAAAATATCTTGTAAAATATTCATTTTTCGATTATCTTACCTTAATACTTTTATGTACAAAATAATGAGAGGAATCAATTGGTGTAAAGAAAACATAGTTGTTTCGAAGAAAAAATATGTAATTGTTAATTGCAAATTAAAAGAACAGTTAGAAGGAGACAAAGAGTGAGTTAAGCTAAGATTAAAGTTAAACGACGTTGGTAGAAACAGGCATAAGTCAACGATTAAATTATAAGATAAATCGCGATTTAAAATTCCCGAGAAAATGCGACGAATAAATAAATCGATAATATTCGGAATATCCGATTGTGATATGTATACCTTTTATAATATAATAATCGAAGCGTCTCAATAGACATTATAATCGCGCGCGATATAATTATCACATAAATGCGAAGATATTTGGACAGACAATTTGATGTCTGTAATATTTACGAATACAGTACTCATTGTCTGAGTCAATTGCGAATCTTTATAAGATAAATCGCGACTCGAATTCACGGGAAAACGCGACGAATAAATAAGTCCATAATATGCGGAATATTTGATCGCGATACGTAATTTTTATAATATAATAATCGAAGCTCTCAATAGACACGAGCGCGATATAATTGCTATCACGTAAGTATAGAAAATCAAAAATATTTCGACAATCATTTGAGGTCTGTAATGTTTGCGAATATACAATTCACCGACCGATTTACTTGCGAATTTTTATAAGATAAATCGCGATTTAAAATTCGCGATAAAACGCGACGAATAAATAAATCGATAATATTCAAAATATTCAATTGCAGATACGCGAATGATATATCAGTAATATCCGATAAAAAGAGGAGCGATCTTAAAAATGGAGAACGATTAACATCTTGTGTCTACATTAGATTTCGCAACATCAATCTGCGAAGAAAAGTTAAGTAATCCATTGAATGTCGGGAACTTCACTGTAGGAGGGAACGAATCCTGGATCTTCCGGACTATTCCCGATAGCAATGATTTCAGTAATAAATCAACCACAATTATCCCTCGTCATTATCTCCAATTCACGAAATTGATATGCACATTAGAAAACATGTTCTTCCATTATTAAGAAATATATTTCTTTATTGAAAATTAAATGGATATAACGACCTTTTTTATTGAAATGTGATTACGAACGATTATATTTATAAATAATAAAATACATGCATTATTGGAGTTTGTGTTAAATGTGCGAACACATAATTTGGGGTACGGTTTGCGCGCGCGAGACGAATCGAACCCGATATCAGCAAGATTTAAAAAATTTCAATTCGAACAGTGTGCAAAATAAAATAAATCAAATAATTTTAAACAATTAATTCTAGATTAATTCTCTAGATTCTTATTCTTATAACGTTTAAATTAATAATTTCTTTTCTTTTAATCAATATCTTACTGATATAGGTACCCATTCGATTTGTCTCGAAATTTTTAAGTATTCGCACATTTTATATAATATACATGTATAATTTCGCGTATATATAATATATAACATTATTAAAAATTATAAAAATATTTTGGATACGTAAATTTGTGCATGTATTTTATTATACATATATATAAAATGGTATATATCTAAAAACTAATATTTCAAAATGCCGATGGATGTCCAATACCTGCAAATAGTTTCTTAAAAGAAACTAAAAATTAATGTTAATATCCCCAGCACCTAAAAATAATTTTTCAAAAGAGACAAATTATATTAATTAAAAATATATTCGTTCGTAATTATTTTTATCAAAAAATTTATACAAATTAATTACAATATGAAATTACTTGAAAACCTAAAATTTATACACAACGCTATATCCATATTTAATCTACTATTAAATCTTTCTAGCATTATATATATAGACAATAATAATACCAATCCTAATAATGATAGAACATTTTTAACGAAGAAAAGAAAAGATACATTTCTCTCATCTAAATATATATTATTTAAATTAATTCGACGTTAAAGAAGCGTATCATCGTTGAATTACTACCGAAATCATTGCTTTCGGAAATTGCCAGGAAAACCTGAGATTAGTTCCTTCAATCTTACAATAAAAATTCCCAATTTTTAACAGGGCACCGAACTAGACGTCGCGAATGGATCTCACAAGAACCGATGAAAAATAATTCTCCATGATGAAAATCGTTTTGACTCCTTGGCGGTACGAGCCACGCAACTTTCATTAAAGTTTATTTAACGGAAGGAACAATGGTAACTCTTTTATTAAAACGACAATCTCGTCTAAGAACGCGAAAAAGAATGCGAAAAAGGACGCGAAAAGAACACGGTGTTTTCGCAACGGTAATTTATTAATTTATTTATGAATATTTTCCGATATGAAAAAAAAAATTCGTAAATACAAATATAACCAAAAAAAATAAATTATTAAATTCATAATAATTAACTCGCGATTCTATAATATCGAAGGTGATCGTTAAATTTTGTGAAGTTAATATTTAATCGTTGACTTATCACAAATCTTATCGAATCTTCACTCTCTTATTCGACATTTCTTTATATTTAATTAGCAATATTTAGGAATATTATCTGACGAGAGGGACAGCGATAAAATTCTTCTGTTAAAATGATAATCTTGTATAAGAACGCGAAGAGAACGCGGAAAGAACACGGTATTTTCGCAATCATAATTTAATAATTTATTTTAAGAATATTCAGTTCCTCTTTGACATGAAAATACAAACAGTTACTCTTTTATGAATATTCCAAAAATATATACTACAGAAACAAATACTTTAATTTAATGAATTACTATTATGTTAATTACTATTATGTAATCATTATACGTATACTTTCGATAATTTTTCGTGTAATTTACATAAGAATTTACAATCATAAATACAATTTCATATAATATAATTATAGTCATAATTGTATTGTATTTTACAATTAAAATATCAATGTTAGATATTATAATTAAAATACAATTATAACTATTTATAATTTACAATTTACAATTTACAAATTTATGATGCTATCAATATCAAATAATAATTCCATTTATTCAAATATTTAATAACATTGATATAATAATTTGATATTGATAGCATTAACATTTGGATTTAATATTATATTCGATTTAATACACATACATTTTTAAGTTTTAAAATAAAATATAACATGTTAAGATTTCTTAAACGTTAATAATTATGCAATTTCTTTAATATTTCTGAAGATAATTTTGATAATTTAAATTTCCCTTTTAAAACATTTTTATTTTTAAAACATGTTATATTCATTTTTACGTTTTTAAAAATAAATTCAACTTAATTAAAATAATTTTAATTTACCCCTAGGATTATTGGAATATTAAAAGAAAGAATGAATCTTACTTAATAGCCCTAACAACCCTACTATTAAAGGATTCTAATAATTTTAATAGCTCCAACAATCCTACTATAACAGAATTCTAATGATCTTAAGAGCCCTAACAACCCTAATATTAATAGAAGAATTCTAATGATTTTACTTAATAGCCTTAACAACCCTACTTCCTGATTAACTAAAATTATTCGAGATTTGAGGAACCTATCTCTAATCATCACCTCACCTAATCATGTATATATTTTAGTCACGTGCCCTAACCGCGTACCCTAACCGTACTCTTCAGGCCAGTTGAACCTACCTTTCGTTGATCCTGGCCACTTTCTTTCTCGATCTCTAATCAGAGATCGAAGAAGGAGATAATTACTCCTTCTTTTGCCGGATAATTACCGGCAAAAGAGCGTGAAATATTTACGCTCATTTAGTAACGATCGTTCGATTTCACGATCGTTCGTTAAATATTGAATATAACTTTATTTTAACTGAAATAAAGCCAAATTACTACAAATTTCTATAAATTATATTTTATAGTAAAATATAAAATTAATATGTGTATTTATCATATTACAAATTATTTAATTAATTAATCATTTGGCTTTATATTAAGTTAAAGTAAAGTTTAAAAACAATATCTACAAACAAATTCTACGATAGATGAGCTATGAGCAATTAGAAGATAAGTGCGTATTATAAGAATAAATTAGCATCAAAAATTGATAAAATTGGTAATTGTTAATGCGTGTCCTTTATTTAATAAATTAGACAAAATCTTTACAAAAAAATCTTTTCTTAATCTCTTCTTTTTTTAATTAATATTTCAATATATTTTCGCAATAGATGCAAAGCATAAGTTCGAAAGAACTTATTAAAATTATTTAATTTAATTGAATTAATTTAATTTAATTATTTAATTTAATTTATTTAATTTAATCCATCCTAGCTCATCCATTTTAAGGCAACGGATTTATCTACAATCTACAATCTACATCTACATCTACATCTACATCTACATCTGCAATCTTTACGAATCTGTTACCTTAAAGTTAAATAAAAGTTTTTTTCACTCACCGGCACTGATGCGCAACAGCGGAGTTGTTGTTATCGAAGCTAGTTGTCTGTAACATACAAATATAAAATTCATTTATAATAATGCTCACAAAATGCAATTAATATTTAAAAAAATCTTTATCGCGCGGAATTTTATATCCCATGTGTAAAATAATAAGCAGATAAACACGTATGGAAAAATTTTATAAATTTTTGAAACCGTTTTTTAAATAGAAAATTTTATATGACTTTTATAAAAATCTTTCTCTTTAATTCATTTAAATAATAAGATCGAATTATTGTTCGTTTATAACAAGTTAACGATTTATAACAATTAACATATAAATAATAGATATTCACCATCAGGTTGCTCCGCCGATGTAAGATGCCTCTCCCAGGCCTCCTCCTCCTCTCATGTTGTTGGCGCGCGATAACGACACTCCCGCACTCGCGAGCGATATTTTTATATCGCTATTTCCGCTATTTTACGCGATACTTAACGGTGTCCGCACTATTTCGGTACAATAAAAAATTTTCTATTTGATCGCGCGATGTATATACTTAATATGTATATACTTTGAACGGCACTCCCGGTTTCGGTACGAGCGAAAATCCCATTTCACTTACGAGAATCAGCTTCGAGTCAACAGGTCGGGAATGCAACGATACAACGAGCAAGGACTAAGCCCAAACCGGAAAGAAGACGAAGCGATTAACGGAAATAGAGGAAAATGAAGTTCACCAACTCTTTTTCGCGCATAATTATCCTATCTCGTATCGAACCTGGACCCGCTAAGCACGATTTCAGGTGCTCCGCCCGGACATATTATGCCTGCCGCGGTTGCTATATGCTACACCAGGCTAGTAGACGGCAAAAGAAGAGGATACCCACATTTTTTAAATGCTAACATTCAGCAATTTAGAAAATGGGTAGGCAACCCCTTTTACCGAGCGAAAATCGTGCTTAGGGGAATCCACTCGACTCCTCGACAGGGTTAACACACGCAGTGCGTATGGCTGTAGACGAGCAAAGAGAAGGGACCCATTGACGACCATTCCGAGCAATCGATCAAGTTCTAACTAATTCGGGCCGAATCACTTGACGAAGCACGAAGCACGAAGCGCGAGTGTACGTTGTATAGTAACGTGTGCAAACTCGAAACATCCCAGTTAGTTGGCATCGGAAGTAGAGACTCGTGACAATAAATGAAATTGGGATTTTATATGAAAAAGTCCAAAAGTTCCGCGAAAACGCGACAACGCGAGAATACTGCAACGCGAAAACGCGGTAACGAAGCGCTTGCCGTCCGCGGCACGTTGACGGCACCGACGACGCGAAAGGGTACTTAGCTTCCCATTCAGGCACCTTAAAATTGATCATAAATAGAAAAATTTAAGATAAACCTCAAGGCACCATCCAAGTACTAAGCCCTCCCACCGCGACAAGGTGTACCCCATGGGAGGGTTATATTATATATAATTTTATATATAATATAATACATAATTTGAAATTTATTTTGTAATATAGTACATAAATTTAAATTCGCAAATATAAATAATAAATAAAAATATAAAAGATAAAAGAAAATCTATTATATAAAGCAATGTTCAAAATAATTGATTTTAAAACTAATTATTTTTTAAACTAATTATTATATTTTAATATTATAAATTTCGTAATTACAAAATAATTTATATTTCTTAGATATAAACTTTTAGAAATATGATAAATAAAAAAATTTCTATTTTTTTTATACATGAAATATTTAAATAAATATATTAATATGAAATGTTTTATAAAATATAAGAAGTAACTGAAAATATTAATTAATAAAAAATTTTATAAATGTTTTATAAATATTTTAAAATAAAATGGAATATTTTTTTCGGCATACGCTGACGTTCGTGCACTCGTAAATAATAACGCGATTTAAGGTGCACAAGAATTTTAATAAACCGCGAGTAACATACAAGAATTCAGAATAATCGTAAAATGGATCACAAATAGACGCGCGTCCGCACAGCTTGACAGCTGGGCTCAGATTCTTTGACAGTCGTTGTTTATAACAATATCTTGACATCGCGCGCGGAAACGACCTTCTTCGAAAGAATTCAACGGGTGACGAATACACGGGACGGGACGCGGGGACGCAACAATATAACAAATAATGAATGTGATAAATAATTTATATTAATGACTTACATCATATTTCATTGGTCCATCCATTTCCAAAATCTCCTTTTTTTTTTGCTTTCTTCGCTTTTTCCTCGTGGCACTTCAATCCTCGTTGCACTCATTTGAATTCCTCGTTGCACTTACATTCATTCACGAAAAGTTCCTCGTTGCACTTGCAATTGTGTTCAGAGAAAGAATTTGATAATATATGATACGTCTCACATCACTACTCAAGATATTCACTGCTCAAGAGCCACTGAGCGAATGATCGTAAGTCAGAAACATTACCGCGGTACTGTTTATATCGCCAAGGTTGACTATGTAAAGAAAGAATTTGATAATATGTGAAACGTCTCTCACGTCACTACTCAAGATCACTGTGCGAATGATAATAAAGCCGTGTAACATATTAACAATAGCGCGATACTGTTTATCAAGGTCGAACACGGTGTTATTGATAATTCTCTCGTTGCCGAAATATTTTCTGTAATATAAAATATTCGTGCGCGGAATATTAAATTATAGAAGCATTTTAATTTATTGATTAAGATTAATTGATTATTTATTAAACTATTCATCATGAAGTCTTTCGTTATACTAATTATTTGCATCTATAATTCGATTGTTTTACTTCGTGTTCTTTCACAATCCCCCCCCAAATTATATTTAGATTGTCAAGTAAAATGATAAAGTAACACGGATGGAATATATTTGTGACTCTAAGTATTAAAATAATAATTATTGTCCGTAAAGATTGCAAACATCGATGTGATTATTTAATATGTTGGATTCCTATCACATTAAATCGATTCTCGATTAAATTGTATATTAATATACAATTTAATCGAGAATCGATAAAATGATAGGAATACAAAATATTAAATAATCACTTCGATCATTGTGATCTTTACGGACAATAATTATTATTTTAATACTTAGAGTCACAAATATATTCCATCCGTGTTACTTTATCACTCTACTTGACAATCTAAATATAATTTGGGGGGGGGAGGGATTCTGAGAAAACACGAAGTAAAACAATCGAATTACAGATGCAAATAATTAACGTAACGAAATGCTCCGTGATAAATTGTTTAATTAATAATCAATAAATTAAAGTATTTTTGTTATTTAATATATTTCGCGTTAGTGTATATTTTATAATATATAAAATATTTCAACGAATTGTCGATAACACGGTGTTCGACTTTGGCAATATAAAATATAAACAGTAGCACACTATACGTTACGGCTTTGTCATCATTCGCGCGGTGACTCTCGAGTAGTAAGGTAGTGGTGAGAAACGCTTCGTATATTGTAATTTTTCTACTAAATACGATTACGATTAGTATCGAAACATAATTTGCTATAAATATTAATAATTAAAAATTAATTAACTTTTGATAAACGACATGAAACTGTATCGCAACGATAAATATTTATCGAATCGTAATCAATCATTACTGCGAATAAAAATTGAAATAGGGGATACATGAAAGATGACAAGAGAATTAAATATATTATGATCTTTTGATCATCGATGCTTATTATAATATTTCTTTAACAATATTAGAATTAAATATATTTCTTGTTTAATTAACCAGGATTGAGAAAATTTAAAGCATTGGTCGAAATATATTTAATTCTAATATTGTTAAAGAAATATTATAATAAGCATTGATGATCAAAAGATCATAATATATTTAATTCTCTTGTCCCCTTTCATGTATTCCCTGTTTCAATTTTTATTCGCAGTAATGAATGATTACGATTCGATAAATATTTATCGTTGCGATACAGTTTCATGTTTATCAAAAGTTAATTAATTTTTAATTATTAATATTTATAGCAAATTATGTTTCGATACTAATCATAATCGTGTTTAGTACAAAAATTACAATATACGAAGCGTTTCTCACCACTACCTTACTACTCGAGAGTCACCGCGCGAATGATGACAAAGCCGTAACGTATAGTGTGCTACTGTTTATATTTTATATTGCCAAAGTCGAACACCGTGTTATCGACAATTCGTTGAAATATTTTATATATTATAAAATATACACTAACGCGAAATATATTAAATAACAGAAATACTTTAATTTATTGATTATTAATTAAACAATTTATCACGGAGCATTTCGTTACGTTAATTATTTGCATCTGTAATTCGATTGTTTTACTTCGTGTTTTCTCAGAATCCCTCCCCCCCCCAAATTATATTTAGATTGTCAAGTAGAGTGATAAAGTAACACGGATGGAATATATTTGTGACTCTAAGTATTAAAATAATAATTATTGTCCGTAAAGATCACAATGATCGAAGTGATTATTTAATATTTTGTATTCCTATCATTTTATCGATTCTCGATTAAATTGTATATTAATATACAATTTAATCGAGAATCGATTTAATGTGATAGGAATCCAACATATTAAATAATCACATCGATGTTTGCAATCTTTACGGACAATAATTATTATTTTAATATTTAGAGTCACAAATATATTCCATCCGTGTTACTTTATCATTTTACTTGACAATCTAAATATAATTTGGGGGGGGATTGTGAAAGAACACGAAGTAAAACAATCGAATTATAGATGCAAATAATTAGTATAACGAAAGACTTCATGATGAATAGTTTAATAAATAATCAATTAATCTTAATCAATAAATTAAAATGCTTCTATAATTTAATATTCCGCGCACGAATATTTTATATTACAGAAAATATTTCGGCAACGAGAGAATTATCAATAACACCGTGTTCGACCTTGATAAACAGTATCGCGCTATTGTTAATATGTTACACGGCTTTATTATCATTCGCACAGTGATCTTGAGTAGTGACGTGAGAGACGTTTCACATATTATCAAATTCTTTCTTTACATAGTCAACCTTGGCGATATAAACAGTACCGCGGTAATGTTTCTGACTTACGATCATTCGCTCAGTGGCTCTTGAGCAATGAATATCTTGAGTAGTGATGTGAGACGTATCATATATTATCAAATTCTTTCTCTGAACACAATTGCAAGTGCAACGAGGAACTTTTCGTGAATGAATGTAAGTGCAACGAGGAATTCAAATGAGTGCAACGAGGATTGAAGTGCCACGAGGAAAAAGCGAAGAAAGCAAAAAAAAAAGGAGATTTTGGAAATGGATGGACCAATGAAATATGATGTAAGTCATTAATATAAATTATTTATCACATTCATTATTTGTTATATTGTTGCGTCCCCGCGTCCCGTCCCGCTGTATTCGTCACCCGTTGAATTCTTTCGAAGAAGGTCGTTTCCGCGCGCGATGTCAAGATATTGTTATAAACAACGACTGTCAAAGAATCTGAGCCCAGCTGTCAAGCTGTGCGGACGCGCGTCTATTTGTGATCCATTTTACGATTATTCTGAATTCTTGTATGTTACTCGCGGTTTATTAAAATTCTTGTGCACCTTAAATCGCGTTATTATTTACGAGTGCACGAACGTCAGCGTATGCCGAAAAAAATATTCCATTTTATTTTAAAATATTTATAAAACATTTATAAAATTTTTTATTAATTAATATTTTCAGTTACTTCTTATATTTTATAAAACATTTCATATTAATATATTTATTTAAATATTTCATGTATAAAAAAAATAGAAATTTTTTTATTTATCATATTTCTAAAAGTTTATATCTAAGAAATATAAATTATTTTGTAATTACGAAATTTATAATATTAAAATATAATAATTAGTTTAAAAAATAATTAGTTTTAAAATCAATTATTTTGAACATTGCTTTATATAATAGATTTTCTTTTATCTTTTATATTTTTATTTATTATTTATATTTGCGAATTTAAATTTATGTACTATATTACAAAATAAATTTCAAATTATGTATTATATTATATATAAAATTATATATAATATAACCCTCCCATGGGGTACACCTTGTCGCGGTGGGAGGGCTTAGTACTTGGATGGTGCCTTGAGGTTTATCTTAAATTTTTCTATTTATGATCAATTTTAAGGTGCCTGAATGGGAAGCTAAGTACCCTTTCGCGTCGTCGGTGCCGCGGACGGCAAGCGCTTCGTTACCGCGTTTTCGCGTTGCAGTATTCTCGCGTTGTCGCGTTTTCGCGGAACTTTTGGACTTTTTCATATAAAATCCCAATTTCATTTATTGTCACGAGTCTCTACTTCCGATGCCAACTAACTGGGATGTTTCGAGTTTGCACACGTTACTATACAACGTACACTCGCGCTTCGTGCTTCGTGCTTCGTCAAGTGATTCGGCCCGAATTAGTTAGAACTTGATCGATTGCTCGGAATGGTCGTCAATGGGTCCCTTCTCTTTGCTCGTCTACAGCCATACGCACTGCGTGTGTTAACCCTGTCGAGGAGTCGAGTGGATTCCCCTAGGCACGATTTTCGCTCGGTAAAAGGGGTTGCCTCCCCATTTTCTAAATTGCTGAATGTTAGCATTTAAAAAATATGGGTATCCTCTTCTTTTGCCGTCTACTAGCCTGGTGTAGCATATAGCAACCGCGGGAGGCATAATATGTCCGGGCGGAGCACCTGAAATCGGGCTTAGCGGGTCCAGGTTCGATACGAGATAGGATAATTATGCGCGAAAAAGAGTTGGTGAACTTCATTTTCCTCTATTTCCGTTAATCGCTTCGTCTTCTTTCCGGTTTGGGCTTAGTCCTTGCTCGTTGTATCGTTGCATTCCCGACCTGTTGACTCGAAGCTGATTCTCGTAAGTGAAATGGGATTTTCGCTCGTACCGAAACCGGGAGTGCCGTTCAAAGTATATACATATTAAGTATATACATCGCGCGATCAAATAGAAAATTTTTTATTGTACCGAAATAGTGCGGACACCGTTAAGTATCGCGCGTAAAATAGCGGAAATAGCGATATAAAAATATCGCTCGCGAGTGCGGGAGTGTCGTTATCGCGCGCCAACAACATGAGAGGAGGAGGAGGCCTGGGAGAGGCATCTTACATCGGCGGAGCAACCTGATGGTGAATATCTATTATTTATATGTTAATTGTTATAAATCGTTAACTTGTTATAAACGAACAATAATTCGATCTTATTATTTAAATGAATTAAAGAGAAAGATTTTTATAAAAGTCATATAAAATTTTCTATTTAAAAAACTGTTTCAAAAATTTATAAAATTTTTCCATACGTGTTTATCTGCTTATTATTTTACACATGGGATATAAAATTCCGCGCGATAAAAATTTTTTTAAATATTAATTGCATTTTGTGAGCATTATTATAAATGAATTTTATATTTGTATGTTACAGACAACTAGCTTCGATAACAACAACTCCGCTGTTGCGCATCAGTGCCGGTGAGTGAAAAAAACTTTTATTTAACTTTAAGGTAACAGATTCGTAGAGATTGCAGATGTAGATGTAGATGTAGATGTAGATGTAGATTGTAGATTGTAGATAAATCCGTTGCCTTAAAATGGATGAGCTAGGATGGATTAAATTAAATAAATTAAATTAAATAATTAAATTAAATTAATTCAATTAAATTAAATAATTTTAATAAGTTCTTTCGAACTTATGCTTTGCATCTATTGCGAAAATATATTGAAATATTAATTAAAAAAAGAAGAGATTAAGAAAAGATTTTTTTGTAAAGATTTTGTCTAATTTATTAAATAAAGGACACGCATTAACAATTACCAATTTTATCAATTTTTGATGCTAATTTATTCTTATAATACGCACTTATCTTCTAATTGCTCATAGCTCATCCATCGTAGAATTTGTTTGTAGATATTGTTTTTAAACTTTACTTTAACTTAATATAAAGCCAAATGATTAATTAATTAAATAATTTGTAATATGATAAATACACATATTAATTTTATATTTTACTATAAAATATAATTTATAGAAATTTGTAGTAATTTGGCTTTATTTCAGTTAAAATAAAGTTATATTCAATATTTAACGAACGATCGTGAAATCGAACGATCGTTACTAAATGAGCGTAAATATTTCACGCTCTTTTGCCGGTAATTATCCGGCAAAAGAAGGAGTAATTATCTCCTTCTTCGATCTCTGATTAGAGATCGAGAAAGAAAGTGGCCAGGATCAACGAAAGGTAGGTTCAACTGGCCTGAAGAGTACGGTTAGGGTACGCGGTTAGGGCACGTGACTAAAATATATACATGATTAGGTGAGGTGATGATTAGAGATAGGTTCCTCAAATCTCGAATAATTTTAGTTAATCAGGAAGTAGGGTTGTTAAGGCTATTAAGTAAAATCATTAGAATTCTTCTATTAATATTAGGGTTGTTAGGGCTCTTAAGATCATTAGAATTCTGTTATAGTAGGATTGTTGGAGTTATTAAAATTATTAGAATCCTTTAATAGTAGGGTTGTTAGGGCTATTAAGTAAGATTCATTCTTTCTTTTAATATTCCAATAATCCTAGGGGTAAATTAAAATTATTTTAATTAAGTTGAATTTATTTTTAAAAACGTAAAAATGAATATAACATGTTTTAAAAATAAAAATGTTTTAAAAGGGAAATTTAAATTATCAAAATTATCTTCAGAAATATTAAAGAAATTGCATAATTATTAACGTTTAAGAAATCTTAACATGTTATATTTTATTTTAAAACTTAAAAATGTATGTGTATTAAATCGAATATAATATTAAATCCAAATGTTAATGCTATCAATATCAAATTATTATATCAATGTTATTAAATATTTGAATAAATGGAATTATTATTTGATATTGATAGCATCATAAATTTGTAAATTGTAAATTGTAAATTATAAATAGTTATAATTGTATTTTAATTATAATATCTAACATTGATATTTTAATTGTAAAATACAATACAATTATGACTATAATTATATTATATGAAATTGTATTTATGATTGTAAATTCTTATGTAAATTACACGAAAAATTATCGAAAGTATACGTATAATGATTACATAATAGTAATTAACATAATAGTAATTCATTAAATTAAAGTATTTGTTTCTGTAGTATATATTTTTGGAATATTCATAAAAGAGTAACTGTTTGTATTTTCATGTCAAAGAGGAACTGAATATTCTTAAAATAAATTATTAAATTATGATTGCGAAAATACCGTGTTCTTTCCGCGTTCTCTTCGCGTTCTTATACAAGATTATCATTTTAACAGAAGAATTTTATCGCTGTCCCTCTCGTCAGATAATATTCCTAAATATTGCTAATTAAATATAAAGAAATGTCGAATAAGAGAGTGAAGATTCGATAAGATTTGTGATAAGTCAACGATTAAATATTAACTTCACAAAATTTAACGATCACCTTCGATATTATAGAATCGCGAGTTAATTATTATGAATTTAATAATTTATTTTTTTTTGGTTATATTTGTATTTACGAATTTTTTTTTTCATATCGGAAAATATTCATAAATAAATTAATAAATTACCGTTGCGAAAACACCGTGTTCTTTTCGCGTCCTTTTTCGCATTCTTTTTCGCGTTCTTAGACGAGATTGTCGTTTTAATAAAAGAGTTACCATTGTTCCTTCCGTTAAATAAACTTTAATGAAAGTTGCGTGGCTCGTACCGCCAAGGAGTCAAAACGATTTTCATCATGGAGAATTATTTTTCATCGGTTCTTGTGAGATCCATTCGCGACGTCTAGTTCGGTGCCCTGTTAAAAATTGGGAATTTTTATTGTAAGATTGAAGGAACTAATCTCAGGTTTTCCTGGCAATTTCCGAAAGCAATGATTTCGGTAGTAATTCAACGATGATACGCTTCTTTAACGTCGAATTAATTTAAATAATATATATTTAGATGAGAGAAATGTATCTTTTCTTTTCTTCGTTAAAAATGTTCTATCATTATTAGGATTGGTATTATTATTGTCTATATATATAATGCTAGAAAGATTTAATAGTAGATTAAATATGGATATAGCGTTGTGTATAAATTTTAGGTTTTCAAGTAATTTCATATTGTAATTAATTTGTATAAATTTTTTGATAAAAATAATTACGAACGAATATATTTTTAATTAATATAATTTGTCTCTTTTGAAAAATTATTTTTAGGTGCTGGGGATATTAACATTAATTTTTAGTTTCTTTTAAGAAACTATTTGCAGGTATTGGACATCCATCGGCATTTTGAAATATTAGTTTTTAGATATATACCATTTTATATATATGTATAATAAAATACATGCACAAATTTACGTATCCAAAATATTTTTATAATTTTTAATAATGTTATATATTATATATACGCGAAATTATACATGTATATTATATAAAATGTGCGAATACTTAAAAATTTCGAGACAAATCGAATGGGTACCTATATCAGTAAGATATTGATTAAAAGAAAAGAAATTATTAATTTAAACGTTATAAGAATAAGAATCTAGAGAATTAATCTAGAATTAATTGTTTAAAATTATTTGATTTATTTTATTTTGCACACTGTTCGAATTGAAATTTTTTAAATCTTGCTGATATCGGGTTCGATTCGTCTCGCGCGCGCAAACCGTACCCCAAATTATGTGTTCGCACATTTAACACAAACTCCAATAATGCATGTATTTTATTATTTATAAATATAATCGTTCGTAATCACATTTCAATAAAAAAGGTCGTTATATCCATTTAATTTTCAATAAAGAAATATATTTCTTAATAATGGAAGAACATGTTTTCTAATGTGCATATCAATTTCGTGAATTGGAGATAATGACGAGGGATAATTGTGGTTGATTTATTACTGAAATCATTGCTATCGGGAATAGTCCGGAAGATCCAGGATTCGTTCCCTCCTACAGTGAAGTTCCCGACATTCAATGGATTACTTAACTTTTCTTCGCAGATTGATGTTGCGAAATCTAATGTAGACACAAGATGTTAATCGTTCTCCATTTTTAAGATCGCTCCTCTTTTTATCGGATATTACTGATATATCATTCGCGTATCTGCAATTGAATATTTTGAATATTATCGATTTATTTATTCGTCGCGTTTTATCGCGAATTTTAAATCGCGATTTATCTTATAAAAATTCGCAAGTAAATCGGTCGGTGAATTGTATATTCGCAAACATTACAGACCTCAAATGATTGTCGAAATATTTTTGATTTTCTATACTTACGTGATAGCAATTATATCGCGCTCGTGTCTATTGAGAGCTTCGATTATTATATTATAAAAATTACGTATCGCGATCAAATATTCCGCATATTATGGACTTATTTATTCGTCGCGTTTTCCCGTGAATTCGAGTCGCGATTTATCTTATAAAGATTCGCAATTGACTCAGACAATGAGTACTGTATTCGTAAATATTACAGACATCAAATTGTCTGTCCAAATATCTTCGCATTTATGTGATAATTATATCGCGCGCGATTATAATGTCTATTGAGACGCTTCGATTATTATATTTATAAAAGGTATACATATCACAATCGGATATTCCGAATATTATCGATTTATTTATTCGTCGCATTTTCTCGGGAATTTTAAATCGCGATTTATCTTATAATTTAATCGTTGACTTATGCCTGTTTCTACCAACGTCGTTTAACTTTAATCTTAGCTTAACTCACTCTTTGTCTCCTTCTAACTGTTCTTTTAATTTGCAATTAACAATTACATATTTTTTCTTCGAAACAATTATGTTTTCTTTACACCAATTGATTCCTCTCATTATTTTGTACATAAAAGTATTAAGGTAAGATAATCGAAAAATGAATATTTTACAAGATATTTTACGGTTTATGTAAAATTAAGAAATGATTTCAAGCCTCATAACTCGGAAAGTATTTAATTAAAACTAACTTAATTATAGTATTTTGGAAAGCTCTTGAGATGAGCTACAAGAATATGTAATAAAAATAGCGAGTTCCATTTAAAAAATCCAAAGTGATTTTGCCCTGATCTTGACAACACTCTTCAAGGTCATACTGATATCACCATGTAATGCGTTACTTGAAACCTTACAACTTTTGTTTGAAATATTTTTGTCTGCCGCGCTCAGTTTTTGAGATATTCGGCTGAAACGGGTGATCTGCGACACCCTGTATATACATATATATATATAATAAATTAAAATAAATTGTTTCACTGCACAATATATAGACCATTTAATATTAATTATATTGAACATATTTAGACCAGGAGACGTCATGTGAACACCACAATTGATAACATTGAAAATGTATTAGAAACTAAAATTTTTATATTACTTAATTTATCTTACTGAACATAATTTTAGAATTAATATGATTTTTACGACTAATTGTAAAATCACATTAAACCCAACATTTTATTCAAATAATTTTCAATTAGAAACATTCTTTTACTTATATAACAATAAGTAAAAGTTATCCGAATTATATTGTGTTCGATGTCATTTTAAACGCAAGAATTTCATTAATCCCTTTTAATCAAAAAAGATCAAACAAAATATAAAAGCTTTAGTTTTTATTTTATGGCAATTTAAAGTCATATATTATTATAAATAACGAAAAAATTCCCGATGCCGCAGATTCCGAAATTTCTTACACGAGACTTCATTTATAATATTCACGAATATATGTCAAAAAATAAAATGCATTTTTTATTCATTTGAAAGTAATTTTAATAGAATAATGAGAATTTTGCGATTAAAATAATACCAAACACGATATAAATCGCATAAATTTAATTAAATATATAATTATAATGAAATATTTATTATCAGATTAATTAAAAATTACCCGATTTACGTCATGTTTGATATCATTTTAATCGCCAAAATCTCATTAATTCATTAAAATTACTTTCAAACCGATAAAATTAAAAATAAAAGTTTCAATTTTTATTTTATAAGATGTTTACATTTTCGTGAATTGCGAATGGATAGAGGAAGCGAAGAAACCGATTGTAAGAGACTTCGGAACTCTTTGATGATAGGTCATCTCGCTCGCTCTCTACTCATGGTCTTACTTTCTTTGTCACACTTGACAATCGTGATAGATAGCTCGGAAAGATAAGCGGACCCAAGAATCGAGAGCGAGCGAAACAGTAACAAGAACGAGCGAGACAATAATAGGAGCGAGCGAGACAGTAATAGGAGCGAGCGAGACAGTAATAGGTGCGAGCGAGAGGAAAATAATAGCGCGCAAGAAAAATCCGATTCTCGAGCTCGAGTCTCGTTGCTCGTGCTATTTCTATCTCGTTCGCTCTTATTGTTATTTTACTTGTCCTTCTCGCTTCCTCACGTAACTTTCGCATTGCTTTTATACATACATACGTACATACATACGTATATACCACACACACACACACACGCGCGCGCGCGCGCGCGCGTGTGTATATATATATATATATACATCTTTATTATTTAGAACTTTTATTCTTAAGAAATGTGTAGGATCTATATTGAAAATAATATCAAACTTTCTCTCTCTTTAAATATATAAATTATTTATTAATAGTCTGGTAAAAAATATCTTATTTTCAAGTATAGTCATATTATGAATAAATTTCTATATATTGTATATAGCTATTTTTAGTATAAATCTCGATATATATATATATGGAGAAAGAGAGACCACAAATCTTATTTACATTAAAGATGTATACATAACTTGTCTTGCATTCATATTTTTGCAGTCATATTGCCGGCACTTTGTGCATATAGCACGGAACAGAACCACAAATCGTGGACATAGCATGTTACCCTTTGAAAAGTTTCATGGACATGGCTATGTAGTTCAATGTCCACGTTTTATGGACATAGAGGCGCTTCAAATACGGGTTCCACCTAAATCAGGGGCATGGCCGCTCTCAGGCTTCTCTCTGTCTATCCTTGTCTCGTGTCGACAATCAAAACGTGTATACATGTGTATCCGGTCACGAAACGAATTAGAACTTCATTATAAAGTAAAAGTTTAATCAGTAATTCACTCACAATGGTGAAACTGACGCCGGAATTGATAGAACAATCGATGCAATACATTAATCCTGTGCGTGATCGTGAATTAGATCTTAGAGGTTTGTGAGAGAAACCGCGTATATGCTAAATCTTTTATTGCCATTTTATATATTGCGTTTATTATACATTATTCTTGTTCTGTTTGTATGTTACAGGATACAAAATACCCACCATCGAGAATCTGGGGGCGACTTTGGTAAGTACACGTGGCATATATATTTGTATTTATAATAGAATGTTGCTATTTACTGTTTGCTTTGCAAAAAGTTCGAGTTGAATTTAAAAAAGTGATGTGTATTTATATTACGTATGGATATATTTGCAACTGATTTTTTATTATTATTGATATTATTATTGAAGATATTATTATTGAAGCAATATTTATATTATATTAAAATTTCTCAATATATAATAAAATATACTTTCCTTGATTTATGATAGATTTATGATATGATGATCGATTTATATCATAGATTTATGATATGATTATGATAGTTGGACTAAAAATATGAAATTATAAAACCCTATAGTTATATTATAGTTATGATAAATATATTTATTATTCTATATAGGATCAATTTGACACAATAGACTTTTCTGATAACGATATACGTAAACTGGATGGATTTCCACTTTTGAAAAGAATACAAACCTTGTTTTTCAATAACAATCGTATTGTCAGAATTGCTGATGGATTAGAGCATTGTATACCAAATTTACATACGTTGATGTTAACTGGTAATATGATTCAAGAATTGGCTGATCTAGAGCCTCTGATACAGCTGAAAAATCTTAAAAGTTTGTGCCTGCTTCAAAATCCAGTATCGGCTAAGCCACAGTACCGACAATACGTTATATATAGATTTCCACAGCTCAAATTACTTGATTTTCGAAAAATTAAAATGAAAGAACACAATGCAGCAATAGAATACTTCAGAAGTCAGCGTGGCAAAGAAATGACACGTGAAATAGCAAAGAAGGTGAAGGCTCAAACAGCGGGTACAGCTATGGATAAACCTCTGACTACTCCTGAAGAACGTAACAAAATTCGCGAAGCCATTACAAATGCCTCTTCCTTGGAAGAAGTACAAAGGCTTAGTAAATTCCTGCAATCTGGTCATATTCCAGGAGAAGAACGATTGCAAAATGGTACGTGAGTTTGCAAGTTTTGCATTGCATAGTATTTCCATTTCTTTTAACATCTTAAACATAAATTTTGCACTTACAAATATTAAAAATAATATAACGAGATAAATATAAGTTTTACAATATAATTTTATGCATTTTCTATACATATTGTACGTATAATGATGTTTTTCTTATGACAATTTAGGGAGCGGAGCTGTGGAACCTATGGAAGAGGATGATGATTGAGTAACTTGCTTTCTATATTGTATTTATAATGTAAGCTTGAAAAACATGAAGGGACTTCACATTGTAAGTATCTAATGTGACAGTATAGGACACGATACAATATATATGATGCTGATAAGAAATTGTATACTACACAGATATTATCTTTTTTGAATATTACAAATATTGATTTTCTTGATATAAATAAAGATGAAAATATTAAGAATATAGCCTTGAAGCGATTTTTGATATTATTCCTTGTTATTATATGTAAACAATAATTTTAATATATCAATATGTTTATTTCAGTGAGATCCGAATAAAAAGTTTCTTCAAGAAATTCATCTTATTATTGAATCTCCTTCTATATTATACTTTATATAAACTATACTTTATATATTATATTATATATACTTTTATATTATACTTTATATATACTATACTTTATATAAACTTTTGAATTAACGAGACAAAAATTCAGGAGCGCACTTTGAGCAAATTTGACTCGATAAATAATTGAAGATTTGTTATATTTATTTTTGCATATTTTCCTAAAATTTTGTAGTTTATGAAAAATTTTTCAATTTAGCAATGTTAGAAATGCACAAGATCAATGGTAACGAGAATTTGAGTTCGCATATTATCGAAGTATACGATTGTGTTGAACTTTTAATTTATCGCACATAATGATATAAATAATTATTATTATTCGAAGCAATTTAATATTCGAGCGATGTTTAATGTTACATAAGTCAGATCAATAGATGTCGCTGCAACACGTAACAGTGTCCTTTAAGTCTTTGATCAGATGCTCCGTTGAATGTAATTTAAAGAGAAATGGGTAATTACATTGCTACTTACATAACACATCCTGATACAATGCCCAAACCCAGTGGACCACCGACATTTGATCCGATGTTTGGATTTCCAAACGGTCGGAAACCCAGAGGCAAGTATTGTCATTCGAACCTCACTTAACCTCGTATGCGTATTTTCATTACATAGTATCTTGTTATTGTTATTTGATTAAATGACTTGAAGATATAAAATTTACATATCGAAATTTATATATATACTACGTCGCATTCGTTATTGAATTATTTTATAGTTTTCTGTCACAAACAAGTTGTGTGATATAATAATGATTTACTTCGATTTCATATATTGTTGCTTTACATCTGCTATTACATTTAAATGCATATTGGCAATATATTAGGTAATTTTGCTATAAAGAGTATAATTTAAATGTTTATATTGTTTTCATCGCGTATAGAAAATGAGTTATAAATTCTAACATTATTATGCTTTTTACTTTATTACAATTATATCTGATTAAATTAGGCAATAACTGTTTTATTTGGCTTATTTACAATGAGAAATGTATATTGGCAATATATTATGTAATTTTGTTATGAAGAGTATAATTTAAATATCTATATTGTTTTCTTCGCATAAAGAAAACGAGTTATAAATTCTAACATTATTGTGCTTTTTACTTTATTGCAATTATATCTGATTAAATTAGGCAATAATTGTTTTATTTGGCTTATTTATAATGTACCGCAATGTTTTACTGCTTTATCAAAGAGAAAAACTTGAAAAATTATGATGTATTAAATTTTAAGTATAAATCTATGATGTTTATTTAAAAAATTATATGTTGATATCCACTGGTTTTTATGATCATGTTTATTTGGAAGATGTATGCTGTATTTAAATTTTGCTTAGTGTGCTGGATTTACAGAGATGAAAGTATCAGAAGAAGATATGATAGCTGCACGAATACCACATAAGCAACGTGATTATTGTGCCCATAAATATTTGGAGTTACACGACTGTAAGAGGATTCATTATCCCTTCATGGTAAAGTGTGCACACAAAAGACATGAGTATCATGCATGCTATGTCGAGGAGTAAGTAATAATTATAATAAAAATATATAAATATATAAATATAAAAATATAAAAATATATATATGTCTAAAAAAATATCAAGATATATTGTGATAAATTTTCCAGTTATGTTCTAAGAATGAAAGAATATGAAAGAGAACGCCGTTTGCTCGAGAGACAAAAGAGGGTACAACAAGCAGCCGCAGCGTGAAAATCTTGTATAGAGCTTTAATGAATTTTGATTGTTGTCGTCAGTAATTTAGGATGCACATATTAAAAGATGGAGTCGTGTCCAGCTTGTATATAAATTATATCAATAAAATATATAACGATAGATTTTTCACTTCATAAGACGTTCAATATACATAATTTAAGAAGATTGATATCAGATTTACATCAAAAATTTTGATTTTTTTTTAAATATGACATGGTACATGTTTGAAATAATTTTAATTATTTCTTGTAAACTAACGATACTATTATTTCTATGACGCATTTTTTGATATATAATTTCGAAAATATTTGGCAAGAAATCAATATTTTCGTATCTAATTCTGAAATGTATACAATAACTTCTTTTTTATGTAGCAGGGAGGATAATTGATTTACACGAACGTAGAATCTATAGATAATATTTTATTTATTGTTACAAAAAAAAAAGAAAGATACAATATGTACAAGTCAGCACACAAGTCATACGCAAGTGAGCGGTAATCCTAAGATTGGAGGTAAAATTAGCGTCTCGCGTCTCGAGACTTAATAACTTATTTTATTAATTACAATTGTTAAACCCCTCGAGTGTGTGTGTCGACGTTCGCGATGATCGCTATATGCAGGATGCGCGCTCTCGGCGCCCTTTAGAGTCGCGCAGCTTTATCGAGGCAATCGATAAAGTACGGAAAGCGCCGCGAACGTGCAACTCCGCGGGTCCTCTCCGACGGCATCGGGCCGTGTATGTCCGCACCGGTTCTGATCTCTCTTCGTCGCGTATTCATCTCGCGTCTCGCTTAATATTCTGTAGAAGCATAGTAATGACAGTGGTGAAATATATTACGTAGCGTAAGATCGCCCGGGGTTTCTTCTTTATACATTGAATTACCTGAAATAACAAATATACCTCTATATCGCATCTCTCTCTGTACCTCACGGAATGGTGAGTTTGACAGAAGGAGCAATAAAACATAGTAAACTAGATTTTCTCTCGCTATGTGTATACGTGAACAATTTCGATCAACTATAAGCTCCATTCTTTACAAGTTAATCATCAGTTTTTCAGACGAAAATCATGTAAACGGAATTTATTGCAAGTGCATCGTTGATGTGTAATTTCATCCGTGTATTCATTGTTTTGCAATTTGACTGCCTATAATAAATATTTGTATTATGTTCAAAATATAAAATTAAGACACGCTATTACAAAATTTCGCATAACCTGCATTGCGGTATCGCTTAATTTTATATTTTGAACATAATACAAATATAAACTTATTAAATTCTATAGATCTTTCTTCAGTTTACGCATATAGTATTAATCGATTTTACAATTATCTATAAAAATTATACCAAACAATATATATATTGTGTATAAAATAGTTTCACATTTTTAATTTAATATTTTGCATTGATTGCTTTTTGAATCATGTGATTATATGTTATGCTTATTTTAATCTTTATCAATAAGTATTTGGATAATGGACAGGTACATTAATTTGTAATGGCAGATATATTTGAGCTTGAATATTTACAAAATATCTTGTAATAATAAATAGATCGATATTTACGGATTTCTATATTCTTTAACTAATTTAATAAAAACTTTTCTCACTGTGTAATAAATCGATGCAATATGACGATATTATATTGAGCAATTGTTTGGTATAAAGATTTTATATAAAAAAGATTTTAAGAGATTCAAGTTGTGCAAGGGATTTTTTGACATAAAATTAAAATTCATAAAGAAAAAAATACGAATGAAAAGTGCTCGCGATAATATTATAAATGTGCATTTTACAACTCATGTGAATAATATTCTTAAATAGAGCCATCGGAATCAATCATTTTGTAATTATTTAGTTGGAGATGACAAGACTCCAAGCGCACGCATAATAGCTACTTTTATATTTACAATAATTCTACTTACACGATGAAACATAGTAATTTTTATGAAATGATAAAAGAGTTACAACACACACTAAGGACACTAAGGCATGCTTGACACAATGATTCCGAGCTTCTGAGATTCGCATAATTTTCAAGATAGGTAATTCTAATATGACAAAGCGTATCCTTGAATTATACCTGTAATCAATGTAATGTCACATTTCCGCTTTATTATTGTTTCATTTTGTTTTCAATGTTGCTCTCTTTACATTTTATTAAATTTTTAACTTCAAAATTTTTTCTAGACTTTATTTTACGTAGATTTATTTTAACTTGTTGAATGTTTTTAAACAACATAAAAATAGTAAAATAGTAAATTATATAAAAACAATATAAAAATAGATGTTGAACGCCAATTAAAGAATGATAAAGACGATATTTTTGAAATTGATAGAAGTGCCGGTCCAAAGTGTGCGCGAGATTTGAGATGTCCTGCGAAGGACACGATAGGTATAACGAATAAGAATCCTCTTCTTTACGGAAGCAATATCTACTGCTTCGCAACTAGTGAAATGTTTGACCTCGATCGTCTTACCAGAAAGTTGTATCGGAAGCTAATACGATTTATGTCTGTGCAAATGCGACCGAAACAGTCGCATTAACGGATAAAAAAGGGGTTTCTAATGCATTCTTTCCTATGTCATCCTAGATTTCTCACTGTATATCGTTTTTACAAATGGATATGAGAGGATGCGAGAGACTGATACAAGTATTAACCCATTGGCCGACTGACTCATCTTCTTCACTTATCAGTTTCTCTTGCCATCATTAAGTTTTTTCATTACTTGCAAGTTTATAATTGTTATTTTTAAACATCTATATATTTCTATCTATTATATATATATTACACACATATAATATACATAAAAAATTATATATATACTAGGTGTTAAAAATGTCTGGACACGGTCGAATATCTCGATAAAGAAGAGTTTTACTAGAAAGTGTTTCAGACAAAAGTTGTATGGCTTCGAGGGGGACATAAGATGGTGTCATTAGTTTGACCTTAAAGAGTCACCTGAAGGTTACGTGAAGGTCACCTCCAACTTTTTAAATGGGACATCCTATATACTTTTGCATATTCTTGTAGCTCATCTCAAGAGCTTTCCAAAACACTATAATTAAGTTAGTTTTCATTAAGTACTTTCCGAGTTATGAGGCTTGAAATCATTTCTTAATTTTACATAAACACTAAAAAAAATATCTAGTAAAATATTCATTTTTCGATTATCTTATCTTAATACTTATAAGTACAAAATAATGAGAGGAATCAATTGGTGTAAAGGAAAAACATAGTTGTTTCGAAGAAAAAATATGTAATTTGCAATTAACAATTACATATTTTTTCTTAAAAATAATTATGTATTTTCTTTACACCAATTGATTCCTCTCATTATTTTGTACATAAAAGTATTAAGGTAAGATAATCGAAAAATAAATATTTTACTAGATATTTTATTGTTTATGTAAAATTAAGAAATGATTTCAAGCCTCATAACTCGGAAAATACTTAATGAAAACTAACTTAATTATAGTGTTTTGGAAAGCTCTTGAGATGAGCTATAAGAATATGCAAAAGTATATAGGGTGTCCCATTTAAAAAGTTGGAGGTGACCTTTACGTAACCTTCAGGTGACTCTTTAAGGTCAAACTAATGACACCATCTTATGTCCCCCTCGAAGCCATATAACTTTTGTCTGCAACACTTTTTAGTAAAACTCTTCCTTATCGAGATATTCGACCGTGTCCAGACTTTTTTAACACCCAGTATATATATATAATAATAAGTAGAATTATTTTATAAATATAAAAGTGTGTTGACGTGAAAGTGGTGGCAATGCATTTTTTACTCATCTCATCACATCTGTCTCTCTCTCTCTCTCTCTCTCTCTCTCTCTCTCTCTCTCTCTCTCTCTCTCTCTCTCTCTCTCTCTCTCTCTATATATATATATATATATATATATATATATATATATATATATATATATATATATATATAAAATTATTATATATATATATATATATATAAAATTTCATCATTCTTTTTGAGTACATTAAGAATTATGATATTTTCCCTATTGCGTGTATTTGAAGTTTCCTTTTGCACAACTGCATATTCTGAATATATATACTTATCCGTCGATATATTAACAGAGACAGGTTTTGGAAGTTGATTCACTGATGTAGAAGGGAGGTATATTTGAACGAATTCGTGACATGTGTGTATGTGTACGCATATTTTCGTCCAACACATGAGAACGAAGATTTTTTTATCTTCCATGTGTTCTTCATGTATTCTATTCAGCCTTAAGTTCCTTCGCAGATTTTCTTCTACGATAAGCAGTCCTATAAAAGTCAGAGAAGAGCACGATAAAGATCAACGAGTGAAGTAGAAGTAGACCCGCCACCAGTTTCGGATAACCGCAGTCAAAAATGAAGGCCTGCGCGCTGTGCACGAATACCACGAAGAACTGTACCTGAAAATTAATGCAGATAGCGATATAGCTGGACACTATAAATCATGAACAACTTTGGTGAGTAAAGAAAAAGAATGTAATTAATAGCTAATAACGGAAACATAGAAGTGTGGGAATTTAAGCCTCGAATATACAAAACTTATAATTTGCAAAATAATTAACATAAATTTACGTCTTTTTTATATACTATCTTGTACTATCTTGTACGTATACTTGGTTTAATACTCTTGATTTCGTCATATTTTATAAGCCATATATATTATATCTTCTATACAAAGATCTTTTTCTCGAGCCTCTTGCACAGTCGTGTTGCGTATTGCGATTAGTTCGCTCAACACGATTGACTTCATCAAGCAATTCGAAGAAAATGCGCCAATATACATTATGTAGCAATAACTGCTCATAAATCCATTGCTTACCACATGTTCGTTCTTTTAACGATCGAGAGGCCGATTCGTGAATGAAACAACATCAGTAGTACGGGCAAAAACTTTTTAAAGTTTACCTACTGATGTTTCTCACAAATTGTTTTTGAGGACTTGTACAAAAAAAAGTCCATTCAATAGGGCGAATCGTCATACATAAATATCAGACACTGTTAACCGATTTATAGAAAGTACATATAGATGTATATGTGTGGCCGAGTTTTCGCGAGCCGATAGCTAAATTCACCGCGTGTTCATTTGGTAAAAACTTGCCATGCTTTATTATCGAGATATACTTTCGGTACCAATCTATTCTAATCCGCTCCTCTGCTTAAAGTATATAAAGCAATTGCGAACGAATGATTATATTTCACGAGCAAATGCTACTTCTAAGAAATTTATATTTTGAACATTTTAATAGTTTCATTAATTAAAAAAATATGTTAGAAGATGTTGTTAATTAAATTAAATCAAAGATATAGCCAGAAAATAAATATAATTAGGATATAATCAGAATTAGCTGGGAAAATTATTTTCATATCGTGCTAATTTGATATTTGCATTTGCATCTTATGAAGCGCGTGTAGGATTTTTTGAATTGTAACTTTTGTAAAGCTCTTTAATTTCTGCTCATATTTAAATGTCAAATGTCAAATGTCTCATTAGATTATTATCAATTCAAGAGAAAAGATCTCTTTGTTGTAATAATCTAATATTTAATTAGGAATAAAAATATGCGAGATCATTTAATTTCAACTGATATTGAAGTAGCTTATATCATTATAACATTTTCTATAATTTGTGTACATACTAATATATCGTGCAATATATAAATTAACATTTACAATTGATATATCGTACGTGTAGAATCTCTTAGATTAGAAAACTTGCTAAAACCTCTTCTTTCATTTTTACTTACTTAAATGTCAGACATCTTGCTATTAAATTTATTTGTTAAAAAGGTTGTGAAAATATTTTCTATTACTGTAATCTAATCTTTAATTCTTTATGAGATTGATTTTAAAATATTGCAAATGAAATTGCTCATTATTTATTAAATAATAATTAAATCATATGTATATGTTTCTATTATATCTTTCGAATTTCTTGTTATCATCGAATATTTTTCAATTACTATTTATTCGAACAATTACATACTTTTTCAAGTTCTCTATGTCGCAATAATTGATTTAGCAATTACCGTCCGTAAACACACCCGTGCTATTTATCTACCATTCGATTTAATTTCGTCATCGACGAAAATAAACTCTTTTTTATAAATGGTGGCTGGTTATATCCTTATCTATCCGTACGTTCTTTCGCGAGATGGAACTTCTCGGGGGTGGGGAAAAAGGCGAACAGAAGCGAATACACCTGTGCCTGTACCTGGCATGTAGCGGATCGATGGTCTTGCGAGATAAACCGGGATAAGTGAGTATTTAGGTGAGGCTTCATAGGTATGCAGCCGGTTCGCGGTAGCTTTCGCGACGCCGGTTGCAGCGGCGACGGCGACGACGTTGACAACGACGATGACGACGACAGTGACAACGACAACGCGGCGGTGATGATGATGATGGTGTCGCCGGGGTAGGGCAATGGTGGTGGTACAAGACAGTGTGCCACAGTACGACATATCGGAATGCCAAATTGTTGCGCCACCGCCAGCGTGGTTGGTCGGGTCCGGTGGCCGGCTTTAAAGCGAGGTCTAGTCAAGTCGAATTGCCCAACGTGCGCGCGTTGTACTTTTCACTTTCCCTCACCCCTACCTTTCATGTGCACATACGACGTATGAAATTTTGCCTAGGTAGAGACCGGGACCGACTAATCTCTAACGAGCACGAATGTATGGGCCGATGGCCCAGAATCCGCGAACGATCGCGAGTTCGTTCGAGCAACGTATTATATATCCGGTGAAAAAGGGGAAGGTGTCGCGCGTCTATACTTTGTCAAAAATTTGTCCTCTTTCCAGTAAAATCAATCTTAGATATCTCATATTTCTCGATTCGAAAAGATATCGTCGATGGGAACGATTTTGAACAATTTTGCCGTGATGTGCAAGAGCTTGAGAATATTAAAAGAATCTTCTTAAGTCGTGAATATATCTCTGTTAAATATGGGCAGAGAGAGAAAAAAAGGCAGAGATAGATACTTGAGAAAATATACTCTCTTAAATATGTTTTGAGAGTGTATCGGTACAGTAAAAAAATTTTAGCAGTGTTTAACTTGATTTAACGGATATGAATAAAAAAGGAATTATAATAATCTTAATAATCTTACTTCGTTTCTATGCGTTTACAATCAGAATCACTATTTTTTGTTTAAAAATACGTTACATTCATGAATATGCTATTATGCTATTTTCGTACAATTTATTTTAATTTTACGCAATAAACGTGTCTCGTTACAAGTTTATTGTATTTTGTAAATGCAAATTGTAAATGCAAATTCGAGTATAGTATTCATTACAATTTTTGCATAGATTTAATGTACGATTGATTTAAAATCGCCACGATTATTGTAACGGAAAACGCCGAATGTTGCGAGACCAGTTTTGGATCCTAAACCGCAACCAGTAAAGTGGCACGCAAAAAAAACGGGCAATGAAAAGTACGTTCTATCGTAGACTTTGGTTACTGGCGCGAAGCGAGGACAGTTTTAGACAGTTACTAAAATTTCCTATTTTTTCTCTTTCTCTTTGTTTAAAAAAAAACGTTACTTTTATTAAAATAATTATACATTTATTTCTTTTTATATTATTCCGGAATTAATACTCATTAATTTTTATTTAAGAAACTGTTGATTTTTTAACGTTCTTAGCGATGAAATAAAAAGGCAGGTATTGCATTGAGAAGCGGACTTACAAGAGGAAAGCAAATACGCTACGTGTCTTAACGGGCAATTAGCATATTTTGCGTGTTACCGATGCACACCCTTTAAACCTTTAAGGCAACGGGTCGGTAGTGCTTCTATCCATTCACTTTCAACGACGCGAATTATTATCGCGAAACTTGTGTTGAGCAAGAAGAAGGTATCACGAATCGGTTTGATTTACGCATTGAAAAAATCGCGTAATACCACCGTACAACAATCGCATTTGAAACATTGAATCGTGTGTGAATTTTTACTATATTATACTCGCCCAGAATTTCGCTCAGCATTCTTGTGTCTGTAAATCACCGGTAGGCATTGAATCGAATTATACATTGTAAATTATATATTGCATACACTGCGCTTGAAAGGGAGAGGAAAAATCTATCCCGGAGAACGCATAATAAGTTGATTCATTCATCGTGATAACAGTGACTGAGAGCTTTGAAGAAACTGTTTTTTAAACAAATAACGGTTTTTTTAAAACTTATTTATGAAATGTATAGTTTATGTATTAAACATAATCTATAATTCGGAAGTTTTTTTACTTCTATAATTTGATACTGCGTTTTTAATTATATAATTACAGATAAAAATTTTTGCATTGTTGTTAATTTTATGTTTTTAAATTCTATCTTAATATGCCATTTAAAAATATTACATGTATTTCGGCTTGATTTAATTTTAATTCCGTTCTTGAAATAACATAATGAACATTTACAAAAGAATGTGTAATTTAATTAGATTCGCTTACTTACCAGTTGTACTGTGGTCAAGTGCTTCTTCCACCATAAGTACTTTTGATATTCCGGGCCCATGGCTGCTAACATATAATACGCATACATGATCACATGTACTGCGTTATTAATAAGATTACCCAAAGTACCATGACCGCCCGCGATAAATTTCACACATATCCACGTCTCTAGAGGTGTGAGAGAATGATGATACAAATGCAGGAATGTCACCTGGCTGTCCTTCTTGCGTAATACGAAGAATATCTGAAATTTCAACGAGTAACGTTACGACATTTTTTGAGGTCGTAATTTCCTGTTATTCAGCTTAGGTCTAGATTCGCTGACCCACGTTTCAAATAGATTGAAAATAATTGATTGTAAAACTATGTAAAATTGAGTTTAGATATTTCGTCAAGGGATTGGAATGCTTTTCTTTAGACTACATTGTCATAAATTATTAAAATATATCTTCGGATTACATCATTTATATATACATATATTTCAAGTCATATTTTTCAACATGAAAAAATAAATAACAAAAAATTATTAATTATTTAATATAAAGTATATTTATAGTGGATGATATTTTTCACTGTTGTAATAATTTGGCAAATTAAGCTCTTATATCGTATATCTTTTCGAAAATATCTTAATAGTGGCAACACACGTCGTTGTTAAAATTGAGCAACGAACAATAAAAGAATCTGTTTTGCGATGATTCCTATGTTCGGTTGGGTTTCGTACGCATGCTGTTGAAAGACTAACAAGCACTTTCTCTCTCGCAAGGGTAGATAGGTAAGCTAACATCCACTTCGCGAATTGTTGGTTCCTTCGGTCAGAGTCTAACAAACGCTCAGCGATCGGCTGATTAAATCTTATCTGCTCCTTTTATCCGCCAGCATGATTGCATGCTCGACAAGTAATTCGGTGCTGCCCGCGCTGCTCGCTCGCGCTAATGGAAACGATTGCTTAAGGGTTATTGCATCGAGAGAAGGGATATACGAGCATATATGTACGTGATTATCCGATTTTCGTGAAATAAGCTAACCGTATACTTCGCCTCTTTCTTTACTCAGGATCTATATATCTTATGCATATACATATCTGTTGCAAGTACAGGGTTTACTAGACCGTGTGTGATGAAATAAAAAATAGGTAATAATTTTTTTTAATTGATAGCATAATTTGACAGAGAGAAAGAGAAAAAAAAAGAGAAAGAGAGAGAAATTTTGCAAAAATTAAATTTTGAAAGTGCAAATAGATAAGAGTCTTTTTCTTTTAATTTATACACTTATAATTTATAACTAATAATTATTAATTTATAATTTATAATTTAATATAATTTGGATTTATATAATTTTCTTGTTCATTAAAATGTCATTAAATGTTCATTAAAATAATGAAGTTTGTAAATTGTTTAAAAAATTGATCACGTGATGACATTTTCATTAAAAATAATGTGAATAACACAGTATATGAAGATATATCGAATATATAACGTGATATATCGAATATTTTTGTTTCTGTCCGAAGTGAATAAGTTCGAGTATGGAAATAGATCTCTAGTTTATGTCATAAAGATACATTTATATATAATTGCATTTTATTCATTTTTTATTTATTATAAAGAAGTACTATTTTGAGATATATACTAAAAATATTTTATTAATAGATATATTCTAAATCTAGAAAGTGCGTCTCGATACGATAATTTTGTTTCTTGTTTTAACGTTTTGAATGTTTAATGTGACAACATTTCAAAGGAAATTATCAAATGTTTATTATGACTTTTTGCGCGTGATTTTTATCATTTAAAAATCTACGTAATACTTTCTTCATATTGTATTTATTTTAATATATTATAACATTTTGTTTAATTGTACCTGATTATATATTGATTTTATTAATAATATATATCCATATATTTTTTTAAAATTTTGTTAGTTTGTTTTTAATTTTTTCTTAAAGTCCAAAGAAATTCTCTTTAAATTTGCTGATTTGACCTTTTAATTATTATCATTATTATATATGTCACGCGAATGTATGAAAGTGAGTCATACCGTGTCAGCGAATTCCGTAAATTTGCTGATGAAGTACCACCAACAGAGGTTTGCCATCCTCAGAGCGGATGGATTGTGGGAATAGTCAACCGGTTGACACTTGTAACTGTAGTCAAGTAACCATCCGGACATCAAATGCTATAAAAAAACAGAAAACATCTAATTAGATGTATATCAATTAGCTTCAATAAAACAATTTTGATTCTTTAGTGACCTCATAAGTCAGTTAAAGATAATTGATGTCTCAACTCATTCATTTCGATATTTATAAGAACTGTTTAACTTCAACATAAGTTGATGAAATATAATTTTGTATACGATCGGTTTGAGCAAACATTTGTTGTATTTCACCATATTGAATCGCGCAAAACAGAGTTGGTATAACTCTACTTTCTCTATAAATAATAAAATTAAATATGCCTTGCAGAATCAGTATAATTGAAAAATAATAATGTAATAAAATTTATTATTTTAGATTAAATAGATATATTTTATAAAAAATACTAAAAAAAATTCTTTATATTCTCTTCAGACAGATATATGTAATCGCTATCTTTAATTGCTAATTGCGTTCTGAGTAAATATAGCATTATTATTTCATTGGTTTGGTGGTCTAGATTCAGTTATAAATGTTTATTATGAAGATTGCACGTTATATTTCATTATTAGCTTTCATATAGCAAGTGACTAAGCATAAAACAGATTCAGGAGAAACTATGTGTTTTAAGGCCGACATGTTCCGTTTCGCATATGTTTGCATATTTTATCTGCATAACATTTGCATAATAAATCTATTTTTTTCTCCTATATAAATTCATTTTTTCTCCTACTGATATACATCTTTCTTATAACAACTTTTTCATTTAGTTTATTATATTTTGTTATTTTAAATAGTTTAAGCAATATGCGTGAGAAAATTTTACGAAATTTTTGACGAGAAAAAAAATTTTTTTTAAATATTTTTATTTTTAGAAAGTATATACATACATAAAATTTATAATTTATATATTTATATAAAATACATTTTATTTTTTTTAAAACTGTTTATGTAAGCCTCATTAATCTTGACAATGATGGCTCACGTGTATTATTTTATTTAGTAAATAATATAAAAAGAATAGTTGTTAAAAGATTATAAGTGTTGAATGAACTAAAATTTGCATAGCTGAACGAATAGAAATATCTTGAAAAGTTATTCCATCTCGTACATAAAAAGCTATCCCGATTGACTCTCTAACAGAAACGGCAGTTACTGCGGTTACTTGCTTCTGCAAAATAAACTTTCGCGTAGTTGCAACCGGTTATTATCCATTCTATTGCGCATGAAAAATCGTTTCTTGTTGTTTGACCTTCCACACGAAATTTTACTTTGTATTTTTGATCGTGCACCGTAGGAGAAGTGAACGAGGTTTAGCACTTTATGGAAAGTCGAAAACAGGATGTCGCGTTGCTAACGAAATGCGTACGAGTGCATAAACCGATTAAGCAACATTGTAGTCGCTATGAAATACTATACTTCTTTATGCATATTTCCTGTCACCTTTGAGATCGTTATATAGATGATACGAAAAGAGAGAACATTTTTAAATATTGTAATATTAATATGTGTATGCCTATATTTTGCATTTACTACAAATACAATAGTTAAATAAAATATTAAGTACAATTTTAAGAAAAAGTATTTAGTGCTGTCGACTTAAAAATTTATATATACACGAAATTTTGTGAATATTTATATATTTTAAGTCTTTTAAGGATTGCAATAAAAATGCATGCAATTAATAATGCATGTAGAATTGCATTGTATCAATATGTGAAATTCACGAAAATATTAAAAAGATAAGGGCCATATTTCTATTATATTTGCAGCAGAAATCTGTTAAATAAAATATGTTAGCTAAAAATATGATAATAAAAATGATATAACTACAAAATATAAATTAGTTCGCGATTAATATCTTTCCATTTGAGAGATAAAAACGATTAATAAATGGGGAAGGACAAGTTGCGAAATTAATATTTTAATTACATTATTACAAAGCGGATGCTTCGTATTTTAGTAACTTTGTTCAGAACAAGGTTGCTAAATAAAAATATTTGCCACGCCTAGTTATGCGGTAATCAGTAGGTCAAGGTTATTATCAAAGAAGCAGAAATGTAATC
This sequence comes from Camponotus vicinus, assembly GCF_025532165.1. Taxonomy (NCBI): domain Eukaryota; kingdom Metazoa; phylum Arthropoda; class Insecta; order Hymenoptera; family Formicidae; genus Camponotus; species Camponotus vicinus. The sequence goes on along the minus strand of NW_028141978.1, from coordinate 11,321,911 downwards.
TCTGTTTCTAAAATTGTAAATTCTTTATCGAGCAAGTTAAGTTTTTTTAATGCGCTATATAACCAATTAATGATAGCTTACGACAAAATGAAATTTTTCAAAATTTATAAGAAATATAATTTCTTATTTCTATGTTTACATTATTGGAAATTTCAAAATGTTGAAATTATTATAGTTACACATAATAGTTACATTTTTTAAATATATTTCTCGAATCCGAAATGTGCGAATTGGAAATGATATTGATTAGAGAGACTGTATATCCGTATTAAAAATTTTTATTAGAAATTTAAAATTTTCTTAATTAATTGAAATTTACAACTTTTGATTTAAAATTTTAGTTATTATTAGGATTTTTACTGAAGCTTCGCTTTGAGATTATAATAAGCTTATACTGCTGTCTGTTCGAATTCAAATTAAATATGTAAACTCTCGAGGAATGAATGGAACTCAGTTAAAAAAATGTTTAATAATTTAAATTTATGATGAGTTTAATAATTCTTAAATACTCATTTGTTCTTATTGATTTCCGCATACTTTAAAAATTGATTTTAAAAGATTACATCATTTCTTACAATAAGTCCATTTTTATGGAAATATTAATATTGATAACATCAAGAAAATGAATGTATAATTTTTCATATTTATAATTATTACCGCTTTTGATTGCTTGATATCTATGACTGTTAATCTAGAAAATCTATAATTTATGTGCTTTAAAAATCATTTTATTAAACTATATTAAATATTATTAATTATTAACTATATTATAACTATACTATAACTATATTAAATATTATTATGAAAGAAAATAAAACTTACGATTAAAATCAATTAAGATAATTAAATCTAATTCAAAATAATTGAAAAATTGATTAAAATATAAATCTTCTCATATAATTTGTTTTTTAATTTATTGTTTTTAAAACATGGTAGAATCAAAGAGCTAAATTTTATTTTTTATTTTTTTAATCTTGCTTTTCATTTCTTATTCATTTTCGCTTAGTGAAAATTAATTGAGAATATTGTACAAAATTTATATTCCTGTCTCTGGTCATTTGACTCGTTTCATTTTCTTGAATTCACGTTCTTTCTGATCTGGTCACCACATTATTTTTTAGCGAATTTTGATTTCAGCGTACAGTGATTTATGTGAGCGTCACAACGCGATAATAGTGATATAAGTCGCTTATTTATTTATCGTACGTAGTACGATACATAAATACTGTACAACATATCTAATTAAGATCGAATGACGTTTAATTACAATACGTAATTATAATACGTATCTTATGGGAATTATCGCATTTGGTTTGTCGCGTGATCGCATAGACTTTTCGCGCAGCATAATTGAAGTTCTAGGTCGAACTTTCTTCCTCGATCTCTCTCTTTCTCTCTTTGTCAATGATTACGCGAACTATTCATCATCTCCTTTCACCGTCATACTTTGTTAACCGTAGCAATCTTGCGAATTCGTATACTGTTCGCTTCGATTCTTCATCGTCATCTCCGCGACTAGCGATCCAATCCTTTTCGATCTCGCGAATACGTACTATACCGATGACATACTTATATCGCGACCTATATAACGAGGCAGAAGTTGCTTGACCGGCTTCGATTGCCGACCGAGTCTTTAGATCCTGACGGATCGTTAGCGTTCGTGAACTTTGTGCGTCGTGTATGTGTTTTCTTGTATAGCAAGAATCTAATGATGGCTATAAGAAGACGTGAATGTCAAGGGTGACTTGGACAAGGTCATATCGAGCTCTCTCTTTCTCTCTCTTTTTTAGTCACTCACATACACATGCACGTACTCTCTCCTTTTCTTCTTATCTTTTTCTCATTCTCTTCCTCGTTTTTGTATTCCTCGTGAGCATGTTTTCCCGCCTAAGGGTAGTGTGATCACAAATTACACGATTTCTAGCTCGTGTGCCTCTTTGTCGAGATATCTACTTTCATGATTCTCTCAATAATCATTTTGTGTTTACCTAATAACTTAATTGTATCTTCTTCAACATTTTTTTTTTTTTACATACAATACATATATTTTGCTTTATATATTTATTTAAAAATTTTCAATTTTTTAAAGCGTCTAAAATAAAAAATATCTTTGTTAGTCTCTTAATGGTATCTATTTTCGATTTTTAACCATTTGCAAGATATTTAATTTTTCATGTAAAATATATAGATTTTGAATCATATAAGATACTTTAAAAATTTTATCAGGTTTATTAATATTATAGATTTTTTTTAGATGAGGCTAAATATGTCATTTTTTGAATTTATTTAATTTATTATACATTTATTATTATTTAAAAATAATACATATATATGTTGATTTTATATTGATAAGGAATCATAAATTTATTTTATTTTCTTAAAAAGATAAAATTAATGTTATCATATCCTCGATTAATCATAATAGAAAAAGTTATAAAAAATTCAAAAATATTACCTCGTACATCATTCCTAGTGAGAAGACGACTTGAAATGCGTTGTACGCTACTAGGACATTTCTGAGTTTGTACGGCTTTCTGTTGGCCATCATACGCGGGCCGAATATGACAACGCCATATATATAAAGGAGTACAATGAGAACTGTTGGTACAGGCGAGTCCATCAGTGGCCAGTCACCAACACGAGGATCCGAGATTGTCGCGAGAATTTCCGTGTATTGATCTAAGGCCATCTTAACCAAGCCCTGGGCGCCTACGAAAGTTCTGTTTGAGTCCGTCATCTCGAGAATGAGCTCCGGCTCCCTTTCCGCTACTAACTCCGCTGCCGCCGATGCCATTTCTAGAAAAAAGATTATAAAAACTGATATTGTTAAAAATAAACTTCATTTAATTAAATTTAAAAATTTAAAAATTTCACATTACTCATCAAATCATAATTTTTAAACATAATCAGAAATTTTATAAAAATTATTATGTTAAATAATTTCAGAATATTTTGATCTATAATACATAGAGTAAATAATATGTGCAATATATGCAAAACGCTGATTTATCAGATTGAGTGACGAGGGAAAAATATTTTAATTTGTGGATGATACAGATGTAAACGCGCGAGAAATATATATTTTTTCCGAATATTATTAAGACATATGTGCTAAAATCATAAATATTTTTTACAAAGAATGTGAAAGAACAATAAACCATTTCTTTAATGATAGAAGGATTAATAAAGTTTTGTAAAATTTCAATCCTCTGCATATCATTAATAAATACTTGGCTTGATTCGATTCATTGACGGATATTTGTATTTGCGTAGGTTGCGCTTAGTTGCGCTCTGAGCTACAATCAGATTCATTTGAATTGATTATTTAAATCAGGTTTCGATATTTGCAATTTTTATTGGGTAAGGTATTCAATTTTGTTAGGTCATCTACAGTTAATATCTCTGATCGAGCAAATCGTACACTTTATAAATTATTAATAAAATTGAATAAATTGATTAAATTTTATCATATGTGTGTTTTAGTTTAAGGGGCTATTCTACTGTGACGGCTCAAAAAATAAGCTATTTTTAATAATTTTTTTTTTGAAAACTTGCATGTATCGGTACAAACTTTTTTTTCGCTTAAAGGTACACTCTTAGAGAATAGAAACAATTTTTTTTGTTGCATATAAATGTATATTTATTTAACAATTTATAATCGTGTAAAGGCATGAAAAAAAAAGTATGTTGCTGGCGTTGATGATTTGCGCTCTCCAGGTGATCTGAAACAAAAAATTCAAAAAGGTTCTTAATCTGTATGAGTGTCGCTATCGCCCGAACTAGAATTATTAAAAAATATTAATTTTAACTTATACTTTTGCCCAAATTATGACGAAAAAAAACGTGTTTTTCGAACACTTTTGCAAAAAACGACGCCATTTTGTTATTTTGCAATATAAAATAATAATTCTAGTTCGGGCGATAGCGACACTCATACAGATTAAGAACCTTTTTGAATTTTTTGTTTCAGATCACCTGGAGAGCGCAAATCATCAACGCCAGCAACATACTTTTTTTTTCATGCCTTTACACGATTATAAATTGTTAAATAAATATACATTTATATGCAACAAAAAAAATTGTTTTCTATTCTCTAAGAGTGTACCTTTAAGCGAAAAAAAAGTTTGTACCGATACATGCAACAGTTTTCAAAAAAAAAATTATTAAAAATAGCTTATTTTTTGAGCCGTCACAGTAGAATAGTCCCTTAAATTAAAATTATTAATATTCTAATAAATTTTAATTTTATTTAAGAAAATTAATATTCATCTATTTTTTTTTTTGCGAATATGTATTATGCATATGTATATGCATTATGCATAGGAAAAAAAAGACATATTCGCTATTTATAATTTGTGACGTTGCCGTTCCGACGCGCGTCCATCCGCCCCGGGAATCTTGACGAGGCGCGAGCCGAGCGGCCGCGCCAGAAAAAGATTGCGAGAGCCGTATCGAAATCTCCGGAGAGACGAGCCCTTGTTATATTTCGCGTTATTAATTAATTTTTTTTTGTATTATTTTGTACGTCGGGCAACCCGCCGGAAAGCAACCGGAAGAGGCGGAAGAAGAATCCTTTTTGCGACAACCGGTACGACATTTACGACCTCCGATTTGAGAGCGGAGGTAGCGCCCGAGGATCAGGACAGCACAGAGTCGCGGGTGGAATTCTCCCCCGCGAAAAGAGGATGAACAGCGGAAAACCAAACAGCTGTCAAGGACCGGAATCGCAGGGCCCGGTCGGCGCTACCCTCCGAGGATGGAGGACGAACAATCGGCATAAAAGAAGACCGCCGATAGCAGGATTATCGAAATTATGATTTTCGAATTGTCGGGGCCGTAACGGCTCCCGATACGACGTTGTTGCGGGACGCATTAATATCTCGCGTGTCGCGGCGCTATTGGCCGCGAATCCGCGCATCCCTGCGCGCAGGATTGACGCCGTTATTCACCCTTGATCGCGAGATCCAGGCAGACACTGGTGCGGGCGCTCGTTGAAAACAGTCGCTTCATATAGTCGGTTCTTCGTTGTCGTTTTGTGTGTCGCAGCCGAAATCAGGGCGAGAGGACGAGCCGAGGATCATCCCCTGGCCACGGGAGAAAGTATCGGTGAGGTTGCCTATCGCATAATTGTAAGCCTCTTTTCGAACATATTGTTGTCGACTAAAAGAGCGAGTGAAAGAATAATGTAAAAAGATCTGTAAAATTGAGTCGTCGATGAGATCGTCGAAATTTCCGTTACGTTTTTGAAACGCCGTTCGGCCTCGCAAAGTCCGGCCATAAAACGGGCCAGGAGAACTACAAATATCAGCGCTTTCTTAGAGTCTCGATTTCGTGTTGTTATTCTTATCACCACTATCGAGGAATTATCTGTTATACATTCCGTTATTTAAAATTTTCGAAGTTATGTTAACTGCAGTTATATTTCGTTAATTCAGATTTGCTAATTTATGTTATTATTATTTCTTTCTTGAATTCATTATTTCTTTTACTTTATATTCTTTTTTTTATATTTCTTTTCTTGAATAAATTTGTTATATTTTCTTTTATATTAAGCTCGCATAATTTATTTGAGTGTTCGTTTTTCGTGAGTGTTAAATTCCGTTGTGCCTGTCGATTTTCGTAATTCCCAAAAGCCTCGCATAAAATAATTCAATATCCTTTTCAACAGACCCTGCCCCTCTACCGTTAGGCGAGCTAATCGGCCCGTGGCGAAATAGGCTAGCATTTTTCGCGTTATTCTGGCATTTAGCGAAACTGATACGTGAAAGACCGTATCTGGCGCCCAACTTCGAGATATCGAAACGGCCTCCGCTTCGCCGCGCAGGAGCACCCTCCATCCCGGCTCCCTCGGTCGCGAGTACCTCTTCCCTCTCTCTCTTTTTGACGACGTTTCCGTTCCCCAAATTTCTCTCTACCATCCGAGAAAAATCTTGATAAATTGAAAAACACGTCGCAGCATATACATTTATTGTGGATCATGGACTGACTGAATTGCATTCTCTCAAACGATGCAATTTCGCAATCGAGATTCGCGAATAACTCTTTCCGCTCACGTTGATGCGCAATTATACATATAATTCTAACCATCGATCGAAGCGAATCTAGCCTGTATGAATGCAATAGCTTGGGGAATTCGTCGAGGACATCATTAAGAATTCTCGCGTTATCGCGAAGTCATCATGCCACGCTTTCGCTGTGACTTTATGTACGGATGTCAACCGGTCTCCTTTCCTTCCCTCCCTCTTTAGTTTTTATCGTCTCCATTAATCACCTCGTATTTTTTTCTTTGTCTTGTTTTGCACACGAATAAATCACTGCATCTTTGTCCCTATGAGCGAGCGCAATGATGTCGCAGAGGATTGCGAATACAAATAGTATATGTATACAATAATGAATATTTAGTTCGTTAGAAATATAGAAATAATTAATTTACATTAAAAATATAGGTGTATTGTGTGTGTGTGTATATACAGGGCGATCCTGAAAAACGATCCGTCTATAAAATGACATATTCCTGACACCATTCTAAGACAATTTTTCCTTTACCAAAATTTGATTTGAAGCGTAGTTTTTGAATTATGAGCAAAAATAGTTAGTAAATCACGCGTCGGGTACAGAAGGCAGGCAGGAGCGGCGCGGCGTGCCGCGAGCGCGGGCGCAGTTGACCGCCCGACGGGTGATTATCACCGCATGAGTCGCTAACTATTTTATCTTATAACATAAAATTATGCTTTAAATAAAATTTTGGTAAAGAAGAAAATGTCTTAGAATTACGTCAGAAATACGTGTTGCTTAAAATAACGTTATTTTAATAATGAAAAGTTGTTCCGGATCGCCGGCCGTCCGACGTTGCAATCAGCTGATTGCTACACGCGATGTGTGTATGGCGGAGTGTGTGCGTAAGAGAGAGAGAGAAAGAGAGAGAAAGAGGGAGAGAGGGAGGGTAGGAGGGACAGACATTCATACACACGCACGCACTTATTTATTATAAATAATTAATTTTTTAAGTATGTCATTATACGTTTCATGTTTTCTACCGCATTCGCAATGCGAAGGTTTTAGCCGATCGTTCGTCTTATCTCGCGTCAATCATGCGCCACGCGCGGAGACTGCGCGACCACAAGAGTTATGTTGCCAGAAACGCGACACGCGACATCTAACAAACGACTTGCGCGTGGCGCGTGATTGACGCGAGATAAGACGAACGATCGGCTAAAACCTTCGCATTGCGAATGCGGTAGAAAACATGAAACGTATAATGACATACTTAAAAAATTAATTATTTATAATAAATAAGTGCGTGCGTGTGTATGAATGTCTGTCCCTCCTACCCTCCCTCTCTCCCTCTTTCTCTCTCTTTCTCTCTCTCTCTTACGCACACACTCCGCCATACACACATCGCGTGTAGCAATCAGCTGATTGCAACGTCGGACGGCCGGCGATCCGGAACAACTTTTCATTATTAAAATAACGTTATTTTAAGCAACACGTATTTCTGACGTAATTCTAAGACATTTTCTTCTTTACCAAAATTTTATTTAAAGCATAATTTTATGTTATAAGATAAAATAGTTAGCGACTCATGCGGTGATAATCACCCGTCGGGCGGTCAACTGCGCCCGCGCTCGCGGCACGCCGCGCCGCTCCTGCCTGCCTTCTGTACCCGACGCGTGATTTACTAACTATTTTTGCTCATAATTCAAAAACTACGCTTCAAATCAAATTTTGGTAAAGGAAAAATTGTCTTAGAATGGTGTCAGGAATATGTCATTTTATAGACGGATCGTTTTTCAGGATCGCCCTGTATATACACAATACACTTCCATTATTATTATGCACAACATGATTATCCCGCAATTACGCGAAAAACTTATCGGAAAAGATCAAATATTCATAAACGATTATATAAACACGATTATATATGTATATATAAAAAAATATGAAGAAAGATGTAGAGATAATTTTCAGAAAAACTCAATAATTTATTTTTTTTATATTATTGATTTTTTTATCTTCTTATATTGCAGATTCACGTGTGACATGTAATTATAAAATATGTACATTAGATGAATATTTAGTTCGTTAGAAATATAGAAATAATTAATTTACATTAAAAATATAGGTGTATTGTGTGTGTGTGTATATATATACACAATACACTTCCATTATTATTATGCACAACATGATTATCCCGCAATTACGCGAAAAACTTATCGGAAAAGATCAAATATTCATAAACGATTATATAAACACGATTATATATGTATATATAAAAAAATATGAAGAAAGATGTAGAAATAATTTTCAGAAAAACTCAATAATTTATTCTTTTTATATTATTGATTTTTTTATCTTCTTATATTGCAGATTCACGTGTGACATGTAATTATAAAATATGTACATTAGATGAATATTTAGTTCGTTAGAAATATAGAAATAATTAATTTACATTAAAAATATAGGTGTATTGTGTATATATATACACAATAATGTATATGCGGGATAATCATGTTGTGCATAATAAGAGGATTGTGCGTCGCATGTTCAGCACTCTGTCTCTGTCATGTCACGTAATGCACTTTTCGAGATTTAGAGCTTGTTGTTATTATTGTCGTAAATGTTGCCGATGAACAGCACTAATTCACGAATAACACTTTCTCACTATTCATCGCGAAAAAAGTCTATATCTTACCGTGCATCAATACCGTTTTACCGTATGGTCATTAGATTGCATTCCCGTAGACCTGACGATTCGTATTAGATTATTATACATGAGTCGTGCGAATTTTCGCGCATGACAACCAATTTGTATAACGCGACAAAGAAGACAGTCTGTTCTCGTAAGAGATCGTAATCGCCTAAATCATTTTCGCAGTCGATTTTCACTTCCGCGCTCGATTTAGGGAACTCCATGTAATCACCTTTCGGAGACTCTCGTTGATTTTTTTTCCACTGTCATGTCGGGTGACATCGACTAATCGAATGGAATGGAATCGCGAGAATAGCCGCGACTGCGTCTTCGCGATTCGTAACAGTCGATTGCTTATGATTTCCGTATTTATGATGTAACTCGGGCACTTTCGGCGGACATGCGAGTTAAGTATTACAATTTTTTGAAGACACAGTTTAGAGAAAATTTCACGAGAGAGAAAAGATCGTAACTACGATATTCTCACAATTTGATTACTCATGGTTTCCGTAATCGTGATGCAACTGCAATATGCATTGAATCCTTTGAAAATCGTTCTCGTGTACATGTAAGAAATTTATTGTACATATTCTAAAATTATCGATTTATTATTTAAAATTTGTTTAAAAAACCAAGTTCCAGAAAATATACATCTGATAAATTAAAACGATACTTTCCCGAACTTTTGTGTTATCTTCAATTATGTATCATATGCGGCTCATTGTTTAAAAAAGAATAATTCCTTGGAATAAATCGCTTGCGATTAACATTAAATTATTATTAAATTATATCAGGGATTTCAAATAACAAGTGATTAGAGAAACGATTATTTCAAGGATTGAGCCACACAATCATCCAATCATACGATATCCAATTATACGAACAGGGAATACATTGTCTATTGTAACATCTTTATTGCATTTATCCATACGCGTGGTTATCGAAATACGCTTATAAATTCCGCTTATAAAATGGACACGGGGGATGAGCAAGTGGCAAGTAGACCAGAAAAATAAACGAGCCGCGATTCGATCATCACCTCAGTGGCCTGTGCGGTGTTCTAAGGCTAGCGGAGAGTTTTTGCGTTTACGTAATTGAAATTGCAGTTCCCGGACTGCGAGAACTGGAGTAACGGCTATACGCGACTGAAGGTTGCTCAATGTCGTTACGTGGCCCTTCACCTTTTTCTACGCCTTATAATGGTCAGTTTTTACCATCGGTTTTTACCTTTTACGTAGCGCGCGCGCGTACATATACACGTACATGATGTGGGCGTCAAAACGGAAAGACCGGTCATTTGCGCTCTCGAGCAACCTTCGTTATATTCCGCAACGAATGAACCTCCGATTTCGCGTAACCGGATGCCCGGTTATTTAAACACGATCATGTCATGTCGACGATGTCAATATTGTTTATGATTAGGATTACGCAAAAACACATTGCACTGTTTACCGAGAGAATCTGGGTTAACGATCTAAGTTTCTACAAATATTTCTACGTTGTTTAAGTGAAAGTATTATACACGTGGATTTTTCGTTAAATTTTAGAATAAAAATTTATTGAATTTTTATTCATTTTTTTTATTTTATTTTCGTTGCGCTTTTATATCAGATAAGAATTCGCAAATACGTTCAATATTTTTTAATCTTTAGAGTAAGAAAAATTAGTAATTTGTTTATATCAATTATATTATGCGTTATTGAGAACGAAAAATCTGTTTTCAGTCATGAAAATAGATATTTTTCTCTTACGAGAGATAAAATTTTAAAAGAAAGGAAGAAAATCATATCTCTTAAATATATTTATATATATGGGAGGAAACGAGATGTCTTTGTGTGTGTGTATGTGTGTATGTATATACAGGGTATCCCAGACCACCCGTACATCTTAACATTTGAAGTTCATTATTTCATCACAATTACTTTCAAGGTCAATTTTAAGATTGACAGAGGCACTTTCAGAAAAAACGTTTGATACAAAAGTTTCTTATTTTTTCACGTACAATTCGAATCTGTAATAAAAAGTACCATGTTCCCCTAAAAAATTCAACTTCCGATCCAGATGGCGTATTTCCGGTCGGAATCAAAAGTTGAAAATATCACCATTTGATAGAGCGTACCCGATTTACTTAAAAATTGTTCGCGATTTTTGATAAAAGCCATTTATTTTCATTTTAAAAGGGGTGTATGGGTGGTCTGGGACCCTGTATATATATTTATATATAATTTAAAATATATATCTTTGGATCATATATCCTTTAACACCTATCATTTTACTTTAACCGATATCACTATAATATGTTAAACGTTAAATTTATCTGTCGGGGAGAGCGGTGGATCGTTAATCCGGCAAGGTTAATAGTAGCACGTTTTATATGAAGAATCCTGATTCACATCTTATCTCTCGGTACATCGTTCAGACGCCGCGATCCGTAGAGTAAAACGGTACTCGTTACATAGAGAAAGTCTCGCGCGACCGCGAAAATACGAAGAGGATGAAATCGGCGAGCAGAGGGAGATGGAGAAAGAGAGAAATGCCGTATAGCCAGTGTCAGCGAGTTCTCTCTCAATGAGAGAGGATTCCGATGATGTGATGGCAACATCCGTGCCGCGGGATGGCTCTTTGAGTTTAGTGGGTAAGTGGGTCGTCCCGACCGTTTAATTGCCGATCGGCCTCTGCCCGGATCGGCCGTGTAACGTGAGACATTTGCCATGCAGGAAGAGGTGACTCTTCTTCCTTTTATTCTCTTCTTCCTCGATCTCTTCTTCTTCCGCTCCACGCTTCGCACTTTCTCGAACGCGACTACTCTCTTCCCTTTCGCGCGCACTTCTTGTTACTTTCTGATCTCGTGCTACTAATTATCGCCAATCAAAACTTTAACGCGTCTATCAATCACTTTTGCTCAGCACTGTCGAGATTGTTTTGATCTTTCCGTGACATTTTGCCTAAAGAGAATAGAGAGTATTCATCCTAATTTTTCTAATTTAATTTGTCATTATTTTGCAAAAATTTTTTATATATTTTCAATTCATGTGCTTAAACTGTTGGAAGTAAAGCTAAAAAACTATTATTTGTTTAGCAAATTCTAACGATATTTATGCATATGTTGAGCATGATGTTCTAATTTTACGAAAGATTTGCAGTGCACTTCTCTTTCTTGTCTCGCTTTCTCGACCGATTAAAAATTTTGCTATGTCAGCTTTCTGTGTATAATAATCGTTTAGCAATATTTTTGACGAGAGTTAATCGATTAAGTGGAACTTACTTAACGACATTGATTTATGCAAGAAGAATGCAATTGGTTCGATTGCGACTAGGAAATTAAGAAATTGCGGTTAAGAAATTCCGGTTATATTGACCGGATTACAATTGTGTCAAGAAAGTTATACGTTACATTCGTAAATGAGAAGAATGAAGTAGCATTCACATTAATATAAGTGCAACAAAATATAGACAACAATTCCATCTTCCGCCGAGTGTTTTGTGAACTGATTTTATTATTTCTCTATTATTTCTCTTTTATTTCTTAATATTATTTTTGCGTGCTTGACAAATATGTATCATCAATTGTATCTATAAAATTGTATCTATTTCTTAAGTTTCTCTCATCTTATGTATTTCGAACAAGATAAATGTAATTAATTAAGTATTAATTATCTTCTAAAGATTCGAGATATTATAGCTTCAATCGTTTGTTACACTTATTCGAGTTAATTAATTATCGTGAAACAAAGAAATAGAGCGCAATACTTTGTGTATATATATTACAGATTTTTATGTTGATTTTTAGGTTTTCTCCTTCGCTCATTCTTGTGAAATTTCTTTTTAACAATATATACTCGTTGCTATTTGTTCTCGATGTTCTCTTCCTGCATTATTTCTGCCCGCAGCTCGGAAATATATGTCCTATATCTCAGAACGGGTTCTCTCTGTCGATTTATTCATTATACGTCATCGTGCAATTTTTTGTATATGAAAAAAACCGGGTATTATTCGCTAATTTCTCTGTGCTACTAGTTTGTTCTTGCGCGATCGAAATCTATCGACTTTTAAGAACGGTTTTCACCGCTCTTAAATGAGAATAACAACGTCATTACTTAGAAATGTCTAAGTAAAAGCGTAGATTTATTATTACATTATCAATTAAATGATGATATAGTACGGATTAGGAAATAGTTGAAATGTACGAAATTAATAAAATTTTAATACGATATAATAAAATTATAATACATTTAATTTCAAACATTGTTAGAGTCGAATTAGATCAAATTAATTCAAGATTATACACGCAAATGTCAAAGATTAGAATAATGACGGGAATAAATCGAAATAATGATGAGATATAAATGTGCTGCTATTTCTTCTATTCTGATATAATTAATAATTTTTTAAATCAATAAAAAATTACGTACATTCTCCTGTTTAGATTATTTTTCCCTCAGTTTTCTTAAGTTTCAACATTTCTATAAAACCACAAAATCTGATCGATTGCAGTCTTGTTTTTCTTTTACAAATATTGCAGATTTTGATTGTGATAGTCGATTTGAAATAATTTAAAGCATTTCGCGCGTTTCTTTCATTTATAATTGAAATTTATTGCTTAATGTGATGGTTTTGTTTAGCTGCTTGATAAAGAATGAGGTATAATAAGTATAACAATTACATCGTGAAACTTTATCTCATCATCATTTTCGTAGTCCTTTCCTTTTTGTCAGCTATTCATCTAGGGTTAGGGCTTTTAGGTGAGTTAATTATGAGACGCGTCACAGTTTTCAATTCGCATTCTAACATTTTATTTCGATTTCCCTTCCAGCCAGCGAATTATTATTATATGGATTTCATTAAAATCTCAAGTTCTAAATACATTTCTTATTCAAACTAGATTAGACACTAATATAAATCGAGATTGTCAACTAATATGCTAAGCGCATAAATTAGAAGATAGTAGTTGAAAGAGAGATGAAAATGTCGTTATCATTAACAACTTGAAAGTAATTGCCGCAATTCTCAAGTGTTTCAATGTCCTCGATTTGTATAAAAGCAATGATACGTTAACACTCTTTCGAAATTCTGCAATCTCCGTTGGAGAGATCTTAGCCTTGACTAGCGCAAAATATCTTCAGAGTTTTACAGAGACACATATTGTGTCATATGAAATCGTGCGTTAATCTTTAGTGTAAATATGAGATTTATTTCTTTCTTCGCTTCAACATCTTTTGCATGCGATGATCATTCATCTCGGCAGAGAGAACGAAGCTTATATTATTATTTAATCAAAGGACTTTATCGTTCATCTTTATTCGTCTAAAATTTAATGATGTAATAAAAATTTCAGGGATACTATTAAAATTAATGAACTTGAAAAATGCTTACATAAATTAGCTTAAAAAATTTTTTATTGATTTCTTTGTATATTAAAATTAATTTTTTAAAAGTTTTTGTCATAATATTTTATTTAAAAAATATTTATTTGATTTATATACATATAATATTATCTCTAAAGAAACAAACTAATTTATTAAGAAATTGCATATTATTAGATATATAAACATAGATATAAATATATTATTAGATATAATTCAGTTATAAAAATTGTACACTGAAAAAAAATTTCCATAAATTTCCATAAAAAAAAGAAAAAAGATACTTTTTAAATCGGCCCAAGTTTTTACAAAACAAATTGGCATTTATGACGTTTTCGATTGGTAAAACGCATATTTATATTTTATGATCCATCCAAGATTAGAAGATTTTGCGCTTCAAATGTATTCATTTAGAATGTAAAAAACATTAGAATTCGTTAATAATCGTTTTTTTTTTATGTTTATACTCAATTCATGCTGTACTATTATAAGACAATTCTTATCTTTATAATAAGAAAAAAAATCTTATTTTTTTTATATGTTTAGATGTTACTATAGTCTATGAATATTTCGAAAAAGATGTGGGAAATGATCATAATCATAGTTATTTAATTACGCATTTGAAAATAATAATTTCAGATAATTAGTTTATTTTTTTTGTTATTTTGATCTTGTTCACCTTATTCGCTTCATGAAAGATAGTTATTAATGATACTATAATAATGACTAATTCTCCTTTACTAGAATATCATTATTGTTCATTTATATTCAGCAAAGGCATAATATAATTATTCAATTAGTAAGTATCAATTAAATGATTTGTGTGTGTATGTGTGATTTGTACACTTAATTTACCATATTCTGTATTATATATTTAATATTATTTATGGATATTTTGTATACTTGTATGAATATTTGTATGAATTACATAAAAATTAATTAATATATTTCTTGCTGCTCATTTTATGGATCTAATTAGATTTGAATACTACAAATTGTGTAATAAGTCAAGAGTTTCGTTAAAAAATTCGAGAATTTTTTGCATTACGTGCAACTTATAAATATTTTATTTGATGTCGCTTCAAAAGGGCAGATTTCGTTTTCCTCGGATACGCGAAATCGCTATTAAGAAACTGGCTCGAAAACGGTCCAGCGACCTTGTGCCGAATATTACGACGTGTTTCGAGACGGTTGTGTAATGTTACGCATTTCACGTGCCTGGACATACATACGTGGGGATTACATTATAACAAGTAGTTGATCATACAAAGCGAACGCACGTTCGTGTACACAGACTAGCGAGAAAATCTTTGCGAGACGAGCTAAATTTTTACAGAGCTCGAGAAAGGATCTTTTTTTCTATCATCTGTCGAAACAATATATATGCAGCTTTTATAGTAGGACCAAACTTGAGTTAAGACAACTGCGACATTTCTAACGTATATATTTTTCATCTTAATTATGAAAGGTGCGGCGCTATTTTGAAGAATGTACATTTACGTATTCAAATATTAAACAGACTAATAAATTGCGATCATTTATTTAATGAAATCTTGTTCTTTCTTTCTCTCTCTCTCAATATTCTTGTAGCATCTCTTTAAAATAAATTTCTTCAGAAAAGCGTACATTTCTTAAACATTTGTGTGTGTGTGTATATATATATTTATTGAAAATTAATAAACATATATTTAATGATATATTTTAAGAGAATATTAACTTTAAATTTAACTTTAAAGAGATTTAACAAATGTCTATATTTTATTTGTTGCTATTAATATATACGCGCATATTTATTTATATTTTCTTATGTAATTTGTTTGTTAAGAATTTTATTTACACATTATGTACAGAATTATATACACATTTTTTATATACACACATTTTTTTGTCCAGAAATATGCATATTATGCAAAAAAATGGTTTTCGCAAGATGCGACCAAATTTGACCCATTTTTTGATAGATATTTTATTAAAATATTATGGCAGAGAGAGAGAGAGAGGGGGGGGGGGGAGGGAGAGAGAGAGAGAGAAAGTTAATGTCAAAAATGATGAATGTGACATTTTTTCGAAGAACTTACTATGATGTGAGAATATACATGTGACACGGTTAAATTGTGCAGTTGCGCCGAAGAAAATTTACTTGTTCTACTTTATCAATACGAACAGAATACGATTTAGATAGCGAAGCAATAATTATTTTTGCAATAGTTTATGCGTTAATAAAATAATTGTAATCTTGCATTTTTAATTTTTTGTGTATATTTTCACAAAAATTTCCTGGAATTTTTTGGCAGAAATCTTTGTCATCTCATATTAAAGTAATTGTTTCTATTTTTTCGAAGCTCATTTTAAAATCGATCGAAATTAACAAAACGTGATATCGATCAGTATCCGGGAAAAAACCTTAATGTGCGAAATATATATTCTGACGGGTAAAATATATTAGTGAGATGATATTGTCAATATTTAAATGTAGCTTTTGAATATTAACAAGCCTGGCATATAAAATATAAACGACTTAATTGATCCGTTATTGCATCATCGGTATTATTACAGTGCATAAAATTATTTTATTCGATTTTTCGTGTATTTTTTCTGTATTAAGTCTTTAATTAGTTGATTAGTGGAACAGACATAGTAGGATGAATCCTTTATACGACATTAGCGTATTGCTCTATTATTTGATTTGTGGCCAGGTCATGCGTGCGATTTTGGATGTTAGGATGCATATATGTGTTAACAATGTATGATATAATATTTTCACTATTTGAGCAAAATATGTAAGATAATGGGAAAAAATTTTGCCGGCACAGAATTTGTCTTTCTAATCCGATATTGATAGTCTCGTATCATTATTTTGTCAAATTTTCTTCATCTTCTCTAATTTTCTAATGCGCAGCATACCTCAAAAGAATTTAAATGATGCACTCGAGGATACTCGTTAGAGATGCGGATTTTCGCAGTGTAATTTTTTTTCGCACGCGTACGTGCATCGATCCGTTTAAGGAATCGACCCGATTTCTCGCGGCGGAAATTTGTTTCGGACTGTTCGCTCGCTCGCGTTCCACTCTCCACGGGATTTCCCAAAAACCGCTTACCTTCTGCTCACGATCCGCCGGATTCGATTGTCGATCAGAAACTGGCCGGGCACTTCGCACTTCACCACTCCTGCTCTCTTGGCTACTTCGAAGTTACCCGAAGTTACCAATCTCTACGATGATTCAACGGTGCTGCATCAAACCGAGCGACGCATCAAACGGATCATCGGAGACTCGCTCGTTCGACTTTCGCGCACTTCCCTCGAACCTGGTAGACGCGTCGTCGACCGATGCTATGAACACTAGTGATGGATACCGATCGCGAGGGGATCCCCTTCCGACGAGCAAGGGTCGCGGAGGCTCGGAGGGAGGCTGTCGTCACTCCGAGCACTGATCGCTCACGCGACTTTCCTTTTTCTCGCGGGGTCAAAAAACAAAACACCTGTATGCGTGCAAGTAGCTACATATACTCCCACGATCGCATACGCGCGATCAGTGCTGAGTCGCGCGGCGCACAATGATTAGTCCTAAGAAAGGTCGTGAGGTCGCGCACCAAATCGAAACGCGTGTACGCGCGTGTACAGTGCGGATGTGCGTGCGCTTATGGATCTAACAGTCGATGCTGCGGGAATAGTCCGCGGCACGGTAAGTCCCCGGTTTAAGTATTGGCTAACCCAAGTGGGGTTTAAGCGCGCGTGAAAGCGCAAGGAGGGGCTGCACGATCGGGACTCTACCAGGTGATCGTCTGCAAAGTCCGCGCCGCGCTCAGTCAAGGTCGTTTTTCAGGCGGCTGTCTGGAGGAGAAGAAAGGTGTCTCTTCTCGATGATGTCTCCGTATCACGGGCGTGACACCCTTCGGTCAAGGTCACATACCGTTCGAAACACGCGCCTCCGCTGAGAACCGACGACATCGAGGCCGATTCGAGAAACGGACTGGTATTCCCCAAAATCTCGTCATTCATACTAGTTTTTTTTTCGAAACGATCTTTTATATTTTCTTTTCTCGTAGATACGGTTTCTGGATATGCGATCGCTCTTATGGATTTCAATAGGATGAAAATGAATAAGATGTACATTTGATTAATTTCATTTTTTTTTGAAAAATTGATGTTACAGTAAAAATAGTTTGCGCCTATATAGTTAATTCTACTTATCTATTATAAAAAGAATATTGAAGTAGTCGCAATTTTTCTAACGTAATTATATTTTTCATTATTCTTATATATTTATTAATATAATACAAAATATGTTAAGATTAATAAGAAGTAAAAAGATATGGTATTTTTTGTATTATATTTGAAATCGTCAAAATATCAAAGTGCCAATAGTTTTAAATCTATAAGTTAATGAAGATAATAAGTTTTTCTTAATTAAATTTCGAAAACGAAGAGATTTCAATAAATGTGAAATAAATTCGATTCTAATAAAATTTTTATTTAATTGCTAAAGGTATTGAAATAAAAATATTATTAAAATTATTATTTCCTAGATATCATTGAAATAATTTCGATATTGACAAATACAATGAAAAATTACGATTTTATTTTTGCAATGCATAACTAACATTTTCATTAGGAAGAGATATATCATCTTGAAAAGAAACGTAAAGAATGTTGTATATTTTCTGCTAATTCTAGGATATTTTACACTTTGCAACAATTATGTATGTATTTATAGCTAATAATCTACACGCGATTAATGTATGTACAAACATATCTTAGTAGACTTGTAAAAGCAAATTATCATAAAAAAATAAAATAAAAGAATAAACAATATCTCATACTTAAAATATTTAATTTTTTATAATTAATGATGATATTAGAAAAATCAGAACTAAAAAATATATATTAATAATGCATATTGGCGGTGTAATTATTAGACATTAAATAAGATTTCGCTATACCTTATTATGTTAGGTTATTCTAGAGTGATACATAAAATTATATTTCTAGACTGATACATAAAATTATATTACAGAGATTATTATGAGTGTTATTCCACTCTACAGTGCTTTGTTTTTTAATAATATCTTTCCATGACGTCTTTCTATTTGTTTCTCACAACAGAGAGTGAATTATGTTTTTATAACATTTTATTTACATAAGAGTCTTTTTTCAAATTATTATTAATTGTAAGAGAAAAGACATTGGTATTAACAACAAGTAATTATACGGCATGATACATCATTTTCTGCAACATATAATAGAGAATACTTACAGACAAAAAATTGGTATAAAAAGTATATAAATATTACTTGGTTGTTTTGTTTTCTCTCTCTCACTAATTTATTTATATTTAAATTTATATGAAAAGAATATAAATATTACTTGACAGATGTCTGTTCAATATTTTTTATTTATATTCAATCATATATCCGATGATTAATGATTTAACAAATAATGTTTGAAGTCTCTCTTTGTTCATATATTTATTAATAATTGTATGGTAATATTATGCACTAATCTAATACGACGTATAATTAAAATAATTTATGAAATATGCAAAATTAATATATACATATGTATAAATTAAAAATATAATATGTATATACATATTTTCATATATTAATAATCTAATTCCTTCTTAAATATTAGAAAAATCTATCATGAATCAAATGAAATGTGTCTAATATTAGAGATTCTAACTGTTCTTGATTATATAAATTTTGATTTGAACATATTATCTATAGTGTATAATCCTTAGGTAGACTTTGTACTGGTTATTCTTAAAATATATAAGAGTTATATGAATCATATATTTGACAGGATGAAGTAATCGACATGGAAACCAGATTTGATTTCTTTAAGTGGATTCAAAGCGAACTTTGCTTTCAAAGTCAACAGATAAAGTATCGTTAGAGAAACGTTTATCACGTAACATTTCAAAGCCGAGTTTGAATGTTCTTTTATCTCGGCAACACATCGATACACGCAAAGCTAATTTTGGAAATTAATCACTTATCCTTGAATTTCGTCTAAAGAGTCTATTGGCTGGTTTATATAACCTTTCCTTTTAAAATTTCGATTTATAAAAATACAATATACATAGCAATCGTAATTAAATCGCGCTCATCGGTGCTGTAAGAACAAATCGTGTAATTTTGGACCATGTACTATGGTTGATGTAACAGCATTAGAGCCAACACAGTAATAAATTATATTAATATATTAATATATTCATCTAAAAATATATTTGAATTAATTTACATCATACTGATTTAATTCTGCGTTAATTAATCTTGGTATTTCACTCCGTACATTGAACTATTGCATCAATTTCATTTAAATTATATATATATATATATATATATATATATATATATATATATAAATTTAATTTATTACTATAGTTAATAATCTCCTAGTTATGTATTTATAGAGAAGAATTTCTTGTGTCTTTTTTACTTTTAATGAAGAAAGAGCAGTATTTTTGAGACCTAACCTAAGAGACATACCAATTCTTCAAACAACTCTTAGGCATTTTTATGTATTTATATATATATTAGATTCCTATATATTAGATATATTAGATCTTTATTTAAGTTTTTCTTGTATTGACGTAAAATATAGTGTCACTTTGAACTCGTCTAATCGAAGAGAAATTATTTATAATCGATATACCGATCATTCAAAAAAATTCATGCGTAATATACGAATCATTAAAAAAAAATGCGTAATATATGAAAATAAAAAAACTTGTTTACTCATTCTTTATCCTTGTATAATACAGTTGAAATAATGAAGTTGAAATAACAAAGTTAAAATAACAAACCAGTTTGAATAACAAAGTAATATAAATTTAACAAGAGAAAAAGTTACTTATAAGTTTATTATTATATTATATTATATTATTATTATTCGCTTTTTGAATAAAAACGCAGCAAACTAAAAAAAATAATTATAAAATTTTTATAAAAATAACTTAATAATTTAAATTTGTATTGATTGTTGCATAATCACGTGAAATATTCTTCAAATTTTTCGGGGGTTTTGCAATATATATTAACTTTCTAAATATATATAATATTACACGCATTCTCAAGGATGTACTCTAAAATATTCTCTAAAGTATCTGTCACTCGCTCTGTTAGCCACAAATACATTGCACAATATTACATGTTTTATGATTTTCTTATACGCAATCAAGCATTCTTGATGCAACCTTGCATTAGGCAAATGAATTAGTGCAGATTAGATAAGCTGCGATTTCGATATATGATCTTTACTGAATAAACCATTATCAGGGATGATTAATATGCTAGTATAATATAATAAATAATACTTTGCACAATTGATAAATTGTTAAACTATTCTTTTAATGTTAGAGAAATCTATGTTGACGTTATCTTATATTACCAATTGCAATTTTTTAAAATGTTTTGGTTAAAAACATTTTTTACATTAAAAATGTTTATGAGATATTTTTTTCAATTATATCTTTCAAAATATACATTGCAAGCTTGCAGAGAATCTTGTGAGAAATTCGAGTAGTCAAAAATCAGATTGTGTATCTAGAATTGAATTTCGTAAGATCGAATTACAATGAAAAGAATAATAATTTGCTCGCGACGTAATGCAACGGTAAAAATTCCGTCAGCACATTACATATATAAGACGCATATGTTACAGTTAAACGGTTGACGTCATTGTTGATACAATTTCTGCAATTCAGCATTAACTTAAACGATAATAAAGATTATATAATAAATTAGATCATTCAATAAATATCTCAAAATCTGCATCTTGATTTATAATCATATAACATATCCAATGAATTTCGTAGAAAAAAATCAAATTCGCATATTTTAGGCTCTCAAACTTCAATGCAAAAAATTTTATTTTGAAGGACTTAATAAAGAGAAAATGTTCCCTTATATATATGTATTTATTTATTTATCTATTATTAATATAAATAAAATTCATTGAAACTATGTAATTTATAAAAATTTATGTAGGCGGTAATTTAAGGTTAATTTGTTGTTTTTATTAATTATTTTTGTTTATCATATATATATATATATATATATATATATATATATATATATATATATATATATATATATAATATATAGCAGCCGGCTTAGCAAAACTTCTATTTTCCAAATATTTTTTAAAATATCTTTCAATCTTTTATATTAACTTCATTTATCGAGCTTCTCAGAAAGCGTTATAAATGATCCATTGTAGATGATCCAATTTTTCTTTGCAAGATAATTTGTCACAGTTACGTATTATGATTTGTTCGACGAAAATGACGTACAAAGTTTTTATACGTATGAACTATGTTGATATACAATAAGTTCGGCATTTTTTTTAAATCACACATTATATTATATTGTTCATCTTTTTTTTATTTAGATATACCTAATTGTAAGTTTAAATACATTTATATTTTGATACATTTATAGATACATTTATTTTGTATTTTTATCATCTTTAAGATAATGTTGCAGACTTTATGTTTCTATTTTTCAGAATATTTCTAGATGTATTCTTTACATCTACATAATAAGTAAAATTAATTTCATATTCAGTTTTTCTTTGAACAATTATCTTCTTGAAAAAAAGTCATAACATAACACAAATCTATCATTCATTATGCGAAAAAAGAATTAATAAGTTTGTTTTGTTATGTTATGACAGAAAGAGACTTTTAGTTACGTCTCTAAAATTGTAGAATATTCTCATTCTATGAAATATTGATTTTTCATAATTACATTCAAAATTAATATCTCCATATAGAATATCAAAAAATGTGTAAGGAAATACATAAAATTGTATAGGATTAGAAAAGTTTTGAATAAATCTACGAAATTAGAAAGAAAAATGTTTAATTTATAATGTCGTGAATGAAATTTTAAAAAATTTTGATTTTTTGAATTTTTAGATACATGTGTAAACTTTATTATTAAAATTTGAAACTTGCGTACGAAATAGCACAGTTTTTTGTTCGATCAAACAAATTTAATTATTCCATTTGGAACGGATGTCTCAGATTTTATAAAACACTAAAGATGTTAATGTCTTTATAGTGCAATTATATCCCTGTTTGCATATAATATACATATTTGATTAACTAATTTTTGCATATCTTTTCGATAAATTAACAAATTAATGCTTTTATTTGATAAATTACTAAATCACACATGGATATTTGTCTGACGTACAAAATAATTTATTAGAGAGTAAAAACTGGATTAAATTTTTAGTATCGTAAATATGTATGTCTAATTTAGACGCAAAACCTGAAAATTATATTGAGGCCTGAAAAAATATACTGAATATTTCTTGATTTATATAATATTATACATAGAATTAATATTAAACTGTTGACGTTCTTTTGTTTGTAGCATGATGATAAATCTGTTTTGTTTGTAGCATGATGATAAACCTGTTTTATGTGATAGTCAAGGGCATCAAAAACTTCATATTTTTATCGGATTTTAATCATACATATGTAAAGATCAGAGTTGGGAAAGTTACTTTATAAAAGTAATTAGTTACAGTTATAGTTTTTTTAGTAAAAAATGTAATTAGTTACAGTTACAAGTTACCGATTCTGAAAAGTAACGCGTTACAGTTACAGTTACTTAAAAAGTAACGAGTCGTTACTTTGTAGTTACTTCCTTGGAATGGAAATAAAAATATTAAATCTGCACGCAGTAATAAAAATTTAATGACAATCTTATAAAGTATTAATTTAATTCTTGCATATTATAGGGAATTTTAGAATGGCATTCACTTTAAAGAGAGAAATATACATTTTTTATTTTAATTTAAAAACAGCTGAATAAAAACAAAAATTTTTATTTAATGTAAAAGAAAACTTATAAAAAATATAATTTTATTGCATCGCTCTTATAATTTCATTATTTTAAGATAGATAGTATATGTATATAATTAATCTTTACTTTTTTACTATATTTTTTATATAAGTGTATATATATACATACATCACGAATAATCCAAATTACAAATATTTATTACTATATTTTTTTAGTTAGTTTTTTTAATATTTATAACATACATGAAATACTCTACATATTATAATGATTAATACATATGTAACACATATCATGAAATACTAAGATATGTTAAATGATTCAATATGTTTAAAATTTTTATTAATAAAAAATGGGAGCATATGCATTGGGTCATAAAGTATCGATAAAAGCGTTTATGCGCAAGTTGGAGGTGACCTTCACGTAACCTTCAGGTGACTCTTTAAGGTCAAACTAATGACACCATCTTATGTCCCCTTCGAAGCCATACAACTTTTGTCTGAAACACTTTCTAGTAAAACTCTTCCTTATCGAGATATTCGACCGTGTCTAGACTTTTTTAAACACCCAGTATATATATATAATATTAATATTAATATTATTTTTTATATATATTATATATATATAATATTAATATTAATATTATTTTTCCTTTAATAGATATTATATATATATATATATATATATATATATATATATATATATATATATATATATATTAAAGGAAATTATAAGTGCAATATTGATGTAATTGAATAGAATCTCAAAAGATGATATCATATTTTACATGATAAATAAATTTATATAATAACTAAATTTTGAAATTTATGATTAGTTTATATAAACATGAAAAATATTGTCTATTAGTGTTTATTTTTTCTGACATAATTATATGTCTGAAAATATCAGGCAGTTAATGATCCCATTATTATATATTTTAAAAACATCATAAGATATGTGTAGATCTATTAAAATACAAAGATTGATGATTTTTAAAATCAATAGCTAATTTTATATTGCATTTATATATAGAGTATCATATGCTATGTAACAAATCGCATACGCCTGTTGCATTGCAACCATTATTCGTGTCTGCATGCTTATGGTCGCATTCAATTCGTCGACTCTCATACGAATTTACGAAGTTTCTTTTTGAAATAAAATGATATAAATATTTATTAAAATATTGATTATATTGATTGAAAAATTAATTGATATATATATATATATATATATATATATATATATAAACTTTAAAATAAATAATCGGTTTAATAATTTATTAATAGTAAAGAGCGTTTTTTAATTTATTTTTATTTTAAAAAATTTCTTTCAATTTATTCTCTTTAATTTATTTTCTTGCAAGTTTTCTTTTGTTGTTTATAAGATTGATTTCAGATATGTAAATATTGGATAATTAGTAATAATAGTACAATTGATGTATGCGATGATTGATTAATCGTAAACTTATTATCCATCTTTAATCATTTTGATCATTGAGTTCGCATAATTACAAACTTGCAGAATATATCGATTCGTAGAAGAAATTTTTTTTAATCGATTTTTTTAGCGTGAACGTCAATCGATTAAATAGAAAAGCGATTATATATTGTTTATATATATTTTCATATGAAAAGCAAATAAGCAGAAAAGCAAAGAGATGCATGTATTAGTTTCAATTATTTTTTTGCTCTAATTATTTTAACCGAGTGATATCAAATAATAATTTTTTGCAAACTAGCAAAAGAAAAAGTTTCAACATTTTAAACTTTGCCTCAAGATAATATTGTGCATTATTTGCGGAGATTTAATTCATTTCGATTTAAATGATATGCGATGATGATCTAAACTCATGATATTGTTTTTGCCAACTGTATTAATAAATAATGATGAAAATGTAGCAAATCAAACATGTAATTACAATCCATCTTATCAATTTGTTATGTTTGATTTGTTGAATTGCTACATTAATATTTATATTATATATATATATATATTAATGTAGCAATTCATATATATATATATGAATTCATATATATACTTCTATATAGGGTAGACCATTTTTATCAATACACGCGAATATCTCGAAAAGGAGAAGTT
This sequence comes from Camponotus vicinus, assembly GCF_025532165.1. NCBI lineage: Eukaryota > Metazoa > Arthropoda > Insecta > Hymenoptera > Formicidae > Camponotus > Camponotus vicinus. Next base: position 11,295,940 of record NW_028141978.1, on the reverse strand, counting down.
TTTTCAAAAAATGCTTCAGACAAAAGTTGTATGGTTTCAAGGGGGTTACTTTTACGTACAAAATAATGAGAGGAATCAATTGGTGTAAAGAAAACACATAATTGTTTCGAAAAAAAAATGTAATTGTTAATTGCAAATTACATTTTTTCTTTCGAAACAATTATGTGTTTTCTTTACACCAATTGATTCCTCTCATTATTTTGTACGTAAAAGTATTAAGGTAAGATAATCGAGAAATGAATATTTTACAAGATATTTTACGGTTTATGTAAAATTAAGAAATGATTTCAAGCTTCATAACTCGAAAAGTACTTAATGAAAACTAATTTAATTATAGTGTTTTGGAAAGCTCTCGAGATAAGCTACAAGAATATGCAAAAGCATATAGGGTGTCCCATTTAAAAAGTTGGAGATGACCTTCACGTGACCTTCAGGTGACTCTTCAAGGTCAAACCAATGGTACCGTCTTATGGCCCTCTCGAAACCAAACAACTTTTGCCTGAAACATTTTTTTCTAAAATGCACCATTTGTGAGATATTCAGCTGTATCGGGACTTTTTGGACACCCTGTATATATACAAAGTTACGAAAGATTCATAATTTATAAAGCTCAAATGTATAGTCTCTATCATATTTGCGTCAACTCTGCATAGATATCAGCAAATTTATATTAGCTTATTCCAATGATTAGATTTTATTATTAATGAGTAGATTTTATTATTTCTCTATATTTGATATATCAAGTAAAATTAAGAAATATTGATCTAATGGATTATTCGGTGGTGATAATAAAATGAAATTTCCAAATAGATGCGATTAGGTTGATATTAATGATTTTATTGCATTACAAAAACATGTATATGACAATAAATGCAATTGATAAATATTCGACAATAACTAACCGTTTTATTCCGACAAAAAATGCAATATTACAAAAGTTTTCCTTCCAAGTTAGTTATATGCGATGCGTTGAGTCCGTCGTGTCTTTGCGATCTTCATAAATTGCGCAACGAGTAAACGACTCGTGTATAAACCGTGACTTTTTGACATTTTCATTTCCCTATCGAGGACATTTCCAACTGCAGTAATATAATGCGAAATATATTTACAACATGAAATAAAATTAATTAGACGCTGCGATATAACAAATTGATAAGATGGATTGTAATTACATGTTTGATTAATATTAATAATATCAGAATTTTAGTTGATCATTGATATTTGATCACTATTCTTAGAAAATGGAGCATATCTTAAACATCAAAAAATCATCAGTCATTTGTAGATGAAAATTGATTTACAGTTTATATTACTGTTGATTTACAGTACACATCATTGCATTAGCAGCAATATTGAAAGATATTATTAATTAAAAAAATTTATATATGTTATAAGAAAAATTTATATATATTATATATTATATGTTATTTAAGAATTATATATATGTTCTTGCACAATACATTTAGTTTAAATTGCAGTAACAATACAGTCTTGAGTTAAAAGTTCAATATATAATACGTTAAGAGACAAATCAAAGCAGATGATGTCATTATATGTAGAAATAAAAATGTAAAAAGAACATTGTAATTAAAATATTAAATTTGAATATTTTTTTATCCTTTTTACCCATTTAATAACTAAAAATTGATTTTATTCATTGAATAACTTTTTTTTGGCTTCTCGAAATTTAATCATCAAACAAACTTTCTTTATTAATCGTTTGTAATTCGAGAATTGTTGATACTTCGATAATTTTGCTATGAAAAAATTATATTAAAAATTCTCTTGTTAAAAAATAATGCAAAGAGTCGAATATTTTATACAAGATTATTCGAAATCTAATGTTTTTTACGACAATTTTAATTTTTTTCATCGCAGATTTCAATCATGAATTGGTGAAAATTATCTAATGTCGTGAAAGATTATCTAGAATCACATTCTAGATTCACAGTCTCATTTTTCTTGATTGTGGTAGTGCTTTTCTATAATTTTTTAAATTAATCGCAAATAAAATTTGCCAAAGAATAATCTATTATCGACTGTAGTTATTATATACATATAAGCGGTTTGTGGTCATCAACCATTATCGACACTCGGGCATACGTACGGAAAGGGTTAACTAGATGCTTAATGTGTAATTGTCTACATTCGCATAATTGTCTGCATAAGTTTAAATATATTTGCGAATATTATACATTTAAAGAAGAATATCAATATATCAAAGCTGTTTCTTCTATCGATATATTCAATACTATTCATCTCTCTCTTTCTCACTCAAATTTTTTATTGATTTATATATTTATACATTTTAATACATATCCTTATTGCATTTTTAAATTATTTATAACTCTGATAGTTTTAGCAATATGTACTGATTATTAATCAATGTTTATACACAATATGAAAAAAAATTTAGTGTTTAGATTAAAAATGTGTGGCCTTTACGACAGATTAAAGTATAATTAATGTCGCGTTCTTTTCAGTCTATTTTGCATAAAAGATGACGTCAACAACGAACTTGCAACACTCGTTCAAATACCGGGGAGGCGAGTATGCAGAGAAAGCATACATTTACCCGCCTCATTTGCTCCTTCACTCACACATGCTTGATTTGCTCCGCGTCCAATGACTGGTGGTGACTGTGAGATTTCCTGTGATTAGTAAGCAACGATTTTGCTCGTCGATACATAGTCATTCGTCAGACTGCAATGTCGATTGCTGTCTTCTCCCTGCTGATCTTCTATTCGTCTCCGTTAGCGGTTTCTTTACGATGAATAGCTGTTGAGGTACGCAAAACCTATGTCATACCGGACGTTCGTAATATTATGCACTTAATTCGTCTCATAATAACGAGATTCCCACGTATATTCTCATGATTACCTTATCATTTTCATGATTTTCCTGTTTATATTGCGCGTAAAAATTTTTTTTGTAAAACATGGAAGCTCTGCATGAAATATTTATAAATTTATCACGTTGTTGAGTATTTTATGTCTTGATTTAATTATTTCATAGTAACAATATATCTTTTTAATAATATATAAAAAAATTTAAATAAAATATATTATAATTAAGAAATAAGAAGTATTTAAATTTATTAATGCCCGAAAATATATCTGTTTTTGCAGAAAAAGGATGACGCTATCCGTATTTATTAATTTCATTTAATCATTTGTAATAGTTTAATTTAACTTGAAATTATCAAATATGTTATCAAATTATTCATTAAACTGCATTTGATAAAGTTGGCGTAATCTTGTTGCGTTTTTATTACGTTAGTTACCGTTTTTCATAATCAATATATACTGGGTGTTAAAAAAGTCTGGACACGGTCGAATATCTCGATAAGGAAGAGTTTTACTAGAAAGTGTTTTAGACAAAAGTTGTATGGCTTCGAGGGGGACATAAGATGGTGTCATTAGTTTGACCTTAAAGAGTCACCTGAAGGTTACGTGAAGGTCAACTCCAACTTTTTAAATGGGACACCCTATATACTTTTGCATATTCTTGTAGCTCTAGTACTTTCCGAGTTATGAGGCTTGAAATCATTTCTTAATTTTACATAAACCGTAAAATATCTAGTAAATTATTCATTTTTCGATTATCTTATTTTAATACTTTTATGTACAAAATAATGAGAGGAATCAATTGGTGTAAAGGAAAAACAGTTGTTTCGAAGAAAAAATATGTAATTTGCAATTAACAATTACATATTTTTTCTTAAAAATAACTATGTATTTTCTTTACACCAATTGATTCCTCTCATTATTTTGTACATAAAAGTATTAAGGTAAGATAATCGAAAAATGAATATTTTACAAGATATTTTACGGTTTATGTAAAATTAAGAAATGATTTCAAGCCTTATAACTCGCAAAGTGTTTAACGAAAACTAACTTAATTATAGTGTTTTGGAAAGCTCTCGAGATGAGCTACAAGAATATGCAAAAGCATATAGGGTGTCCCATTTAAAAAGTTGAAGGTGACCTTCACGTGACTTTCAAATAACTCTTCAAGGTCAAACCAATGGTACCATGTTATGTCCCCCTCGAAGCCATACAACTTTTGCCTGAAACACTTTCTAGTAAAACTCTTCCTTATCGAGATATTCGACCGTGTCCAGACTTTTTTAACACCCAGTATATATATATATATATATATATATATATATATATATATATATATGTATGTATGTATGTATGTATGCATGTATGTATGTATGTATGTATGTGTATGTATCGTTCCCCCGAGATATTGCAAATGCGCGCAATTTTGCGAGTTTGCAGAAATATATGTTGTATTTCGCAATTGATCGTAATCGATTTTGCAATTCGATCCGCGGAATTCAGTTAAGTAAGTAATCGGTTTCGAATTGTGGCCCAGGTGCAAAACGTTTACACGTGCATTACGATGAATATCGACTACGTTTCGTTCAAGGTATTATTGAGTCTGATGAAAGAAAAATGATTTTTAAGATACGTTACGCATGACTTATCCTCTGACGTAAAAACCAATGTCTGCTTTACATGGGATATTAATGTGATTTATAAAGAATGAAAATTTTATTTTTTATATGATTAATTTATGCGAATTTACACAAAAGTGGTATTTACTTTTAAATTTAATCCTCCGAGTTCTTTTTCAATCTATTATTATGATGTACTTTAAAGTTTTTATCTTTTTATTATAGTAATTTTTTGATGCAATGAAATTTACTATTTCTATATTTTATTAAGAATAAGAGATTGTTATTTTTTTTGAAAAAAAATTACATTTAAGATTACATTTTGCTTTAAATATATATCTAAATCTAAATATATATCTTATTGTGTAAAGTATATTTAGTTTATTTAAATTGTACGTGTGTTAAGTATGATACAAACATTCAGGAATGCTTTTGTAAAATTAAAATTAAAATGAGCGAATAATTCTTATGTCTAGCCATCGAAAATAGAAGTCTTTCATGCATACTTGAAAAAATGCTAATATCGTGTATGAACTTTTTTCCTCTATTTTTCCTCATATTGAAGAGCCACTTATTATTAATTTAACTTCTCGTCTTATGACTAACAATTTATAATGTATGTGATTTCCAGGTGTGCATATCATATTTTTATATGAATGTAAAAGATCCATTGTAACACGCTATAAGTTATGTCACACATGTAATTTGTACCTGTATGATTATTGAGACATTGTAATAAATTTATAATAATTGCAATATAGTGTGATTACCTAATTAAGTAACAAATCGCACTGATAATATCTATAATATATTATTAATATATGTATATACTTTTTTATTCTCGAAACTAATAAACGTACCGTACCGTAGTAACCGAGTAATTGGCATGCTAAAGGCATTAATTAACCTAAATTCATCATTGATGAATGAAAGTATGTTTTCTCTACGTATACCGGAAATGGCTAACTCTTTGTACGAATAATTTTGTTTTATTCGCGCGCATATATTATTTATATTATAAAAATTATAAACTATATAATAAAAATTATTACTTTCTTTCACAAAAATCACGAAAACAAAGCTCTTCAAATTTTTACTTTTCTTCAACTAATAATTCACTTTTTTACGAAATTATTCGTTCAATCTTTATATTCATTTAATCTCTAATTATTTGAAATGTTAGATACATAGAGAGATTAAAGGGATATTCTGGAGAATTTATCATATGCAGATTACGCAGCAATATAAAGCTGAGATTAATTTTAAAAAATGAGTGAAAAGTGAAAACAAAGTTTGAATCACAGGGGAATCAAGGTTTTTGATAATAAGATTTATTCTCAAAATTTTTATATCAAGTTTCGTTAAAATATATTATGGCTTATAAATCAATGAGATAAAGTTTTTCGTTAATATTATACATAAATATATTTTTTATTAATATTAAGTTATATGTAACTTTATTTTTTAAAGAGATAAATTTATAAAATTCTTTATAAAATATTTCGTTTCTTTGTATACTTACATACTTGCACAGTTGTAATTAATTTAATGATACTAGAAATGGTAAATATGATGATAAAGAAAATGAATAAAAACTCCATAGATAGACAGCGCATTGCGGTAATGTAATTTTCAAGATATTTTACTTTGGGGTAAACAAATTTCAAATCTATTTTCCGATGTTTATAAACCGCTTGCATTATTAACCTAATCGATTGCATTATTAATAACATTAATCAACATTGTATCTTGGGTTTAATAAAATTATACTTTCACATTGTGAATCGTAAACCTGACATGGATTATGATATGGATTGAAATATCAATATAATTTACTCCTAATGAACGTCGGCTTGTAGCAACAATCTCGGCGTGATTACGGTGTTGATTGTTACATTTACCGACTTATCTTTGTCCCTGATGCTATGTGCGGCTGTCGCGTCGTTCCAGAATCATAGCTCTGTAGATTGAATCATGGCTCGACATTTAACGCCAGTGACATAATCGTTTGTGCTTCGCGCAAATGACCTTTGAGAATGAACGATAAATTCTCCTCATCCTCAGAGTCGTTGCTCTGGCTGATGAGCTTTTTTCCTTTTCTTTTTTTCCTGATTTACGATCACCTACTACACTCGTCAACAAAATTATCGCATAGGTAATTTCATGTCAAATTTTCGCATAACTTCAAATAAGTATAACTCCGTCAAAAATGGTCGTATTTGAAAAATTTGTTTTTCATTTTCAAGCTTAAAGCTTCTATTTTGAAAATCATTTGTCAGATTTAGAATTTATCCTCCCCCCCTCTCGTCATCTCCTCAAAAGTAAGGACGTGTTACGTCTCCAAAAAATTGCATACTTTGACGCATTCCACGAGGTGAAATAAATTTTTTTCGCAAATTTCATGATAATCATCGTAAAATATGGACTTTTATATGTGAATTAAAAAAAAAATTTTTTTGTACGATTTTTTTTCGCGGAGTTACGACATATCAAAATTACCTATACATTTTTGTTCATTTACCGCCAGCATTAGCATTACCCGATGCGTACCACGAGGAGGTTGGTCGGATTTGGCGCATCGTGTGTGTGTGTTTGTAGATATTAATTTTGAATGTAATTATGAAAAATCAATATTACATAGAATGAGGATATTCTACAATTTTAGAGACGTATCTAAAAGTCTCTTTCTGTCATAACATAACAAAACAAACTTATTAATTCTTTTTTCGCATAATGAATGATAGATTTGTGTTATGTTATGACTTTTTTCAAGAAGATAATTGTTCACACACACACACGATGCGCCAAATCCGACCAGCAACCTCCTCGTTGTGCGCATCGGGTAATGCTAATGCTGGCGGTAAATGAACAAAAATGTATAGGTAATTTTGATATGTCGTAACTCCGCGAAAAAAAATCGTACAAAAAAATTTTTTTTTTAATTCACACATAAAAGTCCATATTTTACGATGATTATCATGAAATTTGCGAAAAAAATTTATTCCACCTCGTGGAATGCGTCAAAGTATGCAATTTTTTGGAGACGTAACGCGTCCTTACTTTTGAGGAGATGACGAGAGGGGGGAGGATAAATTCTAAATCTGACAAATGATTTTCAAAATAGAGGCTTTAAGCTTGAAAATGAAAAACAAATTTTTCAAATACGACCATTTTTGACGGAGTTATACTTATTTGAAGTTATGCGAAAATTTGACATGAAATTACCTATGCGATAATTTTGTTGACGAGTATATACGCTCGCGATTTCTCTCTTGGCCTTAATAGCTCGCTTGATTCTTTCTCCTACTCTTTTTCCGACGCGATGGTATCGCATTCAAGGTCTTTGCAAGTAAGAAAGGATTTCGCGTCTCGAGAAAATAAGCAGATTATAATTAGTAATCAAGTTGCACATGAATATATCAATTCATTAATTGATTATTATATGTATAGAGCATCTTATTTTCTATTTTTTAAATCATGCTTTTATTAATTTAAAGCCAATTATTTTTTATAAGAATGTTGGACAAGACAAAACTGAAACTTTTCAATTATCAACGTTACATAATGATTAAGAAAGTGTTCGTACTTTTTAAATATGTACATCTTAATAATTCTGTACGAGATAATTTTACGCAAAAAAACAATTATTTTGTAAAGGTAATTTTTTAAATATATATTGTAAGTTTTTTAATATATATTTTATAATGTATATCGTATATTCTGCTATGTTACATCTGAATTATATTATATTGTGAATATACTTAAAATAATATAAAGATTAAATTAATATCTTATATTCAGCAAAGAATATATTATTATATAATTAATAATATTATATTATTAATATATTATTTTTTCTTTTAGGATCTTTTCTTTCCTTTTCTAACAATATAGAAATAGTTTGCGAAATATGCTAAAACCTATACTATATATAATCTGTAATCATAATCAAGATTAAATGGATCACAAATGCGGTACAAGCTGGCAATATGATAGAAATCTTTCTACTTTCGAATCTCTCTAAAACTAATTTATTAAGAATGCACTAGCTACTAGCGAAGCGCTTTTGCGTCTTTCAGTTTGTACAAGCATTGGCTAAGTAATATATATTATATATATCTTTTGCATTGCTTTTTGTATTATAATTTATAGTTTTATATTATATTTTACTTCATATTGTATAAGATTTTTGTAAACATTGGCAGAATAGTGGCAATTTATACAATAATCTTTTTGCGTTATTATCAATAAATTTTGAATAGAAATCAATTACTACTAAGCTGATTAGACAATAAATTATATTAATTTACAAATCATTACTAAATTTTTGTCAAATATTAAAAAAAATATATTTTCCATAAAAGAAATTGAAAGATATATGCGTTCTTTATTTACCAATAAACATAAATTTTTGCAATTAAGATTTGGCAGATATCAAAATAAATAACAAAAAATTACATACTGCACGAATAATCTACAATCTTAATTTAAAGGAGGCAATTATATTATTGCATATTTAAATGTATAAAATTAATATAAGTAGCGCGATATGCACTTGGAACTTAATTATATTTTTCTCTTACAATCGGATATATTATACGATTAAAAAGAAATACGAACTGTAAATTTTCGATAAACAATATGCTGGAAATAATTTTTTCCTACTTTCTTTTCCATTTTGAGAGAGAGAGAGAGAGAGAGAGAGAGAGAGAGATTTTGTGTGATAATATTATATTAGGAATATTCTTTTAATATAATCTTATTAGATTATAGACATATTAAACTTGGATTTTAATTATATATTATAATCGAATTATATATGACCAATAATATTTTGTATTCGGTATATTAAAAAAATTTTTCAATGTTTTTAGAAAATTATCTCTTTTTTCTAAATAATTTATCGAGATACAAAAACTAAAACAAAATGATTTTTAAAATTTTCAAAATGTGCGAAGTCAGTTTTAACCTGAGATTATAGTTTACAATTGTCATAAAAGGTTAAGTAGATACTATAGTAAATCATAATTAGGAGAATACTCATGAATAAAAAATTGAAATTAATTTAATGTATCTAAAGAATAACTTCCTCGAGTTTCTATAAGATATAAAGAGAAAAAGATTGCGTAAAGTTTAGATTTCGTAAAGTCAATGCAAATCTGCATTAATTTTTTAGAGAACTTCATGATTTTTTAATTTATCATTAAAATACTCATAAATAAAGCTTATATATAAATAGAAATATAATAAAAAATTATATTAAAAAACATGTTTTTTAATCACAATCTAGTGTTACACATCTTTCGACTTTATATGATCTTTATTACAAAATTATAGACTAGTACATATTTTGTTATAAGTACACAGATTTCTCTTATAAATACACAGATTACATGCGTTCGCGATTCTTTTTTTCTTCTAAATAGTATTACGCACTTACGCTATAGGGGGGAGGAGAGATACGTCCATCGTGAAAGAAACCATATATCTCATACAACTTTCTCAGTTTGAATGACGTAATTACGACGAGAACAGCCGATGCCGATGATATTTCCGTAAAAGAGAGAGGAGAGAAAGATCAAGTAGAACTGGACCCTTGAAAGATTGCGGGAAAGGGGACTTCTTTTGTGGTCATTCGGAAGCACCCCACCATCACATCGACCGGTATCATGGTGGTCGTGCTTACGAGAAATCGTATGTTCAAATGTTTCGCACCCCACTTCTTACAGCTATTCGATCCCGAAGGTGGAAAGCACACCGCGGGCTTACTTCAAGCGTATTGCGATCGGTCGTTCAGTCTTTTGGAAACATTGGATCGCGCGAGATCGATTGCTGTGAAATCACTGTGGTTCATCGTAGGAGGATCGGTCCTCTTATCGATTTTATATAGTGCGTGCTTTGGCGACATTTTAATTTCTTTTCAAAAATACGTATATTAATAGGGACGCTTTTCTCTTTTTTCTTGGATTAAAATTGCTGACATACCCTGAAATCATCGTGTTGTACTATTGCGACATTCTCGTCGTGAGCTTGCGGAATCGAAAGAAAGATCGCGTGGTTGCGTCCCGCGCGGACGATCCTAGAGGATGAACTAGTGAATTCTATTGCTATACGTGTAAAGTCCAAAGGTAAGCTTCTCTGCCGATCGACTTTTTTTCTATACTTGTGAAACTTTGAAATTATTGATTGCTACTTTCTTTAGTGATCCGCGAAGTAGCTTAAGAGTTGTTGACATTTATCATAAGAGATTGACGTTTTTGCTGATGCCACTAACCACTATTCTGTGGATTAGTATTTCCGGAAGGAAAGTGTCGCGTTTCATATAATAGAGATTCTTGATTTCTTCCCTATTATTTCACAAACGTCATTACTTGCGCATCATTAAGAGAGAAGAGAATTGAAAATAGTTTGCCGATTTTGTTTGATATAGATTTAACAAGCGCCGCGATTACGATAGTGATTTTACTTCTTATGATTACGATACGCAAGGACATGGGCATTGACATGTGCGAAAAATATTACACTGCAAGTGCAAGTTACACCCTCAATGAAAAACGTTTATCTAATATTAAAAAAAAAAGAAAAACTTATTTGATACGTTATGCAATTTGTTCCCGCACAACGACAACGAGAGGAATTTTTCATGAAAATAATTTGTTAACTTATTATATATTCATTAAATGCATATAACTTTATTACATTTATTATAAGTATTTATTAAATCTCTCTCTCTCTCTCTCTCTCTCTCTCTCTCTCTCTCGAGGCGAAATGAGAGAAATTGGGTTGAGAGAGAAGAATTCTGGCAGAAAATGCAAATATAACAGGAAATCTTCTATAAAATATTTATTTCGCACTTCAACTTCGCTTTCTCTACCAAGTTTCGATTTCTTTTATCTCTCGCGAATAACGGGCTTGGAAATAATAATATTGCGATCAAATATAGTGCTTTTGTAGTAAGGAAATATCTTTCCTACTAATTCACTTGGTAGTGAAAATATTAAAAAGGTACAAAATGTCTTACATTATGCCTATATAACTTTGATATACAACTTTCTTGCATTGATTCTTACAGCGACCTAGTCTTTTTTAACAATGAAAGCGAAAATAATCGTGACACAGTCGTGACAATAATCTTGACATTCTCTTTTTCCTTTTTTCAAACGATTTGGTTCTTTCGTTGTTTACGTTTGTTGTATAAATTCCATGCACGAAAGCATCAAAATTGCTGGTGTTGCATGTCACTCACGCAGAAGTAATATACCTTCCTATACAACCTTCCTCGATTTAATGCTACATTGCAATACTGTGAATTATTTTTCTTTCAATCTTTTCACATATGCTAGTAATCAAGAGTCCACAGATGTATATTTGATTTGTTCGCTTTGATACATTATTACTATTTTGACATTATTACTATTTTACTAGGTTTTTTATTTTACAGCGCACTTTGTAGGATGGTGGGAAATGCAGAAATTGCGAGTTAAGTAATTGTGTAACGATTAAGAAATTAAATAAATGGAATGAAATACCAATTCGAATTTCGCGATATATACACACATTCGAGAATTCAAATTATATAATTTTCTTACTAATCTTAATTTCTTTAAATTTAACATATAATAAAGAATAACGAAGAGTTTTATTTCTTTCGTTTATAAAAATTCTAAAATTTATTACGTAATACATTAGTTATTTATGTTGAATAATCGAAATGAAATTGAGGAAATGATTTATGTCATTATCAAACAATATTTCATTATGCAGATTACATGTTCGTCCAGTTTGCCTATATTTCATATTTCACGCTTGCTCATGTTTGCACAAATTATTATATAGTGTGGAAAGTTTGGAGAGTTTCAGTGGCAATACTTTCCGCTTTTACTTTCACAAAGTTTGTATATTAAAGAAGTAAGGCACTTTTGGAGAGAATTCAGGATTTGAAGAACGTTTATATGTATGTGTGTATATATTATTTTAAGATTAACGGGCAGATTTATTTTAGTTTGTATTATATAAAGTTAAAAAAAATCTTTTTCTAGTTTTTTAAAAGTATTATATACATGTATGAAAAAAAGCGAATTTTTTCACAATTAATTTAATGTATAAAATTGTATTTTACCATTATCTTCACAATATTAATGCAACTATTGTGAAGTAACATTTTTTTATCGATGGAAATGCAGTTGCAAATTTAAATTTTTCAATTATATTGAATTGATTCGGATGTACAATATCCTATGTGAGAATGCGATATTGAACAATGAGATTCTAAAGTGAGCATAATTTATCATATGTCTATTTGAGAGGTTGTTTCATTGTCAATGGTGTGATTCTCGTTAATAGTCATACACGTGACATACAGATGGGCATATCCACGCATGCACGCGATCGCGTGCGTGAATGTCGTTGAACATCCATTTGCTCTATTGCACGTGAACTTTCTGTATAGTGGTATATATATATATATATATATATATATATATATATATATATATATATATATATATATCGATGGTGAAATGGCCAACGGGAAGAAAGCGTAGCAGGAAACCAATGATATGTTGTTACGTTGGTCGACTTCACTGGTAAGACAGCATAAGTGATCCTGAATGTATATACACGGCCGCAAGGTTGATATCACGAGACCGAGGACTGCTCAAGATATTCACTAAGCGAAGCGTTTCATTCGAATAATTAATTTCGGTAAATTGTGCATATATACTATAGAATTGAATTGAATTATTGGAGATTAAAAAGAAAATATTTAATTTTACTTTTTTGGGGTTGCAGTTCAAACATTTGTTTTAAACAATTTTTCTCCAGATTAATAGCTCGAAATGGATCTTGACAGTATAATCGGTCTCCTGACTTAAATCCATTCGATTTTTACTTTTGACATTATTTAAAATCTATTATATGCATGCACATAAATTAATCATATTCACGACATCATATTCATTATTGACTTGCTAGAAAATATGCAAAATAAATGCAAGATTATGCGAAATTGATATTTTTCAGCGAATATGAGATACTCAGTATGAAGCTATAACATATATGGAAGTGCAAGACAGATATTTGAACATTTTTAAAAATCTTTCAACTATGATATGTACGATCCTTGTTCAAATAATATTTTTTACTTGTTTTAAAATGTACATTTATTTTTTGAAATATTGCTATGCATTTATAAATCATCTTATATAAAAATATATATTTACAATGTATAATTTATTTATTCGTATAAAATTTGTAGAAAAAGATATTTATTATTCCACATGTTCACTATTACGTGACAATATTCGTATCTGTTTTATAGTTAGTTTTATAGTCTGTTTGACCTATTTAAGAAAGTAAAATATAAAAATTATCGAAATACTAAAAATCCAGAGCTCAAACAAAGTTAACAGTAATGTAAATTTATGACAAAAACGTGTTATTTTCAAGAGCTTGATTATATTGTTGAGGCGCGAATATATTTAAATAATTAATACCGTTGCATAAATGTAGACTTAAGAGGATATTGTTTGTATGCAATATTGTTTTTATGCATATATTGTACGTAGAGCTCTTATTATTGTATAATTGTCAATGTATGATATTTCAATTTTTTGTTTAGTATCGGATTCAACGTGTAAAATAATTATTTTATTTAATGATGGATTATATAATTATAATTATAAACACAAATTTGAATTTCACAATGTAGCTTATGTTTATTCATTTATAATGTTATATAAAAACATATACATTATAATAATTTAATAATCATAATTTTTATATAAAAAAAACTATTGAAATGCACGCACGTATAATATAAAAATGAATATTCGTATAATGTATGTAATACATATAAATGTAATACATATTTAATTTATAAGAAAGAGCTGAAAGAAAATCAAAATCTATTATTCTATATCTCTCACTATTTATCATGATCACCATGATCAAAATAGGAGATATAAATCCAATTAAAATTATTATGCAATTACAATTTATCAAAATAAATAATAACATTTTGAGACATTTAATTTGAGTAGTAATGTGAATTTAAGAAAATATAATATTTTGAGATTTAATAGAAATTTTATTTATTTTTCTTTCTTTTTCTCTCTATTTTTCTTTTCGAAAACAGTTGTTTTTTTATATTACTTTTTACACATATTATTTCTTTATATTATTATTTTTTTATATTATTTTCCAAAATATATTGTCAGATTGGAAAATACAATCTCAAATAAAACAATTAAAACAGCATATATATATATATATATATATATATATATATATATATATATATATATATATATATATATATATGAATGATTGCAACTTCGTTGAGCAATCGATTTCTCTATTTTTTTTCTCTGTCAAGAATTGCTACTTGACATTGCTTACATCAGTTGAAACGTACAAATTATTGTCGTTAGAATTCCTTTCAAATCGACCAGACATTCTGGAGAAAATTAGTAAGACCTCATTTAACTTTAACGTTTACAAGAATAATTGTCTTTTTTTCATGTTAATTATACACTATATACTAGATTAGTTTTATCAATACCACATATTAGTTTTGTCAATATCTTTGTAAAAATTGCATAACTTACAACGATTATTCTTTTCTCAGATTTGTTGCAGCACCTATGTCAAGTTCTTGCGGCTATATAATTTTCCATTGCAGTATTATTTTTACGATCAATGTTAATGTTCTTTTTTTATTGTACCGCGTCACATTCGTTATGTTCCTTCTTTATCATGAAACTGCAACGTGTGAACTATTGCTAGCTCCTTTCTATTCACTGTAAGTCATAAGATTACTACTCTATAATTTGGCAATCGCGCTGTCATGAAAACAGGGTCAGTATCGATGACATTTGCGTGTGTAACAACCGCAATTATCCTAAATAAGTTTTTCTTCGATTGCAATGTCTAGGTTCTCGATTTTCGATAAGCTTCGTTAATGCTCTTTTTTTTTCTAATCATTAAAAACCAATTATAAATTGCGAAGTTAAGTACTGTTTTATCCGAGCGCCTCGTAAATCTCGAGGATGATATTGCACGATGAGAAACGTAGCTGACAATAAATCACTTGGAAGTTTTTCGATCTTATAATCTCGCACACACAAGGAGAATTGTTGCAACATATAAAACGTATTCGAAACATTGACGACGGCCGACTTTACAGCCGTGAAATTACCAGATAACGCAATACTACATCGTATATGTTTTCATGATGGAGCACCGATGCATAGTAGCGATGAATGCATTCAAGCAACTCTATTCAAAGACATTAGTGCGAAGATAGATAAATAGATAGAGAGAGAAAATGTGTGTGTGTGTGTGTGTGAGAGAGAGAGAGAGAGAGAGAGAGAGAGAGAGAGAAAGAGAAAAAGAGAGAGAGAGAGCTACTAATAAAATTTTAAAGATGAACGATACAATGAGTTACTGTTGAAATAGCTTGCGTAAAGTAAAGGATCTTAAGTATTTGCAAATTCTTTTAGAAGGCTCATACAGAATTAAGGTATAAGAAAAAGCGAAAGATCTATTTATATTCTGAGAAATTAGTAAATTGATTATAATTCGAGAATTTATAATAATTTTTGCATAACTTTTTCTAATTTTCTACAATGCTTGGATTAATATAACAATTAATTATATATATTTTATGTTAAATACATGTTCGGTTATACAAAGAAATAGGATTTGAGCTTGATACTTAAGTATTAGAAATGAAAATAACCATGTATTTTTAATTTACAATTATGCGTAAAGTAGATGTTTGATTGCACATATTTTCGCGTTTGTAGACTCACTGTTCATGAATTAATCAAGCATATTATATATACATCCAATATATATAATATAATATAATAATGCAAGAAAATATTAATTTCTCTTTTGAGAATTTCTTCTCCACCTCTTGCCCCTCCTTCTCTTTCCTACACCTTTCCTTCTTGTTTGCTATTAGGAAAATATACGTAATCAGCTGACAATTAACGAGACCGACACGCGAATGTTAATCATCATGAGAAAATGAATATTGCGTGATTTCCTATTGCTGCAAGTAAGTTCTTTGAAGTCGCGGGATATACTATCTCTGAATGCGTTCGTCATTGGTCAATAAACTCATGGTACACATGTCGTGGCAGACAGAGCAAACGCATTATGCGCGAAAGGTGTATACTTCCTTGGCGAACCGGTATTCGAGTTCTTTGGATCAATGTGGCACAGAAATACGTCGGGAAGGAAGAGAAAAGTTGAACAAACTCTTAGTGGCATACATTTAAATATCCTAGCGTACATTTAATTTTGCATTTGAAAAATTAAAAATTAAAGGTGATGAAGTTGAAATTTCTATATTCTTTATTCGATGTTTCTTTTTTTACTCTCTTTAGTACTATTTTTGCGCGTATATATATATTTCAATATTTATTTTAAATGATGATATTAATGCAATATGTGAGAGAGGGAGGGCAAATTTGACGAATTAATTATCGAAAAGCATATTCGAAATGTTATACCTTATCCTTCCCGCTTCTACTGCGCTCGCAAGAACTTTCCTTATCAAGATCATTAGGATATTACATAATATTAATCGATTTCTATTACAATCAATGTTATGTTATATTATTTTCCATCTAATTATAGAAAATGGAGCAATAAATACAACACACAAAATAACATTATTGATAATAATCTTATTACAAATTGTCAAGTAGATTGTAAAATAATATCAATGTGTACAGTTGTATACGCTGCATTCAATGTGATATAATCATGGTTGTGTCATTGACCGTGAACGTTGGTAACACAATCTGTTGTTAAAAACCACAGTGTAACTGCTCATTAATGCTACAGCTCGTATAATCTATTCTCTCGTATATTATCATGTATATGTATAATGATGTAGTAATATATATTGATATTTACATTGATACATTTTCTTTTATGAATATCGATTTTAATAAGTTTACTTAAACTTGCTTAAAAGATTAAACCAAGCACTGCAAAAAAAGCATGTGAACAGGAAAAGTTTGTGAAGAAAATCTCGTTTGTTTTCAAATCTTTTAGGAATATTAAAATATATATATATATATATATATATATATATATATATATATATATATATATGCATACATAGTTCGAACATATTTTTTTCATGGCTACGATATATATTTTAAATTTATAATATAATTCTTCTTTAAAAGAAAACTGTACAATTCTTATGTTTCATTCTTTAATTGACGCGGAACAGAATTTGCAATTCGCATAAATAAGGCGCAGATCAACGAACAGTGATAACATAATGCATAATATTCCAACTCGAGTTTATCCATCATCGATGTATGATGCAATGTTGAGATAATACGATCTCAGTATGTATAATAAGCAATTATTCAAATTATACATTACTGAAGCGCATTGGCAATGAAGAAAGTGAAAACAAACACTATATCTCCAATATTTGTTATAAGTGGACAAAATAAAGAAATAGAGAGAAAAAAATAATTAGATAAATAAGTTTATCGTGATTATTAAACATTTCTTTTGGAGCATCTAGAATAAGTTATAAAATTATATCAGTCTAAAATATGATTAAAATCAGACACAAAGAAAAAAAAAGTAAAATTACACGATAAGATAAAAGAGAAAAAAAGAGTGGAATTAGCAAAAAATTATGCGAGAGAAAAGACATCCAGTGCTGTCATATTGAATTTACATGTGCTATGTTGTAAATAAATAAATATTAAGTAACACACACATAAAATGAAATAAAACATAAAATAAAAATCGAATAGATATTATCATGAAAAATGAAAGCGAAGATTTATATATGAGAAAAATTTTATTGGACCATTATGCTTTTGATTCAGATAATACTGCAGCATTACAAGGATGCGCGACTAACAATAAATCTAAATTAATAATCTTTTCAGAAGAGAAGGAGAGATAAGGATCGGAACAAGTGCTGGGAAAAGTTAAATAGCGAAGAAGCATGTGTCGCAATAGTAAGTGAAACTGCAGTTGGGGTATTATGGACCCTTGATGGCTGATAGAATCGCGCGTGTGATGCACGCGAGTCACGTGTCCGCGCGTGTACAAATACGTACATGAATGCTCCAAAACGAATAGGGGGGATGATGCGTTGCAATTGCGCCGTTAAAAGGACAAATCGCCAGCAGGCGGTGGCATATTTCGCAAGGCGAATTTATTGACGGTCATTTGCATGATCCTGAAGCAATTGTTGGTTTCACAAAGTCGGTCGTTCATTCTAGAAAACACATATATGTGTGACAGTGGTGTAGGAATATAGCTCTGGCGGTTTATTATGTAAAACTTGGCGGGTCGATAATTCATGTGTCAATGAAGCGTAATGTGAGACACCGATAATAGAAGGATGTCTGGCTGTATGTTGCAAACTGGCATTTCATTGTACCCTTTTCGCATACGCGATAATAATGAGAATAATTGGATATAATTGCGCAAAGTGGAAGTGACTATTATTTCGAGAGTTTTAATTTTGCATTCTGAACGATTAAAGAGAGATGTGTGATTTGAATAAATATACAAAACATTTACATGTTGCACACACATACACAATGTAATTGAGAAAAGTTTTAAATTATATAACAAAATAAACAGAAGAAGAGTATATTTTTATATTGACCGATTGTGTGTTCAAATTAATCGTTGTTTAATTAAAATCTTTACTCAGTTTTATCGTTTGATTTCGTCATTATATTTTCGCGATAATATTAATTTATTTATTTAATTCGTTTCATTGTTTTAGAATATAAAAATAAAGCTAAGGAGAAATATATGAATCATGAGGAATTCAGTATGAAACGTTTGATAAAACGTAGTCAAATCGAGATGGCGCGTCTTTATTCAGTTACGCTTAATTTTTCAATATCTATAGGAAAGTGTACAATAACATATCTGTAAAAATACTTAAAATAAAATTTAGACAAAAGTTTGCATATAGTTTTATCGAAAATTTTTTATATAATTGCGATTGTTTTTCAAACATTACTTTTTACATTTAAATATTACGCTCGTTTCATTTTTGAAGTGATAGTAGGTTATTTGCAAGAATTATTCACATTTTACGATTTACTTAATATTGTAGGTTAATATCGTAAATTGTGAGATATTAAGTTAAATTGAATGATTGTAAAGTTGAGAAGGAGTCTAAATTATAAGTTCTAAGTTAGTGAAGCTAAATTAAGTTGAATGAATACTATTCTGATGATAGCATCGAGGAACCGATTATTTTCTAAAATGAGAAATGTTATGTAAGAGCACTTTTTAACGACATTGCATTGACATTGCATATCCCAAGAGTCATTATACAATTGATGTAATGTTTGGTTTTGCGAAAGTTCACGCGATTTTACGATTTTCGTAAGCCATGATTCTTCTTCCTTTGACGAGTAATAATATAAAATATATCTAGCAGTTATATTTAGCAATCATGAGGAAAGTCGCACTGTGCCGAAAAACATAACATTATGCAGTGATATTCTCGCGTCTATTTCTCAATCAAATAACGAAAAAATAACGATATATTACTCGAGTTATTAAATTAGTGGGATGAGATTATGAATTATAATTGAAAATTTATGTATTGCTGATTGCATATCATATTTTTGCGATAAACAGTGCAAGAGAATCTGTGAAACATCTGATAGTAATTGAACGTTCAAGCGTGAGAAGGCACATACAAAGGTATATGTGAAAAGTAATGTGTGACGATGCTAAATGTGACAAGAAAAAAACTATTATGAAACACCATTCACGTGATTATGAAGAAAATACATTTCCGGATATTTAAGATTGAGGATATGATTAGCGGAAATTGAAATACAACATGCTTCGATCAGTTCACTCTATATTAATGATTCAACGTTGCTTATCATCGAAAAGAGAAAGAAAATATTACAGTGTTGCGGAAAATATATTTTTTAGTAATTGATAAAAATCTAAGCATTGATTTTAATAGTTTGGAAAAGAGAAAAATATGTTCTTCATAAATATTTTTAAAATATTTTTAAAAAAGAAACTATGTAATTTAACATATGTATTTTCTAAATAGCAAAATATTGCTACTTAATTTTTAATTCTTATAGTTTGTCTTTTGTATATTTATATATTTATATAATTATTTTATAAAAATTATATTTAGTCATATAACTGTTATATATAATTTTATTAAATAACTACAATCGAAAAGACGTACTCTCTCGTAAAAAATAGAAGTGATAATACTTCTTCTTATATACATACATAGAAGCTATGTAACTTGTAAAAATTTTTTCCAAACTTCATACTTGTTTGTGGCTATGAGCAGTTGTCTTCTCGCCATGCTAGATAATCTGCATGTTTCACAGATGATTGGACCGTGAAAAAAATGGTTAATTTTCGACAAAAAGGAAATTCGTGGCGACACCTCCCTATTGTCTGAAATTGCGTTGCATACATATATGGGACTGCTTCTTCTAACGAGGGATCGTTCATGCGTGATGGAATCATACGGTTAGTTGTTAGTTGTCGAATCGTTAGTCATAATCACACGCCGGCTTTGCTCTCACTCTTTCAGTGAAAAGTCCGGCGTGCGATTCGTCCATCATCCGTTGCTCGCCTCAACAACTTCCGTCGCACCGTGTGAAAAGTCGGAAAGACAATTGCATTTTATCGAGATGATGATAATGACATCAACAATATTAAAACAATATTAAAAAACCAAACGCGTATATTGAACAGATATGAAAGCGTATTGACACTGATAGAAATTATATTTGATAGTGAGAAAACGATATTATTAAATCACTGCAGCGACGATAAGTGAAGGTCATGAAGGTATGTTCGGGTGAGTATAATTCTGATGATGCGGAATGACATTTACCATATTTGCGATTCACATAAGACAAAAGAAATGATTTACATTTATGATGTTTTTTTCATGATTTATTTGTAGTAAATATATAGGAAGGATAAGACTAATATAGAATAAATAATATATAATAATAAATAAGCAGACAAAATAGACTTTATAGTATTTAAAAAATTTCTTATTTCTTTGTGAAGAAAAAAATATTAGCAAAATAACATTTATACAATACATACATATGTTACTCGATTAATCAGTTAAGACGAATAGAAAAATATTTTTAGAACATTTTTAATATACTTTTATAAAGTTAAAAAAAATAACTTTATAAAAGGATGCTGCATTATCAAACTGCAGATTAGTCGATCTACTCTATAATCAAATCAATTTATTGTTGCGAATTAATACAACGACGAGAAAGAGAAACAAGTTTAATACGATCGGCGTTCGTCACGCCAAGCGTTTGCGATTGCGCATGTTTTTTTTTTAACGATGTACTTACTGCCATTGAGTAATGCCAAATGGCAATTCAAACTGTCATTAGAGGCTGCGAAAATGAGCGGGTTCTTCCTGTCTATTTTTCTTTTATTTTCTTTTTTTTTTTCGTTGTAACCACATCGGATCATATTAGACGTGTGCGAACCGGTTCGTATGCAGATTTATGGGAAGAATGCAGATTTCAGCAATCGACAAACCACGCATCTTGCGCAAGAAAATTCCATGCTGTTCAATTAGGACCTTACTTTAATGGCGATATAAAAGTGAAAATTTCTTTTTATGACAAATTGCGAGTTTTTCTTCGAGTAAAAACGTTATGGATATATGATGTTTGTAATAAAATTTAGCAATTTGGCTATAAGGTGATGCAGTGTGTGTCAAATTTTCCTAAAAACTTACGTTTATTATATGCGCAGAGAACCCCTAATATATGCATTTTATTTAATTCAGAAGCAAGAGCATAGACTTTTTAAATAAGCATTATTGTAATTAAAAATTATGTTAATATATATATATATATAAACACATAGTTGTTTTTAAGAAAAAATATGTAATTTGCAATTAACAATTCCATATTTTCTCTTAAAAACAACTATGTGTTTTCTTTACACCAATTGATTCCTCTCATTATTTTGTACGTAAAAGTATTAAGGTAAGATAATCGAAAAATGAATATTTTACAAGATATTTTACGGTTTATGTAAAATTAAGAAATTATTTCAAGCCTCATAACTCAAAAAGTATTTAACGAAAAGGTACTTAATTATAGTGTTTTGGAAAGCTCTCGAGATAAGCTACAAGAATATGTAATAACAAATAGTAGGTTCCATTTAAGAAATTGAAGGTGACCTTTATGTGACCTTCAAATAACTCTTCAAGGTCAAACCAATGGTATTATCTTATGGCCCTTTCGAAACCAAACAACTTTTGTCTGAAACATTTTTCTCTCCCGGGCTTGGTTTTCGAGATATTCGGCTGGATTAAAATGGGCCACCCTGTATATATATATTTTCTTATATATATATATATTTTTCTTATATATATATATATATATATATATATATATATATATATATATATTTGTGTGTGCAAGAATATATATTGAATATTTATAAATGTATTTTTTTATATATATTATTAAAATTTAAAAACTTAACGCTCATAAAATAAAATGATTTTTTCAGTTAACTTCCTACCATGAATATTAGTGCGCCACCGACAATCGACAGGATATCTAATATCTACAACAACTCAGCAGTGCGTTTCTGGCACTATATATTCCACGATTTATCTGGCAAGTTTACATTATGCGAAATTTATTAAATTTGAAAAGGTTTGTTAGACTATTAATTCATATAATGGCAATGACATGAGACAGTATATAATTACATTCTATTATTTGTGATATCCTTTTGCAATCCTTTTCGTTGTTGCATGAAAGATTGATCTAAATTATGTTACAGAATCATGGATATATATTGTAATATATAAAGTAATAATTAATATTATAATTGTAATGTATAAAATTTTATTTACTGTATCGTACTTTAATCTGGCAACTTTTAATGATAATATAACTTTCTTTGATTGATTTTTTACTTATTAATCTTGTATTATATCTTATAATATAGATAGTTACAGAAATATGTAATTCCGAAATATAGAGTAGAATCACGCAATATTATCTCATGAAATTTCATTATTTATAAAATTGAAAAGGGGAGACAATAAATTGCGCTTTAATTGTACATGATTGATTCATAATAGAAAAAGAAAAAAATATTCAAAGAAGTAAGATCTCTGTATTAATAATCTTTTACGTAAAATATTTATATTTAAAATTCATTTTGATAATATTGAAAGAAAGCGAACTTATTTTAATTTATATTGGAATAATATATAAAATGTTACATAATAATTAATAAAAAGTTACATAATAATGTCAATACAAAATATAAATTAAAATTGCTATTTGATTTAATCATATTTTGTTCTTTTCAGATCCTCGAACTAGAGACTGGTTTTTCATACCATCACCCATACCCGGCGCTAGTATTATAATTGGCTATCTATATTTCGTATTATCATGGGGCCCGAAATACATGAAACATCGAAAGCCGTATCAATTAAAAAATACCTTAGTCGTTTATAATTTTTTACAGATTCTCATTAGCACGTGGTTGTTTTGGGAAGGCCTAACCGGTGCATGGCTCAATAACTCTTACAATTGGAGATGTGAACCGGTGGACTTTTCATACTCTCCGCACGCTTTAAGAGTGCGTAAAATGTTGCATTCGAAACATTTAATTATTAGTTTGTTAAATTTTTGCATATTTCTAATTAATTTCCAATCAATCGTGATTTACTTTCGAAATACGTTTGCACATTGCGTTTTGAAGGCTTACTACAAGCTTATAGTCTTGTAATTTTCTCTAATGCAGCATATTAAAATGTTCTGCGCACTGCGTCCTACATAGATAAGTAAAACTTATCTAACACATATCTATGTAAAACGCAGTGCGTATATACACAAAAATAATGCAATTAAATTTTCCTAACGTCATAAATGAATAGAGGTGGAACGATTGAAGTCATTTATATTTTTATCCGCGTCTTGCGTGATGTTTATTGTAGATCGCAAGAGGTGTTCACTTGTATTTTTTGGCGAAACTCACGGAGCTCCTTGACACGGTGTTCTTCGTGTTGCGCAAGAAAGAAAAGCAAATCACGTTTCTTCATATGTATCATCATACCGTGATGCCAATGATATCGTGGGGCGCTACGAAATATTATCCCGGAGGCCACGGTATTTTTATAGGTATGTCAGGGTAAGGAGTAATATAATATGCACCTCTTTCGTTTTCTTCTAATAGAGTTACCTCTGTATCATTCATTTTCCATAGTTTTAACAATCAAGAATCAAATCATACGTACTGACTCGATATTCGCTTACAGGAATCATTAACAGCTTTGTGCACATCATCATGTACACTTATTATCTATTGGCAGCGTTGCTACCTCATTACCAGTATCAACGGTACCTTTGGTGGAAGAAGTACATTACCACTTTGCAAATGGTAAGAAATAAATGCGCGTATAAAATAAAAGGTAAAATTTTCATTCCACTAAAATTTTCTTTTAAAATTTCTATTTTCGTCTATTTTAATGATTAATTTCATTTGACATCGACCGTTCGTTGACACAAACTATTTCATCATATATTTATGAAAACTGTTAATGCGGCAATTTTCGTTTGATTTACAGGCTCAATTCTGTCTGGCCTTCCTGCACAACTGCCAATTATTGTTTTACGACTGCGACTATCCGAAATTTTCGCTGGTTTTCGTCCTGCCAAATGCGGTGTTCTTCTACTTTCTGTTCTCGGACTTTTATAATAACACTTATACTTCGAAGAATGAAAGCGACGGCTTAACGCCGTCGATCCAGAACTCGGTCAGAGCGAACGGTATCGCGGAGAAAGTGAGCAACGACGAGATACCGAACGGAAAAGGGAAAAGCGACTAATTGGGAGCGGCCAAGGAAGAAGATGATTGCGACCGAAATGAAACGCAATAGCGGCCACTATCATTCCGTTTTTTTCAATTGAATCGCAATTGCAGTCTCTATTAATTAATTTTACCGATGTGTTACAACTGCGAAGAACATTCAGTGCAGAGAGAAAAGATCAAACGCGCACAATGCAAAAGTAAATCGTAACAACCGTAGAAATGGCCAGATATTGGCACAGATCGAATACATTTAATTATTCAATGATTGATTTTTTAGTCTGTTTTTTATACAAGCTAAAGCGATCCATCTATTGCGTATTTTATTCTGCATCTTCTTATCTTTAGTGCATTCTTACATTATAGTGAAATTTTGACAACAAAGTCAATGTCGAACTTCTGTGCATAATTAGTATGTAATATTTCAAATACGTCTATTTTATGTATGATTTAAGTGGATAAATAATGCAAACATTATTATTTCTTCTTCTGTGTATTATTCTATGTATTATTTATAAATTTACAGTTTAAAATATTACGACAATAGAACATATGCGCAGTTATTGCATATATACTTGGATACTAACAAGTTCAAATTGAATGGTACATTGTGTGTGTGACAATTAGATTCGCTCAATTATAATCTCTTCCACACAGTGTTGTTTTCATGAGGAAATACGTAAAATCGTGTTTTATCTATTCTATAATTTAGCCATAATATTCGAATATTCACTTATGATTATATCATAGCTACGTATGATGAAATATACTTTGTTTAACATTTGATAATTTCGGCCAGATATCTAAAAGCCAAAAATTTATGATATTTCTAATAATGTTTCAAAACGTAGGTTTTTCATATTTCTTTGTTAATAATAGATAGGTTATACATGTTTTTTTATCGAAAGAATATTTTATTTCATTTGTTTTCGTTATACTTTGTCATAGATTATCTATATGGATTATCTTATTGCAAATCATAGATATTATAAAAATGATGAATATCACAAAATTTTCTGCTACGTGAAGTTCATAATTTCAGCAAAATATATAATATGTATTACGTCATTTTAAGAGAAATCATATTGCTTTTTTACACAATAACAGATAAAACATTCTATATATCTCGAGAAATCGACAAAATATCATATAATAAATGCTGAAAAAATATATTCACACATATTTAAAGCCTTGCTATTGTCGTAATCTTCGCTTCCGAGAGGTCCGGTGAATTCATTGACAATGTTTATAAGATTATGCAGATTTAGCTGTAATTATATAATTGCGAGTTGAATTGCGATTTTAAATCGTAAAGAGGATACGCGATACAGAATACAGTCATTGTAATGAGAAGTTAGTAATTTATATATTCAAATTTGCAGCGTATCTCGCGACGTAAACAATACGTATCTAATGCGATTAATCATTCGATTGGAGCTAATTACAGAACTAAGATATGATATTAATGAATATCGTGTGCCCTAAATATACAATTTTACGATAATTGTTTAACGAATAAAAATCCTATCAATCGTTTATAGATGCTAATGAAAAGTTTAAGAAGATATTTAAAAGAACGTATTCCAAAAATTTATATCAAAATACAAAAAGTGTATCTATAGTTAATCATATCGATACATATGGACATAATATACTATTTAATTAGAACATGTCAATCAAAAGCATTTTTAACAGATTCAATAATATCTTTTGCTGTTTTTGCATATATAATACGATGCAATAATGTACACAATGTAGTGTATATAAAGATTATACATACATATATATATATATATATATATATATATATATATATATATATAATATTCTTTTTATATTATGCAATTTACAAAGTTTTAAACTACTTGTGAAATTGTGGAAAATTTCGTTTGAACACTGCCGAATTTATCCTGAAAAATTAAACTTTCGAAAGTAAGGAATTTTCAAATTAGATCTTATTGAGTTTTTTAATTAAGTTGGTTGAAAAAAATTAGAATCTTTGTCTTTCTAGAATTTTTATCTTCACTAGGAATGATTGTAGAAGTTCATACATAATATAAATATATGCGTGCACTATACGCATGAGCAAAATGACTTTCGAAATTACGCGTTAAATGTGTTCGGAACAAGTCAATAATCAAATATATGTATATATATATATATATATATATATATATATATATATATATATATATATCAAATAATTGTAGATATTAGGAACAAAAAGTATACACAAATAATACATAACATAATTGTCATTTTTCGAATAGAATAATACACAGTAATATTAAGTACGCAGTAATAGATAAAATGATTATGAAACTTAATTGTCAATTAAATGAATGTAATCACGAGAAAAAGAACTTTTAAAATATTGTTTTTTTGATTATAATTTTTGAATTTTGTATCTTAAATTTTTTTCCAAATTTTGATTATTTTATTTTTTTTTCAATAAAAAATTAACTTCTTCAAAAATATAGTTTACAAAATTATTTATAATAATTTATAATAATTTAATTGAATAATTTATAATAATTTAATCGAACTAATATGTGTATTATTTAAAAATATTTAATAAACTTATTATTTTTATATCATATTATATATTTATTAAAAAAGTTTTTTTATATTGTTTGAATCATCTTAATTCGCAAATGTGTTTGAGGGCTCAACGAATATTCTATTAGTTACTCTATTTCTTCATCAATCTTATTTAATTTAAATATAATATAAATAAAATAAAAATATGTAAAAAAAACAATATATCATACACAATATCGGAATTCACGTCGGAAGAAATATTGATAGCTAAAATAATGAATCCAAAGAAAATGGCTTTAAGCTTGTTTGCTAATTGCTATGAATATCCCGTGGTAAATGCCACGATTCCCTCTTTATCTTTCTTCTAATTTTACATATTGATAATGCTTTCGTATTTAGAGATACTGACAATAAAATATATGTTTTTAGATTTTAAGGTTTATTGGAGCACGTCTTATTTTTTGGAGATACTAAACTACTAGGGTTTCTAATGTAAATAGTTATTACACATACATAATTATAAATATTATATCTCTTTTAGTATAGTATAGACAGTCTTCCAAATGATTTATTTTCGAAGTGTCGCAATTTCAAAATTGTTGATCGATTGCACAAAAAACTTCGATCAAAAATCTCGCGACTCCGAATGAATGGATGGATTATTATGTCGATCATTTTTTTGTATCATATAATGTATAATTTTTACTATAAAATAAAAGTGTAACATATTAATACACTAATACGATATTAATGATATTGTAATCCTTTATTTTTGATGCTTAACAGCGAAATTTTATTTTTAATATTTTTAATTTTTTTAAAGCGAATAAAATCAATAACGTACTTAATTTTATATAAATTTAGAGAAATATTAATTTAATTAATTTGATTTATCTCATATCCCAGATAGCAGAGTGACGTCAAATGACATCTTAATAACGTTTTAATGACGTCATTGTACGTCATTAAGACGTCTGGAGACGTCATCTTGCTACCTGGGATTTTTATATGTTATATGCTAGATATATTGATAAAATGTTGCATAGACATTTATCGTGATAATTAATAATAAATAATTAATAATAAATAATATATATAAGATATAGACAACATTTTTTTAAATATTAAAATATATATATATATATATATATGTGTGTGATATTTTTCATTTAAAATGTATCTAATGAAAAAGACAATACATACACCGTACGTTTGATATATTATGAATCTATATTTAATTGATTCAAATAATTAATAAACAATGTATGTATACTTAAGCAATAAGCGCACATCGTTTTGATGATAAATGACATGATTTGACATTATATTTAAAATTTCTTTATATATATATGTATATATATGAATTTGGCACATGTCACACATTTTGCTTCGGGCTTATATACTGCGTCTGAATAAACACGTTTTTTTTCTTTCTTTCTTTCTTTTTTATTCTTACAATTAACGGATAGATTTTTGATATATAGTTAATTTAACATATATATTTTATAATATTTGTCAATGGCAAATTTATTGACATTCGAAAAAGAGATTCAAAGTCTTAAATATAAAATCTTGATAATTCTTAAATCTTAAATCTTGATAACGCTGGAAATCGCAAGACTGCATTTTAAAATTGCTTTCATATTTTAATATTTCTTCATATAGTAATGAAAACGTTAATATGTGCTTTGAAAGACAAATATATTAAAATAATTTGGTTCTTATATGTAATTAATACAATCGGCGATATATAATTAATACAACAACGAATTATGGACAATTAATTACAATTAATGATTATTGATTATAAGATTCATAATAATTATGCGATAATTTTCTTGTTAAAATGTTTATAGAACATGTATAACAGATGGAGAAACTTCAACATACATGTTCTATAAACTATATAAGGTGGATCACTCAATAAAATGGGCCATTCAATTGGAACGTAGCAAAACGTGTATTGTTATACCATTCAACTTTTTTTACCTTTATCATTTTTTTTCTATCTGTTTTCTATCTAAAATAGATGTTAGAATCCGTCCCAATTGCATGATTCACCCTGTATATCGTTAATCTTATATATTTACGCGCGTATATCTATATATACAGATATTATTTTTTATTGTAAAAGTATATGACACAATTATAGAAGATTGTTGCACTGTAAATTGCAGTCTTATTACATTTTAGCGGAATATATCTTAACTTTTATCAAAAAATGCATTTATTATTTAAAATTTTATTTTATTTTATAAATAAATTCGAATATAAATCCGTATTTTTTAATTAACCATTTGCGAAATAAATTTTCATTATTAGGCCGTTTTAGTTTTATACGCTTTTCGATAAAAATCGCTGAACAAGTAAATGAAGATTATCATGTTCGTTGCGAAGAAGTAGGTCAGAATCTTCGGCAATTGGCAATCCATGACCAATGTTAATATTAGATAGAATAATATTATTCCAAATTGTAGCTGAAATTTATGACAAACAATTTTTATTATTAGATCTGATTTATATAAACAATGTTTCTGCAATCTTTTTCTTTTTGAAATTAAAAATCAGTAATTACAATCCATTTGGCATAAATATTAGCATGCAACAAGATATATGTTAATTGAAGAGAGAATAATCAAAAGAAATAAAATAAAATATATGATACTATAAGATTTATTTTTTGTTATTAGAAATGTAATCTCATAATTTCATTGATATATATCGATAAAATAATAATAATATGAGTTTCTATGTAATTTGTAAATTACTTTGGTAATTTAATCAATATTTTGAGAGATAGTTACCAATTGAATCCAGGTCATATATTTTTTCCACCAGAGATATTTTCTGTACTTGGAGCCAAGTGCCGCGATGAAATAATAACTGTACATAATAATGTGAACTGTAGAATTCAAGAAACCTACGACGATACCTTGTTCACCAGGCAATAATTTCAAGTAGCACCATGAGAAAACGGCTGTTATGGAGTGATGATAAACGTGAAGAAAAGTCACTTGGTTTTGCTTCTTCCTCAAAACGAAAAATACCTTCAAAAGCAAAATGTTACATTAGGGGACGTTTTCTTTATGAAAATCTTTTTTTAGCTTATAATAATATATGTATATGTATATGCGTAGATATATATATATATATATATATATATATATATATATACATACACATATATTTATATTATACACGTATTGTTTAATTAATATTTAATGATTTAATTTAATTGTTATTTTGATTTGTAGCATTATCAATAATTTTTATTACAATCTTATAAAATTGCGCAATTAAAATAAATCACATTTAAAGAAAATAAATTTAACTATATATAACATAATAAAATTTTTACTAAGTATGTAATTGAATAATTGTTATGTTGAGTTTATGTTTTAAATTTATATTTTATAACACGTGATATTTTCCTGATATTACGTGCGTGATAAAAAGAATTCAACTCATTTGTAGTTATTGATATAATCAAAACAATGTGTGAAATTCACAAATACTTAATGATTGTCGACTTAACAAAGCGCTTCGTCCGTATTTCAAAATACCATTGGTTACGATTGCTTTTGTCGGTTAAATGACGAAATGATGTGTAACTTTTGAACGATAACGGAAGTACGATATCGATGATGTAACTTTCGAACGGAAGTACGATAAGAATTAATGCATATTGTGTTGCGAAATCTTTGTAAATCAATTAATACATATTAAACATCTTAATTATTAACTTATTAGTTAATTTTATTTGCATATAAATATTCACCTACCGTGTCCAGAAGTTCGATAATTTTTGCGAAGAAATACCACCATGCGCTTCGTGATAACTATTTGTCCGAAACATATATAATATCGTTACAGTAGTGTACATACATATAATATTGTTAAAATAGTGTATTTACTATTCATCGAAAATTGAAATTTTACTTAATCTACTATTATTAAAAATTACGAAAGAAATGCTTACCTCTTTTTGAATAAGTGCGGCTTTTGCATCAAGTCGACTATTGCATCCATGAGAAGAGAACAAATATTTAATATCGGCATTCAATATCTGAAATAGGCGAATAATTTTTACAAATTATTCTGTATCAAATGTTATAATTTGTTACGCATTTAATGATAAAGAGATGTGGAGAATCACAATAGAATTAAACTTACTAAAGATGACAACCAGATACTGAAGAGCACTTGAACCGCGTTATATAAAATCATAACGGTATTTAGTTGAAAGGCTGGCCTTTTTTCCATCATTTTTGGTCCGACCTTCAACACGAATATCAAATATGTGCCGACAATACATAACATAGGACCCGGAGACCCCATTAAAGGCCAAGTGTCTACTACTGGATCTGTTGGGGAAGAAAATATAATTCGAACTTTTTAAAAAAAATGGCTTCTTTTATAGTGCTAATAAGCTTACCTTTAATATTCTTCAAAACTTCATTATAATTGCTGACAACGAGTCGTATAAGACTGGTCATGATGTTCAGGCTTTCAAAAAATCTGAAATATGAGTATAAAACATATTTGTTAAGTTTGTTTAGTTTTTATGCTTATTATATGAGTTTGAATTTCAAGGTTGAGTTTTTATTTCTCATTATTTTGCACTTACATAATTTAAAAAAATGTATGTAAGAAAAGATGAATAATTCTTCTTACAATGAATAATATGATTAATGAATAATTATTCTTCAACTTTATTACGATTTGCAACACATTAATATAACAATTTTGCATGTAAGATGAATTAATTTTTCATTTAGTATATATTATAGATTTTTCGAGCATTTTAATATTTTAAGTATGTTTTTTACACAGATAAAATATTGATTTGTTCTTCTCAATTTTTCAAGATATATATATATATATATATATATATATACTGGGTGTTAAAAAAGTCTGGACACGGTCGAATATCTCGATAAGGAAGAGTTTTACTAGAGTGTTTACTAAAGTGTTTCAGACAAAAGTTGTATGGCTTCGAGGGGGACATAACATGGTACCATTGGTTTAATCTTGAAGAGTTATTTGAAGATCACATGAAGGTCACCTTCAATTTCTTAAATGGAACTCTTTCCCATTACATATTCTTGTAGCTTATCTCGAGAGCTTTCCAAAACACTAAACAAAATATTTTTTCATTGAGTACTTATTGAGTTATAAGGCTTGAAATCATTTCTTAATTTTACATAAACCGTAAAATATCTTGTAAAATATTCATTTTTCGATTATCTTACCTTAATACTTTTATGTACAAAATAATGAGAGGAATCAATTGATGTAAAGAAAACACATAGTTGTTTTTAAGAAAAAATATGTAATTGTTAATTGCAAATTACATATTTTTTCTTAAAAATAACTATGTGTTTTCTTTACATCAATTGATTCCTCTCATTATTGTAATGCGTTACTTGAAATCTTACAACTTTTGTCTGAAACACTTTCTAGTAAAACTCTTCCTTATCGAGATATTCGACCGTGTCCAGACTTTTTTAACACCCAGTATGTGTGTGTGTGTGTGTGTGTGTGTGTGTGTGAATTTCACAAGCACAATAAAAAATATATCTATATTTAATTAAATACTCTGATCTATCACACATAAATTGTGTAATTCGTAACACTATTAACGGTATTATCACTAATGTAAAATTTGAACAAGCGTAAGAACAAACAATCGATATAAGTGTCTCGTTGATTTGCACTCACGTTCGCAACAGAGAAATTAGAATTTTCTTTTTATAGCATACTCACTCTTTCTTTAACGAGTGATAAATTTTTATCTTGTGATTATTTGTACAAGCTTTAGAATGCGGAAATTTTTCACGGCCTTGAAATCGACACGTTAAAAAGAAAAGAGGAACGAGAAAGCCCCGATATACAATTTTCTTCAGGAGCGTCTCGCTTGCGATGAGAAGAGAGACGCGTCTTACCAAAAACTGATTGTCCACTGTGGTGAGCGCCCACCAAGAAGAAAATCACCGTTCGACAAACGTATCCTGCGATCCCCACCGCACTTGTCAACTTTCGTTACTTCCAATAACACGGTAAATAGTTGACGATGAAAAAATATAGAGGTAAATATAAGTAAATAGAAATAAAAAGTATAACTTTATTTGACTGATTGTCAATCGCGAGTCAATAAAAAAAGGAAAAAAAGAAAGAAAGTATATGAATACGGAAGATCTTTATACATGGGAGCGGTAAAGATAGCAGTAGAAGAACACGCCGAAGGAAAAGAGAATACTGGAAGAATTTGTGAAATGGCCGCCAAAACGCTATAAATATACAACGCTGTAAGTGAACATTCTTATCGCAACATTTAACATTAGATAATAATATGGTTATATAATATAGTTATATAAATATGAGTGCCAAGCGGCGCGATTGCGCTTCTTTTGCCCAGTGCTTAAAACTTCCAACGCATCAATCTGTAAATTCACAGTAACTGCACTCTCGGTTTTTATCGATACGTGTCTTTACTGTTACCGTTTGGTAATAGGCAAAGTAAGACGAAATTGAAATCCCCTAAAAAAAACCTTATAAAGGTAAAAAAATACGCCAAGTACATAAAAAAAATCAAAAAATCTAAAAGAGTGATAAAAATAAAATATTTAAAAACCGATATGAGATCAATACTATTAGCCAAGTACAATAAATTATGTGATATTAATTCGTAATCGATACTAAATGAGTTAAGATTACTTTAATTTCTAAAGCATTTTTTATATGATGTATATAATTTAAAAAAGTTTTACACAAATTCTAAATCGCATAAATGACCTTCAGGTCGAAGTAACATATGAAAACTTGGCGTGCCCCGTATTTAAATCATATAGTAATTCATGAGTCTGAACCTTATGAAGGAAAATGAAAAATGTCACAATTCTGACATGCGATTATCATTTCTCGGGATTGACTGCACCGATTTTATTCAAACTGGTCACAATCGAAAGCTTGTATTCACATTATATAAGAAAAATGCCGTTAG
Source organism: Camponotus vicinus (assembly GCF_025532165.1). Lineage (NCBI taxonomy): Eukaryota > Metazoa > Arthropoda > Insecta > Hymenoptera > Formicidae > Camponotus > Camponotus vicinus. The sequence continues at coordinate 11,261,036 of NW_028141978.1, read as the reverse complement.
ATTTTTAATTACGGCTTTAGTTTCCGAAATATTTCAATCGAAAGTTTATGTGACGTTATTTAACGTAAAATTCCGGATAAGCTACTTGGTAGCGCCGCGTCGAGAACAGTGACTCTCAATGCTCGGATCCAATTTTTTATCAGTTTTTTATGTACTTGACGTCGCGATGCTATCGCGTCGCTTGATAATATAACACTCTGTAGGTGTACATTTTTTTTTAATATTATAAAAATGGCTGCCCGCTTGACTTTTTTCGATTCGGAATTAGACAAGCGCTATCGCGCCGCTTGGCCGCTTTTTTCGATCGAGTTTCTATAAAAGTGGCACTCAAACGGTTAATAACACAATAAAATATTTACATATATTTAATTTTATAATTAAAAATAGAATTTTTTTACATTAAATGTTCTTATTTTATCTCTTTAGATTTGTAATTCATATTTTAATAAAATTTTATTATAAACATCTTAACTACTGAATGTTAAACTAAAATTTTGTTAAAACTTGCTTAAAATTTTGTTTGCTAAAATGTCTGCAAATATTATTAATTTATAATGAAACATATATATATATATATATTATTCCATACATAATATAATATAATATATAATTCTTTAGATGAAATGAGGTCGATAAACTGTTATTATTAAATGTTCTCGAAGTCACTTACCTCACACGAATGGAACTTATCGATGTAATTCGACGCTGTCTCGCGCATGAATGTTACTGATTTTGCTTTCTGCTTTGAAAGGAAGTGCCAGCAGTATCTTCCTTGCGACACTGCTTCCGTTTCGTAGATTTACATATGTTTTAATATCTTATTGTTTGATTAATGAAAGGTCACCTTGAAATGACGAAAAAATAACAATGCAGATCATTATACACGCTGATGGTTTGCATAAAAAACCTATGACTATTTCCTTGAACGTTAATGCAAATTGGTTAATTCTTATGGACACATTTCGAAGAAAACTTAAGTCGCATGAAGCTATGAATTTGTTTGAATGTTTATTCATCATATATTTAACCGGAATAAGTAAGATATAACCGCATATGGGAGAAATGTTTAAGAAGCGTAATGGTACTACGGATAATGCAATAACTCAGGCTTGCCCATCTTTACTAAAGTGTAATTGATTTTCATGTCAGACACATATCGATCATGACATTTCCTTTTTCCTATTTTTTTTCAGATTTACAAAACAGGAAAATTCGCTGATATTGCACCATATAATTTATTTAAAAAAAATTATTCTTATCCTAATATGATGACTGCGTCTGCATTTCATCCATTAAAAATTGAAAATTGGATGAATAATATAATGTAAGATTGGATGAATGATATAATGTAATGTTTTATTGAATCATCTACATGTTTATCTATCAGGTTGAAATGGGAAATTTTAATCATGTTAAGCAGGTCATGATAAGAAAAGATCACACTTCACATAAATTATGTAGAATCAAAACAAGAGTAAAGCATTTCATTGCATATTCTTAAATTAGTCAGGCTCGATTTTGAACAGTTGAGAATCTCTTGAATCAAATTAAAGGTCCATTTTTGTGTTTATTTTTATTTTTGTCCTTATTTTTAAATGTTTTGTGGTTATTTAAATTCATTATAAGTGATTTTATTACTATCAATAATAAATATGATACAAATTTACGAATGTAAATATTATACAGTAAAAATTATACATAGTAAAAGTTTAAATTTTGAATATAACCCAATCAGAAATATATAGTTGTTGTGACATCTTGAATTAATAATAAAGTAGAAAACCAAAATGTTGAAGTAAAGTTAAAATTCTGATCGAATCGATATTATGGTCGATATAATGGTACAACGATATAATTATATTGCATAATAGTGCAAAATTAAAGGGAAAATTCTACTAATTTTACTAAATAGAAAATACTTAAAAAAATAATCATATAAAAATTAGATATTTCCTATTTTATATGCTGCATAATAAACAAAATTCTATCTTGAAACATGTCATAAATTATAATGTAAAAAAATTTTACATTAAAATTATTTTATTTTAAAATGTGCTTGCCGGATTCCCGCGTGATACAATAACGTCATCTGCGCGCCAATAATAGATATGTTTGTATAATTTAATGCGTCGCATTTAACACTGTGTAATATATTTTATTAACATTGCGCTGAACAGGGATCAAATATGATCCGAAACGCGTTCGTTTCTTGCTAATATAATTACTTTTAAATTGAAATATATGATTAATCAGAAAAAAGAAAGTATTATTTCTTCCCTATGCTCCAACTACCGCGTTGTGGCTTTATTTGCTAATTTTGATTTAATTTTTAGTTATTATTATTTGAGAAAAAAATTTTCATTTATTTAACCCCTGGCGAAAATAAATATCGGAGCGTAAGTCGATTGTAAGGAAAGAGTAACAGAAGTGTTAACGCTTCATTTACGTTTCGTTGTTTCAATTTACGCCTCCTAGAAGCTTCGTTTACACTTCTGTTACTCTTTCCTTATATTTGACTTACGCTCCGATATTTATTGTCAGGGACTATAACAACTAATGTTAACCCACTGATAATGATACTACAATTATCTTTAAAGTATTGCATTTCGTAACGAGGAAATATCGCATTCTGTTAAACTGTAATTATTATAATTGGAAAACGCATAGAAGCCTTTATGTCTTTAACGTTCGTAAAGAAGAATGAAAGCATGACTGATGACACCGTTAGATAGCGCCGTCGAAACATTTTATTGCAACAATGTTAAACGCTCAAGAATATCGATCGTTAATGGTAGAAAAATTATTTTACGATTGTATTGTATAACCCATAAAATACCTGTAGAAGTTCTTACTATGTTACCGAGGCAAATACAGTTACATAAAAGCCAAAATGGCTTCTAATAATAGTGTTTTTACAATAATTATAGTGCACAATTGTAATGCACTCTTTATTTTATGTAGCTAATTATTTTAAGTATATAGATAAGACGCCAAAATGATATAAATGATGTGAATGAGAGCATTTTATAATAAATTGTTATAGCAAAAAAATATTTTGTCGCTATTTTATTCTGATATATTCCATTGATAAGAAAAATTTAATACATCTAAGAAGTTTATGACATCGAATAGTTTATTAATAACAAAATTAAGCAGAAATGTCGGCTTTTAAATTCAAAGTTCATTGTAATTTTTGATTAAATTAAAATATTGCAAAGAAATATATTTTTTCACGGAGAGAATTTCTTAAAATTTAGAGCTTCACATAAAATCGCAGTTCAAAGACACAATTCAATGCCACATATTATCTAAATAACGGGAAACTATCGTAAAATTTTTTCGCGTATCACGCTATGCAGCTTTAACGAACTGACAAAAATTTATTGTTCGTTTAAAACAAACCTGTGTATGCGAACCAGCCGGCATGTTTAAATAATTACGACGCTGATGGAAATCAGGTTAATAAGGCACACGAGTGTTATGAATAAAATCGACCTGGAATGTTCGATATTGCTTTCCATCATTTTTAACTAGGAAGTAAGTTAACGATTTTCAGCAAAGAAGTAGGATTATGTACTCTTTGTAGTGGGTTAAGCGGTCGGAATATCCTCGACAGGATTGCAGCGGATTCAGATTTATGCGCTAAAGACACAGATGAAGCTACGTCATACTCTTGCGACTAGAAAGAGAACATAATCTATGTAATCCTAAAAATCGATAAGAGAATAAAAAAAGAGATAAAAAAATATATTTATTTACTATGTTTAATTATTTTATGCAAGCAATTAATTTATAGGTACGCATTTAACCCGTTTAAAATAATTCATAGTGAACCTTTTTTTATTTGAAATAATTTCTATAAAAATTTAAATTAATTGCGCGCAATAAGTATAATAATAATAAAGTATGATAATTTAATAAAAGTACATAATTTAGATAAAAATAATATACTTTATAAAATTTATTTTGTTATAATTTTTGCTTACTTGATTATAATACTTACTTAATTATAATATAATGTATATAAAACTAAAATAAAATACTCTATAATAAGAGTTTTTATAAATGCACATATATTTGTATATGAAACAATAAGATGCTTGTTGATTCAAACGCATACTTACGTCATATAGTAAAATAGATGATTTGCTACGTCAGCCCTATAGTTCAAATAAATAGCATTTAAAAAAACATAATTATTAATGTGCTACGCACGTCATTTTAGTTCAAGAGATCACTAAATACATTCATCAAATTTTCTTATTTACGTGAGCTCTTACATTACAGTAAACTAACTCTATAAAGTTAAAAATAACATTATATTGTAACAGAATTATGTTTATATCCATTTGCATAATTTTATGGTCATTTTTACGCAATTGCGATTAATATTACCGCATTCCGAGGCTGCTATTGAAAATACTATACTAAATATTAAAATATATTAAAAAGTATATATATATATATATATATATATATATATTAAATATATTAAATAGTATTCTATATACTAAAAAGTATTCTTGTATAAGCCATAATATCGTCAATTATGTAATTATTGCATGATGTTGCTATTAAGTAACTGATTGATTTTTACTAATTTTTTTGTGTGAATGTTAATCATCAACGGGTGGCACTGTTTTAAAGCTTTAAGTCAAGTCAACCAACTGTAAAAATTTCATTATTATCGGGCATACATATCATAAAATACGTCAATTAAAAGAGATATAAAAATTTGATATCGTTGACAAAACAAAATGAAACAAAGAGTAAGTGATCAAGTACTGAGAGTAAGACTAAGTATAAAACTTAGGATAAACGCGATGCAAACATTCGAAATATTAATAGAGGTTTTTTAAATAATTATTTATTACATATATAAGTTTTTGGGTGGTTTGGAAGATTTAAAAATAATTGAAAAGATGTGGAAGACGGCAAATAGTCGAGATAAATATCTAAAAATAGTTTCATCATTGAATCTCAAAACAGTATGCAAATTGAAAATTGTAAATGTGATTGTATAAGCGTTAGCGGTTGAAAATCTGGATATCTTTAGAATATCTTTAGAGATACAAATCGTATCATTGTATGTACACAAAGATTTGTATAAATGGAAGATCTGCTTTCGGTTTTGTTGCTATATGTGGCAATAAACATGGCTCAATGGTTTCCTTTTAGAGCTAAAACTGAAAGATTTCCGTTAAATAAAACATAAAATATATATTTATAATATACGATTATTAAATAATCAGACTACAATTATATAAATTTTCAAACAGTAAATTTTGAATAAAATAATGATAAAATTAATTTACTTTATCAATTTTTTATTAATTTATTTTATTTTATTCAACATATGTTTTAAACTGTTTAAAATGTGCTAAAACCGTTTACATCGTGACATACTATTCAGTATACTGAAAACATTAAACGGTTTCTTCATTTCCAGTTAACTGTTAAATAAAAATTTTCGAAAAATAACTGCTTTATTTTCTTATAGATTCTTATACTGACTAAGTGAAAAAATAAGATTAGTGAAATTAGAGATAAAGTCACAGATAAAGTTCTGTGTTCAAGAAAGCTGAGAAAGATTTAATTCAGTGCCTTGAAGTTGCTCGAGATTTTTAAAATTTTTTTATAGAAGTTGTTTTTTAATATTCTATGAAATAAAATTAGACAAAAATTTCAAGATATTTTATGAATATATTTTTTATTATATGTAACAAAGGAAGCGAAACACTTTTAATCATGCATTTCTGTCCGATTGTGAAGCGCCGTTACTGAAACAGAAATTTTGATGACCTTTATGCGCGGATCTTCGAGAGCGTGGACCAAAATCAAATATAACGGCATCTTATAACAAAAACCGAACTTGCTATGGATATATGCGCTTCTTTCGGTACTTCCCCACCTTGTTTGTCCTTTTCCTCTTGCTCGTCCCCGTTCGGATATGTGCTCAAAAAAGTAGGTCATTAGCATCTCGTCCACGGTCATGGCTACAATTAATTATTTGGCCTGCGGTCAACCGGATCAACAAAATCAAGAAACCAGTGTTGGCGCGAGATCATTTCAACCATACGGGAAATGGGTAAGTCACAGAACAGAAAAAAAAGAAAGAAAGAAAGAAGTTAAGACTACCGGTACATTTCAATATCAAGGATGGACCAAAAATACATAAGAAACTTTTTATATAGTTTTAACAAACTGACAAAGTATATTTGGTCGTTTGGATCAAATCTTCTATATCATATTCTCAGAATTAAATTAGCTAATTTAATTTTGCAACTCCTTATGTTTTGTTAAATGTTTGCAAAATTTTTAACAAAGTCACATTTCAATTATTATTAAAATAATACATTGTAGCAATATCGAGATTACAATATCGTCAAATAGAACAATTAATATTTCTTCACTTTTAATGTACCTAATGATAACCGAAAGAGATAAATGATAACAGATTTATATAATTTTAACTAGTAATTTATTATTATGCATATATATATATATATATATTTTTTTTTTTATAAAATTTTTTTTAAATTGTATATAGATAATATACATAGATAAAATATATTTGGATAACATATATAATATACATAAATACATATATAAAATTATGGTTTAATATATATGGTTTATACGCATATCCATACTTATAGAGAGTGTATATTTATACATATTATAATTTATATATTTCATTAAATTTCTTTTTCTATTTAGAAGAAATAATATAAGCAATAGAAATATTACACATATATTTATAAAAACTTTATCATTCTTTATCTTCTGCTATAAAAATACGCACTTCAATTTTTATTTATATCATAAGTATAATATAAATAATGTATGACATGTATGATAATTTATGATATTTATATCATAAATTTGGATTATATTAATGATTACATATATGTGAATGATAATGCTGATAATGTTGATGTTTCTATTATAACAATATTGAATTTCTTATTAATTAATGTTACTTCACATGTAGCTTAAAACATAAATATAGTTGTCTGTAGAAAATAATTATTATAGAAACTCCTCATATTCCGTAATTTTGAACTTGAAAGTTTAGCATTTGTATTATTCTAAATATAATATATTGCAAAAAAATTTTAATATTGTTCTTAATGTACTAAAATAATTGAATAAATGCAAGTAGGCAAGTGCGATTAAAGAATGGTATTAAATAAAATGTAAAATGCATATTTTTCAAGCAGAAAAATAAAAAAATAAAAAAGATGTATACATTCCTTACATTGTTTATATTATTTCAAAAATATTTTTGTATTTACCTCATAAAAATTTTTTTAACTTACACAAAATTTTGCATGATATTATTATGCAAAGAAAATACATACTTACAATTAGAATTTATTATAATATTAAAGCATAGACTTAATAAAATTTTGAAATTAAGTATAATTTTGAGAAATAATTTGATTAATTGATTGTCGTATTATACATAAACTCAAAAACATAATTAAAACGGCTTTGCAATTTCAGATATCAAAATGCTACACTTTACATGTGTATTCTTTTTATGCTAAAATATTTATATGTAACGAATATTAATAATCAGAAGAACACATAATTATAACAATTCTCAGAATTATCAAAATAAAGATTTAAGAAAATGTATATTACAAAAATATCATATCAAATGTTCGGCGAAAAAATGTGAAAGATTTTTCGCACTATCTAATTTTAAGAAGCATATTAATATTAGTGCCAAATATAAAAAAAGATATGTATAAAAAAGAAGAAAAAAGATTGATAAATAGATAGATAGATAGATACATAGATAATAGAGAAAGAGAAAGAGAGAAATAGAATAAACAATACATTATGCTTTAAATTCATTGTTGTTTTGAATTTTCTTTCGAGATTTCAGCGGAAACGCCATTTGTTTCCATTTTCCTCAGTACCATTGCCGGCCGTTTTTTAATGTACGTTTTATAATAAAAGTCTCCAAATAATGTCATCATGAACAAATTCTGTGGGACCATTATATATGCTACCCAAAGCGGGAAGCCACAATCTTCTACCCAGACTAATTGTGCGTAATGTAACATAATCAGGAAAAATTGGATCATTTGCAACTGAGTGATGTATTTCTTCCATAAATTTGTATTTATGTTCATAGTCGATAGCAGATAATGCGTGTACATTATTGCGTGTACAAATGTATTGAGCAATCCTGAAATATAAGGTTAATAATTAATTAACTGCAAAGTACAAGATCTCGTTTATGAAAAAAGAAACCCATTCAGTAATTCTGTACTTAACTTTAACGAGTAAAATTCTTTGATTTTTAATATAACATAAACATTCTATTTTCTTATATTAAATATAATTTTCATATCAAAAAAAGAAGCAAGAAAAAATTTATTATCTTGCAATTACATATATCTGTAAAATTATTGTATATTTTAAACTGAATAACACGAATTATTATAATAATCGTAAAACAATTTTTTTAATTTATACCGAGGAACGTAACATGACCGCCAGGTAGATATTTAGTGGCACCCCAAGAACCAAATACCATGCCCATATGATGATATACATGAAGGAAGGTTACTTGATTTTGTTTCTTTCTGAGTACGAAAAAAATTGTCTCCAACAAATCCAATATCTTAATCATGAAATACACCCACATTGTTCTGGTAATCTGTTTAGGCAAATATAAATGATTTTTTTGTTGTCTCTTATTTCTATGTAAACGTAAAATAAAACTAAAGATATTTATGACATTTAATGTGTGATTTTTGGGCCGGATTATATATACAATTATGTTAATATTCTCATATAAATAAGCTCTAAATAGCTATAATAATGTCATTTTTTTTATCTGAAGAATCTTATTTTATGAATAAATATAATTGATAACATAAAACCCTTTTTAGATTTTAGATTAAATTGAATTAATTAATTAAATTTTTAATTAATTAATTTATTAATATTTATTTTAAATAATTACCTCTATGGCTCTTGGTGAATACGAAAAATCAACCGGTTCGCAAAAGAAACTGTAGTCGCGTAACCACGCCAATGTTAGTGCCTGTGAAATATATATATATATAAGCACTGTATTGATGAACAAATTAATGCATAATCTATTAGTAATATATCAGTTGAGTCATATTCTACATCGAAACGATCAATTTTTATAGTACGAAAAATGTCTATCTCATGATATCAATTATTCCTATTTTAAATTTTTTAAGCATGCCAAGAAGTTTGCAAAAATAGAATTTTTAGATACAAATCTTGTTAAAACATGAATTTGTTGATTTTCACTGTCCATATGTTATTTTTAAATATAATATAATATAATTTTTAAAAATTTGTGCAAAATTCCAAATGAAAAATGAAATTTTCTTCTTGTTTTTGAAAAATAACTATAATAATAAAACAAATGAATAGAAGAATTAATTAAAAATATAACTTACTTTATAAAATATATATGCGTTTATTATCATTTGTGAAAAATCATATATTTGCAATATTCTATTTAGTTGGAAAGGTTGTCTCCTTGCCATAAATCTTGGCCCCAAGTCATAAATGAAATATACATAAAATCCAAGTAGAGCTATACAAGGCCATGGCGTGGATATCATAAAATAATTTTTGGTACGTGGATCTTGCAACATAAGAAAAGTTAAATATTAGTTATTATAATACATAATTAATTATACATATTGTGTAAATAGAGATAAATTTCTTATATAAATAATTATTTTAAATATTTCTTTTAGTTATTTAAAATATTTTTAAATATATAATTTAAGATTGAGAACATATTATAACAACTAAAATATTTACATGACTAATATTGTTATGAAATTTATATAATTGATTTTGTGTCTGTTTTATATTTTGTGAGATGACATTTTTAATTGTCCGTCACAATTCATATTGCGATTGAATGAGAACTGTTAAATATATTTATTTAATTCTTTTATATATTTACCAGAAGATTAATGAAAAAATTTCCTCAAAATATATTTATCATTGAAATATACTTATATTAAATAAGATTAATTATATATAAAATTTTTTATATAAAAATTATATTTATTATTATTTATTGAATATAAGGAGATAAATTATTTTATTGAATTTTATTTTAATTTTAATTTTATTTTATTGAATATTTGTATTTCATTATTAATTTTACTATTAAATTGTTAAAAGATTTAAAGGAGAGTAAAGGAGAGTAAAAGGATTCAATGTCGAAGAAAAATGTATTTTGATTAAACAGAAAAATAAATGCATGTATTGGGAACAATGTTATATAGTACTGTACAATTTTTTTTTAGACCTTTACATAATTTTTTAGTATTGCTACGATAAATGAAAAATAGTGAAATTCTAATAGATGACTAAATAACCTAATGCTACTTATTTTTATGCTATATGCATATGTGTACTGCAGAAAAGTGATAAGATAATTTGATAATTATGTGCTAATTATGTATACTAATAATTGAAAGAGAGAGAGAGAGAAAAAAAGAGGAAGAGAGTGACAAAGAGGGAGAGAGAGAGAGAGCGAGAGATATGATAAAGGAATACATATCACAATAGTAATATTATAAAATAAAATAAATAAACATCATGATACTTACCCTAATGGTTTTTGTGAATAAAAAGAAAGAATATAGAAGAATTTGTGTATGCCTATTTATTTGTTACTCGCAATTTATTATAAACAAAATTTGTAAATACTCTGTAATAAATTAAAATTCTTCTACATAGAAATTTATTTTTTTATAATTTAATGACACAACAAACTATTACTTCTTTTTTATATATTTCACAATATCTTTTATTTTAAATTTAGTTTGTTGATTCAGTGCTAAGATAAGAGATACTCACCTGCTAGATTTTCGTTAATATATTCATATCCTGCTATGAATTTTCCTATAATTGCAGCCATGACGATGATGCATATAAATAGAACTTAGGTATTATTTATATATATATATATATATATATATATATACTTGAAAATTCATTATCTAATTACGATTTTTTTGTCGTAATGCTCACACAAATAATAAATAAAAACATTAATTAACTTGATATACCCTCATTTTCTAACAGTAAGATATTATATACGTTTTCTAACAATATAATTGCGATGGAAAAATAATAATTTAGTTTTGTATTTAGTCTTCAACTTCTTTAATTGAAATAGTTATCTTCGATTATTATGTGAATTGATTATCTCGAATTTGAGACTGAACATTTCACTCGGTCAGTCATGAAGATATATTTTTATTAGTCTTTTTTGTCGCCAATCTACTTCAACGTGACTAGTCACTATGAAACTCGCGAATCGACTGCAAAGACGTATTTCCGTCCTGTCATAAAATTTCTTTCTCATTGTATTATAATTATAGCACGTTTGCTTAACAAATACGAGGGGTCTTCCAAGTGTCGCACTGACACTTATCCCTTCTAGAATATGTGACCTTCCAGGTAACTTAACTCATGATCATAAAAGGATATTGAATATTTATAAGTAATTGTAAATCGAAAAGAAATTGCTCCAGCAGTATCTAGAAGTTTGTTTACATTTTATCTTTTTTCGATCTCTTATTATTTGTCTAATATTTGATTAATTTTATCAATTTGGAATCGAGTATAATATTTTTTACGTCATATTATGCAGTAATTATGATCGATATGCATTGTAAAGGACATATAATCTGAGCGAGAAAAGTATTTATACACTTTAAAATATATTTGAATATTTAGAATATATTAGAATAATTTTGGTGAATAACTTTTTTATAACTAGAAAAATAGAAATACAATAATGTTATAAAAATTTCGCGAATCTATTTTTAACTGTTAATAAAAAAACTGTTAATAAAAAAAGAATATTTCACATTAATTATGATTTTTCTAATTATAATAATAATTATATATATTTAAGATATATTTTTTGAAAGTTTAATTTGACAGTTATATTATAGAAAATAATATTTATTATTATTTTTTGTAATAAAACTATTGCTTTTTTGTTAGAGTGTAATTTCATATATATTGCACATATTTAAGAAAAAAGAAATCATGATTTCTCTTACTGATAAAAAAAATTGGCATATTTCTTCTAATAGTCTTGCTAATAGCTAATAGTTTTGTAATCGACAAGAGTTTTCGAAATTTGTTACGTTTCTAATTTTATTGGTGACACACTTCTCCAGTTTCATCTTCTTCGCGGATGATCCCGGCTAATTACAATATAATTGCATTTACAATGCTCAGATACATTGTTAAGAATGAATATGAAACATTACAGCAATCATGACCAACATTCGAGAAAGAGGAGACATGCACATTTTTTAACTATAACACTGTCGTTTCTGCGTAATAATAGCAAGAATTACAAAATTCCTTACTCTATGCGTTATCGATATTAGTATATATATTTATGTATAGATAAATATCTATTGATACACGATCGTCTTGCATAATAATCAAGAGCATATGAATTGTTAATGAAAAACATTACATTATACGAATTCATTAACAGAAAAAACTAAAAATTCCACAAATTTTATTATGTTTTTAATATTCGAGATCATTATAATATAATATTAATATATATATTTATATTTACTGTAGTATATTAATAATATTAATTTATCTATTTTTTACTGATTTTTTTCAGATAAACACAAATTGATTTTTTATCACATAAAAGAAAAGATTTTTTTTATATGAAATTATTTAATTCGAGTTTCTTACCAATCAATAGGCCAATTAACATACAATATACAGTCATCGACCGCATCTAAAGGACATTAACATTTTTATTTGCACAAAAATATCTTCATCTCAGAAATATCACGAACAGTAAGTGATAAGTTAACATTTTTATGCATTATCATTTTTATCACTGTTATATGATAATATTTCAATTCTAATAAAGCGCGCGCACGCACTTAATAATCATAATTTAAGTTATTTTACGTTATATTATTTATGTTTATTATGTAAAAAATCAAGCAAAAAGAGAATAATAGGTTTTGATTAAACAGTCATAATTCTAAGAAAGCAATACCACAATAAAAAAGTAATTTGCAAATATTTTCTTATGAGAGCTACGACTATTTAAAATTTCTAAACAATCATTATTTTTGTATAATATTTGTGTTTAAGTTTTATAATAATGAACAATAAAAAATCTTTCGCATATAAAATGTAACGTAAATATGTACATATATATTTTAAAATATATATATTTGTAAAATTTAAGCTTTTTTTGTTCATAATTGTGTCAATGTTGTTTGCACATAAATTTCAGAAAAATTACGAATAATGTATGAGTGCGTACGAGCGTGTGTAATGTCATTTATCTATTAATAACTTTTTCTTAATGTTCGATATTTCTTACAATTTCTTACATTATATTTTAATATGTTATATTTTTTCTTCTGTTTTATTTTTTTATTTTCATTAATTTTTAAAAATAAAATTAGTATTAAGAAAATAGCAATCATTAGTGTTTATCGTGTTCATTAACCATGTGCCGCTACTTACATTATGCACGTAATATACTTAATATTCCACGCATGACGTTAATGTTAATAAAATTTCAATTATTAGTAATTAAAATTTTTACGAGAATGTAAGAACAGAGGGAGGAAATATAAGTTATTGTGATCATAAATTGTGCAATCTTGAGACATTTAATCGTTTAGACGAAAAAGATACGTAACTTTTCAATAATAAGGAAAATTGACAAGAAGAAAAAGAAAGATATACAGAAAGAAAAAGAGACAAATTTGGAAAAAAATAATACAGCTTATCAAAGAAATACTTCTCTTAAACGATAAAAATATAAGCAATTTTGCGCTTCAGTCTAGATATATTTTGCGATTTCAGTTAAAATGAGTACATTTATGTTTGAAATATCATAAAGATATGAAATAAGACATAAAGACATAAGGATGCATTAACAATGCAAGATATGAAATGTAAGATATGAAATAAGACATAAAGACATAAGGATGACATAAAGATGCATTCTTTTAAAACTACTTATAAAAAAAACTAACATAAAAAAAATTGTTTTCATGTGATCGCCAAAATACGGAGATCGGAATTTAATTTTCTGTATTTTAGATCTATAAAAAATTTATTGCAATTATATTAGTAATATTAATATGTGTTAAAATAATTTTATTTTATTATTAGAATTTATATTAATCATTGGGATTTTTATCGGAATATACGTTAGTAATATTGCGTCATAGTACATGTTTAAAATTAATAGCATTCCTACAGTTAATTTGATGTTAATGTATCCGTAAACTTCCCTGTTATATATAGTGAATTGTAAGAATATCAAATAAATAATTAAATATTTATTAATTCATATGAATGCGTATATAGAACTACTCAATATATAATAAAGAGAAAGAAAACATCATCGGAAAGATCAATCGATGACACGACAATTTATAGTTTATAATAATTTAAAACTTTATTGTTTTATAAGGCGCACGTAATTAAAAAAAATGATAATATCATATTATACGCAAACATTCATTTTTATAAAAGCTGCAATATTAAATATGAACTCTTTGTTAATTTCAGAATATTTTTTTATGTGATTTTTTTCAAGTCATCTTTTCTTCTTTTGGATAATAAATAAATATTTTATTCTAATTTTCATGTGAAAAAATTGCATTTAGTTATATTTTCTTTGTGTGATTATTTGTTAGTTTTTATAAGATAGATTGCCTAAAAGTGACAATACAGTTGGAAAAATTCGTTTTTCTTAACTGAAAGATAAATTTGCACATTTATTTGATATCTTTTATTAAGATAGTAAAAATATATATATGTGCTTTCTGTATCTGTCTGTAATCTGTCTATAGTATATAGATTCAAAGTCTTTGCATAGAGCGATAGCGGGGATCTTTAATCAATTCTAAGATCACGACCTCAAATTCTTGCATTTATTAGATTATACAATGATAGTATAATTCCATTGACTTCATAAATTGCAGTGTAATAAATACATAAGAAAACTTTCCTCAGTACATATTTTGATAAAAAAATACAAAAGATTTTGTCATCAAATTCTTATTTTGATTTAGGTTAAAATGATATATAATTATTAATAAATGTTAAGAATAAATTTCATCAGCATTATTTATAACTGAAATTAAAAATCAGCGTTTATAATTAAGATTAAAAATCTGCATAATAAATGAAAAAAGTAAATGTAAAAATTAATTGATATGAGTAAAGGATTTAAGATATTTAGCGAAATGACAGTGCAAATATGGAAATGAAGACTGTTCGGCTAGAAAAAGATTTAATTTTGTTATAGAATAAGAGTTAAATTGATTTAATAAGGTTTGTAAAAATCAGCGTATCATTGCTTTTCATTGCGTCTAATGCGCATGCGATAAAAATACTATGATTTTGAAAGAATAATTGTTTTATCAAAAAATATTGTATAATAATTTATAGAATATGTATAAATATATATATATAATATTAATTATTTTTTATAATTTTCTATTATTATAATTGTGCTTAATTTATAATTAATATATATTTAATCCACTCTCTCCCAATGCATATATACTCTCTAAAAGTGAATCAGTGTATTATCACTGTAATCAGTGCTGTACTTATAACTGCTTGTAATCAGTGTATTATCACTGAAAAACAGTAAATACTCACTGATTACAAGCAGTTATAAGTACAGCACTGATTACAGTGATTATAATACACTGATTCACTTTTAGATAGTATATATACATATATATAGATTTTTATGATAAAATAAATAAATGTAATACATTTATTCCACAAAACAAATTTTTCGTACTTTTATTACAAAATTTTTAATGAAAATATGGTATACAGATCAAAAGTATAAATATGTAACTACAAAAAAATGTGTGTTCTAATCATTAAATCATAAAATACACATTTTACAATTAGTACATTATTTTACAATTACGTAATCATACTATATAATTTGCGCGCAAGTTTCGAAAATATTCCTTGATTATGAAAACGAATAAATATTAAAAAGTTCATCTTCTGTGTGCCTTTAATGTTATTTAATTTTTGTCGCACGTTACGATAAATATTTTACGCAACAAATTCCACACTTGCTTGCATTTGCTAACAATATTATATCGCGCTAGCGATGCAATAAAAAAAATCTTAATATTAAATCGTTCTAAAATTAGATAATAAAACACTATATAATATATATCTATCATTATTTATATAAATGAATCAGCACTTTGTTGCGAGTCAAAAATTTTTAAATGTTTAAAGACAGAATATTTTATAGATTTATTATATTAGTATACTTAATAATAGATTCGGCTAACTTGATAAATATTTGTACAATAAAAATAAGTTGATCTATCTATAATTTTAAAGATATGATGTAAATATCAATTTCTCTATTTAATAATATTTTGCAATTATATAATTTTTTTTTCTTTTTAATAACTTATAAAAAATCAACATAGTCCTGAATAACGAAGCATGATTAATCACATTGATTAATCATGTTGTTATCATGTTATCAATAAATGTAGGCAACATGACAGTAATTTAGCAGGTGTTTATCTGGGTTTATTTTTAAAATGAGCAAATAAACATTTAATTTTTAGAAATATGTAGCCATTATTCAGAAATAATATTTATAAAAATTAAGTTTTGATTAATACGACGGGAAAATATTGTATATTTAAGAATGATGAGATTATACGAATTATATTGTCTTTTCATAATATAATTTTTATAATAAATTTTTTTATAAAAATAAAAATCTATTAAATATAGACTTTTGAAGAAAGTCGATCTCTTAGTTGGACTTGTTTTATAAAAGAAACTTTGCCGTATTAGAGTAAAAAATTTAAATGTCATCAAAATATTGCTGAGATATTTGAACAAGTTTGCTTTTCTAAAATAAATATTGTCATGACTCTTAATTTGTGTATACAATTATTGAATAGGTATTTAAGTAATTTTGTATTACCGACATCGTTACAGAATAAAAAATACTTCTATTAAAGCGGCGCTGGATTCTCATCACTGGGGAATCGTTTAGTTTGTATGAGCAATTATTGATAAGACGTTAATTCTATCTTATCGATATTCGGCAAAAAACTTTTTACAAGAGTATTCTTATATAATAATTTAAATATCTTTAACTTGAGATATTTTTCCATCGTATGTTATGATTTGAGCAAGATAATATTTTCTAAAGTTTAAATTAATAATTTAAAAACTTTAAACAATTTTTGTTTTATTTATATTGCAAATAATTCCATTTATCATGCATATCTTTTGCATAGAATTTCTGAAAAAAATAAATTTTTATTATTCATCATTTTAATAACAGAACAAGGTACATCAAAATATATATATGTAAAATGTGTAAATAATTACATATTTAATGTAAATAATATATCATTGATATTATTATAATCTATAATATTTAAAAATAAATTATAGTATAACCACATATAATGACATGATTATACAGGGTGTCCGATTCGTGAGGGACCAAACGAAAAGTGATGATAGATTGGGTCAAACTAAGAAGAAAAATCCTCTACTATTTTGCAAAATTTGCAATAATTATTAAGTAATAAGCAAAAATGTCACATGAAGGTTTAATTTTTTAAATGGAACCCCCTATTTTTTATTATGTATTCTTATAGCTTATCTCGAGAGCTTTCCAAAACATTATAATAAAGTATTTCTTCATTGAGTACTTTTCGAGTTATGAGGCTTAAAATAATTTCTTAATTTTACATAAACCATAAAATATCTAGTAAAATATTCATTTTTCGATTATCTTACCTTAATACTTTTATATGCAAAATAATGAGAGGAATCAATTGGTGTAAAAAAAAAACAGTTGTTTTTAAGAAAAAATATATATATATATATATACAGGGTGAGCCATTTTAATTAACGCACGCAATTATTTCGGAAACAAAGCATTTTAGAGAAAAATGTTTCAGACAAAAGTTTTATGGTTTCGAGGGGGCCATAAGATGGTATCATTGGTTTGACACTGAAGAGTCATTTGAAGGTCACGTGAAGGTCACTTCAATTTTTTTAAATGGAACACCCTATATATTTTTGCACACTCTTGTAGTTTATCTCGAGAGCTTTCCAAAACACTATAATTAAGTACCTTTTCGTTAAGTACTTTTTGAGTTATGAGGCTTGAAATAATTTCTTAATTTTACATAAACCGTAAAATATCTTGTAAAATATTCATTTTTCGATTATCTTACCTTAATACTTTTACGTACAAAATAATGAGAGGAATCAATTGGTGTAAAGAAAACACATAGTTGTTTTTAAGAAAAAATATGGAATTGTTAATTGCAAATTACATATTTTTTCTTAAAAACAACTATGTGTTTTCTTTACACCAATTGATTCCTCTCATTATTTTGTACGTAAAAGTATTAAGGTAAGATAATCGAAAAATGAATATTTTACAAGATATTTTACGGTGTATGTAAAATTAAGAAATTATTTCAAGCCTCATAACTCAAAAAGTACTTAACGAAAAGGTACTTAATTATAGTGTTTTGGAAAGCTCTCGAGATAAGCTACAAGAGTGTGCAAAAATATATAGGGTGTTCCACTTAAAAAAATTGAAGTGACCTTCACGTGACCTTCAAATGACTCTTCAGTGTCAAACCAATGATACCATCTTATGGCCCCCCCGAAACCATAAAACTTTTGTCTGAAACATTTTTCTCTAAAATGCTTTGTTTCCGAAATAATTGCGTGCGTTAATTAAAATGGCTCACCCTGTATATGCAGGGTATCCGATTCGTGAGAGACCAAACAAAAAGTGATGATAGATTATATATATATATATAATCATGTCATTATATGTGGTTATACTATAATTTATTTTTAAGTATTGTAGATTATAATAATATCAATGACATATTATTTACATTAAATATGTAATTATTTACACATTTTACATATATATATATATTTTGATTATAAAATATATATATATATATATATATATATATATATATATGTATATAAATATTCTTAATAACATTTTTAATAATCTTAAATAAAATATATAAATGTAAATCTAATTTTGTATGACAATAATATATACATTATATATATATATATATATATATATATATATATATATATATATATATATATAATACAAAATTAATATTTACATTCATATTTCTTAATGTTATTAAAAATGATTTAATATATAACAAATTTGCAGATATACATATGCATGATAAAAATGTATTATAAGTTAGGTATGGAATCTCTCCTTGAAAGTACTTTGGCAGAGAACTTGTGTTGCAAAATATGATAAATTAATTTTAATTAATGTACCTAGTCACATATTACATATTAAAATTTATTTCACAAATTTTTCCAAATCTCGTATAGTTGAAGAAATGCATCTGTACTTTTAAAGAAATAATAATCAAATTGTCTAGATCGCGCCTAATTCGATAAAACTGTTAAAGATCACTCTCGTAAGTCAATCGGCACTCAACGTAAGTATGTCAAATCAATCTTTCCATCTTTTTCTACTGGCATGCGTTAACCCACTTTCGTAACTAGCGTTGCAAAAATATCGGCGGATTCTTTTTCTTATGTGTTAAATACGGTGCTTATTACAATTATGTTACAGGATTTAATATGTATTTCTCTTGATAAATCATCCTTGGAGAAATATTCTATTCGCGCAATTACAGTCTTGCGAATAGAAAAATCCCGCGTTAAGTTTTTTAATCGGACTTATTGTTAGCTATCTCGTCAAAAATCAAATTACCATTGACGGAAATGGAACCATTGGCAGTGATACGTACAATACTATTAGTTTTCGATTTCTTCGTCATTTCTGATTGTTTATCTTTCGATTTCACATAATTATTTATATAGAACGATCCGAACATGTATATAAATAGACCGGAGTTGAGCACAAGTAGGGATGAAAGCGGTTTTGGGAAATTGCAACTGGTAAATAACATCTGGAAATTGTGGAAGAATATTATAATAAATTGGATGATCTGCATAGTGGTCAAATACCGTTTCCACCAGAGATATTTCTGCATATGCGGTCCAAATGCTGCTAGCATGTAATATGTGTACATGAAGATATGGATGAAAGAGTTGATGACACCAAGGAGAGTCGGATGACCGCCGGCGAAAAACTTGACACCGATCCAACCGCAAATCGGCATCATCGAGTGATGATAGAGATGTAGAAAAGAAATTTGACGATCTTTTTTGCGCATCACGAAGAATACGGTGTCCAGAAGCTCGATCAGCTTGCATATGAAATATACGTAAACAGCACGGGCCATCTATGGAACGACATAATTACGTAAAGATTGAGCGGAACATAATGGTACATGTAATTATAATATTAAGTGACATTTCCTTCACGGAGAACGGAAGGTTCTTTCATCTGACGCGCGCTTGGATATTTTACACAACCACAATTTAAAACTGTCGCAATCATTGCAAAAACAAATAATTCGTCATCTTTTTACGGTTACGAAATCTATTGTAATCTATGGTAATATTTAAATTAAGATAGAATTTCTTCTTAGACTTTTTTGGCATTTTCTTTATATAAATATTTAAATATATGTATTAGTATCTTTCCTTAGTATCTAATAAACTCAATATTTAATATCTATGAAACTTAAGTCTTGTTTTGCGATATCAAAATATTCAGAATACTGATACTATTTAAGTAAACTGAATCTTTTCAAGAGTCTTATTATCCCTATTTTAACCGCTAACACATAAAAAATTACTTAGAAATATTGCAGAGATGCTATGATTGCAATAAAATACGTTTCAAAATTAATTATAATATATTATTATATGTGCAATATTATGTTATGCGAGAAAATCAAGAGTCTTGCATAAATGTAATCATATAATACACATTAATTTATTATAATAAACTTTCTCGCACTGAAAAATAAAACTTTAATCAATTAGGAAAACTTGTCGAGATAATTCAACAAATAAGAAATTATAGAGACATTTAAATTTTTGCCTACTTTTGCCGTGATAATAATTATCAATTCATCAGTCATACAATATACGTTAGATTTTATATGCAAATAGCTGAGCTACATACGCGAGTATAGTGGACGAATTATTGTAGAAATATTACAATTATTTATCAGTTCAAGTTTAATACATAAAAAAGAGGGTGATACTATATAATCCCATTTCATTTTTAATACATTACGAGCTTTCAATATTATAGGAAATTTGTTGGAATGTTTCATTTTCATGTCTCTACAATATCTCTGCAACTTTATACTATAATTATGCAGTAAAATATTCTATGTCATATGATTTATTATCAGAGATTCATTTTGTTAGCAATGATTTAAATCTCAAACTTACCCTTACAGAGCTCGGTTTGTACGAATAATCGACCGGTTGACAAATATAATTATATTCGTATAACCAACCAGCCATTAACCCCTCGTGAACCAGATAAACACTTAATAGGACCTGAATAAAGTTGTAAATTATCATAGTATTCTTTAATTCATACGGCTTCTTGTTTTTCATGTATTTTGGTCCGGCGGAAACACAGAAGTATATGTACGTCGCTACAATTGTCAGAGTTGGACCAGGGCTAGAAACCAGAAACCATCCTTCTGTTCTCGGATCTAAAGAAATGTAAGTAAAATTAAACACATGTATAATATCGTTTTTTTTAATATAAGAATCTTTTTTGTTGTAAAATTACCTTGTCCATTGTCCAGTACATTTCTATACCACTCCACGATGCCCGACATCTTGCAATCTTAAAACTTGAAAATCTGCGAAAATATGTTTTATAAGTTACTTCAAAATTTCAAAAAATTTCATTGATTTCTAATAATTGTATATTTTTTTCGTTCAGAACTTTAAGAGTAGAATATCTTTTTCATATTTTAATAACAATTGAAAGACATGATTTACAGAAAAGTTATTTTATAATACTTTTAAGCAAAATAATAATAGTAACAATAAAATATTTATATAGAGAATTTAAAAAAATATTTTATTATTACACATATCATTATATATATATATGTAATGATATGTGTAATAATAAAATATCTTTTTTAAATACACACACACACACACACACACACACACATATATATATATATATATATATATATATATATATATATATATATATATATATATGTATATATATCAAATATTTCACTTTTCTATAAATTTTGAAAACGTAAAAAGGCTAATTTAATTTATGGGTAGATACAACATTGATACTGTAAAGAGTGTAAAGTATTACAGTTGTATGACATGCACATTAATCATATGTTGAAAAGTATATGGTGTGTTGCCCTCTGTTTGTCTCTTTGCTCATTCTTGATTATCCTAATGTGAGTTATCATTATACGGAAAACGATAACATGAGAGATGTGAAGTTATTTGAGTCTTTCCTAAATTACAGCAAGCAATTACGACGGCCGTGAGATGCATCTACATGTAATTTCAAGTAACATCATTCAGTGAGAAGTCTGCGAATGTTCGCGAAACTTATCATTATTTTTGAACCTTCGAGTTTCTTTGCAAAAATAAATCAAGGATCGATTTTTATAATATCAATTAAATTTTATTATAGCTCATTTATACTACAACTTTTTAGTTTCTTTTTTTATGTTTCTTTAAAATACCAATTTGAAAAATTGCTGACATTGAAAAAAGCGCGCGACTCTAAATCTATAATTTGCAATTTTAAATTTAATGTTAATATTTAATATATAATAATAATATGTAATGTTTAAAATAAACTTTGCAACAAAATTGTTAGGTAAGCTAGAGATTGTATGTAATAATTCGGACGGTCTCATGTTCCGTTGTCATATTACAAAAGTTTCTACGTCACAATGAAATTAATGAACGAGGATTTAGGTTAGCACGAATAGAGGAATTAATTTTCTATGTAATTCTATGTAATTTTCTATGTAGTTCAATGTTTACGAATGTTTCTTTCTTAGTGTAATCTTCTTAATGTTACCAACATTAGCTAATCACGGACTCCTTTTTACCTTTGCAAAAGGTTGTCATGATTGAGTACATCAAATAATATGAATCATTAGGATTCTTCACACTGCGAAACCGAAAACGAAATACAAAACCAATCAGACAAAAAATGAAGAATAAAAAAACCGGAAAAGTCTTTTCAATCGAAAATCTTTTTAATCATCTTTTTAGTTAACTACAATTTTTTCTTGTATCAAAGATCAAAATTTTTTCCTGTATCATCGAATTAAATGAAATGATGAATATCTTTTAGGCTTACTCTCTATAAAATCTATGAACATTAAATATACGAAAATTCCTTTTGTTTTATGGAATGTCTCATTTACAAGATGAGAGATCTAATGCGTGTTACATAGAAAATAAAATCAAAGCTAATGTCAGCAAAAATTCGTTACAATTATGTTCATTAAAAATTTTGGCTTTGATTACCCGTCATCGGGTCAAAGATCTTTCTAAGATGACAGGTTTTGGGCCTTGTTCGGACCAAGGTGAACGAGATTTCTGAACAGCTTCAACGAAGCTAATGTCCTCCTTTGTTAACCCTTCCACGTAAGGCACATTAGCAGACTTCCCCAATGATCAATCTTATTTTCCGTTGCATTGCGATCTTTATCAAAGCTTTGCAAGAATATTGAATGAATCATTATTTCATGATATACATATACACTTATACATACATACATACATGCATATTTATAGTATATACATGTATATGTACATATGTGTAAATATGAATTAATGTTCAAAATGCTTTTTCGTGCTATTTATTTTGCTATATTAATTGTTCCGTTTCCTATAACTCAATATGGTAATGGTAAATATTATTTCCATATGATTATTGGAAGTAGAATAAAAAATGCAAGAACATACAATAACACACATAAAAAATATAGATGCATATGGAAAAATATATAATAGTTTAACAAATACATGTCACAGTTTGCTTATATATGCTAATGTTAAAGTGTGTATATATATTTGAAAAATATATAATATAAAGTCTATAAAACATAACATATCTGTATGTATAATGAGTCACAGCGTACGAATGAGATAATCAATATAGCAAAAAAAGACAATAATGCAAGTAATATGCCTTTTTTAGAGAGGGATATTTTTATATTGTTTTTAAATAATAATATATTACATGTTTGTTTCTACGAATGATAAGTTTTTCTTCTAATCTTTTTATGAACTTTTTTTGGATTTGTGTTTTACAACTGTGCAAATATATAACATATTTTAAAGTTTTATATTATATATAAAGTTATTATATATATATGCGCTTTCGAATCTTAATTTACATTTGCATTTGTATTATACATAGAAAATTATATAAAACAATATGTAAGTAAAACACTTTTATGAATATTAATTTTTGAGTATATATTTGTTTGATTTTATTTATTTAGTTAAAATATATAATATTTTGAAAAAAGAAAAAATATTTTGTAATTTTTATTTATGTTTGATTATCGGTGTGGATAAGTAATACAAATACTAATATTTTTAAAATGAATATCTGATTGTTAATAATCGCGTCTATCTTCTAAACACGAGACATCCATAATTCAATCCATAATATAAATAATACGATAATGAAGTAAGCATGTCGCAAACGACCAGCTAGTTATTACGTTATCCTATGAAATTATTATTACTAGTAAATTGTCGTTCAACAACGGGTTTTGAAAGAAACAATCAAAATCTTTGAAGGACATTAATATAATTGCGACCAAATTTTTGTGGCTAACCATAGTTTACGACAAAAAAGACAATTCTCCTCCTTGTAGAATATATTATCTCACGTTGCTATTTATATATGTTGATGCTACTTGTAATGCATTTTTGACTCGATTCTCTCTATTCAAATTTCATTTTATTATTCAACGCATCTGTTATTTAGTTTAATAGAATTGAAAAAAAATAAAGCAATATTTCGCTAAATGAGATCAAATTTCAAAAGTGCATTGTTCGATTAACGGAGGATGCATCTGCGATACATTTTATTCTTGATTTGTGATTGCGAACTGCCTCAGGTTCTTGGAAGACAGACCTTGAAGAAAAAACTTGACCAAGTGTAAACCGGTTACAATTATTCGCGAGTTTCCTGCGTATAAAGATTGTATAAAGCGAGATACGTTGAAAACAAAAAATTCCATAACTAATTACAATATTTACGATGCACATAAGGAGTCACAAAGATATAATACACCAATTAATTAGTCTAATCACTTTTCTCGTCCTTGTAAATTCTTTAAATCTTTTAATTATTAAGTAAATCTTTTAATTATTTTTTTTTCATATATGTCGATTGCTTTTTTGTACTGCATTTCGTTTATGTATAGATGTTGCAATAAATATTTTAAAATGGAGAATTTCAATAGAGAATTTCTAAACAAAATAGAGAAATAATTTAAAAGAGAGAATTTTAATGAAAAATTTTTAAACAAATACCGAGTAGATTTTTTGCATAATAATAATATTATGATATTAATATTTGATTTCTATTGGATGAATAAAAAAATTGCGAGAAGAAAATAAAGAGGAGAAAAAATATATAAAATATTTACTTCTCTTATTCCTTATGTAACATGATTCAGCGAAACTATATTCATGAATTTTTCATAAAGAAAAGTAAACATACTCACATGTGGATTGTCTTTTCTATACAGCACAAGTTCACTATGTGAAAACGTAAAATATCTTCGTCTCATGCTGATGTGATATAGAATACTGATCCTAATTAAATATTATTGCTTTTTTTAATATGATTATAATATAATATGTAATACATAATGCAGGAATGACCATTGGTAATACATACTATTGTATGTTAAAATTGCGCACTGCGGTTACATTGGAAATGATTAACTATCTATCATTAATGTCTGACATAGCACAGCCACATTCATTTAATGTATGTATTATAGTATTGTATGCAATATAAATTTGCAATGTATAGATTCATTTATTATATATACGTTTAAATATTATTGTTTTCATTGCAATTTATTTGATTTGATATTTTACTAATTTTCTATTTTCACTTTAGTACATATACATAAATGGTTTAATTAATAATGTTTATGTAATACGTATGTATGAAATGGAATTATATATGAAATAATTATAGAATGAAGAATAAATATTTTAAACGAAAATCTGTGTGAAGATATCTAATAAAAATAGTAAAAAACATATTTTTTTAAATTTAGGTTTATTTAGAATTTTTTCATTCAACAACCGCTCAAATGAGAACAACATACTTATGCGGACATTTAAAAAAAATGTTATATGTTGACATATTTGCTCAATTATCTATGACTTTTAAACTCTTTGTAAATAGATTGTAGTTTTAAGTTCCATGCATATATAATTTTTTATAAAAAATAAAGTGTAGATAATTATGATTATTAATTTTTTCTGATTTCTGCAGTATTTAGAATATAATAATCGAAAAATAAATGCATAACTTTCCGAAAAAGTGTGTGTGTGAGAGAAGAGAGAGAGAGAGAGAGAGAGAGAGAGAGAGAGAGAGAGAGAGAGAGAGAGAGAGAGAGAGAGAAGGACAGTCTCAGATGAATGATTCAGATAATCAAAAAATTTATCTTAAAGTACATATGTACGAAATTTCGCACGTTTCAGGATAGACAAACACTGCAGCTTCGATGGCGAAGGTGAATACACTTTTATAAAGTCCCATAAGAGTAACCTCGCCCTTTTGAGACTAAGAAAAGTCGACATGAAAAATCTTTATTCTCGACTGTTCCACCTTGAGACCAGTCCCGAGACGGTGACCGCCAAAATTAGGTTTGTACACTCATCCGAGAAATGCATTAAATCAATGTGCGTGTACATTAAATCTCATATATCAAAAAGTAATTATTTTAATATATTATTTAGTATCACTTACACATAGTATCACTTATATTTAGTATCATTTTCTCTTTTTTTTATAATTATAATAAATTACATTAAATTGCTTTATTATAGATACATTGTATATAAAGAAATTTTTAGTATAAATTATAAAAATTATAATAACATCACGAAAAATAATTCGAAACTTAATGTATCATATTTAATGAATAATATACACATATTTGAAAGAGAAATACAAAGATGAATCTTTTCTAGAATAAAAAAAAATTAATTAGTATCAAAACAGTAATATTATTGAATTGGAAATACTAGCTTAAAACTATCGTCTGATAATACTAATCAATCTCTAGTAATAATGATGTCTAATAATAGTGATCGATAATGAATTGATTACTTCACACTTCACTAGAAATACTTTTATTTAAGGATATCTTCATTACGAAATATTGTGCTCTAAAATAATGAGTTATTAAATGCGCAATACGTAATAAACGAAGAAAACTCAAAGCACTTAACCTTTCCAGTAATTGGATTTATAATTCAATCTATATAATATAAGTCAATCTATATAATATAAGTCAATCCATCAATAATTTAAATATGATTTACATCAATAAAATATTTTGTTTTCCAAATATATCATTAATATTCATATAGTCATATTATTGATGTGAACGATATTAGAATTAGGAAGTATATCTCATGCACATTTGCATAAATTACGTGCGATATTCTATTAGTACAATTATTAACAAACAAGCTCAAATTATTATAAGACGTTTTATTATGATCTCCAAGTTATTGCGTTTCGCAAGCATCATAGACATTATTTCATCGAAATAATGCCTATAAAATTGTTTTAAATAAACTTCTTGAACATTCGTTTGTGTATGAAATTATAACGTGGATTTGTTTGAAATTAAATTACGGATTCCTTTACTAAAATATTATATTAAATAAAAAAATGATATATATTCACTCAAAAAGAAAACAAATGTTACTTAAGTAATTGCCAGGATCACGTAATGCATTTAAGATAAGCAGAAGGTGTAACGTGTATAACTTTTTCGTAAGTCGCTTCATTTATTTTATTTTTTGAATAATTTATTTAAGATATCTTATTGTACTCAATTCGATATATATACAAAAATTATATATACAAAATTTATGTATATTTGCATAAAAAGAATATTAAAATTTTTTAAACTTTTTACAATGCAATATTAAATATTTTTTATTATATTTAATCTTGCAATTTTTTCCAATAGAAAGATTCTGTAGATTCTGATAGATCGAACAAAAAATCGATGGAACTAATCAAGATAAATGAATAGTAGATAAATGAATATGTAGATGTAAATGTTCATTAATCAGTTTTAAAATATTTTCCTAATAGAATATAATTTCTAATTTCTTGATGAAAATTATTAAAAATTGAACAAGTATTTAACAGACTGTTTTGTCAAATGCAATTCTGTACAATCTAATTCTCGATCGAATACAAGTTCCACGACGTTATAGACTGGTAGTAATAGTCGCCTTTACGAATATACTTGAACAGTAATATGTTTTAATTGTTGGAAATGCATTTGGCATGAAAATATTTCATTATATTTTAATTGTTTGAAATTTCCTTATACTTTGTTATATTTTAATTGTTTGAAATTCGCGGCATTGAAAATGTTTCGTTGTTTCCACGATTCATTTGTCCTTTGTGGTCACGCGTCGCGATATACGTAGCAAAATATTTATACTTAGCTCTTGCGAAACAAAATTATGTGGCATGTCCATAAAGAATAAAGAAAATGAAAAATAAAAAAAATTAAAAATGCAGAAAACAAAAAAGAAATGAAGAAAATAAAAAATAAAACAAAATATGATGAATATGTATAAAAATGCATAATTCTCGATGTAATTACACATTAGTAGAATAATGTTATTTTGATATAAATCGAAAAAATAGTGAATAAAATGGATTTTAATTATTTTCCTGTTATCTGTTGCAAGTTCAAAGATTAAATATTAATGTAGTAGTTTTCATCTCGACATTCATAATCTATTATTAATATTTATAACTATTACTTTTATAATTAAGTAGAATAAGTAACAAATAAGTGTACATAGATAGATAAATATAATAAGATGTTTGTCAAATAATTAATCTATGAAATGCTCGACAAATATAAAAGAAAATAATGTCTAAAACGTCTGAGCAATTTTCTAGAGAAAATGAACAATTACATTTCACAATGTTAGTAGAAAGATCTTCTCAAACTGTTGTTTATATTTAAAATATTTCTTATATTTTACTGCTCATCTTAAAGATCTCTTTCGTAAATAATCATAAATAATTCTCAAAATTTTCTAATTTTTCACTTCGACATTTTTTTGCATGATCACATTTCGTTATTTGCCTCTCTAACGCACAATACATAAATAATTTTAGCATCGATAAATATCTAGATATACATCGTACCTTAAAGGAAAAATAATGGTACATGATTATTGGCCGCTATCGAAGTCACTGACTTTCTCGGTCGCGTCCTTAAAAAGTTCCGGCCGTTCATTCACGCGTCCTTCGGCGCGCCAGGGCTTGCGAGGAAATTGTCTGCGACTTCTTATCATCGACATTTTATATATTTATAATGTTTTGTAAAAAATACATTAATATGCATGTTGCTCCTTTAAAATACAATGTATAGCCTGCAATTGCTAATTCTTAAATATATAACGGAGACATAAGACGGGTCACTGAATACATACGAATCGCACATTTCATTGTGCATAACAATTGCGAAATGCTCAAAGAAACCGGTATACATACCATTGCTATATTTGATTCGGTAGAAATTTATGCAGGAATTGTCTACACGATATAATGGAAAAATAGTTTATATAATCTTGAAATAAATTAAAAATTTATTAAGAAAATGAAAAAAACCAAGATTAAAAAATATTTAATTAATTAAAAAATATGTTAATTAAATAAGTAAATCTGTTTAGGATATAACAAGAAATTCTCCTATGACTGTTAATTTTGCTTTTATCTTAATGTTTATTACTTACTTTGTTATTCGACATTGAAAAGGATCCGAATTGGATTGAAACGCGGCGTTTGTCATGTTCAAATTAAATAAACATTTTCATATGGTTATTGTATTGTAATAACCGTTTTATTTTTGCATATATTCCACCATTGCGTTGGTCCTTGTAGCCTTTTAACTAATTTTTATTGATTTTATCTAACGGACCTTTATTTCATTATAATAATTTTGATATAACAAGAAAAACTAATATAAACGGACTTTGAATTTAATTCTTGTGCATTAATGAAACATTCATTAGGTTGCAAACGCAGGTTAGAAACCACTAGCTGACAATTATTATCGAACCTGAGATTGGCATGCGAGTGAATGTGCAAAGAGATATTTAAATATATAAACTTGCTCATATTGCTATATGCCATTGATAAAAGGATTTTTAATTTTAAACATTGCAATGTTTATCTTTTTTTCTCGGATTATTGAATTTGTTTTATTTACGTATAATCAATATTGGCAAGTTAACATCAATTCAGAATAAATTAAGGATGAAGAAGCAAATTATACTTATGTGGTTTGTTAAGCAGAAATAATTAGCGTGACAAATATACAGATAGACAAATAAATCCGATTATCTATTGCAATTTCAATGCTGTGTAAAAACAGATTATTTTAATATCTGCGTATTAACTTAATATAGAAGTAGATAAGTGAATAAAAGTCTTAAAAAAAATTTAATTATAATTATATGAAATTAGTTAATATTTGATGATTTTCTTAACATTACAATTATATAATAATATTATGTTTCATTAATTATCATATCATAATTATCATATTATATATTTTATATATATATATATATATATATATATATATATATATTCATCATAAATTATATATAATATAATTCAAAACAATACTTTAAACGTTTTACGTTATTTTTTTTAAATGTATGCTAACTAAAGTAAGAAATTAAAATACATGAAAACCATCTCAAGAATCTTATTTACAAACGGAAATTACATGTGGCATGTTGTGTTATTGAAAGCGCATTAACTTAACTTTACATAGTCAGTCCAGACTTCAAGTCCGCATGTTATCTCATCTATGCAGAAGTTGTAAGATTTTTTCAAAGTTTTATTGTTCTTTTCAAGTTATAAGGTAAAAATGCATCAGCCGTTTTAATTAATCTTTTGTAAAGATATACAATGAAATTAAAATGAACGTTTTTATGTTACGCAAAAGTAGGTTGGTCTACCAAATAATAAAATTAAAAAAAAAACTCAAATGCTTTTTACAGTTTTCATAATATCAATGCAATCCGCTTTTTACAACTTTACGAGAGTCAATTACTTTATTTAATTTTTTATTTAATATATTGTTCAATTAGACTCAAAGTAATAAGGCTGGTAAAAAATTAATCATTCAATTGTTGAATGTTTTAAATCGGATGAAGTCACAACTTATTTGTGATGAATTATAGAAATTTTTGGATTTAAATACTTACATCAAAGCCCGTTAAAATCGATGCAGCAAATTTCGGCCGCGATCTTTTCGTTGCTGTCCAAAATTGAGTTGGTCGACGATCGTGACGTGCAGTTATCCCACTGATTTCGTGATCTTGCGACTTCTAAAAGTTCTCCAATCTTTTCTTATGTGATTCTAACCATTCGTCGATTCTTCGCAATCACTAATAGAATTTCTGATATTCTCGCTGATCGTTTTCGCTATCGTTTTCTAAGCTCGTTTGTTCGTCGTTAGTGATATAAAACACTTTTGCGAATCTCGGGATCATCCACGTGACTGTTTAACGGATCAGAATAACAAGTGCGTGCAATTGAATCGAAGTACGAAGAAGATCGGGAAAAACTAGGAAGGATAGGCAAAGGGAAGGTGGAGATAGAGAACAACGGATTAGCTGCTGCCGCAAGTTAGCGAAGCACCGTCCGGACACCGTGTGTGGAGTGGCGGGTAAATCTGTGTCTGGCGATGTCGGATGCATAGTGCACCACTATTCTTTCCCCCTTTCACGGCTTACCCGAACGACGTGGACGTCCTCCGGAATGGTAGTGGCGCAATGCATAAATGACGCGATGTATGAGTTTTTACGGCATCAGACCGGTCTGCTTTGTGGTAGACATTGGCAGAGATGTATCAAAAAAATATATATTTTTTTTTATTTATAGATTCATGTCAAAATATTTCTATTATTTTATATCTAAATATCTATTTCAAGGATTTTGAAATCATAAAATTTTAAATATTTTATTTAATTAGACAGATACTTTTAAATTAAGCGTAATGCTATATAAATAGATTCACATTTTATATTATTATAGTTTTAAATGTTTATAACTATAATTATACATCTATATTATCAAATCATCAGATATTTATAATATCTATATTAACAAATCATTTTTATAGAACACCTATAAAAACAATAAATATTTTTTTACGTTTTTTGATTTACATCAAGGAAAGAAAAAAGATTAGGAGTAGAATTTATAAAAACGTTTGGAATAAATCATGAATTGTTTCAGACATATCTGATTCAATTGCTTTTTATAAAAAAATATGTAAATAGTAACAATTATACAAATTCTATTTCCGAAGCATTACTTGTAAATATAATATTTGTAAAAAACTGAAGGGAAAATTGATTATTAATATTTATATTAGTAATTACAACTCTTTTAATCTCTAATTTATGATAAAATTTAAAATAATAGGATATTTTATATAATACGTGCCCCATTATTATATTACAATAGTATATTACATTTATAATTGATTTATAATGATATATTTATAATTTTTATTGCAAACAATTAAAAATAAATAAAATATTATTTATTTATTTTCATATAAATTTACGTGGATGATCATTACTTTCCTAAATCATGCAAATAATTTAATTCCTATTATAATTCCTAAAGTAAATCTCTCTTTATTTTAGGAGAATTACGATAGGAATTAAATTTAAAGTCAGTTTAAAAATTTTATAATATCAAAATTCTTCAAATATACATTCATTAGTGCATGTTCCTCTCAAACATCACTCGTCATCTCATTACTTATAATCTATAATCTAGTCTAATGCTTTCTCGAAAACATAAGTGTTGCAAAAAAACGTTTTTTCCGTCGAATTTTACGCATTACCTATATCAAGATTACTAAAAAGTGTTGCGAAGAAGGTTTGTGGTAATGAGGGTAACATTTATAGTTTTATTGTTTTTAAAACATTACTTTGTTTTGAATTATTTTTAATCTTTTATCGTTATTTTTAATATCGTAAATTTTTCCCTTTTGCAATGCATATTCATTAGTCATAATGAGTCAAAATCTGTTTTCTATTTTTTTAAAAAGTTTTTCATTAGTTTAACATTGAGTTAATATATTCATTTTAAAAGTGAATTTATGATTGATTTAATATATAATAATGCACATTATTTATCTCATTTTGCATAAATATTTCGCTTTAATGACACAAATATATAAACAAATATATAAAAAATACAAATATATAAAAATAAATATATAAACAAATATATAAAATATGCAAATATATAAAAATAAATCTTTTAATCTTTAAAATCTTAAACTTTAAATAAGTTGCAATGTATTTGCATAAAGACAAATAAAACTTCAAATATTAAATATTAAATATTAAATATTAAATATTATGTTACTTTAAATATAAACTTTATGTGTAAACTTTAAATATTATATATTGATAGTTTATGATAATTATTTTATAAAGCCTACACGTTATTTATACGTAATAATAAGTTAAAGAAGACAATTTAGTTTTCTATAAAAAATATAAATTTGATTTATTAAAGTTAAATTAGAATAATTGATATATATGTTTACGTATATATCCTATAGATTTTATTTAATTCATAAGATCAAATTTTTTCTTAAATTATAATATTTTTATGTTAGTCTTTGACTTTAATTAATAAGAATTATATAGATAAAATTACTTATTAGAAACAAAGAGTGCGGACAACTGTTGCCCAAATTTTCACAGCTCGAGATTGAACTTCATTTTTGACTTAAAATAAAGTTTATAAAGATTACGAATATGTAAGTTTCTAGATGGATCGAGTTACTGTTTCGAAGAAAATAATCGATAAAATAAGTATCTTTTATAAGGGTAAAAATTAAAATTTTTATAAAGATGAAAATTAAACGAAAACTTTAGAAAAACATATATAATATAATATTTTTGTATTAATAGCATTGACACAAAATTTATCATAAACCACAGAAATGGGATGCGTACATTTATATAATCTAATCATTTCTAAATGGTAAGTGAATTTTAGTGAGAAGCGACTTCAGTGCAATAAACACTCAACAAGCACGATTTTTAGATAGTCTGATTTATAGAATACCTATTTTGTAATAATGTTGTCAAATGTAAGCCGTGTAAAAGGATTAAAAAATAATAATGTTTCTCGTGATCTTTTGAAATTTATAATTTTTCTCACTTATATTAATGCTTACGTATATTTACAATGAGACTTACACGAAGTGACATATATTTATCAAATGTTTATTACTGAGCATCGATATAAGAGGATTATATTCTCTCATAATAATTTATTATGTTAAGCTTGTTGAAATGGTTTTTCTTGAATGGAAAAGTCTGTTTTCTCTATGCTTATTGATTTCTTTTAATTAAATTCTTAAGTAAATATTTCACATATTTAGAAACAAAAACAGATCCTTACATAATGCTATAATTATTTCTTCATTTCTGAGTTTTTATATTTTAAAGCAATGTAATAAACAAATTTTCATTTTTTATATTATAGTGAAACAAGCTTCAACTTGAGTATAATTCCTTAATTATATTGACATTTTAAATATTGATGCTGTATCGTACGATGTCATCTGCTTCTTGAATGTCATGACTAAGAAACAAGACTATTTGCTATTAATACATTCCTTGGTATATCAAATAAAAAATAAAACGTCCAATCATCATTACGAAAGCTAGCTATTTATCTTTCAATTACGTATACATGAAAATCCCTCTGTTTATGACTTACGCGAACACGTATGACCTTCAAAGTCTTTACACA
Source organism: Camponotus vicinus (assembly GCF_025532165.1). NCBI lineage: Eukaryota > Metazoa > Arthropoda > Insecta > Hymenoptera > Formicidae > Camponotus > Camponotus vicinus. The sequence goes on along the minus strand of NW_028141978.1, from coordinate 11,225,884 downwards.
GTTCACACAAATACTTCGTTTATTATCTTATTTCGTTTATTATCTTACCTCCTCTTTTCTTTTGTTATCTTTCGTTTTGACAAGTTCTCACGTTTTCGATTCTTTGTTACTTAAAATCAGATGATATTTGCAAGTAAAACATGTGATTTACAATGAGACTTACATGTGTAGCTAAATGCCATATAATTTATCCGACCCACATTACTTAACAATAAATAATACAATAATTTATAATTTAAAACAATAAAAATGTGTGAATCTGACAAAAGCCGAGTTATGAAAATAATAAGTAATTTTAATATAAGTATTATAATTTTAAAAATATTTATTATTATACAGGGTGGCCCATTTTAATCCATCCAGTCAAATATCTCGAAAACCAAGCCCGGGAGAGAAAAATGTTTCAGACAAAAGTTGTTTGGTTTCGAGGGGGCCATAAGATGGTACCATTGGTTTGACCTTGAATAGTCGCTGGAAGGTCACATGAAGGTCATCACCTTAAATTTTTCAAATGGAACACCCTATATATTTTTGCACATTCTTGTAACTCATCTCGGGAGCTTTCCAAAACACTATAATTAAGTTAGTTTTCATTATCTATTCGATTATCTTACCTTAATACTTTTACGTACAAAATAATGAGAGGAATCAATTGGTGTAAAGAAAACACATAATTGTTTCGAAAAAAAAATGTAATTTGCAATTAACAATTACATTACGAAAAATGAATATTTTATAAGATATTTTACGGTTTATGTAAAATTAAGAAATTATTTCAAGCCTCATAACTCGGAAAGTACTTAATGAAAACTAACTTAATTATAGTGTTTTGGAAAGCTCCCGAGATGAGCTACAAGAATGTGCAAAAATATATAGGGTGTTCCATTTGAAGAATTTAAGGTGACCTTCATGTGACCTTCCAGCGACTATTCAAGGTCAAACCAATGGTACCATCTTATGGTCCCCTCGAAACCAAACAACTTTTGTCTGAAATATTTTTCTCTCCCGGGCTTGGTTTTCGAGATATTCGACTGGATGGATTAAAATGGGCCACCCTGTATATAATATATAATGTATTTTTAAAATCATATGTATATATTTATCCATTCATACATTTAAAAAGACATGTTATTTCGTTCTGATTTATTTAAAATCTAATAAAATTAAAATTAAAAGTTACATTAACTATCATATAATTCATTCGAAAAATTCTACTTTTGTTAAATACTTCGTGATTTTTTTAGAGAATGATATTAGATAATTTAGATAAACTAAAACTTTTTCTTAATTAAAATGATTTCTTTCATTATTTTAATTATATGTATAATTAAATATATTTTGTTTCAAATTACTTAAATTACTTATATTTTTATCCATATCATACCCTTGTGAATATTAATATAAAAATATAAAAATAAAAATATTTTTATATTAGTACTCATTGTTAGATGGTTATATACCTGTCTTTTGTTGTACGCAGGTTTTTTATAAGCTACTGTCCTCTGTTAAGCAGCAAAACGGGTGGCTAGTTTGCAGGCGCCTTTTATACGCGTATATATCAGGCCTGCTCAATCTATCGATTATAATCGACCGGTTAGTCGCGATCGATCGATCGATCGCGGCGTGATTCTTATAGCTCAGGAACGTGCTATGAAATTTCACTCCTGTTCTACATTTTTAAAACGGTCTTTTCTTATTTAAACATGATTAAAATTTCCCAATGCTACAGTCTGATAAACATGTAAAAGATTCAATGAGAACTCTTACACATTGTTCATCCAATTTTCAATTTTTAATGAATGAAATTCAGGCATTAATTGAGGAAGAGCATGAAAGTATTTTTTAAAAAAATAAATTGTATGGTGCAACATCATTATTACACCGGTTCATCGTCTTCTATATGCCAACCGGAGGAATGCATTCCTTTCTCGTGTTTCACCGATGTCAGAACCGCTAGTTATTCTCCTCTCTGTTTCCCTCTCCATTACCGCTCATACTACTCTCTCTTCGCATCCTCCTCTCCACCGACCATCGTCCTTGCGCACCAGTGCCACAGTACTTGCGTCGTAGCGGTCTTGCGTGCTGACAGAGCGACCCCACTACTAACCAGTTCCCGTTACTAGTGTAGTCCGCCTTGATACCTGATGCGGCAACAGTTGCTTCTCACTTATTGTATTGCTCCGTCTTACTCTCTTACCATCCATTCATTTTTCTGACGTCTCCCCTCTACGTCAATTCTGCGTGCGACAGTTTCTCTCGATCTTCGCTCGCACGAGTCTTATCCGCGCGCTTGATAAAGGCGGCAGTGTCAAGGTCAGAGTGCGAGCGAAGAACGAATGTCAAAAACGTTTAGTGTGGTGCAACACGAGTGAAAGGATTGTTCTGCTCTCTTTCTTTCTCTCTTGCCTGATCATCATTTCCGTCGACGAAACATGTCTCTCATCGTCGAATGCTTTCGTCGCCTGACGGATGCATCGTCTTGCAAGAGCGAGGTATGCGATACACGTGCTGCTTATTTTGCATGGCAAATATTGTTGTGAGTGTTCTGTGATATGGAAATATATTCATGAATCAGGGCATAAAATAAAATGTATTTTGATTATGTTTTTGAGAAATAATTCATTAAATAATTTTTCTGCAAATTCGTATTTTAATTAATTATATTAAATATTTGTTTTTTTTATTAAATTGTATCTCTGAAATTGAAATTTAAAATAAGATTCAAGTTGTCAGTTTTTCTTTCTAATTAAATAGAAGGAAATGTAAAAATGTGGAAGTAAAGTTAGATCAATTTAATGTCATATTAAACTCTCTCTCTCTCTCTCTCTCTCTCTCTCTCTCTCTCTCTCTCTCTCTCTCTCTCTCTCTCTTTAGTATTGTTTAATGTTTCTTCGTACAATCACAATGTAAAAAAAAATCTTTATTTATCACGAATTTGTAATAATAATTCCTAAGTATTTAAAAGTATTTGTAATAAAATATCACTATTTATATCTTTATCTATATATTTATTTTTTATGTGTAAGTTATAAACTTTATACTATTAATATTTTTTCAAAGCTAATAATTGATGTGATATATATAAGAAAAGGGGAAGAATAATGTCAAGTTTGAGTATCAGCGACTTTATTATTTATGATATTTGCATTTTGATATGACGTGTCAACTGGCCTCGATTGAACGCCATTGAATATAAAATATAGGTCACTCAAAGAAAATTGTGTACACGCGTAAAATTTTAGTTATTTTCATCTCTAAAATCTGGAAACCTTGAATATATGATGCTAATGTGACAGCAATTACTTGCAATAAATTATTTGTTTTAGAAGCGATTACTTGCTGAATCGTAATAATCTAATATTATGTGCCGTTTAATAATATATATTTGTTAACAAAGTCTCTTTCTTCTTTCTTAGTTGTTATATCTCTTAAAGTCGTTCTGATTAAGAAAATTTATTAATAATTATTTCTTTCATTTAAATATCACTGTATTTATCAAGTTTATTGTTTTGTTTAAGAAATTTTGATTAAGTATATATATATATATATATATATATATATATATATATATATTAGCGCGCCGTATGAAATATATAATATTCAAAAAATTTATTTACAACAATTTTAAAGAAAAGTTATCAATAAAATTCTATTCTAGCGTCTTTTATATCAAAAATAATTATTAAAACAATTTTATTTCACCTTAAATAGTTTTTTCACATTAAAATATTAAATTAATCTTTTCTTCAAAAATTAATATATATTTGAAGTTAAATTTATATCTTATATATTTAATTAAATACTTTTTAGTTTATTAATGACAGGAATTACTAAAACAGCAATTTGATTTCATATTGCATAACTAAACGTAATATTCTATGAAAACAATGATAATATAGAAAAATAAAACTAAAAACTATTGCTATGTATGGCTGAATTCAAATTAAACATAGAAAATTGTTTTGAACATCTCAGTTATAAAAAATTATTACATTAACTAATATTATATATTATATTATATGTTGTGGTATAAATATATTCTGAAAAAATTCTATAATAAATGCATCGTTATAAAAACTGATAAGAGCATGTTTCATCGTATTTACATTAATTTTATGGAATCAGATTATATCTTTTTTTATTTATTTATTTCAGCTCAGAGGATATAAAGTGACAGATGTGAATCGTATGCGGAAAATTGGTATTGCCTGTAGAAATTTTCAAGACCTTAAGCGAAAAGCATGTTCGAAGTTAAATGTAAGTATATATATGCTACAATAGATTATATAGATTAATTAATTTTATATTATTTAAAACGTTAAACTGCTTTTGGATATTATATGCGATAAAATTCCCGTGCGATACTGGAATAGATATCGTATCGTATGAATAATGTAATATATTTTCATGCAATATAACTGCGTATGATAATGTAACGAAATTTATCATGTAAATGCTGCGCATCCAGGTTCGTCTAGTATTCGGATGATGAATGCTTCATTTTAAGCAGGATTTATGTAATATTCGAATGCATTGTGACATTATTCAACGAATAATGTGAGATTTCATTTCAAGTCATAGGGCAATTAGCTGCTTATGCACGAGATACATTTAAAATAAATTTTAATATACAAGTACTATTGTAACTTTGAATAAATAGCAAATATTGGATATTAGAATTTATAAATGTTTTCTTTCTTTAATTTATGATATTCTCGCATTATTTATAGGATGAAGACTCAACACAATAAAAAAACACCCGTATGTGTTATGCCAATCATTGCTGCTCGACTTATGCTTACATTCAATGCTTTGCTAGAATGTGAAATTTGTCCTTGCAATTGAAAGCAAGAATAGCGCTCGGTGCACGTGCACTAAACAATTCATCATTGTGTTTATTCGACTCGCACTCGCAGGCTCAGTGCATCTATTCTTTCCTGTATTGCTTATGCAGTAATTGTTTAAATTGTGCTGAGTAAATTGCGCTTTTGTTCCAATTTTCTTCCAAGTTGCTTCGCACTTCTTACTATATCTATGATTTTTAATTAGTCAGTCATACAATTATGCGCGATGGAATGCATGGTAATCTACGGGACGATATATCAATTGAAATGCAATCGCGTGGTGTAAGTTATAGTGTCTGCTTAATAACAAAGAGATAAATCATTTATTAAACAAAGATTTGCATCGATTAACTCTCCTGCATAAATTATGCAGTCTTACGATCTTATTTACGCATCTCTCTTTTCTTCGATCTTTTCATCAAGCACTGAACTGATAAGTGTTGCGTTTAGAAATGCATGCAGTAGCACTCAAGAAATTATATCTATATTATATAAGAAATTATATGTGTTGAAAATATGAAATTATATGTCTTGTACTATTATATCCGAGTATAATATTTTCATAACTTTTACATGACAATTGACATCTTCTAATAACAAATTTTTATTTCCAAATTTTAATTAAAGTGCATATGATTCACATTCCTTTTATTTTTTATAATACTGTAGAAATATATTGGAGTTATTATTACAAAATTGAAATATTATTTGCTATTTAACATGTTGAATTTTACTGTTGATTTTACGATTTATTTCACATAAGAATTTAATAAAATGGTAACAGGACCAAAATATCGCGCGCGATAAAGAAACGTATATATAAATATATTTATTCCGAATCATAGTATCAATACTGCGAATTCTTTCAATAGCTACCTTTGATGTGGAAGAGATCGGAAGTGTACAGCATTGTTGACAGTATTTCGAGAGTTAATAGATAGATAGGTTAATCCGGTTGCAGCACGTCCTTGAAATCCGTATCCACCCGCCCGCAACCGCTGGCTTTATCGAACCAGCCGGGCCAGGGACAGGAAATAATCTCAATGTCAAGGGCGTGTGAATCCATTTTCCGTGTTGACTTAAAAGTCGACCCAAATATTTCCGACATATAGCAACTTCAATTCGACGCAGATTTACGAGCTTCGAGCTCGCAGAGCATCTTCGAACGAATTGTTACGAAAAGAAATTAGAGTACAAATTCTGAATCAGCTTTATACGTTACATATAGATATGATTATTATTATGAAATTATCGCGTAATCTATGCATGAAGGTGTTTTAAATACATATATCAAACTAATGTTCTGATTGTATTCAGCATTGATTAACAGTTGTGTTATAACCACTTATTATTAAACATAATGTTACAACTAATAAAATTCTTGGATGAGAACGAATTATTTTCTATTTACTTATTTTGGAACTTGTCGAACTTTAAAGGTTTTGAACTTTCAACAACTTGGATTATCGAAGAAAGATTTGCAGATGTAATATACCCGTGGCAAATTATAGATTATTTTTTCAAACCGACCTATTTTTTCAAACTCGTTGAGAGAAATGTGAAAATGACGCTGTCACGAGAAAAGCGATATAAAAGTTGGTAATCCTTGAGTTCGACCTTCGGGGAATTATATTTATGAGAGAGAGTGCATTACATTATAGGGTTGACGTCTGTTTGAGATATCGAGTATTCTCTTGCATTGTTGCATTATCGATCATTTATTCAAAATAGTTTGTTCATGGACGTTAATTAATCTGTGGCTACGTCCGATTAAAGCTCTTTCGTGTAACTGTTTCTTCCAATCTCATAATATCTTTCATATAGTGTCAAAAGAACTAATTATACCTAATTGACAATAACTTGATCAATAGTAATTTGCAAATGATAATTTGATACGTTTTTACAGATAACTAATGATCCGGCAGAAGTGAATGTTTTTCTCTTGGATGGATCATTAATCGATGAGGAATATTTTCACACATTAGAACCACAGACTACTCTCATTTTACAGAAGCCAGGAGAGAAAGTATTATCTGGTCAGTATATAATAATATAATTTATAAATATATGCATTATTTATATATATTTTATGCATCATAGTTTGTTATTTCTTTTTTATATAAAGAAGAAGCTGTAGAAAAGGTCACGCTGCTAATAGTATTTTTATATCAATTTTTCATTTTTCTACATATAAACTATCATGTTATTAGTTAGTTTGTTAGTGTTTATTTTTTTAAACATAAATTTATAGATCTTACTAATATTTTCTTTATTGTAACTGACGCTTTTAGCACAATTAGTTGTTTAATTTTTCAATGTCAACCAAAATAATCGCACGTTTCCATCAACTTCGAAAACTGTCGCTGCTTTTAAAATATCTCCTACACTTTCTTAAAATACTCCTACATTGTATATTTATCATTGTTAGCTCTATAACTTAAGAGTATATTTTCGAGATTTATTGCTTTACAAATTCAACCTAAGTTTAACACCATAACAATAACTAATGTGTGCTGCGAGTTTGGCCGCATGCCAAAATTAAATATTCCGGTCCAGTATCGCTCTCTTAAAAGTTTACTAACTTCTTGGCAAAGGCCGAGTTGCGCTCTGGGGAAAAGTAGATCGTATTTTACACGGCAGCAAAGATGCCATGCAATTCCTTTTCAAGGACGAACAATTTCCCGCAGACGCGGACATTTTCTACGATGCGCTGAGACGCGTGAACATTGATTTCCTCACTGCCGGCGACAAGGTGACGCAATTCCTCACGGAAAATCTTAAAGCAAAGGTCGCCTTGTTGAACAAAGTGTTGAACAAAGATGACTCCAAGACGGCACTTAGTACGAGGGACGAGCATCCGGAATGGTTTAAAGATTTGGAAACTAATTGTACGACCAAAGTGAGTCCAATAAGGCGAAAAATCTGTCGTTATATATAATTTATACCGTTCTTTCGTTTCGGTTAAATTAATCTTAATAGATTATAAATATTCTGAAAATATATTCGATAGATAATATAATGCACATACATTAATGTAATTAATAATTTTTCAATTTACAAACGAGATATTTTAACTTTTTTCTTAACTAAACTTCTAACTCTCTAATTAATTCTTTGCATTATCCATAGGAAGCATATATGCATCGCAGGTGTCAAGATAGGATACGCACTTATCTGTATAAGACGATCGAGCAGATCAGATGTTCGGACGTGTATATGAACGATCGCAAGGCGAGGCAACAGCTTCTGCGTGCGATAGCGTTCTTCAAAATTCAGCTTAAGGAAGATCACTATTTCGGATATTATTTCGACAGAAGCAGAGCGGAGACTGGAAACTTTAAGGATGATAGTGACGAGACCGATTCTAGACAATGTTACGAGCATTGTCCTTGCAACTTCGGCCATATCAATGACGAAACGTATCTGTATCAACTATATCTTTGTCTTCCTCAATCGTCCGATAGAAGCACGACTATAGTCGATTCAACCAAGACCGACGAAACAGATGCGAGGAGGCTCGTCAAATCCGAGAAAAATGCAAATGACGAGATATTAGAAAGTTGCCCGTATGGTGTGAAACCACAAGGAAAGCAAATCGCCATTTGTGATAGGAAAGGCGAATTTAAATGCGAAGGCCGATGGAACGCAAACGGCTGCGCCTACAGTGATCGACACAGAATCAATCCATATAGATCCAAAGAGGAGCTCGCTCTATTCTCCACATGGAATTTGGATCACAAGTAAGATAATGATTATAGTATTTTTTTTTGCTCATCGATTTTTAAAATGCTCAACAACTGACTTCGGGAAATTATTAATCTGCATGCATGCGTTTGAAATTCTCTCGATAACTTAAATTTAAAACAATTTATTTTCGATGTGTGCGATAAGTACAATGATTCGATTCATTATTATTTGCAGAATTGAAAGGTGCAGGACGCTCGTTCCGAAATTACTACAGCTGTCGCAGCAGGACATCAATGAACAGGATATCTATGACTGTTACGACAATCTGTTTACCGTGAAGAATTTAAGACTAGTTCATATCGTATGCCACGATAAAGGATCGCACAAATAAGCTTCGACTTTAGAGTTTTTATGTTAACATATATTACATATATGTATACATATATTACGTTATTAAAAATATGATCGTGAGACGCGTGAAGGCCAAGATATAATTGTACAAGGGTGCGAGATGATGTATACAGATACATAATATAGATAGAACAGATCTCCTCATGCACAGATCTCTATAAATAAGTATATTTAAGTGCTGTTGACAAAATATAGACTTAGAGATTATTAATGTTAATATAATATCTTGGTTATACTTCCATTGCGGCATGAAATACTAAGCAATAATATTAATAAAATATCATACAGTGTCCTCTAAAGCTTAAAATACTGTAATTTATATTGTGATTTTTGTTTTTGAAGCAGAAAATTTTTCGAGCAATTACTATTGACATAATAATTATAAATTTCAAATATTCTGATTATTTTATGCGATACGAGAGAAAACAGGTTCAGAATTAAATATAACAGAATCGTAACATGTTTAATAAGAAAAATGCTCACTTTAAAATATCATTTGACGATGATTGTCAATTATAGTAGAAAATTTAAAAATATAAATGTAAAAAAAAAATAATTTATTGTATAAGAAAAGAATTGAAAATCGATGGAAAATCAATGTCTCCTTGAATAATTATGACATGTTACTTTGATTCCGATTGAATGAGAGATTTTCAATTCTTATAATAAATTATTTTTTTTACATTTATATTTTTAAATCTTTTGATTGTCTTAATCATATTCTAATACGTTTTCTTATACATAAAAATTATAATGACGTAATGATATGACGTAATGATATTAACGTCTTTTCATATAAAGACATTATTTATATAAATCAATTACGAATACAGGGTTGCATAAGTCACACGCAATGGAAGAACCGTAATTTATTCCAGCGCCTATAAAGTTGACAAAATAAAAAAAACCAGTTGTTTCAGATATATCGTTAAGCATTGAGTATATTCAGTGCTTGTAGATAAAAAAAGGGACTAAAAAAATCCTACTAAGGAACAAAAAGATCCTCTTTCATGCAAAAAATCACAAAAATATAACTCTAATTCTCTATTAAAATCAGATCTGGTTAAAAACTAAGACTAAATTGATTTGTCTTAATTCGGTGAGCTATTGCTCTTCTTATGCTCCGAGAAAAATATATGATAGAAAATCTTTCAGACATATTTTTATTCAGACTGCTCGATAAAGAGACAAAACAAAGTTCTGATATATACACGTATACATGTATAGAAAAACATACACACACATATATATATAAATTAAATCATATATATATATATATATATCTATATTCTAATAAATAATTAATAAAACAATAAATAAACTCACCCCAAAATTTGATACACTCTATCTATAAAAGAATAATATTGTACATATATAGTCATTTTTTTTCTCTAAATTAAAACATATACATATATGTATGTGTGTATATATATATATATATATATATATATATATATATATATATATATATATACACATACATATATGTATATGTTTTAATTTAGAGAAAAAAAATGACTATATATGTACAATATTATTCTTTTATAGATAGAGTGTATCAAATTTTGGGGTGAGTTTATTTATTGTTTTATTAATTATTTATTAGAATTTAAAAAAACTTTTTTGTTAACAAAAAATTGAAAAAAATATTTTTTAATGTTCAATTATAAATATTTTTATAACTCAAATTAAAATCTTAAGAAAAGAAGTTTGCTCTGCATAAAATTGAATGAAGAATATATATATAAAATCTTATTACTTATTTGTGTGCTATTCTCGCTTCAAATAAAATTGTGAATATTTCTTCTTTTTTTTAGATTGCTTAATATATTATAATTAAAAAAACTATTGATAACATTTTTCAAAAAAGCAAGTTAAGTTGGAAAAAATCCATATTAAAAGAAAATACAAAAATTCTTGCAAGCATCTTTATATATATATTATATATTAGGCGATGTTTTAGAAATTTTAACTGTACGAAAAATGATATTTTTATTAATTTTTTCATTATATTTGTATTATACATCTTGCAATTATATGAACTTAGCATACGGTATTGTACTAAAAAAATATTGTTCCTAATTAAGTCGAACAATTTGATTATTTCATGTAAATGTTGGTGTGTTGTGTGTATTGTTGTTTATAGAGTGCAAAGTAATAGTCTAGTTATAAAAGCAATTGTTATGATTTTGACCAATGTACATCTTACTCTTCTGAGTAGACATTTGTTATTCATATCGTTTCTAATGTTTGAAAAATATTATATATAGACATGCGCATCAGCAAATGATTGATTAAAAATTTTTTTAAATAAAAGTTTTATATATAATAAAAAATGTGTTATATATATTTTCATGTAAAATTACACAAAAGTATTCAAAAATTTCATTGAAAAATATGAACATTAATTCTAATAAATAATTATTTTGTTATAATGAATTAAAATCTGATAATAATATCATGTTTTATAAAAAATATAAATTCAATAAATTTTATTATAAATTGAAAAAATATAATTTTATTAGTTTATTTTAATCTCTATTTATTTAATCATTTAATTTAGCATAAAATATAATCATATTATCAGATATATGAATATTACATATAAATAAGTATATAAATATATTGATCATTTATTGATGCGCCCACCTAATGTAAAGTTGCAACAATATGCAAAATTAAATTGAAAATAAAGCAAAATTAATTTTATTCAAGCTATGGAATAAATTCTTTTCGTATAAAATCTAATGAACATTTAAATCTTCAAAATCTAGAACGATATATTTAATATAATATAATAACTTGATATTTTTTATAATTTTATAATTTTAAATAATATAAATTGTTATATTTTATTTATTCTAATACATCTTTGTACACTAAATAAGTCATTGTCGAGAGTGAAATGGCTTAAACAAAATATTTTTTATTTTATATTTATTTTTTAAACATTTTTATAAACAATATATTCCATATCTTTGATAATAACATCAATTTTGCGATTATTCGTTTTAAGTACTGCATTTTACAAACATAAACATTATTTTGACCGTTTTATTATTCATAGATTAAGGATTACATTTTATTTATTTAGAGGCATTGGTAGGCAGATATTGATATGACTGCGTATTGCAATTAATTATACACAATATATTTACACAATATATATTTGTTAATTTTATCTCATTGTTAATTAACGATGGTGATGGTAAAGCGTGCCAATCTAAAACATACCATCTTACCATAATCTTAAACATACCATCATATTTTACGTTAATTTTGCATTCTAAATTATTAGTTAATAATAAAATATGCCAATCTAAAATGTATATATATATATATATATATATATATGTATATATATATATATATATATATATATTGTACTGATGTTTCATATAAATGATATTTTAGCAAAAGAATCACATTATTTTGATACATTCGTTAAAATTTTACAAGTTGTTCCAAAGCAATATAGAATAAAGATACCAAATATGGAATATATTTCTAATATGTAATATTTTCTGAATATGTAACAAACAATGATTATATAGTAATACAATTAGACTATTTAAAGCGATGTTAAAATTAGCAATTAGAAAATAAGCTTTATGATTAAATTATCTTTCTTAGAATACCTAATATTTGATAATTCTTTTACATTAGATACAGACAATGGCAATTGTTGTACTAGTATCTAATTTTTAGATTACAAAGATATAATATAATGAGATAATCAAATGGTATATAGATAATTGATTATAAGTTTTTTGTATAATTAGATAAATTATTTTATATATTCAAGTCTTTTTTTTTCTTTTTAAATGCAAATTCGAATTTTTTTCAATATTTTCTTGCATAATTTATATTATTATTATATTCCTTGCTATAATTTTATATTATTCCAATATGCTTTTTAAAGCTTTTTAATCTAACAAATATTTTTTATATATGTGAACGACACAATTTCAAACGAACATTCAATCGATAAATTGGAAAGCAAATTTTTTATAAAGCAAAATGTAAATGGTATTTTTTCCATATTTGGTATCCTTCCTCTATAAATTTTTCATCGCTTTTATTAATAAAGTACGTGGCCAATTTGAATGGCCTGTTATTTTCAATAAATTTTTAATCAATAGTCAATGCAGTTCAAAGTTCTGTTCGATATATATCGATAAAAATTGGTATTATTAAAAGAGTCAATACTATGTGTACCAAGAATTGTATTTTTTAAAGAAGAGGTTTTATAACTGAGTTTGGAGGCGAAAATATTTTACAGAAAATAGATCATGTTAAAACTTTCTATAAAATTTATATATACAATGACTGATATAACTATAATGAGTTTTCTTCATTATAATCTATTAAACGTTAATTGTAAACGCATAAATATTAACTACAAAACTTGTTAAATGTTAACTAAAAAAACCGTTTTACCAAATGTACTCAAGACTTGTTTAAGACTTATTAGCAGTAACGCTTTTGAAATAGCATGAAGTACTGATTTTGTGCCATTTTTCACTATCCATGAGATTTATGTGTCTTCGAAATGTAGACAAAAGAAATATATATTTGAAAGAATGTTATATAAATATTTTGATGCATTTAATTATATGCTGATAGATAGAGAAGAAGTGAAAAGGAGAAAGAGAGAGAGAGAGGGACAGAGAGAAATTACATTGTTACATATGCATTATTTCAATAGTTCATGTATTTATGTGTAATTTTCTGTTGAAAAATGATACGAGACCTTATGTTTCAACCTTTTGTTGAAAAATGATATGAGTCTTATCACTATATGTAAAGAAAATTTATTTTTGAATAAGATGATTTCCAATCGTGCTAAATCAGAATAAAGAAAAACTACATAAAAATACGATATCTCTTTGTAGATTACATGTAAGTACAGCAAATATTTTTCAATGTATAAGAGAACTGAGTAGAAAAATATATTTTAGGTACAAGAAAAAAGAAGAATTTCATTATCTTTTTATCCTGCTCTTTAAATATGGATATGCTCTTTAAATATGATATTAATTTATTTAATTTGAATTAACCTCTTTCTAATTTTGATGAAATATAAATATCTAGAAAAGCTAAACCTAATTTTTTATTTTTATTAACATATGTGTATATTTGAATACTTGTTTCAGAATATTTAAATGTTACACATATATAAAGATGAAAATACGTAGAGAGATTTCATCTGTCATCTTACGGAGCATCATGCATGATACTGATACATCGTGCTGTGATTTCTGAACTATTTTGCATCAGGAAAGTGTCATAACAAGTTTATAGATGCCATTGAACGCTATCTCTAGGCGATATCAGATTACAGGAATTTAATGTCATTTTTTAGTTGAGAATCGTATTATCGAAATTACTATGATATGGATCAATGCATATAAATAGCGCACAACATAGATCAAAATTTATAGCTGTTGACATTATCGAAAATTTAAAAAATTAATTCTCGCTTTGGCGATGGCAATTATGTTCTTCGTTTAAATTTCCGTGCATTTTTTCAATTAGTCAATAATCTGGATCATTGCAAATGAGTCAAATTTTGCATATTAAACGAACCCAATAATTAGTTCCTCTGACAGATTTTAATTATAAGAAAATAACCTATAAAAATAATTACATTGTGCACATAGCATGTTCTGATCGTTAGATTTTGCAGGACTTTCAAATTTTCTTCATTATTTCCAACTCCCGATTATATTACGAAATGCTATATATGTCTGATTTGAATAATAACGAACTGAAAGTATAAACGAAAAATTGAAAGTCGATGAAAGAAGAGTGGATTTTTATATATATATATACGCTATCCTATTCAAATATATTTTTATGTATTTATTATGCAATTTTTAATTTCGGTGGTTTTCATTACATGCTTTTATAATAATATGCGAACCATATGATAATATTTCTATTATAAATTCAGATTATTTCATCATTTGGTATTTTATATTAAATCGTGAAAATCATTTCTGCAAAAATATCAGAATAAAAACGAAATAATAGAAAAAAAATACAAGAGACACAGAGAAAGAGAAATACCTTATTTAAGATTAATTATTTTTTATGAATCGTATTCTTTATTCAGCTGACAGAACGGTGATTCGTTTTTATGCGAATTTCATAATATAAAGTGAGCAATGAGCAGCGAAAGTTTATTTTAAAGATAACTTAAATTGAAATTTTTAATTGAATTTTGTTCGTATATCAATTTGTTCGATACATGCATATGTATATCTCGCTCTATTATCGCATATCCGCACATAATACATATTTCTCGAATAAACAAAACTCTTACTATTTCATTAAAAATTTGATGAATTATTTATATTAATTATATGTATCAATCTCTGAAAAAGTTGATATGAAAATTATTCGACACAAAGAACTAATTTCGATTATTCAGAAAAGCAATAGGCGAAAACGCGAGAATAATAATAAATGATGCGGATAATGAATGAATTTTCGATTAATCGAGTGAATTGAATGAATACTAAACATGTGGATATACATATAGAGATTTCCTCTCTCGGTCAAACGGATGTAAAGGACAGCCGCGTGTATCTAATCCCCAAAAACTTCCGACTCTCGTATAGATACACGGAGTGCCGGGCTAATGCTTCGCATGAACTTGGCGCGAGACACTACCGTGTCTCTTGATATCAAAAACAAAAAATTTTTGAAAAAAAATGTATCAGACGAAAGTTTTAAAAGTTTTATTAAATGGTCATACCCGTTTGACTTTAAATGAAAGAGTCAAGGTCTTAGGGAGTTCAACTTTGTTTTCTTAAATGGAACTTCCTATTTTTCATCGCACGTTTTTATAGCATCTCAAGAGTGTTTTCCAAAACACTATAATAAAATATTTTCTTGTCAAGTACTTTTCGAATTATGAGGCTTGAAATAATTTCTAATCTTTACATAAACTACAATCCAATTATACTGAAATAAATCTTCACTTGCTTTTATTTCACTAATATTGAAATACTAATATTAAAAATATATATTAAAGTATATATATATATATATATATATATATATATATATATACACATGTGTGTGTGTGTGTGTGTGTAAAAAAAAGATACATATGAAGAATAAGATATTTTAATAGATAGTTTATGATTCGGAGTATCTTTGTTCTTTCTATATTCTTTATATTTTCTATATTCTTTTTAAAGAACATTATTTATATTAGAATTATTTTATTGAAAAAAAAAAGATTATTTTGTTTAAAAAACTGCACATTTAAGTTAAAATCATCTAATACAATTCAACGCACATATAATTTATCTATTTGATACTCACTTTTAATCCTTCTTCGAGAAATTTATAACACAAATTTCAAGTTAAATTGCAATGAAAAATTGCACGTTAAACTTTGTTGCATAATGACATACAATATTCAGTTCTGCATTTATATATATATTTGCATAGATAATCTATTGCAATAGTTGCAAAAGAATTTAATATATGCAATTTTATATAATTATTTGACTATTTTACATACATACACATACACACACACACACACACACACACACATATATATATATATATTCTTTCGCAACAAACTAATTTCCAACTAATTGCAACATTTACAATAGATTATCTACTGCAAATAATGCATTTTTTATGTTAGTGCAATTAAAGTTAAAGTAGCATGATACCATATTGTGAGTTTTAAAAATAATTATGTATGTCGCTTATCGGAAAAGTCTCGTAACAAATTGAAAGAAGGCACTGTCAAAGTGGCAGCTGGCGGCTTTATTTGTAATCAAGACCACCCAGAGATCCAGCCTGATGCGGATAACGAGAATAAATTTTCATTTCACGTATCGGTGAGTTTTTGCGGCTGAGTGATCCTCTATGGGTAACCCCCCGTGGTGCAAATTACCCCGCAATATGTTGCCGATTGTACGGGTGAAGTCGGAAATCGATACGCATCAGGGCAAGGAGGATCATTGAAAATGCTGTGCATATCGTCCTTTGAAAGTACGGATTTTGGCGTTGGTACGAGAGCGGAAAAGTGTCGCAAAAGAGCAAAAATGAAAAAGAGAGCGAATCCTCTGTGTTACATGCTCTTACGAACGGAATTCAAATTGGTTCTCTAAAATCATCCCTCTCTCCTCGATCGTCCTTTCGAACTCTCGAGTGACTTTACTACCGGCACTAATCACTTCACTGTGAAACGATTTACTGATTTATCGTTTAATTTCGCGAAGATGGCTTCCCGATGCATCTCCCCAACACACACCGACAGGGAATCGCATACGTGTGTACGTAAAATCCCCGAGCAAATCCAGATCATAGGACGGTAATGGAGGTTCTTTACCGTAACGGCGACTGGCAACAATGAAATTCCACGAAGTAGTAGCAAGAACTAGTTTTTATATCCGTTGTATTATTAACACGTTTTCAAAGCATATCATATAGGTGTATTGTCTCGAACACATGAGGAGGATTTTAAAAATATATGCCCGAAGATTATATGACGGAGCTTTTGAGCACAACAGAAAGTTTTGCGTCTTTTCGCAGTCATTTAGAGGAGCTATGAATTTTTTACGATGTAAGTGCATACCGAGTTTAAAGTTTGCCAAAAATAAGCGGACTATAACCTCGAATATGCCGAGTTAAGCATGTGAATGAGCACAATATTGAGAGGAAGTCTTCGAATTTCGGCTATATATATATATGTTGTAATGCATATTATTTTATTTTATATTTTCCATACAATATAAAGTTAATTAGAATAAATGATATATTTATTTTTAAAGATATTAATTTTTCTGTTATAAACTGGCCAATATTTTCATAGCATTAAATATATTTATGACATCAAAAATATTAACTATTTGTTTTAACTTTTTGTGTACAAATATTTACGAGTTTACACGTATCTTTATGTATTTAATAATAATTAAAAACTCTTTTGTTAAGTTTAACTTTAAAATAAATTTTACATAATTTTTTTTATTTTAATGTGAGGAAAATTTGGTTTACAAGTAATCTATAAAAAATATTCTAGTATATAGAAAAAGATAAAAAGAAATATTATTTGAAAATATTCAAAATTGCATTTTTAACTGATTTCTATATTTTTTTTACTTCACAATTACACTAGCAAGCTCATCGAGGAATTTATAAGTTTATTTGTTTAAAGAGTACCACAAAAAAGTAGTATTATATTTCCTAGCTACTATCAAAAACCAGTATTTCGTATTTTCAATTTTTCCTCCCTTCACAAATATCAACCCGTCAATCTAGGTGTATTTATGATCCGAGAAACGGTATCATTTAAATTGCATACGCTCCCGTTTTCTCACGATCGATAGCACGCGACCGCAAATAAATATTCCACCGAAAAACGGCACGTTTAGAATTATTGATGGAACTACCAGCAGGAAGTTTCGTCGCTGGTACGCGTTTCAGGGCGCGTCTGATTTCTGGCATATAATTCTTTTACGTGCGTTTCCCCTTTTTATGGAGACATGATATTGCAACGCGCGCGTTGCATCTCGTTCTTTTCGTTCGATTATAATTCCATTTACCACCCGAGCGCAACTTGACTGCTATTATTATTAAATTTCTGCATGAGATTAGATTATGCTTCGTTCGTGCGCGCTTCCGATGGCGGTGGCATCCTCTCAAATACGCTCAGTGATACACGGCATAGCTGTTTGCTGTCTTTTTTATGAATCTACCGCGCTTCGCACATACACAAACCGGCTATTAAACATGCCAATCGTGCATACGTCATCTTTTGCGTTCAGAAACTCTATGCTTCGTGCGATCTGCGGCACGATAAGAAACAATGCTCTTCGTCTTGAGCACGTTACCGTTACCGGCGAATCACCACTCGCGATTCTTATCGTCTCATAAGCCGTTTCAGCACCACTGAAATGGAGCACTCGCCGAAAGGCTTGCATTTCATAATTGGAGTATTCAAAGAATCAGAATGAATTTGAGAATTTAAAATTCGAACCTTTAAGATTTCTTCAAACATGAGACTGTCTCGAGCGACGACACAACAATTCCATGACATAATATTTTGCAACTCGCTCAACGCCTCATATTTGAAGCCGGAAATTTTGAAAATTAGAATTTTAAGTTAAATTTGGATTTTCTATTGTATAGAACAATGTGTACTTTCATTTTATAGTTTTTACAATTACTATTTTATAGTTTCTGTTTATATAATAGAAGCGTATAATTTTTTCCAATTTTATTTTATAACTTTTGCTCCATTTTTGGCTCATATTTGTCCGATCTCGTTTTCATATCATTCTTCCAATATTCCAGTTTTATCACATGTTCCAAAGAAAGATATTTTCTATCATTAGCAGTCTTATTATAAATTTAAAATATGCAAAGAGAAGGCTAATAAGAGTACGAAGCGATGGGCGTAACAAATACATGGATTTCCCATTAATCAATAAATAATTTTATTTACACTTATTTGTCTCGCGTTTGGCTTTTATTAACCTTTCTTTATATATTTGATATTTTGATATCTCTCGGAGTCTTATTGTTTATTTATAATAATAATAACAATAACAACAACAACGACAACAACAATAATAATAATAATAATAATAATAATAATAATAATAATAATAGATATTAAATCCATTTTATCCTTTTTTCATTGCATATTAGTTGTCTACTCTTCGCTAATTCTTAAACACATATAAACAATATACACAAGATAATAGAAAGCTTCAAGCAGTAAAGGCCAACGAGATGCTCTTCTGGTTCACGATTATGTTTTAAATGCGGTAGTACGTTGCTTTAACCGCGACGCATAATTCAAAAGCAATTTCGACGCGATGATCTTGCGTCTCGCTCTCTCTAAGCGTCTACATCGTTAAAGCCGCTCTTGTCATCTGGTTACGCTCAATGCGGCTGCATAGGAGATCGAGAGGACATGTCGTGGACAGTTTAATGTTTTGGTCAAAATTTGTTGAATTATTTAGCGTAATGCGAGCAGAGTCGTGAACGAAGAATAAAATCGGAGAAAGCAGTGACATTTCTCGGTCAGATTTATACTTTTATTAACGCGAATGTGCAATTAATTTAAAAATGTCAACTTTATCGCAAAGTAAACCTTTTCACGTTAATTCAAAATAAATACACATATAATATAATAACAAATCACGATATAAATATATAAATATTCGTGAAAAAAGTTGAAGATTTACTTCTTATTTATTAAAACTTGATAACTTACAAGGAATTATTATAATGCATCGTTTGTATGAAAGTGTATCAAGAATTCAGACGATGTAGTAACATAAAAATCAACAATAAATTTTGCAATAATAGTATTAGAATGTTCCGGTTAGAACAAAGATATAGAGTAAAGTTATAGAGCACAGAAAAGATAATATAAAAGAGGTCAGAAGATGAAACAATAGAACAGATTAAATTTTCCATGATCCTACAGAAACAAGCGTATCTTTTTTACAATTTTTCCTTACTCGAAAGAAAAGAGAAACATTTTTCTGGTGAGTTTAGTATTAAAGCAGAATAAAAGAATAATTATTTGGCGCAGAACAAAATATCTCTGCTTGTATTTTATATAAAATATAAAATCTATTATTTCAGATTGTGTAGTATTATTATTAATTATTTATTTATTCAAAGTAAAAGTCAATGTTGCAAATATTTAACAAGATTATAATATTATATTGCTTGCAATACACATAATTAATAGATCATATTTTGGATATTTTTGGAAAATAAATTAAATGCAAATGATTTTAGAATAACTAAAATATTGTAATTTAAGGAAATACGATTACAGAAAAGAGGATCAATATTGAATGCACTAATATAAATTTTGAAAAAGATTATGTCGACAAGAAGTAATACCTCGATTATCTCGCTTCCTAATTAAATAGCGTATTTATTTTATTGTTGGTGCAAACTAATGCATGTGTATAAAATATGACTTTTTGGATATTGTGATTACTAGAAAAATATAATAATCTAAAATTGTACGATCATTGTTTGCGTTATTTAAAATTAATGATTTATGCTTTTATCGAGAAAAATTTTTCGAAAGGAGATAGGACATGTTTGCGTCAGGGCGAGATATGCGTCGCAGCTGTACTTAAATGCGTCTCGTAAATTATAGAGGAGAGAAGCACGATATTATACCGTAGTCCGACACATATATATACGCACACGCTTACGTACACGTAGACGCAAGGCGACGAAAATTGTTTTTTACGCTCTCGGACGCCTGAACCAACTCTCTTTTGGTGGCTGCCGTTGAGCTCACGCCGGGGATCACCGGGTGGGCTTAAACGGTGTTTTACGGTGCGCTGTTGAAGATCCTACAAGAATTATCCCAGAAACCCTGCAGGTGTCACGTAAGTTCGCTCGAAGGGTTTCCCGCGAAACTTGCCTCGCGAAAATATTCTCGTATAATTTTTGCGAAACACGGCGCGATTGTGATAAGAGCGAAGTTTTCTAAAAAATTGTTTGTGTTCTTTGCTATCTCGTAATTTTCTAAAAACTAATAAAATTGATAGATTCAGTTGCTTGCGCAATTCGAATAGTTATCTTTAAAATATACGCATTTCAAGTACCTTTTAATTGTTTAATATTTTGAAAGCAGAATATCCCATGATAGTAATAATTTGTTTATATTTTTAAAAGAATATCGCGCGATGTATTATTTAATTTTTACTAGTCAATAGTAAAATCTCGCGAGACAGTTGATGGTCCTTATAATAAGAAAAATAAGCGCATCAAAAATCCGCGCATCGAATAATCTTCGCAGAACGACAAAAGCAACGTAGGTCCTTCACTGATGGCATTTCGTGGACTCGATAACGACTATGTGAGAATATTTTCTAAAGAATCCCGTTTCTCCACATACGAGTCCTTACGAACCATCGTGCGACGTTTCCTGAAGTCTACCAACTCGCCTCGAAAATGCGTCTTTACCGCGGTTCGAGTGTGCGAGCCGGGCCAATTTACATAATCTCGTACGCCCAGAATCCCTCCTCGGCCTTTTCTCTCCCCTTTCTCCGTCCTTTCCCACCCCTTCTCATTCCTTTATCATCCCTTTTCCCCGCTTTCTACCGAGTACTAACTCGGGGTAGAGAAACTCGTCTCTTGTACACCGCGATCGAGGTCAAGGCTCCTCCTTCGAAAGTCCCTACCTTTGATCCTCGCACGATTCCCGTTCTAACTCCGGACCTCGAGTTCGGCGCACGCCGCTAGGAAAAATCTTAAATTCCGATCGCGATGAAAGATTCATGAAACGAGGAGTCGCGTGGCGCTCGCGAGCGCATGACCGCTTTGTGTTTTCATGATAGGCCGCTGAGTCAATTTTGGTTTATGTAACAACGGAGCCACTGACGCGGTGCGTTACGTTTGACGATCACATCGATTTTCGTTCGCGCAAACCGCATTCTGCACTCGGAAATGTCCGATACTGTCACTTAAGAATGCATTGGTTAAAGCGCAATATGCAAAATTTATACCTTCGCGAAATATTAAATCAAGAGCCAATAGTAGAATTATTTATGCGGTTCAAATGATCGTTTTTAAATCATTTATTAAAATTTAATTTAATTTTGAATTAAGTTTTAAGGCAGCAACAACGTTCTCTTCACTCATCTTCTATTTTAAGTAGGCTTTAATTTAGTCAAATATTACTATGGTGAGTAATTTATAAAGAGAATATTCTTTGCTCGTATGTACAACATGTATTAATTGTAAATTTATCTTAATTCAATTAAATCGTTCTATATACAGAATATAAAAAATCTATTATTATTTTTATTAATTTATAAAAAAAGATAATAAGATTGTACAAAGCTACATAGAAACACACGTTCGCCAACACGTATGTGTTTGTTCAACGGAATAAACAGTTTTATTTAGTTGGAATTAAATATTTAATCGGATGATCATACTTTCTAGATCGGGCCACGCTACATTTGCTAATGCGTAATTTAAAGTTTTATGAGATCGCACGCTGGGCGAATCGGCCAGGAAAAGCTGGAGAGAACTGATTTCCGGGCGACGAAATTGAGTCGGCAGAGACCCGCGTGTTACTCCCCGTTTTTGCCGAAATTAGCCGATCGCGGGAGAGCTCGGTGCGGACAGCCGATAATGATTGGAAACAGCGGCAACGCACCGCCGCATCGTTGATCGTTACAGTGGCTGATTGTTTCATGACCGTTTTATTATTTCGACGTATATATACGGGAATGCGCGGGGTCGCTCCGTCAGCCGTACGTTAATTCAATTTTCGAACAATCAGAACCGATCGTACGTTTTCCCTACATATAATCGATAAATAGGTCGCAACGCGATGAATTATGTTATGAGCCAATCTGCATTTACACAGCGCGTAAAACTACGTTCAAATAATTTTTAGAGAGACAGAGAAGAGAGAGAGAGAAAGAATATATGTATATCTCGATGAAATATATAAGATACTATGAATTTTTGAAATATTAATTTACAGAATATTTAACTGGGAATAAATGAATTTAATAAATTGTGTGCCTTTTATTGTATTTGCAAGTATAAAAATGTTTATTTGCATAAAATTTGGATAAAGTATAAATATTGTTTGGTCGCAATGTTTGCAATCAAAGTTCATGCAACGCCAATAGCTGACGTTGATTTGATATTGTCGAGTGGCCGATAAATTTTATTGAAATTTATTGTTAGTATTTACACCCAGACAATCCACATTAAATAAATTTAGTTAGAGCACTTTAATTTATTATTCGACTCCCGATATGAAACGATAAATATCGCTTTTAATCTGTCAGTGAGTCCTATATGCTCGGTCTCTCTTTCAGTATTTAATTATATAATAACTCTATTAAATCTATTAATATTAAAATTACATGTTAAACTCTGAATAATGGACTAATAAATTACAGATTAGAAGATATTATTTAATTCAATCTATCAATTTTAGACTAATAATAATAAATAAATTCCGGGCAGTTAAAATAATCTCTGGATTTCTAATTGATTTATCGTGTTATCGTTGGAATAACAATGTGTCAGGGGGAACACGCGTAAAACGCGTCATTCTGTTGCAAACAAGACTCTGCAAAAACCGCTCTCGTAAATTCGTTGAACTCTGATGCGCGACGAATTATGAAAGAGTTAACCGGGTTAAGTACGCTTGTCGTACGTTCGCGGCTGATTATCTCTCCTGTTCGACTAATAATTACACCGAAGCACCATTACACTATACTTCGTGTCGCGGTCTCGTTGCCACGTTAACCCGATTTTCCCCGGCAATTACAGTTGCCGCGTGCACAGAGAAACAATCATGTTCGCTGCGCCGGGGTGAAATGAATCTGGTAGACATTATAATTAGAAACGGACACCGAGCAAAATTAATACTGCGAAAATCATTCGGAGCCTAGACATCTTGAATCGTCTTTTGATCGATAATGTTGCTTTAGTTAAATGGTGTCGAAGCAAAACGATTCAAATAATTTTTTTTCACAACACTTGAGATCGTACATGTATACTTGTGTATTGAAGAAAGAAATGATTTCTAACCAGCATTTAAATATTTAACATTTCGTCGTATAACGAAAAATTAACATATTATCGTCACATTTTCACAGAATATGGTATTGTATACAGTATGTTACCGTATTAATTTACATCTAAGATTTTCCGTTAATAAGACTAAATTCTGCGAAGTTTAGATTAATTTCTGGTTACGACAAAGGAAATGACGACGAAGTAAATTACTGTAGCTAAAGGTAGCAATTAATATACATACTTGAGAACACACATACTTTCGGCAAACAAATTGTTTCGGTGAAGTTCGGATCGAAATTTGCCGGGGATTGTTTCACAAAGCGTCGACGACAATGACATTCTTATGGGATACACAAACCTATCGATGCGCATACAAAGTATCCGCGCGCTCGTATGCTCGTTGTAGATGAGCGAAAATGTGGTAGCGCTCTCGCACACGCGCGTGCCAGTCATATTCCGCCCTTTTTCGCCCTTTCAAAACCGCCGAGCCGGCGCGCAATGCAATATTAATTGTTCAGCTTCGTCACAACGGCGGCATTGTCGTCGATGTGCCATCGCTCCGTAATTTCGTAGTAATTATTTCTCTATTCAGGTACATTCCCGGAATTGTTTCCCCCATTCGACGAATATTGGATTTCTACCAACCATCATTTTTAAATGAGTAAAGTTATTATCGATTTCGCAAAATGCTTTTTCGATGTTAATATTGTTTCTGCAAATGTCCCCGCATTTTATCATAAATTTCCGCGAGTACAACATAATTATCGATATTTAAAGTTTATTTTGCGGAGACAAAGAGACTGGTACGTATGCATCTTATTATCTTTACGTTAAGATTTTTACGAGATTTTGCTGCATGATTTACGCATCGATGCGAATTCAAATAGGAACGTGACAAAAATACGAGTAATCTTTCTTACTCAGCGATTTCTTCTTCTCAAAATCATGGTACTGCGTTCCCCGATTCGTATAGACATTTTTGCGTAGTCGCGAATTATCTGGATTGTGCGTGAGAGGCACAATAGCGAGGGACCGCGTGTACTTGGCAAAGGGAGCTGAAGAGGAGCGGGAAGGAGAACGTAAGGAATGAAAGTTATCGCGAATATAGCGCACCCTCGCACAAAAGACCCTTAACGCCGTGCGCTCTGCGCGGTACTTTAGTTTACTAATGAACCCAGCTAGGGCTATGCTACTCGAAAAGCACTTTTACTTCTGTCATTCTGTCTGCCGACAGTCTGCAGACAGTTCACAATGGCTACTTTTGTAGTACGCTCTTCCTTACCTCCGTCATACGGATTTACAACTGATTCTATCTTTCACTGGACTTTCTTCTTCCGGATTTAAATAGAGGATACCGCGTACGAGACGAAATTTCGTCTCTTTCCTATCAGTTTTACGCGTTAAAACGGCATCGCTTTGAATGGTCGCGCACAGCGCGCATAAAGCGCAAAATTAAATTATTTCATGTTTCTCTCAGAGAAAGTTATGCAGAGAGAATGGCGTGATTCGAACAATACGACTGTTTACGAGGAGACGTAATTAGACATAATTAAATATAAATATATATTTACTTCGTTTAATTAAAATCTTTGTTAAATTACATATTAGTTTGGCTTGCGAAGAGAAACGTCGTAAAATTCAAAATAGAATCTATCTCAATTCTCCGAAATTTCAAATAAATAATTTTATAAATCTATATAACCTAATCAGAGATTTTCTTTAAATAATTAATTAAATCTGTTTTGATTATAAAATCGTTAAAACTTATCTAGTGTATCGATTATCTCAAGAGGCACGAAAAAAGTTAGGAAAGTTTAGTGGCTGGCTTCTATATATCCGAGAGATTCTGTCCATCAC
The DNA here is from genome assembly GCF_025532165.1 of Camponotus vicinus. Lineage (NCBI taxonomy): Eukaryota > Metazoa > Arthropoda > Insecta > Hymenoptera > Formicidae > Camponotus > Camponotus vicinus. Next base: position 11,199,512 of record NW_028141978.1, on the reverse strand, counting down.
AGTCGACTGTTCCAAGATCTAAGCAAAATAAAAATGTACTGAAATTATTTTCTTGAAAATTTTTTATATTGAAAAAATATTTTATAAGAAAAAGGAAAATTTATCATTAAATTCACAATGTTAAATACACATGGAGAAACATAGATTAGAACATATGTTATATTCATGCTGCCGATTGATTTGATTATAATTTTGATTTTGATTTGGATAGCCTCTCGAAATTGAATTTCGATTCATATTTGAAATTGGAAAATATATTCAAGAGAGCGAACCGCGCGAAACTCGAACATTTGTCTTGCGATGAATTTTAATACGATTGCACGTAAACAATGTTCGAATAACCAAAGTACGTGTCGATCGGTGTCGCGGTTGTGTGAGCTAATTAATATTAATTAATATTATTAATATTAATTATAAATACATTGAGACGATCATCTATTGATGCATTCGACGCTCCCGATTTTTGTTCGCATGCGAAATTTGCGCGAGGAAGGGCGCGAAGTGATCGGGATCAAAGTATATACCGACGACGTGCAAACTGATCGATGCAACACTGGCGCGTTTAAAGTTAGATACATGTTAGATACATACATGCGTAATATTTTTATTTTAAGTATTGGCAATAACCCGGTTTTGCTTCATTTGAAATCTTTATAAAATATTTGAAAATAGATATATAAATAAACTTCAAGAGTACACATGCAGTTGCGTATATGAAAACTTATAATGTAAAATTATATTATATCGTGAAACAAAGACAGCTATATAATTGAGCAGAATTTATAACAGATATTATAGAATTTGATGACATGTCCCATATACCCACATACACTTAATAAGATGTGATTATAAAAACAATTAATTATCACATTCAATCTATACTTACATATCCTATTTAATTGTAAATGGTTGTCTCTATGCATCTAAGCGACGCAGAAAAACTCATTCGCGGGAAAATATATAAAACAAAGCCTAACTGAAAATAGAAACTTCAGCAATGTCGCAATTATTATTCTCATTCATTCAAGAGACATAATTTCGCGTTATAATCGCAAGAACGGATCGCTTTGTGACGCTAAGTGCTCTCTAAATGGAGGGAAAATGCTTCAACGATTCCTTTGAATCACTTGTTTTATCGAATAACGATGTTCTGAAATTTATCGAAAAACGATATGAATGTATTCAATAGCCTAGATTTTACAAGTCGATGGGTAAAGTTATGGTAGTTGCTGTCGTTGTTAATGATTGGTTTTTTTTTACGAGAAAACGGAAGACGAAACGCGAAGCCATGTGTGATGTCTAGTTAGATACGCGATCAATTTGTCGCAAAACATCGTGCAATTTTTAAACCATGTGATGGAATTTTAAACATTGAAACGATGAAATACTCGGAGAACTCCAATCCATTGTGCTACTTATTTTTTGCTGAAACAAACGTTTTGGCGTAGAAAAGTATACATTTTCTGCTTTCTCAAGTTGACCAATAAATCTAATTTAATTATAATAACACAAAGCTTTTTTTCTCAGAACACTATTGTATCTAATAAATTCATAAAATTATAATATTTTAACAATTATTTAGAATTATTCAATTTTAAATTATTACTTTTTTAATAATAATTAATAAAGTAAATGCAAACTTCTAGAATACGTTCGATTGTGCAATATATATGAAAAAATTGTAGACAATCGAATAAAAAATCAAGGTAATTTTCGCGTAAGTCAACTATGTTGTAAAAAAATTGATGGAAATGTTATACATTTTTTATTTATTGTGTAATTTCAAGCTTATTGTTCATGTAGCTTGCAACTAGGGTGCTTTTTTTACTTATTGTTAGCGCAATAAAATGCTAGAGTTACATACATTTTCTTCACCTTTAACCTCTTTCTACAACCTAATCTCTGAGTTTATTTTTCTTATTTTTTTATCGTCTAAAAACATCAATTATTTTAAATTTTATCTATATCTATGTTCGTCTTTACACTTCTATTTTATTTAATCAGGTAATTTATAACACTATCATATCAGTACTGGCAAATTAGATAATTATGAGATTGATTAACAATGACTGTGCTAACTATTTCATCATTATTTATACTCGTTGTCGGTACTGACTAGAAATATTTTAGTTAGTTAGTTACGAATTCGTTTAACGAGGAAGATAATGCGATAGTGTATTACTAATGAGCAATCGTGGATGCAAAGCAAATCTGTGGCTTGGTTCTAAAAGAGCCAATGTTAAATTTTGCACATTGGATTATTCAATATTTACGCATTTAATTTCATTGCAAAACAGTGTAAATTATAATGAATAAATTATAACGAAAATTAAATGTAAAATATTTCAATAAGATTCATATAAATTTTTTTTCAAAAAACAGTGCGACCGAAATATACATAAAACAATAAGCTAATAAAAGTAATAAATAAAGTATTTCCACATTGTTTCTAATTAGGATTTAAAGGCGAACGATCCTTTCGATGTGTTGAGAGATATAGTAATATCTTTTGAGCAAATTAATAATAGCTTCACACGATTCGCCATCGTATGTATTTTAATATATGCAGTCGAGCTTTATACATCAGATCGTATTAATGTTCATGAGACGCTATTCTCTCTGTTCTCGCGGATTTCGCTACAAGTGCCACGAACATCTTTAACATCGTAACAGAAGTGAATCCAGGTATGAACGATCGTCTCGATCTCCCATTGGATTACGCGGCCACGTCTACCGCGGTTATTTTTAATCGGCATCCATCGCTTCGCGCGTGCCAGTGTTTTTCACCAAATGTCATTCTTCAAAAACGTGTTTCGTGCGATGCTCGAATGTACGGACAGTCAAGTGTGTTTCGTAATATCCGCAAGTGTAACTGAACAGTGCAACACATCAAGTATCATCGAGGGATAACTTTAATGGATTATTTGAAACGAGGGATTGCTACCTAGAATATGGGTGTATTTTCACATATCTTTCATTATTTCTTGATTTTATTCACACGCAATGTCAAATTTAATACATGAGGGTATTATATTATATCTTTTACATCTCTATAAAATTTCTCTTATAATATTACATAATATTATTCTATCATAAAATTTTATAATCTATAATTGGTGTAATTATGGAGATTTTTTAAATTTGTACTTTTAACAGCAAAATTTTTATATATAAATAAAATACAAAAATTAATGAACATTATAATAAAAAAATATTTTTTTCCAAAGAGAGGTATTAAATTAATTAAGGTATGAAATTTTCTCTAAAACGATTGAATCACTCTTGAGATATGCATATATCCTTTTCTTGAAATGGTTGGGTCGCGATAACGCGTTCCATTGCATTTCTAGCGTATGAGCGCTGGAATTTTTCATCATCATTGAGAAACGATGGAAAAGTAGGAGAGCATGGTTCTCTTTTCGAAATTCTATCGTTAACAAAAGGTCACGTGGCGCAAATGCGAGATATTTTGGCTATCCACACATCGTCGACATCGTCATCGGTTTTGCTTGCTCTTTCTAAGAGCGCGGATAATTTCGACGGGATGGAGCAGGTGTTAACGACGGTTCGTATTTAGGTCTCCCCAACCATATTTTCGACGCTTATCCGACGTCGTGCGTCCATAAAAGCCCGGTATAAGGCTAAGGGAATGGAGCGAATGAGAAAGAGAAAGAGAAAGAGAACGAGAGAGAGAGAGAGAGAGAGAGAGAGAGAGAGAAGGACTTTTCGTGCGCGACTCTAGGAACCCTTCGGCCCTATTTCGGTGAAGAGTTTTCGTAATAATGCGTATCCTGCGTGCGCAGCGCCATAAATATATCCGTGGTGGAAGCTCGGGGTGGCGGGCTTTACCCTCTAAGTGCGAACGTAAACTTCGTTAACGAGAAACTAATTCTCCGCGCGCAGTGGCATAAGAAAGTTTTGCAATTTGGTGGACGAGGCGGAAGGAGCATGATGCACAGGCGGTGAATTACGGTGTAAATTAACACGCTACTCAAGGTCGCTGATGCAGTTTACCCCAGGCTGACGACACTTTTGTCTTTCATACGACGCGAGATTCTCGATTCCTAAAGGCATTAAGACGGCCGTGCGCCAGCTTGAATATGCCCGAAATGCAATTTGTGCGTAGCATCTAAGATTATTACACGCACGTAGACTAACATTATTTATCGCCTATTAATTTCGATTATTATCCTCTGGATCGCAGATAATCAATTGTCACATGTTGAAGTTTGTCCATGCTATTATTGGCTCTAATATTATTTTCTTAATAAAATCTCGAGTTTTTCTTAGCAGAATAAAACAAAGCGTATAAAGTATTTCATACATTAATATCACTAATATCTACTGAATATCTACATTAATATCACTAATAAAGAGTAACGTTTATCTCGAAGAGAACCAAGTGTCTTGAAAATACATTTTTTATTCACCTACTAAATAGACTTTCAATATCTGAGAAATTCTTTCATGATATATCCGCATCTCGTTCTTTATGAAAGTATGATATCGTACACTCGACCTACCTTCTACATTTCCAACGAACCATTCCTCCTTCTTAAGAAGTTTACCCCGACTTGCGTACTTGCCGAAGATCGCGATGGAGCCGGTTCCTCCAAGGAGCACGAGAGCTTCGTGTACCTCTTTACAATGGAATACGTTACCTCCCGAACGATCTCGTTATGCGTGAGTATACATATGCGCGTGTTTATCCAAGTCGCGGAGTAGCAGCGAAAGCTGGAGAGAGAGGAAGAGAAAAAGAGAGGGACTCCTTCCTCTCTCTTTTTCGTTTCTATTCTTTCGTTCGGTTTTCCTCTCTCTTACTTCTTACATAAAGTCCATAATCGATAGCTGGTATCTTTTTTTTCATGAAAGATGCAAAACGCTCAATCTCCATCTTCTATACTCGATCGCTTATTTTCGATTTCACTCGCGATGCTTAAACAATATCGTGTTATGTCATGCACACAATGTGATAACGAATAATCCCTTGTTCTTGTTAACCAGCGTATTAAAAGTATGGCATACAAAAAACATGAGCAATAAGACGTAAATAGAAAATAAAAACTTAAAAAACAGAAACTTCAGAGATATAAATATTATTAAATTTTATATCAATTTTTAATTTAATGAGAAAAATGTAACAGGATTAAAAATTGTTATTAATATAGATCGAGGAGCCCGATTTGAATTGTAGTGCCATTGAAGAGAGAAAGAGAGATTAATATAGATTTAGGTCGTATTTGCCATTTAACAAAACACTGATTTATTTGTTACGTCAACTCTTAATCTATTATGGATTTCATTTTGGATAAAGATAAATTAAATTAGAGAACTCTTAATTGATAAATACAAATAAAAATATTTTCTATTTAGTTTAACATTTTTAATAAAATATATCAGTTTTTTCCGAAAAAAACTGACATGAATTTTATCGAAAAATGGAATCGAAATATGGAATTCTGCCAATCCTGGCAATAATGTGTTAAAAATAGATGCAATCATATATCTGTAATCTCATGAATGGATTGTTCTTCAGTAGATTATACAAAATCTTTTGAAATAAGTGAATTAAATATTTATTTATTTTTTTAGCACATTACGTATACCAATACTTACAAAAATGTTTTTTTGTAATATTCTATTAATTGATTACAAAATTTAAAAAATTTGGATATTTCTATTCACACGCATAATTAAATCCGTTTGATTGACATATGATTAATTAGTTTTATACCGGTTAATGCCATTTACACGCATTTTGTAAAGAATGTATATTATTATAAATATCGAATAAGCGTGTTGAGATATATTCGTAGTGTTAATCATGCATCGATATCGATTTTTTCGACGTTTTCTATTTAGTTTATATTTAGACGTAGCTTATTTAGTTTATATCTAGAAAAAATTGAGTTAAATTAGCAATATACAAGTTTAACTAGCCTACTCGAATGCACATAATGGTATATTTATATTTAGAAATCAATAATATGTGTAACAAGTGTGGTATCCAAAAAAAACAACGGGCTATGACACGAGATAGAAGCTAGTCGATACGCCTTGGTTGCAGCATTATATAGGATAGCAAAAAATATAATAGAGATAGAAACACACACACATGTATGTATGTATGTATATATATATATATATATATATATGAGATTTGAAACGGGGGATCAAATTGCGTTTTCTGGATTTGCACGAAAAGATCCACGAAAATGGTTAGGTGATACAGTTCAAATTACAGGATAGGAAGGGCGAAGGGAATGATGTTATTTACCAATAATTTACTGCAGTAGCGTTACCCTCTTTTCTGTTCTATATAGCTGGATATGTAGGGACAGATTGATATATCTATAATGCATCCGTTGGGAATGTTGTCCATTTCATCTTACGCGTCTGTATCGATACATCTCGGTGTATATATATATATATTAAGAGAGATTCGTGTAGAGAGATACGTGTATATGTACACATATTGCAAATGATATATGTACGCGTGCCGCAGATATGCACATTGTGCACATACGCGCATTGTCAACATACTTTGCACCAACGATTCAAGCCGGTATAATTTTGGCGAGATCAGATTTCGATGCCATTAACACGAAAATAATTTCCGCGTATTAATGATAAAATATATCATAATATAAAATAATGTAAAATATATCTTTTCGTGACTTTTTTACTTGTATAGCGTACAAAAGAACATCTTATTTACTATACGAGTTAGATTTTATTTTATACATTTTGATTTTAATATTAAAAGATTATTTCTTAATTTTATTTACTTAATATGAAAGTTTTATATGTTTAATCTTACATGTGTGTGAAGCTGATGCATCATTTCGTAAAAACTCATAAATAATTAAGAGACAATTCTGAATTTATTTTCAATGACTTTATTTTCAAGTTCTGTAATTCGTGATAGTTTGAGCATGTAGCTATTAAATTAAAAAAAGTTATAAAATAACAATTAAATTAAAGAATAGCTAATTATTAAATTAAAGGAAATGTCTTTAAAAAATTGGGCAATGTTTCATTTTATTCTACAAGATTATTTTTATGGTTTTTTTCTCAGATTTTCGAACATTTATAACTTTACATGAATTTTAGAAAGAATTATTTTAAAAACAAAAAACATCACATAAAATAAAGTAGTCAGAAGAAAACGTATATATGTATGTACTTTACATGAGAGGATAGTTAATTTTCAGCGTTCTATTTATTTTAAAATAATTTTGAATTATTATTAGCATATTCATGTTTTTTTTCTAAAGAGTTCTTATCATGAGCGTTATTAAAAAATGTTTTAATTATTTTCTTTTTGTTCGAAAAAATATGTGCTTTAGAATCAGACAATATATATTGATGAAAAAAATATAGATATAGATATTTGCTTCGCGAGAAACAGTTTCATAAATTACATATTTTCACATATAACAAAAGAAACTATTGTCAGAGGAAAGAAACTACAGATAATGGAAAATAATTTGCTAAATTGGAATGGACTCGTATGTTGATTTAATTTTTGGTAACGTCATTTTTATGAGAATTTTCTCGATTCGGTAATTTTTTTTTTTTGCTAGGAAGAAGAAAGAGTCACAATATACATGCACTCGTGCGCGTTAAGACACACAGCTGCGATTCGTATCGATAGTAGCAAAATCAGTATGCAGGCAGTGACTAAAACCATATCGCATGCAACGCGACACATGCGACAAATAGCTAAAAAGGCCGCGTTGTTCGGATGTACCTTTACATATTCACGCTATGTGGCGTGTTAAGGTGCATTTACAGGGCGTGAGACGCGGATCGCAACGACGTATATACGATGCTGCAAGATGACGCATTCTCGTTCGCGGCAGATTGGCGCGAACGCCACTTTTCGACGCGATATGCACAGTCCAACTTTTCTTATTTTTACATTCGTGACACGATGCAGATCGATTTAATTTCAGTGTAAACATATGTGCAAGAATTATAAAACATTGGTAAAAAAATTGGCAAACTTTCGTCTATCTAATTAATGCCTTATTTTGTTAATAAGTAATTCCTCTAATATCTTTTCGATTGAATGTGTGTCGGGTAAAGTTATCTGAATAAAATTAGAAAAGTTATAAATTAAATAATTGATTCCTTTTCTAGATTATAAAAGTGGCCAGACAGCGAAATAAAATTATACGAAGTTTTTGCGGACTTAATGTATATTTTAATTTACTTTTTTATTTACTTATATAAAATGTTTAAAGAATTAAATAATATTATTAAAAAATCTGATTAGAAAAAGTTAATGGAATATAAAATTCTTTTGAGTTAAATTAAATGTAATTTCAAAATTTTAATTATATAGAACGCAAAAGTCTTTTGATGCGAGAATAGTAGAAAAAATATTTGTTTAAATGAAAATAATTATCGCAGTTACTTGAACTTTCTATTCTTCTAGATTTAATGTAAAATGTCACTAACACCTTAATCATGATGTTCTTTTAATGCCACTTTAAACAATTTATAATTTACGACAGATTTCAAGATAAAATTTTATTTATAATTTTAAATGTCGCATATATATATATATATGTTTATCTTTATTTATATTGTATTTATATTTTATTTATATTTTATTTATATTTATATTATATTGTATTTATTTGATTGTATATGTGTGTATTTTTCTTCTTTGGATATGGTTTTTTATTACACGATACAAAAATTATAGATAGAATTCTATCGCAAATTTGGTGATAAATAATAAATCCTCTATAGTGGTCTTTTTACTCGTATAAAGTATCATTGTATCATATATCGAGTTTGTAGATAAAAATTCATAACGGTTGCGCTGCGAGTTGTCTGCGTGGATATAGAGATTCATCATGTTGTTCTCCAGGACGATGCGACTCGATGCAACCCCCGTATTCTGCGTCGGTTGCATGCGTAGTACGCTGGCCTTTACATTTTGCGTTCGCCATTGCCGTCATCCGCGTATCGAACACTTACAGACAGTTCTCGATTTGCCGCGGTTAATGCGTTCTCTAGGGTGTAAATCAAATACGCACAAAGCGAGAACCGATTTTGCGCGCACGCAATACAAGCGGTTCTTGTTCGGCGCGCTTTTGATTTACGCGGCTTTGGATTTACATGATAGTTTTCGGGCATTGCATTAATGCGTGCGAGTCGAATCGAGTCGGATCGAGTTGAGAGAACTGCACATCGGTAACATCGCGTGCAGTTTTCATCCCTTCGAGTACATACATACGTCAAGTACGTGTGCGCAGGTGCGTGCGCGCACTCACCCCTGTACGTACAGAGATCCGCATGCGCTTACACGTACACCCGTACGTGCGGCGTATGCCGATGGGTGGTTGCGGTTTGACTCCGGTGGCTACCGGATAGGCCGCCGTTATTATCCGTAACTCGCGTTGCGGTTGGAACGGAGCGAACGCGCTCGAAAATCCTCTGCTCGAGAAGTCTGCGTCAGCAACAATCTCCGTTCCGTAAGATCCCTCGTGTTCTTGAAGAACGAAAAACAAAACGAGTACCTTTAAATCTAAATGAATGTCTGTGTCGTAAATAAAAAGCTTGAATATCGTGGAGCATCTTCACCTAGTAAAAATCTATCTAAATTTTATTTTTTTCAAAGTATTTTAAAGAATATTTCAAAAACATTGTTTTATTATCGTGCATTAATTTATAAAATGACAAATATTACGTAATTATTATTTCTTAAAAAATAACGCATTTAGCGATTACTGATATACGGCTTCAATTTTAGAATATATAAATAATATTTAAAGGCTCTACGGAATTTATTTATTTTTTTATACTTATATTTATTATGTTTTATATTTATTTCTTTTTTTATAATTGGATAATATTGTTATTATTTTAATGTAGCTTTTGCAACATTTTATCATGAGATCATGGATAATAACTTGAATAAATTGAAATTATAGAGAGATAGATAGAAGAAGTATTGCATGGGGAGATAATCTTTTTTGGGAGGGATAAACGATCACGGAACTAAGAATGCTGCCAAAATACATAATGCGTGTCCGAGGTTTCCGTATCGACATTCGGAAGTGAGCGATTGAATTAAATTCCTCGTTGAGTGCTTCCGCGATATAAGATATGCGCTCGGGTTTTTGGGGAAGGAAGGGCCTCGGGTCTAACGTGAAATATTTTACTATTCGGCGGAGAGGGCTCTCGTCCCTTTTCATCGTATTCTTGGGGAAAACTGATAAAAGGATCTGGGAGAATATGTGGAGGATGGGGTCGGTTTGTAGAGAAAAGGAGGGAGACTCCTGGTTTAGGGTTTAGGGTGGGTTTTCGCGTATCCCGCGGTAAAGCTTCGTCGGTGCGCCGTAGAAACGATCGGATTACCATTTTTTAGCGCCCACCATCCACCCAGCGAGAAAGCATGGTCTCTTGTTCTCTCGCCATCCACCAACAAGTAATTCCGTGTTTTCAATCTTGGCGAATGACGCGGAAAGAACCCTGGCTTCCGCGCCGGGCGAGCAGTCGTTCGGCTTCTGAAACAAATGTCGCTGGACCATAAACTAAATTAGCACTTAGCGCTGAAACGAAACTGCCCGGCTTGTCGTTGAAGTCTTAGCTGTTTACGGATCGACTTCTGTTTACGACAAATAACTATCAGGTTCGATTTAAGTCTACTGCACATTAGTCATGTGAAATGATACGCAGAAAAATTGGAATGTAAATGGAAACGCAGAATTTCATTAAAATGTAAATAGAATCTATCCTAAAATATTATATTAAACAAGAAAACCAATATTTAATAAAATAGAATAAAGTGTAACGTATATCTGTATAAATAATGTTGGTGTATTTTTCTAATATTTATTATTAAAGAAATTTTTTAAATAAAAATTCTAAACGCACACGAAAAAGAGAGAAAGAGAAATTAGATAGAGTAACTAAAAATATATAAAGATATTTTAAATGTCTGAAATATGCATTACCATGAGATTATCTGACATTATCAATTTTCATCATTTTATATTAATATGAATAAAATTATTTAATGACTTTATTATGTATGATGCAGAGCGAAAAATAATTCATCATGTTGAATAAAGATGTGGCGAATATATCATAAATCATATTTTTTATAAGAGGAAAGAAAAAAGAAACAAAGAAATCATTTTAACGTACATTTGTGCTGCACGAATTGTATTGCAAAATGCGACTTGTGAAATATTCTTTACACACATTCCGCAACATTCTTTCGTTGCTTGTTGAACAGTGCAATTTGATTCTAAGTTCCGTGAATTTTCTTACGAAATACCAAGGATGGATGTTAGCTATAGACGGATGATTTTTAGTCTCTCTTGTTGCCCTTCGAGGATGCGGTCGACAGCATTCGAGACATGCTCTTCGAGAACCTTTATGAAATCGTGGCAAAGCATACCTGGCCCGAAAAAGCAGAGGTTGCCCGGCGCGATCAGGTATGCCGAGAATGGACTGCAGTTCTGCCAATGGGAGGGGTATCGTTTCCGAAGGGTGAGGAAAAGGGATGCTTGTGAGCCACTTCGATATCTCTTTCATATCGGATGCTGATGGTTTTCTTTCCCATGAGAGGAACATCGAGACCGGAAGCCAAAAGCGTACACAATAACGTGTGATACATTTGTGTCTGACATTGAAAATCCGATCGTGACAGAAAATTTTGAGCTTTTTACAATACAATATTATTTTGTAATATACACACACACATATGTTTATATATAAAATTTGTAACACATATATACTTTTATTTCGTAATTTTTGAGTCGTAATTTTGAGCCAAATTTAGTTTTATAAAATAATATAGTGCTGTTGTGTTTGAAAAAATGTATACCTTAATAAAAAAAATAAGAAAAATAATTTATTAAATAAATCTATTAATTTTCCAAAATACCTTTTCTTTATTAAAGATAAAAATTGAAAAATTTTATTGAATCTACTAAATAAATTTTTATACGTAATATTTTTTACAAAATTTAAACGCTTTCAAGAATACATGTTCAATTTAGTGCCTTACATAAAAGAATGAAAAATTGGATAAAAATATGAGAAAGAGTCTATTAAACATTTTATTCCATGAAAACTCTATATATTACAAGAGGTATTAATTTAATATATAAATGAAGATAATAACGTAGAGCGCAAATATATATACAAGAACTCTTGTGCTTACGCGATAAGTAGCTTTTAACATGCGGCAGATTATATCGATTAACAAACTAGCTATTATTTAGCGCTATTTTCTCCGATTTCATAAACACAACAAATGAATAATAGAAATTTCTATTTGTGGAAACAGCGGAAACTTACTTCCCATATTGTTGATATAATGTCAAAATAAATCAATATTAAAAATTTAAAAATTTATTTTAATTTATTTTAAATTTATAGGCATGTTTCATAAAATCGGAAAAAAATAAAAAATACACTATCCTAATAAATAAAACTTATTTATGCGTAATAATTTTTAGTTTTTATAAGAGTTGCTCTTATTATGTAAATTATATATTTGGTAGTTCTCTCGAATATGTATTCTTTCTCTCTATAAATAAATTATGTAAATTTTTAATGTTTATAAATTTCGGCGTAATAAACGTTAAATTTCTTTAATTTTCATTTTACTAAATCCTCAACTGTACTAAAAGTGATACATAAAACTGATATAAACTCATACACAAGATCCATTCACGAATATTTGAATCAAATCGATTAAAATGTTACCAAATATAATCAAATCATTACATCGAACTCAATATCTTATGAAATTAATTCCTGCGGAAAGAGATTTTTTAGAAACATTTTTTCAAACGCGTAGGCCCAAAAAATTCACCCTTTTTTGCCGATTTTTTCCGGTATTTATAAACTATGATTTGTAATAAATTAGAATAGATAAGAGATATCAATTCCCATAGTTCGCGAAACTCGAAGGTCCAACTTGGAATACGGCACTGATGCGGTAGGGTGGAAGAACATAAGGGAGGGGAGGCCGCGCGACAAGGGTTGGGAAAGCCGAAGCGTGGCTCCTCCGGGTGGGGGGAGATGGTACCTCGAACGACTACGCGGGCCTGTCGGGTGCCCCTCTGTTCAGTCCGACCCGGACGTTCGAGGGAGACGCATCCGTCTTCTGTGTTACGTACACGCACCAGTCATACGCACGTTGCGTCTCTCGCTCTCGTACGCGCTCGTAGGATTCGTATCCCGAGGCAGTTTCCGATCTGTGGGTGCCTGTTTTACACACGTACACACGCACAGAGAGGGAAAAAGAAAGGAAGAAGGAGAGAGTCTCGTACTCTGGGAAACGACCTCGTGCGCGCGGTACACGAGGCCTCCTCGGACGAAAACGGAGCACACGTTTGCCTACGCGCAACGTAGACGGATATTTAAACGTGTCGTCCGCGGCGGGGAGAGAGAGAAGGATACACGGGGGAGGGAGGGAGAGAAAGCGAAGAAAAAGCTCTCTCTGGGCCGTCTCGCCGCCGGCTTTCCACGGCCACGAATCGATACCACGCGACCGTCGTCGTCGTCGTCGTCGTCGTCGCTGCCGCCGCCGCCGCCGCCGCCGTCGCCGCGTCGCTTGTTCCTCTCTCTCTCCCTCTCTCGCGAACGCGTGGCTCTTTCTCCGCTCTTTTTGGCTTTCTTCCCCATCGTTCGTTTCGGCTCGGAAGAAGCGGAATCACGCCGCGACGAGGACCGACGCGACCAGGTATATCGCCTGCTCGCGACGCCTCGAGGTGCGCGACGTAGCTCCGAGCCCATCCCCGGAAAGGTACGGTAACGGTGATGGTCTGTTTGCCCTGTTGAAGCCTGTTCCGTAAGCGTTCGAGGGTTTTCACCCTTGTCTCACGAGGAACGGTGATTACGCGCGACCAGGATCGGCGGGACGACCGGTTGATGTGAACTTTTATAAGTGGCGGTTCAGTGACACGTGACGCTGTCAGTTCTCGTCGCATTTATCTCTCTTGGTGTATTCTGTGACGAACGGGGTAACGCGACAGGTGAGACACTTCGCCACCTCCTGATCGTCGTAAAAGTAAGGAAAATTGCCTATTTTAAGCGTTGATGGTTCTCCCTTTTATCCCGCTCCGATCCGTCCCAGGGCGAATTCCGGAGCTAGTGAAATTACATTCACGAAAAGGCGATTATCTTCGTCGCCGACTTTCGGCATTTATGCATTTGAATTATTACGCTTGTAAATTATACGCTTGGCGACCGACCAAATTGCTCCGACACCGTTAATTTAAAAGTCTACGGTTTCGTCGCGACGCTCGCGTATCCGTCTTCGTTAAATTCACTAATCGCGCGACTTATATTCGCGTGAACGTCGCGTGCTCGACTTAACCATCCACGATCACATTGGTACTTAACAGCGCGAGTCAATCGCGATAATTAATCTCTCGCCATAATTTGCACTCGAGTAACTTTGTTGTTAACATCCTTTAAGATTGACAACTGTGTGTTTTAACGTTTAAAGGATTATAAAATTATTCATGTCATATGAAGAAATTAATATTTATTTTAAAATCCTACTGTCTCTTTCTCTCGATTAACATAACGGAGCACTTTTTGCGTTAATGATTTTAATATTAATTTTGTTGAAAAATTGTTTTTGTTATTTTATTATAATTAAATAATAATTACGATTGAATCTGATATTGGCTTATTTGCAAAATGCGTCTTTATATTGTTGTTTTGTTTTCACAAAACAATATATATTATACAGCGTATTGTGTCTATTTGAATTCGAGGTGTTTATTTTAGTAATTTATTTTATTTTGACTGTTCTCTCTTCTCCTTTTCATCTTTAGCAAATTATAAAATTTACGGTGACATTAATATATGAAAATTAATAATTATGAATCATTGACATTTCTTTGCCATTGATTTGCGAATATATTTTTGTTATACTTTCATTTACGCTTTTAATCTGCAATATATTCTATAATATTATTTATTACCTACAATTTCTCACGCAAAGCATGTTTTTCCAGTTTAATAATTTTACAATGACAGATGTGACTGATCGTAACTTTCAACGTTGAATGGATTTCTCATGAATTCTTTAGTGTTCATTATTTTTCGCATTCTTCGTATCCATTATACATAAGTAACAAATATGTGTCGCAAGATCTACTAGACGTCTTCTTGAAAATATTCTTGGTTGATTCAATATCTCGATATTGAAAAATCTCATAAAGTACTAACGAAAACTGTGAAAATCTCGCATGCTTGAAACGTTTGTTCCCATTGTCGAAAAATTAATCGCCTTTAACAGGTCTAATGTTAGAGATACGACCGACGAGACGGACAAAGCGAGCAGTCGTCAAACGAGAGAACTTGTGCGGGCACATTCTCCATTCTGGTATAATTTATGCCCCCGACATGCCATACGACGACCGACGCGGACTGCCTCTAATATTTTGGAGAATCTCTTTATATTCTCAAAGATGATCCGTTGACCACATTAACCCTTTAACAGTACAGAGTTCACTTTGTTCAATGTTTAAGTGCATTCAAAGACAAAGATAAATTAAATTCATCATTATTACACAATTTTTAATATATTGTAGATATATTTTTTGTATAATTCCTTAGGTTCTATTGTTATTTATATTGTTGACCATTGAATTTTATTTTAGTTTTTAATGAGAAAATCAACTCTAAGTATAGTTAAAAGTACAGTTTTATTAAAAAAAATGAGTTGATTATATAATAAATAGTTTTTATAGTTATTTTTTAAATGGAGATAAAAATTTATTTAATTAAGAAAACTTTTTATTAATTTGTAATTCATAGTTATAAAGAAATCCGCATTTAAAAATACTTATTTTCTTATTATATTATTTCAATAACAACAGATATTTCTCATCTATTTTTTGAATATTTTGCCAGTAAACAGAAATTTTGACTTAAATTCTTCAAAATTTTATCTAATGAATATGAATATAATATATGAATTAATTACAAATGTTTATGGCAGAATCGAATGTCAGTCTCATTAGAATTGCTCGCTTTCGAAATGCTATGATGCTGAGATAATAAGAGAGAGAGAGTTGCTTCTTGGGGAAAAATTCGATCGATTTGTAGAATCGAGTATCGTTCTGCGTAAATAAATGATCGAGCGTGAAAAGCCAGGGGAGAAAGTACACAATAACAGACCTATAATTTTCCTCCCTCGCCTATATAGACTTATAGACTTGGCACGTCGCAGGACGGCGTGACAGATATTACCATCGCTCTGAATTCTCTCTCTTCTTTGGCAAAAGAGAGCGGGGAATATAAGTGTACATTTCACTCGTTATTGTTGGCTGAATTAATTACGAATTTATGAAAGGAAGTTACGAGAAAAGAAACGGAAAATTCTCGGCTCGATGCTCACCGGAAGTGGAAATTCGTCGCAGATATGAATGCTTATATTCTCGTCTCCCTTCCTCTCCGACTTCTCTTAGAATAGTACGCCGAGCTATATGAAGCTTGCAGAGCGGAGATGATATCCCTATACTTTAGCGCGCTTAATACAGCGGCACGTTATTGTGTGTCTCCGGAGTTCTTGCCGGGAAACCCGACAACTTTGTTTCAAGGGCTCGCGTTGTCCAAGATACCTGTGGATTAAGACACGATGAATATCATTTAAAACAGTATCATAAGACCAAAGGGAACGAGTTGACAACGAATACGGTTGCTCTGTCTGTTTAACAGTATTATAAAGTACAAAATTACTATCTAATTTGAATGTTTTAGAATTTTACTAATGTAATTATACTTATAATTATATAATTATATATATAGTAAATTATAAATAATATAATTATATATATAGTAAATTATATAATATAATTATATATATAGTAAATTATATAATTATATTATATAATATAATTAGTATATATAGTATATTACTATATATAGTAAATTAAATAATATAATTATATAGTAAATTATATAATTATATTATATAATATAATTATATAATTTACTAGTATAATTGAGAGAAATAAGTAACGAAGACGAAGTGTGAAAAATAATTAATAGCGTCATACAGATATTCCAGCGATTATCGAATGTGAAAATCATTATTTAATATTCGGACATCATTGAAAATTAATATAGAAATTTTCGGTTAACGCTTGTATTACTCGATCGAAGACGATTTTTCCGTCAAGGCAGCTATACTCGAGAACTTGTGGGCGGTATCTGCGCGTAAAGATGTTCTCGCCTTATTCCAATATACCTTCGTCCAAAATGCCTTCGGAAAGGGTTCCCCCGTTGCCGTAAAACAGAAAATCTCACCGGCAGCCTCGCGCGGCCCCGATCGATCGTAACCTTCGCAACGTCATGTACATGCAACCTTCCCCGATCTTGCTAAAAAAAAAGACATTGGTTCAACTTATAGACCCATATGGTTCCTACGAAACGATGACACGTACGCTTATTTAAATACCAAATAAATCGTTTTCTTCGCGTCGCGAATCTCGTGGTCTGTGATTTTCGTGCCGTCGTCGTTGTCGTTGTCGGAGGGTCGTGATCGTCGTCGTGTCGTCGAGGGTGTCTTCGGGGAAGGGCTGGTGGGACGTGCCTCAAACGAGGCATAAAATCGGAGATGAGTCTGTCGTCGCGGAGCGAGTCGGCCTGAATCGAGCGAAAGAGAAAGGGTCGCGAAACCGTTTCGAGCTCCACGGGGCGTATTAATCAATGCAGAAGAATAGCCCCTCGCTCTCGCTGCTGCCCACCCTTTTTGTCGACCGTTCTGTTGTTGGTGCGTATAATCGCGAACGTATATATTTTGTCTGCGAATCCCGGGCGCTACCGGCAACCGAGGATGATTGAGAATGAAAGAATTATCACGCGACATACAATGATGCGCAACATTTTTTTTTCGAATTTCGGCAACTTGATTTTTTCCTCTCGATGAAAATTGGATTAGGGATATTAGCTACTTTCCCAACTTTTTAATTTGCGATACTAAGTCTTCCGCCAACTGACTCTCGAGAAGTAAGATTCTTAATCAAGGTAAAGTGCATTTGTAACTAATGGAAAAATAAGATTTTCTACTTGCACTTCCGAAAGTTCATCCGTTATAACTCGCGCTATTAACAATCTAATATCTTCTTTAAAAGATGGGATGGATTTAAGATGTTCAAAGGATATCCGCGTAGATAAAAAAAATTACTTCATTTTTTTATACACAATTGAAAATGGTGCTAATACGCTTGAAAATTACTTGTGATAACAGCGATTAAATTAAAAACTGTTGCTTCGACGATAATTTTTAGTTTTGAAAAAAGAACGATGTATAAAAACACTATAGAATAATTTTATTAATTTTATTTTATTTCCCTACTACAGGTATTAATTATATATATATATATATAAATGAATAATCTAATATAACACATTTATATGACTTATGGCATATCATATGTAATTATGTGTGTTGAATCAAATATATGAAATATTATTTAAATATTATAAAAAATATCCTCTCTTTAAACACTATTATGGCATTCCCAACATTTTTCAGTTTTACTCTTTGAATTTTAGAAACAATTTGCGCTACGCAAATAATTAAGAGAAAACATTATCGATTCAATGTATCTATAAAGAATCAGAGTCGATATCATTCTACCTTCAACAGACAATCGCAGAGAGAATCACAATATCGCGTTCAATGGAAATGATGTGGCTTCGTTTCCGGCTGTATAGAATTTTGCCTCGTTTTCTCGCTCTCGTTCCCTTAACCGGAGTGCTGTGAAACGAATCGCGCGATGATGACGATAACAACGGAGTTATTTTTTACGAGCTTTTCTCTCGGCGACGCCTCTCAATGTCCGAACTCTTCGCCCTTTCACCTTTTTCTCTCCTTTCTGTCGACCTACGAATTAATAACCGTTCCGTAGCTGCGGGATTAAAGTATCCTCTCCCGGAGGGGTGGATTCGAGGACTCTGAATCCGCAGAGGGCGACGGGGGGAGACAGCGGGATTGGCCGCGAGAATTAATCACTCGTTCAATCTGCGCGAAATCACGCCGTGTAATCGTTCACCGGGTTCGTTATTAGCGCTTGGAGCGCTGTAAAGCGACCGCGTGTTGTATTGTAGTTTCGTCGTTGCCGGTTTGGTAGAAATGGCGGCAAATCGAATGTTTCGATTAATTGGCACCGAGCGACCTTCCAGCTTTTTGCTCATCTCCGGTGCTCATCCCGATGTTCTTTGGCGTGGAACATCGAACGCGCTTCCAGCCATCGGTTTCATCGTCTTGCTTTCGATCGCTCGTCTTAACGAGTTCGCTGAGCAAGAACAAAGTCAAATTCGTAGTTTTGTTCTTGTACAAAATGTTATCAAACTGAAATGTTATTTTTGCACATTCTGTTGAAGCTTAGATTCTTATTTTTAATATAACTTTAGAGATATAAAAGAATTTAAATTTTTATATAGGAAAATACATGTTAACTTTTAAATCTAGATTCTTTGCATTATTGCTGTTTATTAATAAAATGTTGCGCAACCAATCTGCAACCTAAATAGACGTGAGAATATTCTTTAATTTCTATACAGAAAAATTAGAGAGGTAACTTTGTATATTTGCGACTTTTTAATTCGGAGCAAAGCGTGTTTCGTGACGTTTCGAACCGCTCGCGGCGAATAAATGCTAGACAAGAGTCCGAGCGGAGGAGCAACGTCCTTAAGCGGAGCTCCATTTCGGGCCAAGAATTTTAGAGAGACAAAGAGGATAACATTAGAGTCCTTTAGGGTGAAGAAGCACGCGAGAGGGAAGAAACGAACGGACGCGAGCCGCGAGAAAAAGAAGGGAAGTCGGACTAAGACTGATAAGACCTCGTTATGGATTCCGGCGGCGTGCCGGGGTAGGACGTCCTCATTGCCCGAAGTGTCCTGCAAGATACGAAATAATGTCGGCGCGCGCGCACGAACACGCGGAAACGCGAGGATAACTTATCCCGTCCACGCCCCATGGAATTCCTCCTATCTGCCTCTCGAAACTCGTATCTCCGTTTCCGTGACTCATCTCTCTCGCTTCCAATCTCCTACTCTCGGGACAAATCTCGCTCCGGGATCGTGACTACCCTTCCGAAAATAACGTATATCTGGGCGCGATTAGATCCCACGGACTTTTCGAGAGAACTCTCGAAAAAAGATTGCAAGACGTTTCGTTCGCGAGATTTCGGTCCGTACGTTATATGCGATCGTAGTCGCATAATACCATACCGGGAATCTTTCGACGGGATAACATTATACGTCACCTGAAAACTCTAAGGCGAGATCTCAAGTTTTAAAATTGCATAAAAAATAGCGCATGTTTCTATTAAAATACGCGCAGTATTTATTTCATAAAATATTCAAATATGAAGACGATTATATTTTTGATATTTTAATAAACCAATTATCAATTTATTTATATCTTTAATGAGAGGTAAAAGAGATGTCGAAAATCGAACTTATTTTTATATCTTTTATTAATATCAATTTAATGAGCATTATTTTTGTAACATATGTATAATGGTTTATAAATAGTTTATATCTAAAATATATAAATATTATAAAAATTGCATTTTTAGCCGGGAAACAATCATAGAAATTTTAATAACCAGAAACAAGTATAAAATAATTTTGATATGTACAAATTCGAATCAAAATTGCATAGTGCTCTACAGTGATAAATATTTGATTTACTTCCGCTAGAAGCTATGTAAATGTGATACGATGCTGTATCGCAACCGCGATCGCAATAAAGAAAGAAGATTTAAGATGCACCCCTGAGCTCGTGATTATTTCTCGATGGAGATACTCGGAGACAAGGGGTCGGGTCGAAGACATTTTCTAGGGAAAACACTCGGCTGTACCGCCGGAACTTTATTAGGCGCCGTCTTATTTCTCTCCGCAACGCGGACCACCACCGTCTGCATAGTTCTGCGAAGAATTTCGCTACCTCTCGGTGCAGCAACACTTTGGAAACTAGGTTCTATTGCAGAGAAACATCCTACACTAAGGGAAACGAGTGTGCGGTCAAAATGTAAAGATAATAGATATAGCAGTTTTATGTACGCTACACAATTAGTTTTATCTATACTGTTATTGCGATAAAAAACAATGTTTGAAACAAACAATGGTCCGAATTTTATAATATTTTTAGGGTAGTGGCCACAAAAATCTCATGCGACATGAAATATACTCGCATTTTTCTGTATAAAAATCATTCAATTGCTGCGTATGAAAAGCTATTTCGAATACATTCGATGTTTTTGAGTATATGAATTTTTCCACACAAAATCAACATTTCAAAATTTCTCTTGTCAATATTAATTAATTATTATACACGAAAAAGTTTTGGGCTATATTTTCCAAATTTTATTTATAAATTAATATTTTATAATTTTGATATGTCGCGAAACACACGATACAAGGTCGAAAAATAATACCTCTTTAATCTTTTTAGAAACAATATAGATATATACATTTTAGTTAAAGTTTGATCCATTTTACAATTTATAATGAAATAAGTCTTAATCCTCTTCTCCCTTTATTTATAATCTAAAAAAATTGTGAAGGGGTTAACAAATAGTGAAAAAACATGTTTCTTTATTTCGTATAATACCGTTGCTGCAGTGCACTTGCATCATGCATGCGACTTTTACCGGAAACCACGAAGTTGGCGTCGTTCACTGTGGACGGTTCCACCAGCGGTCAGACCGGAACTTCTTACGCGTGATGCTTGTTACATCCGTTTGCGGGTAGGAGGGAGAGGAAAGGACCGAACAGTAGAAAAAGGGAATGGGAAGGAGGAGGACGAGGGACGAGAATCTCGCGAGTAACTCTCGCGACCGGGACTCAACTCGCACCGATGAAAAATTCACGTCGACGATAACTCGGCCGTTGCATTTTTCATAGCGCCGCGAAACTTTCTTATCCGTCGCTTATATCCAGTGTCGTTCTCGACCTGTACCGACAACCACGTGCCTCTGGAGGCTGATAAAGGCTCGCGCGCGCGCGCGTTCGTTGCACTTCCGTCCTGATATCGCTTTCCGTTTCTCCTCTCTTTCTTTCGGTTTCTGTATCTCCCGGATTTTTCGGCGAACCGAAATTTCTCAGAGTATTTCTCCTCTCGACGGGAGAAAGTTTATTTCCTCTTTCGCGTACGTGTATTGTGTTGTTGCAATATCGTGATTGAATATCGAAGAATTCTCGCGGTCGGCAGAAGATCGATCCGCGATCTTCTGCATTAATCTTTGCATGATTTTTTACATTTCACTTTGTTATTGGAACGCGTGACATCTAAAATGTGTAGTCCATAAAAGTACCATATAAAATATTTTTTATGTTTCTAAATAATTGTCAATACATTTAAAAAATATAATTAATCGTAATTAATCTTCTTAACTTTCTAAAAATATTATTGTTTGTACTCTTATAATTTTACACATACATTTTGCATACTCGCATCGATTACTTAATTATTTTCAGCATTATTAGCACAGTAATGATTTTTTTCACCGATCGCAATATCACATTAATATCTGGTAGATGTACGAAAATATGAAATAAAATTGTTTCTCCCTTTGAGAAAGCAAATCCTATTGTTTGCATCCGATCTATTCGAAATCGTAAGCGTCACTAACTATGGCAACCAGATTTTTTTTCTAATTGTCTCCCGGCGCGTGCCCGGAGCGGTCCTTTTGCACAACTTCCGTCGTTCTCATTCGATAGATGATATGTGCCAGCAGCGACGCAAATAGACACGTCGCCCGGTTTTAGTTGGAACGATTCACTCGCGCGAGACGTCCTCGTGATGACAGTTCGACGTGTTACATCCGGGCGTCCCCTTTTTCACTGTAATTCCGTATCTCGGCGCCGCTCCGAGCCGAGCCGCGCTGCGCCGCGCGGAAAAGCGATGAAAAATGTGAAAAACGAAAAGCCCTTTCACGTGATGTCGTGTAACTTTCGTATAACGTTATGTAACTGCGATCTCGTACGGGCGACGCTCATCGTGCTCGTCAAAAACTGAGTTTTATATATATATATATTGGTAATATATGAATGAAACAAATCCCTTTTCCTCCTTGGTAAACTTCGCTTGGATTGATTGATCCTATAATGTTTTCATGACGTTCTATATACTTATCCTTCAGAATTTCAGATACATCATTTGAAACAAATTAAAGGTAATGAACGTATTTAACTGAATTTTAATCTATATAAATATTTACGTAGCCGTTTGAAATTTTATTTTGTAAAATAGACTCTTACATGTGTGCGAAAAACATATATCATCAAATAAGATAATTGCGTTTGAAAATTTGAAAATGGTTAAAAACTGTAATATAAAAATTATACACATCCACGCACAGTTTTACTAACGAATAGATGATTTTTTAAAACGATAAAAATTCGCTAATTGATTTAAAAATTTTTTTTGCTGTGCAATTAACAAATTATACATTTAATACATATTACATAACAGTAACGATAAGATTTAAATGTTCAATATATAAAAATTCATTTCTATACATCTTTATATTTTTATTACAATATTAAAATATCTAAATGATCTTAAAACGAAACAAAGAAATTATTCTTTCCAACTTTTTACACATCCAATAAATATACATTATTTTCTTAGAAGAAATAATAAAAAGAATTTAATAAAAAAAAATAGAATCAATCTTCGAATTCAAAAATTAGGAATTCAATTCTGCGAAAGAGACGGCATTTCTTTTAATTTACTTATTTCGAATAGGAAATGTTTCATATCGGAAAACTGTCTCCACTTTTAGCCGATAGCGCATGCAGCGAGCTAGCTGCCTCTCTCAGGCTCGGAGATTCATTGCGCGTCAGATGGAATTCTCCTGAAAACTCATCTCGAAGAGAGATAGGGCGCCGCCGATCTTTCTATTTCGAATTCAGGCAGTTCGTATTTACCACGCGTCCCGGCACGATTAACTCGTAGGGAAAGTAGATCGTAGCTGGTTTTGCGATTAAATATGCACGATTTGAGGCGAATATAAAGTAGCGGCGAGGGACGTGCGAGGGTCGAATCCGGGGGTCTGTTACATTGACGATAGACACACCCTCGGCATCTGGCTCGGTAGGGTTCAAGGGCGAAGCGAACCACGGCAGAACGACGTTGATTCAAAGGAGCGACAACGAGCTTGCTTATCTTCTCTCTCGAGGGTTCCTAGACGCTCCGCTTACGCTTATGAAGTCTGATCGCGTGAGATGCTTCTTCTCTCTTTATCGTCGACACACCTTTCTGGGGTGCAAAGAGGATTCCACTTAGAGCGAGCTTCTTAGGCAATTGTTATGAAACGACACCGGTGTCAGATATTCGACGCTTGGTGAACGGGATACAGCCGCTTAATTGAAACTTAGACAGGTGCAATAGTATATCAAAATAGATAGATTATTATTCAAGTTTTATGTTTTTGTTTCTTTCACTTGTTATTTTTGACATTTTAATATTCCGTGTCCGTTTTTTAAAATTAGATTGTGACATATTATATCTCCATTATTTTCATTACTTTTTATTTTTATTTAGAAATTTGAGTATATTTTACGTATATTATCTCTTTATATGAGAATTTTCAGAAAAACTTATTACAGACTTTTTAATTTGACCGACAATGCGCTCTATTCGAAGAAGTTTGTCGCTGCACCGCTCTTTAAGCATTTAAAATGGTACGGGAAGAAAGGCGCTTCTTTCTCTCATTACGTTTGAGCTTTGTGAGGATTTACCGGTTTCTTTTATATGAAAACGAGTTTCTCTCTCGAATGTAATCGAGCACTGATACGTACATGCGCAAACTGTATTTCACGACGAGCTTCATTATGCGCCGTGTACGCGACAGCCGGAATTATATTGATATAACAACGTAACTGGTCTAATTATTGGGGAATAATTCAACGATCTGTAATAATAATTATTGTAACGCCGTTGTAGCAATATTCACGTGGAGAGAAGGCAGCCAGTGCAGTATTAATCAGCCAGGATGCTGTTGGGAGGTCTGCATTATTGCGTACACACAGGGATAGGAATTATATATCTGTGTGTTAATTCAATAACCGCCGCTCTAGTTGACCAACAAAAATACACAATCCGCCAGTATTGATGTATAAATTGTTACGAACAATATATTTGCCATATTAGTAAATCATTTTTCAGTGTATTTAAAGCATTGACATAAAATAAAATATAAATGCAGAAAATGCGTTTTTTTGAACAATATTTTCTTTATCACGAAAAAAAAAGAAAAAAGACGACATATACACTATTAAATTTTGCAATATTAAGTATCACAGTTTGTAAATTTGAGAATGAATTATATTTTATTATTATAGAAAAATATGTATATATCCTTTTTATGAATTTTATTAAGAAATCGATTTCGTACAATTTTAGCAGCATATAAATATAAAATCCTGAAGTATATGACACAATTTTTCATAACTAAAATTTCAAATTAGCTCCTTCTTCCGATAATATATAATAGGATTTTTAAAATAATTATTCTAGTCTACGAGATTTTAAAATAATCGATCGACGACAAAGAGCTGGTCCATACGATTTAGAATAAATACCGGTTTCGCACCTGCTCAAAGGGACGAGGCGGAATGCGGAGAACGCGCGCGCGGTTCTCGTTGAGGGGATCGCTGAAAAATCTCGATCCCTCATCCAACTCATTAAGGATACGGCATGACGTAGGGCGTTTACCTAATTTAAATATTCCCCCTCGGTCCCGCAAGGGATCCCCAGAGTTTTCTAATTTAACCGCGGTGGCTCGCGCGTCTGTCGCCCTTCCCCCTTTCCGCGTTCATACCTCAGGACTCGTTAAAGTCCATTAAGCGGTGAAGAAAAGACGGACGAACGAGGAGAAAGAGGGATGGGTATCGCAGGTGCTAGCTTCCCTTATAGAGACGCAGGTGTTGCCAGGCTTCTTTCTCGTAAGATTGCATCGTACATCGTGTATGCCTCTCGCGCTACTCTGTTACATTTTTCGAATATCACAATTCTACGTGGCGTTTCATCTGTCTATTATGAATCGTTCTGTGATAAATCTAAAGTTTACCAAATTTAAGATGGACGTATCTCGCGCGCACGGTAGGACTCATACAAGAAGGATGACATTAGGAACAAAATTTGGCAACACACAGTATTTTCTTCAATACTCTATTTATGTAAGAATAAAAACATATAGTCATAAATAACATATATGCATAGATTGATACTAACAGATAGTTTCGCTTAGTCTATGCATATTTTTATATGTAAAATACATATAATATTGTTTTCGAAATAATATATTACGAATATTATTATTTATTAAATCACGTACATCGTATTTAATATTCAAAACATGGGTTTTTAATTTATTATTTAATGTGTATTAATAGAGTGAAGTGATTTTGTTGTTTAATTGATTTGCTATTTCCAAGGCAAGGGATGTATTATTATATTAGGAAAATAGAAAAAAAAAATAAAAAGAGTCTATTTAACTATATAAATGACATGTTTTATAATGATTTTCGGCTAAAAATGTTCGGAATTTGTTGAAAGTATTGAGTGTTTAGTCAATTTATTTCGAGTATGCTTTCCGATCGGAGTGAAAATATTGGCAGACATATTTTCTGATTCTCTCTTTTATAACAATATCAATACAATAATTCATATACGAAATATAATATATTTCGAAATCTCTTTTTTTATTTTTTTTGCATTAAATCTTAGATAATAACTTAAATCGTGGTTTTAAGTAAATATATATTATATTTAAACCAAAAATTAATAAATCACTATTACACAAGGAATAATTGTATTTATAATTATCTAAATATTAAAAAATAGAAAAAAGCAGTTAATATCAAATAAGCCATAAATAGATAAACTCTACAACTACTTATTCTTCGTTAATTTCATTTAGAAAATTGTACATGACAGTTAAAATATTGATTGATTTACGTGATAGATTATCAAAGAAGTCGAATTTTGGTCATCATCGTTCATCAGATCCCTTTTGTATAACTGTCGGGAGCGAGATCTAGGGTGACTGAGTCACCCCACGCTTGTGTTCCCAAGTTAATCCCCCCTGCGCAATTGGTCATTCTGAAGATTAATATTAGCGATCACAAGTCGAAGAGAGTGGCCGTTCATCGAGCATCGAACATCCAATTGTCGCGGCATTTTCGAAATTTCGCCTTCGTCTCTCTCACTCCAGCGATGAAACATTCGTCGCGTCATCCTCGCGCAAATGAGCGAGCTCATGCGCGCGGCTTCTCCGCACAATGGCCGCGCGCGGTCGTGCAAAATACTGTGTACAAGGCGCGGAAATGCGGCGGGAGGAAGGAAGCAGATTCCATTTGCGGCTAAATGACTGATGCGTTCGCGTGTTGCGCGTCACGTTATGACTCTGGACGTGCGATGATATATCGCCGTAACCATCGCATATACGTTCGTAGATGAGCGAGTACGCGCGCGTATATCTGTGTGTATGTGTGTGTGTGTGTGCATTAAACGTGTGCGCGGGAGGATGTGTGCGTTAACGCGTACATTTACGGGTAAACCACGAGCCCCAGGGCCGTAACAAGAAGCTCGCATTTCAGAGCGTTTAATCATGCTGAAGTATTTCGAAGAGTTTAATGAAGACAAATAGGTATGATATTGTTTACTCAGAAATACGTGCGACGATTAATGCGGGAATTTAGGCGTGGTAATTAAAAGGAATTTGGATGGCTGGAACCGGATGGACAGTTTTCCATTCAATTTTCCTAAATGATAAAATATATTATTTGTGTAGAATGTTATTTTTCACATTATACGTTAAAATAAGCGTCTCTTTAATTTAATAATAATCAATTAAAAATGTTATTCGAGAAAATCGTATACGTATGTATTTATTCGTAACTGGACTTCGCGTTCTAGTAATTATTTTAAATGAAAAAATAGATCTCTCTTGAAAACTTTTTCGTATATTTTTGCAATTTGTTTATCCCGGTTTTGCCAAAATAAAAATCCAAATGTAAACATTTTATTTCACTGGATAGTTTACTAGTTAAGGGGATTAATAAACGTGTAAAATCTTGGTCGTCGCTGTAGATTGGACAGTTTTCGTGTCGAGTATCGCGAGTGTCGCGACTGTAGTATAACAATGCTCGATCAGCATTATGAAATTCACGAAAGTACATAGTTGTGCTGCGTTGTCGGGACGACGAGTTTGGTCATCGTCTACGATATCGACGACGGTGTTGGCTCTCGTTGTTGACCGGAAGACCCGATATACGATGTTGGCCAATGTGTAGTATTCACGCACACACAAACACATATGTGCGCGCGCGCGCAGACACATACGAGTAAAAGGTGCGCAATTTGAATGTCGGCCTCGGTGGTGGCGCATCACCGCGAGATTACTCCATTATACCTCATAGACAATGGAAACCGCTTACCTGTCCGTAAATGGCTTCGTCTACCGCGAGAAGACGACCGGTTTTCTCCTTCTCGCTCTTTAACTCTGCGCCGCGTTCTATTCCATCCACCGTTTCGCCTCTTGTTGTGTATTTCGCGCACCTCGACCTCTTTATAACCCCGATTTACTTATTGCTTGAAGATATACTTCGTGGTAAAACGCGATAAAAAGTTATTCATTTCATTTAATAATATTTATTATTATTAAATGAATAAGCCGCTCGCGACTTTATAATTATCTCTTTATCAGTTTTATGCATATGTATTCACTTTTATACACAAAGTTAATTTTTTATACTTGTTCTACGATAACAATAAATATGTATGTGTAATCTTTGATTTAAGATGAGGATTAGTATTAAATTAGATATAAATTTTGATGAGTTTCTTTATTTGTGTATACTGATACACAAATCGAAGACTGTTAAAGATTGTCCAACATTACAATAAATAATTTTTTTTCAGAGAGAATATATTTATCTCGTTAGCTTGTTATTGGCAGCAAATATAATTTTTTAAATATATCTGCTATTTTATATGTATATACACACATATGTTAATATGACATATGTTTATTAAATTAAATTATAAACTATATAATTATAAATATCATCCACATAATTCTATAATATAAAATAAGTAATAATAATAATAATTATATATATGTTACTATTTATTTTATATATATTATATGATTATGTGTGGTGTTTATAATCATATGATTTGTAATTTTTATATATATATATCATGCATTTAGACTCTCACACATATACTTTATATAGATGATACATATATACCTACATTCTTTTGTAGTTCCCACGAGTTTCGTTTTACCATTTCGAATAAATCGTGTTTCGTCCCTTTCTTGAACAGCCGCCGCTCTTTTATCCAACGACGTTCTCTCGCCGAGCCTGACGCGCTTCGCGGTCTCCCGCTTTAACCACCCTCTCCCACATCCTCCCTTCTTGTCGTATATTCTCTTTCTCATCGATCGTCTCTCGTCAAAGCTTCCCTTTCCATCCTCCCTAACATCGTTACGATATCGTCGCGTGCTCCCGAGACACGTTCGACACGGGTTCGGAGTTGTTTGAAGGTGTCTGGAGCGGGGATAGCAGGAACAGGGGAACAACCGTAATCGGGGGTGGGAGCGGTTGTAATCGCGCGGGGATGCGACCGCACCCCTCGTCGGTATAACCTCATTGCGCGATTGATGTGACACATGCGCCAGCTTTATGATGACGGCTTAAATACGCCTCCTACTTTAATTGAATTGTCATTAATCAAATTTCGATTGAATAAACGTTCGAGCAGATCGAAATGTATAAAGAAGGGATGCAAGATACTTGATTCAAATAGTTTCCATGTTTGATTGAGAATTATAAAGTGCGCATAAAATGAAAAAAAAACAAAAGTTTTATTGTTTGATAAATGATTTATCATTTTTAAAAATATATTATTGGCTATATTTTCTAATTGGAAATTGGTACATCTGTAATTTCGTAAACTCGGAAATCTCAGTATTCAAATATAAATTAAGCTTGATTTACAAATTAAATTCAAGTTGCAGCATTGCCAGTGTTTTAAAAAACTCGAGTTATTTCATTTTAATCTCGAGTGGTAGAAATTTATCGATAGGTTACTACTTATATTTTTTCGCAGTTTTCATTGGGCTGTAACTATTTGCTCTCGAGAGACTATGTTTCGGAAAAAGGGGCAGCCGTGTATGCATCTTTGACAGAATTGCTCGTGAATCGTTGAACGGGGTTCGCGATGTTTCGACGTTCCCGATGTGGAAGATCGAGAGAGCATGTCGCAAACAGCGAATGCACGAAACACGTGCCGCTACTCTCAATCTGCCTCGCAGCGCGAACGGGGAGACTGTGCCGCCGTTGAATTTTGTACGTAATTTGCGGCTACCCTTCTACACACGCGTTCCCGGTCGGTGCACGGTATAGATCTTCGGCTGCAGTGACCTCGTGCTGCAGTGAATGCTGTCTCATGACATAATTCCGGCTCTTTCTTCTCTAAAGCTATTTTTCTGGAAATAACTCGATTCACAATCGTTCCCTTTTTTTTAAAGAAGATAGCTTAATTAAGACTACTGTCGCTACTGAATTTTTCACAGGTGCACTTTTACTGCTATTTAATTACAACTTTTATTTTTGCACAAATAAATTTGTAACTAAATTTTCAAAAATAAATTTAACATAAATAAAATAAATGCAATAACAAGATAAAATATGTATAAAAAAGACTTTAAAATGTTTGACAGAAATTACATTTCGGCAATATTGTTAATGAAATATGATATTTTTCATGATAGATTTCATATATAGGTACACTAAAGTCCATTAACTGGTTGTGATATTCAAATTCCGAAATTTTGATCGAATCGATTCCAATTAATGTTGATCGAATATTTTCGAAATACTTTAGTTTTTTTTTCGCATTATTTTGTAATTCTTGATTTGTAATTCTTCATTTTTGTTCGTAATACGATTTCGTATTAATAATCAAGATGTCCTTTTATGTCAAACTTATGATCTCCATCTATATTTCCATCTTTTTTGACTTATTCAAAAGCGTAACTTTTCCATTCTCTCGTAGCATGATACACATTGAGGTTTTCTTCTGTAATTCTTGATATGCTGTTGTAACGGCAGCTTTCTATCAATAATCGAAACTTGTCTTAGCCCTCCCTTATAAATCCGCTGTCGTTCTTTTCTTTCAATGGTCCTCGCTCGTTTCTCGGTTTACCCTCGTAGCAGAGACGCTGCTGAGGCGTCGCCATTGCGCGGACGTGGCGGCTGCACGGTTCGTCCTTGGTTGTCCTGCCGAGCGTACGGCCCAGCGTCCCTCTGGAATATTAATATGACGCGAAATATTATAAGCCACGACAGTCGACGCCGTGGGAATACTAAATATTATTCCGCGGAAGCTCCGGCTGGCCAGTCTACTACTCCCGTCGCGCCGTTGGCTGTATTTTGCTCTTGGCAGCAGCCCGCAGGACATGCGGCGGTCACGAAATCGCGATGATAAACTGGCTTTCGCGCGTCACGACGCGGCCGCAAAAAGTGCGCGAGCGATCGCGACCGCACGAGCGTCTCACGAGCTCGCGATCCCGCAGCTTCCGCTCGACGATCGAACGATCCCAACTTCTGCTTCGCCGCGAAACAGTACGGCGCTTTTTGCATCTGTCATTTGCGCGGGGTGTGATTTATCGCTCGTATTTTCCGAGTCGAGCTTCGGCAAAGGGTATTAGACGCTATCCTCCGTCTCTTTTTGCGGCCGGTTCTCCGTTCGCGTATATCGCTCACTTTGTATTATATTCGCTATTGTGGTTTTGTCGAAATTAGACACTTTACATTCCCATCGCCTGGTGTCATAGTTCACCACGAGTTGAACTATAGTTGCTCGTGCATCTAACAGCAGAGAAATCCGATTTTCTTGTATATCGGAAGAAACTTGTGTTAGATCGCACGATCATGTCTCCTGATCTAGTCTGAAATCGAACGAGATTCCATTTCGGATTTTACATCACGATTATAATTTATTGCTGAAATATTTGATAAATTAATAGCGAGAATTATCACGCACACAATTATAATTATATGTTATAAAGCCATCATGTAATGTATTAGTTGGTATATTTAATTCCCCGAAAGCTCAAATAGAACTCTGCTCTTTTTATTTATAGTATCATACATAAACAGTTTATTAAAAATCACTTACGGTGAAAGAGTTACGACGCGTGTTGTTCAGCATAGTGACACGAATACGATCTCGAGCATCGATCCGTACGATGAGATAATCGGCGATAACGTTACCCGCGCAAGATGACAGAATGAGCGCGTAAGTTAGACTGACGCGCTAACGCGACATTTATTGGACGGCGGTCGCTATCGCTGCGCATACCTCGGTTAACAGGTCGTTTTCTTTAATGGCCAGATAAACCGACGAACAAGTGATTATTGCCTTGCTTCCTCGTAACCACCTAGGAAGATCGCGGGAAGCGCGGGGGAGGTTTTATTGGTTGTGACCGTGATTTCTTCAAATAATCTTAATATATTATTATATAATATAATATATTAATCTTAATATATTAATATATAAATAAATATTCTCTTCATTTTATGTTACGTATATTATTTTGATTCGTTTATGTGAATGATTATGTGTTATTCTGAGAAATGATATTTAAAATAGATAATTCAATTATTTTCTATTATTTGATATTAGAGTAGATTTTTAATACAATTTATTAGAATGATATATATTATTAATGATATATATTTTATTTATTAAAACATATTATAAATTTATTTATACTTTAAAAATATCTTTAAATTATTCCAAAATTATTAAAGTAATATCGAAAAACTTATCTTTTGTCAGAATATATTTTAGCCCCGAAGAGATGCTCCCGTATCTTTCATGTATTTGTTCCACAATCTATGACACTCATAAATTCGCAATGTACCATAAGCGAAATTGTGATATGAAATTTTCCTTCGATTTTTGGCGCGAAAAAGTGGGCGGCTGTACGACATATCATAATTTATGCTTTGCCCTTCCTTCGATTATTCGCGTTAGATTTAACGAAAGCACAAAAAGTAAGAATGAGTTTAACCGCATAAATCAAGAATTACTGAAATTTAATCACAACATTTAAAGATTTAATCATCAAAATCGTTCAATTTTTCTCAGTTTAATCGATTTTCTTTGATGCTGACTGCTTTCTTTACACAAGCTATATCAACGCAGGATATAAAAGTCATATTAGCATGATATACAGATAAAATATTTATAGTGTCATAAAGGATGTAAAGATATACATTTCGTGATGAAATCTGAATCTGTGTGTATATTTTTATTATTCTGGAACTAGAAACGTGTCTCTTTTATCTGTTTTCAATTATTTATAATAAAATTATAAAGAATAATCAATCCGCTTTTATTAAATGATGGACGTTTATGCCTTATTAATAGATGTATATAGCCATTGAAATACATATATTATGAGAATTATCGAATTGCACTTGTGCATCTATATTTCTATTTCGAGAGAAATTATTCATAGCTTTAGAGATGAAAAAGAGAAATAATATATAGGATAAAGTAAATTTTTATTTAGAGGAAATTACATGATCAAATCAACTTTTTTCTAAATAAAAATCTTTTATTTCGTAGTTTGCATTATCTTTGTTTTCTGAAAATGTGCGATTTTAATATTTCCTTATGTTAAATATACATGTAATATTGTGATAAGAAAAAATTCTTTCTTAAGATGATGGTGTGTCTAGATTGTGTGTGTGATCAAGATGATTAATGCTAAAAATACGGGTAAAGGAAAACAATTGTCGAACGTGACGTGAGGAGAAAACTTGAGACAATCGTTAATATCGCTGATCGCGCAATATCTGCTAACGATATTTTCTCTAGAAAATTCCAAGAGAAGTGACAGGAAAGACTTAATTTTTGATATTCTTTCCTCGAGGTTTCTTAGCAAAAAATTAATTATTGAAATCATACATCTCCATTATAAATTCTTTGACAAAGTCTGATGTTTCTTTATCAGAAATCAGTGATCAAATAACGGAAATGAATCATGAAGCAAATGAATATATAAATTCTATATTTTATATTTAAAAATTGAATATTTTTTGCTCCGAAAATACGTCGTAAAACATAATATATATATGTATATTGTATGTACCTTATAAAGATTGCTTTGATTCTCAAAATTATTGAACGGATGCAAATATTATCGGCGAACAGAATAATTTTCATCGTTCGCGCAAATTCTGACATTATCGTCAAGTGTACGAAACTTTAGAACATAGGAGCATGTTATGCAGAAGAGACGGCGACGGGGGGAAAAGAGGGAGGGAAAGGCCGTGGTCGAAGTGGTGGAAAGAAGCTAACAACGGCAGCATCAGGAACGGCGGCGGGTGCTTGCCGGTCGTTAGGCAGCGTCGTAGTAAAATTAATTACGCCTCGAAACTGTCTTAATTAAAAATGTGTCCGTCGGCCTTGCTCCAACTCTGCAGCCCTTTTCCCCATTCCCTTCTCTCTGTGCCTTAACCTCTGTCACCTCTCGTTCTTCTTCCACCCCTTCTCGACCGACGTAATATTCAGCCACCACCTCGGTTCCCATCAAGAGTGGAGATCGTTCCCTCTTTCCCTCCCTTCTTTCCTCCCTTCTCACCATCACGCGTCCTATACGTCGTATTCCCGTCGTTGCACCCTTATTACCTACTCGGTCGCGAGCATAAGCGTACCGTCATGAATATTATGTCATTATGCAATCTCGCGGTGCATGCAACGCGTCGTGTGCCTCACGCGGCTGCACCTTGCACCGACGTTCGCTATTACATTCGACGTAGTTGCCACATACTTAGGGGCTGGTTCTCCGTGTGTTTTGCTATAATGTTCTCGAGACGCTTTCACGAACCACCCTCAGAGTCCGCGAACACCTTTAATCTATGCGCGCTGACGCTATGAGCGCGCTACGCGAGCTTAGAGTGGGTTGCTTTCCTCGCGCGCAGCGATTATGCGAAATACGGTCTCATACTTGGTGTATTTAGAGGTACGTTTCAACATCCTTGTGTAACTTTGTATTTTACAGTTTATTATAAAATAACGTCTTAATCTTCACATTCTTGTATTCGTTGCCTCGAGTTTTCTTTCCTCTATTTCAGTAACATTTTATGAAAAAAAAAACATTCTGATGGTTTAGAAAAAAAAAAGTATATCGAACGAGCGACGATTTATTCTTTTTGACACGGCAGACTTTGATTGGGCTTACGAGAGGAAACTACCTCTCTAGCAGAAATTACCGTAATCGCTGGCGCGGTAGGTTGTTTTTAAAAAAAAGACTTGTGCGGAGATTTTTTTTTCATGGGGCAAGCAAAGTCACGCGTCCGTGAGAACGTGACTACGAGATTCGTGATAACGTTGCAACCACGCGAATCGCTGCACCGTGGCGTTCGAAACTCTCGCGTTTAACGCCTCAATTGAAGCGCTTTCGAAATGCGATCGCGGAAACTCGAGGTGGCACGATTTTTGTTTATAACAAAAGCTTTTTCCGTCCAGCTTGAAACGAACGCAGGCGGAACGCGTAGTAATTAATGCAGTGCCGTTAATTATGCAATTTAGCGTATGACAGTTGCTTATTTGCGGCATTATGATCTTTTGGCGAGCACCCCCGACGATACATAGAAGCTAACAGACGGATTTGCACGAGAAAACGCTCGCGTCGCCAAATTCTGCGAACAAATAGTATTATTCATCAGCGAGCGAATTATATCATAATTTGCACTTCGGGCATTTAAATCGTAATTTTCACAGCTAATTCCTCCGGCGTAATGATAATGTATGTATTTGATGTGGCTGTAAATATAGAACGACCTGCGTTTAAACGAGAACGCGGATGTAATTTATTCATTTAAATTAGACTCTCGCAAACACATGAGCATGCCAGAATTAATTGGAAAGTACGAATACTCGGCGATAGTTACGTTCCCCGAAATTGCGCTCTCTGGATCAACTTATAGTTGCGAGCCTTTTGCGTTTTCGGAACTAAAATAATTTCCTATGGGCCATTGTTGAAAATACGTAGTGGAATGTTGACGTAGAATTAAAATAATGGAATGTTCATAGAGAGTGTTTGATGTTTCCACCATAGTTTCCTACATTCAATTAAAAAAGTTTGTACATGTCAAACGAATATTATAAACGTGAAAAGAATTAAAAAAATTTGTCGGATTATTCTAAACGTTTTTATCTTACTAATAAAAAATATAAAAACAAGTAATTTAAAAAAATTTGACAGATTTGTTTTTAATATTTTTTTACATTTTTTAAAAATCTTAATTAATCTCTTTTAGTTAAAAATGCGCGCAGTAAATAATTTAATACACACGTATATTATTCTAGGAAAAAATATGAGTTTTTTAGAATAAATTATTTAAAAAAGTGCATTAAATTTGGTTTAATTTAAATATAAAAATTAATGATTTTTAAAATTATATCTCATTATTACATTGTTAGTTTGAAACAATTTTATGTAAACTAGGAATATATGTCGCTATTGAACATTTAAATAGTAGAGAATCTGAAAACGTGTACTCCTTTTGTTTATTGTTCTGCGTCCCTAGATTCTCCAACTACATATCTCTGTAACGCATGCACGTAACTATTATGTTGCCAGTGATAAAGAGAGAATTCATATTCAACTTTTGTTTCGGCTGTAGATGTAAAAGCGCTGATAAATTAAAATTTGTTAAAATGAAATTTTTATATAATTACTTTTAATATCGCGGAGGACAAAGCGAATATAATTCTGTATTCTATTTCCGAATTATACTCTATTTCTCCTTTTTATACAATTATAATAGTACATTTTATAATAGATATATCTTGTATAAATCTATGAAATAATATAATTTATGTTAAACTAATTATAATACATTATCCAATTACTCTTAAAATTTTTCTCGAATTTTTCATGAGTTTTATGATATAGTTTTGCAGATATTTTCATTTAAATATGTAATCTTTTCAAAACTAAAAATTTTTTTTTTTAATTTAATGGCATTTAATATGCGGGAGCCTTTAAAAGGAAGAGAGAGAGAGAGAAAAGAGAGATTAGCTGATAATATTTATACATACTTAATACTTAAATGCGGCTTCCCAATAAACACACATGATGGTATATTATACGTTTAAATCAAGTATTTACGGGAGGTCTAAATGTGATAGATTTAACGTATATCAATTGCGTATAATTTTAATTGTGATGTCTGATTGATATACGTTGTCATAAACTATATTTATTTGTTTTCTAATGCTATTCTCAAACCAATTAAAATCGTATTTGATAAACTAATAAACTACGTTTTATGAGTATATAATTTTTACGAATTACGAGTACCTATATAAACGTATTACAATGATTATTTAAAATACGTATTGTAATGACTATTTAAAATACGTATTGCAATGACTTTAAAATATGTATTGCAATGACTATTTAAAATACGTATTGCAATTACTATTCAAAATATGTATTGCAATGACTATTTAAAATACGTTATTTTTATTATACTTTTAAATAATTTTTGTTTTTAAATAAACGTATTATATACAATTATACAGGTCGTCCCATTTTAACTTATACAACAAAATATCTCGAAAATTAAGCTTCATCGAAGAAAATGTTTCAAACAAAAGTTGTAGGATTTAAAAATATCTATTTATTGATCTTATCACTTTGACCTTGGATAGGGTAATCAGTTTACATTAAAAAAATATGATTCCATTTAAAAATTTAAGATAATTTTGCCCTGACTTTGACAACTCTACCCAAGATCAAAGTAATAAAATCAAGTAGCATTTACTGTATCTACAGCGACTTCAACACTTTCATTATTCCCAATTGTATAGCATGTAGGTGAACATAAATTTTGTGTAAAATATTGAAAATAAGAGATCTGATATTTTTTAATGTAACATTTACGTCTCTAAACAATTTTTAAATACCTATAATAAAACAAAATGTAATAGTAAATAATAGAGCAGATATAAAATCTCTATTATTAATACAGAATTGTATATATTGAGGCCATAAAAGCGCGATTATAAGCAAGACTGTTTAGGAAAAGCTATATAATACTATAGATAATATAGCTGTAAATAATACAAAATCAATTTACATATTATTTGTAAGCAGCACAATAATTTTAAGATAAAGGAAAAAAAACTATTACATTAATCTTTTGCGAACTTGTAAATGTGTTTTAATGTTTAAAATTTAATCAAATATGACACATGCGCATAATAAACATTTTAGTCTTTCTAACTAATAAATCTTCAAATTATTAAAAAAAAATTAATTATAAAAAACTCTCTTATGTAATACAATGAAAACCTTAAAACCATTATAACTGTTAATATGAAATACTAATGTATAAACACTTTTACTGCAATTACACAAAGAATAGAAAAAAAGAAGAGAAACAAAATATAAAAATATAATAAAATTTTTACCTTTGAAAACGTTGTCGAAATTCAATTTTTGTAAGACACACAGAATCGTCAATAAAAGAAATGATCAACAACACCATCAACATTATCGTACAAACACATTTGCGCGATAATTAATTAAAGTAAAATATTAAAATCCGACAAGATTTTAAGCTTTCGGACCAGGCGAGTATTAGCTTCGAAATAGGTAAGCAGGAACGCTATGATCCGTGTGGAGCTGTCGACACTGTGAAATGATGTAGCAACGGCGCGGCAGCACTGGCAGCAGCTCACCGCGGAGTCGAGAGAGCGTTTGTTTTAACAAAAGACGAATATTAACGTTCTTTGTATGCTGGCAATACTTCCAAACAAAACAAACGGGACATAAGACGTTTTAAAGATATCTTAAAGACGTCTTAATAAAGACCTGTTATAATACTATAAAAGACATCTTAATGACGTCTTTACAATTTATATTATATAGTATGTATAGTAATAAATTAATATTTTAATATATTTTGATATTAAAATTTATATATAATACTTACCGTTGAATATATATGTGTGTGTGTGTGTGTGTATGCACTTAAACCATAAATTTATTTTTCTTCACAGAAAATGAAACATATACGAGTACACTTCAGAATACACTTATACACATTAAAATGCAATGATTATTCCATAAGCTGTAATTGCATGTAAGCCATGCAATATATTTTATAAATCGTCAAAATATTTATATTTTAATGCAATAATATATCTTATCAAACTGTAAAACAGTCATTATATGTATTAGAATATGTATTCACCAGTATGTGAGTCAATGAGTAAAATTTGTACTGATATACTTATGAGTATATCATTTTGCTGTAATAACTCGGTTAAATAAAGACGTTATTATTTCGTTACTATTATTATTCTAACAATAAAATTATGTGTCACATTAGTTTCAAGGGAAGAAAGATATTCATAAAATTATTAAATACTATAATCAAAATTCAAAATATGCATGTCAATATAACATGCACGTATATTATAGAGATAATTATTGTATATATAATACAATACATACATATATATATATATATATATATATATATATATATATATATCTTGATACGTTTATAAAAGGAAGTTCGTGTAATTATTATAAATGTTGAAAATGTATCATTTTTATGGTTTTTATACAATCGTATAATATACGATAATGATATCCGTTTTTATTACATTTGCATAAAACAAGACGAATTTTATGCGTTGAAAAATATTATATAAGAATATTATATAAGAATAAAAATATTATAAGAAACGTTTAACTTCTAGAATAAAAATATTATAAGAAACGTTTAATTTCTAGAATGTATCTGCGTCTATTTTATTTCTTATAATCGTATATTTATGTAATCGAAGAAACGTTTATTGAAAACGTATATAATTTATGAGAAAAATCTCATTTATAAATGTTTACAAAATTCTATTCTATAAATGGTATAATCTAAGTCTATAAAACGTTAATAAATTATTGCACGAATAATATATACACACCTGATTTTACAACTAAAATATTATACGACTAATAAACATTTTATTATTATATATATTTAACTCAAAATATGGTCAAATATAGAATAGAATTTTGTAAACATTTATAAATGAGATTTTTCTCATAAATTATATACGTTTTCAATAAACGTTTCTTCGATTACATAAATATACGATTATAAGAAATAAAATAGACGCAGATACATTCTGGAAATTAAACGTTTCTTTTCATATTCTTATATAATATTTTTCAACGCATAAAATCCGTTTTGTTTTATGCAAACGTAATAAAAACGGATATCATTATCGTATATTATACGATTGTATAAAAACCATAAAAATTAAAACATTTATCTGATATACTTATACCACATTTATACTAACTTTACGTTTAATAAATGTTTAATATTCCATCATGTGTTTATTGGGTTAGTACACTAAATGAATAATTTTCACAATCAATTTCTCATTAAAATCTTGATTATACAACAAGAGATTAAGGAGTTGTATAGCATATAATGTAAGGAATAAATTTTTTCTGCTATATCGAATATTATCTTCTAAAGTAGCATCGCGAAATTGTTTAATTTGATCATCTTTCATGCTAATCGAAGTTTCGCAATACAAATGGTAGTTTCAAAAGGAAATTCCATAATCCAATATTCCTGACAGACCTCACATGCACGCGGCGATTATCGGTTCGAGCTAAGCTTAGGTTTTAGCCTAAGGGGCAACGATCGTTACGTAACGTAGCTTGTTTAAACGTGAG
Organism: Camponotus vicinus; assembly: GCF_025532165.1. Classification (NCBI taxonomy): domain Eukaryota; kingdom Metazoa; phylum Arthropoda; class Insecta; order Hymenoptera; family Formicidae; genus Camponotus; species Camponotus vicinus. The sequence continues at coordinate 11,158,695 of NW_028141978.1, read as the reverse complement.
CATCATTATCGCTATCCCGAATACCGGCCAGGGCATCGTACGTACGTATCAGAGGACGGGGGGTGGGCGAGGGCGAGGGGCACTCTATTATAGCGCGCTATGGAGATTTGTGCGCGAGTGACGTTCGCCCCGAGTTTCCAGATCGTTTCGAGCCACTTATGGCATCTCGTGCTCTAGCTCTCGCTCACGAACGCGGTGCTCTTTCGTCTCCGATCAAAGAGAGAAGGAGAAAGAGAGAGAGAGAGAGAGAGAATCCAACGTGAAGCTCTATATACATGTACATAACAGGCAGAGTCGTATCGTGTCATTCTGAATTATTGCCTCGGGCGCGCCTTTGTCGCAGATGCAGAGAGTGCGAAAAGATCGTGAAATATTTCACGGGAGAAGGGGTGATGTATCGAGAGCCTGCTCCTCCCGATAATGTGCGCTCTAGCGTAGAGAAATTCGTTCTCTCGCGCGAGAAATCTCATTTCTGCCGGATTTGCGTAGCGCGCGACGTATGTCGCGCGATTTCACCTGAATTATGACGACGTCGTCTGAACGGTGCTTGAGAATATCGTCGTTTAATCTTTTAACCTTCGACGCGACAATTTGTAGAAATACGACCGTGCATAGAGTGTCTATTCTTCGTCAAACGATCACAAAATCGTGTAAAAGTTACATTTAATTTTTAAACAGTTGAATTTTTTATTCGAAGAAGAGCTAAAGTGAAAATGTTCATAATTTTGTCAATCAACAAAGATATAATTCTGTTGAGTTTTTACATTTTATACATGTTTTGTCTCGAATACAGAATTATGTCGACGTTACTTTGACTTTTACTTATGGTTATACATCGGTCTTCATCTCTTGTGAGATTCGCTACTAGTGCTCATCGTCTTCCGCAGTCCAATTGCCACTCGAGAATGCAAGTTGCAGGCATTCGCGCGATCAATGATAGGTACTCGCAAGGGGACCGCCGCGAGCAATCTTATTGCCCGTTCGGAGCGACCATTATCATCGTTATACTTCGATGTAAAGGAACCCGAGGCATTGTGATATATATATATATATATATATATATATATATATATATATATATATATATATATTGTTGCGTCCGCGGAACGATATTTATCGAACGCGCGCGACATAAACGATCGGCACACGCTAATTACGCGGCACCCGCGCACTCGTAAATAATGACACGGTTTAAAAGATTAAGAGAACTTTAATAACAGAACACAGAACTCAGAGAACACACAATAACGATATTAATAAGCCGCGGATCGAAACGCGTCCGTACAGCTCGACAGCTATTTTCCGACTCGACTGTCATTCGACAAATCAATATTCTTCTTGACAACGAGATCTTCCTTGCTTTCCAAAGCTGACTCGACCGCTAATTGAACCAGGGACGTAACACGGACGTAACAATATATATATATACACACACAGAGTGTCAGGGCAATCTCTTCCCAAAAAAAAGCTCTTGTAGCTTATCTCGAGAGTTTTCCAAAACATTATAATAAAGTAATTTTTCATCGAGTACTTTTCGAGTTATGAGGCTTAAAATAATTTCTTAATTTTTACATAAATCTTAAAATATCTAGTAAAATATTCATTCAAAAAAAATATGTAATTGTTAATTGCAAATTACATATTTTTTCTTCGAAACAATTATGTGTTTTCTTTACACCAATTGATTCCTATCATTATTTTGTATATAAAAGTATAGGTAAAAGATAATCGAAAAATGAATATTTTACTAGATATTTTATGGTTTATGTAAAATTAAGAGATTATTTCAAAATACTTTATTATAGTGTTTTGAAAAGCTCTCGAGGTAAGCTACAAGAGCTTTTTTTGGGGGAAGAGATGCCCTGACACCCTGTATATATATATATATATATATATATATATATATGTAGATATTCGAGTGATTGCGTAACATCTCTAAGAGCGTATGATGTGTATTTCGATTTCTTATTTTTTAACGATATTTTTCATATAATAAATTGTAACCTTCTTACTTAATAAATCGTAAACTTCATCACACACAGTATCGTTATTAAAATCTCCTGCTATACATGTATGTTTTTACTCCTGGTACGAATATTGTTATACTATTGTTATTGGTTTGCATGTTTTTTTTATTTATTTCAAATTGTATAGTTTCCAATATGCGATTGCTCAATGTGTTGTTAACCCTCTATTAAATCGTATTGCCTTTATACAGGCTATTCAAATGTATATAATAAATTGTGATTTTTATTATCAAAAACTGATCAATTGTAGAATTTTTCATAGTATAAACAAATAAATGCAGTTATAGTGAACACATATAACAATACCTTTTATTTAGAATGAAACGCAAACATGTATCTATTATAAGCGAATTTTTTTTTACATTAAATTCAAATAAAACGATATAAAATGGGAGAATAGGAGATTTTGAAGTGGATTATCGTTAATCCTAAGTTCTCTAAAATTGTGCCAAATTTAATCGCATAAATAACTAGACTAATTGAATTATAGCTATTGTCATTAATATATATTTTATAATATTTATTTATATTTCTGTTAATTTGTATTATAAATCTGAATAGACAATGATAAATTAAATCCTATTATGTGTACTTTTTGTGCGAAATACTTAATATTAAAGAAGAAAACTATACAGGAAGGGAAATTTTATCTTGCAAGTAAATATTTTTAGGAGCATATTCGTGTGAACTGTCTATTACTTTTATATCTCATTATCCATTATAATCATTATCCATTTAATTATGATCTACATAAATGCGATTTTCTATTCGACAAGAAATTATTAATCGGAAATACACATACAGTTCTTTTATAACAGTGCGCGCATCCACCAGTATACGTGTATGATATATACGCGAATATATAAGAATAAAAATATCGCGCGTGCATTGTAGTACACATCGCATAAACTGCAGTCTGGTGAATTCCGATACGGTGCCTCGCGTATCTCCGGGGCGGGCGACGCGCTTGAAATATGCACGAAACGTAAGTATGAAACGCGCGGTATATCGTATTGCGGCGCCTTTTGTTTTATGCAGAGAATGGTTTCGTCCCCGCGAGTCGCCGACGTCCGGCCGGCGTGGGTGGGCGGCGGTGCATCTCGTAACATCGGGTGACGTCGCGTTTCCCCGCGATAACGCCAGCGAATTATCTTTCCCGGCCACCCTGTCGCGGAGAACCGCGACTTTTTTTTACGCCTGCGACTGCGATGTGACGGCATTAATAAGTAACATTAATAAGAACGGTCACAATGGCGAAAGAAATTACAACATGGTTTCCTACTGGATAAAAGTTGAGAGATAGAAGAGACGACGTTGTTCCGCACGGAGGAAAGAGTGCCATTGTTTCTCTGCTATATAAATTAGCCAAAGTATCTCTAGAGCAAAGTTTATATCGACGATTCTTTCATAGTGAAAATTGAATGAATACTCCTATTCATCTATCACAGCTTTTACATTTGCTCTCTGTTTCTCTCTCTCTTAATTATTTTTGGAATTAAATATTTACAATTAAAGTTAATATAAAATTAGTAGGAAATTTAAGTTTTATTGTTGGCTTATATATTTTTTTTTTTCATAAAAATAGTGTACCGGAAGTTTTTAATTTTATTTTATTAATTTTATTAAATACAATTTTTATTAATTTTAAATAAATGTACACAAAGTATGTGCATTTAGAGAAATTTGATTCAAAGCTTTCCATTTACCGGCACATCGGCTATCAATTCCTAAACATTGCGGCACGGAGTGAAAACGGCGGCAGCGAATGCTTCCTCGCGCGAGCTCCCCGCGAGCTCTCGACTCCGCTCCACGGCCAATTCCCGGATTAGTCGCGGCCGAATTAATCCCCCGTTCGCGAAGTATGCACGAACGATTCGATCAGCGATGCGAGATCCCGAAATCTCTCCGTGGCAGAGTTCGTGCTTTCGACGTCCACGCTGGCAAGGGTCGGCTCGGTGGCCTGGGATCGGGGCGCGCAGGAGGTGGAGGTGGAGGTCGACGAACGCGCGCGAGCGCGGTGGGTGCAGGGTTAGCAATGCGTACCTGTCAAGAGCAGAGACTCTGCCCCCTTCCTCCCCCTCTTCCACCACTTCCTCCCACGCTCTCACTCGCTTACCTGCTTGTTCGCATTTCACCTGATTCGCTCATTCGCGTGTCGTTCGAGCGTCCCCCATGTGTTGATACTCGGGTTACGTGTAACCGGTCACTCTTCCTTATCTGGTCCCTCGAAGAGCAAAACGGATCGAGCTGCGATTTATTCGACTGGAAAATCCGTCACTACTCTCTCGTTCCCTTCCTGCATTGTCGGAAAACGACTGCTTCGCAAGCATTTTCGCTTGTTGGCGCGAGTACGAAGGTGAACTGGTAGCGCGCGACTTTATTCGCTTAGAGAAATTAATAACGATCCGAGTTTAATAGCGATCGATATTCCATTGTAATAATGTGCGTGCAAGTTAGTTTTACGAAGGGACGGGGGTGAAATTGGGCGGAAGTGCAACCGAGAATTTTGTATGGTAGATACACACTTATTTTTGCAGGCACAGCGCATAAACAATACGCTGTCATCACCCATAAATCTGATAAATAGTTGAGCGTGATATACGCATAAAAGTCTCTATTCGCATGCAAATTCACGAATGCGAAATATCTCGTACGATATGTAATTTACGCGTGCTCACGTAATCGATTACGCTGTATGTTGTATACGACATTGATCGTCGATTAATTTTTAAAGTGTAATAAAGGAACTCTTTAAAATTTTACGAAAATTTATGTAGATTAAAATTGTGAAATGTATATATATAAAACACGGTATAAAAGTTTATTAATTAATTTATCTATTTAAAATTAATTTGGCGAAATGGTAAATTTGGTATAAATTTTTTAAATAAATCTTCTTTGATATTTATTTAAAATACAATGATCTAAATCAAATCTTTCTAATGGTGTTTCAATAGTAATATCGAATATTATTCGGAAATAATTTCTAATAATAAATTTTTTTTATCTCCAAAAGAAGATCAAATACTTCATCGTTAAAATTAAACGAAGGTTTTGCCGGCAATAAAGTAACACGTCATATGAAACAACTGGCGCCAGCAATAAACTCCGCCGCATACGAGATCACGACGATTTCGCTATTCCCTCGAGGATTTCACGGGCTTTCCCATGACGTCTCACGCTAGAGAAAGAATTAAGTCGCTCACACGAACGTTCGACCGAGGTGAAGGTTGTCCGATAATCCGGTGACGTCTGGTATACGAAACGAGTCAGTTATTGTCTTTACTTCCTAACCGTTCCATTCGGATAAGGTATACCGTAGGCTCAACCGATTTCTTTTCTCGAGAAACATGTCCGTGGAGTTTTACGCGAAAATCTCACACTCGCATTCTGCGAGAAAGCCGTCGACGAGACGAAGAGAAGAGGGACGAACGGAATTGGATGGGAGGTGATGGAACGTCGATGGAGTGAGAGAGAAAGAGAGAGAGAGAGAGAGGCGGTATCGAGAAATTTCTGAAATACCATGGTTCATGAAATGCACTCGCTCTGCATTCGTACTCGGTTTCTTTTCTCCCCCGTGCATTGCATCGATGCTTTCCATTATATGCAAACGAAAAAAAAATTAAATAATTACTTAACCAAAATTTCCCAATTAGAAAAGAACATTTAACTAATTTAATAATTTTTTGCTATTTTTATTATTTCCTTTTGCATTAATAATTCTTGCCATTTATGCAAAAAATCGAATCTCTTACGTTTAATTAAAGATATTTACATAATACATGTAGAAGATAGACTTGAGAGTTGTATTATTAAAAGAAAATTCACTGAAAACATAAAAGTTAAAAATACCGCGTTCAAATATTTCTTTCAGAGACCTGTTAATGAGACCTATTAATTATTGAACTATAAGAAGCTTTTGACACCGGCTTGTGGCTGTCAACGCGTTGTTTGGGGCGCGGCGTCGACATCATCCCATGAGTCTTCTGCGAATTGATACAGACCTAAAGCTGGAGGGGTTTATTAATCTGGGTATTACAAGACTATCGTTCTGTATTCGAGAGAGTTATCAAAGAGGGTATTAAGGGACCGGAGCTAGTCCCTTCCTTTCGCTCTGATAAGTACATTCGCCCTTCATGTTTCTTAAGGCCATGATCTGTGAGTTTTCTCAAATGCTCTAATGCTCAAGAAAGTTATGTAAATAATAAAACTGAAAGAATATTTTTCTGCGTTTATTTATTTATTATCAAGACTAATTAATTATAACATTCGTGTGATAAAGAAATTTCTTTTTTATAATAGCAAACATATATAGTATGATTGCATTGCCTTCAAGATCATTTTAGTCAATAAGTCAACTTTAAATACATGTTTTATGAAGTTTCTTCAGGAATAATATAATTCAAGAATACGCAAAGCTTTTAGTACAACTTGTTGAGAAAGTATTTTTGAGTATATTTCTTGTGTTGAAATTTTTTTTAGTAAAAATTGAATTTTATATTTTATTTCAATTTTTATCAATATTTATTAATATGAAATATTCTTTTACTTGATTACGTTCAATAATTTAAAAAAATCAAAATCAATAAGGAATTATTATTTAAAATTGCACACACACGATATTTATAAATGTTAGTCACTGTTATTGTTTTTTGCAAAATAGTTTACTCGTATTCGTTATTACGTTAAAATTGCTCCCTATGGTTGAAATATACCGAAAATTCGTGTGGTATCGCGGTCTGGCGCGCAGAGAAGAAAAGGGAAAGAAGGAGGAGGAGATCTGGGTGATAGCCTCGAAAGTTTTTCGCACGCGTTCGCACGCACGTTATTGGTAGTTGGAAACGATCCGTCGACACATAGTTGTTGGCGTTCGGTGGTGGACGATAACGGTAATCCAATTTTTCGGAATAATATTTGTCTTGAAGATCAACGACTAACGTCGTGCGATGCTGCTGATGTGTACATATATGCGTGTGTGTATATATGTCGTGTGCGCTGTACGCGGTGCTTCATTCCTATCGTGACATCTTTCATTTTAATTTTTAATCCATTTTCTGATAAAATACTTAAGTCGGAAGATAAAAGTCAATTTAAGAACAAGAATAACAAAATCGTATAAATAAATGTCATAGAAATGTCAGGAAATAAATAATTAAATAATGGTTAAATAATTATAGAGATGAAGATCCAACATTAAAAATTGAATAAATTTGTCAGATAAAACCAAGAATATATATGAATCGAGAATAATTAAATATATTTCTAAACTAATTTAAAAAATGCATTTCCGTTGACGAAAATAATGTAATATTGAATTGCCAAAATAATTAATATGTTGGCATATTTACTATCGCGATGCAAATATAATGAGATTAGAGAGAGTGACATAATGTATATAAATATAAATTTAATTTTAATAATATTCTCTTTTATTGTTACAAGAATGAGGACAATTTTTTAATAGAAGCACGTATATTTTGGAAAAATAGAAAGAATAAGGAAACTCCGTTTTTATAGATATATTATAGAATAACGACAAATTCTCATGATAAAATAAGTTCAATAATATACGTGTAGTTCATAGAAATGCTCTTGGGTATTTTTCTATGGAATATTATTTTATGTAATAGTTCAAAATATTGACAAATTTTATTGATAAAAATTTACCACAAAAACGGAGAAAGATTTGTTACTCGTGACGTAAAAAAGACGTAAAAAAGACATAAAAGGAAATAAATTTACAGATTTTTGTCCAATTAAATCAAAAATAGTTGATCTGCTGTTTTCTTAGTTTGATGCTTTTACAATCTGATATATGGGCATTCTCGGATGCATTTCGTTACCCTATCTCAACAATTTGACAAAGCATTGAGAGGAATAATACACTCCGCTATCAATTTTTTCATGAGATTGAGGATGACGAAAACAAAGATCATTTTTTTAGCGGCTGTAAAAATGTATGTGCATTTAAAACAAAAATTTAAAATCTTATTTTTAATCCACGAGGCATTTTATGTATGTAAATGTAAAATTTATATAATGTTTTATTTTTAATAGAAATTCTTTCAGTTATTAATTACATAAATTGATTGTATATTATCGAGTCTTTTTTAATAGATTTTTAGATTATGTGATCTTTTGTTGTATATCGCTATGGTAATTGTATATCGTTGTACATTGTTCATTATTTATATAGTTTGGCATTTAAAACGAAAATAGTATTAAATATATATTTTTTCAGCAAACGATCGCGGCGAAAAAAATATATGGTACTTTGTCAACGTTCGCTTTCAATACCGATTTCTCGTTTCTCGGTACGCAAACTTCCCGAATAAAATTATCGTTAGGGAATTCGTCAACCGATAGAACCGACGACAAACGGGCAAAGTCGAGCGTCAAGTCAGTTTCTCGTCTTCAGTGAGTTTCCGTGAGTGCGCTACGCGATTTGCATACAAAGACGAGAACTCGACATCCCTTCGCGCCCCGCGACCTTCTACATCAGGCAGAATGAATGTCGTTTTAGCCATTGTTCGTATATCGATTTTAAAGAGACGTTTTTATTGCGAGCGTCATGGAGTCGGCTGCGCCTTTGCGGCATTATTTTATCAATGATATTTCGCCAGGCAAGTTATCCGATAAAATAAAACGAATATTGCGTATATCGATTAGGAAGAATTTTCCACATCAAGCGCACACGTTGCGTTGATATTTTGACAATTCAAATAATGATGAAAAACATTAAAAATTTTAGGTTAAATAATTATTCATTAATATAAATGATTGTAAAAATGTAGTAATTATATATATTTAACATTTATGTAAATTTATATTTATGAAGATTTATTTCGTTATATTCGTTTAATTTTAGTGAAACTTTATTCATGTTTTGTCTCAGGAATTATTTTCGAAATATGGCTTTAGGAAAAGGAAAAGTTTTAACAACTAATGAATGTAAGATGTCGATAAATTTTTTTACTTGTAAACGTGAATAAATATCAAGATTACTGAAATAGCGATGCTAAAATATCATTATCTTATTAATTTATTCGTCGTATCATGCGCGTTAATTTCCTGCCCATTGAATAATTATGTAAGTAGCGTGAATATGCCATGTCCGAATGAATAAGCAATTTCAGGAAAAGCAATTAATACATTAAATTCTCATATTCGCGTATTTCTAGATCGCAATAAAATAAAAAACGTCACTTCTCCCCCTTTTTTTCGCAATTTGAAATTATTTCAAACAATTTATTCAGTAATTCAGTAAAATTTTATGAATTTAAATGGCATTTGACATCTCTTCACAATATGTTACATATTTATAAAAATTAATTATTTTTAATTATCAGCTAATAATTTTCTCTCTGTTATACAAATATGTGAGTTCTTCCTAATGTGAAAAAAAAATTATGGAATTATTCGGGAAAAATGCACAATTAAAGTACGAATATTCGGGAAATCTTTCGGAATCCTTCAGTTCCACTGATACATTCACTTTAACGTTTCTCCAATCTACGGAATCCCTCCGACGCATTCGCGCACCATGTTAGAAACAACCGACTCCTGTACAGTCAGACGAAAAATCGGATCTAAGATACGTGCCTGATCAAGTTCGCGCGCGCATTTTTACAGGTGTACGTGTATCTGTGTATGCGGGAAAAGTCCAGGAAAAGAGAGACCTTCAACGTAGGGAACACCGTCGTGCTGTTCGTAGATTCTCGTGGAACGAAAAGACACGCTCGACTAATTTTCTCGATGCGCTCGACTGGTCGATCGACGTCGATTTCGAGTGGGCGGGAACTCGTAACTTTGGGAGAGAACGCGGTCCGGGAGGATGAAGGAGGCGTTTGAATTCATGACTGTCGTAAATATGTTAATACTTCGTAGCCACCTCCGTCGTTGAGAGGGCGATTTTCGGAGACGTGAGAGGGCATCTTTCTATAGATATTCCTTATACTGAGAGGCACATTGTGAACAGGCGAATTGCATCGTCAATTTAACGCCGTAGAGCATCGAAAACTTCTTATGAAGTTTGGTATTTATTGCTTATTGAAAGCATGCTCGATGATGCGCTCTTCTATTGTCACTTTATGTGACTTTTCGGTAGCACGATACTTCGTGAATGTATTTACGATGCGCTATCAATTGTAACTGAAATGCTGTTATCACATTTTTAAATTATTACGATAAATTGATGAGTAAAAAATAATAAATATCAATACAAATAATTATAATTAAATAGAAATAGATAATGAAAGAATGGTAATAATATAAAACAATTTGTATAATAATTCATCTTAATCGATTGTTTGCATTAATGACGAATTTAGCTTCTAATTGATTTGATATAAATATTCTTTGATTGCTAATAATGCGTTTAATTATTCATCTTTATTGAGTTAATAGCAGCTGATAATGCAAATTACACTGTTATAAATTCGATCATAGGTCCTTAATGAATGTCGATTAGCGTAATCAATCCATCAGATTTATTTTTCCATTTCGTGAGTTCGAATATCCAACATCTATCAGGTCGATTACGTAACGTTATACATTATACCTACTCTATATAATGGTTTTGACGTGGACAATCTAAACTCTCTGGATATGCTTGGAGCTATTCCTAACGATTGATAGAGCTGTAATTGTATTGGCTGTGCCTACAAATAACATGCCTGTACCGCTAATACACTTTAGGACTATGGATTTAATGGCCCGTATTCTGAACGGATCGCTTACAAGAGCAGTAGCAGTTATTAGCGGTAGGTCATTAGACGGTTTGCGAGGCTAACGGCCGACAGGTTCGCTGAACATGGTCGTTTATAATCGTTAGGCTGAGCATTGGTGCTAATCGAATGTCGAGATAATACCTAGCATATCACAGCGAATGAAAAATCTTCGAAATTCGACCAACTGCGCGATTAATTCGATTGTTAGAGATTTCTGATTAATATTGTTATAATAATTACTGCGGAAACACACATATATACATTTATTTATTTATTTATTTCAAGAAGGAATATATTCTATTATTAGTATATGTAATTATGATTCTAATAAACAATAATAGCACATTTTCTCTGCAATAGAGGAACAAACACTCAGAATATTATTCTATTTCCAATATTGTTGTATTTGATTGCGAGTGTAATCATATTAATTATTGGAATATATACTCTATATATTAGGATCATAAATACTTTCAAATTATCGCTCCATCTTCATTAAATTGAAGACATGACTATTCAAACAATATCGTTATACGTTTTACGTAGATTATCTTTCGCACAATTTCCAAGAGACGATTATAAACAAGATGGCGTTAATATAATGAACAACAGTATTATATCTTTAGCATTTAATCAAAGCGCAGTTTGGTCGCCATCTTCGGTCACTGTGTGATGGGTATATCTGTAAAATACCGCCACATCGCCGTAATAATATCGATTTTCCGTAATACGAGATCCCGGCGTCTTTGATATACCTTCTTTTTTTTCTTTCATCCTCCACGATGACGGATCACCCTTTGTAACAACACACCGAGTAAACAACGTTCTTGTTTTTATGCGCATATATGTCCGCGGATGTCGCTCCTATGTATAAAAATAGTGTATGCTTTTATCTTGGCTTTTATCTTGACTACAGTTTGTATCTGAAGTCTTTAAATGCGATTATCGGATAAATATAGACGTTTTTCTTGGATGGAATTAAATAGGCCGCAACATATTAAATGTTACATATATTGAAATAAGTCATCATATACATTTTCGTTCGTTTTCTTTTTAAAAAAGTTGAAATAATTATGTCAAGGACCAATACAAAGTTAGACATGATTGTTCGTTTTAAATGAAGCGAATTATTATCGGAATATAAAAGGGGTCGTGAATATGTTAGTGGGCTCCGAACGTAAACATTACTTGTTTACAATGTCTTATTATTACGAGGTCACTGAACATCGAGAGAGGGTATTGTAAGCTATACGCAAAGAAACCTGGAATTTTACTCAGTTAGTTGTTAGCTTTCGGTTGAGAAAGTTGTGCCGGGGAAGATCGAATAAGTAGCTGCGGAGAGCAATGTAAGTAGCGCAAAGTTGTATTATTACAGACATTTATTATTATTCATACCTAATAGCTCGTATATGTCGGTCGTGAAACTTAATATGTTTTTAATCTTAAAATTAGCTTTTGATAGCTTTTGGCGAGATACATTACAATCTCTATTATTCCTCTATGAAATTTATTCGCGTTACAGAACGGAATATGCTACGATGCAATTAGATAAATTAATCTAAACGTACATCTAAATTACCGTAAACCTAATTAACCTAGCCTAACTCTCATCTACATTACGTGACAGTTAATTACACTCTATCTCTCAAGAATATTAGATTATCAAATTAGATTCCTTTCGAATATAGAATATCTTTTTTTTTCACTTATTGTACAAATATATCTACTTGTTCATATCTCTTCTGTTTGAAAGCTTTTTCGTTTTAAATTTCATAAGTTGAGGTAAAAATTTTTGTATTTATATAGGATCGCGATTACCATTTAAATACGTGTATATATAAACTGAGGCAAGTTGTATGCGAAAGATATATTTAGAAACATACGCAGATACATACGTACATAGAGCAGATTTTCGACGTGGTAGTTCGCGAAAAAGAGGGAATGGCGGAATGTACTCCTACTTCATCTCCATAGCAAATATTGGATCGTCGGATATATACTGAAGATTTTGGATATTGCTAGCACAACATCCTCCGGCGTCGCTTTCGGTGCTCCTTGCGATAGAATCAACAACCTTATAAGGTTGACCTCTTATTTTATTACGCCCAAGTAAGAGCATATCTGAATCGCGCACAATCGCGAATCGACCGCGCGTGAAATGTCTTAAAACTTTCAGCTTCGTACCGTGTAATCCAAAAATTTTCGATTCTAAAATTTTCTACATCGATTCTTCTGCTGAAAAAAAATCATCTCGATATTATTCATAAAATTTTTTAAATGAAAGATGTATTTTGGAGAAATGTGTATTGTTATAGTATTATTATATCAAATTATGAACTGACTGTTTATAAAAAATTATTATGCTGATATGAAATCTATTACGAATATATATATAAGCATATCGAATATTCTAGTTATTTTTAGTTTAGTGATTAATTTAATAATTATTTGCGATATAGTGTTGCTTGATTTGCAACATACTATTGTCGGCTAATTAAGCACTCTCGTTAAAATAATATCTATTTCGCGTGATGCAGTCGCGGCTTAAGTCGAACAATTAATATTTGGCAGACAATTGTATTAGTGTTGGTGCGTTAATTAGCCCAATTTAATAGGAAATGATGCTTGTTAGCGGCTGTGTCGTTGGTAATCGGTTATTTTTTCACGCTTGCACAAATAATATGGTTCGGTATCGAAACAATGATGATCGCGTGCATCGGTCTAGATATAATTATTACCGCCCACAATACCGTTCGCTCGTTACGCATTCATTTACAGCAAGCTGATGTAACGTAATAATGTATATCGTCGATATTGTTTGATCCGTACAATTAATATAAAATTACACTTGCCCCTGTAGTTCGCTTGGCTATTTGCGTGGAATTTATGCCCACGATAACTCGAAGGACTGCTTATGAAACATAATCGAAGCTTTCTCTCAATAGAAATTGTGATAATTTTAATCATCCGTAAGTTGATTGAAAATTTATTATTTCTTTATTTGTTTTCTATTTATAGTTTATATAGTTAGCAAACGATAATTAGATTAATCGTTTTAGAAATTAAAAACTCGAGAATAATTTCGAAACTTTACGCAAATAAAATTATTAGCGTCTCTTTATTTAGACTTTTTTAAATAACATCCATAAATTTTTCTTTACTTTCGTAATTTTCTCCGGCAATTTTGCGACTTTGTTACCCGCGAGATGTGACATATGTGTTACAGCTGAATAAAATCGTTGTCATTATTGAAAGATTTATGGGAAATATGAATCAGAAGGGAATAGATAAATTATGCTCTAGCATTATTCTTCGTTCGCTTCGACATTGAAGATGTGCGAAGCGCTGCAGTTTTCTAATTCTTTTTTTTTCCGGTACGTGACTCGGGAGAGCCCCAGTTTTTTCCTTCGACAGTCGCCTCCACATCCGGAGACCAACACAACCTAAGAAACACCCTTCGTCTCGTGAGTGTCCGATCGCGGCACGTGACACGATGCAGAATGCACTTTCTGTTGGAGCGTGTCTCCCTCCAACAAATTGGAAATTGATTTCTCTCGTAGCCATTGTCCGGTCTTCGCGCCGATTCCGCATGAGTAAATCCCCGGTGCGCAAAACAGTGTCGTCGTTCAAGCTCGATAATTTATCGGCTTTACGGTCGGAATGAAAGCTTCACGTACGCGCGCGTGAGAAGTTGGTGAAACGGCGCAATGTTAGAACTGTCGGGAACTGCATTTATTCTCCAAGAAACGTTCTGTCAGATATTATTCGCCCGTATGTTTGCGTGAAAACGCTTTCATTGAAATATTGCGCGACTGTTTATTTTAACGTTTCCATTGCGGTTATACTCGCAGGAAAACGCATGGTGGAGTGGCATTGACATTTTTGTACGCGAGTAGTAAATATTTGCGGCTGAATATGTGTACGCACAATTACCATTAATTCGAGATTTATCCATCTGTGCATTTCCCCTTGTGAGCTTTAATTTTTTCGATAAATGATTTTTTTTAGATTACGCGAGTCGCCCTTTGTAATGACATTTTATGTAATTTGATATGAAAATAAGTTGCCTTGTAATTTTGAATCTACAATGATTACTTAAATGAGAAAGAGAGAGAGAGAGAGGAAGGGAGAAGATATGAATAATGAATCTTTAAACAAAGTCAGTGAGTAAATAATCTTTAATGTCTGAAGTGATTCGTCAAAGTGTGCCATAAGACATTTATTGCAATGAAAATGATAAGATAAATTCGTCAAGATGAATAAACAGCTTCTTAACATACTGCGAACGAAATAGAAAAGAGGAAAAAAGGACGCGGAGTAAGGGAAAAGGTGAGAGAAATTGTAAAATCCGAGAGAAATATTTTCTCATCTTGCAAAAGCATCGCAAGACATGAACGATTACCGGATTTTTGGTGTAAATGCGGAATATGAACATCGATCATCTCGCGAGAACGTAATAATTTAAACGGTCGAATGAGCCTCGAGTGACAATCGCATTTTTTATCTTCTTGTCAGAAAATATAACTCCAAGCCCGCGATCTTTTTCTCCATTTTCGGGACACCTGTCTGTTTCGTGTTTTCAACAGAGACAGCATTTCTTATGTCACTGCAAAATTGGCAAATTCAAGCAAAACATTTGAGTGATGAATTGCATACATTGGCGTATATTTTTAACGAGATTATGAGTTTGAAATTCCGGATGCTGTTATAATTTCTCTCGAGCCATGATTATATGAAGAGCATATCAAATGCTCAATTGATTATAAATATCTCTGACTAAGTTACAAATTATACAAGTAAATTATTTATATCATTTTATATTAAAATCAATTAATAGCATAAAAGATTTGTATTATTTGAACCATTTTTACATATTAAAATTTTTTTACTGGGGGCCCCAGTAGATGGCGTGATAAGGAATGTCTGTTGTGGTCGGTGAGTGAGTGCAATAATTTTAAGGAATTATTAGGAGAACCACGTTAGACACAAAGGTAAGACAGTGTTATAATAAGAAAATGAAGGGAAAGGAAGCTGAGAAAGTGTAGAGAGATAGAGGGATACGATAATAAGGGAATTAGAAGAGAGTACAAAGCAGGACAATAAAGTGAGGTTAGGTAGGCCTGAGCTGGATAGAATAAGTGAGAATTAAGTAGGTGAAGTACAGATTTAGAAAAAAAGTAAGATGCACAATTAGAGATAGGGAGAAGTAGAAAGGGAAACGAGAAAGGGAAAATGTTTTTATTACTTATTTCATTAAAAAATTATAAATATTTTTACAGTTTTATAAAAAATACTATACGTAACATTAATGACCTAGATTTCTTATATAAAAAAATTATACGCTTAAAAGAGAGTTAAGATTTTGTTGGGAGTTAAAATTTTTCGTTTCTCTTTCTTCTTCTCTTTCACTTTCTTAATCTTTTTTATTATTTTCTTTTTAATATCATATGGCAAAAGAGTTCAAAAATATCGACCGAGAGAAAGCGCTTATTTTATTTCCTATTTATTTTATTTCTGTTTTATTTCGATTTCGATTCGCAAGCAGACTACATGAAAATTTCGCGAAGGTGCGTTTTATAAATATAAATATAAATATTTTTACAGTTTTATAAGAAATACTATACGTAACATTAATGACCTAGATTTCTTATATAAAAAAAATATACGCTTAAAAGAGAGTTAAGATTTTGTTGGAGTTAAAATTTTTCGTTTCTCTTTCTTTTTCTCTCTTACTTTCTCGATCTTTTTTATTATTTTCTTTTTAATATCATATATGGCAAAAGAGTTCCAAAATATCGGCCGAGAGAAAGCGCTTATTTTATTTCTTATTTATTTTATTTCTGTTTTATTTGATTTTGATTCGCAAGCAGACTACATGAAAATTTCGCAAAGATGCGTTTCATAAATATAAATATAAATATTTTTACAGTTTTATAAGAAATACTATACGTAACATTAATGACCTAGATTTCTTATATAAAAAAAATATACGCTTAAAAGAGAGTTAAGATTTTGTTGGAGTTAAAATTTTTCGTTTCTCTTTCTTTTTCTCTCTTACTTTCTCGATCTTTTTTATTATTTTCTTTTTAATATCATATGGCAAAAGAGTTCAAAAATATCGACCGAGAGAAAGCGCTTATTTTATTTCCTATTTATTTTATTTCTGTTTTATTTCGATTTCGATTCGCAAGCAGACTACATGAGAATTTCGCGAAGGTGCGTTTTATAAATATAAATATAAATATTTTTACAGTTTTATAAAAAATACTATACGTAACATTAATGACCTAGATTTTTTATATAAAAAAAATATACGCTTAAAAGAGAGTTAAGATTTTGTTGGGAGTTAAAATTTTTCGTTTCTCTTTCTTTTTCTCTCTCACTTTCTTAATCTTTTTTATTATTTTCTTTTTAATATCATATATGGCAAAAGAGTTCCAATAATCGATCGAAAGAGAGAAAGCGCTTATTTTATTTCCTATTTATTTTATTTCTGTTTTATTTCGATTTTGATTCGCAAGCAGACTACATGAAAATTTTGCGAAGGTGCGTTTCATAAATTTATGAAGTCCGGCATGAGGCGTATGAATGGTTCGCGACAGCTTACGGCGTATACGGCCGGTCGACGAAAAATGGGGAAAGCAAAAAAGGAAAGGCGAACAGGAAAGAAAGCGGAATTGAGGATGCAGTATGAAAATATAAGAACCGTAAGATGTAAAGACTGCAAATTCGGGAGGCTTTTGTTCTTTCGCCTCGTTTTCCCCTGTTCTCGCACGAGGAAAATTCACGGGCTTAATGGTCTCGTTTATTATTTCTTATATCTTAGCCGTCCTCTCTGTAAGAGTCCAAAAAGTCATTCACTTTCTATCATCCCGTCTCGTTCTTTCAATTTTTTTTTTAGTTTCTTTTATGCGAATTCTCTTCCTCCGTCTCTTCTCTCTCCCCGTCTTTCCTTTTCTTATATATACGAGATTGAGAAACATACCTCGCATATTTATGTGCTTCAGTATTCGTTGGTATATTTGCATTTCTTTTTCGGACGATTAATAAACTCACGTGTGAGCCATAAAATATACGATTGTTTAAAGATTTCTTTCGATTAAACTACAAACGGGAAATAATAGGAAGGAAGCGAGAATGGAAAAAAAAAACGAGATAGCGCGGGAAAGTAACAGGAGAGTGCGCAATAATTTTCCAGACTACTTGACACCCCTTGCGAATAATGCGAGCGAATAAATTTTTCTGCGCAATTACAGATTTCTGCCTCATTAGCGTCTAGTTTTTTGTTTAATTGCACGCGTGACACGATTATGATCCTTGAATTATAGAAATGTGAGCATTTGGAATTTTTGGAGAAGCGTACAAGCACTCGCTCGCATAGATTAAATAAAAAAGCATCAGAATAATATAAAGTGAAAGCGAAAGGAGAAGAGTCCGAAGAAATATCACGTACGATTCTGAAAAGAAACATAAAAGGAACCGAGCGAACTGGAGCGGCACATCTCGGATGTAAAATATGATGCTTTTACACATCGTGTAGAACAGGTCGCAACAAACGCGCGCACCGCGTTGCCTTTAAATTTTAATTCGCGGATCGAAAAGTTCCTCCTATAAAATCAAGCGAACGATTCGGCGGTATGCAAATACACTGCGGAGAACATACATGCGAGCTAAATTTAGGAGAACAAAAGAGAGAGAAACGTATATCAAGGCGGAGAAAGAGATGACCGGTAAAACAAAGAGCAAGCGAGAGACGGAATAGGGAGTGAGTCGAAGGAGAATGACGGGACAAAAGGTGATCTTCTGAAAAATGGGGTCGTAAAGCATTCCACTCATATCGTATCCTACCTTTCCACCCTCCTTTCTCGCGTTCCTCCAGTGGCGCGCTCGCGCACATATTCCCCGATGCTTTTCAACCGTTTCCTCTTCCGTCTTCATAGTGGCGGGAAGTAACAGGGAGAGAGGGACGAGGGAAGGGGAGACGTCGATTTTTAATTTTCGCGAGATTTTCATACCGGTAGAAAGGTACCCCTTTGTGGCCTCTAAGAAGGATCGCGCGTCGTCGGATTCTTGCGAATGGAATAATGCGCCCAGGCTTGGGCTGGATTTTCTTGGAAGAGACAGGGTATAATAGTCTGGCCTCCCCGTTGCGGGGGATGCTTTTGCCGTATATTGTTTGCAAAGCGTGTCGTAAGATGCTCGGTGCACGATGAGAAACTGTCGTGGCCGCGAACGCGATCGATATACGGTCTGACGCGCGAGTCTAGTCTGATAACGCTATTATGAAGCATACAGCTACGTTCCGAAGACTGTCGAGTATGATACCGTTCGCTTTATGCGAGGCCGGAATTAATAAACTATATTTCATCTACATGATTTTTTTTATTAATTTAGAGTCGATATTTTTAATTTAAGAAAAAAATTTACCCTCTTTCTTTTGTTTTCCCATTAATAAGCGATCTCAACATGTCACAATTTAAATAATAATATATAAATAACGCAAGAGAGCTCAATTTAAATAGATAAAATATAAATAGATAAAATAAAAGATGTTTTATTAACAAACTTGTACAACTTGACGGTTAATTATAAAAATATTTAAAATTAAACAATGAAAACTTACAGTAAGCTTATTTTAATACTTATTAAAATGAAACAATTGACTTGAAATAAAAAAAATTGTTGGTTCTAAAATTGGAACATCTTGTATAACATCTTGAATCACAGAGTTTTGCTCGATACATTTTAATGCGCGGCTTGCTTGCCGGCTGCAACGTTTTGAAGGATCAGGGCAAGGTTTTGTTTCCTTTCATGCTTCATTCAGCATCTATCTATGCGCTTGTATTGTGATTCGAGCAGAATCTTGAAATTTTTTCCATTTCCAGTTCTGTTATTTTAATGCGATAGAAAATGTAACTATGCAGAAAGCGTAGTATGCAAAAGAATAAGCGCGATATAATAGAATATATATTGTAATAGAATATTACTACTGTTTCTTTCGAGACGTGGAACAAATGGAGAATGTGCATTAATATATATTATTGTTGTGCATAAAACTGTAGATTTTTGCATTAAGAAGTTACTAAATCTTTGACAGAAAAATATTAAATTAATATCTGTATTCTTTCGTATGAGATCAAAAAGTTGAAAAAATGATATAGAGTATAAACATGTTTCGTGTAGTCTGTATAATATAATATAAATGCTGATATTCAAATTTTAGTCTGTTCCGTTAAATTTACATTCTCGCGATGCTGTTGGCTTGGTTTGACACGATAAGACTCTTCGAGGCTGCATTTCAAAGTCACTCGATGGAAACATTGGGAATCGCATCTGCCATCGTAGTGTCTTGGCGTTGAAATCCCATTTAGGAAACGTTTAATCAACATTAATCACCTAAGCGATTATCGGCAGATAGGCTTTGTTAGCGGCACTATTTTCTGACATTTTCTGGGTACTCGTCTTATGCATCGCGAATAGATGTGTTTCTAAATTTAATGAAATTTAGCATATCTTTTCTGACGATTCTTACATATTTTTCATGTATATTATTGTCACATTAATTTGTTGCAAGATTCGATAAGATAATTGCAATTACACGTATTGCGAAATATTTTTCAAAATAGTTTACCAAAATTTATGTATGTGTATTATAGAATATTTTGCAAAATTATAAAAACGGATTATTTTTTATCTATAACGCGAGAATAAAATTTTATTTCAAAACTTATATTTCAAAGGAAATTTTATATTATATAATTACGTTCATTGTACGTTAAGCATTTCTTCTTTATGTAAATTTAATGCGCAGCATATTAAAAGCGTCATACTGTTCGCTCAACGAGGAAAATAGTTATTCTAAGAACCCGTATATCTCGCTAGTCAGGCAAGAGCTAAGGAGGCTGCGCAGCGATCCATTCAGAAAATACGCGACACCGTAGTGCTTACGGTAGCAGCGCTTATAAACCAGCAACGCCAACCGCATTACCGCGTTGCCATCCCGAGACATGCGCATTTCCCAACGGCGGCATCTCATCTTAAAGAAAATGAAGGACGTGATTTATTAACGCTTTCCAAAGTTACCGCTTAGGCGCTATAATGGCATCGTTGCAATTATTCTAAATCAGAGTCGCTCGACGAAGCGTTTTACACATTCAAAAATGCGCATCGATAAAGAATTTGTGAAATTTAAAATTAGCACAGAATATTACGCGTAGAAATCACGATCTATATATTATCGATTTGTGCAACACAAATATCTGGCTGTTTTTTCATGTTAGAATTTTTAAAATTTATTTCTCATTTTTTCCATTCCACAGATACTTTTTAGAAAATGCGTGTGTATCGCTGTAAGCGGTATCAAATTATACTACTAATTTTCTGTAAAAAAAAAATAAAAATGTTGAAATTATGATAAATGTTGCGAGTCGCAATATCGGAACTTGGTAACGAGCGTGTTAAGCGCTCGGATTATATGCACTCGGAAAGTTTTAGCGCGTAAGAACGCGTTGAATGCGCAGCAATTCGCGTTTAGTACGGGGCACGTGTCTCGTTATCGCGGATGGTGCTGGTCGTCGGGGGTGTCCGTATTCGCCGATAACTTGGAGAAGCGCGGACGTGACTTAAATCGCGAATCGCGATGATTTTGCAGTTTCGCGGATATAAAAGGGCGGCTTTCGCCCTTAAAGATTGAAGGTTTGCGCACTTCTCTATCTAACGCGGTTGGCGCGACTGCGAAAGAGCGTGCGACGGTTCACGGGACTCACACCTGTCGACCTCTCCGCCCTCCTCTTTCTTCTCGTTTAATAACTTAAGCCTATTAGCAGCGAGTGCCTTCGGTCTTGTCCCCGGGGACCGTCTCTCCCGTTTCTCCTCTTTTCCTTTTTCTTTTTTTTTGGGGGGGAAAGGGGCCGGGAACCACGCGAACACTACTTTTTTTCGGTCGGGTTGCGGGAGAAACACTCGATTGTTCTCTCTTTCTCTCTCTCTTTTTCGCTCTCTTCTCCGTTTTTCCCAGCGTGCACGACGCTTATTAGCATCCGGAGTGCAAATTATTCGTCGGCTATTATTACCACTTCTTCCGCCTGGCCTCGATGTCGCCGGAAATATTTCCCGCGATTATATCCGGGTTATTACTATTATTATTATTATTATCATTATTATTATTTAGAGAGTGTTCGGCCTCTTCTTTCCCGGCAAACATTATTCCGTATCTTGTCTTTTAGTCTCAAGTAAATTTTGCCAGTATATTAGCTTCTCAAGTGTAATTCATTTCTATACTTGCCTTTTTTACAGAAAATGAAACGATCATATTTCTTTCTTCTACATTAATAAGAATAAAATAAATAAGTTTCATGATTAAACTTTATGTCAAAATTTTGTATATCGTTCTTTTTTTTCTTTCTTAATTAGAAAACATTTAATAATAAGCTATCACGTAAGATAATAATAAATTCCTGAGATTATTACGTAAGATAATAATAAATTGCTGAAATTATTATTTGAATATTATGTATATTATATAGGTATTTTAATTCGGATATATATTATATATAAAATGAATTGTTAATTATAGTTATGATGTAAATTAGCAGTTGGTTAGGAAAGATTTGCCAAAAAACCATTCTACATTTTCCGGGATTGCCGTCATTTCTTTTTGCGCGCGAACATTATTCTTTCGTAGTAACGTGGTCCGCGGGAAAAATAATCATTGTTCCCTTTTTTCTCTTCTTTTCTACGAGTGTACTGCGTTGATTAGCATTTGCGTAGTAATTTACTTTTGTGCTTCCATTACATACGTTACTCGTGCTACACACATCCATTTGCCTTCCTTTTTCTCATGTCTTCTTTATGAATATTCGTCTTCGTTAGTTAAATCATTATCGTTTTATAACTCTGCAGTTCTGTCATATTTCCGATGCGCCATGCAATATGCGAGATGCAATTTTTTTAATCGTAATATGCGAAAAATCTATTTAAAAAAAGAAAAAAAATACGATACTTTTGTGCCTTAATTTATTTTTATATTTAAATATATCGCATGGCAAAGAGGGAAATAAATAACGGGAGAATAAATAAAAAATGTTAGAGGCAATAAAAATATAGAGATTTCTTTTATAATTTCATACATGAGATCGGTGATCGTTGAACGAAAATATCCTTATGAGAAACATATAATTTCGACTAAATCCTGAAATCATTCGCGGTAAATTAACAGATATGATTTACGCATTCAAAGATCCTCCGCAATGGCTACGAAATTCCTCCCCCGCTTTTAAGCTCGACGGGATTGGAGAGATGTCGCGAAACTCCAGCGTATGTGTATGTGTGTGTGTGTGCATGTGTGATAAGGCGATTACTCTTTCTATTTTTTCTGCTAAATTTATGCCATCAGCTCCGCGCCTCGCCGCCAGCAGCAACAATATTTTCGTTGTGCCACGGGCAGAAAAGCAATTATCGTGCTGCGCGCGCTTTCTTGGCACCCGGGCTACAAAGCGGATAAGGATCGGAGCTGATTTCCGGCGTGGGAAGGGTTTTACGGTCTGTCCCCCTAATTGAGGCAGGCGCTTTCCCTCGGATGTTAAACACGACGAGTAATGGCTTCTTACGCGAAGGCTACGCAATCTCGGTAACGCGTTCTATTGACGTTTCGTGCTGTTTAAACGTCACGTGCTTCTTTTCTGACAATACCTCTTCCGCATTTTTTCCAGCGATGTAACTGTATAAAGTAAAATGTTTGTTTCCATATCAAACAGAAATATTATTTACTTATTTATTTATTTTACTTTTATTCCTCCTTCTCTTTTCGCTAAAGTGTGTATCTATTTTATTTTAAGTACACAATGCGTAGAGGTGCAAGCGCACACAGACTTATTATTTAACTTAAACAGTGAACTCTCTACGCGATGCATATTAAATTTTCTTTGAGGCTCAATCTCTCTCTTTTCTTTTTACAAGCACCTCTTTTTCTTTAGATGTTGCTGCAATTTTATGAAGTTTCGAATAAAGTTTTAAATAAAGTAACCAATTTCTATCATTTTGACTGTTTAAAGTGACAGATTTTTTAATTTTTTTTTTATTTGTGTTCTCTCTCTCTCTCTTTCCATTTAAAGATATCACCGAGAAAAGTGGGACAGTCTGTAGACGGTTTCTGCAGCAATAGCAGGTGAAACGACTTGTTAAAAATGGACACGAGTACGAAGCGCAAGTCGGCGTTCCTAGTTAAAAATAAAGCATTGTCTTCTTTTCGCGAGCTAGCGCGAGAGAAATGTAATTCGTACATACATATATACATAACCGCCAGCCCGGCAGCATTGACAATGGAACGAGCCTGGATTATGTATATCTTGTAACAGAGGTGCATCCACGACGGCATGAAATTTACGACGGGCATGCCGACGCCGACGGTACGCCACGAGTGGATTTTATTTTTGCTCGCGCGCTTGTAACTAGGAATTTATTCCGGATTTCATTCGTTCTGGTCGGCTGCGTTTCGGAACAACGTCCGTGTGTCCACACACGTATATATATAAATGTGTACGTGTGTGTGTATGTATGCATGTACCTGTCCTTTGTATGCATGTATGTACAGGAGTACAATCGAATTATCAGCAACCATGGGGAAATCCTTTAATACCGGCACACGAATTTACCCTTCCCGATCGATTAATTCCCTATGAAATCACCGGCCATCCTCGTCGCGGATTAGGTCTCGGTACACACGCGTACGACACACGTACACACCGTGGCACACATTATCGTATTTCGGGTCCGCTGTACGCATATACGACGCACGCGGAACCTCGATGTAAAATTAATGAAGAAGTCCGCGCCCGAAACCGAAGGGACGATGCATCCTGCATAATCTCATTTCGCTCGCGCCGTCGTATATCCACTCGCTCGCTCGTTTTAATGAAGTTATAACATTCAATGAGAAGTTATGTGCGCGATCGCGGGAAATTTGTTTCGCGCGGTAACCGGTTCCGGCCGGTTCTCGCGGATATTTGATTATCCGCTTCCGCTTCGGCTGTAACGGGGGAATTCGCGAAAGAATATATATATATAAACAGGGTGTCAGGGCAATCTCTTCCCAAAAAAAGCTCTTGTAGTTTACCTTGAGAGCTTTTCAAAACACTATAATAAAATATTCTTTCATTGAGTATTTTTCGAGTTATGAGGCTTGAAATAATCTCTTAATTTTACATAAACCATAAAATATCTAGTAAAATATTCATTTTTCGATTATCTTACCTATACTTTTGTGTACAAAATAATGAGAGGAATCAATTGGTGTAAAGAAAACACATAATTGTTTCGAAAAAAAAATGTAATTGTTAATTGCAAATTACATATTTTTCTTCGAAACAATTATGTGTTTTCTTTACACCAATTGATTCCTCTCATTATTTTGTACAGAAAAGTATTAAGGTAAGATAATCGAAAAATGAATATTTTACTAGATATTTTATGGTTTATGTAAAATTAAGAGATTATTTCAAGCCTCATAACTCGAAAAGTACGCAATGAAAAAATACTTTATTATAGTGTTTTGAAAAGCTCTCGAGGTAAGCTACAAGAGCTTCTTTTGGGAAGAGATTGCCCTAACACCCTCTCTCTCTCTCTCTCTCTCTCTCTCTCTCTCTCTCTATATATATATATATATATATATATATATATATATATATATATATGCATGCAACGGCTTGTCTGAGACGTCGAACGCTCTGAACCGCAACCGCTCGAAGTCAAGTTATCTAACAAGAATAGCGGTTATTTTAGAATAGGGGAATCGATAGTGTTCCAATTACGCGATTGAAAATTGATGGAACTTGGCAAGTTGAGTTCCAGCGGGATAAAACATTCAATGAAATTGTTTCAGTTAAACTAAATCTAACAGTCGGAACATATATAATTTATGTGCAATCAAGTATAAAAAAGAATAATTATGGGCGTATATTTATTTTTGTAGATGTAAGTTAATAGCGTCACAATGTGCAATTATTAACGATTAGAATAATTTCGAATTCGACTTAGATTGTTTTAAAATTAGTATCCCATAGTAATCATTAAATCCGAGCAGCATTAACTTGTTTCTTTTAGACAAGTTTCCGTGATTTTACGAATCGTATATAGACGACGACTCGGTGAATGAAATTGGCAATTTCAGCTGTTACTATTATACAATCTCCGACGAGAAAAGTTCGGAAATAAACCCGAGAAAATTGCAACGCTCTGGGTATAACGCGAATAATTAAAGGCATCTATTGGCTTCTCGTGCGGTCATAAAAGAGGAATATTATCGCGTCTATTCGGCAAAAATCAGTTCGCGAAAATCGGAAAGACGATCGCGAGACGTGGAATCGTTATGCAGCGCAGTATACGAATTTTATGCACCGTAATTGCACATCACGCATATAAACGCGTGCATTCGAGCAGGTATGCTTATTATGTGTGGCTCTGCATGAAAAAAGCTGAATGAAGGGAGAACGAGAGCGAGCGGTTGCTGTTGTAGAAGACCTTCTAACCAAGATAAATTCGCGCGATTAAGGATAAAAAGAGGCGATAGTGGGCGATAGGACGATGAAGGATAAAAAGACCAGGGTAATCGAGGAGGAAAAAGATCGACGGTAGAACTACCGAGTGCAAGAGGAGCATCGATGTTCGGATAGAGTCGAGACAGGGAAAGGGGAAAGGAAACGTGCGAGATGAAGAGACAGAGAGAAAGGCGGTGCAACGAAGCTGGAGGAGGCGAAGAGGAAGAAGCGGGGCGACGAGTAAATAAAATATTCAGGAAGCTCGAAGCCCCGGGCGTTTGGTCGTGGATACCGGGGGGTGTCTGCTCCAAGTGGTGGTCGGGAATTGCCGGATGCGGAGAGGAAGGGACGCCAGGAGTTGGGAGCTGGTTGGACGTACTGTAGACTCGGTGAGGCTGAAAGTTCGGCGGGATAAACGGTTCGGTCCAGACGGAGCGGAGGAACCGCTCGCCGCGACCGCGTATATGGGAGGATGGAACCGGAGCAGCGCGGGCCCGGGTTTGGTTTTATCCCGTGGGAGATTCTCGGTGTTGCCCGAGACAGCGACGAGAGAGAAAGAGAGAGATAGAGGGAGAGGAAGGGGAGGCATGTGTTCATGTGCGTTCTGTGCGCTCGGCGTCGGATGGTTGCACCTGCGGTTCGAGACCGTCTTGCTCCCCCCTTGTTGCCTGGACCATTCGATGTCTCGCGGGGCGCAGCTTCTCGCTTTGCTATTCTCGCGATTCCTATAATGGAAATTAAACATATACATGTTTAGCTGCTCACGAGGAGTAGTAGAACAAATTTCTTCCTCGCAATAACTTATAAATTTTATGTGTAATATATACATATATGTATAATGAAGGTTTCTTTAATTTCTTAAAAGATTTCTTCCTTTCATTTGATATATAATTTTTCGTATAGAAATCATTTTTTGACTAATTGTCCAAATTGAACCAAAATTTTATAATATATACAAAAAAAATATCATTTTTTAAATATTTGAAATAGTATTTTTATAACACTTTTAGTAAAAAATAACTTTATTTTTGATATGTCATATATAAAGGATTAGTGAAATTAATTAAACCAACGCAGGAATGTGTATTCCTTAAAGATTGATTGGATTTAAGAAAATTATTATTGCAATCTTGAATTTATTATCTCTATTTATCTTAATATATTAGGAAGAGAGAGAGAAGAAGAAAAAGATAAAGATAAATTAATAAATTATTAGTTTGAACAAGCACGAGATATTCTTATTTTTAATAGAGTAACGATTAATTTTGTTAAAGTGATAAAAAGGTATTAAATGCATTAAGTTCGGCACCAGCAACATATCGGTTAATTCCATGAACTCGAGTTCGCATCTCAGGCAGGATTTCTTGACTTTGAATTTCACGCGAAGCTGCCGGCTTAAAGCACCTCGGCATACCACCCAGCCGTCTTCGATCCTGCATCTCCTTTCGACTTTGCCCTCCTACATAAACACTCGGAGAGAATCGCGGGGTAGAACGTTGGAATGACGATCTTTCAAGGGAAACAAGGTACTTCGACGTTGTGGATCGGAAGCTGCCGACGTAAGATCAACAGAACTTAATGAAACATTAATCGAAAACGCAAAGATTAGACGCCTGGAAATCTTCCTGCAAGTGTCAGAATCATTCTAGCAGCGAGATGTTGAAATCTCTAGATTTAACGTGTCAATATAAATATGGTAAAAATTAGTCGGGATTTATTGAATTTAATGAGTCGAATTGAACATCATCAATTACGTATGTTATCGGATACAGCTTCGCTTTATCTGTTTTCGATTTCAATTAACATATCAGTAAAATAAGAAATAATTAATAAAAAGATTCGTCATGTATGTACGAAAAGACCAATCTTTTATAACTCAACTGAAACAATAAATTTCGATTCACACAATGGTATAAATTTTTATCGTAAGATATAAATCTGAATCACGCGCTGTATCTCTGTTTTCGCCTGTAAAATATGCAACTATTTCGTGAAGTCACCTTTGGACCAGATCCGAGTAAATATTGTATCGGATTGGCATTGTGGCAAGAGTATTGCGGTCTCTCGCGGGCAACTTTGTTCGACGTTCGAGTTTCCGGCTTGAGCCATGACTCTTGGTGCAACCGCACGATCTCGTCTGTGGTCGCGAGTGGGAACTAAATTAATGGATTGGAGCGCGATACATTTTCTTGTAAAGGACAGGAAAGGGTGGACTATTGATCTTAAGAAAATACGTCCGATTCGGGAATTGCGATCCTACGAAATTGCATATTTGTTACCAGCATATACACTTTTACATTATTCTTTACATCTGTAGATTTATTTGACCGACTTTAATCAAGTAATTTTTTCTTTTTCTGTCTCTTTTTATAAATTACACTATTAACACCTCTCTATTGAATTTGTTCAAAATTCCTTCAAAAATTTATATTATAATCATCATAAATTCTAAGACACGATACATAAATCTATAACAATCATTATATTATTGTATTATGTACACATTGTATACATTGAAATTTTAAAGTATTGTATATTATTTTAAAGCCAAAAATGTGTGCGTAATTATTTTCAATGCGCTAACCGGAAATTTTCTCGTTTTTCGCGAGGGACTCGAGAAGTAGGTTTGTAACATCGCGTTAAATAGATAGGGCGACGTTTTCACGTGCGTGAGAAGTGAGCATTCTCGTCGGACTTAAAAAGGGCGTTGTCAACCGTGGAATAATTCGACGATCTCGACACGGCGCACGATAATCCGCCGTGTCATGCGGCACAGGGCGCATAGAAAGGTGAAAGTACCGGGGTGGGACGACGCGAATCGGTGCAAAGGGTTGAGGCGGAGCAAGCACAATATATACAGCGAGGATTATAATAAGCCGAGCCGCGCGCGCCGAAATTTATTTCGTTCTCCATTAATAACGGCACTCCGGACACCCAAAAGGGCCAACGTACCCGGCACCCTTTCGCCACGCGACGCTCATTATTACTATCAAAGGGTGGCTCCCTATTCTCCCAGTCCACCCATTTACTATTAAGATTTCAAATATCATTTTAAATATTATTTTGTCTCAATATTACACAAATAGACATGACTTTTGTTGTTTTAATCGTAAAAAAACAATGCAAAGTATAGGTGCAGAGAGACAGTAGCTTGAAGATTCTTATCACTTTATTATTAATAATTTATTCAATGATTGTTTTGTTTTGAAATAAAATTCGAGAAATAAATGAATAAACAAATAAATATATATAACTTTTTTATTAATTTCTTGAAATATTTAAATTTTTTTATAAAATTATATAATTATATAATTAATATTATAATTAATATATATAATATTATATTATTTTAGGATCACTCTTGTATTTTATATATAAAAGATCTTTTATAAAATTCTATATCTTATTAAAAAAAAATTTTATTCTTTTTTAAGGGAAATCAAATTTAATAAATTTTGATGATGTATAATACAATTTTTTAAGACGGTACGAATTGGGAGGCTTCTGCGGCTGTCATATACATACAGTCAATCTCTCAACAGTGTCGTTACTTCGCTCGTTAATAATCCAGTTCAACGATTAATTTTGAGTGTGTTCTCCGAAAGCGATCTTGTTAGCCGATCGTTTGTATACCACAATCGGCGTATCGCGGTCACCACCGCTCGTTAGAAGCGCTTTTGCTTCTCGAGTAACGTCCTATCGTCTAATTAGTGTACCTATTCGATCGCGAGGGGCCTGTACTCGTATTTCGCGATCGATACCCGCGATACTCCGTTCCGAGATAATTCACTTTCCGACGATGATTGCGCCGAGTATTCGTTGTTCGCGCAAGTCATTTTGCGTTTCGCATCCCTTATCTATGCAACGCGACTACTACGTATTATGTTTTCGAGAGGCGGGGGAGGAGGGAATGCATTAGACGGCAGGACAATAGAGAAACGCCGAGAGTCGAGTTGTTGAACTGTAATGTCGATCGTGTGCGAGAGGCGTTGATTGCGATTACTCTCGCGGGTAATTACGGAGCATAAGCACGTTCTCGTGAGATGCGAATGTTCCTTTATCGTTCCTCTGTTACGGTTAATCTGTACGTCGCGTGTCTCCGACGAGTGATAATAACTCCATTGCCAGCGACTAACTTAAGTCTTAACCAATACGACGTCTTGCTTCATTTGGAAGTACATAGGTATATTAGTGGATTTACTCTCTTATCAGCTGATTAGATAGGTATCTCAATTATTCTCCTGACCGTTTACATCAGGTGTTGATTTTTTGAGGAACAGGCGACAATATTCCAAAATCATTTCTATTTTAGTAATAAAATATGTATGTAAATTGTATCATTGACATGATTAAAAAATCGTAGAGAGAAAGATGAACTCAAAGCATCGAACAATTTTGCGATAAATTAATAACGTATAACATCGTTTCCGATTTTTAATGAAAAATTTAAATTTTTTTAAGCAAAGATTTTTTTATGTATTTTGAGACGTATGTTAGAGCGACTTATTCAGCAAGCGAGTAACTTCAATTATGGTTGTATTATAATTTTTCAAGTAACTCTCAATGAAACTAGTTTATTCGGTTGCTTACGCCTTGTTAGCATCGAATAGGGAGTAGCATTATGAAGAAGAACGCCTCAGTGGAATAAAGTGTTCGCAGTCATTCAAAATGCATTCATTCGATTTTAATCCTTAAGTAGTCGAATGGACAAAACTATGTTGTATCGACATATAAAAGAGTTGAATGTGAATGAGAATTAAAAGAGCATAAATTAAAGGGGAAAATAAGCAAGCTTTACTTTGAAGTTAAATTAATTTCTTTACACACGCACATAGATATACATATATTTACATATATACAGTCTTGCATAGATATTTACGAAATATTAATTGGGATGTCATTTTCTCTGTTTCAGTGTAAAGCCGGTCGCGAAAGGAAGTTACGTCCAATCGATCGAATTCACGGTGCAAATTGGTGCGTTGGGAAACAGGTATTTATAATAATAGAGTGTAATAGTAAACGTGCAATTTGCATGCTACACGTTATGAGCAGCGAGAGAATGCGGGGCATAATGTATAAACTTTAATTACGTCGCTTCAACTCGAAATTAGAATTGTACTTAAGTTTTAATTGGATCGATTGTCATTGTTACAGTAAGGCAAACTTGTGCATCATGATTGGCTTTTCAATTTTAGAGTACTCGAATTGCGTTTATGTTTCACTGAAACTATTATGCAGTTAGTGAAGAGAGTTCATAATAAACGTAATAAAGTTATGCAAAATGCACCCTGGCTCGCCTTAAAACACATCTGGCGATATTATCACGCCGATGAAACCGACATATAAAAATCATAGTCTACGTCGCAAAATGCGAATAGCATCATCTCGTTTTTGAGGATATTATTTGTTACATTTTTCACGCGCGCTGACATCGCAAACTCTATTTTGCGGTTTCCGCCCGAGAAGAAAGGCGCAAGACGTTCTCCGAAACCTGTTTCAGTTTCCGATCTGAGAATGGAAGTCTATTTTAAAGTCACCCTGCTTTCCATTTGTGCGAGAATAAAAAAACGCGAAGTAGAAACGCGTTTTCACTTGTATCTAGCAATAAACGGAATACGCATAAAACTAAAAATATCTATATTCACATATCTTTGAACAAATTCTTTTTTACATTTTCCACGCATGTATTCATATACACGCACACACATGAAGGATGTGGATTACATTCTCGAATATGTATCGATTTTCCGTTTGCGGGCGAGAAAGGAATGCACGGAAACGCATTTGGACTCTTTTAGATGCACCAATAAAACTACACAAATAGTAGCATTGCCTCTTCATTTTCAATCAACCGGGAGGAGGATCAATTTATATTATTCGTTCGCAACGATTAAAATTTCGTCTTTGAAAAATATAGTAAAAAATGCGAAATGCGCTCTCTAAAAGTGAATCAGTGTATTATCACTGAAAAACAGTAAATAGTCACTTATTACAGCAGTTATAAGTACAGCACTGTAAATCAGTGATATTTTATTGAAAGAATCAGTTAATAATTTTGACTGTTTCAATCAGTAATATTTCTCAATATTAGTAATATTTCTTTCGTTATTGTCAGTAATATTAAACTACAATTCATCTCTCTATCTGTTTCATAAAAACTTAAAAATTTTATTTATATTTACTAAATATTTATTATATTAAAAATTTTATTTTATTTATATATATTACATGCATATTGAACTTGTTATTTTAAATAGATAACGAACGAATAATTTTCATTAAGTCGCCAGACATTTATTTGTCCGACTTATAAAGATCGATTTAATATCTGAAGCCTCTCTATTGAGATTGTATCAGAAATTAAATCGAAGTAATACTTCTAATTTTAAATGTCGCTCTTTGCAAACTTTATATAATTCTTTTGACTAAAATTAAATACCAGAGAGATAGCGATCGTAGCGGTAAACGAACGAATTAGCGATTACTGGTTTTACAGTAAAATTTACTGGTTTTACAGTGAATTTTATTTTAACTGACCATAATCAGTGAGATATAAGATAAAATAACAAAAAAGTAAGCGTTTCCACTGAAGATCAGTAAAATACTCACTGATTCTCAGTGAAATCTTATTTTACTGTTTAAATTAGTGATATTTTCACTGATTCACTTTTAGAGAGCGGGATAAATTGCCATCGACGCGCCAGTTATTCTTTGTCGAAATTAGAACCGCACTTTTGATGGACGCGATCGCATCGGGGAGAGAAAAGTTGCCGGCTGTAAGATACGCCAGGTCGTCTTATTCTTATTGCGCACGATGGTGTTCCTCGCTCACCGACTGTCACGAACCGACAGATGCATACTTGCCGTAGATATTGTCTCGTGCCTGAGGCAGCTGGCCGAGAATATTGAAATATTAATAGAATATCGATGAGAGGCGCGGAAGCTGCACGTCGGAACGAGAACCGGCGAAATTCGGTTACGGTGGCTCGCCGCGGGCCGGTCCGAAAAATTTTTCGGTGGTGGCCGCGACGATTATACCGGCCGTTTCCGTATTACAGCCCGTAATCGGATTTTTTACACAGACGCACACTTGTTGCGAGAACATTGTTCGCGGCATTAGACTACGCGGAACATCGACGCGAATGAAAGGGGCGAAATGCAAATCGGGTCGTCGCTCGCGGCGGCACGATTAGCGGCGCACGATATCGATCGAATGCGAGCAGGTTTCAATTATTAAACATGCGTTTAGCACGTCCGCCTGAGTGGCCGAGTATGTTTTATCGCGAGGAAACTTTTCGAGTGGTTTGTTTCGGGGGATATTTTCGAGAGGAAACAGGGAATACAGAATGAGTTCTGTGTTCACATGATATGAAGCACATCCAGAGTTAGAAAAGAGGATAATAATTTGTAAGGTTTATTTCAAAAATGAAATAATAACGCGAAAAGAATCTTTTAAAAAATGATTTATGTTTTATATAATATAACAATTAATAAATAGCTAAGCTGACAATTAATAATAAAAGACGTAAGTTAGATCGACCACACTGGCAAATTTATTGATTGGTAGTATATCACGACGTTTCGACCAAGGTTTGGTCCTTATCAAGTAAACTAAAATATTTATACAGTATTATAAGAAGTAATTGACATACATTAAATTGATAATAAAAATAAGCGAAAAATGTACATACAGAGCCTTAGTTAGCTATTATATTGTGAGAGAAAAGGAAATCACTGTGTCAAGATTTCATCATGTCAACCTCTCCATCCAACTAACTGAGAAAGACTAAACGACCTTTATTAGTTTATCATAAATATTGTTTAAATTCTCAGTGTCCTTTTGTAAGTTACTAGTGTTGTCAAACTTTTTAATAAAGAACATTTCAGCAATTTCTCTCTTTCTCACATGTTTTTCATTATGTAAAATAACTGGCATTGACCAATCACCAATCAGTGTGGTCGATCTAACTTACGTCTTTTATTTATTTACTGGCGACATTGAAGAATTTAACATTAATTAATAATAACTAATAAGATATTGAAAAAAATAGATAATCACGACGCGAGTAGGATTCCTTTCATCTCATTTTAATATGAAATATTATCACGAATATCTTGATAGGCTACTGTTTCGGACATCATGTACGCTTGCTGATCGTAAATCTGAACAATGCGCAGATGGTCCGATTTCGTCGATGGATAATCTTGTTGATTTCACAAGATACAGCGTAATCGCACCGTGCACATTGCGGATGAGAGGCTTCTATTAGATTCGGCTTTATATCCTTTGTTGCTCTCGACTTGCGCGCGTATCCTCGGGACAAAGAACCAACTGTTACCGCTTTTTAAAGGTTCCTTTAAAAATTCTAAACTCATTTTGCTAACGATGACAATTTTATTTGTTTTTACTTCTTAGATATTATTATAGCGCGAATTAAAATTCATATAGACAAAGAAAAACGAGAGTCAACGTCCATGTTTCGACATAAATTGCAATAATATCTGAAGAACCCATAAAGAAGGAAAAGAATATTAATATTACATATTCCCGCGCGCGTAGAAGCGAATGTTAACGAGCTTGATGAAATGTGAAAACACGAGTGTGTATGGTTAATCATAGAGTGTAAGCGTAGGGTGTTTTTCATGATAATACGACTGTTAAAGTAATCGACCGTACTCCGCAATTTCTCGGAACAATCGCGACGCAGCGGTTGCCCAAGCCTCTTGCACGACGGCGTCTTCCGCAAACGCGTAAACGTCCCGCTCCTCCCTCGCTACCCCCGACGCATCCCCTCTTGAGGGATCTCGATGGAGAATCCTCCCTCCTCGCCGTTGACTCGTGGCGAAACTCGCTCGGCATTCGGCGTCAGCGTCTTGAATGGTGACAAACGGCATGCACCGCGAAACACACAATCGCGCCGTGGTGGCTGCGACTGCAGGTACGATTGGGGAGGATGGATGGCGAGGGAGAGGGGGAGGGGGAGGAAAGAGGGTGCGGAGGCTGACTGCAGCGCGCGAGCAATGCGGCTGTGCACCCCCGGTAGCGACGTACAGTTGACAGAAGCGCTTGCGGAGGCGAGAGAGATCGTTCGCCTCTCTATCTTCATCCCTTCCTCCTCTTACCTTCGCATCCGCTCCGTTTCCACGCTCGTGCGTGCGTGCGTGCTTGCGCGCATTCAAGCATACGCGCTACGGGATGGGTGGCGTACACGCGGGTCGATTGCGTGCGAACGCCCGTATGCGTAAATTGAGGGAGTAAACATGTGTGCGCGAGGCGCGTCAGATTCATATAAGAAAATTACATTGAGATAATTAAATGAAATACACGCGAAGTGAAAAGAGCGGCGACTTATCTCGATCTCGTCTCTTTCCTTCCTTGTCTCGTGGTTCGATAAATATATATATTTATATTTATCTCTTTTATATTTTTCATAAACACATGGACCGATCTATTTCGCGTTACGACTGTGCGAATAAGAAATAGAAATATATGAAAAATGAAACGCTTGAAAAAGAGAGAGCATGATACGATGAGAAAGTAAGAAATAATGCACGAGATGGGGATTTCAAGAGAGGGATCACACAAGTGTAACGCGAAAGACGATCGTATTTCTTTTGTGACAACGTTTTATGCGCATATGCATACAAGAAGGTAGATTTACGATGGTTGCACGCTGACGCAAAGTCAGGAATTACAATTTAATCGGAAATGCACTCTCGCGCCGATTGGCGAAATTCGTTTGTCTAGCATATAGGCATTGCAATCTCGTGTTGTAATGTTTTATTAATTAAAACTTTTGGCGGGGTAAATTGCGAAATACTTAAGCACAAGCAGTAATAAAACGTTGCGGTTGATGCTAATGAAACACACAGTGGAGCGAACATTCGTAATAAGCAGTGGCCGCCGAAAACGGAGTACAGCGGGCATTGCACTCGTTATTTTGCGACGTTATATCGCGGGATGTATTTTACAGTAGGAAGATATTAAACATTCTGGTCTTTTGCCGTTGTAGGACGTAGCCTGTAATTTTTCTAACGAGCTACACTAGGAATACGAATTTGCAGACTTTATTTTCAAGAATGCTGCCAGAACCGCATTTTACGCGTAATTAAATCTTTCAGAATTCTATGACACTTAAGAATGATGCATTTAAAACTCCTATTATTGAAATATTTTTACTCCACGGAAAATATCAGTATAAATATATTTATTATGCTACGTAATCGTACAATAATTTTATTGATAAATATAATCAATGATATTTTAAATATGAATAACTTATTTAAATTTAGGAAAATGCAAATATGTGATAAATATAATTTTATTTTCATTTAAATTCAAAATAAAATGATTAAAAAATAGCGATATGAGATCAAAATTTCATGTGTTTAAAAATAAAACGTTTCGTTATAAATTTTGCTGTATAGAATATACATATATACGATATAGAAAAATTATTAAGTTTTGGAGGAAACAATTCATAAATCGCGTATAATAAAAATATAAATATTTCGAGATTTCGAAAAATATTTGCGAGTATATTTATTAAAGAAACTTAACTCTCCGATCGTAATCTAAAATTCGTAAATCTAAAGATTATGATTTTTAAATGCATCATTGATTTTCCCCCGAATCTGAAACGATGTAGCTCTTTTCTCATCATCGGCATACTCAACCGCGAATAGCGGTTACAAGATCCAAAGCCGCATCGACTAAAATTAAATCGGACTGAATCCGATGAAAGTCAACACAGAAGTTTCCCACCCCGCCTCTCCCTCGATTCGCGTCTCCGTTTCCCCTTTGCCCTCTTTGCTTGCGTTTGCAAGTTGAAATGGTGATCAGTCCGCGGGTGTCTTTGCACGCATACGCACGTCCTTGGGGAAGATTGTGCGTGTCTGTGTGGGCATATGGTTTACGTGCGCGTATGTGGAGAGGCCGCAGAGCGGAGCAGAGCACGCGGAGCCCCGAAGCGTAGTCTCGACTCGACTCGAGCGGCTGAATCGATCCACCAGCCTTCTCCTGTACACTCTCTGCGCCCTTCCCCCCAGAACCAGAGCGCCGAACGAACGAACACCTACCCTCCCCCGCGCGACCCCTTCGAGCGCCCACCCTCTTTCGCTCTGTCTCGTTCTCTTTCTCGTCTGGCTTTCGCCCCCGTGTTTCCGTCTACCTTTCTCGCTCTCTATCTCTCTCGCGACGCCGAACCATCGACCAACCTAGTCACGCGAACGCTCGTTTCAAAAATGCCCGGCTCTCGGCAATGTACGCGCGAACTTCTTCGGTATTTCTCTTCCCTTAGCACCGTTTCCCTTTCGCACTTGTCCCTTCTCCCCCTCCCTTCCTCCGAAACTCGTTCGAAGAATTTTCGCGATTGGCTAGTCCTCATACTTAAGTGTTTTCTCGAATTCACTTTTATTAGCTTTATCTGAGACGCGAATGGCTGAATACCAGTGAGATTCTTTTTGCACATCAAACACATATGAATGTTATACGAATTTTGTTTTAGGCTTATGAGTTGAAATTCAAGATTAGATAATGAGAGTTTGATGCATGATATGCTTGTGATGCTTATATATTATTTGATTGTTTGATATTTCTTGAGAATACGTTTTCCTATCAAAGAAAATTAATCTTTTGGCCGAAGGCGATCAAGAATCATTATTTTTTGTTTATTTTTCAGAATCAATATATTTATAGATTTTGAAGATAATATTCACAGTGGTTTTTACAGCAAACGTATTTGAAAATGTCTCAGGGAAATTTTTACTACTTCTGAAAAGAAATAGAATAGTCTACTTCTATTCGTTTTCTGAGAGAAATAAAATAGTCCCATTCTTGATCTGCCTGAGAAAATACATACCGATGCTGAAAGCATATTTAGTTTTTATATGCGAAATGGAAATATTTGTGGAGAAAAATCTTTCATTGAACGTTACTTTTATAAAATACTTGCTGGCGGAAAACTATTATTTAGTGCATTTTAAACATGCGAGTTTTTTATATACTCAAGTAGTGTTATTAATATAATCAGTTAATTGACATCATGTTGACATTATAATACAAAGCGTTTGTATAATGTTGAACGAGATATACCTTTCCATAAATGCACTTGTGATTTCATTTATGTGGTTTGTTGTTTGAGATGCATTAGCCTCATGAATGTAATCAGTTGTGTCGCTTATTGCAATTACGCAAACAAGGACGATCATGCTAATTACTATATAATCGTAACATGGGACATATTATCATGAAAGTACCTCTATCTCTTTCTCTCTCTTGATAATAACTTTTCATTATTTAGAAAATATAGTTAATCATAAAATATCGCGTATGTATAGTTTACTATAAATATTGCGTATAGATATTTTAATATATGAGAGATATAAAAAGGATGATATATTTATCTACAAGACGAAATAAAATAATAATATAAAAATAGCATTGAATTTATTCTTAATCGTACATAATCTCTCCTTTAAAAAAAAACGATGTAATATTATTAAGAAAAATACATAATTTTATAACAAATCATATATTTAATACTGTAGAAAAGATACTCGCAAAATAATTCAACATAAAAATAATGGTTTATACGTATTATATTTTTGACTTAGCAAAAATTTCTATATTTGTTTTCTAAATCATGTATTTATTGAAAACACGATGAAACAATGGAACCCGTATTTAAAATATGATCGATTTAATTAGATGAAACCACTTCCCCATCAATGTTGGTGGTGATTTGCGTCGCAATCTGTCTATGCGCGTGTATCGAATTGCGTGTGCATTTGCAAATTGTATACATACCCTGTGTGTGTACGCACAGACGGTAACTATGTGGCATAGGTAGCTCACAAGCAGAATATTAGTTAACATATTAGTGAAACACACATTACGTACATTATTATATACATTACGTACATTATTATATACATTACGTACATTATTATATACAATATGTGTATTACATATTACATGTGATGCATATATTATATGCATTATGCAGGATATCAATTGAACATGTATAGATTTGTTCCAGATTTATATAGTAACTTTTTTTATTGAAGGATTTTGAATTTCGGATAATTTCACATAATTCCTTCTTGAAAAAGTACACATTTAGCTATTGATTATATACGTTCTTCAGCATTCTTTATTTTTATATTTTAAAAAATAGTAATAAAATCATAAATGTACAATAGTAGTATAATCATAAATGTACAATGTTATTTTTGTCAAGATTATTTATAGTCATGTTCATTAGTTACATTTTTTTCACGATATATAAATTTCTATGCATTCTAGCAAATAATTATATTTTTTTAACGTAAGTTTATGAGCAAAACCAGATATTTTGAA
Organism: Camponotus vicinus; assembly: GCF_025532165.1. Lineage (NCBI taxonomy): Eukaryota > Metazoa > Arthropoda > Insecta > Hymenoptera > Formicidae > Camponotus > Camponotus vicinus. Next base: position 11,119,046 of record NW_028141978.1, on the reverse strand, counting down.
ATAGAGAAAAGTAATCAATATATATTAAAAATCTCGGCAGTCCTCCCTCTTTATTATTAATATATTATAAAAGAAAAACCTGGACACATACATACACATTATCTGATAAAGGGAAGAAGTATTGGTACAGAAATTATTTTTAACGATTTTTATTGGATTCGGGTGTAAGGTTATAACATCGCACGATAACGCTATACATGCATTCATCGATTCAATTACTCGCGTATGTCATGGAGGCACCTCCCCTCGATGTTGTCCCTCTCTACACCAGTGATTTGTGTTCCCCTCCCGTCTACGTGCGTGTCTCGGGCCGCGTATGCATTTGCAAATTGTATACACACCTCCGTGTGTATACGTACACATGATAACCCGGTATTTGTATTTGAGCATACGTAGACACATGTAAACGCGTACGCGTGCGCTTTACGTTTCCCTCTAGCTAGACTCGCATAGACGTGTGTATAGTTAATATATATGTAGCTAATATATATATATATATATATATATATATATATATATATATATAGCTAATGGAGAAATTCAGCCTGCGACAAAGACCGTGATATATTATCATGTTTCTCTTGTCTCGCTACTCGTAATCGTGGTTGGTCGCCTTCTCTATTTAGAGACTATTTGATGTGGATCGCGCGCCAACACGAACGGCAGTCGCCCGGGGTTCTTCTCCTGTAGCCGACCGGGACCAATTTGAAACTTTGTCGACTACACGTCGGTCAGAGAGGAAAGCGAATCTTGGCGACATCCGGATCATAGGAGTTTGTCTTACGGATCGCGCTCGAAGCTCGAGTTTCGTATCGTTTCATATAGTCGATCGTTGTAGATCGTGTCGGACATCGAGATTCGAGATTAAAGGCAATCATTTAGGATTCATACTTAATGACGAGGGATTTTCATTTTTTTTTTTTATGATATCGTAGATTTGAAAATATATCATGACAAATATTTTCGAGCGATGGAAAATGTTATTAAAGCAGTAATTATTTAAAAAATTTATATTTTGAAACCTATCAAACCCATCAATTTTCTTATTAACTTACGATATGATAATGTAAGAATTTTTATATTATTATATTATTCATATTTTCATATTACTTTTATGATTTTTAAATCGACTTTATTGAAAGTGAGCAAGAATATAAACAAACGTGTAAAAAACATATACAGATATGTCAAAATATGTTAGAGATTCAATATATTTGAAACCTTTAAAATACGGGCTCGGCGAAAACGTTTTCATATTCGCATAAAGAGTGATGAAAAACGAAAACGAGGGTATGCACCGACAGGTCGATTCTCGTATCTTCGCTTCCCCAGAATGTCCATTTTAATCTGTTCAATTCCATGATTTGTGACTTCTCTAATCCTCTCTTACTCACAAGTAACGTTATCCCTCTGATATAAATAAACTACGGATTTTCCTGTCGATTTCATACAACGTCGCGCGCGCGAGTATCACAGATATTGTTGCTTTAATATTAACTTGAATTTATAATAACTTTAGTTAACTTTAACGTTAATTGAATTCATAATTTTTGGGTCGTCCCATATATTTTCATTAGAATAATAATGAAATATGATTAATATTTATATCGACGTGAACTCACAAATATCGTGATTAATTCAACGAAGGGTAAGCTTTCGAAAAAAAAAAAACTACATGTCCTTTTACATTTTAATTGCATAAAGAGAATAGATATTTTCTCGTTTCACGTTACTACACTAACTAATAATTTATCATGCATATATTTCTTGTTTTTAATTATGTATTACGCTTGTGTAAGGAAAAGTTTCAAGGAAAATCTCTTAAACTTAAAAAGAAATTTTTAAATGCATGGAGGGAAAGAAATTAATTCTTGAACTTTGATGCAAACTTTATTCTGTATATAAGTCTAGTGAATATATTTGCAATATAAGAGTAAAGGTAGAAGGAACTGCTATCAAATGTTACTAATTTAATCAGACATAAAAAAATTAATATGTTGTGTAATGAAACGCTCTCAAAAACAGCGCAAGATTTAACGAAAGAATTGTAGCTATAAAACTTTATATAACAGCTGTACTTACTAAACTCTTATGAACTCTTCAGAGATGTTACTCAAGATTTGATCACGTACTGTTGTAAAAAAAAGTATTTTATAACCACCGTTGTTTGCAGACCTCTTGCAAAGACTGGTAGATGTGGATATACACACTTATGACATTTCTACTTCTTTTATTGGAACGTTTTGCTTTATGGATTGCATCGTGCAAACTTTTGCGACGAAGAACTAGAAACAAAGAATTCTATATATAAAGCTCTGTCATAAGAATCTCTCAGCGAACTGCCATTAGGATTGTTTGAATATCTTCAAATTCGATTATTTCTTCGACGTAAACGTCAAGAGATTGTTATACACAAAATTCTTGAATATTTAATATTAATTATCTGTGTCGTTATATCTAAAATTTTATTGGAGATAATAATACGACGTTTATCGACATCATTATCCGACGAATAATGTAATTTTACTTAACATTAATGAAGCTTTTGAAATATCTTCTCTATTTGTATGAGGTATATAATATGGCTCGTATTATATTTGTGCAAAAATATTCACCATTGTCTATTAATGTCAGCTGTTTTTTGCTAATGTCAGCTGTTTTTTTGCTAATGTCAGCTGTTGTTGCTAATGTCAGCTGTTTTTTGCTAATGTCAGCTGTTTTTTTTCTGTGTCAGTAAAATGTATCGTACTCGCGCGGCTACTCGAATATATTGGTTGGTACGCACATGCCTCTCCATCTACAGCGTGCATAGGGTGTATCCGTTTCGTACATAGGTACATACGACGTGCGAGAGCCGAAGTAACTGCAGATGGGCACCTACCACGGAACGGTATCTAACAGGCGGGTTTGTGTCGGTGCATAATGACTGGAACGATTGGAGCGGACTGAATATCAGTACTTTAGCTGCTCTAGCGCCAGCGTGCACGTTTGTAGGACAATCGATGATGTATTAATGTCAGAGGTGCGTCTCTCCCTACGATGATCGACAGATCGATAGATCGCGTTCGTCCGCTTGATACAGATTGTCGCTCGTGTACGCGCCAATTTGTCACGACGCCGTCGTTAAGAAACGCGTGACGGATTATATTATTGTTCTACGACGATGCGAGCGAGATTGATTGAATATATGATATTATCGCTATATCTGTGCAGTTTCGTGCGAAAGGATAAAATTAAGTCTTCTATTTTAAAAATAGAAGTCGAAATTTTTCAGAATTTTTATTTATTCATACGATTTATTCGTGCAGACAGACAGCGAACTGATACATTGACGGTTTTCCAATCTGATCATTAGAAGATTAATTTAGCTCAAGAAATGATTATATATGGATTTGTGAAAATCTGGATTATTCAGACAATATGATGGAGACATGATTTATATTTAGCGATAAGGTGATAGACATGAATAGAAGCTTCATGTAGAATATTAGGTTCAAGACTAAGATGTTTATGAAGTGCCACGTCTCACGATAAGCTTGCGACATATACACAGTTATATACGAGACAGAAACAGGACCAGAGACATCGAATCGATAACAATTCGAGGAGAACAGAGACGATCGGGCGTCAGCATCGGATACCGGCATCTGGGAAAAGGGTGAGAAGGGGGAGAAGGGAAGTCGACAGGTCTCTTGGCCTAAATTCCATAGAGAGCCAAAGGAGCCAATTTCTCGTGTATCTCCGCGTTTTTTTTTGCTCCTACTACGTTCCCCAACATATTCTCGCGCTCTCGATTTTCACGGTAATCGTTAACATGCATTTCGCTCGATACTCGCGCGATACTCGGACATGGAAGAGCATTTATCATGCGCGTATGTAGGTTAGACGTGGGCGGTAGAGCGGATTGCCAAACCCGGATACATGCCGAATCGATGTGCACGTTCGAGGCGGATAAGAGCATCCGGATATTGACGACGCGCGCGGTGAATTAAGTGGCAGACCTATCGAACCGATAACCGTTCACGGAGCTCTAAGGCCATCTTTATATTTAAGGAGATTGCAGAGAGAATTTCATATGCGACTAGGTTTTATGATAAAGTAGCAAGAACGTTCGAATTAGCATAATAGAAGCAGGAAGAGCGTGTCATGGAGTTATTTTCTCACGAGGAAGAAGAGGAGGTTGCAAAATTGTTTATCATAGAATATCCCTTTTTACAAAAATTTCGATAGATATATATCGCCTCAAGAATATTTCCTCAGCACTACAAATACCTCGTTCTGTGCTATTATTTAGTATATTTTTGCGTGAATTGACGGTGCAATTTTAACAGAGAGTTGCGCGGCAAGAATAATTTTCGAAAGATAACGTAAAATATTTTTTTTCTTTTTTTTTAATAACGATTTAATTGTTCCTCGCGAGCGGAAATTGATCGTAGACTCTCCTGACGCCCACGCTTCCTCGAGCTCGTGCGTTGATTCCATTCTCACGACGATCGTGCGAGGAGGCCAATTAGGGACTCGCAAGCGACTCTTTACGAAGGATAAACGCTCGGACGATTTAACTCGCAATAATAAGCTCTCACCGGCCTTAATGGCCGCTGATTCAGCGCTATTTTGACGCGCCGCACGCCCAGTATAATCGCGCGGATCGCGATTTTCGAATCTGCACCGAACGTGCGGAGCCGACAAATTAACCCTCTCGCGGTATTCGCGTATAACCAGAGACCCGTCACTCGCACGCTCCCTTCGCCCTCCACCCACCACCCTGCCTGCCGGTTTTCCGCCAGTGAGTCGAGGTAAATGCTGAGTATTTAGGATTCGCGAGCTTCGCCGTGTAAACCGAGGCGAAGCTCGAGTCGTGCAAATATTTGATTCCTAAAGCCCAATGAAACACACCAACTTTGCCGCCACCGTTCGCCCATTTGCGCTCTTTTTCTCGCGTTCTTCCCGCCCATCCTCTTGCTCGCTCGACTAGATTATTAACAGATTATTACGCGAATAAACATCCGAGCGTTACGTTACATTGCGTTCAACAACGAGAAGCGAGATGAAATGACTCGCGTGAGAATATAATTGAGATTGAGAGATACGATGGGAATTGAATGGGAAGTCATAATACGATTATGATTCGCATAAACAAAAGTTCAGAATGAACAATCTCTCGCATTTTGACGAAGGAAATTTTGGCGCAGATGTGGATATAATTTTACCAAACATATCGTTCAGATAACTCGAATTTTTCGTCGCGACATTCGGAAGTAAGAGTAGACTCGTTGAAATCTCGCTTTTCGGTTGCCTCGAGCGAATCCATCATCACCGAACTTACACGATTAAGCTCGCAAACTCTCGCGTTCATCGTCCCCGTATCTATTTTACGCTATCATCGAATCTGTTTGTGGGGGAGACTGGATGTGGGGACCTAAGCTCCCTCCGTATCTCGAGAAGCACGCTCGGTTCCGCACGGAAGCGCGTTGAACGAAAACGGGACGAAACGAAGGTGCGGCGTGGAGCCACGACCGGTTTCGGTCGATGCGACCCTCACCCCGAATGCGTTAAACCGAATTAAACAAACACGGCCGCCACCGCCGCTGTGGCGTCCTACGGCGTATAACATATTTCAGAGTCGGCCGGGCCTGCGTAGTTCATTCTCCTCCCAAATACCTCCCACCCTCCACCCCCATTCCTCCCCCGCGCATACACTCCGCTTGATTATTTTCTACCCCTTGCCTGGACACCCTGCGCGATGCACGGACGATGGCAATCTCGTTCCCTTTGTTATCTAAATGAAAGCGTTGCATCGTTACGCGAGTGCATACCATTTGATATCTGTATTCTTTCATGTCTAAACAACGCTCTCGTAACTTCGTGAAAAGGATTTAATGAGAGATTTATGATAACGGTCGTGTCCGCGAGACACGCGGGGTGAATACGGATGTAAACCGAAGTAAATATTAGCCGATAAATAACCGATGACTTATTGTAATAATTTTTCTCAGACGAATAATAATTCTCCATTTTATAGAAAATGTAATATTTTTTAAACTGAATACTTTAAGGCAACGACACTGATGAACAGTGCAAATTATTTGTCAAGCGTGTCGCAAATAGCTCTTTGCAAATATTAATAGCGGAAATAAATAACAATTATTGTAATATTGAATTATACGTATAATTAAAATTATATATAAATATGTGTAAAATGTATTTTAACAAATTGAAAAAATATTTAATTATTTAATTTGATATTTTGTAATATGCGTTTTATTTTAATCAGAATAATTTAAGTTTACTTCTATTTAATTTATTTTAATTTATTTTTATTATTTAATTATCATTTAAAATGTGAAGAATAAATATTCAATACAGTAAACGATTATCTTCTATCAAATTTTTACTGGGGAAAAAGTGATTTTAATGCTAGGATAACTTTTTGTAATATTTTATTTTTTAACAGTAGTAACAGATAGCTTTAGAAATAAATTTGATCATTATTTATACCAATTATTATTAATCATTATTCATTATTTATATATTTTTACATATTTTAAGAATTAAAGTAACATGAATGACACATGTTGGTAGCGAGAGCGCTTTTTCTTACAATAGTCGAGTTTGAATATATCATACGTTTTAAATACGGTTCGATAAATCTGTAATTCATAGAAAATATTTAATACTTGGAGTAGAATCCCTCTCGAATATAGATATCTGCCGCACGCTTACATTTCCGAAAGCCGCAAGGAATAACTTTTGCATCACGGCGATGGCCATCGGCGATAAACTATATTAAACAAATATTACCGTCGCGATACATTTTATAGCCGATTCCGCGAAACGGACGTATCCTCTCCGCCTCCTGTGTACCGCGTGCGGATGCGTTAATATCGTACCCCCAGCTAACCCTCGCGGTTGAATGCGCCCAGCTAAAAGCCACCACCACCAGCAACACCGCCGCCATTCATCCAGACGCTTTCTATCCCCTGTCCTCCTGCCCTCCTCATATGCCGTCGAATAGCCCCGTCCTCTCGCTTCCCCCTTTTGCGCCCCCGTCCGATCCTCGCGCGACCTCTCGAGAGTACAATAGATTCCTGTAACTACCCCTATCTACGGTACGAATCGAATGCCTGTTTGTGTATTCGAGTGCACGGTTATTTGACGGACACCAAAATGATGTACACACAAATACACGTCGCACCGGTAATCCTCGCGCGTGTGGTCGCGCATCGACAAAGTATCAACGACGCGAAATCGAGATACATAGAGACGACTGGTAGCTCTTAAATCATCATTTTCGCGTAAGAACTTGTGAGGGAGAGAAAGAGAAAAAAGAAAAAAAAGAGAAATAACAGATATCTATAGGCTCTCGACAGTTACCCGCATTTTATCAGTTATACGTTATTTCACGGACAAAGAAAATTGCCGATTTACGAGCACCCGCCAATCTCCGCAGATTGCATGGCACGAGTGCCGATCGCTCGTTTGTAGCCATACGTTGGAGTAATACACGAGCCAATTTTCGAGGAGCGTAAAATTAGAAGGGGAAAGAGAGTCGCGCGAAACAAAAGAAACTTTTTACTTTGATCTCCATCGTGAATGTACGTAATGACAACGAGGACGACGACGACGACGATGACGATGATTTGTAAGGATCGCACGATACTCGCGATTACGAATAAAACGCGCGTCACGTAATAGATTTTCACGAAACTAATTTCACGCGATCGTTGCTATAACATCTCATCTCGCTGGTCAACACCGCTATTACCGTGCCACGGAAACTTTGCCACCGCGCTGTGTAACGCCGGGCTAGGGCAATTACAGTGTAAAGTTACGAGACGGGACGTACAATGTGCCAGTTGCAGGACGCACAACTGAGCAATCTGACCCGATTTCACTTTGATATATCCATACATATATGCGATGGCTCTTTCATAAATCCCGACTTATACCATTAACCTGTGCGCGCAAGATACTTTGTTCCAATTTATGGCAAATATCCGCTAACTCTATTTTAGAAAGAAAGAAAAATAAAGAGAGAGAGAAAGAGATAGAATTCAATGAGAATTCAAGAGAGACGTTCAGTGAGTTTAAAAGAGTTAATCGATTTAATCCATTATTTCATAGGTATAGTCGGTTGAATAATTCTTGATTGCACAGTCGAGATCCTTACGAGTAAATATCGGGAGTCATTAAAAGGAGGAGAGAAACTCTTAAGTTTACTTGCAATGTACTTATCTTTTTAGGCTAGAAACGAAATAATTGTTATTCCTTAGGTAGTTTAACGAATTTAGTCGTCGTACAATGATCAAATTTAATTATGAAAAGAAAAAATAATCTAATTTTCTATTTTTTTATTATTTGTATTATTTTATATTATTTTATATTATTTTATATTATTTGTATTATTTTATTTTTATATTATTTATTATTATTAAGCAGTTAGTGTATATTTATATATAAATGCATATATAATTTACATTTACATACATTGATAATATTTTATTACATGCATTAAAAACGATATTAAAAATATATAATTTAAGAAATTATAAAAATAAATAAATAGTTTAACTTAATAGAGCAAATTGAAAGAAAGCAGTTAATTATACCAAAGATACTTAAGTGCTTCGACGTGCATAAAAATCAATCTGAATTCGACTACTTAAGAGTTAGAGCTACTTGATGTTTACTTGACAACTTGTGCTACAAGTTCTTGATTTACCGCGATTAATCATTGCAATTTTTGCATGATCCTAGCGAGTTCTTCAACTGCAAAACTACATTTATCGCATTACAGTTACCATCGTACTTTTACAAGCACCTCCGGCTGCCGACGAATTCGAAAGTTTTTAGTGCGCATAGCAACCATGCCGTCTCGCCGTTTCGCTTTTCCGCGCAACAGCTTCCCTTTTATACTCGTTTCCTTCCCTTTCATCCCTTTTACGCACAGCTGTGCATTTCATCTTCCCTACCTCTTATACTCTGACACATCGAATGCTACTTACGAGCCTTATTAAAACATTCTGTTTGATGGAAACTTTATAAAGCTCTAAATCTATTTCTCTATCTCTTTCGGTAGAATTATTTTATTCGAGATTTTCTTGATATCGCATTGCTCGTAAATTCTATGATCTTTGCCAGTTTATTGACGCAGAAATATATATCACTTATATATACATATATTGTATTTTTCGATTTTTACTTCTATTTTATGTTTATTTTAATTATCTCAAATTAATATAAAAATGTACATTTTTAGATATATTCTGATAAAGATTGCTCTTCTATACATCGATTTGCTTAAATTGCTTTTTTTTTATTTGAAACAGCTTTACGCCAATAAATTTTATAGAACGATATTTCTCTTTTTATTCGATGTATCAAATTAAACATTTCCGATCGAACTATGTCTCTTGTGCACAACGAAAATAAATTTATGGAGAATTAAAAATATGGATTGCCAAATGTTTTTTATTAATGTTTGCCATTGTAAAAGGATAAATTTCAGAAATAGTTAGTTTTTCCAATGCATCATTCCATTCTCGCTTGAAAAATAAAAAATAAAATTTTATTTTATCATTTATTTATGGAAGTGTGCTTCTTGAAATAGTTCACGAAAATGGTTTTCATCATAATTCTTGTAGTACGTACGTTTCTTGCGCTAAAGAACATAATGTAATATCTTTTTGATATTCATATTAAGTCCATAAAGAATATACAGTAGCAGAGCAACTTTCTTTTATACTTTCATCGACCACAACTAGTCGCAACTCAACTAACTCGTTGACTTACGGGAGCCATCGATAACGAAACGTCAAACTTTTAATATCCTATCCATCGAAATGTCGACACACAGCCGCGCGATGGCTCCGGTATTGATTATTCTGCATTATAGCAAGACTATGGGGATATCATATCCGTTCGTTAAAAATGACGTGAAAAGAACAAGTGGTATATCGGCTTGCTGCTGCTGCTTCGAGAGCGAGCCACTCGGGCGTGGGAATGAAAATAAAAGTGTGTATTATCGAGCAACCCCTGCTTCTATCGGCGGCACAGTAAAAGCTCGAATAATGGAGGGAATAAAAGTAAATAAAGATCGGTGGAGGACACGGATGAAGGTATATGCGGCAAATGAAAATTGAGGCTGACGAATGGCTATAAAGGTTCTTGAGAATTATCGACGGTAATCTACTGATGAAAAAAAAGTGTGGATTCACTATGAGTCATGATACACTTTTGTGCATCAATTGTTATTTATATCCCATGCATTTGCTATATATGTATGCATCTTTGTGAAACGTATCTCTTCTCGATGATGTGATAGACTCGAATGAGAATATTAACCATGGAAGAGAGAGGAAATCTCTGAAATAATAGATCTCTGAATAATTCTTAAAGTTTATTTTAAATTTACATATGTACAATTTTCTCAGGTTAAATGGTCTATTTTGAATTAATCTATTTTAATTTTTGTAATAATAATACCTGTACTTATAATATATATTTTTATTTTATTTTATTGAAAAAATGTATATTTGTATTCTAAAGTAAAAGAATTTAAAAATATCTTTGTAAGTATATTTTTTCAACACAATACTTTATTTTATATTTAAACTAATTTATTATAATTGATTACAAATTTAAGACACGAAAAGATCATTTTAATGTTCTTTAGCCATATTTTATTTAAGATAAAATGAGTTTCTTTTCTTTCACAATGTAACTAGTTTTTATAGTCGAACTACTTAAAGAAAGAAAAAGAATGAAAAAGAGAGAATAAAACGAGAGAGCTTTTATGCATCATATATATTTATTTTTCTTATTTCTATATTAATATTTTTTAATACTATTAAAATCAAAACAGTCAATTGAAGCAATATAACAGGATTCTTGTCGGAAATTATGCACCAAACAATTAGAACGCGATCGAAGATATTTTGCCAGTATTTTTCACTTCATTCTTCTCTGTATCTTCTGTTCGTTTTGTTTTCGCGCTCTTCAGTCAGTCAAGCGCAAATCGCTTGCAAAAAATGGCCTTAATGCTTCGCACCGTGTTTTAAAATTAAACTAAGGTTAACGAACCGATCGGAGGTGCGGTTGATTTAATCTTCCCGATTTGCTTCCGCTCGAAGAAACTCTTGTCTTGCAAAACGATGTAAAAGAAAAAAATTAATAAAATATTCAGTGAAAACAGGGCAAACGAACTCTTATGACATTTGCAACAGGCATTTTCTTATATATATATATATATATACATGTAATATACAAAAAATTTTAAAATCACAGTGTGATATATTATGAATAGTACTATGGTTATTTAAAAAGAGAAACACAAATTGCAATTGTTCACGGGAACCACTTTATAGTTTTAATTTAATTTAAATACTGATTTTTTTATATTTGAGCCATAAATTATATGTAGTGATGTAAATTAATCAAGATATAAATTTCATATTTATTCAAAATTTTACAAAAAATAATTTTAGGATGATATATAAAAAAAATTTTAATTTAATCAACTATCTCTGTTTAAACAATTCATTATATACATTTACACAAAAGTATTACTTTACATTAAATAAACTTTAGAGAAATTTATTTGTACATATATTGAGAGAGAGAGGAAGGAGAGACAGAAAGAGAGAGAAAAATTTCTATCGTATGGCTGGGAATTACTTCGACTACGAATGAAATATTTTTTATACGTCGTGATTTTTCTAAAATGAAGCAAACGTAAAAAAAAAACGTGAAGCCACACGAGGGATTGTCACTTAACCTCCGATGCTTTTTTTTACTGCGAAATTGAATTGGTACGGGACAAACGGAAACGAAATAAACTGGCCTCACTTTCACGCTCAGCCGCGGATGTTGCGGCGTTGTTTACAAAATAAATAATACTATGTACATGTGTATGGCTGCAACGTGACAGGACGCTTTTGCAACCCTGTGTTACTGATTTTTGCAGTTTTCCGAGGTCGGGTCTCTGGCCAACGATCGATTTCACGCGACCAAGTGCGATCGTTCTTTTATTTACAGCATAAATTTTTACATTTCTTTGATTCCATAAATAAATCTTGTAATAAGAGCAGTTTTAAAAACGCGTAAGATTACTGACGGATTAGAATTTGTGGCGAATATCAATCGAAAATTAATTAAAATTTGTAAAATATGTAATCGCTTTACGTCCTAGATGTAACTATAAAACAGAAAGTTATGACATGCGTTTCAATAATTTTTATTAGTAGCTTTCATATTTTATTTATTTTACAATGTATAATCTCGACTGAATGATAAAGACAGAAATATGTCGCTTTATATGGGAGATAGATTTAACGCTTTAAAAAAGATAAAAAAAATAGTAGAAATGGTAAAGAATATATACACATGTTATATCATATTCTACTCTATTGATGATTAAATAAATACAAGTATTAGTTTTTATAAAATTTTTACGTTTTAAAAAATTTCTTTATTAAGAGAGAAAAAGAGGGATACAATTATTTTCAATCTATTTTAACATGTAATTTAATAATTAAAATAATTTTCTGCATATAGAGAGATATCTTATATATTTATTATTATTTATCTTTTTATATTTTATATGATCTATTTTATTGAAATTATAAATTTATTTACATTAATAAATACTTCTATTGACTGATGTTTTGCATTGGAAAATATAAATATTGAAATTTGCTTAAATTTGAAAACTAATTTATGTTATATATATGTATATAAGTATATACATAATTTATAATATATACATAAATGGAGCTTGGATTCGAAAATCCCTTTCCTCGAGTATTAAATTTTTGGAATAATTCATCCGTACATAAAATTAATTAAAATTTTAAAATTTAATTAAAAAATGTATTATTTTTTAAAGTATACACAATCCAATTTGTCTAAAATGTTTTATTGGCTTTTACAAAATTAGAAAAAAGAAACAAAATTACAATATATGTGTGTATGCTATTTTTACGTGAAATAAAAGTTGATTTGATAAAGAGCAAAGATAAAAGATTAACAATTCCTAAGGAATCAATGAAATCGATGAAAGAATTTTGGCGAATATCAATAATGTTGGCATGATTCGAGTCTCGCTTTGATTTCTATGTAACTACATGCGGTACCACGAAAGGAAGGGGAATATATCTTCGATAGGATAAGCAGCGACTACGAGTGTACAATGGTGACTAGGAGCCCAGTAGGGTGTCGAATCGAAGAAGGAGGGAATCGCCCAAAGCAATCCGAACCCCTGCCGAACTCGTGTAACAGATTCACTTACCTATTCGTCCCTGCGTTTCTAACTTCGCTTTCGCCCCCTCGCAATCCTCCGCGAGTTACGAAACGCGTCAGTGACGCTCAAATTGATACACTATTGCGTCGCAAAAGTCATATCTCGTCTGTTACGAAAAAGTCCTCTCAACTTTTTTTAACATAAATCTCCTCACAAGTATAATAAAAGTTTTACAAATAATAAAATAAAAAATAAATAAGGATATAATTATTATATTATTTGTCATTTGATGTCAATTATATCTATCATATACATTGATTAAGTATATGTTTTATGAAAAAATTATATATTTTAAAATCTTCTTTCTCTTGATATAATTTAACAATATATCTCGTTAAAATCTTTAGAGTATTTTATGGCTATTGTTAAATAGTAAAACTCTTCTTTGTAGCAATTTTATTAAAAAATGATTAGATTACATAAAATTTCACTGTCATAAATGCGTGTCAAAAGAGACAAGCAGGTACGAGAGAAAACGTGTGATGAGGATAAATAAAGGCGGTGCAGATAGTGTAAAGATGGTGAATAGCCAAGATTCACAGTGCGTGAATCGGATGCAGCTTCGAGATGATAATGTTCGTAACACGATGCGTGTAACGAGAATACGAATGTGTATTTGCATGGATATGAGAAGAACGGAACGAGTTAGATATAGAAAAGAAATGGAAAGATAAGAGAAGAGTGAAACAAAGGGTGAACAAAGCGAGAAATCGAGGAGAGAAAGGAGACCGGAAGCAGGGGGAAAGGGAAGGCGATAGAACGAGGAAGGTAAACAATCCACGTACGAAGTGAGAATGTCACAGAAATAGGTAAGAATGGAACACGAGGAAATGAGAGCGACTGTCTACGCTTTTCCGCGTGCGTTTCCGTTTTGCGAGATAAAGAAAGAGAGAGAGCGCAAGATTCTAGAAAAAAGAGAGCACGAGAAGGAGAAAAAATCGCGGGGCAATATGAGAGGGTAAGAAAAGATGCGATAAGAGGACGAACACCGAGATAGAAATGTACGATAGATGAAAAGAGACACGGAGAAAAAGAGAAAGAGAGAGAGAGAGAGAGAGAGAGAGAGAGAAGATGAACTGATGTAAGGAGTGAAAGGGAGAAAGCTTGAAGAGAGCGAGCGGGGGAAGGAGAGCTAGTGGAAGGAGAAAGAGCGAGAAACGTGGTAAGAGACCGGGCGAGGGGAGAGAGAGGTATTCGACCCTCTATAGGGAAATATCCATAATGCGCATTTGCAATTTCAATGCCTCGCCGAACCCCGCCAAGTTGCCGAAGCGCAGCCAGCAGCAGCCTCAACCCTCTTCGTGCCAATCCGGAGCATCGCGGTTCTTCCCGCGTTTCACCCTCTCCCTTCCTTCTTCCGCGCATCTTCTCCGTCTCGTTCCGAGGTTTCTGCGCCTTCTCTTTCCCACGTTCTCCTCCCATCGTCGCATCCCTTTCCCCTCCTCTCTATCGCAGAATCCCATAACGCCTCGAGCAACCTCTTATGTGCAACAACCCAATCCACATACTCGAACGCGTCGCGTTCGCTACCCTCCCACGCGATCAAATAGATTCCGTGTGTGTTGCCTTTGGATTTTTGTTTCCCGATTTTTTTTCCGATTGTCCTTCGAATGTCGTCTCGTCTGCTTATCGTCCCGCTCGTGGCGGTTGATCGAATATCAGGCGGATAAACTGCGGATCTCGGCGTCGTCTCGAAATATCGATAGCGCGATAGATGTAATTCCATTATCGGATTGTTTAAATATGTACGGTTAAATTTGCATGTGACACTGTCATCGCTCATAAATGATCGCGAGTGAAAATAGCGGAGAATGTTTGGTGCGAAGCTTCTCTATTTAGTATGCCGAGAAATTGCGAAATGTTTCGGAACTAGATATGTATGCGCGGATTATCTTAACGTGCTGCGGTGATAATAGTAACTGTAACAATAATCTTATATACCGGTACTCGCAATACTATTTGCAATTGTTACGTGAGAGTAACGTTATAAGATAAATTTTATCCCAGCTTTACGCCGAGCCGAACTATAAACTCTAAAGACGAAACTGCAGCGTGCAATAGCGCAACTTCTGTATTGTTTAATTGTTGCAATTAATAGCAAGAGATTTTAGCATCGAAACATAAGTTTCAAACGAACCAAATAATCGCATAATCTAGAAAAAGGTGTTTTTATGAGCACATTAAAAAATAAAATCTATATTTCTTTTAACAAATAATTTTTTAATTAATCTTTTTTTAAGAAAACAAGATAGTTCTTTGTATGTATGTTTCGAAGCATTTATTTAAAACGCAGCAATATTCGTATGCATTTTATTTATATGATTTTCATTCTTACAACGTGCAAAAATGTTGGACTTGCAAAGTAATAAACAACTACCATCTGCTAGCTGTCAAATTTAGCTTTTACGAGACAAGGCAAAATCGAGAGAGCCGCACTATATGCATTCAAACTTTACAATATTTCTCTCGTTATTGCGTTGAGATTCAGCGAAATATTAAATCTTAATATATTTATATTCGGAGCATGGGAAATGGGAGATTTTTTAAATGGCTCCTACATACTCGCGTAATCAAATATGATTAATATCCGCAGAATCCTGCAGTAATTAAGGTGAGTAAATCGAATCGGAATTGGGTGCCGAGAATCTGTCGTTAAAATGAAAAGATGAGCAGTGAGAAGATGAGATTCGCACGTGACGACACACGACAGAGAGCAGACAGAACGGAGTCGTTGACCAGACAGACAGGCCAGGTGGCCGCGAGAGGCATGAGATCACTTCACGAAGTGGCACGTAACGCGCGCGCCGGCCATTTCGTATGGTCGGGCGGCCGGGAGGTCGATAAATCTGACGTCGATTGAAATATTGCCTTCTTCGAAATCCCTCACGGCACCGATTCCGACCCACGGTCCCGCATTTCCACCACCTTCCTTTCACCCTCTCAACTCTTTCATTCTCTTCGCGCATTTCTCCATCCCTGTCCCCTTCTTTTTCTCCATTTCTTCCTTTTCCTTTTTTCCTGGCCTCGCCACCTTTTTGCTTTCACTTCCTCCCCTCGGCCTCTCTCTTTACCTTTCCTTCTTTGATCCTACGCACTTTTTTCCTTTCCTTTCTGGTTTTTTGTCTCGTGTATTCTCTCGTGTTCTCTATCTATCATGTTTTCTCGCATTCTGTTTCTTTTTCTCTCTTTTCTCTCCTCCCAACCTTTCGTGTAACCCGCGAAAAATGCATACGACAGAACGAACGAGAAAGGGGAAAATAAATTTTACAGGGGTGAAAAGTAACGACCGCGATATGAAGCTCGGTGAATTTCATTCTCTCGTCTCTTACAATAATTCTCTCCCTTTAGCATTTCTCTCCCTTCTTCTCTCTTTTTCTCCCTCTCTTTCTCTGCTTCTACCTCTTCTTCCATTTAGCGGAAAGCTATCGATTCATCTATACATTCATCGTCGAATATTTATTAGCTACTGTTAGCTCATCGTGGTATGTGTATGATACTAAAAACGCGCGCGGCGGCACACCCTTGGGACCGCGCCAGGATATTGTCTAACCGCAAATCCAATTATTCGGCTAACGAAGTAGATAATACGATAAAACGTTGCGAGACACTAATGCCTGCGTATAACATGCAAATGTAACTTCCGCTCTAACGCAAATCATGTTCTTACCTTAAGGTTTTTCCAAAAAGATTCTCTTAGAGAAGAGTGTATTCCGATTAAAAAATTATTAAAGAGAGAATCGCGAAATATTTGTCTTTCTTATTTTTCCAAAATTAATATATTAAATTTGACTAATTATAGTTCTAATTATCTAATAATATTAGATCAACAAAAGAGTGACCGTTAATAAACGAAATTCTTCTCTAGTAAATTAAATCAAGTCTCTTATATGCTATATATTAAAGTACTTTTTGATAGTTTTTAACATTCCACACTTAATCGGATGAAACGGATTACGCGAGAAACGTAGATATTAAGCGACGATTTCGTATCAGCTTTACTCACGAGGACGTGTGAGCTTTTAATATTTACGATAATAAATTAATAATTGCCGCCAATCTCGTAGCCGAATAATATGCGCGGGAATAATTTGTTTTCCTAAATATTTATTTACTTTTTTTTGCTGTCGCTCGATGAATTCCTCTCAGTTGCCATGATTCGTTACTAATTGTAGGTATCCTGCGCATCTCGTTGCCGCAAATACGTGCCACTAATTAGCTTTTATGCTATACAGCAGTTATATTTTATAGTCTTGGTAATTTCGACGCGAATTTTCAACACTAATTACTGTGCGATGCGGCACAAATCCATGATTGTGTTTGATTACGTACGGTAAGGTGCTTCCTTTTGCTTCTCTCGTTTGCGCGCGCGCTCACGTCCGTGTGTATGTGTGCATGTGCACGTGTGCCATCGTTGCACTATTGTTCGTAATTGGAATGCCCTCTAATCGCTTGCATTTCCTCGATTAAATTAAATTTACTCGCGCATGTCTACTGTCATGCGAGCAAACTAAAGTTTTTATCGTAACACAATGTCTTTCATTTCTTCGTAAAGTTAGCAGTCTACATTTTATTTTAACAGCAAGTACGCATCGCTGTCGCGTGACCGGCTATTGATTATTTAAACCTAACCGGGATTTCTCGAATGAGGACAAAAGTATTTTCCAAATAATTAACTTGGACTATTTATACATTACACGCGATAGTTGTATTATACATATAGATTGATAGATTGATATTAGTACAACACTATCATGCAATTGTCGGCATGTGACAATAATATTATTCACCTTTATGTTTCATAAAATAAATAAAATTCTGAAAGTAACATAATAATAATATTTAATAAAAGATTTAGTCTTTTTATAAAGTGCTGAATTTTTTTATAGGCCAGCGTTTTATAAAAATTTTAGACTTTGTAAAAAGATTTTATGTATAAAATCACAACAAACACAATAATAAATAACTTTAGAAATACGCTGTACGCTCGTATAATACGCGGTATTATTGTATGTGCATATTATTGACATCATTGAAATTCAGGTCAGCGATCCCGAAAATACTTTGCATATATCAGTTGTAAATCCTACAGTTGCACGACTGATTCTTCGATTTACGCGAACTGCGCGATCTACAATACAAACGCGAAACAAATTAGGTATGTAAATCGCCGAAGACTCGCTGTACAGTTAAGAGGACTTAGGCGTTGGACGGAAGATTGTCTCAGCATCTCTAGAACTGTCTATAGACAGCATGGAAGTTTGGCCGGTGGACGATCGATAAGAAAGAGTTATTAACGGCGGTTCTCCGGCGACTACTAAACTCATCTTTCTCTCTCTCTCTCTCCAGGTTCGACGGGAAAGTTAAAACATTGCGGTTACTACGCACGATTGATAATGGAAACGTTATTAATTGCTCCGCCGTCGTCGAGCCGTCGACATTCGGGCTTACCATATGGCACTGATTAATTACTCTGACCGATATCGGCGGAGAGCCATGTTCGCCGTGTACTTTGCCGAGCGGGATTAAGTTCGCAATGCCAATAGTACCCGTACAAATTGCTCGTCCTTTCGCGTACTCTCGCTGTTTCACCTTTAATTGCGCCGGTATCGCTCCCGCTGTTTATTCGGGGATAGGAACTTGGAAACGAAAGTCCAGCGCGACATCGAGCCATTACCAACGTTATTGGTACGCTTAAGGATAAGTATTATAGTTGGCGGCGATATCGACTGCAATAACGAACGATCTGATCTGCGTCCTTCTATATGCATTGACTCGCGACCGTTATTATGGACATTTTGCTGATTATTACAAAAGTTGGCGAAATTCTCATTTGCAAACTTTGAAACTTGACGGTAGACAGTTTCGTTAACGAGATATATCACACATGTGAATATGGATATCGTGTGCACATATATACACTCTAATTATTATAAATAAAGCAGTTATACGTATACACTTCGTCGTGATTGAAGTTAAGTACACGTGTAAAAATATTCGAAAATGAAGTGTAATATTTTTAATACAATCGATCACGGGAGATGTGTCAGACCTTGCGATTCCATCTTTAGTAAAGGTTTATGTATAGCACTTTAAAGAATCTTAAAAGATTTGAAAGGCTAAGGCCCGGTTGCACCAACGTTATTTTAGCTTTAAACGAGATTTAAATATATGTCTATCTTTATCTTTCTTTCTAAATAAATAAAGACAGACATATATTTAAGTTTCGCTTAAAGCTAAAATAATGTTGGTGCAACCGGGCCTAAGACACATAAAAGCGAAATATTTGCGAGATTCGATGATCGTCTCATTATTGTCGTTAATTTAATATCGCCGACTCATGCGCGTAGAAACGAGAGCAGCGATGCGAGCAAACGGCCGAGAGAACAGGAAGGGAAACATCTGACTTGTTAATTTTTCCCGCATAAATTTCAGTCTGTTCGCGAGCTTTTAATTGATTCGACCAAGCCCTCAGAGGCGAGGGTGGTTGCCGTCTACCGCCGTCCGTACAACACTGTCGACGATCTCGTTTTCCATCATCGATCGCGGCCGGAATTTCTCAAAGTCACGACGACCAATCCACATTCTTGTTCTTGTTACGATACGATGAGCGTGTTGCGAATTAATCGAATCCGGCATGCCATTCCAATCTCGCGAAAGTTTTTGAGTATACATAAAAAAAGCCGCGTTTTTTTACACAAACACATACATATATTTGCATTCGAAAAAAAAACATTGAATGTTCGATTAGGTAATTTACAGCAATAGTCAATAATTGGATATTGCTGCTCATTTGAATGGAAAATCCATTTTCAACAATTTGGAAATATTATTTATATTTTATTTGCATATTTTCTACGTATACTAATAAAATTATACAATCGTTTCTTTACACACACACACAAAATTTTATGTATGTACAGTCAAATACTTGAAATTGCAGTATTTATATATTCTGTAGAAAAATATAATGAATAAATCGTGATTTTTCTATATTTTATTTATTGTAAAAAATAATAATAAATTTATAAATTTTATAAAAGAAAGACAATCGAATATAAACGTATACATAATAAACTTTGAATTAATATTGATTAATGGTATATTTTAATATATTAACAGCATTAAAAGCATTGACAGAATTATTACGGTTATTAACGAGCCAATTTATTGCAACCGTGCTTTAAATTCCCCCTTCTCCTTCTCTTTTCTCTCTCTCTCTCTCTCTCTCTCTCTCTCTCTCTCTCTCTCTTTCTCTCTCTTTCTCTCTCTTTTTTTCTGTGATGGGATTATTATTTTTCCGCCAACATGAGTGGTGCACGGTACCGGAAGAACTCTCCAGACACCGCGAAGGATATGTGAGGAGGGTTCAGTAAGTCTAATTAGAGCGTAGCATCCCGAGAGTACCGGGAGGGTGACAAAACAAGCAAACTAGTCGAAGGGTTGTCGCAGAAAGGAAACACAGAGATCCGAAAAATATGCAGTACACACATTCGACTTCCTCGAGCGCATTCTTCGCACGTGTCTTTTTTCGAACGTATTACGCTCGATCGAGCGTGGAATTTCGAATTCCCTACGGTTCTTGAGAAATGTGAGGCCCGGCGAGGGATTTCAAAAAATAATTTCTCTCTCCCCTTGACTCGTATAACGACGTCTGCCGATAATAACATTTTCACAAATACCTATGCTGAAAATAATCTTTCCTGCCCTCGTTACAGGCGACTGATTAAAAAAAAAAGCAAAGCACGTCGTTTCTATAAAAATTCGACGATACAATTTCTAGTGCACTTTTAGTATTCCATGTAATTTCTTGAAGAATAGGTACAAATATAAAATAGTTTATATTTTTATATTCCTTAATGGTGAAATATTTGTATTGTGAAAGACATATGAGAGAGAAATTGAGAAAATCAAAAAATATACGGATAAGGGATTAGTTTAGCATTCAAAGTACTATATTAAATTTTAACGCAATTTATAAACATATTATGATTTTATTTTTATTTCTATTCTTTTTTCAAAAACCGCTTGCATTCGATGTACGAACGCACATGTAGGAGCAAGTCTCGTTTTCGCGTGTCACGCTGTACGCGGTGGAAATTGAAAAATCACCGTGAGTGTTACACCGACGTTATTACTCGTTATCGAGTTCATTAAAATTAAAATTAAGCACCGCCCGGCTATGTTATTTCGGAAAACGTCTCGCTGGCGGGTCGCGAGCCGCGGGACGAGGTTGGAAAAATATCGGTTCGAAATATCTTTCGGGCGAAAAAAGTTACGAGTTTTCAATTAAGCGTGTCTACGTTGTTCGCCAGTTCATTATGTATCGATCGGCCAGCGCCGTTTGCTCGCCGTTACCGCCCATTATAAACTTTTCAATTTGCGAATGAAGGGCGAAATATTACTCGGTATACGGACGCGAAGGGAGGGAGAGGAAAAAAGGAAGGAGCTCCTCTCCTTCTCTTTTAACTCGTAAAAGAAAGTCTCCCGAGAGTACATCGAATGAATATCTCTAGTCTCCTCTCCTCCCCCCGCTCATCCTGCAACCTGTCCGGGCGTCAAAAAAGTTGAGGCGGAGAGACGGAGGATCAAGAAATAGTAGGGAAAAGGGCAATTCGTTTTCATTACCCATCCTCTTCGTAGCGGCAACTTCGATGCTGCCTGTAACGTGCAAATTTACATCATCCTCTCGCCGTAGTACTTCGCTGTCTTGTCTTGCGAAGCGCGCGAAAACAGTGGGAGAAAGAGGGTGGTGAAAACGGGGCCCGCTGCTGATTTCTTTTTATCAGTCTCCATCGATAACTTTGATATCGTTCTTTGCGCGAGCTTCATTTATTAACGAGCTTGGAAATATTCGTTCGTCCAGGCCGAGGCTGCCGACATAATCAAGGGATGATTTCATTAGTTTGAATTATGAATTTCTATTAATGCGCGTCTGGCAGAGCCTATCCGGACGGGCAATCTCTCTTCGGACTCTTCAGTCGCTCTCGCTCGATTTATTATCGAAATTTATGAGGTGCAAAAGAGTGTACGTCCCATCGAATAAACATGCAAATGTTTGTTCGCGCGTACATGCGTTTAAAAAAAAAAATTCGAAGAGTATCAATAGACATGTTACACACAGCATCTCGCACGTCAACGTCAGCCGCATCGTAATCGGAAAAATGATCGCATTAGGCCCAATTACGTTTTCCATTAGCGGCGGCGAGCTTAGCAGGACGGCTAGGGGAAAGAAAACGGAAAACACACCGAAGCTTTTCGACAAACGAGACTCTCGGTGTCTACCTGAGTACGCGAACCCCTCGTGTTTCGTGCGAGCGTGTCTGAACGGACGAGGGAGGATGAAAAAGGGCGGGCCGTGGAGGAAGAGCGATTCGTTTTCATTATCCAGGGCCGTAGCGGGTTCCAACTCGGGTCGGTAGGTTGCTCCGCCGAGTATGGGGCGGCCGGGGTTGCTGGATGGCTGGGCGACTAGATGGCTGCCTAGCTCGCCGGCTGGCTGGCTGGCTGGTTGGCTGGCTGGCTGGAACGGTCCACGGGAGAATTCCACTTGGAGAGTAAGTACGGGAAGAACGCGAGTTGTAGAGTAGCGGAGGTATCAACGGAGTTTCGCAGGGATATGTGTGTTTCGCGCGCTACAGACACGTAGCTACGGAACGTGGCCCGATGTGATGGTAGATCGGGGGTGGGCTACACCTAAACGAACGCCGACGCGGACGAGTAGCTGTGGCTGAGGCAGTGGTTTCCAAATCATCCGACCAAGTCATCCCGATCCTCTTTCTCTCTCGGGAGATCTTTAATCAAATTTAAATACTTTCGAGCCGTCCGAATTGCGCGGAGATGGCAGGTGGTGAATATCGGACTTCGAAACCGTCGACGGTTACTTGATTAAAAGTTGGAGCGTGAGAAATATATATTATTTCTAGCTCTAACCGCGCCTTTCCCGGTTTTCCTCGCTAATTATATGTATCTGTGTCGTTGCGAATTATCCGTTGGACTCGGCAATGGTGCAATAAAGGCGAGAGTCAACGTCGCGTTACGTACGAGTGCAGCAAGAGTGACTTTATGAGATTTGTTATTTCAAATGACACACTCGCTCTGCACTCATTAATATTGTATACAAATTGTTATAGCGAGATGATAATAATAACGCGTACGCAAATGTAATGCGTATGCGTCAGTATTAATATTATATAAATTTACATTGACATTCTCACAAAGCTCTCTACGTGTGCAATATTAAAATTATTATTGTGCAGGGGCTGCGCAAAGCATTCGTATAATCCTGAAATACCGAGACCGAGATAAAATCAACGCGTGCCGCATTAAATTACGTGAATAATGTAAATCGATATTTCAGCGAAAAAAAAAATATCACGTTATGTGTAAAATTTTTTCGCTGATAGAATTCGAACGATGCGAATTTCATAAGATTCCCGATGGACAGAGATCGCGCACCGAGTTAATCACACATCGATGTCGAATGTCGCATGCTGGATCCTGAAAACCACTGCTGTACAGAATGGTATCCACAGTTCAAGCGTATCTCTGACGATCCTACAGTCCGACCGTCAGCGAGAGATGGGCCAGCGGGTTGGAGAGGGTCGGGAGCTCGCAGTCGCGGGGGTGTAAGTGCTGTTTCGTGTACGACCAGCCCCGTCGCCCATCCGCCTTGGCAGACCTCTCCCTGTACCTCCTCTCCGCAAAAGCCATGGAGAAGCAGTGGAGCGAAACAGCTACGCACGCACGCACGCACGTACACACATACACAGCTTTTCTCTCTCTCCCATTCTCGCTCTCTCTTTTGTTCCTTCTCTCACTTTCTCTTTCCCTTCGCTTCCCGACGATCTCGAACATTGAATAGCTACGACGAGGATAGTTTGCGAATGGAGAGGAGAGGGACTTTTCCCTTCTCGCGTTCTTTCTCTTCAAGCCGTGCGGCTCCGGATTCACCCTTCCCTCGTGATTGTTCCTTCATCTTTCTGCTTTTGCTGCAACTTCAAGGACGCGTCCGTTTCTCTTACATCCCTCCCCTGTCTCGCGTTCTCATTTTATGTTTTCGACCGGAAGTGATTACTCGCGTACAATGTCGAGGAGTTTTCGTCCTTCGAGAGCGATACCGAAATCGCTACTTCTTTGAGCTTTTATTTCTCTGTTGCAGTTTATCGATATCTCGCTTTCCCGTCACTTTGTTCCGCTCTCTATGTTTCTCTCTCTTCGTTTTGTGTCTCTTGATTCAAGTCGGATATTTAAAAAGTCGGTTACTTAAATTACTTTTCTCGAAAAGTTACACTACATTGCCGTGATTATACCAAGATTCATTTCTTTTGTGTATCTTTGAAATGAATTTTTAAATGAAACGATATTGTGTTTATTTTAAATGTCGGAATTATTTATCTCGGTTTCTTTTTTTTTCCGCTCTTCTGAAATTTTAATATCATATTTTCCTACGTATCTCTTCTTACTTATCGATATTCTTTTATTTTGTGCCGAAGTTTACTCCCGTTTTCACTTTTGGCAGAGAATCAGGAACGATAACTCATTCGGGACGTAAGCCAGCACTCGACCGCCAGAGATATGTTTGAACTTTGCAATAGAATGAAGGCGGTGATCGATATGTTTGTCGAGTTTTGCGAGTACGTTGGCGTCTCCCTATGAGAGAAGAGAGTGTTTCTATTCCTAGAGAGGCGATTGTTTTCGCGTCCCTTCATATATATTTGAGAAAATCGTAAATAAACCTAGCGCTAAAATTACTTGTCGCATAATCGTCGCTCCTAAGAAGGGAGCAATTTTTAACGCATCGCTCTCTTCTAACGAGAACGCTCATCTTACGTAAATCCGCGTTTTACCGCAAAGGCTTCTCGCCTCTTACGTTGTTTTTATCCGACCGAGCGGAGCGATAACGGACGTGAACGTAAAAGTCATCTTCGCCAAGCGGTTCTGATCCTCTCCAGCGATACGCCGACGGCGGATGAGGAGATACCTCGATAGATCGATTTGTTCGTCGAGTTTTCTCCTCGGGGACTTTTCGAATAAAACACCTGCGACAACTTGGCGCTCCGTTTCGCGGGACGAATGCGACGAGTTACTTGTCTAGACGAGCGTCCTCGTCGATCGAACGAGAAAATTGTTACTCGTGGTCAACGGTGGACGAGTGAGTAGCATTCGTAAGGTTTTCCACTTTTTTATCGCTTCCTTTTATCGTACGAGAGAGATCTCTTATTTAAGTAACAACAGCAGCATTAATTTAAACATCGTAATTTTCAATAATATATTTCTCTTGTCAATTTTAATAATTATTGACTCATGAAAGATTTTTATTTCTTAAGATTTTGTATAATAATTCGCGAAAAAGATTCTAGATAAAACTAATATATTAATTTTATGTATCGCATTTTTTATACATTTTGATGTGTCGCGTATTTTATACGTCTGTCTTATTTCTTCGAATATTTTCTATGTAAAATTCGAATATTGTACTATATAAAATTTTATTTAAATTTTGATGCAAATACACAGCGTCTAGACTTTATTAAAATGTCGCGTCCTCAATATAATTATTAAATTATTAAATTATGTAGAGAAGAATTATATATGTAACTTTAACTTATATTTAGCTACGAATATTGTTCTTTCTACAGATGTACCTTTCGTATCAAATTTGCAAACCGAGATTGATCCCAATGGTTACACGTCTGTCGTGTATAAGACAGATTTGTATTAGGACGATCCAATCTCGTATGGGTCCTTTAAATAGCAGTAAATCAGAGAATCAATTCGCAGTCGAGTTAATAGCCGGTTACGATGGTCAGACTAATTCTAGGTAAGAGTGAGCGTGGTTAATCTAATGGTGAACAGCCGGCAGTCCTTCAAAATGTGAGATTTAGGACGGGAGGAGGGTAATCGGATCATGCGACGAATGTTCGCTTTGAGAAAGTCTTTAATGATCACATTCGAATCGCCCGAGCCATTAGTGGCATATGAGAAGAAGGCAAAGCAATAGTGAGAACATGAGGGATATCGTAATGTTATGACAATGGTAAAGATTAGAACTGTAAAAATTCTCTAATAAATCAACATAATATTTGAAATCGTTTTCAGGAATAACAGAGCTACAGCCAATCCTCTTTTTAAATGAAAAATTTCTTATATTCTAAAAATTTCGAATATTTCATATTTGAATGGTAGTATAAAAAACAAATTTTTATATTCTGCGATCTATATTCCGCTCGTGACAAAAAATTATTTCGCTACAAACTTTCATTTCCTTTCATCGCGATATCTCTAATTTTTTCTTGCGTGATTTGATTAAGTGCAATTTATTTGACAAGTCTGTTCGATTATACCGAATATCATGATTTTATTTTCCTTTCAAACGATGCTTTTCACTATTTATATTAGAGCCGTATTTCAATTTATTATTGGACAACTGTGCAATATAAAGGTAACTTTGAAAGCTTTGTGACTTTGAAGAAATATATTGTAAATAAACTCACATTTTCTTTGACATATTTTTTATCAAAAATAAAATAAAATTGCAATTTATGTTAGAAAAAGATAAATATATATTAGTTATATATTAAATATTAAATAAAAATGATTAATCATTATATATTATATATTAAATTAAAATATTTAACAAAATATGATATCCTTCGTTAAAGAAATATAAATTTTGCAGTTTAAAAATTTCAAAAATATTATTCATATAGCGTTTAAAAAAACATTTTAAAGAATGTTCACACTGATAAAAAAAATTATCGTAATTACTATAAATATAGTTATTTTAGAGGCACCAACACAATAAAATTAAAGTTATTATTACCAACATTATAATAAAAATAATTATAACAATAGAAATCTCAACTAATTTTTTTACTATGCAATTATTGTTGATCCCTTTTTTTCAGTGAAGCATATTGAAATTGCAAAAATTTAGTTTTTAATTAATTATTCTTGAATAAACTTAATTGTACTATGTATATTCTTAGATGTGTGTCACGGACAAGAATTTATCGTCAGCAAAGTTAGATAAACGCGTACGAGAGTGTTACAAGTACGTGCGTAGCGGAGAAAACACGCAGGACCATTCCATCTTACTTTCGTTTCTTTCTCTCTTTCTTTTTTAACGTTAGCAATTGACATTAGGGTATTTTTATTTACGTCCCGGCTCTACGTTTCTGGGGCGTAAAGCCTCGGCTATATATACGTTATCGCTTCTCCAGGTCCGCATTTAAAACCGCACCGTGTTTCTGTGCGTGCCTCGACTACGGATTTGATGTCAAAGTTATATCCAGACGTTAACGAGACATATGTACGAGCCAAACGATCGTCTACATGCGGCGTTCACCTAGTAATTTAGCTAACTTCCGTGTTATTTATCGGCTTCTCCGTACATACGCGTTTTGATTTCCCCCTCACCGATCGCGTATCCGCTGATTTTACCGCCCTCCATTAATCAACGATACGATCAACGGTACTTTGCCGGAGCACGTTTTCTTCTTCATTACGGGAGATGAATACATTCGTAGAAACGTCAAATAAATTATTAGCCACGGCTCACGTTATTTCGTAGAAGGCTTTCGTACGACAGCTTTAACGTTCTTGGCTACCGTATAATCATGTGTGTTCTGGCGCAACTTGAATATAAACTGATCACGATATAAAGCCATTTTCTCGCTGAGTCTACATAGCTTTTTAGTGCTCCTAGTCTTAAATACTTTACTATCATTTCACATAAAAGGTGTACGTACCATTTCGAATACTATTTCATCCATAGAAAGCGAGAAAGGGACAATTTGCAGAAATTTAGAATTAATTTTAGACATCATACAGCAGAGGAAAATCTTTAAGATTCGCAGAAAGAATCACGCAATCCTCGACTAACTTGGTAAAGTCGG
This sequence comes from Camponotus vicinus, assembly GCF_025532165.1. Classification (NCBI taxonomy): domain Eukaryota; kingdom Metazoa; phylum Arthropoda; class Insecta; order Hymenoptera; family Formicidae; genus Camponotus; species Camponotus vicinus. The sequence continues at coordinate 11,090,849 of NW_028141978.1, read as the reverse complement.
AAAACTTCAGCCTCGATTCATTAGATCTCGCCGCAAATTCGCGGCAGTTGTCAGGCGGACGTTCATCGAAGGGTTTAAATCGCGCCGGGGATTTAAAATCCCCGCCGCGGCTGCGGTTTTGCATCGCGCGAGCGTCCCTTGGGGGCGAGGGGGGAGACAGAGGGGGAAAACGGCGCGCAGGAGGGCAGCGGATTAAGTCGGGTTCGGTGATAAGTGGTCGCGGTACCCGGTCGGAAACTCTAATTAATACCTCGACGCTTCGTTTGAGCCCGTGACTTACGGGCCTGTCGACCGGGCGCGGAATTACGGCCGAACTAGTGCGGCGCAGGCGGCAGCTCTGCCGTTGTCCTTCAGGGGCGGCGCGGTCATTTGTTATCGAGAAAGAGAGAGAGAGAGAGAGAGAAACCGAGGGAGAGAGGATAGTGGGGGTGGGTAGGTATAGACCCGGAAGGGAACGTCAGGAATCGGGGAACACGAGCATCGGAGTTCGCCGCTTTCGGCACGTTGGGATTCAATCAGCATACGCTGAACGCCCCCGCCATCACCTGACGTCGAGTTTAACGAGTCGACGAGTAATATCGATCAGCTGGTTACGTTAATTGTACGTTTCTCAGCGAGCGAGTGTGCCGCTACCCTTCCGGCGGGAGGATCGTGGGAACGTGAGTTTGTAATTCTGGAGAACCGTGAACTCTCGGCGCCTGCTCCGATCCATTAAGATCGAATATCGGTGTATCGAATCATTCGAGTTAACGATTCGCGTACTTAGATTGCAAAAAATTAATAAAAAGATACGCAAATATTTATATATAATTATTTATTATTATAACTTCTATTATAATTTATATAATTTCATGTGAATGAAAATATTATTAATATATGAAGAGATTAATATATGAAGGGAAATGTGGAAAAATTTATTCCTTTAGATTTATATATGAATAGAAAAAATTAAAAATATATTGCAAATATCAGAATGGAGTATCGTACGATGTAATTTTCTTTAATACGGCTTTTTTTCCCAAATTTCTTTAAGAAGGGCGTAGATTTAGATTAATAGACTAGGTGGAGAAAGAGAGATAGAGAGAATAGCACATTGGAAGCTGCGCCAAGATGAATGAGTTTTCGTAGGATCTCTCGGTACATTAGTTCGCCTATTTCGTTCTTAAACAAGCATAGATAGAACGACGAGAGATAGAGCTTCAACTTCGAGCCTTCCATTTTCGTTAACGCAGAATGAAAAAGGAGCCGAGCCTGGACGCGTCGCACGCACTTGCGTTTTATTATGTCCGCCTGAAAATATTCGCGCGCAACGAATAAAAAATGATCCCTTACTCTCCCCCTCGCTTTCTACTCCGGCCCCCGCTTTTATCGTCGTTTCTTCTTTTTCTCCTCTTTTTATGCTCCACCTGCCGCGAAATTCCGACCAGGCCGAGTGTCCGTTCGCCATAATAGACGTCGCGCCTTGCATAGCTGCGTCCCAGCGCCGACGTTTCGCAAATGGCTCATTGTAATGGAAGAAAAGACGACAAACGCCGTTGAATAAAGAGCACGGTTGCAGAAGTGGATGGACGAAGTCACGCGAACCCTCAACACCTCGCGCTGAAAGTGCGTGAGTCGGGGAGGGAGACAGACGCGAAGAGGGTAGTTCTGTAAAAATTTCCATCGCGCTCTCCGGTCGTTGTCTCCCGCGGCCGTCCGCTATTTTCTTCATCCGAGCTTCGCTCGCTGGACCTCTCTCTCGCCGCCGTTCGTTCATTTTTCTCGCTCTTTCCAGCGCCATCGTCCCGTCGCTGCTTCGAAGTTTTCGTAATCAGATGCGCGCTGTAATTTAATTCTACGCAGGAAGAGAATAAAAACGTGCCGTCCGCGTGCAAGAGGGCGCACGTAATAAGTTGATGGCGGGCGGCGTTAAACAAACGGACAATTTGATCTTTTGCATTTTCCCTCGTGCGTATTCTTCTTTATTATCGTCGTTTTTTGCACGCTTAGTTTTGGCTTTCTAACGAACTTGAGCATAGTACGGTAGTGCCGCTATCGGAGGGATAATTTATCGCGATGATTTTATTTTTGAAGCGACGAGGAGTTCTAGACGGATAAAACTAAAGCGGGTGGTTGAAGCGAGCGCATGGAAATATAAGCACGAACGATAAATATGCCGGAGTCGCACGATACTTTTTCTCTTCGCTGTCATTTCTTTTTTTTTTTTCTTCTTTTTCTTTACTTCGCCCTGGCCTTTCTTGTCGTTACTGGCAAAATACCGTCAGCCAATTCAGTGTCCAACTTTCACGTCGCTGAAGAATCGTATTCCAGCAAAGTTCCATAAATAATGTCCTAAAGGAAAAAATGGAGGAAGTAAAAAAAAAACCGATAGCGGAGAGAGGCGAAAGAGAAGATGGCGGCGACAGCTAGTGAAGATCGTTTATGCGAACCAGCAAAGGACCGTAAAAAATATTTTCTTTTCTTCTGTTGTTATAAGTCCCTTACTTACTCTCTTTACTCCTTGTCGTATCGATTTATTTTCACTTTTTTGTTACTTTTTATTTCTCGGCTCTATTTTCGTGTGAGGAGAGAAAGAGAAAGAGAGAGAGAGCTGCGGCAAATTCTATATTTAATTAACTTGATTTCCATCGGCGATTTTTTTTTTTCGATGATGGCCACTTTACTTCGTCATTTCTTCTTCGTAAGATAAACTTTTATTTGTAAGAGTGTTCTAAAACATCCAAACTCGTTGAGAAACAGATTTTTATCGAGAAAGTTGTGCGAGAAAAATTTCCGTCAAAAGAGATAACTTTCAAAGCCAAGTGAGAAACACGACTCGAAGGAATGAAGTTACGAAAAGTAATAGATACTGAACTACACGAGATATATACTAGGAAATGTGAGAATAATTATCAAGATTTCGTTTTTCCAGTTTACCATCTTTTTTTCAATAAAAATTGAATTATTTGCCATTTTCTCTCTATTTTATAAATGTTAAAAATTTTGATATTATTTAAAAGTAATTATATATAAAACATATCTTTTTAAATACAACATTTTTTACTGTAAGAAGATTTGCTTAATTGTTTTAATGATAATTATATAAGAAATCGAATGGATTATATTTATAGAAATGAAAAAAGATATAATTTCCTAAATAATTTATAAATTTATTAATCTGAAATAGCATTCAATGCATTATATTTAATTTTATATTTAATTTTTTTTATTACTTTTCACACTTTCAGCTTGTAGTAAAATTTCTTTTGTCATAAGTTGTTATGTGATTCAATTACAACATACAATTGATTACATATTACAAACAATAGCTTCGCATCTAGAAGTAACGATAGTAAAAAGATCGCTCGCGGATAAACACGACATGGAAAAAACGGAAGCGGATACAATTCTCTTATCCTTATCCGAAGCTTCGGCGAATGTTGGAAATCATTCTAACGTCTTGGGCTTAGCGTCCGTTTTCTCGGAAGCCGCCGTCTGGCTTTTCGACCTGACCGGGCGCCCAAGATCCAGGGGGTTTCGAGATGGCGGTTAGATGCGGCTGGCCGATTAAGACGTCGATAAATAATATTAATTGCCGGGCAACCCCGGGCCGAAACCACCTCCCATGGTCGAAAGGGACGGTTGAAGCGGGGAGGGGACGACGTGTTGCGTTTAATCAATACCCACGTAATGCTGCGGATGGATGATGGCGATGGTGGTGGTGGCGACGGCGGCGGCAGCGGCAGCGGTGGTAGCGGTGGAGGTTGCCGATAGTGGTAGTGACGGAGAGTGGTGAATGGCTGCGGGGGAGTCGGGGGGACGGCGGATAGTGGTAGTGATGTTGGTGCCGGTAGTGGTTGCTAGCGATGGTGTTGCTGTAAGTTTATTACGTAAGGCAGGTCTACTCGACACGGCAAACGCACCCGGGCCTTCTCCGCGCGCGAGAGTTGTGTAATTAAAATTAATAATTCCACGACCTCGATGCACAGCCTCGTCGGAGCCTCGACGACTCTATTTGCCACCCCGCCCGCTCGCCCACCGCGACTTCGTGCCTTCCCGCCACCTTTCTCGCACCTACTTCCTCCCTTTCTCTGCTTCTCTTTGCTCCCTTTCTTTCTTTCTTTCTCTCTCTTCTTCGCTTTCCATCCCTTTTACCGCATCCTTCTTCTTAATGTTTTCGAATTCGTGTCGAAACCTTCCAAACGAGACACGGCGTGTCGAATAATGATGCGGATGCACTTAACGCGATGATAACTATCAGGGTGATAATGAATTTTATCGTTCTCTCCGGGGGAGATTGTTTGTGATCGTTCATTATCAGGTTTTTAAAAGTGGCAATTATCCCATTTACAATGGACGTCGATCGAGTACTTTTCCATTTTTGAATTAAAAAAAAGTTCTCTGGGGTCTTATAAATTTATTAATATTCATACATTTGAACATATAAAGATGTTGAATTAGTTGTAAATTATAAATAAAAATGTTAAATTATAATGCACACACAAATATACACACATTTACTCAATATTTAGGGCTCTAAATTATTTCAAGCACATATAGATTTATTAGCCAAGTTAAATTCAATCAGATCGTATTTCAGCGTTGACATGAGATATCACATCGTACGCTACATATTTTATCTTATAAATATATTTCCATCGATTTGAAAATGACAGAGGGTAATTGATCATATATGCGAACGATCTGTAAATTATATATTTATCGACTAGAAGAAGCTATTTTCCAACACGAGATTTTGTTTCTCGGATTACGAAATAATTATAAATTTAAATCCCTAGTATTTTATATATATAATAATTATATTTTATATAATAATTATAAAATTAAATCTCTAGTATTTTTGGCCGATTTCTTTTACGGTCGTCGCTCATTATTTCGCCTAATGTCATAAATTCGACGCGTACGTGCGTTACGCGTATTCGCAAGCCGCGACTTCACGCACCCACGTACTCGAGACGAGTACTCAACCGAGGAGGAGGACTCGCTTCCCCGACGACGACACGACGACGCGAACTCGAAAGCACTTCAGCGAATGCTTTCTTTTTCCGTCAGCAGCTACAACGACAACCGGCGCCGTAATGGAGTGACAATTGCACTCCGGGATGGATTTTAGTCAATGGATGTCGAGCACGATGTGCCGCGACGAATAAACTGTCTGTGGTCGGGGATATCGCGAGATGCAACTTTACTTTACGACGGTTGCGATTTGCAAACATTGACTGTAAGCAAATACACTTTGAAACTCGGGATAACTTGTACAACTTGAGGAGTTAAACATTATAATAAGCAAAATATCCTTCTGAAAAGAACAAGAAAGAATTCGATTTTAAGATTTAAATATGAAATTGTCTTTTTTAGTTTTACATCAATCTGTCAGTTGTCTCGTAAAATTTAAATATTTAAATTATTACAATGTATATCTATAATGTGAATGTAATGATAGGATAATAACACGTTAAATATAAAGTTATATCTTAATGTGTCAAATTTAATAATTCATTAATAAATTTAATTTTTAACTTCTTAATGTGTCATTTTATATTGTTAAATATTTTCGATCTGAGAAAACTGCTTTAACAATTATCCGGAAAATATTGTGAAAATGTTTCTTCTCTTATCCTTCAGATCGCTAGGAAGCAAAGAATCATACGTGAGTCATAAAAAATATAGGGGCACAAGCAGACCGACTGGCATTTATTGACGCCTGTACACACTGTGTTATCGCCAATAAATGATTTTACGAGCATTTATCGTGATACTTTGTCCAGGCTAGTGTTGTGTTAGCCGACAGCTCGTCGAAACAAGCTAAATTCGCTATTAGTGTTTCGCATAAAATAACCATACGACAAGTTTGTTTAATCAATACGATATTTTACCCATACATACATACTAATATTCTTGAATCGAATTAAATTGTATTTTCTTCTCTTAAAATTTGCGCCATAAGACAGAAAATTTTATTTATTTATACAGATGGTAGACAGGATATGATTTCGTAATGAAAATCTCGATAAGAATATTTCGAAAATATTTCGCAATGTGATCAAACAGTTAAATGTTGAAAACGATCGTTACTAAAAAGGAGACAAAATTATTTTACAAAGTTAACCATTTGCGAAGATCTACTATCTCGACTTTTCTCTTTGCAAAAGTGACTGCGAAATGCATTAGTTAACGAGAAATGTCTGATGAGACGAAAAATGAACGAAATAGCTTTACAGCGAAGAATTATTCTTAACAAATTTAGCACACTGATTATTGATTTGTCGTGGATATAAAAAAAGAAAGATTGACATATTAAAGAATTTTTTTTTTCTTTATTACTTTTAATTGTACTTTATTGATAAATTGAAATGTGATAATTCGATCTCACATGCTATTTGCATATTGCATTTTTTGAATTTAATCTTAATTAAGAATAGTAGAACATTATTTAAAAAAGGTAAGGTTAATTCATGCAAATAATTGCAATAGAAATTGTTTATTTTTACAAAAAATTATATGTGCATATATATTTATATTCTTTATAAATAATTTCTTTTCAGAAATCTTAAAGGATGTATTTGCATAGAGACGATATGATCTGCAAATAAAACCGTTCGAATATCGATATTCGAAAATATATGTATGCGACAGTAACAGCAACTGAAATTTTGTTCAAGCGGTGGAGAGTTTTATTTGCAATACATTCGAATCATATCGAGGCCGGCAAACTATTTAATATCGGAAAAATAAGAAAACGTTGCGATAAATTTTCATTCCTTATAATAACTCTCTTGTGAGAGGAAAAAATATCGAATTCGAACTTTGCAGGAATAAATATCTATTGCGTGTATCTTTTATAAAACGCTCTGTATGTATACGCGTTCGTGTGCTCATTTCTACTTGCATCGTCGTTCTCGCCTCGTCGGCGCGACTTGCACGCGAAAGTTCGGGCTGAAATATTAATTGGTCGTGCCGCTCTGTATAAATCTACGTATACACCTGCCGAGAAAACTGGGAAGAAGGAAAGAGAAACGTGTGAGACAGAGCAAGAAAGAGAGAGAGATAGAGAGAGTAAAACGTCGAGTGAAATAATTCATTATGTTCCGGGATACAATGTGGTCCATCTGAAACAATGGCAGATGAGAGAAAGTGGCAGAATAATTCGCAAAAATGGAATTCTACTGGTCGGTACGCGTATCGCATGAACGTCCGAGCGGCGAATATCATGGACATAAGGCTGGGAATAATTGCGATTTGCTGTACGGCCTTGCTTGACGAATGAAATTCCATGGCCGGAATAAAATTTCAAATTTGCGGCGCGGACTCCGCACTGTACCCCCGGGGACACATTGCGGTTCACCTATTAAGTTATTCATAATTGCGCCCTAATTGCAAACACATTCAGCATACGTTGAATTTCATGCTGCGCATTCAACTCGCGAGATCTCCGTGAATTAGCGTGCTAATTTAAGCGAAAATTCAACGCGATTAGCAATTTGTATCGCTATTATACAATGCGATTTAGAATTTCCATTTTATTCTAAAGAATTTCTTTTCCGGAAAAAATATATGTCTCATCAATGTATTTAATATTATTTTTTATTTAGATATATTTTTCATCTCTTTATAACATTTAATAATATATTTGGATATTAGTTTAAATTTTTATGGATGATACATATTTAAATGCTTCAAAATCATGGACAAGTTATTTGATAATTCCAAAAGTGAAGAAAAAATAAGTGTTTGTAAATTATAAATAAATGCTTTAGAAATAACAGATGAACGAAAGAGAAGAATGCAGAACGAAGAAGAGAAAGTGTGTAGCATGTGCCCGTGAGAGAATGAAACGATAACTGAAATGGGGGAAAAGCACGGGGCAAAGATGGGGGAAGAGGGAGGAAGAAAAGGGGAAACATGAAATGGCACTAAATCAGCCTGCGGGGGGTTGTAAAATCATTAGCGCTAATAACCGAAGGCTCGAAAGAGAATGACGGTTCCCGATATTCAATTATGTTTCTGCGGTTTGCACGCGAGGAAGGTGAGACGGTCTATCTCTGCTATTGACATTTTAGCTTCGATCGGCTGTACTCACACGTCTCGTTATATCTCGCGCGAGCATTCGACACTCATAAAAATTATCGAGGCGCGGTTGAGCTTGTGCTCGGGTGATTTATCGCTTTCCGATGGCTAGCCGATGATAATGACTGGTTTATTATACAGACGGCAGCTGGCAAATGCGAGCGATTTTCGCACGCACTTTACGTTCTATCGCAAGTGTGATGCACGAACCATGCGATTTTTCGTTAATAATTGTGTCGAATTTCTTACAACAAATTTCTTTCAATTCTTTAATTTCTCTTATTTCTACAACGTAATACTTTATAAGGTAATACTTTACAAAGGGAGTATTTCCATTTATTTCCGGAGTAATCTAGAGATTACGTCTTTCTTTAATTTCGTAATCTCGCAGATTATTCTATAAATAAAAAGGATTTCTAAAACTTTCTGCAAGAAAGGATCTATTATTTAAAAGGGTATTTATTCTTCAAAAAGGGCACTTCTCTTCCCTTAGATTGTATTATTTAATCGAAGCGATGCACGTAAATTAACTTCAATCACGTAATGGACAGCCTAATTTCTGCTTTTGACATTATGCTGTTATATAGAAAATCAATGATTCGAAATTTGGGCCAACGCCGGTGCAATGTTCACTGTCATAACAATAGCACGCTGAGATTAACGTCGCGTCGATAATGTGATGCGATTTGTGCGAGTAAAGTTTTCAAAACGTGCCATATCCATATTCGGTATCTATTATGCGGTATACCGTAATCAATCTCTTGCAAATTTGTCTAAATATCGGTCAATCATTGCCCGCGCTCGATTATTAATCTCTGCGACTCTCCCTTTATTTCTACCTCTAGTCTGTCGCGAGTCGGTTGCAATTAGCATACTCAACTTCGACAGTTTAATTAAGCGGTCTTTGACTCGTATTCTCGCGATTCGGGCTTAAGCCGATCTTAGACTAGTTTAATTGTGAACTTTCGCCATTACTCTCTAACGTTATGCTCTGGCGTTGATCGACGCGAATGGGAGGTGCAAGCGATAATAGAAGTGTCAAATACCTCGCCGAAGAGTATTTCTACCAGAACCAAATATTTTGTACGTTTTGAAAAAGAAATTAATATAATTTTAGTTTTACACATTTACCTTTATTATATTTTTTTCTCGATATTTAATAATTACACTTGGATCTATTTATCATGTAACATAAAATTACAAACATTCACTGCTACAATTATCTGTCAAGTTTAAAAGTAGCATCTGCGCTTTTAAGATAAAATCGGCAAAAGCTGATTGGGAATATCGCAGTTTATGTTACTATAAAAACTGCAATTCAGAGACACACATTTTATAGATATTAAGCTATTAAAGTCCGCTAGCACAACTTCCATTATCACTTTTTGGTATGGCACTTGTGGTCACAAATATCCTGCGGCAAAATATATATCGATTCGAAACGTTTTATGTTATCGGGAAAGACAAAGTCTTATAAAAAATTTTCAAAAAGTTACGAGAAGTAATGAATTAATATTTATTACACTCATATAAGTAAACAAGGAATATAAAAAAACATTGGAAAACTGTTAGAGAGCTTGATAGAAATATTACTTAATTGTCGAAACGTATTTTTATTTGATACATATCGAAGTATCATTCTTTCTTATAAGATTATTAAGTCGTTATATATATCCATAAGATACATGCACAGAGAAAAATAACATTCTACTGCCAAGAAAAGCGATTAGTTTATTTTTCTTTTTTTAAGTAATAGTTTTCTTCAACAAAGAGAATATATGCTTAAAATATACTCATCACAAGTGTTAGAAAATCTCATTATCATATACTCAAAAGAAGAATTAATTTTCTCTTCAAGAATATTGTATCAAAGAAAAATCAAACTTACTTTACGCCAACTCTATGTAGTAAGCAAACCAAATTTTTGTCTTAATTTAATATTCTTGACTAAAATACTGCACTTACTAAAATTCAGAATATATTCAATTAAATTTAATGCTTGTGGTGAACTTATAATATATTTCCGGATATACAAATTTATGATATACTTAAAATAAATAATATTTACTTGAATACAGTATACATTTTTCTCTGTGTGTCTGCGTTTAAACCCCGCATAAACTAGGCTTCTGCATTACGCGCATATTTATCAAACCCTAGGAAAAGAATAATAACTCTCGCGAGGGGTTGTTAGCAGTATTCCAGACTCGATCGGCAAAGTGCCTAAGTTTACGTATTTGCGGTGGATCCGCGCGACGCTGGGAATAGTTATCAAACGCCGAGGTTATTGCACGCCGTCGCACCTGCAGCCTGTCTGCAACTTGGCGGCGTGCAATGACGCGAGAAGGGCGTGAGTCTTTGTTTCCGGAATAATTAATCTCGACGAGTGTCAACGGAGAGCACTTCCGAGTCTCTCCCGAGCAACTTCCCCCGACGTCTCGATGTCACGGAGCAGTTAGTTGTTTCTTCTGGAACGACTCACTGCATTAGTATCCGCAAAATTCGGAATTCGGATATCCTCGGATTATCCTTACCATTATACTCTACAATATCCGTCTGATCAGATTAAAATATATCCGTTATAATTAAATTAAATTTTGTTATCAATTAAATTCTTCTGAAGTTTTCGCGAAAGATATCCGTAAAAAGTAATTTTTGCGATTTAAAGCGAGATCAATAAATTATTATCGAATATAACGATAGATAAAGTCACTCTTTTTTCTAATAAAATTGGAGCTTATATTTTAATCTTATATAATAATCATAACAAAATATATGCGTCTCGTTCCACTTGTCTTAATTTTGAAAATGCCTTCTTCTCCATCATTTGCTTTGAGAAGCGCGAGTTATCCTTGAAAAAAGCAAGCTCGCCTCCGCGCTCGCTAATCATCTACATAATGAAATTTGGCCGTTGTCAAAATTAATAACCAGCCGAATTTACCCCGTCCCTCGCGCGCGTACAACACGCCCGTGCGTTTGTTCCGCAAAACAAACATTCCACGCGTCTGCCAGCGGACGCGCGCATTAATTCCAGTAATTCCAGCAATTAATCGTGCATCGAGGACGCGAGGCGTAATTAATAACGCTTGTCGCGACGAAAGGTCGTTGCGAGCCTAAACGTAGCATGGCGACGAACGACGGGGGGGCCCGCCGAAAACTTATGGCTCTGTAGGACGTGTAATTTCCTGTCTACCGACTTTACGCCTCCACCTCCTCCATTCCTTTCCGCATCTTCTCTCTCTCTCTCTCTTTCTCTCGCTTCTCTACTCTCCCCCGCGTTTTCTTGCCGTAGAAACGACGATCATTCCTCGGGCCTACAATCGCGACATGCACGCGCGCCGATGGTTACGAGACGAGCCCGCGTTTTTTTCTCCTCTTATTTTTTCCTTTCCTTTCCTTTTTTCCTTTTTAACCGCGGTAATTCTTGAGGGAACCGAGGAGCTTATTAAGCGCTCGAGTGTGCACATCCTCGTGTAGTACCTCTTTCTTTTAACTCGACAAGCCTCGTGTCCCTTATTAATGGCCCTCGTGAATCAGACGCGCGATACTCGAGCGCGAGCGTTGAACAAGTTTGCAGATGCACGGCAACAATTTAGAACAAGATCGACGACGTTATTGAATATAATTTAAAAAAATTTTAAAAGCGTATTTTATATTAGACAAGGCTGTTAAGAGGCGGAAATTAGTTTATGTAATTATGTATATGTTTTCTTAAAGTTTTTACGATAACTGAAAAATATGTTGATCGTTGAAGCAAACCGAGCATTGTGGGACCGATATTTATTAAATATTGTACATCGCTGGGCTCATAAAGCAAACCACAAAGTTTCAACCTGATTTTAGGAAGAATTAAAAAGTCAATGAGGCATGCACATAAATTATGCATGAACCATAGAGTTTCATACTTAATAGCATAACAGTAAAGTTAGTAATAGGATAATAGCGAAGTTACTTTAGAGATGCGAAAATTATATTTTACGTCGTCGCACAATATTTATCGTTCTTACTAACAGCTTACGGTAAGGTTATATATGTAGCACGTAAAATTATAAAATTTTTTAAAATGTTATTAATTTCATTATTATTTTGTTGTATTAATTTCCTTATTATTTTTCGCGGTTGAGTCTTTACAAGATAATATTGCAATTGCCTATGTCGGGTTGTACTCATTGTTAAGGGCCATTTAAATTAATGAAGTCCGTAAATCAGACATGATACGCACAAGTCCTGTAATTCGACCGGATTGGATCATTTAGGAACACATGGATCGTTGGAATGCAATTACTCGATCAAAGTGGAGGAGGAAACGTTTGACGAAACAGGAAAAATGCGAGTAGAAAATGAGATCAAGCCATATATGAGCACATAACATTTATTATTGCACGCTACGTTATGCATACATAATTTATCGTTTAAAGTTAGTTTGCATTTAAATTTTGTCGCGAGTTTCCAAATTCGATGAAGTTTTCATCTCGTAACATATGTAAAATAGTAATATCGCGGAGTGTTCGTATGTGTATACGCGATGCACTTTTCGATCGATGCTAGTTATATTATATTTCATTCACCTGCGAGAGAGCATCGTATCAATCTGCATCATAGCTGTCAAGAGATGCAGAGTTTGCGCGACATAATTATATACTGAAGAGGCGCAAGAGAAAGGAAGAAACAATCTCTAAGATCGACGACGTCGCTTGTTCCTTTTTCTGTTTCCATTTTTCAGGCACGTTATCTTGTACTCTGTGCGCGAGGCATGGGAAGAGAAACGGCAGTGCTTGTATTGTACGACGAATGTCTCCCATGTTTCAGACAAACTCTCTTTCCTCCTCCCTCCCCCTCCTCATTATATATATGCGAGAGAGTCGCGTTCGTTAGCACACTCGCATTTTTCAGTTTGCGAGAAATTAAGATAATCTCTTGTATGCCGCATCGAGAAAAAAACATTTAATCGCCATACATTATGAGAGAGAGAGATTATTCAACATTAATTTTACTCCGCATGTACGGTAAAATTTCTACGTGCAATTAGAGAGATGCTCGCGCAATCGTTTGGAAACATAGCTCTCAAGACATTTGCACAAATACGTCGGTCGTCAAGAAAATGTCAAAACACAGGACGCGCGGATGATAATTCATTTGTTGCAGTTTCTCACGGGCACTATCAACCCTCGCCGTTCGAACATGCAGAATGTCAACAAGCGGGAGCACGATTCAACGTTTACGTTGTCGTATGCGACGAGCGGAGATTTGGTCGGTACAGGTAGTTCGAGCTTCGACTTGTTGCTAATCAGCTTAATTTGTAACTTGTAAAACACACAAGCTGGGTCCGCGGTCCTTAATGAAGTTATCCCTTGTTAGGCATCCACCTCTCTCTCTCTCTCTCTCTCTCTCTCCTTTCCCTTCCTCTCTCCTCGCTGCTGTCGAAATCTCGACCGTGTGGCCCGCACACGGTCGTCCGACTCGTAAAAATAAAATTAAAAAAAAAACAGATCAGAAAAAACTGCGGACAATTTTGTTGCTCGGAGAGCAAAATTGCTCTCCGGCGTTGTGTCGCCAACGTCGTTGGCGCGACGGTTTTTAAAAATTTTATTGTCATTATTTTTCCATTGCTCTGATCGAAATGTCGCGGTGCTGCCGTCGATGTCGCCGTCGCCGCCGCTGCTGCTACTGTTGCTGCCGTTAGGAAAAATTTCCCTTCAAAATTGATTTTCGTTACGTGTCTATCTTCGCCGTTGTCCCCGCATTGAAAGTTACACGGTACACAAAGAACAAACTAATTCATTTTTCAACGCGCCGCTTGCAGGATCCCAAAAATGGGCTTCGGTCATCGCGGCGATGAAACGCGAGAGATTCGATGGCATGAAAGCTCGTTGGTGGAAAATGTTTTTCGTGTTTTCAAAACATAGGCTTACAGAGGAGAGATTACTTTTATTTCAATCTGTAGCGACATTGGCTGATTCACCTACATAGCTTGCGAATAATCTCTTACTATCTATTTTTGCGACAGCTCGTGTATTTCAAACGCTCGTGAAATAGAATCAAAATAAGATTGTAGATTATTATTTGATTGTGAAATAGAATAAAAATAAGTAAATTAATCATTGCTACGAACTCCGAAAATGTTTCTATTTAAATATACTTTTATTTAGCAATTTTATATAGGTGTTCTAGATAATATTCTAGGAGTGCAATGATAACATTCTTAAATCTCTATGCAATTAATAGAGATTGACGTAAGTCAAATCTCGTAATGTTTAATATTTATTGTGAGATAAATATAATTTTTTTATCTATTGAATATCAATAGAACTAATGCATTATTTTTGTTCTGTCAGATATACACACGTCTTATTGTTAATCATTCTGTATTTTCACGTTTACTGTCAGAAAACCAAAAAATTTAATATTCCACTAGTCACATGATACGATTGTCATATACAGCAAAACGCGTACATGCATTGCGTAGTCACGACGAAAAGATCATTCGTGTCACGTTCGGCCGAAAATTCGACTCCTCGGTGGGTTTGTTCGAGATAATGGACGGCTGGTAAAAAGTTTCCGTCCGAAAACGACTCCATCCTTGCGGAGTCGTTAACAAAAAGCGGATGAGTCCTCTTCCAGGGAACTTCGTTAACGAACACGGTGGGACAGGTACGTAAACTCCGTGTAAGTTGCCGCAGAAAATAATGACGCGCGAACAGTAGGGAAGTGATTTCCGCGGGAACCACGGGAGACGAATTTAATTCGCTGCAATTATGCACCAAGTACGGTCGCGAAAAGATGATTCTGTATCTCGTGCCAAAACCTAGAAGTTAAAGATCTATGGACATTTCAGGATGAAACGACGTATATGTATGAAATTAAAAATACTTTTAGAATAAAATGGACCTCACAGTTATCAAAAAACTGCTTAAATACTATAGTCAAATTTGATAATCGGTACGATGAAAGAATCATAAAAGCAGTACCCAAAAATATCGACATCTGAGTTAAATTCTCGTGAATGATTAAGCGTGAATATTTTTAGTTGTGCTTAAATTTTTACAAATATAGAGTATTATACCTCTGCGCATAGACGAAATTATACTTCTAAAATCAAAAAGAGAACTTCGCGAGGATATATTTTCTGTATGCTTTATAATAATTTGTCGTATCTTGAAATATCTCAGAAATTGTATTAAGTCTGAAAAGATTGTAGTTTTGAAATGGAATAATGGAAATACTGTTCTAGATATCTCGAAATAAAGAAAGAAATATAAAAATGTTCGTTTTTATTTTGTCCGCGCGACTTGTTTTCGATGAGCTATTTTTCATATATTATAATAGAATATAATATAGTCGTGCTTAATTTGAAGATATTAAAGCAAAATATATTTTCGTACGTGTGCGCGCGTACAATGATAATTTTAATGAATTATGATAATATTTTGAAATAATACATTTCTATTATATGTGTTTACTTTCCTAATTCAAAAAGAATTTATCAAAATTATGTATCCTCTAATTTTATCGTGATTCTTTTACATTTAGAATTGTGTTTAAAATAATATTAGATTTATGAATGTATACGTTATAAATTATAAAATACGAATTATATGTATTAAATGAATGTAAATTATTATATATAGTAAATTATTTTATATAGTAAATATTCAATATTGTTTCTGCCAAATATCTTATAATTGTATTGACAAATATAAATCCAACTATACAAACTGTAAACTTTATAGCATTAATAATTTTAAGATATTTATTAGGTTTGATAACCATTGATTTCATAAAATCCCGCAGCTAATTTTTGATTTTGAGTCTTTATTTCTTATTATATTTATTTTTAAATCCATAACAACGTGATATACTAAAGCGTAAGAAGCTTTAACGACATAAAGTATAAAAAATTGAATCTGTTCAAGTCGATAGCGATTTTCTCGAGAGATGCGTTGGTGTGATAACTAAAACCACGAAAACTTTTGCTTTCGCGAAGTGTTGTACATCGATCCGTTACTTTCTTCCTTTCCAAATCTACGTCGATCGTCGAGGAAGAAGCCATCTCTCCCACCGTAAAGCCGGCCCGAAACTCGCCGAGACTCGTACTTACGTAGTTATGAAACGGTGATTTCGGCGAACTGCGGTAATTTCGTTCTGTATAACGGTCACTTTGATTTACGAAGATCGTTCCGGCGCGGCGGCCCGATCGGTCGAAAGTCGACGGGGCTTCGATCTTATTCCAAAACTCATTTCGCTTAGCGAACGCCAGGTACGATTTACGACTTCGTCTCGTGGATCCGGAGTAATCGTCGGATCCATTTCTCCGGAGTCGACGAGTACTCCGTCACGGGTTTCTCAAAGTCTCACGGCTTTCGACCTTCTCTCTCTCTCTCTCTCTCTCTCTCTCCCCTTTCCCACTTTCTCTCTTTTTTTTTTTCTTCTCTCTCCTTCCTTTCCCGCCACGTCCAGTTGAACCGTCGGTATCCTCCCGTGATTCACGTACGAAGACTTTTTTACGTGACTGCCCAACCATCCGTCCGTTAAATTTCCTCATCCAATTAAATTCGATCGTCATTAAATTTCGTTAGGTACGTGCCGTTACCTCTGCGGCCCGGTCTCGGCTGAAATTCAATTACTTCCATTATCGAAGTTTTTGGGATGTTCCCTTACGCTCGCGGTATCAAACTTTGCCGATTGCGCGAAACGAAACGTTACTAACGCAATGTTCGCTCTGTGATGCCTCGATCTTCTTTAAGTACCTACCACCGCGTCCTATTCTCGCTAACATTATCCGACAGAATGACCATGAGAATTCCTTGGAATTTTTCTAGTAATTTTATATATTATTAATATTACACGTCAAATTGTATTATTTATCGAATTATATGAAATTGCATTCGTGTGCGTGTGTGTATTGTTCTAATGTCATATCTACATATGCTTTTTGTTATATATGCAGTATTGTTGTGTCGTCAAATTTTATGGCAACGCATAACTCTCTTCATATCTTGGAAAAATATCTCGACCCAGTTTTTCTGAATAAATCGGATTTAATTAAATTTTAATTAAACTTTTTCTCTTCTGCCTGGTCGCATCGCGACCATTTTAAATTTAAATGTTAAACACAATGCACCTTTCAGTATTGTAATATAAAATATTAAAATTATGTTTTTCAAAGCAACGCATTTTTCTCAATATTTCGCTAAATTGAGTTCTTAAAATTTTTAATTCTATAATATTCGATATCTGTCATTTTTTGAAAATTTATTTGCTTTCATTTTTCCAAAATGCTCAATTCTGAATATGTATGTCCGCGTTTGTAGATTTTGCGAATTCCTTCATGAACAAAACGAGCAACGCATTATTGTTTGCAGTCGCATCCGCCCACGCAATTGCATCTCATGTCAAGATTCCCATTGATCAGATTGGAGGCTTTTTCTTGAAACGCGTGCGTGAACGTATATGTCGAACCAGCTAGTAATCCGCGAGTTGGATTTTTCGTCTTCGGCTACACCGGACGCGGTACCATCTGTGTAAATCCATGCTCGCAGGTGCTTGCGACCATATATATACGTGTATTTGTGTCCCTGCCACACAAAGTTTGCTTTCTTGCAACTGAACGGAGTTATAGGTCGGATTACTACGCTCGACTAGCACGAGTTTCGACGACAATTTGCCCGCCAACTTGTATCGTTCCATTTGACCCTACTCACACTTGTACTATGCATGATACGATATCTTTGTTTTTTTTATAATATACTCATGGACAAAATTAACGCATAATTTTTTTTCACTTTTTCTTTAAAATTTTTCGTTAAAATTTAAATATCAGCTTTTAAATATTTTGCAAATGCCTATTTTTATTTCGATTTTAATTGTAATTAATCTTATCATTGATCTTAGATTTGTGAAGAGTTTTTCGGACTGTATATTTAAGAAATCTGATGATGACGCGCGATACATTTTTTACAATGAATATACGCGACTAGAACATAAAATTTTGATAACACTGGGTCTGCAATTTGGATCATCGTGCTTTCGTCGTCGCATCGATTGGACGGAAACGCGATTTTTCGAGCTGGAATATTGCTTTAATTGAGATCGCGATCGCGTGAAATTACTCAAACCATGAAATTCAGTGAATCTTTACGTTCTCGATATATAGGCTCCTGCGATATCTATGACCCGGTTGCTTCCAATGAATTCGATTCGAAATCCGATTTTTTGTAATGAATTCATTCAGCCGAGCGATTTAGTGAATAAAATTCCTAGAGCGCTATGCGATCAGCATGCCTCTTTGAATTGGATGTTATTCGATGGTTTCAGTGACGACTTATTTTTAAAACCATGCGCAGCGAAATTATTTTTAAAGTGCTACCAATTATCTGTAACATTGTCTAGTGATCGACAATCATCTCGAATCCATAGTTTGTACGATTCAAGTAATCGTTTCGCTTGCGGTACATGCAGTTCTTTAAGAACAGAAATGAAACAATAATAAGGGGAGGAAATTGAAAATAACTTCATATTTTACGCTTGCTTTTAAACAAGCAAAATGTACGCAGACGGGAGGTGGTTAATTGTAATGAATTAAAAGAAAACATACTGCGCTTATCAACCAACTCCACGTTACACATAACTTCATAAAATCTTCTTTAAGTAAAATAGGTTCGAAACTTTCCTTTACGCGAGCATTATTCACCTTAGAAACTTAAAACTAGTTCATGCAGAAGGAGCGTTGAGTTGTGACTATCGGACCGGATAAATTTTCATTCGTTAATCTCGATATTTCTCGTCGCTCGAAAAACAATATTGCGCGTATACGTATTTCATATTTTGAAATTTTAATATATTTCAAGGTAACTCAATATTATATATCCTGTCAACATTTATTAGATTTTAATACTATATTTATGAATAAATAAGATAATTATATTACACACGGGAAAGATGATTAACTTTTGTATTTTTAAATGACGATTTAGTTGATGTGATAATTAGAGCGATATATTTTAAGTAAAATTGCACTAGAATTTTATAAAAAATGATACAATATTGAAAGCACTTGGGAATTTTCGATACTGTAGTTTCTTCTATTTAGCTAAATTGTCATCACGATAGTGCAAAGTCGGCGGCAGTAAAAGCGAAAGAACCGGCCTTACATAAAAATAACATTCTTTCCGTATATATAAATCTGGCAGGGAGGAAAATTTTGAGGTTTGCGTACAAGTTCGCACGTCTTCGGCTACCATTGGACGGGAGATAGTCACTTTTCCACATAGTCAGCAGGTCGTTCGATGCGATCCGAAAACGAAGTGAGTATTGCCCGCGAGAAAACCTAAAATCGGCTTATTCCGATACAACACTCGCCTCTGGCTCTCTTTTCCATCTCTGACTTCGGCGCCGAGGGTCTTTGTGTACGGGAGGTTTAAATCAAAGTCTAGATGTCTGTTTTATAAAACAGCACCGCGATCGAAAGAAATTTAACCGAAATGTTATTTATGTCGAATCGTATAAAGTCCGATTTAATAATTTCAGAGACTTTAAAAAGAATCTGATACACATATGGCATTTCGAGCCACGAGATATCGCTATGATATCTCTAATATTTCGTTTGAAAGATAAAAATTTGGAAGAAAGTTGATATTAGAGATGGCGTTTCTGCTACATATCTTTGACAACTTATATTGGCTATAGTTTTAGAGTCGTATTCTGGCGAATCGTAGATAATTTATCGCAGCGTGCATCCGCGCAATCGGTAAATAAATCATCAGATAAAGTGAAAGATGCAACGAGATCTTGGTATCTGTCCGCGTTCGCTTTGTTTCACTATAGCAACCGAGTATCGAGCGCCAGCTGGAAATCGGCTTACATGTTCTTCCTTCGATTCTCTTTCCCTGTGTCGAGCGAGCGAAAGGTAAAGCTCTCTTCGTGATTTCCTGGATACCTAAAGCGCGGTTGGTAACCGCAATTTCGACCGCGAGTAAGAGCGCAGGACTAAGGACGAGGCGAAAAGGATCCACGGAGCGTGGTCTGGTTTGCGGGATAGGATGAACCTGCGAAAGGAGAGAAAGAGAGTACGTACGTGTCCGTGTATGTGTCCGATTCCTGCGGTAGGATAGAATCGGCGAGATAGCGAAGAGGGAAGTTCGTCACGGAAAAAGCTGGAAAAGCGAGAGAAAAAGAGAGAGAAAGGAGGAAAAAGACAAGGACGGTAGAGAGAAGCGGTGGACTCCCATTGTTGACTCCTAATTCCACTTCGACGCCTAATTAAGTCAGCGTGCTGATTCTCTTTCGAGCCTCGAGGCGGCGGCGAAAAGCCCCGCGGGAAAAGATCGAGAGAGACGGAAAAGGAATAGTAGGAAAGTGGATAGGGGAGAAAAGTATAAAACTCATTACATTCACTGCCGAGTTAGTGACCGAGTTTCGGCGAATGTGACATTTTCAGGACATTTTTTTTTGTCATGTCGCACAAATGCGATTTTTACAATTATTATGGTATCATTGGATAATTTGGGATAAATAATGTAAGGCTTTTTTAAATATTAATGCGAATATATATAATACGAGATGAAACATGTTTGATCGAGATATTTCTGTGATATTCCGAAAGGTATGTGACATACAATTATAAAAATATTATTATTTCAAGTCAAAATAGCTGTCTAACATACTTGACACATTTCCAATTCAATTATAATTATATAAAAATACCTAGAGAATAACGTAAATCAGATTAGCTTTTCTAAATTTAAAATATGTATATATCTAAAATATAAATCTGAGAGATATATACATATCACATCTCGATTTAATTGAATCAACTAAAACGATGTAAATTATATTTTTACGGAGATAGATAATATTGGATGTGTTTGAGAAAAGTAAAATGTCTTTTATTCATCATTCACTTAACGGTTTTATTTACCAATTGATCCGATTGATGTCCTCTATTTGTATTTTAACATCTAATTAAGTCGGTGCGCCATGTCTCTTGACTTTCTTTCGAGTCAATGGCGGTAGGAAGGAGACGCAAAGAAAGAGATAAAGACGGAAAATTGAACAAAGGGAAACTGCAGAACTCGTTACATTTACTGACACGAAGTGCCGGGCCAGTAACACGAATGTTGTTGGAAACTTTGGAAGTTCCTGGAATGTTTTGCGCTATTTCTACATAGATAGTTACATAATTCTCGCAGTTTGATGCACATTTGCGCGTCCTGTGTAGAGCTACTACGTTTCCCCTAAAGTTTTTATCCTTCCTTCACTATACATTAAGCCGTAAATCCGATAGCAGGCAAGCGTATGTTGGTCGTGCTCTTATCTCGCCACTAATCGCTCTTTGTAGCCTGCGCATATGTTTTAAGCCGCGCTTCGCAACATTATTATTTTGCAACTTTGTTGGTTGTATTAGAAAGTTATAATTAGAACTCGCGTTTTTTTATATCAATCTTGAAATCTTCATAAACTTTGAATCATCTACGTGCCGCTTTCTCTTTTTGACATAGCGTAGAATGCGCATTTTAATCGGCATAAGTATACAGGGTGTTTCTTAATAAGTTCGAAAAATTTCAGGAGATGATTCTTTGTCGAAAATTAAAGGGGGTTTTCCATATAAATATATACTCCTACATTCCTTCCTGTGGAGTTACACTGCTCCAAAAATGGGGTAAAAATTAGGTTTTTATTTTTTTCTCAAATTTGGAACACGTTAAAGAAATGAAATTAGGTGGATATTTTCTACCAGTAAAAAGGTCATTTATTAATATTTTTTTCAGCCTCCCGTATTGTTATAAGAGGATGAAACTAGCAACCCCTATTCAATTTTTTATTAGAACCTTTTAATGTTCATATGAAAAACCCCCCTTAATTTTTGATAAAGAATCATCTCCTAAAATTTTTTGCATTTAAGAAACACCTTGCATAATAGTAGATGTACTATACACATCTTATAATTAATTATAATAATTATAAGCGATAATTATAAAATTTGTAAAGTTTTACATTTGTTTTAAAATGCTTTGAAACAGCGCTTCAAACCTCGATTCTTTCAATATAATAGAAAAAACCATCGATGTAAAGCGTATAAAAAAATTCTCTTATTAGATTTATAAATAAGGATCTAGCGATAAATGTCTAGCGTGGACGGTGTTTCTCTGATATTAATAGCTCTCGCTATCGATGTTCCGGAGGTTTTTTCCTCCGAAGCGAGCGTTACCCTCCTCCGGAACTATAGCGATCCACCGAATATGCGGTGCGGCGGATGCAAGGCTGCGGGAATCGATCGTGAGATATGATTTTACGGCGAGGGCGAGAATATCGGAGCTTGGTTGGTTCGCTGGTTGCTCCGGAGAGCAACGGCATTTGCACGGTCGCGGATCGTAATTCGAATCGGACGTCGTATCAGCCCGAAGCGTATTCCAATCCGCAAAACGAGCTATACGTACGGGAGCAAGAACGGTGAGCTGTTCGTCGAGCCAGACGCCGAAATCAGCTTACGCCTACGCCAGCAAATCGGGCTTTGGCCTGGCGAAAGAGTACACGATGTACCAATTTACAGCCGGCTCCTGGAGGATATTTGCGACCTTTTCCCTCGTATTTTCGCGGTGTCAGGGGCTTTAATTCTGTCATCGACAGGATGGTACAGCCGAGGGTCGTCTACGCAGGATTTGGGAAGCTACGATTTCGAAAAGAGAGATCTCGGTACATTACGAAGTACGTATTTCGAGCGGTGGTTTAAAATAGCTGCCATCTGTTATCTGATTCGCGTTGCTTCTCTTACCTTTTTTTCGGGCTACACTTGAATATAGCTAGCTTAAGACAATTTATGGATCTCGTTTTATTTCCAGTTTCGCGTCTATTGGCTCGCAACGCTCTCATAACGTGAAATCTGAGCTCTCGCAATTCCTGCGCCGCAGTTTCTAAAAATCCAGTTCAAATGCTTTGCGGAGTTTTGATAGTTATCGCCGCGATGGAAAGCAATTCTGGCATAACAGGCGTTCACGTGGAAACCAGCAGGAAGCTACAAGACGAAAAGCTAGAGTTCGAGTTTCCGAGAACGATCCCCGCATTGGCATCGATTGCACCAATTGCTGTTTCTCAAATCGGATAGATTCTAAACTAAGCCAATATCAAAGCGAAAATTAGTTAGCGATTATTTATTTTTAATTTATCTAAATTTTTTAAATAACAATGTGCAGCAGAAAAATATATATATAAGGAAGAAAGATACAGAAAAGAAAAATAAAGAAGGCAAAAATTAGAGGACGAAAAGACAATTAAGGAAGGGAAAAGAAATATATTTAGAAAAGAAGGAATATTTTTGGGGGAACGAGAGAGAGAGAAAACGGATGAAAATATGGTAACATTAAAATTTATTGAGAAATCGAAAAGATACCAGCGACAAATAACGGTGCCAATGTCATTGTCGTTGCTGTTGTTGTAGCCGACATAATGTCAACTCGTTGGAAATGTTATATAAGATCTAGACTCAAAGGAGATTTCACTGCGCGCGAAAGGGATCCGCCGAGATTAACCCTCCGGACAGATAAGGATTTCGAGCCGGCCGATAAAGCTACCCTCCACGCCAACGTCTATCCGTCTTGGACAACCGGTATCAGTTTCCGAGACGGTGTCCGTATATCCATGAAGTCGTGAAATCGTGGTGGTTGATGACCGCGCGACGGCGCAAGAAATCGGGGGTCGTTAATGATGGAAGTCAGACTGCAAGATAATTGGCGGTCGGAGACGCCGATACGCCGTCGGAGGCAACGAGAATTAATGGGACTTGCAAACGAACCTGAGTCAAGTCGTATTTGTACGATCGATCTTTGGTTATCACGTCAGCCGGATCGTCGCGGGAAGAAGTTTCAACATCCGGAGACACAGATGCGCGGCCGAATAATATTCTGACGCTAGCGTGACACGGGGAGAAGGTACGTCGATCGCGTGAATTCTTCATTTCGCAGGTGCAAGCATATAAATAATACACATTTGTGCCTATTTAAATTTTATCAATATCTTTCTCTGAAATATTAATAGCGAATTTTTCTTGTCTCGGTTAAGATATTCTTGCGCTTTCTTAATATTTCTTAATCAAAAGTCGACGCAATAGAATGAATTACAATGTTATGAATTATTAATAAATTCTCTTATTTTTCTCGGCGCAAAAAGCTTGAAGCCTCGTTTCTGAATCTTTTTATGAAGGAAAAATGAAGCAACGACGATAAAATCGTTCAGTCGGTCTTCAATATCCGGAATACATCGAACGCTACTTCCTCGAAAATGTCCAGATTAAACCTCCTTAATTATCGACGACGTCGATCGATCGCGGAGTCATTAATAACATTAGATGCGGTACGCGATAAGTCGAGGGATCGACTTTTCTTTTTTACCTCCTCCTCGATTGGACGGTAACGACCGTTAAGACGTTGCCGCAATTAATCTTGCCGTTCTCGTACAACATTCTAATTTCACGGAGAAGAGGGCGGTCCACGCCACATGAACGTCCATGTAAAATTCACGTAATTATAAATTCGTATTAGGTCTTGGAGTTATAAGTCGCTTTCGAGAATAGGAGAAGAAGTTTGTTTCACGCGGAGAAATCTTGGGTTGTCGATCGGTTACCGAAACTTGGGTTTCCCAATTAACGTAAGGATGGGAGTTTGACGACAAAGCCAACGATCCGATGGCACCTCCGCTTCTCTGTCGGCTTTAGGGTTCCCCGGGACAATATCAACATTGTAGACGACGAACAGCAGAGCGACGACAGCGACTGTAACGCGGCGCAATATGGACCAAAGCGGCTCGTGATTTGTTAACGGGGAGAGAGAGAGAGAGATATGAAGACCGTGTTCCGGACAGGAATTCAACGAGTAGCTTTCGCTATCGATCGCGCGCGAAAACTAGCACAGCATTTGATCAATATGAACCGTTCCTCTACGCGAATTCTTCTCGCTTCCCCCGACAAATTCGAGGTCGTGTTTTTTATTATTAATTCCTCAAACAATGCGGAAGCGAGTAAAGGCGCTTGACTGAAGCGACCGAATTTTGGCCAGTTTATTTGTCTCACTGTTGAACGCAGTTGTGAGGATAAGCGAGCTTTCTATTTAATTTTACAAAATTTGAAAGAAAAAAGAATTAAAACCCTAAGTAAAATAAGAGTTGAAACGACATCTATATACAATGTCATTAAAAAATAAAGAGATGTAAAAATGATAGTCTCTAAACTTCAAATACACAATATAATAATAAATTTTTTATCTATCAGAAATAAAATTTATTATATCCACAAAAGAAGATAATAAAATGAAAAATTTATATCTAATAATTCAATTTTTTTATAATATCCTAAGAGGATAACAATTTCAGATATTAAAATATATTTCCTCTAGAGAAAAAAACAATTATATTTAGTATATTAAAAAATATATATATTTCTGTTTTATATTGTCATTCAAATCTGAGGAAGTTAAAAAGATATTAAAAAAATACTTGAAATCTCAATGTTATGTTTCTCGAAAATCAAGTTTTAAACGAAGCGAGTAAAGGCGCTTGACTGAACCGACCGAATTTTGGCCAGTTTATTTGTCTCACTGTTGGACGCAGTTGTGAGGATAAGCGAGCTTTCTATTTAATTTTACAAAGTTTGAAAGAAAAAATAATTAAATCCCTAAGTAAAATAAGAGTTGAAACCACATTTATATACAATGTAATTAAAAAATAAAGAGATGGTAAAAATGATACTCTCTAAACTTAAAATACACAATATAATAATAAATTTTTTATCTATCAGAAATAAAGTACACAATATAATAATAAATTTTTTATTTATCAGAAACTTATTATATCCACAAGAGAAGATAATGAAATAATTTATATCTAATAATTCAATTTTTTATAATATCTCAAAAAAATAACAATTTCAGATATTAAAATATACTTCCTCCAGAGAAATAATTATATTTAATATATTAAAAAATATATATATATTTCTATTTATATTATCACTCAAATCTGAGGGAGGAAAAAAGATATTAAAAAATACTTGAAATCTTAATGTTATGTTTCTCGAAAATCAAGTTTTAATTTTCGAGAAACATAACATTAACCAAGAAAGACCAAACGAAAGAAATTTCTATTTCTAGTTTTCGGTTTATATTTTCGAGAGAATTACGCATATATATCTCGTGAATTTTACAATCGTGAGTGCGCTTTTCGCGGTTAAACGAACCGATCGCTACGAGCGCGGTCAAATCTCTCGCGAGCGAACGGCGCAATATGGGATCTCGAAGAGACGTTTGTTAAATGACTCGGCGCTCCGCGTAGACGGATGATGGATGAGGACGCGCCTGCCGGGTTTCTTCGCCCGGTAAACTCGGAAAAACGCACGGCGCCGCCCTTACGCGGAATCCAATAAAACGAATTGGTGCCGCCGTACCCATACAACTTCGCGATCGGGACGGAAATAAAGGATCCGGATAAAAGCACCTTTGACGGGCGCGGTGAGTTGAACGCGTGCGAATCGGCCAGTCTTGTGCCACTCGAGATGACTGACTATCATTTTTACCACCGGTCATATCCGTCGACGACTTGCCAGCTTAAGCTCTTTTCCGTGCTTTCAATATATTCGCATCAAAAATCATTTAATTTCGATTTTATCGAAGTATGTAGATTTATTAAACAATGTGATATTTTTTGTTGAATAGGTAATATGGGTTACATATTACAATACATAAATTAAGTTCATAAAAAAACAAGTAAACTTGTAGAAAGATATATTTTATATAGTCTAGAAATATTTAGATTATAAATTAGAAATATTTTTATTATAATAGTTCATGTATTATATTCTAGTATTTTATGATAATTATATCATAAATAGAAGAAATCAACTGCATGAAATTCAATTTGTTCTCAGTTTGTGACTTTTATACGTTGCAGTTTATTTCTTTCAAGGTGCGTTCTCGCCTCATATTGATAATGAATAATTTCTCACACACGAAGAATACATGTTATATTCTTTCCAATTTTACGATAGCGGGCATCTAAAAATTTCGCGAGATCTTTGTCCCGCGATCGTGAGATATTCGCGCTAGCGAGTCTTGCAAGCCGCAAGGAATACAATCAACGACGTACATTCTCACGAATTAGATTTCCGTCTACGTCAACGGCCCCTTTTGTTTCGTCGCGCATGAAAGAACACGTCGATGAAAGGTAAAAGAGGAAACGGCGAGTATCCCTGATGCGTGGTGAGACTTCGAAGGAGAAGCAGAGAGAAGGAGAAAGACAGTGCAATTCTCTTGACAATTTGGCCTGGCGGTTCGCCAGCCGCGAGACCAGTCGATTCAACTAATCTAAGTTGCTTAACACGACTTCGTTCGACTCGCCTTACCACACCAATGCCGCTAACACCACCCTCGTGGCCGCCCTCGAGAAACTCTCCTTAGCCAAGTCGAAACTATTCCCTTGGTCGCGTTCCCTTCTCTCTCGACGTCGACGGGAAACGCGTACGAGAGAAGTACGGATTTTTACGCATTTCCGCTTAAATGCCCGTGTATCCGGTTAGCCATTTCGTTCTCCGGGAATGTTCGACACTGGATCGAACTTTGCGTGCCTCGACATCCGCTTTTCATCCGAGAGACAGAATGCGCAGTCATGCATCGCTTTTTATTGCACGGTGTTTGTTGTTCGACATCGGAAAAAAAAGTGGATGACTCGCGTGGCAAGAATAACTAACGATCCAAGAAACTCATTTGTTTATCGGTAACTTTCACGCGATGGATTTTGCATGAATTGGTCGGAAATAATTCTCCTTATTTCTAGTTAAAAATTATAAAATATGTTGAACGCAATAATCGTTCTATGAATTTTTTTCTTTGTCATTCTACTTTGAAAAATGTTAGTTTTGTTCTATCCTGACTTACTTTACCGTCCCTTTGACATAGTAAGAACTGCTCCGACTAACAACGCCTTTTATAACTAGAATAAGTTTGCGATTGAACCTTCGGGAATCCTATACATCTCGCGAGAGAGACACCACCATAACTCGTCCGAGAACGTTGTTTCTTATGACATAATTGGTTGCCGCGCGAAATTGGTTTCATACCAGGGAGGAACTTTACAGGTCTTCCCTATCCACGACGGACATGACCTGATTTTCGATATACGCTTGTGTTAATTCCCTGTTTGAAGCAGTTTCGAAGCCGA
Organism: Camponotus vicinus; assembly: GCF_025532165.1. Lineage (NCBI taxonomy): Eukaryota > Metazoa > Arthropoda > Insecta > Hymenoptera > Formicidae > Camponotus > Camponotus vicinus. Next base: position 11,062,586 of record NW_028141978.1, on the reverse strand, counting down.
AGGAACGGGAGGGATGTGTATAGCGTGAAACTTTAATGCTGATAACATGTATAAGTATAATCCGGTTGCGTCTTCAAAGTCTTGTAAATGCCCGTTAAGTACCAATGAAATGGAATAAACGATTATTTCCAAGGAAATTATGACAATTAGCGACGTCTTTTTAGGAAAATAATTATATAAATGTAACTTTCACAAAAATATGTTGTTATAAATAATTTTCTTAGAAAATATTATTTTACATATGATATCGTTAAACAATAGACAGTAGCTATCGGATTTTATATTAATCAGCATAAAAGAGGAGATCAAAAATATTAAATATAAATTAAATATAAATATTAAGTATAATAACATCAATAATCAAAATCTAATTTAATATGGAGAAAGATTCTAAACCACATTATGTATTATTCTATTATTGAGAAAGTTTGTTAAATAAAGCAAATTTATTCTCGAAACACAAGGCAGAGGATCTCGTAAATACGTTAAGAGCTAAACGTAAACATTTGTTTACAAGGCGCGCCGCCTCAGTAAGATCGCTAAACACTACGTGAGAAGGCATAAAGTTTTAGTCAGTTAATTGTCAATCTTTGACTGAGAAGAGTCGAGATTAGTACGGAAAATTAGATACGGAAAGCAATCCGTTACGAAGAGCGACATAATTGCTTCGAGATTTGGAGTAAGTGCTCCGTAATACGAACATTTGTACTTGACAGCTCGCATTGATCTCGATAATGTTACTTGACATTTATTCTCTTTTATCGATATAATCTTTGGTTTTTTTATCACGATTTTTATATAATAGATTTAAGAATTTTTATTAATAAATTTATTAATTTATTAATAAAAAAAGATAAGCATATTTGAGTGCAAATGTTATTAAATTATTATTATTACACGTCCATCTTGTCGCTTAAGATCTCCGACTTGAAATTTACTATCGTGGGGGCGGGTTAGAGATTAGGTGAAGGAGAGTTAGCGTCTCATCGGACTCTCGCAATTTGCGAGCCTGGAATTTCTGGACTCGCGCGCATCTCTGTGGAGCGTACCTTTATGTACGTATGCTTTTAGTATTGGTGGATAGAACGGATATAGAGCGCGAGCAAAGCGGATGCTCCCAACTATATAACTTGATATCTCTTCGTCCCGCGGCGCCGTTATCGCCAGGGATGTACACGTAGTATCGAGGGAGGCAAGACTACCTCTCTCGCGCTAACTGCTCGACAAACTAAGTTAACGTTTCTTACGATGTAATTGGCTCCACGCAGCACACGGAGAATCGCATACCTCGCGTTGTCGACGAATACGAAGGGGATGAGGGGAAGGACGACGAGATGCGGTGGATTCGTCCTCGTCGACGTCGACGTCGGCGTCGGCGTCGATGCCGAGGAATTCGCGTGGTACGAAACGACGAGGGGGAAAGGGTTGCGGAAACGCGTGCGGTAAATTGTACGTTCATTTGCGTGGGATTCGAGCGATACATGCGAGAACGAGAACGAGGGAGGGAAAGGGGGATGGGTAATTACGAAGAACGAGAATGCGCCTGTTAACGATTGGAAGGCGAGAAGTCGCGATTCGAGACGATTGTGAACCACGACAATTTTAACTCGCCCCCATTCCCTCTCCCGCAAGTTTTGCGCGCGTCACGCATTGCTTTAAATATCTATGAAATACCAAGAGGTCGCAATCTTTTGCGATTCAAATGTCTCTATATGAGATATTTAAGTATAAATATTATATAAACTTTTATTATAGAATATTAAATATAATTATATTTTTTTATAATTATATATTTTTTTCTTTTTTGTTTTTGTTCTTTGTCGTGTAAAATTTTTGAGAGGGAGGGAGAGTAAAAAAGCGCGTTTATAAATATTTATGCTGTAGAAAAAAAATGTCATAATAAGTATAATAAATATAAATGTTAACATTTTTTATTAATTAAGAGCAATACATTTTTTTATTTTTATATTACATTTAATATGATTTAAATATGCAGCTTTATGATTTTGATTTTCTGCGTTTACCCTTTCAGAAAAGGGAGATGCAATTTTCACACAAAGCACGATAGAAAATATTATCGAGCCGAACGGAAACTAAATAATGTCACTTGAGCACATACTCTTCGAATATAAGTTAACGCGACTCAGTCAGTTCTAAAGGACTTCTCGCGAAGCTTCGCGATCGTATCTTCTTCCAGTTCATGAAAGTATGGCGGTTCAGCTTCATCGTCGTCGTCCATCAAAGTTCCGACCAAGTTTGCGTCTCGCGTCACAATATTGTCGTTCTTTCTCACGATTCCGCCTTCTCGGCTTCTCTTTCTTTTTTCGATGAGGAAAAGAATCGTCCAGAATCCACTACGATAAACCAGTGCGATTCTATTCTCCTTCTCGCCGTCTCTTTCTTCTTTGCCTTTCCATATCTCCGCTAAACTTCTTTTCTCTCTCACCCCAATTTCTCCGCTACCGTCCGTTTTTATTCTTCCGCTCTCGCACCGTGATCCTTTTTTCCTTCCATCTATACGCTTCGGCGATAATAACCGGCGAACCAACGGTGCAAATCTTCAATCTCGTTTGGCAAATGGCCGATCTCGAAGCTGCGTTCGCCAGACGGGACAAAAGAAGAAGAAGAAAAAGAAGAAGTCCTACCTCCCATATATGTCTGTAGCTGCGAGCACGCGGAAATTTTCCGTTAGATAAGACCACATTGTTTGCCGGCGCACAACTTTTTCCGTGCTTTCCGTGTTTTTCTTTTCTTTCTTTCTTCCCCCGCACATCTCACCGTTCTCCTCCAAATGCGTTCGACATCGTTTCCATCAGTTACCGCTTCGCGTTTTGGCGAACATCGACGCGAAGAAGAGAGATTTATAAGCGATGACACGTGAAAGTGGTCCATTTGCATCTTGCAAGCCGCTGAGCGTGGCAAACGTATCGATTGCCCGTGAAGCATAATATTTTCTTCGATTTTTAAGACGCTATTTCATACCGCGACTTCCTTGTGGAAGATTCGCAGAGGATAAATTGAAGTTCTTTGAACGAAGCGAATCTTTGTCATATTAAGAAGCGGTCTTTGAGAGAAGAAATTTCCAAGTTTTGGAAAGCGATAAATCCGACGATCTACGAAATAGATATTTATAGATCTCTTCTACCCACACTTTCTTTAACTTGAATAACGCACTTGCACAGAGAGTATATCATTATAATATTGCAAACAATATATTTCACTTTCCGCAGAGAAATCAACATCGATCAGCAAAAGAGTTACGTACATCATTATTTGACAAAGCGCCTGTTTCATGAACTTGTTTATTTCTCGACTTTGGGAGATTCTATCAGTTCTTGGTTTTCAATTTGTCGCATCGCTTTCGATAATATCATTCCAATCGCGTCGCGCCAATATTGCAATCCCTTAGGTTCGTTCAAGGAATACAATTTGCGCGATCAATAAGAAAACCGTCAAAGCGGAAGCTTCCCTGCGGAAGCTGCGCTTCCGCGCGAAGCTGGCTTTAAAACGACAAGGATGTTCCAAGGGAAGAAACAATGTTGTTGGACGGTCTTATCTCTTGCTTTCCGTCTTTCTCGTCTTCTCTTTCTTCCTTCTCAGCCTGTTATTCTTTGTCTTCTAAACATACGATGTAGCAGGTAAACGTTGAACCAACATTGTAAATTTCCGGCATTGTTTGGAAGCCGACTAGATCCTAGAATCCACCTGTATTGTCACGTAAAACGAGAGGAAAAGGATGTTTAAAACGTCGGTCGAATCGAGACTATTGAAATACGCAATAGATGAAATTTTATAGCGATTTTCCGATTCTCTGATGCACGTTTCTTTACCAAATATATGATAGACTTTTGCGCATAGCGCAATATTTCTATTCTAATGTATTACTTTTTATCTTCTGCAAAGTACAAATATAATATTTAACTTGCTATTAACGAGATATGAATCTAGAATATTTTCTAGTAAATATTACGAAAAAATAAAAACTTTTTTATACATATGTTTCTATTTATGCTGCATATTTTGTTCTTGTTGCTTCATTTTGATCAAGTACAGATGATATTTTCCACAAGACGGTACGGGATTGCCTTAATTTAATTCATGGCATATTATTGAGATGGAAAACTCATCTTAATTTTTGTGTTCATTTACGATGCGTAATGCCGAGGAAAAAGTAGAAATGTAATAGTAATGACTTACTGCAAGAGTTGCGATTTGAACCCGTTGTGCTATGAAAGCCATAAAAATTTTTCCGCGCAAATATTACGACAGCGAAATCAACTCTCTCTGAAATGAAATTAGCTTTTCATTCCCAAGTTCTATCTTTGGTCCTCGCTTGTAGTCCTGGTAGAGATATAATCTCTTTTTTTCTCTCTCTCTTTCAGATTTTAATTTAACTTTATTATCGTCTTAATTATCCGCTGCATTAGTTAGTAGGAAAATTATTTTTGTTGCGCATTGGATGTCGCAATTAGTTATTCGAAAAAATAATTTCCATCTGGCTTTCAATGTTATTCGAATTTTCCTTCCGTCTGTTCTGGTTATGCATTTTGCCAATTATATTTTTAATTTTCGTGTACGCAAAGGAAATGTAATGTACAATAAATAAGTTAAATTGAATTTTTTATACGTATTAATGTACAATATATTTTTTTCACTCTAATTTGTTATATATATGTGTATCTTTCTCTCTTGTAAAATATTTACAATAACTTAATTACCGAAAGATTCTTGCCTGATATTACTAGTATTAAATATTTATACGACATTTCAAAGGGGTGAATGCATATATACATATGTTGATTTCGCTCAGTATCAAAGCTGTGAATCTAACTCAAAGTCTACTCAAAATCGATCAAACGCTTATAAGCTGCATGCGCGAGGGGAACTAAAAAAGTATTGAAAATGTGCGGTAAAAGCATTGCGCATGTCTTGTAAAAGTACGATATAACAAGTTTTCGTTGCTAGCCATGACAAAGAAAAAAAGAATTTGATATGAAAAAGAGTTTGCGGTACCCAAATAAAATAGTTCGCCTGTAATCGAGTCCTTGAGAGGAAAAGCTGCATCGTGGAAAATCTCAAACACCGATATTCGGTTGTGCATACGTCGCGTTTCCTTTATGAAACTGCCTGCATAGCAAATCTTCGAAATAACGCACGGAAAAAAATTTTGATATAATTTATAATATTGTGAATAAAAGTGAAAAATCTCTTTATTTGAATTTAATTTCTAATTAACAACTGTTGGAGATATTACGTTGAAATAGTTTAATCTCCGATGTACCAAATAGCTGTGTGTATTATCGCTCGAATAAGAAAGATTCGATGCCACATTCGTCGAAGAATAAAAAAAACTGTTGAATCGTAAAAATTCTTTTACGTAAGGTCTGAATATACGTCGATCTATTAATATCCTCGGGTGCGATTCGACGTCAGGCGTGAGAGCCATTTTTCATGGGAAAACCATAGAAATCATCGTCGCAAATGCGTTTTCGCGTAAAAAGCTCGAGTGCCGCGCCGGCTGATGCTTTTCGTCGCGAGGCGACGCTGACGAATTCGAGGTGACGCGGGGGAGAGAAAACACGAAGCGTCGTCGTCGTCGTCGTCGACGGGGTTGTCCGCGAGCGAAAAGACGTATCGCGTGCACCAGCGGAAGAGAATATGGGCGAATTTAATTTCTACGTAACATTACACCTTAGGAGCCTTGCCACGGGCGCCATTGTGTGCGCCTTCGGGGGTCGGCCGCGAAGAGACACTCGATCGCAGGACTCCATTTGCGGTTTAGCATAATGGAAACCCAACGCGCCCCGGGGGCCATCCGCGTCCCCTGCCTCTTCCCTCCCCCTCCCCCTCCCACCGGGCGTCCTGTCTCGCCTTCTGAATCTACTTTGTTCTCGTATTCTCTCTTCCGCTGTGTGCTTGCACGACGTAAGAATGGGCGAGAATAAGTAAACTGAGAGAAAACATGGCGAGAAAGATAACCCGGTATTCTGTCGTCGTACTATTCAACGTCAGACACAGGTCGCTGGTCATCTCGAATGAGAAAACGAGTAATCGTTCCGCTCTTCAATTGTGCGAGCGTGACATCGGTTGACTTCTATCCGAAATATGGCCGTAATGTCCGTAACGAAAAAAGATGGATTGTCTGATATTTCAGAGGGATATACCACTTATTAATCATTCTGTACAGATATAAAAATCATACAATTTATTAATTTATTTTATTATTAATGTTAAATTGCTACTGACATTATTATTGGTCGTTCCAGTTTCCAGATCTTTATTATAATGCAATAAATGTCAGAAGTGTCCTCGAATCAGCCGGCAAATATGTGTCAGCTGTGATTCAACGATTGCCATGGGTCTTACGAGACTCCTCGCGAGATTTCATTTTCGTTGACGAGACTGAGTCTCATGTCTTATCTTTTATTCTTACAGGGAGGCTGTGATGAGGGAAGCCGGCTAAGAAGAGCCCGTGTCGCGCAAGCGCCGGTAGAGGAGTATAGGAAAGATGCCGCTTTCCTCGAGAGTCTTATTAAGCCGGCTGCTGCTTCTAATCATCGCAGGAAGCACCGGCGCCTTCAGCTCCCGGCAAGGAGGTAAGAAACCTCCGTTCTTGAACGACGTTTTGTGCCCGGCGGGGAGACAATGACGATGACATGGACGAAGACGAAGACGAAGACGGCGACGGCGACGACGACGATGAGACGGCGGTGACGATAGTCGTTACGAATTCCGCCTTTTCGTGGCTACGACGAATTTCCACGAGAATAGTCGCGGTCTTAATACTTTCTCTTCCCTTCTCGTCGCGAAATTCGTCGCTAGATGTTCCGTGTTGTATCCTCAAGTTTTGAGATAGCGCGTATTTCCGTTCTCTGCGCAGCACATCCGCCTGTCAATTTCACGCTATTTGCACATTCGCCGACAAGCGTGAAAATACGTTATCGCGCGTTATTCGTTCGTTTATTTCACGCACGTTTCCTTGTCAATCAGGCTGGGGAATTCGCGTTGCATATTTTCGATACAGACATGTTTTAATAAGATGAGTTAATCAATTATCCGAGCAGAAATACACAAAAAAAGGAGCGTCTGTTTGGAGAAAAAAATATCTTTTTATGCATGCGCGAATCAGCTTCTATATTCTTCCAAAAATACGCAAGTTCTTCTGGTAAAATGAGAGTACATACGCATGATACGAGATAATGAATCGCAGCGAATATTTCACAAGCCACGTATTTAAGAGCGGAAAGAGAGATTCATTTCCAATCTTTTAGCTATTCGTGACTTTGTACGTATGTATGGACTTATTTCGATAATCGTGTTTGCAATTACTCAGTTCCGAATAGGTACAGATAAAAGGATACGCGTATCGAAAGGACAACGATATATAAGCAAAATATTTCTACATCTCGGTATCTCTAGCTAGTATCATCCATTTCTCTTATCCATCCTTCTTCTCTCTCTTTTTCTCTTTACCTTTCTGTTGCTCGCTTTCGTTTTAGCCGTCTCTTCTCTGGTTGCATTTGTAGAGAGAATACCTCTTAGTGACCATTTCCTAGATTAAGGTCACCTGAAAAGCAAATAGTTGTTAGAGGAACGAAAGAGAGAGAGAGGAAGAGGACATAGATGGAGAAAGAGGAGTTCTGAGTAGTCTCACGGATGGCGAACTTCCGGTATATACGTTCCTGGAAAACTATTATGCGCGAAGGTCCGTTGCATTCGAGAGAAACTTGGGGTACTAGGAGATACGAGCGAGCGCTGGACAAATTGTTCTACGATCCTCGCGATTCGCCAATGACGGTAAATCCTTCGTCGTACTCCGGACAATGCATTCGATTGATACGATGTTGGATCAGTGGTTTCCAATCTTTCCCAAGATGCAGACTCTCGCATGAAAAATAATTTCGGAGAGTGCGATTATTTCATTGCTTAATTAATCCAAGCATTCGCAGTGTTTTATACGAAGCACTTATAAATGACATTTTCCATTCTTTTAATTACGACATAGCACTTTAATATTCAAAGTATAATGATTTCAAAATTTAAAAAAAATGTAAATCGTATTAAAGTAGGAGAGAGGAGAATTGTAATGGAAAATCACACATCACAGGAAGTTCAATTACGTGATGGGTTGCACACATTCAGTGTGATTGTCAATCGAATAATTGCCAGACATAGAAGAAAATTTCGTCTAGACGAGTATATCTCTTGTAAATCTGCTGTCGCATAAAAATAGATTTTATATTGGATTTTTAATTTATTAAAGGTACATTGCAGTTAAACTCGCTATAGAGAAACGCTAGAAGATTATACATAGAGGAAAATTAGTCTATATATAAGGCAAATAAATATATCCGACTGCTCCATATATATATATATATATATATATATATATATATATATATATATATATATATATACAGGGTGATTCATATAAAGTGACCGATGTGAATATTAGCTAAAGTTGAAGAGCTATGAAAAAATTTGTATACCAAAAGATGTTTGACACAGAGGGGGACATCGTATGGTACAAACGATATTTTTATAGATGAAGGCATTAAGGAGATTTCAAGATCAACTTAATTTTTTTAAACGGAACCCCCTATTTTTTATTACATATTCTTGTAGCTCATCTCGAGAGCTTTCTAAAACACTATAATTAAGTTAGTTTTCATTAAGTACTTTCCGAGTTATGAGGCTTGAAATCATTTCTTAATTTTACATAAACCGTAAAATATCTTGTAAAATATTCATTTTTCGATTATCTTACCTTAATACTTTTACGTACAAAATAATGAGAGGAATCAATTGGTGTAAAGAAAACATATAGTTGTTTCGAAGAAAAAATATGTAATTTGCAATTAACAATTACATATTTTTTCTTAAAAATAACTATGTGTTTTCTTTACACCAATTGATTCCTCTCATTATTTTGTACGTAAAAGTATTAAGGTAAGATAATCGAAAAATGAATATTTTACAAGATATTTTACGGTTTATGTAAAATTAAGAAATGATTTCAAGCCTCATAACTCGGAAAGTACTTAATGAAAACTAACTTAATTATAGTGTTTTAGAAAGCTCTCGAGATGAGCTACAAGAATATGTAATAAAAAATAGGGAGTTCCAATTAAAAAAATTAAGTTGATCTTGAAATCTCCTTAATGCCTTCATCTATAAAAATATCGTTTGTACCATACGATATCCTCCTCTGTTTCAAACATCTTTTAGTATAAAAATTTTTTCATAGCTTTTCAACTTTAGCTAATATTCACATCGGTCACTTTATATGAATCACCCTGTATATCGTAAAACAAAATTCGAGTAAATATTCGAACATATCAGCTAAAATAGATTTTCAATATTGAAGAAATAGAAGGAAATGTCGATTGCCGTAGACAGATCCGCCTGCACTGCAGACATGAGCAGATTTTCGAAACGTCTTGGAAATATATATATATATATATATATAATACCGACAGTAACACGGTTGAACTTTACCAACTTTGTCTCAGTCCTTGTCACCGTCTGGTCGTTTCACCGCGATGACATGTCCCACAATGATCAGCGAAGCGGTTACGCGCGCACATCCTTGTTCCACATTCGCGAATGCAAACACGCGATTTTCCGGAGTAGAGTCCAACTTGAATCCGACCCGGTTCCGCATTTAGGTCAGAGCCCTAGTGCGACCGCTCTCTCGCGAGCGAAGGGGCAAAAAGCCACCCTCGCCCTCGCTGAACGCTTCTCGGGCGGACGTTGATTAGCTGGAAATTTATGCGCCCTCGAATCGGACGCTGACATCCGGCGGCAAATTCGTGGTCGTCGCCCTGAGAGAAAATGCCGCGCGGTTGGGAAAGGAATTTGGTCGCCGTAATCGTGGCGCAAACAAGATTATCTGATCGAATTTTAACGCGATGCCTCGCGTGTATGCGATTCCTGGCCGGCGACGAGGCGAAGCACTCGTAAATACTCGTACTCTCTACCGTGTGTGTTGCACGAACGTGTGTTCGAGCGTGTTTCCGTTCAACTTAGCGAGACGAGGCGATGGCGACGGCGACGGCGACGACGACGTCGACGTCGACGTCGACGTCGACGTCGACAATCTCGAGCGACGAATTTACAGCGTATAAACACTACTTGTCCTAGTTATCTCGCCTCGTGCTTTCGCGGAGCCTCCTATCCTTTTATTACATTTTCCCTATCGCTTCCTTCCCCCTTCCCTCGCTATTTGCCTTTCGCTTTTTTCTCCATCGCCTGACGCCGCTGCCTTATCTTAATATTAGCGAATTTAAGCAAACGCGCGCGCACGCATCTTTCAGGACGTTTACTTTCGAGCGTCATAAAAACTGTCTCGCGAAAGAAGGTTTTATAGCTTATGTGAATATCCGTCGATGAAATTAGTTGGACACTTGAAAAATTCATGTTGTTTGAGAGATTCACGAAAAAGATTGCACAACTCCTTTTGACGAAATCAAAACATTTACCTTAGTATATGTATTACGAGTTATTATATTTACATTTCAAATATTTAGAAATAAAATATATATAAATAAAATAATATATGAAAATAAAATATATATAAGTAAAATAATATATGGAAATGAAATATATATAAATAAAATAATATATAGAAATAAAATATATATAAATAAGAATTTATCTGAATTCAATGCAAGTACTTGTTGTTTCAATTGATTTTAAAAATTTTCATTTATTTTGTTTTTCTAATTCTATTTTACATACAATACCTGTATAAAATTTGGTACATTCTGTAGAAAATTCGTAACTTTAGATATTAAATAAAATTTCAGAATTTTCATTTTTACCTTATGTTTTTATATAATACTTCTAAATGTTTTTTATATCCTATGATAATCTGAAGAAGTTAAAATTAAAATATTTCGTCTAGTAAAAAGCAGTTTCGAGATTTAAGAATAGAGGGCGAGATCAAAGCAAATTATAATTGCGACGGGGTTAATAATTATCACGAGCGCAAATGGTCGTTACGATTACGTACGCAGTTTCGGCGGTCGCGGAACACGATTTCGTGATAAAACAGCTCACGCCAGGGGCAACGCGCGGGCTCTCGGCATCATATGGAGGTACGAGTATACAATTAAGCGAATACCACGAGGTTAACATCCCTCCTGCTCCTCTTGCGCGAAAGGCTCTGTTTGTTAGTCGCGACAGACCTCGCTTTGATCTTGCTAGGAACCAGAAGGCGGGATGTTGTATGACGCGACGAACGGCGTACGGCGCATATCCCGTTAACGAGATCGTGCTTGCTAGAGCAGCTCTTGCACCTCAAGTGCAACAAAGGACGAAGGTGAAAGAACAGAGAACGAGAAGCAGGAGAGTCGCCCAACCCTTCGGAGTCGGGCGAATGCGGCTTGTCGCACGTTTCGCGTCACATTTCGAACTTCACCGTCTTCTCTTCTTTTTTTGCAACTTTTTCTACTTCCGCTTCTTCATCTTCTTCTTCTTCCTGCGACCATTCTCCCCTCCCCTCTCTCCCCCTATCTGGCAGTTTTCCGCGTTTCTGACTTTCCCTCTCTTCTGCCATTCGCCAAAGTAGTTGTCAGATAAAATTCGCCGGCGAGCAAAGTCCCAGGAGCGCGAGGAGAATTCCATGTAACCGCGGAGACGATAAGAAATGGATGCTGCAAAATTTCAGAATAGGAAAGACAAGAAGGAAAATGTATTATATTTCCACCCACTCTTCTCCCCTACTGTCGCTTCTTGCCCCTCGACTGATACATTTTTTATTCCCGCGGACGCTGTTTGCTTTTCTCACGCGACGCCTACGCGATTCTCTCTCCGATCTCCTCGCGAGATAAATGCCTGTCTTCGTGACAAGCGCTTCTTTATTTATCCTCGATAGAAACTTGCCCCATCAAAAATTGCAAAAGATATGACACTGCATTTTGCTCATGAGCATCCAAACTGTCCAAGTTAAGGGGAATGTCCTGGGATTGTTCTTCCGAAAAGATTATCGAACGAAACAAAGTTCGCGCGCTCAACTTTTCATAAGTGCATGATATAATAAATACGTACTTATCAATGATTCAATTTTGTGGCATACGTTATGGCATTTCATGATTACAGAAAATTCGATATTATGGTAATTCCAATCAAATTAACGTTTGCATTATGCTTTACATTATTGTGGTCTGCACTAATCACGATAACGTTAAAATAGACGTTATGCGTCATGCGCTTCTAATAGAAACATAATATTAATCACTGAATAATTATAAATTATTAATATAAATTATTAATATAAATTATTAATTTGTAATTGTATATGGAAACTGCGTTATTGACATTTAAATTTATAATTACACAAGTTACAGATTATTTCTATAAATTTGTTAAATTATATACCACAGAGAGAGAGAGAGAGAGAAAGAGATTAATAACATATATAAGATTATATATAACTATTAGTACTTGTATGTTAACAATTGCAATATTTAATTACATTTTTCCTTTAATTTTTTTCGTATAATCTGGAAGATAAGAAATATAAAAAAAATGATTCTTTCAATAGATTCCATATGTAACTTATTTTTTTAATGATTGAAACTTAGCGCAATCTTCAATCTTCAATGCTTAATTTGTTAGGCTATGGTAATTACGAGAGAATTCGTGCGTTACGCAAGAATTTACGATTATCGTGGGAAGACGGGATAATAAAATTGATAAGAGTGGCAAACAGGAGCTCAGGGCATACATATTTCAGATAAAATTTAACATAGGCGACAGACTCGTCATCATTCACTTATATCCGCCGCTGTCGTATAACCAGCTGTCTGTGAGCCCGGATACATTTTTGTGTTTCTTTTACGCCCCTTCGGCCCAATGTAAGATAAAGAATGGGACAGATAGGAGGAATGAGGGCGCACGAACCAGAAACATTTAATTCTGTTTGCGGCGAGCGTAGAATGACGCCTGTGCTAGAATAGAAGATCGGAGACAAATGGTCTCGCATACTTAGCGAGCACTTGACTGTGACAAACTACCGTATACAGGAACACGTGCGCTTGTGCGACTGTGGATAGAAAATACACACGCGTGTATTACACATACACAAACGTAGCTGCACAACTACGCGTAACATCGCGAGGGGGTTGGTTCACTTTCGGCGAGCGTTTGCATCCTCGCAGGAATTCGGGAACGGTTGCCCACTTTCCGGCTTTCTCCCGTTTTTCCCTCTTTCTCTCGAATGACGCGGTCTCGACTAGGCATTGCCGCGATCCTGCTTTCCGTATTTGCTCGTTGAAAACTTTTTTTTACTTCCGGAGTGAAACGCTCCGCTGGGTACGTACTTGCTAAGAACTATACGAATATAAGCCAACAGCGTGAGCTGTCTCGAGAGCTTCTTCTAAGCCGAACAGTAAATACTGCAAATTTTAGTATTGGATGTATTGTATCACGCTGTGCTCCTTTTTTTTTAAATAAAGGGCAAGTTATATTATTTTTTACATTTTATTTGTGAAAATCTTTTCTCCTTTATTTCTTAAATAGATTTCCTATAACGTAATAATTAATAAAAGTCAAATGTTTTGTTGATTAATAGAGGATAATTTCCTTTAGAGTTAAGATCATACTTTATTTTAGGAAGATATGTAAGTCTACGTTACGTTTGCGATTAAATTCACAATATCGAATCGAAATGTACAATCGTAAAACGCGTTACTATTCAGCGGGATATGAAATTATTATGTTTTTGTACAGCAATGAAATGCCAGTTATACTCGTCGATTTCAACCAGAGATTGCATATCGCGATAAATACTGTCCACTTGTTTTACGTCGTGTGCAGCACAAAATTCATAGATTATTACTTTGCATCACGTAACTCGGTCATTCTTTATGTACGTTATTTTTTTTTCCTAGCGCCGTGTCGGCTAATAATTCTCCTCTTTACACTGACTAGAAAATGCTTTGTTTCAAGAATCGTGGACTCACAAGCTTTATCACGCTTCCGAAATTCGCGAGGGACAAACAGCGACAATTTTAAAAAGCGACAGAGTGTTTTTCCTCCTGGAAAACAAAACACGGAGATCATAGTTAAAAATAAAAGCTTTAAAATAAAGGTTGTTTTTAAAATACCTGAAAAATTCGATAATTACAAAATTCTATTTTTTATTATTATAATTGAAGCACTTATATTTCAAAAATATGGAATTAAAATTCTGGAATTAAATTTCTCTTGCCTTTGCATCATTAAGCAAAAGTTTTGAGATAAAATAAAAAATAAAATCTTTATAAAAAAATCGAAAATATATCAAAGAAATGGAAAACTAGAAAAATCGCTAAAAAGGAAAATAAGAAAAGAATCTGTTACAAAGAAAAGATTTAAGAGATTTGCTAAATAATTTCAAATTGGAAAGAATCTGTGCTAATATATAGAATGTCTAGAGAATATCTAATTTTTGTTCGAACGATTCTGTTTTCGTAAAGAAGAAGCTAACGAACTACGATCAGAAATGCGCAAAATCAAATGAAGGAATTTTTGAGTTATTTTCTTTGGAGATATGCCAGCAATCATTTGTTTTCCTTTCCTTTTTTCTCTCTCTATTTCTCTACAAAAATAAAATAATATTGCGGCGAAGAGTGTTCGATTCAAAAATACAAGACAAATCAAACCATCTGTCCGATTTACGAGTTTTTTTTTATTTTACCAAAAGCTGGTTTCGTCGTTCGTTATTTAGTAAAATGACACTGTATTAGATTCTTAATTACTTACTTAATATTAGGATATAGATATTGATATTTATAATTTATTTTCATATCATTAATAGAAAATTTGATAAGCAATAAACACAAATAAGAAAAATATCATTGAGGAGAGAGAAAGCGTCCTATAAATAAGGAGCATTAATTACGCGAGGATACAGAATATGAAAAATCCAAGCCTATTAGTCGCAAAATCAAAAATTTCCGATAATTACCTCCTGCATTAATGGCAGCAAATTCGTCTCGCAGACTCTCGCTAATTATTATTGTATTTATCGCGCGGTTCGGAGTCCCGGAACGAGTTTTTAATTTGCCCAGCTATGCGCGTATGCTTTCGTGGGCTAGGTCGAGCCGTGCTTTTTATTTTCGCGCTCCTTGTCCTTTTTCCTCTCTTTCACTCTCGCCTTTCCTCTTTCCCGTAGTCGCAGTCTCCCTGGTGCTATTTTTTTTTTCAAACGTGCGCCCATTTAGCGAGAGAATTTGTCGGACGGGGAAATATCTCTTTTGTCCGACGATGCGACAGGCGGTTTTCGATTATTTCGCCATCGAGTCGCACGCGCCGCATTGCGTTGCGTCGCTTCGCTATTTTACGCCCGCGAGGAAAATCGCCGTTCCGCATCGCACCCATGAACCCTTTTCGTTAAAATATGTTTGTTTTTCAAGCTCGATCGCGAATTACAAAGGCATAAATTTCGAACGATCCGCTGGCGATCGATTGATTTTATTCGCGCGAATTTTCTTTGGATTTGATTTGCTTGAAAAAAAGAAACTAATTTATAGCTAAATCACGAATTTATGAAAATATCTGTTACAAGATTACTCGCAACAATTAAAAATTATTTTCCCAAAATTAAAAATTTTTAGAAGATACATATTTTTTATTAATTAATTTTGTTAATTATTTTTGTAAGTGTGTGTGCATTTGTAGAAAAATATCAGATGATATTTAATTATCATTTCATGAGCAATATAAATTTTTATTTAAAAAATGTATATTATAATAATTACACGTAGACGAACATTTATTTTAGCGATCGACACGAAACGAAATGCCAACGAAACGATTAGGAGCATTTATAGGAGCATAAATATCGCGTTTGCATAAATATGTTGATTGAAAATGCGGATTGAATAATGAGATAAACTCTCCAATTGTCGCATATCCGGCGCTATCGCTTTTCTAATTGTTTTAAGCTGTATAATATCTGTACTCACGCGTTCGGCATCCCCGCGGCTCTTCGTAACGCGATGAATTCGCATCGATCTTCCCGTCGGCGTGCACGCTACGGGGAACGCAACACGCTGCAACGCACGCACATCGGCGACCAGGATCAATTCAAATTCGCATTATTGCCGAGAAGCCGGGTGCGCGATACACCGCTCGATCCGACACCTAATACCGGTAATTCCGGTTTATTAGGTTGAACCGCATTAGGTTTCCGGTTTATTAGGTCGATCCGAGATCCGTGTCCAACGGCCGGCATTACTCCGGGCGATCGTTTATGGATTCGATCCCCGAGCCTGTCTCCATGTTTAATCGAATAATGAATTCCGATCGGCTTTGTTTCCTGGCTACGTCACCGGGAAATGACGTGCGAAACTATATATTTAAGGTGCCGCTTCTCTGCGCGAATCTTAAGAAACGAATTATCGTTTCTTGCACGTTGCGTATTTTGATAATCGTTCTCTTCCAATCGAGCATAGAATTAATTAATTAATTCTTAATTAATAATAATTAAGAGAAATGGACTTGATATTTTATTAAAATATATATCAAGAAATCATGTGGTCGTAAAAGTCATAAAAAGACAAATTGTGTCTACATCAACATTGGAGAGAGAGAGAAAAAGAAAGAAAGAAAGATGAAAAAAATATGAAATAGCATTCAATTCGACGCATTAAATATTTTCATTAGAGATATGAATTGTTGAATAATTCCGTGAGTTTACACCCATTATATTAGAAGGATTGAAACACACACTGCATGTGTTGTATGAAATTGTTCCAGATTTCTCCAACAAAATTCGCGATAAAACTGTTAAATAAATAACGTTGCATATCACAATTTATATCTTTACTGGTATATATCAATTATCGGTATAATATTGCAGGACAAGAAGATAATAGTTATTCTTTTGCACTAAAAAGACTAAGCTAATGCATTAAAATTATAACATCGTTCTATCGATAAGGTTTATCATTTAACCGTCAAACAAGATTGTTATTGATTTGATTAGGGTTTATGTTCCTAACGAGGAATTGAATAAACCCTATCATACACATTAATATGCCTGCGAATGACATATTGCACAGAATACGGCCCGCGAATGACGTAATTGATGTTATATAATATCGGTAATCAAGGGAAAGCTCATTTCACTAACGAATTAGCTGAAATATAATGCATCAGAAACACAGTTTGTTTTCAAACTCTCACACTGATGTAAATTAATCTTCCTTTCTAGAGGAAAATAGCAATATCTTATCATATAATTAATTTAATAATTCTAAAATTGTTTTAGATTGAACATGTTTGAATTTTGATCATTCCTTTGTTTAGAAACTTAACTTTGATAGAATTAATAATTTACTAATGCGTTATGTTATTATATAATATATTGTATATATTATAAACACACACAATTACATATTACGTTTGCATTTTATTAAAAATTCGCGTTTCAAGCTACAGAATAAAATCTTTTCATTACTTCCTTTATTGAAATTTTTACATTTATAAATCTATGTACATATATATTGAATCAAATTATTTGTTTTATCAAAATGTCTTTGCATCGAATCGTTGACATAATATTTAATATAGACATCGAAGCACTCAATAGCGTTGTATATTTTATTGAAAATTTTCTCCTATAATACAATAATGTGCAGTATATCTTTTTATTTTGTGATTATCGTTCCATTACAACGTTATCGGTCTATTACCATGGATAAGGCATTAAAATGATTATCTGGATCTATCGATCGGCGGGGCTTGTTAGTTGGCTGTTTCTTCGAAGGCCGATGGCTGGATGGAAAGTAATTTCTTGGCCAATAAATGACAACAGGGAGAAGAGACGCGGATGAAGGAAAAAAAAATAACTAAAAGGGAAAGCACCCGGGAAAGAAGGGTAACTTAAGCGCGATGAAACAAGAAGACTTTTTTTCAACTTTAATTTTCTTGCTGCGCGTCAAGATTTTTTCAACGAAAAGTCGGTTGTCATTCATCATTCACGAGAACAAGAAATTCGTTTAAAAATAGAGACAACGATATAAAAGCGAATATACACGTGGCATCTCTCGAAGATACTTTATGCATCTTGAAAAATTCCCCTCGATCACGCGGTTTCTTGTGTATAATAATCAAATATGAGAGAGCAATTAAAATCTTCTTTCTGGGAGTAGCTAACCACGATATTTAGCATCAAGAAAGAAAAGTCGACAAGATTTTTAACGGCTTTCGTTTTACGAGGCAGAGCCTCGAACACTCGAAGACAGACGCACAGACTCGCGATTAGATTTGTTTTCTCAGCCGCGAGTAGACGTTATATACTCAGTGCTAAATTTACGAATCGCCGGCGCGCCTCGCGTCCTCTCCTTTTAGATTCTCGGTTGTCACCGTTGTGTCATTGCGTTTTACCCGGACACTCGGTAATTTTGGAAGCCGTAACAATAACGACGTTGCCCCGCTCTCTGACACATCGCGGTCCGTTTTAGATTCCCAGACGTGTATTCACCTGCTTTCTTTTTGCGTCTCCTCTCTTCTCTTTTCGCTTTTTCCTCGTCTTGCTCTGCCTATCTCGTCACTTTGGAAACAGGCGCCTGATGTTTTCGCCATCAAACACGTGCGTTATATCGCACTCGGATTAATCTGATATTACAGGCACCGCGAGAATAGGGTTTACATCCATCTATCCTATAAGTGTACACATATGTGAAGGTTCCAACGAAATAAAAAATATTTAAAAAATTTGTTTGCGCGAGAGATATAAAGTAATTTATCATTAATGCCAAATATATAAAAAAATTTTTTTAATAAATATATATATATATAAATTTATTTATTTAAAATAAACAATTAATTAAAAATAAATAATTAAATAAATATTTAAAAAATAAATAATTAAAAAATATATATATTAATTTAAATAACAATTTATTATATGTATATAAATTTGTTCAAAAATGTTAAATTTTATGTTTTAAAATATATAAGAATCTTCTTTTAGTTGCGCTAATATTTTTTTCTTCCTGTATGCAAAGTTAAATGCAAAGTTAAATGTGCGTGTCGATATATGTATATTCATGTGGGATGTGTTCTCCAATTATATTCCCGGCCAGCAACAATACGATGCCGCATCGTCGAGAGTCGGAGCTCGTTTTAGATTCCGGGCTTTTCTTTTTGCGCCTATCTGTGGCTCGTATTTAAGGCAGTCTTGTTAGTTGTGCTTTTACACTTCTAGATACAAGTGTGACGGCTGCGACATATGCGTTTTTCTTAGTTGCGACGACATTCGTTTTTAATTATCACATATTGAAGCAATAATACGTATTTATTACATTATTATTATTTTAATATTTTTATTACATTATTATCGATATGCAAATCACGTAATTTAGTAACAATCTCGTATGTCAATAGTTTTTACTTTCTTAAATAAAATAATGAAATTGATGTTGTGCAATATCAAGGCTTGTATTGCATGTTTGATGAAAAAATATCAATCGAAAGAGGCAGACAAACTCATATGTACGTGCATATGTCGTAAGAGATAGTAGAAACATATGGTATAATTACTTCCCGACATATAGTTCGATTTATCACGACGATGTAATCCAATTTATTCTCCATAACATATGTTTAATCAAGATAGTATATTTCTCTTTGTCACGTGGGGAGATAACGGACGTCTCCGGCGCCACGTCCGCCTTTTGTATTTCACGGTGGTCTTTTTCAGACGGAACCGTGACGAGCAAAGACATACTTAACCGTGGAACAGAGGCGCGCGTCTACGGGCGACTATTATTAGTCTTAATAGACCATGTGTTACAAGTGGAAACGTTGCCTCGGCTCGTTCTTTACTCTCGAGTCTGTCGTAGGAAGAACAATGGCAAAGGAATAAGCATCGAAGGGCCGTGCGCAGTCTTGAGCGAGCTCTCGTTAATCCTCGCGACAGTCGTGTAGATTTACATTTGTAAATGAATTACATTTGTAATTCAAGAAAGAAGTCTCATCCGCGTGTTTTGTTTTCTTTTCGCATTGTTATGCATGAATAAAGTTAAAAGAAGAATTAGTTTCATTGCTAGAAGATCTCTTGTTGTTTTAGTTAATTACAATCAAGTAAAATGCACATTTTTAATGTAAAATTAAGTATCAATTATACTATTTTTTTGTAATTTTTAATTGCAAATAATAGCGCTTTAATTAATCTCAAATTTAATATGTAATTTATTTTGTTTATTCGGTATGAAACAATTTCGGCAAAATTTTTCGACGATCAATTCTCATCATTTTCCCCTCATCATTTCGTCATTTTGTAATCTCATTGCATAGGATAACAAGAAAATAATTAAAATCCGTTAATCTTGATGAAGACAGAAACACCAAAGGCAACAAAAATAAAAAAAAAGAGATACAACTTGTGACGAAATTAAAAAAGTCTAGCGAACTAAACAAGCGTACAAGCGGGTTTCTGGAATCGAAACCAACGATCAGGAAATGGAAGAAACAAAACGAAGATTGAAAAAAAGGTGACTACATCTCTGATGGCGCTTTTTCGAATTCTTGACCGAGCTTCTTTTTCCTTTCTCAGGAATTCTTATCTTCCTGACTGACTTTCCCTTACGCAAGCATTTGACATCCCGATATCGTTACACAAGTGCCAAAAGAGGACGTTTTTATTTTTTTTTTGTAATATATAATACATCATGACAATTTTTCAACCATCAATATCATGATTTACGTTATCGGTTATCAACGACAAGAAAATAAAGTGCAATTTATACGATAATTATGCGTACACCATATAAAATATAACAAATTTTAAAACTTTTAAATATTGTTCGCAATCGTGTTACTCAGTTGCTGAAAAAGATACTTATATATTATAATTATCAATTACAACATTAGAAATGTACATTTATATTTTTACTTAAAAAAAAGGAAATATCTGTGCGAAAGTATTTTTTGCTTATATATTCCGTAAAAAAATATGTATTCGCGGAGGGAATAGCCCGAGATTTTGCGGGCGGGAATAGAAGCCGATTCCTCCGTTAAGCCGCGACAAATTGAACCGAGCGTAACAAGGCGCGTCGAAATTTCATCCCCTTACCTTACGCAATTCGAATTTCAACCCCTCGCTAACCGTGCGGCCGCGTCGCCTTCATCGCTTAAGTGCCCGGCTCGTAAACGCACCGGCGACGCGCGGGGGTTGACATCCGGCATTATCGTCCCATGATTTACGCATTCCGCGACTATATTTCACCGTTCGCATCTCCTTTCGTCGAAATTTATTATTGCGCGCGCGCACGCGCGCTTTAATACGGGCATTTCGCCATCGTCGCTCTCCCTTAGATCCCTACGACGCTACCCCCGCCGCCGTCGCTCCGTCTCTCTTTTATCCTTCCGTCCCCTTCTCCCCCTCCCCCTCGTCCCACCCGTCTTCTCCCCTCCGTCGTTTCCTTTTCCAACATTTCTCCGTTTACCGCCTAACCACGAGTGGAACGAGCCGCTCGGCGCGGATTACAACGTGTAAAAGGGAGACATCGGGAGGAGTAACGGGATACCGGGGCCGCCCCGGGAAATGCTCCCGGGAACTCGACGGGCGATAAATAATCAGATTAATGAAAAATATTTCCTGCCGCGCGTGGATAGGAGGGGTAAGGGGAAAGGGGTGTCTGCGCTCGAGTGCACTTACGTATAACGCCCGTTCGTTATCCTGTGTATGCGTGCGAGCGGGGTAAAAGGGAGGGGGGGGAGGGAGAGGGAGCGACGGTTTAAGCGCAGGTTGGGTTTATTTGGAGAAGCGTTACGTGGTGTAATTTCGTCGGGAAATTGCCAAGTGGCTCAACAACGGAGAAATTTAGAAATATAATACGGAACTCTATTTTTTCTACACGATTTTTCGTTGTTTTTGCGACGATTTTAGATTCGCGATACAATTTTATTACAGTTGTATAATTCTAAATTAAATATGCGTGCAAGTATTTTGTTAGAACTTAAAAATATGTAATTATTTTAAATATAATTCTCTATTAAATTTTTATACATTTATTTTTCAATATATTATGCAAAACAGTGAACATTCGAATCAAGATTTTATTATATTCTTTACATTTTGCTCTAATAACGAAGAATCAGTTTAATAATTTGTTGGCATTAAAATTGATAAAATTAAAATAGCTCAGATAACGGAATCTGATATCTTTATTTAATGATGAAGGTAGATTTCTCGGATTTAAATCGTGATATATTTTCGCCGCATTAAAATTAATAGTTCAAACAGATAGAAGATACCATCCTGCTAGAATTGAGAAATAATTTATAAGCTTGATGGCTTTATACTTCTTAAATTAAAGATAGAGAAAGCTGGACACTTGTGACATAATTGTGTCATCCTTAATTTGTCTGAAATAAATTTCTTAAAGTAAATGCAATAAAGAAAGAACACAGAGGTGTTGTTACAAGTTAAAAATATCGTAGAAGTTCTAGTACATCTCGTATTTTATGACGGAAAACGAGTCGCTTTTACGCTCGTGCCATAATTCTGTCGCGTTAAAATAAATATAACAAGAGAATATTTCTGTTACCATCGTGACTGCTGTATTTTAGCAATTACCACAAGCAAGAAAAGTTAAGGTCGATTACCCATCTCTATTTTTATTATTTTTACATAGATTTGTCTAATTTGCAAATTAATGATTTAATGATAACACAATCCACAATTCTTAACTTATTACATATTAATGTATTTTTTTAACTTTTATCATACAAGAAATATCATAGAATCTCTGGAGAAGTAATATATATTTTCCTACATTTTAATTTAATAATATTATATTATAATTTAATAAGTAATGTATTTTTTAAGTTCCTTAACAACACACATGTCCAAAAGACATCCGTAAAACATCTAAAGGACAGCCAAAGGATATTTTATGTTCTCTCAATAATCTCTGGTCTTTTGAACATGTACGCTGTTAAAGTCGTATTAGAAAGCAAACTATTTCTGGATTAAATTGTTACAATTAATTAAGAAGAAAGAAAGGAAGAAAGTCTCGTTGACTTATGATGTTGAAAAATTAATTTTTTCCTCGTGAATTAAAAATGCAAACAGTAATATCGTACATGAATCGTACAACTTGTCGGCTCGGTAACAAACGCGCGCGCACGATATGTATATTCGCGCCTTTGTCGAGCAAAAGTTTTTAATTAATCGTTTGTAACCGAAGTTTTTGATTGCACTAACAGAGGCGCGGCCGGCCGAAGTGAATGAGCGTTCATTCGATGCATTTGAATAATACCCTCGCGCCGGTTTCACGTAGTATTTTCTGCAGTATTGGCGCAATTCGCCATCGCAATACTCGTGATTTATAAATTCCGCCCGTCGGAATATACGCACCGATTGTTATACGCCGACACTAGTTTAAGCGCTCGATTGCTACCAAATCATATGTATGGGCGTCGATTTTTCCGCGATGTGTCAGAGTAGTTTGAATAATTAGGGAATACAAAGAGTTTCTCGCGCTAAGGAAACGCTAATTAAATACTTGTAATTAAAAGGGCACACGATGTATATTTCGTACGTACGTGTTTATGAAAAACGCGTTTCGCGCTGATTTTTGCGTTTACCCCGAATCGAAACATTCATGTAATTGAAATTTGAAATTTCGCCGAGATTTTGTATCGTTTTTCAACTCTCTCTCTCTCTCTCTCTCTCTTTTTGCGGCTCCTCGACATTATATAAATATTTTTTAATGCAAGAGCGCGCATTTTCATTCCTAACGACATCACGGGTCAGGATGTTGACCGGATGCATCTCTTATTTGCATCATTATGTTTGCATACGAGAGCGGTATCTCGCGAAAGTGCATCGTACGCTACCATAAAGATCGCGGCACATGTATATTTCCGCCTCTCACGTTTTACTCCTCGCTCGACCGTAACGAACGACGCGAATCTAAACCACGTACATTCTTGTCAGCCAAGATCTCGTTAGAAAGTCCGAGAAGATGGCGCTTATGCACGGAGCTGGAAAATCGGGAAAAGCTTGCGTCGAGGTCAAGCGGAATGGATTGCGTCCGCTGACCAACTGCACCAACAACGGTCGTAAATGGTGGACGAGTGATTAGTTTTTGTAACAAGCTCGTGGCTCGCGCGAATGAATTTAATTCTCCAGGTACTTTAGTTTTCACGTGCGCAATAACGGAAAATGTGTATTGCATGTAATTTTTTTAAGTATGTACTCTAATATATTTGAGAGCGCTGGATAATATGCTCTCTAAAAGTGAATCAGTGTATTATCACTGAAAAACAGTAAATAGTTACTGATTACAGCAGTTATAAGTACAGCACTGTAAATCAGTGATATTTTATTGAAAGAATCAGTTAATAATTTTGACTGTTTCAATCAGTAATATTTCTCAATATCAGTAATATTTCTTTCGTTATTGTCAATAATATTAAACTACAATTCGTCTCTCTATCTATTTCATATAAAATTAAAAATTTTATTTATATTTACTAAATATTTATTATATTAAAAATTTTATTTATATTACATGCATATTGAACTTGTTATTTTAAATAGATAACGAACGAATAATTTTCATTAAGTCGCCAGACATTTATTTGTCCGACTTATAAAGATCGATTTAATATCTGAAGCCTCTCTATTGAGATTGTATCAGAAATTAAATCGAAATAATACTTCTAATTTTAAATGTCGCTCTTTGCAAACTTTATATAATTCTTATGACTAAAATTAAATACGAGAGAGATAGCGATCATAAACGAACGAACTAGCGATTACTGGTTTTACAGTGAAATTTACTGGTTTCACAGTGAATTTTATTTTAACTGATCATAATCAGTGAGATATAAGATAAAATAACAAAAAAAATAAGTGTTTCTACTGAAGATCAGTAAAATACTCACTGATTCTCAGTGAAATCTTATTTTACTGTTTAAATTAGTGATATTTTCACTGATTCACTTTTAGAGAGTGGGATGATCAAAAGCGATCATTACCGATTGTAATGATTTTGAAAGAAAGATTTCGACGGAAATCAAAATTCTTCGTGCGAACAAAAATCTCGATTATCAGTGAAATGTAAGCTCTTAATAAAATTGTCATGTACGGAAGATTTTAAAAAATGATATTGAGAAAATAATCTTATAAAAAAAGCTCGTTATTCAGAATATCTCATTTGCAAGATTTGACAATTTATGCAGAGGCCGAAATCGTCATTACCCTTTTATTCTTCTAAAGAGGCTGTTCAGCCCTCGTTTTGTTCTCCGTACCTCTTACACTGGTCTTAAATTCACGTTAAATTTTGTTAAGCTCCACCCGAACGAGTACTCGACCTGCTATTCAATATTTCAGTGCAATTAGGTGGCAATACGCCTCCGCCGTACGATGAATTATTCAGGAAAACTCTGGAGTGAAAATAAACCGACAGTCCGGCGGGGGTTCCGAGGGGCCCGCCTGTACAGTGGCAGGGGATCATCCATTACTTAGCGCGCGTTAACGCACTTTGCCTGTAAAACGCATCGCGCGCTCGCGCGCAAGCTCGTCATCGTTGACGTTAATCGAGATCGAACTAGGGTCACAGCGCTGTCCCCTTAGGAATACGTAACGAGTTCCCAGCGAAATGTACCCACCTGCGTTATTAATCGGCCATCCGGCGAGATACAAGTTTGAATGTACTTCGCCGACACAGCTTCTCACATTCAGTCAAAATTCGAGAGAGATTTAAAACTTGGCGAAAATTTTACTCTTAATGAAATAATGCAGTTATGAGAATTAACAAGTCTTCCTTTTCTTTCTCTCTCTCTCTCTCTCTCTCTCTCTCTATACAAAGAAATTGCAAAGAGAGAAACGTCGTCTAATGGATTCAGATATATTAAAAATTAATTTCGTATATTATTACACAATTATAGATGTGAGAATTGAAGGGAAAAGAGAAGAAAATTACTGTTCATACTCACTGAATGTTATATCGTACTGTCGATATTTTTTGCGTGAAAAAGCACGAATAAAATGACGAAATCTCATTTTTTTAAATTCAATTTCGAATTAAAAATTTAATAAATATTGACACGAGATTTTAATTCTAATTTCGAAATATTTCGTAAGGTACTTCTGCTACTATCGCGGAATTACAACTGCAAACGAATATAAATCATGGTACGAATACATTTCGCGGAGAGATGTAGTATATTCATTATAAAGGCGCAATTAATCACGAATGTTTCATGCTAAAAAAGAAAGAAGCAGGTACATCACGAGCAGCAGCATTCACGCGCCACTCAACGGAAATAAATATATTCTGTCCACCCGGGCAGCACACACAACTTTCCTCTCATCATTCTTGCTGACAGAAGGGGAGGAAAGTGGGAAGGGGGTTAGCGGAGAGGCACTGACGTAGTCCTCGCGATCTATCACTTAACGCGAAGCAGGACCAGCGGCCTACTCGTCTTTTCATCCCCGCGGGACTTTCACAATCGGGATCCTTCCTTCCGTCCCGTCCCTTTTTTTCATTCTCGTCACCACCGCAAACTGATGTATGGCTCGTGATTGAAGTGATTGCACATACATATACACACATACACATGCAATGCGCGCAGATATACATATACATATAACAGAGACAAAGAGAATTCTCGATGTCTCAAGGGACAGTGGCCGATGCGATACCCCATGAGAAAAATGTTGCGAGTGTGACACGCACTACCCTACGTTTTCCTTCTTCATCCCGACTGATTTCGCCTCACGATATATCAATTCCATCACTTAAATCGGAAAAGAGAGATACAATGCGGCCTCGTCAAGTGCGCGAAGAGAATTTTCGATGAGCGAGAAAAGAACAACAAGCCGGAAACGATCGATTATCATACACAATTAGCCATGACAATTATGTAATAATAGCAAAAATACCAAGTATCGATTTTTCATGAAAGATGACAGATTTGATGATAAAAATATATTATCGTGTACAACTTTGATCAATTTTAAAAAATGCCTACATGATACTCGCACATAGAATTGTTTGATTCTATCGAAATCAGACGCCATAGAGATCCCTCTTCGTGCTCATAGCGATTACAGCAATTAAACGCATTCGTTCGACCGTGCGATGTTCATCGAAACGTTCCTTTTCGCGCCTATAAAATCTGATTTCGCTTTATATTCCGCGCGTTCGTTTCCGATCAGGGCGCGTTGAGATTGTACTTCCATTCTCTCTGTAATATATATATATATATATATTTTTTTTTTATCAGAACGCTTTATGCGGATGGCAAAATCCGTCGTCGTTCTTTACGTATGAACGGTCACGTAGGCGGACCGACGGCTCGGCATAATTACACGCTTTAATTGTTTAATTAATCCTGACGACGTTTTCGGTGTTTTATCTAGATGCTCGTTAGCCGAACCAAGCACCATCGTCGTAACATGCAAGAGAGTGCGTATATATTTATACATGTATAATATGTACGTATGTATATACATATATATATATATGTATGTACAAGCCGGGGGATAGCAGCGCATACGAGTTATATGTAAATTGTCGAGCGCGGTACGTAATCTTGCAGAAAGCATTAATAAATTTGTTGTTCTCTCCAAACTAGATTTGTTTACAGCGCCAGATGTTTTTTCTTTTCTTTTTTCCGTGTCTGTCCGTTTATTTATACCATATACGTGACGCGCGAGCGAACTCTCGTAAAACAAACAAGATGAAAAACGACACCATCGACTTGCGTGGCTTTTAAATGTAAAAGAAGTCGGCGATATTTCTGCTGAATATATTAGAGAAAAAAAAACAATATTATAATTATTCCCTTTTTTCATAGGAGCGCATAAAATACCATAACACTCATATATCGCAGAGAATTTATTGTGTGAGAAAAAGGAAATCTTCTAACTTCTTTTTCGCTCTATTTAACTGTAATAATATTAATACTATTAATAAGTAGAATAACTGTAATAATATTAATTAATAAATAAATAACTAATAATATTAATAATATTAATAAATAGAAATATAATATAATATTATAATACATAGAAATGTAATATAAAATTGAGATATGCTCTTTGTTCCCGTCATCTAAAAGAGAAAAAAAGATAACAATGATCTAGACATGTCTCGCGACAACAAAACTGACAAATAATGTAAAGCAAATGCTAAGTAACCACGTTATTTGTCTAATAATTTGCCTCTATCTCTCTAGATGCATTAACGAGGACGAAAAGCCGAAGAAATTAGAGATTACCTATATGCGCATCCTCCCATCTCGTACATTTCTCTAACGGCCGACGCTTTATTACGAACGCAGCAGCTATATAATTATCATAATTATGATAATCGCAATAATAATCGGCCACCGTTGTGTCGTGCACGCATAACGGTCGCGCCACTACGTGCCGGCTAAAGTTAACGTTATATCCCTGCCGCAGAGCGTTCCGGGAGGGAACTCGCGGACACTAATGACCCGATCAATGAATCGCGTAGAGCGCGATATTTCCGTGTGTATCGCATGAGAAAAAAACCAATGGGATTCGATCGAACAGATCGTCAAACTCTAATTAAATCGTATTTGGATTGAGCGAATCTTCGTATATATACTTATAGTTGTAACGCGTACTACTATTTATTTATGTTAATAAAATAAACACAGAACATGCATCCAATAAAATAATCACATGTGTGTGTATGTATGTATAATTAATATATGTATCTATCTATTTTTTAATTTTTTTGCGTTGAATTTTGAGACTTTTTTTCCCTTCCTCTCTTGTATGTTGTAATGAAGTTTTTAGTCTTCTCAGTCTTTTTAATTTTTTACATTAAACATCTTGGCAGTTAAGAAATTGATTTAAACGAAGAATTTACCTTAGGCTATTTTAACAAGTAAAACGCCGGGGAAAGTCAATTAAAAATTTTTCCCGGAGAAACTTCTTATAAAAATAAGCACTGTAGGCACTATCTACGCGTATATCATCTGTCATATCTCGTAGATAATTTACATAGAAAATTGAAAATTTACATATATACATACACGCACACACACAAATCCTGAAATGTGACATTTTTCCTTGTATTCGCATTATTTAAACAAGCAAAGTTGCAGGCAATTCCATTTATAAGTTTATATTATTCATTAGGGAAAGCAAGATGTATAGCCATTAATGACTTTATCATCGTGCGGAAGGAACAGTATTTCCGACGCGCGGCGGGCGAGCATCGTGAGATTTAATCGGGAAGGTATTTTATGGTCCACGCTGTCGACCAGCGGCATGAAAAATGATTACGTTATATTACTTCGTGCTAGAGATAAAGATTTATATATATCCTTTTGAAAAAGAAAGAGAGAGAGAGACTTTTGTGTCATACCAGTTTTCGAATTTTTCTAATAAAATCATATTTTCCTGCTCGCTTAGTATATCTTTTATACGTTCTATTTCTACATCTATTATACTTATATTTCTCTTGCAGTTCTAAACCTTTCCTCTTTGAAGCTTGAAGAAATTCTGCAAAGTAAAATCTACAAAAGAGCTATTATGAATAATGAGTAATAATCTTAAAAGCATCAAAATGACGAGAATTATCATGAGAATATAATCTCAGATAATTATTATAATTGATGAGAGCAGCGAAATAATACACGAGCAATTATAGACAATTTGGCTTATTAAGTCGATGATGATATATCGTGATTGAGATTATATGTATAATCTTTATGTAAATCCTCTTATCTTACTTCTTATCGTTATCTCTTTATTTCTCTTTCTTTTTCTTTCTCGTTATAATTGATATTGTTTCCGTATCATCGCAATTCACGACTATTTGCTTAATGAATCCCATAATGAATCGCTACGAGCGATTCTCGTCGCTTTGATGCTTTTTTTCCGTCGAACGGCTCGCGAAGGAATCAAAGGTCGTAGCATCGATCTGGCCACAGGTCTTCTACAACAACAATAAAATCAACGGGCATATTGTCGTATAAATAAAACCGGAGTTTATTAAATTGTAAACGCCGACACGCAAACGATAACGAGCGCGCATCGGGATATGCCGTTAAAATATTGTTACAATTGGCACGAATGTTTACCATTGAAAAGCGCATCCTGACGCGCAATAATTGGATCCGAACGATGCAAATCGGCCCCGCAGATACTTGTATATATACATATACCGGAATATAATCCTAACAATAAATAGATAAAACTAATAATTTCATTGCTATAATTAATGCTAAATATCTGATAATAATACGGATCAATAGCTCTTATCAGTTTAATCCGTGTCTTTTATTTTCGTTTAATGGTACGAGCTAATGCCAATTAAATTTTTATCGCGTGTGTTTATCTTCGTGCGAGCAACTGAATACATTGGGGAAATTTTTATTCATCTGATTTTAAAGTCTGAGTTTTATTTAAACATGCAGAATAAAATTTTTAAACAACATTAAAATTACCTCTTTCTCTCTCTTTTTCTGTTCTTGTAGCATGGATATAAGTTTTCAAAATTATTGAGAAATATGTTGACAAGAAAATTATGATTTGACACAATATAAAGCGCTTAATCGATGATGGGACGCATTGGAATAACAATGACATAAATGCTTTAAAAGGATACAATAGGCGCGTATGCGCGTCTGTCGATTACTCGTTACACGATGTCGCGGGCGTTAGTAACGTATTCAGCGTTAATGGTGGCAGCTATTTTTCCAGCGCGTCAATATTCGGCAGAGTCGACGGCGACGGTTGATCTATAGGCGGTGATTAATTACGAGTCGCTTATAAAAGCCCCGTGAACGCCGACATTCGT
The DNA here is from genome assembly GCF_025532165.1 of Camponotus vicinus. Classification (NCBI taxonomy): domain Eukaryota; kingdom Metazoa; phylum Arthropoda; class Insecta; order Hymenoptera; family Formicidae; genus Camponotus; species Camponotus vicinus. Next base: position 11,031,792 of record NW_028141978.1, on the reverse strand, counting down.
TCTTCGAGTGACGCCCACGATCGTTCGCGTCGATTCAACTAACGAGTACCCGGGTATCGAGAGAGCAGCGAGCTTTAAAGAGGAACGTCCGCGCGCAAATTTGTCGAATAGTGTATGATCAGCCGCCGAATAATGGCGCGGAACGAGAATTAGGATGAATTTGCATCCTTTGGTCCTACTGAGTTAATCAATCAGACAAATCGGTTATTGCGTGTTCTCAAAAATGTGTGAATTATCATTCAATGTAGATTGAAACATTCCTTGAAACGAGAGATCTTCTTGGAGCTGAGGATCATCTTGGAGCATTAAATGGAGTCGGAACAAAAGTTGACTAAGTCTATAATTTATATAATCTATTTTACCCATCTACAACTCTCCTCACGTTTAAAGCGAGCATTATGGACTTGGCTCCCTCTCTTTCGCCTTAAACCCCTTATTCTCTTCAATTCTACTCTCTTTGACCCATTTCCATTTTTAAAATACGGTAATTTAGTAAAGGAGGAAGAGAGAGAGAAAGAGAGGAGGACTCGGATACATTTTCACATTTTTGGAGATAGTCAATTTTCTATTGATACATGTGAAAGGATGAACAACGAATATATATTTGACTAAAACTACACATGTGTTATATACATAAATAAACAGATGTCCATTTCAACTCGTACGTATAAAATGAATTTAACAAACAATCATACCAACAGAATTAATAATTCACTTTTCGTTCATTATCATCCACATCTCGTGTTCCGCTTTCCTTTTTCACCCTAAATAATTTATTCGATGAGAATAGTTTACCGAGCGCGTCCGATGATGCTACGAGCGTTTGCACCCATCGTCATGCCAACCTGCGATCTCTGATATTGTTATTCGCTGCACGCATTGTATCGAATCGGATTCGTTGCTAAAGAGAATCACCAGATCGATACCAGTTCCGCTACGAATTCTACGACGACGAAAATAGGTCAAATGCGCGCAGTTAGGTGGATTAGATGTGTCGCTCTTAATTTTGACAAGTAATGCAACGCATACTATGCACATATGTAACCATAAATAGAAGGAAGGAAGAGAGATGCGAAGTGTCCCTTTTCTTCCAAGTTTTTCATCGAGAAATTCACGAAGAAATTTGCATAATTTCGAAACTCGTTCTCTCTTCTCGAAGCGTCTCTCTTTAACTTTCTTCGTATTTTTTGCACTGCTCTTTGTGAACTCGCTTGCGAGAGAGAGAATCCGATGAAATTCAATAATGGAATTCACGATGTAAAATCTAATTTGCTTTATTGCGAAATATATTTTTCGACAAGTCCGGACGATCACGAAATTTATAATATGTCATCGTCACCGAAACATATCGAATCGCGTACAATCGATACTATTTTTTAGGGATTGCGAACGTAATTGAACGACAAGCTACAAGTCTGCATTAAATTGCGATGCAACGTACCCTGGATGTCGTGCATCGGCTAATCATTTGCAAACACGATGCGCTTCGTGGTACACGCTTTTGTTATTGCGATATCGCGCGCGCTGTATAACAGTCTGTTTTTTTTTTTTTGCGCGTTCTCTCTATATCGTAGAGTGATTGGAGAAGTAGCGTTTCACGCGATATCGATTAACGTTCACATCCTATATAATCACCTATAGCACGATTCAAGAAAGTTCTGAACACTCTACGAGATTACATTATCATTGTCTTATCGTATAAATTTTTGTTTGGATTACTGTAGAGTTCACTACATAACATTACTTTAATATTTCGATAACTTATTTATATAACATATTTTTTAATATTTTAATAATATTACTATTTTTTATTTGTTTATAATTAACATTTTTATGATTTATTATTGTCTTTTTTTTCAATTAACATGATCATTATAAGATATACTTTTATGTGGGATATATTTTAAAATTTACATTTATTATCTTAGAAAGAAATTAAATTGCAAATATTTGTAAATATAAAATATATTTGTAAGATTTATTATCTTAGAATATATTTTATATTTACAAATATTTGCAATTTAATGATTTAGGTGTCACACATTCTCTCTTTAATCTAATTTTAAGATCGATTTTATAAATAATAAATTAAATCTTTTTTTCACATTCTATCTTTTCGAATAATATGTAGAAATTGGAAAAATCATTTAGCAAGATATAACAGACAGAATTAAAAAAGAATTGCTCTCTGGTAGAAAAATTGCTCCGAGATAACTTTATTATCCCTCTCATAATGGAAGAGTTAAAATACCGATACCGTATGTTTCTCTGTGAAACGAAATTTCACCCTTGTTCTTATCACTATATGCGACGCATGGAAAATTACATTGTAAGCTGCTATAGTGTGCGGTTGTTATACGGTCGATCGAATAATTCGAATTATATAGACTTGAACTATTACAGCTCTCTTAGCCAGAATTGATTACCGCGCGGCTAAGTTAATACACGATGTAATTATGACGTTAAATTGTTAATTTTTTAAATGGTCGATAACATCAGCATGCCAATCAGGGTTTGATTAATTAATTATCGCGCCTTGGTGTTATACGTCGATCCGTCAGCAAAACGTTCACTGGTATTACGAAAGGGTTGTCAGGAGAAAAAGCGAGCATGGCGGAGCAAAAAAAACGTCTCGTTCGCAGTTCGATGGACAGAATCGTTGTGCTGGAAATACCTTTGTCGATGTCAATAAACAGTTCGCTAATAATTAATCGTTTGTCGAAGCGATTAATGCGCGTTCATATTATAATCAGCGTCGTGCATTAAACTGTTGCGCGAGCGCGCGCAAATTTCTACATAAATATTATTTATCTGCTTATCTGTCAAACAAATATAGCGTGGGCTGATATTGCAATGAGTATTCAAGAAGGCATAAATAAACGCGCTAACGCGAAGCAAAAAATTTACAATGGAAATAATAATTATACAAATGTAGTACAATTAATAATATAAATATAATTATACATGTATATATACATTGAAAAATATAATTTTAATTCTCCAATTTTATATTTAGGAATATGTGAATTGTATAAGAAATTAACATGGAAAATAAGGTAAAGAATTTAAATTATATTTCTTTTTTATTACATTATTAACGATTATTACGACTAGGAAAAGAAGAATTTTGTCAGATAGAAATGCACAGGCATACATGTACGTGAATGTTATATGAATACATAAATTATTCAACAATTATGGAATTCAATTTAATATAATTTGATAAACTATTCAACAGCTCTGATAAAAATAGGAGGATGCTAATGATATTGTGTGAATTTATAAGCGAGATAATGAATTGTTCAAATTATATCCGCTCGATATTACTACGAACTAAATTTAGTCATTACAATTTACATTAGATAATAATTCATTTAATTGACGCACAGAAAAATGTATTTTTTAAATAAAATCATTGAGTGTATATATTCAACGGACCAATATAAAATAACAAGATATTTCTGAGATCTCGTATAAATTGAGCTGACACAGAATCAAAGATTGAAGTTGGCAAAATTTCGGTTTTACATTTTGACACAGGTAAACGAAAATAGCTAGCTTTGTTCGTAATAATACAAACTGGGACAACCGTGTATATTTTTCCACATCCACGACGCGTCGAAAATTAAATTTGCCAAAATTACGGCTGATCAGAATATCAATGAACAATAACGACCGTGCTTAACCGCAAAACAATGAACGATAGCGCGAGAGAGACTTGTTCCCCATCGAGAAACTTTTCCTTTGTCATCCGAGTGTCGCTTCGAGCAGCAAGCATTCGCGCTGGTCGAAAGCAAATCCGTGTTCCCTACATTTTCCGATATGAAGGGACGCTGGATAGCCGCACACTTGGAAACGGTTGAAATAGTAACTGCATGGTTTGCGAAAGTTAGATTACGGATCGATATTTCCTTTCAAAGTATGATTGCTAGCGCTGAGCTTTTCCTTTTTCTTTTTTTTTTTTGAAACAACACAGAAGTATGTGCCTCTAGAATACCGATTTTCTGACATGTTCGGGAAACGAACAACGGACGAGCGAAAGAGAACGTGTCAGTCGCTTCCGGAGTAATAATTCCGGTTACCGTTTGCGAACGCCGGAAATGTGATTAATCGGTGAGCGAGAATTAGTTGGGTCGTCCGAAAGCCGCGGTTACCTTAGCATCGATCCTCGTCCGCGCGAAGCTTCAACGGCTTTCAGAGTTATTCGCGAGCGTTGAGAGCAAATTCGTGTTTTGGCATTTCTGCATTTCCGAGTGCGACTCGCTACCGTACATAGTAGTCGAACAGTATGCACGTTGAAGAGGAAGGACGATTCGTTTTCGTTAATGTAGCTCAACCGTACAGAGGTCTTGAAATCTTCGGCGTGGCTGTCCGTGTTCTATATTGGAGAACGATATTGCTTCGCGGTTGAGGCAAAGTAAAACCTTGATTTCAAATTGAAACAAATCGACTCTCGATTTTATGTGTTTGTATTATTGATTTTTTAAGAGCAGTGTTATGTCGAGAAAATTAATAGGTTTTTTACGTATTAATATTTTTAATTTAAAATCAGATTGTCAGATCTCTCTCTCTCTCTCTCTCTGTCGTGAATGTTATTTAAGATGTTATTTATTTAAAATTTATAAATTTTATAAATTAATTTTAAAAAATAATGTAGTATTGTTCCATTTAATTCCCATTTAGTTTCTTCTAGAATTTAATTTCTAGAATTTAATTTCTAGTTTGATTTTAATAGATAATCTTGTATCTATACGTTAACTGAACAATAATTATCTTGTTATCTTTCTATTTTATTAACATTTTATTTCCACATAATTAGTGATTTCATGCGCCAACGGAATAAATCTAAAAAAAAAACGGAAACGGAACGAGGAACGTCAGACCATGCATTTACTCTCGAAATGTAGGAATAACTCCGAAAACGGTTGCAGTTTCCATGGTCGAAGAGGTGGTGGCGGGCAGAGGTCGTGTTTCCTGGCCAGTGCTCAGTTCCGGTAGTTTACGAGTTTCTCTTGTCCAATAAAAGACACGCACACACACATATACTTTGAAAAAGAAAAAAGGAAGAAGGAGAAAGAGAAAGAGAGAAAAAAAATTAGGAAGGCAGAGAGAAACGATGAGACTCGCTCGGCAATTTGAGGAAGGCTTGCTGCTCTCCACTTCCATTCTTCCTCTCACTCCCTTTCTTTCTCATGTTTTTATATCCTCTACGAAATATTTGCATTTCTTTTTACGAATACCTATGTGATTTCTATCTTTAACTAACCGCGATGCGACTAATGCATTTTCAGCTTTTATATCGATATTGCAATTATGTTACACAGTAGATTTATAAAGCGCTGACATCTCAAATATTTCGTGTCGGCAAAAAATATTTGATAGCCAAATTTATTCGAATTATTTTAATAATACAACTATGTGTATTTTATTCCTCGCAGTATTCTCTCTCCGAAATTGAATATGTGTGCAATATGCGTAATATAGCGTAGATCGCTTAATGCACACGGAAACATCTCAAGTTTCCAAATTAAATTAATCTAACTTATCTGTGTACTGTGTCAATTACTCGAGAATCAGTATTCAGATAGTGACGTCCCAATTCCGTGCAATTACCAACCACAGTTTGTGCAGCGAACGGATCGTTGAATTATTACACAATATCGAATATCGCTTCGCCCAGCGCGCACCCACCACTTTTTCGCCGACAACCCGATCATTTTCAGCCCGCGTTGGCGAAATTAAAACTACCGCCGTTTCAACGACATCATCGATAAATTGTTCTTATATATGCGAGTATTTTATATATATATTTATATATTCCATCGTCGCCGTTGCTTCCGTCTGCGCGCGATTGAGAGTCTAAATAGCCGCACTAAACAGTTTAGCGGCGCGCGTGATTTCCCAAATATTTGCACATCGATCACGCGGCGGCGTACGCAATACAGGTGAATTAACATTTCCGCCGTCCGTTTCCCGAGGGCTTCTCCTCCAACCCAGGTGCTCTCAGTTCGGTCGGGCTTCATTTTCCAAATGGACCAAACTCGCGGCTCATTCGTCAAGAGTTGCGGAATTGGCACATTCACGTGGCGAGAGTAGAAAAACACAGCAGCGAGATGCAATAATGCCCCGAGAAAATTACGGATGATTGAGTCACTTTCAAAGTTCCTTGAATTTATTATCCTAATAATTAAAAAGAAAAACTTTTTTTTCTAAAAGATTAAAATTAAAATACAAATCATTTATAGTAAAATTGCGTAACAATGTTTCATGGGCAAGGGGACACAAGATTTAAAAATTAAATTATTTATTTATTATTGCATGCATAAAAATATCATGCTAGAAATTTTCCAATTTTTAATTTTTCTTTATAATGATTATAATTTTATTAAAAAAAAATTTACTGAAAAAGCATACATGGAATTATTTTTGTATATAATTACAAATTTAAATATGAAAATTAGTATGTAAAATCACCTATCTAACTAAATGACTTACAAAAATAAAAGTAGAGATTATAGAATTTATCGCTTTTCTCTTGAAGTACGTTCAAAAGCTCTCAAACGAAAACCGTGGTAACTTTTAATGTCCCATCGGGCGTAAACGTAACTTTTTGACCGAAAAGGATTTACGACAGAATTTACGGACAGGGGGGACGCATCTCGCATCCCACAGTCCGATAACTTTTAGAGCAAAAATTTCGCCGGACGCGAATCGCATCGTGGGAAGAGCTCATTAGGAACGCGCGAGATTTTCGGATCATCATTATGAATGCGAATAATGTGCATCGAATCGTACAGAACGAGGAAAATGTTCTCGCGATTCGAGGATTATCGCGAAAGCTTAGCATTCATAGTTTCTATAGAAAATTAATTGAAAAGTCGAAATCGTCACTCGCGTTGATTAGCATGATATAAAATATAAATTAACAACAAAAAAGTTGGAATTGTTGTTCTAATAACATAGAATTAACAGGCTTATACAGCGAAATTTTTGTCGAAAATAGAAACGATTTTTTCTTAAAAAGAAAAGATATATCATGTGCGAATAAAGTTTTTAAGCTGATCGAATAAAAAAGAAGTTATTTGAAAACAATGATTTCATTTGTTAAATTCTTTAACGAATGAATTTACGCGAGTAATAAAAATTAAATGTGGAAATTCGATGCATGAAGATATTACTTGGATTTCGATGAATTAATATTTTACTATATATATATATATATATATATATATATATATATATATATATGTTCCTGGACAAAATTAATGCATAATTTTTTTTCACTTTTTCTTTAAAAGCTGATATTTAGATTTTAACGAAAAATTTTAAAGAAAAAGTGAAAAAAAAATTATGCGTTAATTTTGTCCAGGTGTATATTATTGAAGTGCAATACGCATTTCTTATTACATTTTTTATAGATACGTATAAAGTCGTCGATGCGTTTTTCCTCAGTTATAGGAGTATAAAATAGTATCATTCAAATATAAAACATCTCGATTCGTGACATATTATTTCAAAGATGGGAAACTAAAGATTTGCTTTTTGAAAAAAGGATGTTCTCTTATCTTGCGATAGAAAAATATGAAATGAGATAGAGTTACTTGTGAAATAAAGTAGATATTTCGACATGTAAAATATGACGAGAGAGTTAAATTTTTCGCGTTCTTTTTGATTATATCTTGACGCTCTTTCAAATACTCGATCGTGCGATACATCTTTCGTATTTTCCAATAATGTTTATCAATCAGAAGCAATGGATTTGTGAGATAAACTATTCCCTTTAGAAGAGTCGTATGTAAAAGAAAAAAATACTCGTTTCATCGACATCGTATCTTATTAATCAGTGTCGTTCATTATTTGCTGAAACAATGGCCGCTCTGTCTCGCTCTAATTGACATATCGGACCGACGGATTGTTCAAATTACGGGACGCGAAAGTTTGTGCACACGTGTGTGCACAAGGAGGTCCAGGAGGGACCGGGAAAAACCCGTGGTGCAATGGAAGGGAGGCCAGCCCTAGGACTTAATTAGTCAAAGCCCTTGCCAGCTTACTCGCAAGTGCCTCATTAGGGTCGATGTCGCGTCCCGTAATTGGAACGCGCGTCGCGACTAATTACGCGCCGGCTAGAGAGGAGAGGGAGGGAGGGGAGATAAAGGCGCGCGCGACCGAAGGGTGAAACTTGAAGAAGATCCTCCTTCCACGCTGTCTTCAGTAAGTCTCAGCGTTTTTGAATTTCTTCGTATTTCCTTCCGATGTTCCGCGATAATTTTCATCTTGCCGTACTGACAAGTCTAAGAGAAGAGTTGTGCATCGCATCCTTTTTAGAATCAGATTGTTATAAATGAAAGAGATTGATTTCGAATTTTTATACTTATATTTTGTTAAATTAATATTTTCTTTTCATTAATTATGGCAAAATAAATGCAACCGCAATTTAAATTGTCGAATTAATTTGACATAACATGTTTAATTAATTTAACAAACAATTTAAGATTCTTACTTGATGTTTTCAATTATATGTGCTTATGAAATTTATAGAATGAATTGCAGCAATGTAATATGGGAAATATAAGAGAGCTATTATATTGTAATTTTAAAATTTTTATAATTTAAAATTTTTAATATTTACAATTATTCTTATTACGCTGCGAGCAAATTTTAAAATATTTTGATAACTTGCTAGGTTTTATCAAATATTGTTTTGCACAATGTGATATGAAATGATATTAAACTTTTCCAAGTAGGATTTTTTTTTCAAATAATAGCTGATCGGTCCACACTTTTTCCTCAAATTCATTTAGAGATATTACAGCGTAATAATAGCACAAGTGATGTTACGATACATGGTAACGTTTGTATCTATTATAGACTGTAAGGTAAGAGAATATAAAATAGGAGAAAAAAAATGTATGAAGGAGTTACATAGAAAAGCGTAGCATTTGTATTCAGTATATAGTTTCTGAACAGAGTGTTTTACTCTGTTGTAAAATAGGAACGCAAGTAATATCGTACTTACTATTCGACGCAGTCGCGAAACTTTTGAACTATACCCTCTCTCTCGAATAAAGTATTAGTCGTCCAGTCTCACTTTTTACAAGCCATATACATGAGAAATGAAACGAATTTTTAATATAAGTATCAATCATTTATTTTATTAAAATAATATAACGGGACGTTACAAATAATTTTTCATGTAATGATGTCAAAATATTGAGTCGTCAGACACAGATATGTTGGCAAAATCTAATCAAATATAAGAATTTTACGGCATATTATAAATATTTACAATCTTAAACTAAATAATTTAAAATAATAAAAGAAAAATATAATGATTCATTATACGAACATGATGGATTACATTTCCATTATTGAAAAATTCATTGAATAAAACAAATTTATCCTTGAAACGAGAATTTCGTAGATATCCAAACGTAAACATTATTTGTTTACAATATTTCGGTAGCTTGTGGTCGCCGAATTCCGGAGTGATAAGGGTGGGGGAATCTATTTCGCGTCGCGCAAAAGGCCCTTATTCAGTTAGTCGTTAACCTCGAGTAAGGTTGAAGTGAAATCGAAATCAATGTGTGCCACTACGGAAGAGAACTTGCTATGGAAGGCAACATGGATACCATGAGAAGCGTAGTACTGTAAGTACCTCGTAGCTCGAATATATTTGTACCTAATTTAATGGCTCGTAATAACATTGACATCATTACTTTTGTACTTTTTTCTCACTTTGAACTATTTTTATAATAACGTCATTATAAGCGAATAAGCATTTTCTTAGAATTTAGTAGCTATATAAATATTTTAGGTGGAATTTACGTAGAATTCAATTTAATAGCTATGTACATTTTTCTTATACGCGAGTATACATAATGGAATCTAAACGATACGACATTATAGTTACATATGTGATGATAATAGGTTTGATTTGTTAAGAATATAATGGCATAGAATTATGAAAGATTACGAATTATTATTACGAGTTATGCTTGTTAACTTAAGACTACAAAGAAGCATCAAACGACTCGAACGCGCTAATATTACCTTTTTGACAATTATATAAAATAATTAACGTCGATATGGCTGGATTTTATCGATTATATATCTGCGTAGTCGCAGATGCAACGCAATTGTTCGTCGTGACGCGGATCGCAATTTGTCAAACTATACGTCATCGACGTAAATCCCATTCGTTATTGACCTTCGATGTCGGCACCCCCGAAGCCCATCTTCGTGTCGTAAAATTACCTTCGACATGGATATCCACGCGATCGTTACCCTCGTTCGACGGTCTTTAATTATTCGTGGGCCGAATGGCTTTTTTAAGGACGCGCTCAATTGCACTCAATTTTCTCGTCACGAACACGTCGCATCTTCTTTGATCCATACAACTTTCTTTGTCAACATATATCGGAACACACATTTGCGGCTGCATCCTAACTTTCGTGGAAACGACGTTAAGGGATGGGAAAATATGTCCGAGTAATTTACATGAAACGCGAGTAAATAAACGCGAACAAAGTTCTTTGCGATTTCTATAGACGGGACGATACGTGCACGCATGTACACGAACGACGGTGACTAAAGTTTGCAGACAGTTTGTGTGCACATACGGAAAACTACGTGTAAATATAGTTGCAGTGTCGCGGAACAGTGGCCATTCTTTTCATATAGGGATTCTTTTGACCAAGTTGAAATCGATCGTTTCTCGATGAAGGTATCTATCGAAATATATCGCTAATTTCCGAATTAGAAATAAAGTAGATGGTATGAATAATTGTAAGTGGCGAAATTTTGTTGTACAATATACTTTAAGTGAACTTGTTTTCATGTTGCATTCTTGGTTTAAAATATACAATCGTAAAAAATGATATATTGAAAATTAAAATTGTATGAAAAAGATTTAAAAAAATCCTTTTCGACAAAGAATTGATTCTTAACAGGTCAAAATATCGTTATCGAGAAGAGATCTGAAATAGGAAAAACATGAAAGGTGCAGTTAAAGACGCTATAAAATATAAGACACCACGTAACGCACATTTACGTAATTGAATTTGCAAGTATCAGCGCATGCCTTATAATTGAATAGGCAATTTCCCAAGAGCTTACATCGCCAGTACTTTGAAACTAGTACGTACACCACCTCCGAGGAACATCTTCGAAGCCCTTCAAGGAATTCAAGATCTTAGACGACTCTGTAAAGGGTGATATAACTAAGGGAAGAGGGCCACCGTGGTATTTTATTACTCAAACGTGGAGGGAAATGGCAGTTTGCCGTAGACTCGTATATTATACTACATGACGTTATTACTTGTACGAAAATTTACGAATGATAATATCAGCATTTTACAGGACATTTCGCGCGCAACTTTGTTTCCTCAGACATTGAAATGTAGCGAGTGACAATTAAATCCACCATGGTTAGATGATCTTATAATTTTCGAAAAAATTTTAGACAAATTTATTTATAATTTTATGTATCGCATATTCTAAAAAAAAATATATATATATTTCTTTTTTGATATATTTTGTATATTATATATTTTTTTTAATGTGCTTTATTAAACGACACAAAAATGAAATTATAAATAAAAATTCTATCTTGTATTTTATAAATCATCTAAAATTAGAACCTTAGATCGAAATTATACAAATACGATTTCTATTTATAAAGTAGAAAAAATTTCGAATGTTATATTTAAAAAGCAAATTTGTAAAAAATAGTTCATATATATATGTATCCCCTCATTCATATATATGTCCCCCTCTTCCCTCAGTGTTATGAGACATATTTAAAAATTTATTGCATTTCCGCGTATATCATCCAAATATTTCAGTTTAACATATTTTTTACTTCGATTCAATATCTCCGTGTCATAAAGCTGAATTAAGTATACAGCGAATGTTACCTCGCGACATTTGCACGATAGTTGAGCTAGTTCCACTCATGGCGTATTCCGAACCGGTGTGTATCACGGCAATTTTCGCTGATTGCGAACTGTTTCGTGGATGTGCCTACATCTGCAAGTTGCTATTAACAGTTGAACTCGCACGAAAATTGGCACGAATAACGCGCTATTGAACGCGCCGGGCTTTATAGTAGCCATATACGCCGATCGGCGGTATTTCGCATGTCATTGAAAGCAGTTATTTGTAGACGCTGGCTAGATTGACAAATGTTAACGTCAATCTGCATTACGAGATCAAAGGGACCATTTATGGCTCTTTAACGATAATCGTCATTTCGATCGTAAGAATCGTAATTTATCCAAATTGCTTACAATTTTTTTATCATAATAATGTGGCTCGATACGGGAAAACATTGCAAATATCATTAACAATAAGTTATCATATGATATGAAGATGAAAAAATTAATTTTATTTTGACCGAGGAACTATTCTCCATCATGCAGCATTAATTAGCACACGCATCTCTCTTATTCATATAATTTTTTTACATGGCTTCTTTTGTAACTCGCTATTGTTTTTTTACAAACGTATAGTTAATATATATTTGTAACGATAATTCTCTATTGCATTTATACTTAATAAAGCTTAATAAAATACGCTACAGTAGTTAAATTAGAGTATAATTAAAAGTATAACTTGCATAATTAAAATTGAAAGAATGCTGCGGCTATCTCGCGTAAACGTAACAACGCACACCACGCATCATGTTTTAATTAAATCCCTTTTTCAAATTCATACTGCTGCGGTAGCAACGCATTGTATCGCATGCCGCGTTAAACCGAAGTAGCGGTCTAATTAAATTAACACACGAGCCACACGATATGCGCGAACATTGGCCCGGGACATCGCTCGAAGCCGCGATGTTCTCTTACGCGATGCATTCGTAATACACTAATACAATATTGCTATTAATAGCGTAACATACTTTGATGATGTATGCCTCGCGGAACTCGGAAAATTCGGACAACCCTCTCTTTCTGTCCCCTTTCTCTCTCTCTCTCTCTTTCTCTCTGAAAGGACCAATATAATCGGGCTATATAAGGGCTCTCTCGCGGCATTTTATTATTCGAATAAGAGTTTCCGGAGGAAAAGGAGGGGCGAAACCAAGGACGAAGATGGGATTCTTCGAGGGTAGAAGATTGACGGGCCTGGCCGTCACGAGGGTCCTTCGCGTCGCGTTTGAACAACGGTAATCCAGAAATGTCCTCAAATGGCAGACGTTCCGACGAGTGACGATCGCGCGATGAATTTTACGGAGAGCATTCTCGAAAACTGCAAAACGACGGACGTTTTTACACATCGTCATTTCAGTCGCCATTTCTAAAACTGCGAACATATTCGCAGGATCGAGCTCTCTCTCTCTCTCTCTCTCTCTCTCTGCTGGGATATGTTTGCGAGGATGAATGAGGCGGCGAGGGGACGAATTAATATTTCCTCTTTGTCGGGATCGGGCCGCGCGCGATTATTATTAACCAAGCTGCGTGTAATTATTAATTAACTGACAAAGCATTGCCTGTTATCCGCGGTTAGCGTACCCGGAATGCTAAATTGAGCGTTTTACGATCGTGTTTGCTGCGCAATCGTATATTATTTCCGAAGTATTATTGCCGCACTTAATATCCTCGTTTGAGATCATTGCGCGTTGCAATCCTATATTCCTGTCCGATAATAACAATATTCTTCCGTTTAACGCGCACTATTATTGTGATTGTTAGGATTATTACAGTTGTGCGATAATGATAATTATTATTGCAATACACAAAGCACGATTAGCAATTAATTATTTTCTCGTGCGCAGGGCGCAGGTGTACGCGCTATTCTAATTTTAGGATGTCATGAATAAAGTAATTTTTCTTGCTTTTTATTACCAGAGAATAATTATCTTTCGTTTGATGGCAATATTTCGTTCCTGAAACAATAGTCTGAAATCTCAATTCGCCTACTATTATTGCCATATCCATAAAAAGTACACTAATTAGCGGAACAATTGATCTCTTTTCGTATCAAGAAAAGGACCATCTTTCATGAATAACGCTATCAACTTTTAAAGCGAAATGTACGTTTTTAATCGACCCGATTTCAAATACACTTGTTTCTTACCATCTCATCGATGTTCTCGCCGTTTTACACACGAAGCGCGAACGTGACAGAACTCTAATATGCTATCGCAGCGCGAACGAAAGCGGTTCGAATGCAGAAATAAAGGCTCGCGCGGACGAAGAATAGAGACGCGTGGTCGCGCCGGGAAAGAAGGGAGAGAAGAGACGCGCTCCGGGGGATGAGATAAATTGAAAGAGCTCTCGAAGTTGTCAACCTCCACCGCTGGTCGACTCTCACCAACCCCGACGACCATTTCTCTGTCTCCGCATTCTGCAACGCGTGTCCATGTGTATACGTTCGTGCATACGCGTATGCGTATGTGTGCTACGCTACATGTGCAATTCTGTGTGACAATGTACATATATCTGAATATATAACAGTGTGTGTGTGCACAGTACACGTATATCTACGTACAGACGCGGATTATACCGTATCCGTGTACAAACGTATAGCCGCCAAGCGTGCAGTTTGTGCATTCGGGCATTCGGTTATTTATTTATTTATTTATTCAGAACAGCCCGAACGCGCTCGTCACTTCATGAATACAATATTAGACGCTTTCGCGCCTATATTTCCGAAGATTCGCAAGAATATCCCATACCCCCTGTCGGACTTTGCGCGAACAGGCTCTTGAACAAATCTTTTTTGCGTCTCTCATTCTCTCTCTTTCTCTATATCTCTCTCAAAGCCGAGATTAATGAAAGGGTTGGTAATATTTGATAATAGCGTCATTGAACATGGCGATCGTGTTTAATATTTACGTTTTTCCGTAATTATAATTGTTAAAAGTCAATGATAATTCTAATATTATAGTGTTATTTTGTGGAAAGTAAAATTTTGCCTTCAATTTTTATTGAGAAAATTTTACTGAAATTCCTGAATATAACTGAAGATCAATAATGCTTAAAATATTTTATTAAATTTAATTCTTTTAATTAAAAAGGCACTGATGCCTCATCTGTTATATTTTATTAACGAAGGTAAATTGTATGAACTATCGATACTTTTATTAAAATTTTGCATGGAAGATTGTACAGTTGATAAATACAGAGTTTTGCGAGACTTATATATAATAATCCGGAAAGACATTCTTTGCATTTTTTGGGAATTTAAATAAATGCTTATACAATTCTGAATTGTTAAGAAGATTTTTATTACAAACGATTAAATGTTATTGCATATTTTGTATCAAAATTTTTTTTTGTGTTTGGACAAGATTTTTTAATTGCTTATAATAACATTCTTTTTTTTAAATGTTTTTTCTATTATCTTTCTTGGCCGTTTCTTATATACTTTCTTTTCTTCAACAGTACAAAAAAATTTCTCTCTTTATTTAGATTTTTTTATCTATTTTAACATCCTAAAAACATTTTCCAAATATCTTAGTTTTCTTGAATAATACTGCATTTTGTCTATTATAATAACAAGGCATTATCGAAAGTCTGTCAAGTCTCGCTTATATCCTCGACTGTACTAGTTTTCCTGCTCTCGCTCATGCGTCTGGCGATGAGATAAAGTTTGTGCGAGTGTAAAGTCGAGCAGCGCTTTCTTGGATTCCATAACGAAATCCGTTCTTACCACTTCTCAGGCGGAAACTTTGCAATTTCGACTTCGATGACTCCGTCCGCCACATCCTGTTCATAATACATTCCATTGCGCGTAGATAAAATTATAATATAAAACAAACATTATTGTGGAAGTTAATGTTTCGCAATTTTTGTTTAATAAAATTAGAATAGCGTTACTGACACAAAATATATAATTAATATACAATTATAGTCATATTTGAAATAGTCAATTCGAAATCTTAAAATAAGGATGAAATTTTTACAACTTTTTATTTCATTATAATCTTATTAAATAATTTTTTTTCTAACTTTGCATTGTATTTTTGTTGTACATTTAAATAAGATAATTAAAAGAAATTAAAAAACTACCAATTTTAATAATTGAAATTAAAAGTAAATCAATGTTAAATATTTATTCGCTTATTCATCAAATAGAATATAATATACGATACATTTGCCTTCGCAAAGGCAAATGTATCGTATATAAAAACGCTCTGTTTCAAACTGCTAATATTACTTTAATTTACATTACATGCAATATCGCTTCGTTTTTTAATAATCTATCCAAAGAAATCGGGAGCTTCGGGATAGAGATATAAAAAAATTCAGCACGTAGTTGTGGATGTTGAATTGTTTGGGAGGAGACGATCCTTTGTTGACCCTCGAAACGTTTAAATCGAGGGTGAAGCAGCCTGATTGCTAACATCGACTTTAAACGGTAATGAGAATTCTTCTTGCATTATCAGACGGTTTAACAGACTTGAACTGCACTTTGCCCAAGTATTTCTGGTCATTGCTTTTACAGATTTAATATATAATGGAAGTTTAAAGTTAAACTGCTATAAAAAATAAACATTAATAACGTTCAAAATACCTAGACTAATTATCAAAAGCAAAATTAGAAGTATAAATGAGAAGCATAAATTATGTTTCCTGTATTGCATTTAACATTGCGTTAAATATTTAACTATGTAGTGGTTAAATACGGCTTCCTATACATATATCGGCAAATCTAATCGCGAGCAAGTTGTTTAAAATTAATGCATGACTCGAGAAAAAACTTTTTATCTAATTATACATAATTGTGTAAAGATATAATTGTATCTAATTATACATAATTATATATAAGATCTATTTATTTACATATTATATTATATCAAAATATTTATAACCGATAAAAATATCGAATAATACTCAGAAAAGAAAATCTAATATAATTCTGCATAATTCGATATGAAGTATGTAATTGGCGAATTATATAGACATAAAAATTACCACCAAATTTGTGATAATTAGTTTTAATTCTTCTCCTGTCATACTTATATATTTTTTGATACAATTATATTTTCACATATAAAAAATTGATGGAAAAAACAAAATCCTCAAAAATCTCAAACGCGGGCAAAGATATTGCGAAAGTCAAAGAGCGCGATTGTCAAGCGGCAAAAGTCGGAAACGTCGTGGAAACAAGGAATGAGAAAATTGTGTTTTCGTGATGAGTGCCTGAAAAGAGTATCCAAAGAAGTCCTTCAAAGTCCTGTGTATTGTGCACTTTGCACTTCGCGCATGTGAGTATAAAAAACGACAAGAATACGAGAAGATACGTGCAAGTTTATTTTGCTGACAAAGAAATTTGCCAAATTTTTTTCAAAATATTTATCGAACTTTCATATATAATGTTTCCTCCGCCAATAATTGCTGTATAACGAAATATAAAATAAGATCGTATTAATGTAAAAACGTATATATATAATACATGTGCAAATTATGCACTCAATGGGACGAAAGAATTAATGTTAGGAATAATAAAAAGTTAACAGTACCTTAATAATTTTTTTCTAAAAAAGATTGTATGACGTATCGCGAAACGTGATTTTAAACGTTTGTGAAAGAAGAATAAAGAGGTTGTAATCTTATATACTTTTGCTAATACATCATGCAATCTTTCTTTATCAGAGGACGGTAAAGAAATATGATGTACATGTTCTCAGCGTGCTTTTTTTCCAAGATTACATCTTGCATATACTTCTAAAAATCATTATACCAAAGAGAAGGGAGAACAAGAGAGAGAAAATTATATATTATTATATATTATTATATATATTATAGAGTTATATTAAACGTTATTATTTTTTATATTTTCTCTCTACATAAAAATAAATGAGATCGAGTTACATTAATTAATCACACACAGTTATACAAAAAATTATTTTAATCAATTATTATATAGACACCGCGCCAAAGAGGCATCAATAACTCGATTTTTTTATTTTCTCTATTATTTGTCTCGCACGCGATGTGGCGAGCGGCCAACATTTTTAACGGAAAGGGAATATGAAGGGAGGAGAGACAGAAGAGAGATAAAATTGGAGACTTCGAATATTTCGCCCTTGGGAGCAGTGGCCATTTTACGCGCCATTTCAATCCGTGACGTCGTCATCGAGAACGAGCGCGCGTTGTCCCTCTGTCTCTTGCGTGCTCTCGATCTGGGAAAGAGAGAGAGAAAGAACTTCAATTTTTTTTTTTTCGTTTTTTTTTCCCTCCTTCAACAATTCGTCCCGTCGGAGTCGCCCGCGCGCGCGCGCACTGAAAATTAAAGCGGTGATTATCGAATTTCCTTTTTCGCGCCGCGCCGACTATTTCTGCCATATCGCACCAGGGGAGGAAAAGGGAAGAGAGGTAGAGCGGATTGATATAATAAGCTGTACGTTTAACTGAAGTGTTTGTGAGAAATGCAAAAATTTTTCGATGACCACGAGAGCGTTCGTTAATATCTCGCGTTGACGTAAAATCGCGTTCGCATTTGTACGCATCTCCACGATCGTGGCTATCAAATAAAAAATAATGTAGTGGTACGAGATGTATTATGATACTCGATAAATTATTAAATTTCTCTCATAGAAATGCAAAATCATTGATTTGCATCTGTCTCTTGCGCGATAGTAGTTATGAAATAAAAATCATTTGATACAAAATGTATTATGTTACTCGATAAATTAAATTTCTGGATATGAAGCTACGGCATTCTCTCATGGCAGTTCTCCGATTTTTGGACGATGATTTTATGGAGTATGATGCGGCGGTATAGTTAAGGTATATTCTGAAAACGATGAAAGCTCGTCAATATTTTGTAACCCCGATTATCGGTAAATGTCTCGTGCGGCCCATTGACACGCGCCGCATCAGCAGACAAAAAAGTGACTGACGTTTCTCGATTGGTAGCTGCGAGCGCAGAAGTAATCTGCACGTTTCAGCTTTTGCAGTGAAGTTAATAGTGTTGACGCCGACGCGGTAACGTTTCGGTCCAGCCCATTAAACATTTCACGATACATTAACATCGAGCGTTTTGAAGTTGATTATCGCGATACACCTATTTCCGAAATCTGAAAGCGATAGTGCGACGAAGATAAATCGCATCCGGTGAAATTGAAAAAACTTTCGTAATTCGTGCGCAGATAAGACAGAATTCTGTGGTCGATTCAATGATTAATCGAGTTTCTCTCAACGAAAATTTAATACATTATAACTATTAGAGAAAACATTTATTATTGAAAGCAAATTTTATAATAAAATGCATCGTTGAAGTTTTAACAATATACTTAACAGAATATGTTTCCATTACGTTACAATTATCTTAAAAAACTAATCATAATTTTATGACTGATAAAATATAAAAGATTAAATCATAAATCAGGACACTAAAGACTTAATTTCACAGATATTTCATTATAAAATGATAAAGAGATATTTAAATTTAAATACGAAGATGTTAAACCATCATTGAAAAGTTTGCCGAATAAATCAAATTTATTCATTTATATAAGCAAGATACATTAAGAATTTAAATATGAATATAATATTTGTTTACAACTTTTAATAAAAGCTCGCTAAACGTTGAAATAAGTATTATGTGCTGCGCGTAAAAAGGCTAGAAATGTCTAATCAATTGCCTTTCACTAAAGAGGATCAAAAGTAATACCATTATAGGGAGCTACCTACTATAGGGAGCAACATAATTCTTAAGAAATGTGTACTATAAGAATATAATCTGTAATATAAATACTCGTGTCTAATGTCTTAGCCTTGATGTCATTTAATTTTAATAAATCGAATTTTAATATTTATAATAAACGAAAAAATTGTTAATTAATTTCAAATGAAATTCCTGGTATGGAAATTTCGTTTAGAGATAGTATAATAAAAGAAGTCTGTGTAATAGAGAAAACTGCGAGCGCAAAGTCAACTCTCGTCCTCGTAAAACTTTTCAACTGTGACGCTTGACAGCTGTCAATGAAGGGTGAGCACGGTCGCGGTTTTCCACTCCCGGTCACTCCGTTTCTCATTTCGGAGATTATCAAAGTGTCAAGGATTCGCATTGCCATTCTCTTCCTTTCGTAAAGCTCATAATCAACCGTTATGCGATATGGCGTAGATTGGTTAATTACAATAATAATGCGATATCTGACTGCCGAGTTTTTCAATTATTAGAATTTTACTTGCAAAATTTAATAAACTCAGATATTCTTTTTATAATTTTTTTAAGTAAATAACTTGTATACTTATTTAATGATTTTTACAATTTTCTTATAAATTGTAATTTTCTAAAAATAATGTGTATTCTTTTCTTTATTAAAATATAATAAGGAAAGTGTAAATTAAGGTAATTGAAGAACCGATTCACAGAATACATGGTTAAATTTAGCTTTCTCTTCCGAGCTTTATAATTAATTCGCTCAGCATTGAACAATCCGTTTGCTTAGCGGTTGTATCGATCGTAACGAACCGATTAGGATGTATCTCCATCTGTTACACGTACTGTAATTGGTCGCTTGCTGGTTCCTCTTAATGAGAAGAGAGAATCAGTCGACATGTGAATACTATTGCATGTATTGACGTTATTTTGGTCATAATAATAATGTTCAACATAAATAGAAATAATTAATTTTCATCGAATTTATATTTTTATTTGATATTTATCGTTGAAATTAACGTTTTATTTGCGTTTTATTCAATCCTAAAAAATGATTCAGGATAATGAATTTTTCTTAACTTTAATAATATTGCAAACTAATTTTCTATGGCTCAAGATTTCGCATTATTCTCCCATAAAGATGACATTCTAAGAATCTGAAAACTTGGAAATGCTTAATCCTAACTAATCTAAGTAAGTCGACTGTTATCATCGTCAATCTTTGAATAAGCAATTGTATAAATATTTTATTCTGTCGTGCGTACATGATTAAAGAAAAAAATACGAGTTTAAATATGTATACTGAAACACATTATTTTATATTTTAGTGTATTTAATAGATTTTTAAAAAAATCTCAGTACAAAATTAACGAAATTTGTATTGTTACGAAATTGAAGTTCGTTGTATTGCGCGAAATTGTGAAAATCGATCGGAATCGATAACCAGCGCGGTCACCGAATTCGTTAAACCTTTTTTCAGTTTTTACCGGACAGGAAAAAGAGAGACGCGACACCCTGGCTATAATGTCGCCAGCTTGGCAAAGAGTTTTGTAGTTGTTATGTCGCTCCCTCAAACTTTCTTTTTTTTCCGGTGTTGCGTCCGCAAGCCGGAAATAAAAGTGCCGATGAGTTCGGTCGATCGGGGGACGGTTTAATAGTTATTTGCGGCAGTGTTTCGAGCAGGTTTCGAATAGTCGCAGTGTCGCCGTATGACTACGTTACGGAGATAAAAGGGGTGTTTGTCGGTAAATATTTATTTGGAGGCGGAATTTGATTGTGAAAGTTTGCTGCGCTCTCTCTCTTTCTTTCTCTCTCTCTCTCTCTCTCTCTCTCTCTCTCTCTCTCTCTCTCTCCTCTTCCTCTCTTTACTAGAAGAAAAAGATAAATTTGCTTTTCTTATGTTATCTTTCCCAATTATGGGATTTACCTCTTAATTCATAAATATTTAATTGCTTAAAAAATATTTGACAAGATTATTTTGTCCACACAAGATATAATTATATGTATACATACACACATATCTAAATAAATGATTATAAATAATCATTTATTTATATTCAAGTGGATGTTTATATGCATGTATATATAATTAATATCTTTAAAAATTTTTTTAACATTTCCTACACCATGCTATTTACATAGATTCATTTATACACAGAATCCTAAGTTTCTCTAGTCGCTGATGTTTGCAAATATGATGTATGAAGTCGTTCAACAGATTAATTGTTAATTGTTGTATAGAATCGAATATAGAATTATTGATGTGCATTGTATTCGTGATATTTCTTTGCTTTTTAGATATTTACATAGTTCTGCAAAATTATTAGAAATTCTTTAAAAATCGTGGACATTCCAAACCACTTCATGTAAGCTCCATACTTGTCATTTTTAAATTATTATGATTGCAGCGACGCAAAAAGCGAATTGCCGCGTTATTCAATGAGAATTTCAATCCTCAGCAATTAAATTGTCAGGAATTGTCACACTTCGACATTTATTCAGTTATAGTACTGAGAATACGCAATGTTAAATTTCTCCGGATATTGAGCGCGTACTAATTATTCGGGGCTCAAGTGCAATTAATGCCCGGCCATCCATTAAAACTCGTTTGCGCGGATCTATATTTTGAGGGCCGAGCAATTCTTTTTTTTTTACCGCGCATTTTCGTTCGAAATTTGCAAATTTTTTCGTTGCGAGGACAATAACAAGATTACGTTACGTTCGATTACGCGGCGCATCGTCTTTCCATCGCGCACGCATCGGTTTTCCCCGCAGCATTTCCAATATTTCGTACTCGGATTCCTACCAGATGTGAGCTTCAATAAAGTCATGCGCAACAAAGGTACTTTCGATGCGGATACACTGCTTGCTTGTCTTCGTGTGATGCTGAAAAAGCTATATCATCAGAAATACAGCGGTGAATGTGTTCATTTACGATATCCGCACTCAGCGGATTTTTTTCTACAAATCAGTTTTAAGAGAAAAAATTATGATATTATTTTTTCCGATATGTATTAAAAAAAAAAGAGAGAAAGGCAGGATATAATTTATATAAATCGAACTATCAATACAATTTTATTTATATATTACTTTACATAAAACAATATTTGAGAGAAAATTATATATTCCGCGATAGTGACTTATAATATATGAATCACATTTTTTTACTTTGTTTCCAATTTTAAACTTGTTTCAAATTTTTAAAAATAGATTCAATTTAAAGTAATTTGCCACAGACAATAGATATAAATAAGCAAATTAAAGTCAAACGTAATCAGAGTATTTATGTTGATCGATAAAGAGTGAGCGTGCACAAATTACGTAGGTTACGTGTTTCCGTCTTAATCAAGAAACTTCGGATCTAGTCACATGGCAGTCGCTTTACCGGAATAAGGGGCGCGCAACGTAGCCGGCGTACGTCGCAGACTATTTTCGAGGGTGACTTACAGTCTCGCGGGGGTCGTTACTTCTAACACAGAAAGGGGAAGGACACGGAAAGCAGACAAAGAGACTACGCGAGGTAATTTCGCATCCATGAAAACGCAGCTCCTTAAGTTTGTCTAATATACGAACGTTCTTACGTCGCACCGGCTCTTTATCGATCTCTAAATATGTCTGTTATCTCAGTCAGTTTTCGATCATAAATAAAGATTGAACACGAAACTAAAAATATTCATGGTTTCGTACTCGCGCAACGATCTTTTCATCTCAACATATCTTAAAATATTAGAGAGTTGAACGTTATTTTATGGTCATAATAAATATTTTCAATATTGTTTATAAATATATTTATTTAACTAAAAAATTTAACGATATATAAAATGCAATATATAAAATGTAACTAAAAATGTATATTTTCTTCAATTTATCAAAACGATTAAGGATTAGACAAATAAATATGTTTATAGTATTGTTTGGATATATATTTGTAATTAATCATTCATTATATTTTGTTAGATTACTGGCTTGTTAGTTACAGATTTCGCGTATGTATTAATTTTAAATTATAATTTGATTTAATTTAATTTAAAGAAATTATGAAGTATTTCCATGCGATTTTAGCATAGTTGTAATATCTTTTTCCTCGGAAAATATCTTACCATTAATCTCTGGTGCGCTGACGTACATCTTTTCGAGAAATATATTACGATCTGGCAAGCTTCGTTATCCCGCGTTGTAAAAAGAAAAGTAAAGGAAATGTAATGTCTGAGACACGTATTTGCAATGTAACGTACATTTTAAAAACTTGATATATATCCAGATTTTTTCTCTTTTTTTCTTTTTCTCTTTCTCTTTTAATCAATACGTAAATTTATTTTGAAAAAAACAATAAGAACAAATTAAAAACGCAATTAATATTTAATATATAAGTATTCAAATAATATTTAGGATTTATTATAATACTTGAATCAGTGTGTGAAATAAAATCTCTGACACTGAAATATAAAAATACATTAAATATTTTACCGAATATCTTTAATTTCAACTGAAATGGATATAAAAAGTGCAGATATTATAAAAATGATATTATGCATGAGATTATAGAAAAAATTTCTATTTTTATACACGCTCTATTGGTTTTCTTTTTCAAACATCGAACGAACTTAATTTTTCCATGTCTGAACAAAGGAATTTCACGGGCTAATTAAGAGTATTATCATCCTCCTCGTTGTAGACAGGGACAAGGGCAATAAGCGAGATCACTTCCGGCGCCGTGATTTTCCTCATTACTGTAGCAATTATTCTTGTCGTTATTGTCCTTGTTATCATTGTCCAATTGGACGACACGGGTCATTTCGGGATGAAAATTACAGGCTCGCGAGGGATCGTTACTCGCGTACGAAACGAGGGGTTGAGAAAGAGAATGGAAGAGGGGAACAGTGGAGGAGGGCAGGACGGATAAGGAGGTCACGGGAAAGTAATGACTCGTCCGTGAGAATAAAGCCCACATAATTTTGCGTTTCTCAAATCCGCGCCCGCTACCGAGGGCCATTCGTTTAACGAAAAATAATGTTGATGTCGCACCGATGTCAGAAGTAGGTCGTTGCCCGACGATGTCGGGTAACAATCGCGATATTCGAGCCGAAAAGAGCGCCATCCGTCATTCTTTGTGCTCGACGTAACGACTCGAGCGAGCTTTTGCGCGACGATGGATTTAAATCCCATGCGGCTGTTTGCGAAAGGGACCCTCGATTGTTGAGAGAAAGAGAGAAGCATTTGCGTTTCGTTCACACGCACACAATGTGTTTCTGAAAAATAGACGAAAACCGTGATATCTTTATTCGGATAAAGGGTATATCGCCAATACAGGACTCATACCCTATAGTATATGAGAGAGAAAGCCGCGATGATTCGTCTCTCGGCGAATTTGTGCCAAATCTATCCTGCCACAATGTAAAATATATACTTTGACAAGCAACGGAGATGAGTTTGATTAAGAGAATTTCTTATGTGAGAAAATTTTTCGTCATATAAATATAATACTTAATTTTGTTAATTCCTACGTGCGACGATTATGTCGTAATAATACATGGGGCGGGATTGTTCTTGCTTATCACTTACAAGTGTAATGTCGTACACAGTGACTCGTAACACAGTTATTTGTTAACGAAATTATGCTGCGCACGCGTATCGTTTTGTCGACGAACATGTGCCGTTTTGGGAGGTAAATTATTGTCATGAGCGAGGGATCGTTGTACGTTGAACAAAAGCAGAATGCGGTAACTGTTGGGCGGGAGGGAGGGATGTTCGGATGGAGATGAGGAACGGGGGGGGATCTCCGAGAGAGAATGCGGAAAGTAATGTCCTGTCCGTGAGAATAAAGCCCACTTAATTGCGTGTCGAGCACATAAGAACGTTTCTCAACTTCTCGCTGCTACAACGATCGTAACTTACGCGGTAAGTAACGTCGTCCGAATCCGGTGGGGCTTAAGTAAGCTCGCGCGATTACCCCCGAAAACAGAAGTACGATAGTATTTCACTGGCAAAAGTTACGCTGCAAGAGAATTTTGAATAACTAGGATCGTTAATTTGTCAGAAGAAAGATTACTGGTACGGTAGACCTTTGTGTAATATTTCCTCGTTTCGATATCTCTTGCTATTTCGGAAGAGCGAAGTTATTTCGTTTGCATAATCAGATTATTTAATTTTCTGATTGCATGTATCTTCACGAAATACGTGGTACGATCTTTCGTATCTCAACTAAAAGAAAATGTAAGAGATAATATATTGAAATATAATTAATATATTGAAATTTTCTTTTTATTTACTCTTATAACAATTAATCATTATTTATTTATTTATGTGAGCTTTTACTCCAAAATTGTTTATTTCATTATTAATGAACTTTTGCTATACTATTTCATATCGTTTTATTACGGTATTTGATATTATCAAACTTGCATTACATACACACACACACACACACACATTATTATATATAATTAAAAATATTCCAAAATATTGCAAGAGGCGTTCTTCGTTAATGACTACTTCAAACTGGGAAAATCCAATTCTGTGGGTAAAGCATATTCTTATCGCTGTTAAATTGTTAAAACTTTAATTATTTTATATTGTTTTATATTGTTTGCTTTTATCTCACAATCTCTCTCTTTCTTCTTTTCCTCTTTTTTTCTATTATATTAACATATTAAAATATTGTCAAACTGTACATGCACATGAAAATATAAATGCAAATAATAATATTTTAAGCGTAATAATAAAATTCAACAAATACGATTTCAAACATAATCAGAAATTTTCTTTCATTAAAATGTCGATTTACATTTTCAATTAACATAACTCATATAATAACTATTGTGAAAAATGCATGGTTATTTAATTAAATAAATTATTAAGATATCATCTATTATCAGAAATCTTAATTTGCTCAAAAATATCCAAATTCTACGAGATCAAAAATATTTGTTACGTTATTATTCGTGTTAAAATGAAAGTGAGGACATTTGATACAATATGAAAATTGCATCTCAGTATCGGATTCATTACGTTACCGCTCAAAGACGAGGTACTCTGTCATAGTAATGGAACATATAGAGACATATACCGTAGTTATGGATTTCAATTTACCAACAACGCGCGTATCGATGCCTGTATTGATTTTGTCTATTCGATCTGTTTCCTATCGAAACCAGCAATATAACTGCGAAGATATGTGTGTGTGTGTGTGTGTGTGACATAAATATAAAATTTCAGTACATTCCATTGGCCGATAGTCGAAAAGCATTCCACCCTTCACCACTATTCTCTGACATAGAAAAATCTTGTATTCTACTGAATCACGTATTCCGATTTATCTTTTCGCGATTAAAAAAAGCTTCGTTAACGCGACATAACTGCTTTTTAAATTTCTCTTTAAAGTAACATTCATTGTTCATTCATTCTATGCGAAACCGCGACAAATAAATCGATGCGAATGATATCAGTCGTAAATTCTAATCGACTCGAAATAAACGATCAATTATTATTTCAAGCAAAGAAGAAAACGGCTCAAAAGCAATTCACAAAGGCCTGAATTGAGGAATGAAATTCACGTAACGTTCGAGACTCTCCAGACGGCAGGCTCGAGAGTTATTCTCCCTCAACTTCTTTTTTCCAGCCGCAATTCACCTCCTCTCTCGAAGGTGCTTCATCACGGTGGGTGGCTGGTGCGAACTGTGATTACGGATTTTGAGTCTCGCCCGCGGATTTTACGACCCTAGCGTGTAACCACTCGCGGAGTCGCACCCCTCGCGGACTCTCGCCCCCTCGCAGATCCCGCGCCGCTCTTTCGACCCTCTAGAGCGCCCCTTTCCCCCGTTTCGTCTCGCTGCTCGCTCGTGCCCGAAAGTCGGGAGACGAGGCAACGTGCGGCATACGAACCGCGTGGAAATAAATAAATGCCCGGGGATGGCCGCCGACGGTAAAACGACGATAGAGGGGTGGAAGGGGTAGATGGATGTGCGAGGAGGGTGGCTGACGAATTTCAGGACCGTAGTTCTCTCGAAACCCCGCGCATCGTATCGATCCCTATTCCACGCCGAACGCACCTGTACCTATCGTTTTTTGAGTGTTCGATGATTTTTTCATCACACGTAATCAATCTCTTTGACCCTCTGCTTACTTCTGTTTGATATGAATGATGCAAAATAAACATAGCAGACCATCAAGGTTTAATTAATCCTGCTGATATATTTGTTTGCTTAACAATATTTAGCTCGCATTTAAATGGATTCGCGCACATGTATATATGTGTATTTCATATTATTTTAATTAAATATGTTTTTTATAAATATACTCTTCGATAAAATTTTTACATTTTATAAATTTCTTTAAAAGTAAAAAATTGACAATTTTATTTATATACGAAAGCTCAATACTTATAAAGTTATTATATGTATAAAAAACTGTCTAAAAAATATAGATTCAAGTAGAATAATAAGATGAATCATGAATTAATTCTATGAGATTAATATGATCATTAGGCAAAAGAAATTTTCGGATGCTTTTCCATTTATTTCTATGTAAAATTCTCTCTAGACTCATCAATTAAGAAATCGCAGTTTTTTCTTCAAGCAAAATGAAGAGAAAATTTTATATGTTTATGTGAACTATTATAAAAGCTCCACAAAGCTTAGCATGTCATCATCAAACCATTCGTGTGAAAATGAAGAAGAAAAAAAAAACGAAGAAGAAAATATCTTAAAAAGATAGTTTCGACATTCGGAGCGTTGGAATTCATTCGCGTTTTGTTATTGCAAACACTCGGCCAAAATTTGCGTTAGCCGCAGAGCTTTGTTCTTGAAGAGGTCGCTATTTACCCCACGGTCGGTAAACCATTTAACCAACATTTAACCGTCTCTCCTTCTAAAGAGCTAAAAAAACTCACTTCAATTAGATGAATCAACACAGTGAGTCAACTTCAGGAAACGATAACAGACTTGCCTCGTTACAGGCACTCGACTAAAATTCCCTTTGTTACAGTCATAAAAAAATCCTTGCGAAAATATTTCTCTGTGTTAAATTACTTTCGCACCATGCGTCAAATTCCACGCCTATTCGTTTCTTAATTATGCCTCGCTGATGCCTAATTAAGTGCATTAAATGGGATGTCGTAGTTACTCGATGATGTGACATTTAAATATCTCTGAATTCTTTTAAAAAATCGTATTTCAGATGAAAATACTATTATTAATAAATACAGGTAATTACAAACGGAATTTATCGCGATAATTATTACGCAGAATAAATCAAAATTATGAGACTATTAGTTTTAGCAGTCTGGCTAATACTAGGCTATACATAAGGGTAGTTGAGACAGTTACATCTGATAGGATATTAACGAAGAATACCTCTCTCACAAGCGAAACGATGATGCTATATAATAAAGTTATGCTATTAAATTAATCTCTGGCGTGAATTATATTAGATATGTATAGAATGACAATTCGAATCAAGATAAGATGAAGATATTGCACGATATCTCAAGGAAAGGATGCTATTAAATTGTAATGCTTATCAGTTTCATCATGGACGTATGAAAATTATTTTAAATTATAATCAATATTCTCCCATATAATATTAGAATGTATTAATAAAATATATAGAATAATTATTATTCTAGCTCAATTTATTTGCTATTTGAGTTTACAAATAATCAATAAATAATTTATTAAACACTAAATATATCGTTTAATAATATATAGCGCGACCGGGTGTATCGGATTTATCGCGAATTTGCCGTTTGAAAAATAATATGTTTTATTCAGAGTATGAATACATGTAATATCCATTGTACGAGGAGAGAAGAAGAGATACATCCATCATTTCTATTTCGTAATTTTCACCTCATGTTTAGATCAAACATTGTTCTGTATCGCGCGTCCGCTCGTTTCTCGAAAATGGATTCCTATCCCGTCTCGACGAGTTCAAAAATATACCCCCGCCGCGTCATCCTCCCCCTCGTTTCTCCGCTCGTTTTCAGATAGGTGGACCTACGCACGGGGAAACGAACGAGGCACAAGGGACTCCTCCGGATTTCGATTATCGTCGATAACTCGGCTGGATGTATCCCTTCCATACTAGCAGTAGTTTCCGGAAATTCGCCTCGCCCTCGGGATTATCCCACCCCGGGAATTCCCATCTCGCCACCGACGTTGTGTTCTCTCCGACTTCTCTCTGTCTCTCTTTCTCTCCCTTCCTCCCTTCTTCTCTCTCTCTCTCTCTCTCTCTCTTCCCGACTTCAAATTCTGTTCTTTTCTCTCTCTTTTATTCTTATCCCTTTTTCTCATGTCTCTGCATTCGATTTGGTCTGAATTATTTTATTGGGTATATTTTCTATTCAGTCGTCTTTTTTTTCTTGAACAGAGATGTGCCAAATTTCGCGTCAAAAGCATTACGTATTAGAAAATTTTGGAAATGTACATTATCTCTTTTTATTATATAAAAATCTTAGAAAGATTAAAATTGCTTTTAGTGATATGAAAAATATATACATATGATGAAAAACATGTTGAAATATTTTTTAACCTTGATCTATTTTTTTCTATTTCAGAATGCTCATTTCCAGCGAGATGGGAAGGCAAGTGGTTTCAAAGTGGCGTGAGGCAATCAATAGATATACTCAAGAACGAATTATCAACCAAGGGCAAGTGCCTGCACAACGAAGGCGACAAATTTCTTCTAGTAGATTCGTAAGTAATTGAACGCCAGTATCCTCTTATTTTATGAAATTAAATAATAAAAGATTATGATAAACAAAGCACATCAACTAATTGCTATAAATAAATTAACTGATAGAATGGTGATATTTTATTATCATAATTAGTCTTCTATTGTGCATTGTTGTTCTTAGATGATAAATCTGATAAATGAAAATAAAATAAAATAAGTAAAATAATAAATAAAATAAAATATATTATGATATTGCTTTCGAAATTACTGATAGAATCTTTAAATTTTACTGAATGTATAGAAAACTTATATAAAAACTTGCAGACAGTTGTACATTTCTCATCTCTCTATTTAACATTGCGTATTATAGTAAATAATTAAGTACTAAGAGGACCCACATATTTTTCGAACCAATCCGATATTAGTCCTTTCAGATATATCATAATGAAGTTAACAAGCTATCCGTATTGTATCTATCATATTTATTTTAATCTCTTTGAGCGAATCCCGCGAGCAATTGTAGCGAGACAATTTTTATTCTGGAAATTTTCTATGGAGTTATACATAGTAGGATTCACAGATAACATGTATAGAATACATGTACCCAACCGATCAAAGCCTTAGTTACTAAAGCTAATATAGCGATATCGTTCAACCGAATAACCTGGATCCTTTTTTTATCGCGACTAGCGGTTTATTCAATTCCGCAGAATTGGCAGTATCGTTTAAAAGCATATGACTGTAAACTTTTCCAGATTCCTTTACGAGGAATTTGATGCAAATAATACGTGAAAAAAGAAATAAATTTCTCTTCAGAGAATTTAAATCTTTAGTTTTCAGTAAAAGTAGACAATATTTTTATATGAGAGACAGAATTACGATATATATGTGCGATCCGTAAAACGAGTTATAATAACGAACCAGTTAAAAATGCAATCTTTCTTCGAAATGCGAAAAACACGGGATTTTAAAAATGAATCTAACAAAGCTTCTTGACAGAAATAGAGCTTCTGTTTTGTATCATACACGACCTGTTTCTTTAAATTTTTTAAAGATTTCAGATTCACTTATATATAAAATGTTTGATCGATAAACCGATGTATCAAGCGAGATAAAAAAAGGAGAGAAGAATATATATTGTATATATTGCGATATGTTTAAATTATTCAATTTTATTAAAGGAAAATTGTAAAAAAAGAGAAAGAGTTTTTATCTTATGATTGATGTTAGAATCATGCTGAAAATATTAAAATTTAATCAGACTGTGTATGTGAATATCTGTGATTATTATTACAGATAATAATAATAATAATTACATCTACAGATTTTTCTTTAGTAACTATTTTTTCTTATTTAACTTTTTTGAAGAGTATTATTAACAAAATTATGATATATTTTTTTTTTAATTTCAATGCGTTTTAAAAAACATTCAAGTTGTCTTATTTTATCTGTTTAACTTCAACGGCGAGAGTGGAAGTAAAGTATATCAAACATAGAATGTAAACATTATCAAACGAAGAATGCGATTTAATATAATGTTCTTTGTCTTTTTCTTTCAGAAAATCATGCTATCGCTGCGTCGTCATTCACGAGAAACACCCCAACGTTCTTCAGTACAAAGAGAGTAAGTACGAAAAAGTAGTAAAAACAAATACGCGAGAAGCACGTGGTGCTGCTTGGAGTCGTTGTTATTTCGCGGGATTAATAACGATCTCCTCGAAAAGCCGTTCGTTCATTAGAATGCCGATCGTTAATTAAAAGCTCGGCAGGATGCCGGGACGGGAAGAAAGAGAGAATGCCGGAGTGAGTCGTAGCGCCTGAAATTATTTCTTGGACGTGGAATTTAACGATCTTCTGCGTCCATTGCGAGAGTAATGATGAACGCGATGTTAGAAAACCCGTTACGAAAACGGTTTCTCTAATTCTACCCCGCGATTTACCAGTCTCATTTACCGTATAAAGGAGATCGGGAACGTCATTTAACCCTCTAGATATATATTCGTTTTCCATCTGCCTCGTTAATGCGTATACTCTAACGGAAGGGACGAGTTCGCGTCGAAACGCGATAATAATTCCTAACAAAATTTCGCCGTACTTGGTTGGGGATTAAGCGTATACTGCGCGCGTACGCTTCCAGTTAGTAATTTCCAATAATATCACAATATGTATGATATGTAAAAATTTTCCGTGATCTGTGTTTTATACGAGGGGAAAACTCATAGTCTGCGAAAAAGTAAGTTATTACGCACCGACATTTTACACGATGTCACGAATCGTAATTACCCTTTTATAGAAATTATACGTGAAATTTTTATTTATACTTGATTGTTTTTTTTTTTTTTTTTAATTGAGCTAGAAATATATTTTTCCCCTCCTGCAGTTTTATCGATTATCAAGCGCAACAATACGAGCATCAAGAAGTAGCTGGAAGTTTCGCCTACCGGATACGATAGGAGACGGGCATCTACTACTGCATCCGACTCTCAAGCATTGCAAAGAAAGAGAGAGAGATAAAAAGAGAGAAAGAAAGAAAGAAAGAAAAAAAGCGCAGGTCAACATGTACGGGCGGAAAAAGTGCGCGACAGCGTCCGCGCTGGATCCGCCTCCTACGTCTCGCGTCGGCATTTTTCGACGATTTGTCAAAGTCCCCCGTTTTTCTTCTCTCCTCTCTCGTCGTTTTATCGGGCTTTAATCTGCATAGTGTCACGCCGCGAGCACCGTCGCTCGCAGACTGCCTTCGTTGTGAGCACAGTTTGTCGCCGGGAAAAATGGGAAGAGCCCGGGAACGCGAACGCGCGCCTAGAGTCCTGTTCTCCCAGGACGAATCCCACGCAACTCGGTTGCGAAAACGTCAAAGCACAGCGGAGCTCGAAACGTCGAAGCGCGAATGCAATATTTCCGCAGACGACGTATACTTTATTAAGGAAACGCGAATTTTGCGCTTTCGCGGTGCCGAGTGAAACTCGGCCTGTCTGCGCTATACGTGCCGATGAAATTTTTCCCATTGAATAAATGTGACGTATACAGTAATAATGTTGAATGAGCATCATACATTGGTTTATAATATTATTTTTGAAATATCTAACATATTATATAAATAGAGTATATACATTTCTCTTTCTCTTACACAAGAGAAAAATTATAAAGTACATAATTTATTCTATATATTTTAACATACAAATAAAATCTAGTTATAAGCAATTTATATGCATCTTTGTGTCACTCATAAAATTCTTACTCAACAATCTTCCTTTTAAATTTTATTTTTATTAATTTAATAAATATATCAAAGGATCATTAAAAAATATATATAATCGACCAAAACTAGCCAAAATTCTTGTTTATTTATTAAAAATTACAATTGTAATTTTTAATAAATAAACAAGAATTTTGGCTAGTTTTGGTCGATTATATATATTTTTTAATGATCCTTTGATTATTCTACTAGCGATATTAAGATAATTTAAGAAAAACTTTTTTAATAAATATATGCTTACATTTCTTTAAATATATTTTTATCAGATATGAATATTTGATATAAAAGAATTGCAATCGACATATATCTGTGAATTGATCACGCCGCTTATACAATTCTAAACAATTGTCAAGAAAGCAGTCTACAGGCGCTGAAAGTATTCGAATTAGAAGAGAAGCTTTAAACACTCTGAAGGAGCTCCGGCGCCGCCAATAAAGAGGTAGACTAAAGACAAAAGTCTTTTGCTCGATTTTTCGCTGGCCGCGGGTAACACCTGCGTGCAGAAAAGTTAAGTCTCTTTGCGAAGTGAAGTCTTTTGCGGGAGTCTCCGCCACTTTCCCGCGGCGCGGGGAAAGAAATTGAGGGAAATATCCTCGGTTAAACTTCCACCGCGAGTATGAACTTGCTACTCAGGAAGATTCGTCATCGTCCAACTCGACCTTCCTTCTCTCTCTTCCGCCAATGGCTGCCGGGACTACTTCAATCCCCGTCTCTTTCCCCCGTGTCGCCGACGATATAAGAACTTTTCGTTACCCGGCAAAATTTTTATTAACGTCGTGATTCCTCTGGGAGGAGAGCCTCGTAAAAAGAGATGTAACTGCGATTATCGTTGGTTCGTTCGAAAAATGATACGCGTCGTAGCGAAAGATTTGCTGCCGCGGAACTTTTCCAAGAGCGAAGTGAACCAAGTAATAGGACGGCTTGTGGAGGCTTTCATTCACTTTACGTTGTACGAGTGATACGTTATCATCAGCGATACGAAATCCGATAACGGGGCGATATTGCGTTCGAGAAAATTGAAGTTTCCGCGATGTTACAAGACCTCTAATCACGATCTTTTGAGCGAATCCTGTAATAATACAAATTTCATAGATTTGCCAAATACAAATTTATACAAATCAACAAGAATAAAGTGTTTTAAATATACTGATTTTTAAATAAATTTCTTTCTCGTAAAATAAAGTTATTCGCTTTTCTGTTCATGAAATTATGAAAAATGCTATAAAATAAATTTCACATTAAATACCTTCATGAATTGGTTGGTCTCTCAAAACGGGAAATTATAATTTATATTGTGTCTGCACTTAACGCGTTTAAAATAAATTTATTAAACATATTTAATGTATCTCTCGTTTATAATACGTAAATTACCTCCCAGTTTTTTCTATCACATTATTTCTCTCATATCGCTTTTGCTACGCTTTTAATATGCGTTGCCACGTTTTCGAATAATGGATATATTTCTGTCGGAAAATCTGGGCCGCGAATTTATGAAGCGATGAATAAGATCCATACATATTATTAATATAGAATATATGTGTATTATAAAACATGACTACTTAATTTCGATTAATTTCTTCTTGCAGCTTTTTGCCACAGTAAAAATTCTCTGGCGTCCCTATGTTCATATATTACGGGCGATGCGTTGCTGTACTCTATGTTTCGCGAGGAAGCACCCCCCGTAGCGTGCCCTTTTCGTGGACCCATGACCTTCTCGTACAATCGGGGCCATGGTACGTGTTCAAATCCACCGAGCAACGTCGATACTTGTACAGATGACAGCAGACTCCTCTTCAAGTACCAAGCCTGCCCCGATGTATCCGCTTCAGAGAGTGCAGGTAAGATCTTTGATTATCGAATTTTTATTTGTATTTTATAAGAAAACTAACTTTGTCCATGTGTTAGAGGAAGAAGCTAACGTTGTAGAAATAACGCAATTTAAATCGTAAAAATACTTAATTAAATTCGAAAAAAATACTTAATTAAAAACATATTTCTTAAGAAATCATGGTGCACCTTTTCCATAATTTCATAGCTAAAGAAAAAGTAGATAAATGCATAGTAGTTGCGTAAGCTTCGAATTGCAAGGTATTGTTAAATCTCAGAAAGTCTCTGAAAAAGAGTAACAACAGGATGTCTTTTTTCACTTTCTCCTCTCTTTTTTTTCTCTCATTGTAAACTCTCTTTTATCCAGTTACATTCTTTGACAAATCTAGCGCACATTTTGCTTTAACAAAAAGGTTGCAAATAGTTTTTCAATTATATACTCAATAAAAATAGAAATTTAAAGTGTTGAAGATTAAAAGTCTCTGTACTTTTTATGAATAAATTTCACATTTATTATTATTATAAATATGTGCGAGTACGTTGTTCGTATAAAATTCTCTCATTTACTGTTATTTATTTATTATATAACACGTGTGTGTTCATTTTACAAGAATGTTGCTTTGAAACATTCATTGTGTTACAAATTATGTAAATACGATGCGTGTAATCATATTATTACACAAATTATGTTAATATTTTCCTTTTACAATCTATGTGCTCTTTGATATAACGATATGATATTTTACATAATTTATAATAATGTAATGAGTGTTGCACAACGAAATTTTAGCTGCGTTTTGTGTCAAATATTCTGTATTTTCGTATTATTACTGCGCATTCTCATTTTCAGTGTTATATATATATAAATTTAGATAAAATACAGTATATAAATTTATTTAGTTTACAGTTACATAAATTTAAGTTAGATAAAATACAACTCGCAAGAGATTCGACAGCAGTCGAGTAAAATCTTTGTTTAAAAGCCTAATCGATGATTAATTGGCACAACTTAGTCTGAGTAGTGGAGCTTATTAGAGTGATTGGTCTCGCGCGAGCAGTCACTTCAGCAACCTCGATAGATTACTGATCGCCCCATCAGTTTGCATATCTTGCGCGATGTAATTAAACACTTGTTACTCGATGGATTCGTATTTAATAGCATGACGCAATAAGATTAAATTTGTAGTCAATATCGGGTTTATGTATGTACTTTTGACTGACGTGTATTCGATTCAATATATTACGGTATATAATCGATGCTGCCGATATAGTCCACTTGAAGCTATCGCAGCGTTGTCAATTATAGCAAGTTACATTGCAAAATGTGTGGGTAGTGTCTAAATATTCATCAATTCTATCGATCGCTATTAAAATGACTATCACTGCCAAACGAGAGATAGGGGATAACAAAACAGAATATTCATTTTACGAATATCCTTTCAATTAATAATTTACATTAAAGAAGAAACTAGCAACATACTTTTGTGCTCGTTATATTTGGATATTTACATTACTCCGAATTAAAACATTTATTCGCAAAATCGTCCATGATACTTTTTTACAAAATAATTTACATTTATACACATACCGCGGCCCCATATGATTCAAAGAAAATTCAACATGTTAAAAAAGTTGCATACATGTGCATCGTTTCGTTTGATTTTATCGTGATTATAGCTACAGTTTCGTACTTTATCGCGAAAAAATTGCGGAATATCAAATATTTTTCTCTCCATAATGTAAAATTATTAATATTCCTCCCGTGCAACTGCCTCTCGAAAGAAACGGAATTCCAAATAAATGAATTCTAAAAAATTAAAAAATCTGATACTGCAATTTTTTTAACAGCTATTGCTCTTCCTATAATTTCGCAATATCTGCACATGTATTTTTAATAACATGACGGATTATAAGGGTCTATACATGTCGTAAAAATACAGCGAACGAGATGAATGAAAGAACCAGACTAGCGTGCGGCTTTATATAGGTACCTGCATTTTCTTCTATTTTTCTCGCCGCGTTTGATCGGATTTACTTTCGATGCGCTTTAGTCCCGCGTTTTCAAACACTCATCAAAATGGAAACGATTTCGGGTGAAATCTAACCGGCGAATCGTAGCCTTTAACGAGCACTTTGCCGGGAAAAAAAAAGTAGTTGCGAATCGGTCAGGCGGCAGATTTTTCAGAATTAAATCGGCGCACAGGTATTGCGGTCCTTTCATCCTGATTCCTACCATTTACGCAAGAAAGGGGACATCATCAATACCTTCCATTTTCCCTACCTCGACAACCTGTTGAGAAACCGATTTATTGGTACAGCATGATGTATCGTTATCGACAAATGCAGCATAAAATAGACGAAAAATTTAAAATTTCCGTAATTTGATGTAGTGATTTAAGTTAAAAAAAACGGTTTCATATCACTAATGTTTCTGCATTTTTCGTGACATATAATATTTTAAGTAACGCTCGAACTTTACCACGCTTGTTTACCATCGAAACGATTTGATTTAAAAGAAAAATATGAGAAAAATGCATATAATTATTAAAAAGTAATTTTCGCGTAGTGTGCAAATAATATTGTTGTTAACAATAATTTTTTATTCTATCGTTCAGAAAACAATTTCGGAACTTAAAAATTAATTGCAATTATTTTCAATATTCTTAATTAAAGAAAATTAAGGTATATAAATAATATATATTATTTCTTACAATTAATTTATCGATTCTGCTTTTGATGTTGACTCACCCGCGCAAGAATCATGTTCGCGTGTCCAAAAAAGCGAAAAATCGCAGTTCTCGCCGGATGCTTTGACGGTGACGAGCGATGCGGAGAAAAACGAGGGCGAGGGTGCACAGAGGGAAAGCACCTGGAGTAAAGTCCAGAGGAATAAGGCTTTTTTTTCAAGCGGCACCTCTCTCAAATTACTCGAAGATCAAAAAACCGACTCCACGGCGGTCAAAAGAGGAGATAAAAAGGCGCCGCTCGCGCTCGCGATGACGGTAAAAGAGCGAGCCGGTAAGAAAGAGTCGGCCCCGAGAAAAAGAGAGGAAGGTAGACCTTTGCGCGCTCCTGCGAGATATGTGATTTAGATACGCGCTTCCAGAATCATGCTCCGACTACCTCTATTCCGAGGCTCCGGATCTCAGAGAGGAAGACTAAGGGACAAAAAAGAAGAAGATAGAGAACGAGGCTAAAGTGGCGATGCGAACTTACGGCGGCTTCTGCAGGACGATAATATCTCCTCGCTCTTTGCGCGTTCTTTCCGGCCACGCCTCGAGAGTTCGGTACCGAACCGATAATTGTCGGTCTCGTCGCCATGGAAGCTAGAGGATCTCTGGAAAGCAGCGACAGCCCGGAGAGAATCCCGGTATCGTTTTTCACGCGGAAATCTTCCGGAAAGCTCCCGCTCTCGCCAGCGAGTAGTCGATCGCTCGCTCGTCGCGCCGTCAGGTCTCTTTCCTCGCTTCTTCTTCTCCTACGTTCATCCGTCTTCCTCCGACCGACCTTTTCCGTCCGTCGTTGAATGTCTGAAGGGGTGAGAGGGGACGGGTGGGTCTCTCCCAATGGCGCTTTAAGGAGCGCTCTGGGAAGCGTCTTTACGACGCCAGGCCGGCGGACGCTGCGCTCGAAACATTTTTGCGGCGAATAAACGCCCGTCGTCCGACGATATCTTTGGAACCTACATGCCCCGGATCTATCGGATGTCTTTCAACCGCCGATCCTTTGACGAATTTTATAGGTCAGCGTTTTCTTAACGGGAATTTGTATATCGAGATAGTTCCTCTCCATATGCGTCACGTACAAAGTAAAAATTCTCTGGATCCAGAAAAAAAAAGCACCTCTATATCGAGGCCAATTTTTTCCGCTTATCGCATGTTACATCGCATAACATAGCACTTTGCGGAGAATATTTTTTGAAATTTACAAAATATATTTGTTGCAATATTCATTTCGAAGGAAAAGGGTAGTGATGGTTCTTTGAAAATTTAACTTTTTTATAAAAAATGTAATTGTGTGTGTTTTCTTTTTCTTCGATTCTCTTTTACCGAAGAAACAACCACTCTTTCTCTTTGTAGCTTTAACATTCCCGATAGATTTGATCTCTCATATCGAAAATATAAAGAGAACAAATACATAAAGATACAATCTTATTTGAATTTTGTCAAAGTCACGTTCTCTTTGCTGTACGCATTTTGATATGTATACTCTTTCTTATTACAGCGAATACAGCATATAATCAAGTTAAAATATCAAAGCCAGCAATTGCGAGCATCAGCAGGATTCAATCGACATAAATTGAATCTTTTACATGCATTAATTCCTCTCATACATTCTGCCTTTATCTTTTCAAGTGTAAACACGTTTCAATGATTTGAAACCTTTGCTATCACTTTTTCATCGATTTCTATCATCTCCTCAAAGAACAATTTTAACAAGTTTATAAATTATATGAAAACTCAAGGAAATTCAAGGAAATATATTAGATAAATAATCGTAGATAATTAAGATAAATTTTATATATATTTAAAAATTTTAAATGCTTGCACAGTTTATTAATTCCAAATTAAATTTTAAAAGAGCCGCAACACGTGATTTAATATTTGAGAAAAATGTCTCTTATAACATAATTTATTATTGCAACCCTTAAGTTTAATAACAATGAGAGCCTGCTATATTTTTTTATGGTGATTATTCAATTCTCATGGGAGTACGATGTATCTCTTTCGTCCACTTTCTCATCGATTATCATGAACCCGTAGATGTGTTTTCATTAAAATTGCATGCGGCGAATAAAAATCCAGCAGCGAAGTGAAAATGGATATCGAAGTACGGCCTGCGGGCAATGGTCAGTAATCGCGGCTGCGTTTTTCGCGCGGAAATCACATGATGGTTGTCCGTCTGCGATCGCTGCACCCGCACGTTTCTCTCGTCTTTTTGTTCGCCGCTTTTTCTCGTACGTTTGCATTGGTCCGTTTCTTCAATAGCGCTTCCAGGAGTGCTATCGAAATCCTCTCTACGGTGCGCTTTTACGAATAGTTGATAATAGCCGAAAGAGTTGGCGCCAAATCGAGCATTAAGCTTTAGCCGCGAGATACTGGATTGTATCAACACTATCAAGTTATCAGTATTATCGGAGTAATCAATGTTATTTTGCGATCTGAAAATACAAGACCAGCAAGTCAGTGATTGTGGCACATTTTTCTTATTTGCAAAAATTTGCGTAAAATTATATTAACTTTAATATCATCGATATAGATGGTGGGATTTATTTTTCCGAACGAAACGGAATAGAAGCGATGAAAGCAATAAAAGCAATTACGATGCGAATGCAACGATAATATTACTCGATTTTTTTTATCGATAACCATGGGATGTTAAAGAATTTCCATAGGATTTAAAGAGCTAAAATATACATTTTGGGAGAGATTCTCGGGAGTCGCTTTCTCAAACAATACGATTGTTAAGTGAACGTCATCAAGAGCTTTTCCATCAATTCTTTGTCTAGCGGATGATTTTATCATGTGGAGAGTCGTTGTCGTAGAATAAAACTTTGAGATGTATATCGAGCTAAAGCTACGGCCGCGCTGAAAGCGAGTCTAGCGTGTAAAATGCCTGAAACTTCGAAAGCACGTTTAGCGCTCCGAGCGTCAAACTCAAATTCATTTAATTTTGTTGCTCCAGACAGTTTAAACATAGGAGCGCGCAGTGTCAGGCCGCAACCGTGCTTCGCCATTATTTTGTAACACGCCTCGAAACGCTAAATGCGCTTTCGAAGTTTCAAATGCTTTACACGCTAGACTCACGCTTTCTGCGCTCGCGCACGCTTTAAGAGCACACGATGTACAGATTTAAACGCTCTTAATGCCAGTTGAGTGCCGTTGACAGTCTGTTAGTTTTGCATGCAAAGACTTTGTCAATATCACGCCGCATTTTCGCAAAAGATTTAAGAAAGATTAGAAAGTTGCTCAACAGTTATTTCAGGAAAATCCTGGCTATCTGAATAAAAAAATTTATTTGTTTATTTAAAATTATACGTGTATCTCAGTCCAGACGAGAAGTAGCTCGACTACAGAACTTGGAGGTGGCAATGCATAAATGTTACATGGAAATAATATATATATATATAATTTTCATTGAAACATTAATTATTTTTAATATTATTTACATTTATAAATGAAAATAAAGGAATTATTTGAATTTTTGGCATCAAATTTTGTTTATCCTACAAATTTAATTAAAATAATATATGTATATATGTATATATATTTCGTTAAATTTAATAATTTTTCGTATAAATTCAATATTTATCAAATATACACATACATATCTCTTTCCGCAGATATTGAAATATTATATTTAATTTCTTTATTGTACGATGAATTAATCGAGAAGAGATTGCACGATGTTCTAACACATTGCCTGTCAAGAATGTATTTGAAATCTATCTTGTCGCTTAGACGATTTTACTATAAACAGTTTTGCTGACGCTCGCTTGAAACTATTGTTGGCTTCGCTAATTTCATTGGGCATATTTGTTTGCCTGTTTCAGTGGAAGAATTGGAATGCCTGGCCACCTGGAAGGAGGGCAGCAGCCGTTACTTAGTTGGCCGCCTGCATCACGGCCACGCGTCCAGCAACGAGGATCGATACCGATGCTTCGTGTACGAGAAGGCCGGCCAGACGGTGCAGGGTAACCTGAATAGAGCCGCCATGGGCATAGGTGCCATGGATCATGAGGTCGCTCTGCCGGGTGGACCGGTGCCCGAGGGCTCCGCCGAGGTATACCGGGTGGCACAGAGCGGCGACGCCACGTGCAATGGTCTGTTCAGTCCCATGGAGGGCTCCCGAACGATGACGTTGAGGAAAGGTGAGTCCGATAATGTATCTGTGTATCTATGCATTTTAATTTTGTGACGAGAAAATTCTTATTTCTCTACAACGTGATTGTTGAACTACTTGTATAGCTTTTACGATGTGAATTTGATGATCTTTTAATATTTAATACTAGAGAATACAGCTATATATTATTTTTGTGGATTATTATTTATATCCGATTAAATCGAAAAACGCTCGAGTTTGATGTGATAAAATAAATTTTTCGTCGTCATTCATTTAGTTAGTCTACTCCAAATTAATTTTAAATCATCGTTTTTACCGGTGTATGTTATTTTTTATTCAATTCGTTATTCTCACTTGGACGCTTCGTTAAAGATAAATGTAATTTAGTACACGTCAACGCGGAGATACATCGCAAAAAGGAAGATATACATGCATACATATATATACACTGTATATAAATAATTAAAAATTGTTAAAAGTTTTACAAGTTTTTTCCGATTTAGATACGTTGATGAAATTAGGTATGAATTAATAACAAATAATAAATATTTAAAGAATATATATATAACAAATAGCAACTTTCTTTTCTCTCTCTTTTTTTCCAGTCGCTGTTGAATAATTAATAATAATAATGGCTGCGTGTTTGAAGATTTCGCGTGGCGCAAGATAGATATTTTTAGCGGGTGGAAAAGTTATGGCAGTTAAAAAATGTTTAATTATCATGAGATATCGCGTGGTAATAAATCGTATCAACGGATCGTGTCTCCCATCTCTAGTTGTACGATTCATCATCGTTAAAATTTTTTCATTTGTACCGCTCTCGTGGATTTTAATTATTACAGTGTAAATACGTGCTTGACGAGGATTCCCATCGGGCCACGGACGTTTCAATTTATCGTTATTTTCTAGCTGGCCGGATTTTTGAAATTTTTTATGACTCGTACAAGCAGACGCGCGTAGCTTGTCCACGGACGATGTTACATTTCTGATGCTGTTTGTATAACGCCGTATTCGCCTGCTTCCCGTGAAAAACATCTTAAATGGAATGCCGACAAACACACATACACCCACGCTTAACAATTATTAAATTATAACTGACAAAGTGCGAGCTCTAAAATGTTACGAGCGTCATGCGGTAGCGGTAATGTATACTTTAAAGAATTGCTAATCAACGTACGAGGTTTTTTTATTCCATGAATAAGAAGAGCGTGTTTGCACGACGTCTGGCAAAGAGTGACGGGGCGAAGGGAGCGAAGAGCAGGGGGAAGGAGGGGGATGAAAACCTGGGGAACGAAAAGAGCGCCCTATCTTTTCTCCCTTTCGCACCGTGTGCGCATTTCCGTCTTACTCGCTTTTCATCTCGCGGCTCGCAATCCCATTTCGCTCTCCGTTAATGGATTCATATATAATTACCGGGGCTTCACGCTCGCGCATTACGCTTGATAAATATCATCGCGAAAGGAAAGATATGAAATTCTCCGGGCAATGAAAGCGGGCTTTAATCGGGGCGCTACGGAGCCACGTCGATCGTAAGTAACCCACCTCTTCCACTTCCAGCGTTTCGGCCGCGTGCGTTTTTCCGTATTTTCCCGATTTCCAGAACGGACTTTTCAGCTTGTACCGGAGGATAAATAACGCTGGATTAAACAACATCTCGTAATATTCACGCTATCGCGGCGCTATCCGAAATCTTTTTAATCCGAAATGTATATACACGGATATTTCGTAGCCGTAAATGTCCCCCGTTTTCTTAATTTCATTGTTTAGACTTGGAAAAGATCACGATAGGTATTCGGTGTAATAAATGGTCGTGACGTTTTCGCAATATTCGCCGAAATTATTTGAATGAGAAACAAAAGAGTTCAATGATAGAAAAGAGTTCGTTACTAGTGTCGTTTATACTTTGGACAGGTAATCTAAAATCGGCCAT
Organism: Camponotus vicinus; assembly: GCF_025532165.1. Lineage (NCBI taxonomy): Eukaryota > Metazoa > Arthropoda > Insecta > Hymenoptera > Formicidae > Camponotus > Camponotus vicinus. The sequence goes on along the minus strand of NW_028141978.1, from coordinate 10,987,651 downwards.
ACAATCGAACAATACCAGCTTTTATCCCCATATCAGACTCCGAAAAATAAGTTTCTTATTAAATTATATATATTGTGCGAGTAATATTCGATCTAGATTCGTGATTTTTCGTATACATGATATTACATGATATAAAGTTTTCTATTTTTTTCCGACTTTAAACGTCTGAAAAGTTTTATATCATTTACGTGTGTGAATAATAATCAATATTACTTTATCAAAATTTATTACTTAAATATTCGCGAATAAAATAAAAAAAGTAATAGGATTTTCGGAACGATAAAATACAAAGTCGTGATGATAAATCGCAAAATAAATCTTTTCATTCGGACTTGTGTGTGTGTGTCTGGAACAAATTATTCTTAGCGAGACAAAATTATACTTTTCGCAAGCACGCATTAATCGAACGAATCTTAACGCGCGCCTCTTATTCGCTCTGCGAATAAAAAGGAAATATTTACACGACTTTTCCGTGCTCGTATTCCCTTTCTTCCATCTTAACCCCTTTCCCCTCTCCCTGGAGCTTGACGTCTCTGTCTCTTACTGCCGTACCGTCTCTCGAGTTTGCAAACCCGTATCTTGCTCTGCACAGTTTCACGACAAACTTCGTTAACGGATTTCACTTCGGTGGATTTTCACGATCTTCTCCTCTGGCGCATTCGTCCTCCCCCCCCCCCCCTCTTTACAGCGCGTTCATCGCGCGCCTCTCCAATTGCCACTTCCTTCGGCAAATCGTTTTAAGTCGAGTGGGAGTCACCGACACGCGCATAAAACTCGCTGAAGAAAAGAAGAGAGAACGAACAAGGGAAAAAGATGGGCAAGAGTTCTTAAGAATCGAAGACACAGACAGCATCTTGGATGCTTGTTGTAAGCTTCGCTGTCGTTAATATTACAATTCGCGTTCTAAAAAAAAGCGCAAAGATGGGAGGGCGAAGAGATGCGGAAAAATGTATTAACATCAAATCTTCCTTCGTTGCTTTATCCCTTGGACTTACCTAGTGTTCCTTTTGTCCCACTTTGCCCAGTTGGCGTAGATAGATAGGTATATCATGCCCTCATCTTCCGGCACTCGTGCGAGCCCCTATTAACCGCAACCTCGCAGTCGAGATCTGAAGTTTGTTCAATTAGCTCGGCATCAACCTTGCCAGAGTAAATATCTGGGGAAAACTGCGAGACTGCATCGCGAGATAGTCACTCGGAGCGCACAGTTGGTGAGCGAGTCAAACAGTTGGGCGAATGGGAGGACAAATTATATCAATTATTCGACCGTAAAATTTCGAGAACAACATTATTTCGAATTGTTACGAAGAGAAGAAATAATTCCATCGATTTTTTAAAGCTTCCTCGATAATCGGAATTCTAGCAACAGCAAATTAAAGAGAACCGGAAATATATATTTCTCTTTCGTTTTTATTAACAATTAGCAAAAAGATAATCGTTAAGAGATATAAGATAAATTGAACGATTAGGCAAATATTAAAAGAACTGATTTTATAATTATTGTAGGTTAATTACATACAAGGTGGAAATATGCAGAAGAAAAATGAAAAAAATAATGAGCAAATATCCTTGATACTTTTATTAACTTTTTGAAATAGATTGGAATACAGATTTTTAAAAAATCCTATATAACTAAAAAAATCGTTAAAAGGGAAATGAGCTTAGAGACCTCCGAGATGTAAATGTCAACAGAATAAAAAATTCCGAAAAGGTCAGAGGAGCAAATCGGAAGACACATGTTCTCCATTCGATTTTACGATGCAATTTACATTCGCGCACTTGTTCTATCTCGGATTATCAACGCAGCCGAATTGCTTTAACCCAATTTGGTTACACTTGTAAAAGAATATTGCGGATAATACAAACGTCGAACGTTTGTCAAACGCGATTGCCAGTAACGGATATAAATGTAATATTCGTGCATATGTCGGAATCGACATAATTCCCCGCACGTGCGTACGCATACGTCCACTCAATTATTAATTCCTATATAAATTCATAATCATGACATCACACGTATTTCACCGAATTACCGTCGCGTTATCCGCATTACAATTACTTGTAATTCTCTCAAAATTGCGCATAGTTTGACTCGAAGCAGTTAAATTCATTCAACGGTATGCGAAACCTTCCGATACGCCGACGTATTTCAGCGTGCCAATTTTAGAAACTTAATTTTCGGAAAAACAGCATTAAATGCCAGTGGTTTTAACAGCGATGCGACGTGGCCTTTTAAACAATTACGACCGTAGACTAAAACGATCGGTCGAGATGGCACGTTCGATATGAAAATCACGAAATTCTATCACCCTCGCGATTTTGTGGAAAAACGAGTTAGTCGAAAACGTGAAAACGGATAACGTCACTGCAAAAAAAAAGCACGCTACCAGAATGCAGAAATAATAACGCGAATGTAGGGCATTATTATTGCGTCACAAGTTTTGCCGTATCACGTTGTTAAAGAGACGTACCGTTTATATTTCATCGTTTTCTGCAATTAATGTAAAAAGAAGAAAACTGGAACAATATGCAATTTGTATTTGCAGTATAAATCATTTAATTGAAATTTAAATGATTCCGTTTTATCGAGAAAATATAGGTCACCGATACACGCGATATTACGTAATATGCATATCTTTTTTGTGTATTTTTTTATTTGAAAATTTCACGTCACGTTATACATACGTTGTTAAATAAATCATATACGAGATAATAATTCATATTCTTTTCGATGAAAAAAAGTCAGACCAATCAGTGATACATCAGTAACCGTATATTCATCAGTCTAATTAATTTTAATGTAACGCGACAAAGAAGTCATGTGGGCGACGAGATAACGACGTCGTTCCTACTTTAAGGGACGAGGGAAAGACTTCGTTCAACTTTTATCGCGAAATTTGTATCTCGGTCGTGGTGTATCACGATGTACGAACTTATCGGGGCGGATAGTTGAATTATTTTCATTCTTTTTGCCACGCGGTGTACAACGATGCCTTTATGTGCCATAAAAGCGGCCGCGCGCGCTCGGTTAACCCGTCGACCTTCCGCCCTCGACCGTATCCTCTCACCATGGATATAACACTCGACGCGGATCGAACCCACGCTCTCATGACACTCCGATTTTACATGCCACGACCGGAAGTGGAACGTCCCGGCGAGCTGGTATGACTCGGGCGAGTGCATTGGTCGCATAGCGCGTCGCGTTATACGCGAAAGGGATGAAAGCGAAACGGAAGGGAGAAGATCGGGAGGGGGATTGGCTGCATTCGGGACGAGTATTTCGCGATTCTGTCTATATCGAGTATCGAGGTCGTCACTTTATCGACTGTCATTTCGCGCGATACGAAGGACTTTACGGTGGACGACCGTGGAATTTTTGAGTACCGTATCGGCCAGCCCGTACGACGTAACCACGTATGTTGCTGTCGTCGATCCTGCGGCATTTACGGGCAACAAATATTGTATATACGCTGGAACGCGTAACGGTGACCTGGAGAATTATTCGTTTTACGACAGTTGAGGTTGCGAAGGGAGGTTTTAAAGGAGAAGTCGCAAAAGCTCAGTCACTAATCTGCTAATGAAAACATATAATTACGACTTTTCCCTGAACAATTCGTATGTTTAAGTACAAGACTCTTGCCATTAAAAATGTTATAGATAGATATATTTGATCCTAGAATTTATTTTTCTATTTATATTAGGTCTAATCAAGAACAATAAAAGCGTGTTGTATTAAAATATTTCAAAGAAACCCATTCTACACACACACACACACACACACAATTTGTTGTTCTATTTATTTGAAAACAATATAATGTGATGGTTGTGTGTGTTATGACGTTAATGTAAGACGGTGTATTTCTGATTTTAGTCTCGTCTCCGGGTGAATGTCGGTTTCCGATTTGGCTGACCGGACACTTGAGCAGCGGACTGACTTGGCACACTCTGGACCTCGGCAGATCTTACACGTTTCATCCGCGAAATGCTTCCTTGCACGTCGCTCGGCCAAACGCGACTTCGTCAAGCTTTGAGAGCGGGTCCATGGACTTACAATACGTGCCCGGACCGGAGGATCAAGACGTGAAGATCCTCTGCAACAGCATAAAGCAGTCGAACGGAGCTCAGACCATAACGATGACAATGTTGGTAGCGCACTTCACTGTCGGCTGGTAAGATCGTCCTTCCGTCTCGATTATACAACGCTATTTTGTATAATATTATAATTTTTATTCATGTTCAAATTTCTTAAGTAAAAAAGATTAAGAGACGCGTTTTATACTCTCTAAAAGTGAATCAGCGTATTATCACTGAAAAATAGTAAATAGTCACTGATTACAGCAGTTATAAGTACAGCACTGTAAATCAGTGATATTTTATTGAAAGAATCCGTTAATAATTTTGACTGTTTCAATCAGTAATATTTATCAATATCAGTAATATTTCTTTCGTTATTGTCAGTAATATTAAACTACAATTCATCTCTCTATCTATTTCATATAAAATTAAAAATTTTATTTATATTTACTAAATATTTATTATATTAAAAGTTTTATTTTATTTATATTATATGCATATTGAACTTGTTATTTTAAATAGATAACGAACGAATAATTTTCATTAAGTCGCCAGACATTTATTTGTCCGACTTATAAGATCGGTTTAATATCTGAAGCCTCTCTATTGAGATTGTATCAGAAATCAAATCGAAGTAATACTTCTAATTTTATCTGTTGCTCTTTGCAAACTTTATATAATTCTTATGACTAAAACTAAATACGAGAGAGATAGCGATCGTAGCGGTAAATGAACGAATTAGCGATTACTGGTTTTACAGTGAAATTTATTTTAACTGACCATAATCAGTGAGATATAAGATAAAATAACAAAAAAATAACCATTTCCACTGAAAATCAGTAAAATACTCACTGATTCTCAGTGAAATCTTAGTTTACTGTTTAAATTAGTGATATTTTCACTGATTCACTTTTAGAGAGTAGTGTTTATATTTTTATAGTGTTTATATTTATAAATATTCAAAAATTATTATTACTTAATCTTCGAAATATGCGATATGTAAAAGATATGCGTCGCACGAAGATTTGAATTAAAGTCATAAAAAATTGCAGTGATTATCTCTGTAATTCTCTCTAATAATGAGAATTTCAACATACATATATCGCGTGTCTGTTCGGATAATAACGAATGCGATTAAAGCGGTGGAATATGTCGCTCTCCGACCTTTATAAAATTTCGCGTTCTTCTTTTTTCCAGTCGGAGCGGTTTTATGTGCATGACATTCTACCGAAGAGACCGCCACGTGATCGAGCTGCAGACGGGAAGTGCAGTATCTAGACCGGAAGAAGCATGTAGCCCGCCCCATTTTCTGCAGCACAGTATGCCTTTCCTCACCTTAGTCAGTGAGTACAATTCTTTTTCATTCGATGTAGCTTGTGCTCTTCCATTTGTTCCTCTCGTCAACAAGGTTCAGTATCATGTTACTGAAACGCCACGATGCCCCTTTTAACGTTTCAACGTAAATATATCGCGATTTTTTCTATGATCTCGTGTCGAAATTGCCTCGACGTACAATTTTACCGAGCTTTCTTATAGAAAATGCTTGTGACGATAGATTATTATCGTCTATAATTCATAAAAAATGTCCTTTTTAAATGAAAAATGATAGAAATGTATTATTATGCACACTTAGCATTAAGCACAATCATGAATTTGACTCATCTCGTATAAAATTCGTTATCTCAAATTGAAGATTCGGACGGTCGTACAGCGTTGCAAGCTCCGAATACGAGGTCTATGTTATCAAGTTATAGGTAGGATATTAATGAAGCAATTGATAAGCTATCGGATTAACATAACTGGCTAAACCTTATCGTCGTACGAGAAACCCCCTTTCGCGATATCGTATCGATTGCGAAGCTCTCTCGACCAATCGAGTGAGCAACGCGATGCAGCCGCTCGTTACGCTTGATTTGCGTGGCCGTTGGGTTTTATCCGATCCACGTAAAGACGAGCGGAAGCGAATCACACCGGGAGCAGGGAGAGGAGCCGAAAAAGGGATCGGATTGCGGACGGGGAAGGAGGAAGAGAGGGAGGAGAAAAAAAGAGTTGCCAAGTAAAAACTACCCGCACCGCGCCGATAAACCCCGGGAAAACTCCAACTTCGGCGGGGAAAAAGTTTTCGCGCGGCGTGGCACGAGGATTTAGTGCACCGACACTGGGAAGACGGCTGGGAAAGAAGAAACGAAGTGACGGGATGGGAGTTGAGAGAAAAAAAGGGAAGAGCGAGTGAGGGAGAAGGGAAAAAAAGGAAGAAGTGAAGAAAATCGGGAACTGGTCGGTCTCGGACGATTTGTCAAAATCCCGCGAACGACTTATAAGTTACATCGTTCTATCGCAGGCGCTCGTCTGAAATCGGCTAAATCGTTGTACGTTCGCTCACGCCGCTGTTCGTTGCTCGCGTGTTCGAGTTTGGGCGATTCGCCGCGAAGTGCCTCGAGAAATTCAATTTGCCGGGGAACGTTTTGCGAGGCGCGTCACGGAAACCCGTTGAACCTGACAAGCTCGTGATTGAACAGCGTATTTTCTTATCATTTAGTGGAGGCGGTGGCTCGACCACTTGCCGTTTGTCCCGCGCGATCCGATCGCTCGAGGGTGCAATCGTGTCCGATATATAAAAAGCGACAACAATTATTGCGACCGCCGCGGATTAATATTGGCTACGTGTCCGAGCTAACGTATCGAGCTCGCGAAATTCTGTCTCTCTTTCGCTCTGTTTTTCTACTCGGCGCGTTGCCTCTGCTTGATCCACCCGTTATATCGGCTCTGATACAAATGCAACTCGCACCGTTCTGTACATTCCGGTCGAGCTCGACAAAATATCGTCGTTCCTGCTGTTGTGCCACGAAGAAGAAAGCTGCCAACCTCTCTACTTTTCTCTTCCGGACGATCCACCTTTCTAAACTTGCCCCTTCTTTCTTCCTCGCGAATGTCTCCACTTCACTCTTTCTATCCCATGTCTCGTCCCCACCATTTCTTCGGGATACGATCGGTTCCCGTGGGCCAGAGTTGTAATCCCACGGGAGTTATTGGATTCGGTTTGATCCACTGGTCGTCCGTCCTCCCATCTCTTTCCACGGCATCTCTCTGTCTTCTTAGATCCTTCTTCTCCTCCTTCATTCCTCGATCCACCGATTCGCGCGGAACGAAGAACTGCAATCCTCATTCGAGGACCAAGGAATCGTCGAAGATTTGGCGATGCTTGAAAATGAATTGGTCACCGATAACAAAATGCGTCGGTGTAACGATGTCAATATGTTATAAAATAGCAAGGTTTTGTCAATAAGAATCTCGATGAATAATCGATGGGACGGTTTACTTTCGATCTCGAGGTAAATAATGTGAAATGTAATGGAATATAAATTATCCATCACAAAGTTAATGCGGTGCATTTAAATTATTGGATTTTGAGATCATTATAACGACAATTAGTGAATTGGTTAATACTCGATTATATACGAGAATATATATAAAAAGCAAACAGAATCACTTTAATTGACGAGATATTAGCAAATAATATAATTGATATTTCGTGATAATCATACAGATTGAATTTTCATTTCGTGCGCTAGAATTTGGGTGTTTGCTTAGAAACATAATTAGTGCAATTAATTATCCTGTCTCTTCATTAGATTCCGTATCCACTTACATCATTTTTCAACAAAGCGTGAAAATTACTCGATAATTTGCTCTGCGAATTCGTTTGTGATTGTCTAAAATTTATTATAACGTCCTTCGACGAAAGCTTACGATAAATTCTTTTTTAAATTAAAGAATGATGTGTTCGACTCGACTTGTCTATCTACCATCTTACCACTCACGAGAGTGTATCTTTCTGGTGGTTCTTTCATAATTCAAGGGAAATATTGACTTCGATTTAATTCACTGCTCGTTCGCAGTTATCTCTCGTGGTTATCCTTCTCGGGATGAGAAGAAGCATCGAAAAGCTCAATCCGCCGCTTCGCAAGAAGCAAGAAGCTATTCTCCGGACTGAGTCACGTACGGATCTCTGGGGAGGCGGATACGAACGAAGGATAGTATTTATCATTCCACGCACGTGGCATACAAAATTTACAATTCAAATGTAAAAAGAAGCAGCCTCTGGAGTTTCGTATTAAAGATTGCAATCGCAATCGCATAAACAATGACGTGGCGTAATATCGCGATAATACATATAAACAATAACCAAGACGCCGAGATATCATCCTTAAATTATATAAATATATGTATAACGCAAGAAAATTTTCGAATTAATGCAGATGTTGCATTCGTGAAACGGAATTTGTAAATTCACACATTTGGACACATTTACGAAAGAGAGAAACACGTATTATATTAAAATTTATTACTGAATTACAATCATAGGACGCATATTCGAAATAATATAACTCTTTTTTTTTTCATTTTTGATCAAAACCAGAGTTAAATTGTGCAATACAAAAATGCCAGCAATAACAACTGGTTTCCTGTTGGATAACCAATTAATTCTATATATGCTCGGTGAATTTGCTCCATTTTATTATTCAACAGTGAATGAATGGCGAGTGATCAGTGTATAAAAATTCATTTCGACCCTCTCACCATACCAGTCAATATACGGAACGATTGATCATTCATTCACGAACGAAAGCTCTCTATCTTCCTCGCTCTTTCTCTCTTCCTCTCCCGGATCCGGCCAAAGCTCTACCATCTCGCCTTCATAAGCTACATAATGTTCAATGCCGCAATAAAGTAGATCGTCTACGAACTATCCATCTTTTTTCTTACTTTGTAAGATTCTCATTCTGTCCTCCTCCTCTTTCTCTCTTTCCTCCTTTTCTCTCTCTTCTTCGTACTCCAAACCGACGCTCCTCTAAACTTTTATGACCACTCACGGAGAGAATGGAGAACGACGAGGATGACGATAGAGAACGACGACGACGACGACGATGACGACATTGGTATTCCGTTGACGTCCGCGAATTACACCTCCAAGATAGACTTGCCGATGGTGCACATCGAGAAATTTCCACAGGATACTAGAAACTTATGGAAGAGAGTAGCAGCGAAGAAGCACGGATCGTGAGTCGGATAAACGCTAACGATACAAACAGCTAAACGATGAGAAAATTCGATACATCAGAAATGGAAAAAGCGACACTCGAAATAGACTTTTGTAAATTATGGAATAAATGAATAATATTATAATGAATAATACATACGGACATAATATTATAATACTGACAATTTATTTTTAGATTCAGGAATATATAAAGACCTTGATTCATTTTTCGATAAATGTTTTGATAATTTGAAAAGCTAAAATTGCGAATGAAGTGACGGTAAAATTAGGTCTGTATGATTAAAATCAGCGAATGAGTAAACAGTTAAATTATTTTCTGAAAATATGTTTAAAATAATTTTTATGTGTTCTAATACAATAATTGCTTTTGATGCAATGCTAAAATAGAGATATATTTATTTTTCTTTTTAATAAATTGTAGCCATATATTGATTGTGTAGATAACATCATTGCATAATGATGTTTGCTCGATACTGAATTAACAATAACTATTCAATAACGTGCGAAATGTATCATCTTTAATCTTCGTTGATGGAGTAAATTGCGATTAAACGAGGAGAAAAGCCACGATCGTCTCAAGATTCTAACGGTAAGAAATTTTGATTCCGCATAGTAAATAGCCGGGCCAACCAGGGTCGCGAACTGGGTTAGCGAAACCGCTGTAACGGATTATGTAAGCGTACCTGAGACACCGGCCATAACGAGCTGGAATCCCCGAGCAATTAAGCCACCAGCACGCCAGGCGTTTCTCCGGCTCGTCTTCTTCCGCCGCAACATTGCCCAGCCAGGTTACCAATGAGCTTCCTGCCTGGTAAATAAATAATACAGACCATAATGCAATGAACCTAAATGTGAAGTTAATGGGCTGAAGTGAATTAATTCTACCTGAACTATGCCTGGATTTTTTATTCGTATACACTTAACAATACGTTTACTACGTTTTACGAAAATTTATCTCGCCCTTAAAACATAAAAGAATAGTTTAAAGTGTGCAAGTGTACCTCATTATAAAATAAAATTAAAAAATGTTATATTTGAGAGAAACGAAAAGGAATAAGTAAATACATATACGTTACACCCTCCCCGATATGTATAAATAATATACAGGTAATTGACATTAATAAAGCATATAATGATGAGATAATGATCGTTTGTATTTTTGGTGTTGTAAAAAAATTCCGCTTACTATTAAAAGTTGCACGAATACAAAGTACCCGCAAAGTTTCGACAATATCACCCTATCGAAAGATCCGACGTAAGATTCTGTTTTAACCTTCGATGAGCTACGTCACGAAACGCAATCGAGATTTCGCGTGTCTATCCGAGGCAGGTGAACTTCAAAAGCTTGTTCGTTTCTTATTTATGCAAAAAGCTAATATTTCATGTAATTTGGATGGGCTAATTACAAATTCAATAATCGACAAACTTAATCATCTATCTAATTCTAAAAGAAGCAACGTATGCTAAATATTAGAAAAAATGACTTTTATTATTCATGCAAATGAAATTGATAGAATCGATAAAAAAACATGCAGTGATTTTCACGTTTTATGAATTCACATTTTTACGAAATGTCAGTTTCGCGTATTTCCCTCTTGCATTCATTCATGATCAGAATTTATCATGAGGGAAAAGTTAATTCTCTAATGATGAGAGATAAATTTTCCCGACGCGAGTAGGAGAGAAAGGCACGACTTTTGTCGGTGCACAAAAAAAAAGTGACAAATTAGGTGTATTTACGTGTATTACACGCACGACCCGACCGAAAGTGCCGCAATTAAAAACTCCCTTTGACGCGGTTTAAAAGCGGGAGAGAGCGGAAAGATACAGGGGTCTAAAACGAAAAAAAAAATGTCCAGAAAACACAAGAACACACGTCAGGGGTGGGAGTCGGCAATGGAGAGAAATATGAGATAAAGTGACGCGCGAGAGAGAAGAGGAGAGCGAGAGAGGGAAAGAAAGGGATGTTGGGAGTGAAAGAGTAAAGGGCTTTTTATGGGAGACCGGGTCGAATAGCTAAACGGCGGTCAACCGTTGTATATATTATATTTTTAAATCATGTATATATAGTGCAGAGTCATGCGGGGGTGTACCTACCTACGCATAAATACACGCATACGCAGATATCGCTCGCTCATAAACCGTGCATGTGCGTCCGCCATGTATACGCAGTCACATCAGAACGTGTCGTACATCGCGTAGCATACAGGCTGTCCTATGCACCAACACGCGCAGCTTCCGCGCTACACGCACGAGTCTAAACACGCGCGCGATCATTCACTCGCGCGCGGAACATGCACCGCATACAAGTGCCGGATTACACGATCACATCGTCCGTACAGGTAGCCTCAGTAACTGCCGCCGTCGTGGTGTCTGATGAAGTGATTTGAATTCTTGTAAACGCGCAGCGAGAATTAACTCTGATACACCGTTTAATTTTCATCTTGCCAAAGACATGTACGTAATATAATACAGAATGAGTAAATGCGATCTATACTCTTCACGAAAGATTTATATATCTATTTTGAAGATTGCTCTAATTCCAATATCGTGATACATTGATTTTTTTATTAACGTACAAATATTTAAAAATAATTTTAAAGAAATTAAAAAAAAACTTTATTAATAAAAAATCGAAGGAACATACAAAATTCAGAATATTAACATTTTATTCTATTTATAATTTAGTTTAAAGTAATTAAAAAAAATATGAGGAGAAATATATCGTTATATTAATATATATTTTTATTTATAATTTAATAGCAATAGTTTATAACGATTATTGATATATTTTTAAATATATTTTTATTTATAATTTAATAGCAATAGTTTATAACGATTATTGATATTCCTAGCCGAATTTTTTAATAAAAAGAAAAAAGGGAAAATATAATTTGCGAAAAAAATACAGAATAAAATATAAAAGCGTAACAAATCTCATAAAAAAATGGCAAATGTAATTCAAAAATTATATTTCAATTTGATTTCAAACTGCATAAATGTTTTCATGCGATTACAAGTTGTCTGTTCCTTTGGGAATTTGCTGCAGCAGTTCGTTCCATTGGAACATCCTGTATCCATCTGATGTACGAGCCACGTAGAGAAACTACGTGCTCGTTGTCTGGATCAAATTGATTAAGGTTCGGCGTGGAACTTGATAGAATCGGGCTACTGATTATTCCCGCGCGTTACAAAAATTGTGGACGACAAAAAGGAAATGCATTTGTGTTATCGAATCAGTGATAATCGCGTAAATTCTATATCTCTGTCTCTTTCTCTCATTCTTTTTCGAAGTAACGACAGTTGGCACACGTACAAAGCAACGCGGAAAAAAGTAAAAACGTCGCATTAATTTCAGAGAAGCTAAAGAGTCGCTTTTAAAGAATCGCTCCGTTGACGTCGGACAACGACCGATCTTCGTTTAATAACGAGAATCGTAAATTTGTGGAAGAAACTCGCAGGCAGTTTTTGCGAACCATCGCGAGCGAGGAATTTTGAAACGAAATTCAAGAACGAGCTTGCGGAAGCATCAAAAGAGAGGAGCGTTTTCCTGTGATCTCTCTGCTTTTTTTTTCCTTTGTTCAACACACACCACAACGGCAATGCATCAAAAGACGCGTTTCTCAGAGTACGACCAGAATAATTTGCATCTCCTCTTCACGTTAGAATTTGCCACGTTTAACACGAGCTCTACATCTCTCCGTCCCAAATTTCGTGCAAGTACCTGCCTTTGTTTCTCGCTGAACAGCACTACACGTGTAACAAGATTTTAATTACGAGTTACGATTATAAGAATTTATTATTGCCGCGCGTTACGTTGTTTAGTAGACGGCTATAAAATGGGCGAGCTAAATGTGGGCGATATTATTCACGATTTACGTGAGCATAATTACACGGAACGTGAATGAGTAGCGAACTGTCTAAATCGGATTATGTTAAGGGAGCAGTCTGAATTTTTCATAAATGTAATATATATTTTCAATAAAAATGCATATACATAATTAAAATTAAAATAACAAAATTCAATTAAAATAATAAAATATAATAATTTTATAAAATACAAAATTCGCAAACCATTGTTTCCGAGAGACTAAAAATATAAGAAAAATAAAAATAAAAATATCTCCAGCTTTTTCATCAGATAACGAGAAGCTGGGTCACTCGTTCGCTGCTGACTGGAACGACCTTTTTGTCCGTTCTAACAAATATCAGACTCGTATCTACCGTGCTGAACATCGAATGGCTGCGACAGAAGCCAAAGCGAGGAACGTCGGAAGCGAATATGACTCACGCGTTTAAAGTGCACGCTTTCTCGGTCAGTTGCCCACTTCGAGAGTCGTTTTCCAGAGGTTCGCGATTAACCTCGTTAAGGCTCGAAACGATTGTAAGAGTGCGGGCTAACGCAAGTTATCTTCCGTGGGATAGCCACGCGACAACACCCTTTTCCACCCTCCTCTCTTCCGGCTCGCGACAAATGCGAGGGAAGAGAACGGATAATCTCCGGCGGTAATGGCCAGAGTCGTTGGAATTTTGTCCGAGAGGAATCCTCCTCCAGTTCTGGATGGAGTGAGGAGGATGAAAAAAGGAACAATAGGGAGGAGGGGCAACACACTGTAAGAGAGCCTTGTAATTTTCCAGGTTCTCTTTTATTGAATTCCTTGACACACCACCCCCGGCGGAATCCGCGCGTGAAGAAACACGTTTGTTTCGCGTTCGCGTCTTGCATTTGTATGTACGTTTGAGCAAAAACAGCTATAGCCGCGCTTGCAAGTTCGAAAACGTCGTCGAAAGGGCGTAATGTGAGAATTTGAATACAAGCAGCGGGTTATGCACCGGGAAATATTGCAACATCAGCGGTTGCACTTCCGGAAAATGCAACTTTTACAGTTTTGGTGACAGAAAGAATTATAATATATTTCGATGCGATACATCGCGTCTAAATGAAGAATTTGAAAGACCTAAGCATCAACAAGATGGTATGTACAATGTCCCGTACAATGAAAAGACGGAAAACAGGAGGGAATAATTAATTTTTACTATTAAATTCTAAAAATTTTAAGAGAGAGAATTGCGTTGCCGCACGCGATTGTCAAGTTTCGACTCTAACAAAAGAATCGTTGTATCCGGCGGGAGTTTCTACGTTCACGTTTTCACGTGTGTTTTTTTGCACGTTCGTGCGACCTGGTCGCGATGAATTATGACGCATAACCTCGGGAGACATGGTGGCACGATGCATATGACCTATATTTCACGTTCTTACTACGAAACGTGCAGTATCGCAGTGTCATAATATCTAATTTGATCTATCTTAATTTTATATTAAGATTAAAGGTGTTAAAAATATTTTCTTGCACATAGATCTTTTATTATAATTTTTTTCATATCTTTAAAACTAAAATCTGATTTACACAACATACATAGTTGTTTCTCTCCCCCTCTTTCTCTGATTCAAGATAAAAAAATAGATATTTAAATATTTTTTGTCTTTTTAAGGTTTGTTTGTAATTTGAAGATTTTTATATATTTTGAATTTTTTTATCGATGAGTATCAATTCAATTAATCTGATTATTTTTATACAATTTCAAAAAAAGAAATTATATATATTGGCAACTATAAATATAAAAGGAAAGAATGTATTCTATTGAAATTAGAATTATTTGGAAAATTACTATTTGAATAATTGTACGATTATTTCTTAATTTCTAATAGCCTATAAAATAAATGATCTCTCTTTTTTATGCCAAAATGATATTTATCCGAGTGAACTTTTTTAAATCTTTTATGTTCAAGTTATTCTCGTTTTGAGTTAGTAACTTTACGTATATTTATATTAAATCCGGAAGCTCGCCAGCCGACCAACAATGCTGTTTGCTTCCGCTCGCCAATCGTGGAACTTTTAAGATGGAGAAAAGAGTAGCAGCTGGGAAGATAAAAAAGAAGTTATATCGATTTTCTTTTGAAAGCTGTTGTGTCTTTAAAGTGTTTCTCTAGAGAAAAAAAGAGAGAGAGAGATAAGTCAAAGAAATATGTTTTCTTATATTTAGTCTTCTCTTACTTTATCCTAATAGACTCAAGTATTTTTATTAATCAATCATAAACATTTCTTTGTTTCATTATTATTGATCATATTGATTTTAATTTTCTAAATATATCATATTAAATATTTTAATTTAACTCTTAAATTGAATAAAAAATAATATTAATAAATTATATTTCCTAAAATACGAAAAGTCTAATCATATTTTTAAATATTTGATAATAATATGTAAAAATTTTTCTAAATGGATCAAGAATTATATTGAAATTCTTATATAAATTTAATTCACGTTTAAATCGGCAGCAACTAGATAAGATAAATACATATAAGGTATATTTGATGCCAAACGAGAAAAAGATGAGATAAAAAGGTCGCAATCCAATTTTAGCAATTTAAATTTTATTAACAAATACATACACAATGTATAGGAGCAAGTATTTTATTAATTATTCTATTAAAAACATCTCACAAAAATATAATTCAATTCTTTATTGCACACAACGAATTATATTTTCTTTCTTGCCATTGAAACAATAAAAGTTTTACAATAAGATTAAAAGGAACGCAGCTTGTAATCTCAAATATAATGGACAACTTGTCGAATTGATATTTCAGGTTACGATTGACCACGAGAACACCGAGGAGATAAGAATTAAATGCGACACACATAAGAGAGTTAAGTTTACTATCTGTCCGTATGGTTCGAAGACGTTTTAACTCTTCGACACGACCGGCAATAAACTTTTGTGCCTTAACGACGATAGTATAAGGAGGGGTTAGGAAACCCGAGCTCGAGGTGAAAAAGCAAGGAGAGGGGGTGGCAAACCGCGGGAAGAAAGAAAAGGAAGAGGAGGAGAGGGCCTCGCCCGGCCAGACTCATTTTTCATAAGTTCGAAAAACACACCCGGGGCAGTCGGTGCGTAAATTTGAATTTCTCCACGGCTGCAGCGCGAAGAGAAGAGGGAGGGAGGGTAAGACGGGCTAAGGGGATGGCGAACGTTCCTCGAGTGCGGCCGGGTTAGTAGTCTAGAAGTACCATGGAGCATATGGCGCGGAATTTCGAGGGACTCTTTTTGTGGGGTGGGGGGAAAGGGCCTTCCCCCTTCCCCGTCCGTTTTCCTTTTTTTTTCCTTTTTTTTCCGTCGTCGCCCGAAATGCTGCTCCGTGGAACTTTGCTCTCGTTCTTCTGGAAACGCGAGGCGAAACGAGTGCCACGTGGTCACGGTAGCACCCCCAATGGCATAGCACGCCACCTGTAATTACATTGGGCGATCGATTGTCCTCGAAACCAGCCGCCACAAAACTAGCGCGAATGGCGCAAACCGACATGCTTAAATGAAAGAAGTTTCCCATTCCATGGGACGCGAAGAGAGATGAAAGATTCGCCGCGCGAGAAGGGCACAAGTCCGTTTTATTAAATTTTTGTAAGAGAGATAAGTAACTCATTTTTAGAGGAGGAGAGTATCTTTTACAGAGAACGCAGATGGAACGACTTAATTGGCTACAAGAGTAACTTGCTGATAATTCTCGATACTTTCTGCGAAGATGGATTATTAGTAAGCCATAAATAGAAACTCTCTTCTCCTTAAAGACATTATTTTTTAATTAATTGATGAAAGCAGTGTGCTAACTTATCTTTATAAGATCCGATCCTGCCTATAAAGAATAAGTTGTAATTATTTCTATAAGCCTTAATCTTCCTTTGCTTCAGGTCGACATCAAAGATGAAAATTGATAAAGTTTAATAAGAAAACGAAGAGAAAAATGGTGTGTACGAGTGGCGAATTTTCGTATCATTATATCACGTTAAAATAACTTTTCATCAGGAATTTCATTAATTCTCAGAAAAACTTTTTAGTACAAAACAACTTTTATAAAGGTACATCAGTAATAGCTTTCAAGTTTGTCATCGCAATAGCTTGATTACGGAATTATAGATAGCGTGATGATAATTCTCAGACCTTCGACCACGTCTAGGCAGTGATCCAAAGCACTAATTAGATCGAATAGTTCGTGCGCCATCCTGGAGGCTCTCATTCATTGTTAGCTCCCAGACTTTCCGTCAGCGTCTTCGCAGTAGACGGAAGACCGCTAATGGTCGGCTCTTGTTGGCAGACGTGCAATTTCGTGCCTCCTTCTATCCGACGCATTTTGCCGCCTCATCCAGCCGCGTCGGAATCTGGCTGGTTCTCCACCGCACCGGAAACCGGCTCGATAATAGCGCAGTGACATCTCGGGCGCATGTTACATCGAATTTTGGCATGCCTATGGCGCACGCTGTGTTATATCTACGCGTCAAATTCGTCTCGTAATTGCCGATTTTGGATCGTTTCCAATCAAGGATGCGTTTCTGTGATGATTCTGGTTATACACACCGTAGTAACCGCCCACACTTATGCGACAGCGGTAAGATACACGTCAATCGCCGAACATGCTCCGCTAATTGGCAGATTGGTTCCAATTTGGGAAAGTACACGTAACTCGAGAATCTGATAACAACGTCTATAATATGTGGCATCGGACATATAAATTTACGTAAATATACTTATAACTTATTTTTTAATATAAAGGCGGGATTTAATTAAACTTTGTAAGTTTTTATCAACTATTAATAGTTGCAAGAATTTTAAAAAGAGAAGGAAATAAAAGAAATTATTTACATCAGATATAAAAATATAATAATTATTATTATTGTTTATAAAATTATTACTAATATAATAATAATAATTAGAGTTAGTTTACACATAAAATGATCCATATCATTCAAATTATGTGACATTTTGTTTATTAACCAGTTTAACTAACAAAAGGTATTGATAATGATGAAAATTTTTCTGACGATAAAAGAATTTAAAACAACAGAAATAAAAACAAAATAATAATACATATCAACGTTGCAATTCTAAAAGGTTCTCGTAATCGAGTCGATTAGAATTCCTACCTTGGGGAGTCACTCGCGCATCGCAATTCTGAAAAATGAACTTGGAAAGTAATCAAACAAACCTGGATTCCGCGAGGAACACGGAGCGATAGTCAACTAGTAGAACAGTGGGATTTGGAAGTCCGCCAATGTTCGGCGATTCCACGGATGTTGGCAGCAAAAACTTTGTTTCTGAGTTTTGATGCGCGTTGTAAATTGTTCGGATTTCGTAATGGATCTTTCTGTCGCGCGTTACACTTGAATATATCTTCCTCCGTCTTTTTCTCTCTCCGCTGGAGGGAAACAAATTTCCTTGTCCCCTGACATTCGTTATCGCGCTGTTCAATTACTCGCGGTCACATCGTTCATTCCAAGAGGCTCGCACGCGCGTTGATGAAAGTCGAAACGTTTTTCTTCCTTCGCGACCGTTCTTCGATCCAGGCCTCGCACGACACTCTGAATAGCGCGAGATAACGTTAAGAATAATGCGATCGGCGATATTTCCGCGCATTCACGAGCGTTGGAAATCTTCGAGGGATAAAGGAGGGAAGGGGAGGGAGCGTTCGCGAATGATGATTGTACACAATGCGCCTACGTAGGCGCAGCAATCCCTCAACTTGTCACTTACGTCCCGTTTGTAGCGGGTGGTCGTTGGCGTTCTCGCGTTCTCCCCTTCTTCACCCCTCCCCCTGTCTCTTTACAACCTCAACTTTTGCGCCAACCCTTTCATTCGTACGCCAGACGGCTCTTTTCATCCGAGGCGTTTCAGTCGAGAAACTCGTCGATGTCGTCGACGTCGACGACGATGACAAAAAATAGGATGAGTTGACCTTTCGTCTTTGTAAAACTTTGAATTATATGAGAGTACTCGCTACAAGGTCGAGTGCGACTTCAAAAGATCGGATGGGTCCATTCATATGTCCTATGTCTTCACCTGAGAAAAGATGTGCTTAATAATGTATCCGGAATTTAATGAAGCCGTTTACTAAATATACTTTAATTTTTCTTGTAAACTTTACCGGCATATTTTACACGGATAGGGAAATAAATAATATACAGGGTGGGGCATTTTAATCGCCCCAGGCGGATATCTGGAAAACTAAAAGAGATACAGAAAAATGTTTCATACAAAAGTTATATGGTTTCAAGGAGGGCATAAGATGGTGCCATTAGTTTGACCTTGAAGAATCACCTGAAGGTCACGTGAAGATCACCTCCAACTTTTTAAATAGGACACCCTATATGCTTTTGCATATTCTTATAGCTCATCTCGAGAGCTTTCCACTACACTATAATTAAGTTACTTTTCATTAAGTACTTTCCGAGTTATGAGGCTTGAAATCATTTCTTAATTTTACATAAACCGTAAAATATCTTGTAAAATATTCATTTTTCGATTATCTTACCTTAATACTTTTATGTACAAAATAATGAAAGGAATCAATTGGTGTAAAGAAAACACATAATTGTTTCGAAAAAAAAAATGTAATTTGCAATTAACAATTACATTTTTTTTCTTAAAAATAACTATGTGTTTTCATTACACCAATTGATTCCTCTCATTATTTTGTACATAAAAGTATTAAGGTAAGATAATCGAAAAATTAATATTTTACAAGATATTTTACGGTTTATGTAAAATTAAGAAATGATTTCAAGCCTCATAACTCGGAAAGTACTTAATGAAAAGTAACTTAATTATAGTGTTTTGGAAAGCTCTCGAGATGAGCTACAAGAATATGCAAAAGCATATAGGGTGTCCCATTTAAAAAGTTGGAGGTGACCTTCACGTGACCTTCAGGTGACTCTTCAAGGTCAAACTAATGGCACCATCTTATGTCCTCCTTGAAACCATATAACTTTTGTATGAAACATTTTTCTGTATCTCTCTTAGTTTTCTAGAAATCCGCCTGGGGAGATTAAAATGCCCCACCCTGTATAAAATATATAAATTATACAAATATATACAATTATTAAGAGATACGACAGAATGTGTGCATAAAAGATTAATCAATAATTTCATTCCCTAGAAAGACAACTAAATTTTATTTAAAGACATAAATATACTATAAATAAACAGATAAGTTACAAGTATCTGATACTATTTTTCACGCATTTTTCATGTATTATCGTCATAAATTCTTTAGTAATTTAGAACACGTAGTCTAGAGAGTAAACTTAAAGTGGATCGGCGCCAGATTTTAATCGATCCGACAATTTGAGCAATTTTCCCAGCCCGTTACCGTCAGCTTTCCGCGCGAGTTTAGACTCGTAAAGTAAAACTGAATGCGTTCGATAATCACCGGCCCGATTATTAATGATCAACGCAAGCAAAGTTCTCGACAAGTAATAACAGGAAGCACACGCAGAATTTGATAGTCGCTATGGGTTCGTTAATTATAAATACTAATAGTCGATAATTAGGAACAATTCCGCAATAACTCGCATACGGCCCGTTCACCGCCCGTACATTTAGTTATTATGGGCGAGTCATAATCACGTAATATCTAAAATTATGCCCGACGTAGTTTTCGCATTGGCGCGCGGGCGGTGCATTAGCAAATTGGCGGTTAAATAATTAAATAATGCGGTACAGCGACGTGATCATTTTAATACAAAATCATCATCGCGGAAATTGTCCTTCTCGTCATCGCTCGCCGCGACACACTACGCTCCAGCCGCTTCGAATTTAATTATAACTTTCATCGCGCGCGTGCGTAAATTTAACGCCCTTGTTAAATCACTCTCCGCAAACTACCCTACCCGTTCCTTCTCGCGATCCTCTATCAATAGTTCGCGTATTGCGTCTATCCCCGAATATCTACGGAAAAACAGCGTAATAACGTTTCTCGCTGTCGCGCGTTTCGAATAATGGCTTTATTTTGTTTAATCTGTGATTTCATCTCTCTCCATCTTGCGCGACGTAGTCGCGAAACGACGTACGGAGCACTTATCGAAGTACTCGCGCCGATTTAATTCCCGGATGCACGCGCGAGATATAAACGTCACGTGCAACGAGCTCATTTTTTTTGAACGCGGAAACTTCCGTTCTAGAAGCGATCCTCCATGAGCCGCGCGCTGTTTTTAAATGCGATTTTACCCCTTGTCACCTTAATACATTCATTGAATTATCTTCCGACCGCTCTATTTTTGTTCTTCGCTTTCCTCTGTCGCGACAAGATAGTGTGTACGCATTGGTCGGATTATAAAAATATAAAATGTAATAGGTACATGATTAACGTACTTGTTTGCTGCTTTACTGAGGTGCACGCGAGCTTTCATAAAGCATTTTTCAAGATACTTAATCTTTTATTTATGTAATGACTATATTACACGTTTCGTAAATTTTATCATATATTATTACGAACTGTAATAAAGTATAGTAAAGTTTAATGTAAATTATTTGGAATCGAAAAAGAGAGAAAGAGAGAGAGAGAGAAATCAAATATCAAAAAATTATATTTGTTGATATTTTTTTTATTTAATAATTTATTTATTCTAAGCAAAAAAACACACTTGCGAAGAGATTTTATGCAGTTGCGATTCTGTGATTCACCCATTTAAAAATAATCGCTTTCGAATCGTGTTTATTATGCCGCATTATAATCCGAATGGCTTCATTAATTTGTCCACGTTAATTTAATCCAGCGTACTCGTTCCACATACTCAAGTCCGAATTCATCGTAAATATCAATGGCGTAACTAAAAACCATTCAATGTTGCAAAGCCACCTGGTTTATTTTATCCAGTATTTATCGGATACGATAAGACGATTGTGATTTCCGATTGAAGGATTAAAAATTTACATGGCATACTATTTAAAACAAAAATAACGAGACATTAACAGTTGTTGTATATAAACTATTGAAGATCTAAGCATTTTTATTGGACAATTTATTAGACAATTAGCGTGTTTGATAAAAAATGCGCTGTGGAAATTTATAGTTTAAAAGTTTCGAAATAAAAAGAGAAGACGAAAAGAGCTGCAAGATGCTAGCTTACATCAGGAAAAAGAGATACGAGAGCGACACCGCATGAGCAAGTCGACTTGTCAGATAAACGACGTTTATCTTATCGCGGCACAAGTTGTATTACGGGTTTCCAATCAATTACGATGCCCACGCTGGGCATAGAAGAAGATAAACTCCCTCGCTCGGTCGCGCAATCCTCGATTGATAATCGTCTCCTCGGATTACGACCCTTCGACGTTCCCCTGCCAGTCTCTCGAGCGCGACGAAGGTGAGGTGAGTTAATTCGAGGGAACTGACAGACGAAGGATGCCTGTCCGTGAAGGAAGGTCGGGCAAGAGGGAAGAGACACGGACGGAGCTTTCTCGTGTCTGACTTTTCGGCCGGGCGTGAGAGACGTGACCGACATAGTCGGTCAATCTCGTACGCCCATGGCAACCACAACTCCGACTAGATTAAAGGAAAACAATTGTCGCGCTCCTCGAGATTGCCGGCGAGAATTAAAGCGGAATACGTTCAGGTATTTCGGTCAGTCTCTCTCCGAAATAGTTGGAGAGAGATGCGCGCGTATGATAATAGATACACAGATATAGTCATGCGACATAAGTCAGAGGTGAGAGGCAAACATGTCGCGACATAAGGGAAAATAGTCGTTCCTGGATGAAGCTGGAAAAACGTTTCTCCTCCGGCTTGACGGAATAACGCGATTAGAGCTGTGCGAACTGTATATTCAGTTCTCGATGCGCGTCTCGTGTCTTTAGGAAATTCGAGCAAATTGCGTCGTGATAAGAGCACGTAGGGAGATAATCGAAACCGTATATACTCGCGCCGCGGCGAGTATATAATCCTGTTACCGTTACTAACGTCCGTTATCGTTTGCTTAAGTCCTTATACGCTATATTCGCTACGAACTGCCGAGACTGCTTGAAAATTTCATCGGCTAATCAATTTTTACCGTCTAGACAAGACACGACAAAGATTAGCGCGTTATGAATTCAGGATCGAAACTTTCGCAGTTTTTGAATCTGGAACAAATAACAATCGGGGGAGACTGCCTACTGGTTAACTCGTTTTATATTTTCGGGAGATAATGCGTTACGCGTAGGAAGAGGGAAGGACTTTCGCGAGACTTGCGAGAGACGTTTAAATGACTGTTGCGGAAGAGCTCGCAGCATTCGAGATACAACAGCGAGATGTAATTTCGACGCGGAAAATCCTTGTTACCTGGCATAGCGACGGAAACTTCTCGGAGTTAAGGAGAAAAATAGCGTCGCTAGGGGAGAACGGCATCGCGATATTTGCAAGTGAAACTCGAATCAAATGCAGGAAGTAGAAATGAGAAACATAATTTTGTTGCCAAGGATCCTCGGTAAGCGTCCGGTCGTAACGGGGGGGTTTTCTCAAGGAAAATAAGGACATGTCCGCGAGCGGCTAACAACGCCGCGTAATTTGCAAGGCAGATTTCAATGGCATGCGACGGGTGAGAATGAAAAACATAAGTTTGTTACGTTTGTCGAAGAAATGAAACGAGTTGTGAAGAATTGCTTCGGAGAGGAAAAAAATAAATGCGTATTTCCGGTTTGTTTATTTTTTTACGAGCGCAATATGAATTATCATAATAATTTTTTGGATGCAGACGCGAAGATTATACATATATACAATTTTTTTCTGATTCTGGTTCTAAATAATATCTCAAGAGTTTTATCGAAAAATATTATGATGATAATCAAATCTATTTTGATTGAAGTAAAACGATTATTATTAATTTTCGTATAACTCGAAAATAAATTATCCCCTATATATCTTTGTATTTTGTATTTAATCGCCAGAATTTTTTTTATAACTCGAAAATAAATTATCCCCTATATATCTTTGTATTTTGTATTTAATCGCCAGAATTTTTTTTACCGTATTTGGAACTGTATAATATGCAATATTGTATTAAAATTCGGAAAATGGGCTGCTAACTTTACAGGGAAAATTTTTCCATATAAATGCATACATCTCGTCGAATTTTCTCATATTACGTTCATGATATCTGCATCGCGATATCACAAACGTCGAGAATGGAAACGGAAATGTTCAGGAATGCGCTCTCGAGCGTTTCTTCACGCGCCGTAAAGGCATCGTCCAGGGGCTACTTCGCCTCCGCTCCGTAAAACCCGAGGAATCTCTCCGATGTGGTGGTGAACCCGCGGGCTACGGCGGCGGTTCGTCGCATGAAATTTGCAAGCAAATTGCCAATTCTCAGACGGTCCGTGGACACGGTCGTCCGCGTAGATGGGACGCATCAGGTACGCAGCTGCCGCAGGTCCTGCGCTCCGACAGCCAGGAACCGACCCCGGAAATGTACACGCGTCCTGAAATTCTATCGCGCGTCCGAATACGACAAGATACGATGGACACTCGAAAGGAGTACTGTCAAAGACTTAACCAGCTTTTCGATTGTGGAGCGCGAGGACAATTCGATTCCGCTCGGAAACGGGATCAAGTTGTAGCTTATGACGTATTTCGAGTTACATTAATACCGTCTCTGTTTAATGTCAATTATAACGAAAGCACGTTACAAGATAAATAAAATAAAAGGGTCAGGTTAATTTTAAGCATGCAAATTTCCACTTGAATAATCACTTGATTTATCATTTGTTGACGTTTCCAAAAATAATTTTGACGTTTCACAAATTCGAAAACAGGATGTATTATGTCATTCTTAATTTCTGTCCCCAAAAAAGACTCAAAGAAACAACTCTAATTTTTATCGGATTATCGGTTCCGACTTAAACAAGCTTTCTGAATTATATAACAAATTAAATAGAACTGAAGGAGTTGATTAACGACAAACACGATTATTTGAAGATTAATAATATATATCTCCCAGCAAATTACAATATAAATAAATAAATAAATTCGATATAAATAAATTCTTAATAAAAATTCTTAATAAATTACAAATAAACGATACGTTGCAGCAGAATGTACATCAGCTCACATATATGCTTCCACACAGACGTAGATTCGAAATTATTTTATTTTGACTTTTAGATATCTAATCGCAGACATCACGCGGAAAAACACACTATCTTTTTAATTAAGAGATACTTAAACACTTTCTAAAAGTAGCATCAGTATATAGGTCTTTATACATGTCGAAAGATTCTCCATTAATTCGAAATGAGATCCTCTTTCATTCCGCGGCTTCTTTCAAAAGACCGTAAATATCTTAGAATCAGTTCAGATTTGAACATAAGACTTGGTAGTTGAAAAAAGCCCACAAATAAGGAAAGTAATGGTGCAGTTTTCGAGGCTTTGTTTCTTAAAATATGTATTCTTCACTCTTTTCAATAGAATATTTATTTAAATCTTTATATTTATAGACACATAATTTAAAGAATACATATAGTATAAAGAATTAACAAAATTCGGCGATATGATTTGATATTTCTTTCGTTTGTTCTTAATTATTGCAGTTACTTAAAACTTTATATTTGCATTGATGTAATTAAGTAACAGTACGTATATACGTCTATATATGTAACACGAGCGAAATTGCGGCATTTGAATAAATTAAAAAGTCATATTACGCATCGCCGCGAATATTATCATATTCGCCGGTCGATGAACGACGAAGATAGCAGTAGTTATATCTCGAACAGGCGAGACAGTAATCGCAGTGGCAGGAGTAGACGAATAAAACGACGCAACGTATTAAAGTGTCGGAAGTCTTAACGAAGAACGGAAAGCGATTCGCAAGAAGCATAGACGCAAACCAGAGACACAAGCTGGATGACCTAAGGTATCCATGATCTGATGGACAAAAAAAGCACCGGAGGCGAAAAGCCAATGGAAGCAAAGTACAAAGAAAGAGGCAACAAGAGAAGGAGAAAAAAGAAACAGAAGAAAAAAGAGAAAAAAAATGAAGAAAGAGAGAGAGAGAAAGGAAGGGAAAAAGCAGCAGGGGCGAGGCAGCGAAACCGAATGCCGCGTTTCTCAGTATGTGAGCGAAACGGATTGCAAAAACCGAAACTGCAAGACGTGCAACTGCAAGCTTCCCCTCGAGTGGACGAACGCAGGGATTGTGGGCAACGTCAGCGGAAGACTTGTCGCAAGCCGGCCAAGGCTTCCCTCTTTTTCCTCCCGCAGACTTCTTCCAATTCGAGCTCGAAGCTTAGCGAGAGACCGGTCCACGTCCTTTGCCATCTTGAGCGCTCTTTTGAAAGTACGAACTGGAAAAGAAGCACCGCGGAGAGAATATCCAGTTGCGCGTCGCGGCATCTCGATAGCGGAATTTTCATATCTATCATTTGAAAGTTTGAAATGCGAGACAATACGAGGGAACTGATAATTTTCAGGAGATCGTGTATATTCGAGAAAATATTAAGATACGTTTAAGAAAGGTAATAATTTAAAAAAATGAATGTAGTTTTAAATTACATAGGCGAATCTCGCTCCTTTAATAACAACGAGATGTTTATGACTTTCGAAAGTTCGCGCGGGAATATATTGTACATCGCATCGAAATTCGTTGAACTCGAGCGCACTTTAAATAATGAAACTCGAAATTATGATGCCGAACGCGATTTGGCCGGACGTAAAAATTTAGATACTCGCTTTTCTCGTATGAAAGATTAAAGCGGCAAAAAGCTCTCTCGATAACGTGAAATGCCTCGCGAGAAATTATTTCTGAAGGCACATCTGAGACTTTCATCGTATCGGGTTATCGTAGAAAACCCTGTATAACGTTTTCGATTGCCGAAGCGAAACGGGTCTATTAGGATTATTAATATTTCAGGGCAACAATAACGATGTCGACCACGGCTGTTATCGCATTAGAAATCTATTTCCGATAACTACTCGCCAATTAACGACTACCTGCCGCTCCATAATGCGTATTTCCCCCGCCCCCTTCCGATACGCGATATATCGATTATCTTCTAAAATACCCAATACTTTTCATCCCCTTAAACGGCACAAAGCACACGATCCTTCCATCTTTTCCATTTTGGTCTTACCTCATTCCCTCGTATTTCTGTTGAAATAAACTTCCCTCTATTTCTTTCGCACCCTCCTATCGTCGTACTCGCGCTTCCGCGTCCTCCCTCTCCCGAGCCCTCTTCTTATTCCTCTCCTCCACCTCTTCTTCGTTCTCACCCTCGTATATTGATTACATAAGCGACCGAATATACTAACTCAGCTAAAAACGTCCTCTATCCGTGACTCTCCCTCTCTCCTTTCGCTGCGTCCGCCCGAAATGGCGTTCACACCGTAGTCACATCTCCCGCTTGTAGTTTAACAGCTTATAGAAAGGGGGCTGTAATGCATTAACGATTTTACAAATTCTCAACACGACAACCACAATGAAATAAACTGTCACGATCACATTGCGCAGCGCGATGAAGATCGTCAGTTACACTATTCATATGTATTTTTGTAGTTTCAAATTGCATATGTAATATTAACTAAACAATCTGTCAAATTTAGATTTGGATTTTCTATTAAACATCATAGTACTTAGAGCTTATAAATCGTTGAAACTTTCCGAAGGCAGGAAAATATTTTTTCTAATTCTTCTGAAAAATAGAGGAAATAAAATTGTTAGACAGAAAAATGATAAAATTTGGATTACATTAAAATAATTGGAGAAACCTTTTATCCTTTTTATCCTAGAGCTGATAAACTTAATTATCAAGCTAGTAATGCCGAAGATAAAAGAAGTTATAAGATAAGAACCGCATCTTATTTTCCAATTAATATACGTTAGATTTTTCTCCTAAGGAGAGACTCGTTTATAGTTATCCAGCTATATTAAAATGAAGATTAAAAGTCTTTTAATTAAGATTTAAAAGCGAAAACGCATAAAGGAGTTTATTTTCGACAATTTATTTAGAGATAATTAATTTTTCTCTATGGTACATTTTTCTTTAGCTTGAATTTAAATATATTTTTTAATCTCATGTTTGAAATAAAAATCGAAAAAAATTAGCTAAAATAACGAACTGATATTGTTAGAATTTTTATTGTAAAAAATCGGTTTCAAAATCGTTGAAAAAAAGCAGCAATCATGATATTTGCACTATGGAAAACTTCATTATTAATATGATTCTCTCATGGAATAACTTGTGTAACGAACATGATTCGAAAAGCGGTGCATAAAGCATCGTTATTGCGGTAGAAAGTTCAAGTAATATATATTACACGCCTACGCTCGCCGAGCACGCGTAATTCATATGCTCGGAATGCATAATTGGTATTGCCGATAAAATTAAACTACTTTCGGTGAACAGTGAAGCGTCCATTAAAACTTTTCAGAGGGAGGATCGCATCCCTGTTCACGGTGAATAGACCACGTTTCGCTTTTGAAGCCTCTCCTAGTTACAATCCTTGCACGCTTATAACATTTCAGCTCACGTAGTCGTTAAAAAGTCTGTGTGATTATTGTAGCATTTTTTATTGATTGAAAATTATATTTTCTCTTTTCTCTTAGGTTGTCAAAATTATTGATCTAAAAATATCGTTTCTATTGATCATTGCTGTTTCAATTTAAATTGTCGAAAAGAAAAAAATTTTGAGATGCTCACTATAACAACGGGAGCGATTTTATTTGTTAAAAATGCATATTAATATCCTAAGCCGCAATAAGTTGATTATCCTGTCAGTGGAAAAGTTCACGAAAATTTTTATGGATGAGTTCTTTAAAGTGTTATATCCATTGTTTCATGAAAAGTCATCCTTCTTTGTTACGTTTTAGTAATATTTTTCATGAAAATATCAGTTAGAGATAAATTTATCAGCAAACATCCATCTTCGTTTTCAACTGCAGAACACAGAAATTCGTAATTTTTACTCACCAAGCGTAGGGAAATGTTAAAAGTAAATGAGAAAGAGAAGGAGAAAGAGAGAGAAAGATAAAATTGGAATTATGTGAGGGAAGACGATAAAATTATTAAGCAAATCTCAATCGAAATTTAATAGCGGGCTGCAGTGTGCGCCGGATGACGCAAAATAATTGAGTCAAATATAAAAATGCCGGTGCGGGCGGAAGATTGTCGAAAAGGGAAAAATTGATAGAATTATTGAAAAAAGAAAGCAAAAAAACAAAGACCAGAGGTCTTTAGAGCCGATCCTCGAGGACACAAACACGCGAATTAATTTGCCTCCAACGTTTTTTTCCACGCTGCTATTGGTAGGACATTGGTCCGTTGAAAACTCAATGGGGACGGAAAACTCTGTAGCCGCATAACGAACCGATCTAACCGGGCCTGAGAGAAAACGCGGCACGAGGCCGGACAAAGAGAAACTGGGAAAAGAGAGAAAGAATGCCCGGCACAATGAAGTATGAAAAAAAACGCGTGCCAAAAATTCCATCTCGTTGGACGCGCCATTTTTACGCGTTGCCGCCCTTGGGGAATTGAATTTCTATCGGGCGCCGCGCTTGATCGTTCCGACGAATTATTTGTCGTTCTGACTTTCGTCGACACAGCGACATCCGTTTTTCTTTTTTGTTTCATCCTTTTTTCATCTTTTTCATTTTTTTAGCAAAAAGGGAGAAAGGCGAACTCGTATCGCGCTTGTTTCAGAGTCCATTGTTTCTCTGTATAAAGTTCGAGCGACCTGCTAACATTGTAACCGCAGTAAAGTTATGCGAAACGAATAGATTTGTCATTCGCCATCTCTGCAAAAAAACAGAATTTCATTTTGGAACAAATTTTTGTTAACATAACGTATTTTAAAATTATTAAGTTCTTTATATTCAAGAATTATTTGTTATTTTATTATTCGTATAATAAGATTGCGCTCTTATTTTTCCCCGTAATTAATCAAGGATGTGTTATTATCATAAATATTTATAGAAATTTGCCCAATTCAATCTAATCTAAAAAATGACGATTTTGAAATATTCATTAAATTTTATAAACTTCTTAATCTTTTGTCTTGATATTTATTTTTCCTTAACAAAAATAATCAAGACGGTAATATATAATTTTCAAACTTTTATATATTTCAATAGAGATAATACTTTAATCTTTTGTAGAATCGAAATTCAAATTAGTTTCGTTATTCCGATGCGGCAGAACTTGACACAATGCCGGTCGCTAATGATAACTTTAGGAGAGCAATTTTACGCACAACGCATAATGCGTATTCATTCATCGCGAGCATTTCAAGGGAGGCGACGGACGGATACGTGAGTTCATCAGAATGGAAAAGTTCTCGGTCTCGCGACATTGTCGACATTGAGAGGGAGTCGCGAGAAAAGAAGCTCGAGCGCCGGTAGACGTCCCTTGGGAGCGTCGGTTTGCTTTTCGCGCAGAAAAAAAGAGAAGGAATGGCAGAAAAAGACGGTAGGAGGAGGAGAAGGCGGGGAAGGGTGACAGTCGTCTCTTACTTTCGTGAGATATTAAATTGCGAATTGAGAGAACGAAGAGAGAAAGAAAGAGAGAGAGAGAGAGAAATCGCGTTCGGCGAATATCGCCACGATATGCATTATACAATGGACGCTCGTTTTTCACGCTTAATCTCATTAAACTTCGCCGTTCCGCCACTGTTCCCGCGGGGTATCGTCCGTTATAGAAGTAGAAAATCAAATCTGCGAAAATATACGTACGCAACGCGCCGCCGTGTATAAATACGGACGGCAGGCTAACGCGATTATTGTGTCGTGCCGATAATCCTTAATGCATTCGTTAATGCAGAAGTCGGTGCGAGTTCCGAGGCGTCGGCTATAAAAAGCTATCCGGTACGGAGAGTGGATAATGGGAAACGCGATTATGGAAAAGCTCGCGCAGAGAGCGACATCGACGGCCGTCAAATGAATAGATATGTATATGGATGTTTCGATTCCTCGGAGTCGTCGGATTGGGAAGCACGACATCGAAAGTATCGGCGTAATATGAGGAAAAAGAGATGCGCGCACGAAGGACCATGAAAATTTTCCTCTCTCGGATCGAGAGAACTTCGAGAAGCGTAAAGAGGCGCGCGCGCAAAGTCGTAGCGTCTAACAGCCGGAAAGCAGGATTAAAGTCGCGAAGAAATAATTTCTGCGTCGAAGGAGCCCGGCGTTTTCACGGTGGTTCGATCAGGGGGATCTCTATAGCTGCCTCTCTCTCTCTCTCTTTCTCTGACGGCGGCGGCCTTTCACGAACGCGGAATAAACGGTGACGGGGTTAGCATTCGCGTCTTTGAACTTGACACGGGTCACCTGACTCTGTTACAGCCCCCTCGACGTGCACCCCCTCTCAGATCCTCTTCGAGCTTTCTCTCCTTGGTGAACTTTACTCGGCTATGAGCTAACGGTGCGGGTCGTAGAATCTCCCCTCTGTGTAGGATCCCTTTCTTGCTATATTATCGTTGCATCGCGTGTCCATTGATGATTTTAGCGGTGGCCGAAGATATCGCATCGTTCGAAAGAAAAATGTCGCAATCATATGAGCAAAAAAAAAATAAATAATCTTATCTTACGAGGGTTTCTAAATCGATAACAGTTTTAAAAATTTCTTTCCAATTTTAATAGAAAATCATTGTTATTCGTGAAATATTTATAAATAGATGTTCCATTGAGAGCGAGATATTATTGAATTTTTTAATTTAGAAAAATTAATAAAAATTAATGAAATTCCGGTATTTATCTCTCTTCCAAAATTTCAGAATATTTTATATTTTATTAACTAAATATATATATGTTATATATATTTTTATTATTTCCTATAAATTTTTTGCTTTAGATTTACGATTTAAAATACTGGAAAATTCCAGTAAATATAATTAATATTTTTGTTAAGGAAAAATTCGTTTTAAAATAGTGAAAAAGTAATTCATAACTGCAAGGTGCTTTATTCGACCCGAGAACAAGATTTTCATAGATTTATGACACATATAATTTATAAATAAGGTATATGTTGGTTTAATTTTTTTTTAAATTAATGCTGCACGTAAAGCATTTCGAATCCTGAACTTGTCACAGATTAATAGACTGCGCCGGGAGATACCATGTTTACTCTCTTCCCCCATCCTTTTGTCCAGTTTTAATGAATCCCGTTCCGCTCGAAACTATAACCGCAACTTGCCGCACGTAGTTCTCCGATACACTCCTTCACCAAAAGTTTCGGTAAGTTCATGATCTAGCGCGACTGTTCCGCTCGGGAACGATTCTTCTCGGTCCGCTGGCAAAGTTGCGCTCACAATTAGCAAAGAGCAGCCGGAATAATCGGAAGCTAATTCAGAAACTGCCTCGGAATAGCGATAATTAAGTAGGAAAGAGAGAGACGAGAAAATGGCTCTGACAGCGCTCGGTTACTAAAATTTCGGGCGGATAAATCCGACTTAAATCGTTCGAGAGACTCGCGATCGACTTTTTTGATTTCCTCGAGATCCTCGAGATCGCGACTCTCCTCCGCCGCGTATCGTATCCCCCCGTACATCTCGATATTTTATAATACACCACCGATCTATCCTGGACGGTTCTCTTTATTTCTCTATTATGTCCGTTCCGTTTCTCCGCTTTCTTGTTTTTCCTCCGGCACTTCAGATTTCCTCCGGTTCGTTCGGCTTCATGAAACTTTTATTACGAGGCAACATTGTTTCTTACAACGGTACTTTGATCATTTTAAATCGCAGTACAAGTACGTTCAGATTAAACGAAAGAAGCCGTACGCGCGTTTATCCTCCGGAAAAACGAGAAAGGAAAAGAATGAGAGAGTCGAGCGTAACAAAAAGGAAAACTGCACTACCAAAAAGAAACATTGTTTTCGTTGAGTATCTTGTTGATTGCACCGATGCCAGTCTACTAATTGATGTCTACTTTGTGCTACGCGTAACGAATGATCGAGCCACTGCGAATTAATTAAGTCGCGTCAATATATTGTAGCTGGAATAATAAATGGCGAGTATTGGCAATCGCTACATACATATATTATACATATATATGGCGTACGCCAGAATCTGGCGTAATATTTTAAATCATAATATTGCATCGGACTGCATTAATTAATGAAAGGACACTCACTCTTTCGATACAATTAATAAAATCATATCGTGAAAAACATGAATTGGCCAAGTCAGCTTATTATTGCACCGCGTTCGAAATATATGTATCATATTATGAAAATAATTTTATCCTTCAAAAGAGTGCTTTCACGCGTTCAATGAGAAATTCGTGCACTCGGTGAAATTTAATAAAAGCCGGAATTAATGAAAAACGGTACGTTCCTTTTCATCAACTCGCTGCAGCGTTTAAAACACTGACTCTTAAATCCAATAAATTTAGTGCCTAATTCAATTTCAAAATTGTTGAATTTGAGGCAGGGCTGCGCTGAAAGAGGCTTCAAAATCATTTTTCCAGCATTATTTTTATAATAATTAAATTTTAATTGTGTGTTAAAAAATGTAAAATAATTTTGTAATAAAGAGTACTGAGAAATACTGGAATTTAAAATTATCGGTGCATGTTTCCAGTTTTATACATTTTAATGACACGTATGTGGCGTTTAAATTTTCTTTTTCTTTTTAGTTTTATTTTTTTAGGATTAAAGAAACATACACATATATATTTTGCATATTTACCGGGATGTATTAATCGTTAACGCGACAAGGTTGCTATTAACTCGTAGCGCTCGTCCCCTTCCGCGTTTACCGCAACCTCCTGTTTATTCCAGTTTCTAACGAGGTACACGGGTGACACAGGTATTTCGATTAGTTCGATGAATTTTGCGGGATATTTCAACGAGGGTGAAGCGACCACACGGTTATACCTAACGGTTTAATATTCGCGACACAAAATTATGTCGGCGGCCAGCATTGGACGGAATCAGGTCGAAATGTTGTCCGGCCAATAATAATCAAGCCAGTAACGATCGACGTCCTGCACTCAGGTTTAATTACACCGGTTGTCATCCGTGTTTACTCGCAGAGACGCGTGCATTTCACTTCGATAAAATTTCGTTGTCGGCAAACGGAAAATATTTTCGAATTGCTACTCGACGTTTATATTTGTAGAGAATAGCGTTGCACGGAATTGATGAATCATTTTTCCGCATAGCTACACGAAGAGATTTTCGTTGTATTTCGTACCTCGAGAACCTCGATGAAATCTCTCTCTCTCTCTCTTTCCCTCCCTCCCCTCTCTCTTTCTATTCTATTGGTGAAAGTATAGGCGATAATAACGACGAACGGGATAATGAAACGATATATTGTAATTTAAGTGTACGAGCTAAATCAAGAGCGTTGGATATGATTGATTAATTAATTAAATTCGGTCATGTTGCATTTTGCGATTTTCCTACTTAATGCACTCATGTGACGTTAGAAGAATCAATTTTCCGATAACAAACTTCAACAATAATATTGTGTCGAAAACAATAAATAACAAATAATAAATTTTATAAATATTAAAATTAAAGTTATTAATTTCTTTTTCAAACATATGAAACAGTTTCGCAATTGAACATACGAATTTGGATATATGAGATAAATTAAGGATATCTATTTATGAGTGATTGATTAATTAATTTAAACTTTAATTGACACTAAATGAAGCGGAAATAATATTGTCGTGTTTAACGATTTAATTTAATGTAAAGTTGGCTATGTAGTTTCAATAAAATAGTTCTATAAATATACGTGTTTTATAAAACAGTTGTATAAATGTACAATTCTAAATGAAAAATAGATGAGCGATTTATACTCACGATATCAAAGTTAAATCTTAATGATTTTTTTCATGATATAAAATAGTTCTAATAATTCTAATCATATAATTAAAATTAAATTAAAGTTGTGGCTCAAATCTTATTTCACATTGATTAATCCATATCTTACGAGTAAATAATTAATGTAAAATCTCTCACCTGTCATAAGTTAAAATTATACCGGGAAAGAGAGAGGGTTATTTTTAATTCATCAATTCAAATATTCATACTTTTCTGCTTTAATATTAAATACATATCGGTTATTATTTCATGAAATAATCCGCTTAACGTAAATTTCGATGTGACGATATTTCTTGGAATTGTCTTGGATCCATTTTGAGAGGACGATCGGATGATTTATTTTATAAATACAACCATAATTTATCGAATGACGCAAACCGACCCCTCGAATCTTCCGATCTGCTTTTTTTCCAAACGAAAATAAACGCGCGCGGTTGTTTCGAGAAGGATCTCGTTTACCCTTTCGCCTTCCCCCTTCTTCCTGTCCTCCTTTTTACCGTGTATTCCCTCGCCGCCATCTACCCTGCCAAAAGTTATTTCCGCTGGAAATTTATCGCTTTGGCGAGAATCGAGGCGTCATTTCCTGGCGAACGAAACAAAGAGAGCGCGTCGGACGATCTCGCTCTTCGAAGAATAATTGGCGCCCTCTTTTATCACTTTCCTCTTTAATCCGTCCCGCCTAGATAAAAGTATTATCGCGGAAACTCACGAATGTAAATCGTCAGCTAAAAGTACGTAACGTATCGGCACATCTATCTTGCTAAAGAAAAATGCGCGCTATCGGAAGAAGACGAGTGCGGGTTGTTT
The DNA here is from genome assembly GCF_025532165.1 of Camponotus vicinus. Taxonomy (NCBI): domain Eukaryota; kingdom Metazoa; phylum Arthropoda; class Insecta; order Hymenoptera; family Formicidae; genus Camponotus; species Camponotus vicinus. The sequence continues at coordinate 10,952,081 of NW_028141978.1, read as the reverse complement.
TCTTATTTACAAACTTCCGCTCATTCGATACATTCGATTTAACTTTCGACGACGATAAGCAAAGCACGCGCGACTCAACCCTCCTAAAGTATAATGAGATATGAGACTTAGCTCAGCAGACATTCGTTCCTGCATAAGAAGCTTTAGTCATCTTGATATAAAGCAAAATTGCATTCGCGGTTAAAAAAAAGTACACTTTGAAGAAGTTTAAATGAAGAAGCGCAACGAAAGATCAATACAATAGTTTACGGGGTTTTTTATTGTTACTTAAAAAAAGCAGCCAATAGTCTCCAATTAAGAGTTAAGTGTTAAATATACGGGATTTACACGATTACGAAAATTCACGCGGTTACGTCATTCTCGTTGCCGCATGATGATGCAAAACGAATGAAACTCTCACGAACATCGAGGAGATATGAACGAGGCAAACGAAGCACGCGATAACGGGGCGAATTTCCGATCCGTTTCCCTCGTCCTAGAGATCGATCGTTAGGGCGTTTCGTTTCCTGAAAAGGGTCTACGCAGAGAGGCAGGGATGGCAGAGCAAAATCGAGGGAGGCACAGCACTCGACCGATTAATTAAAAACTTGGAACTGCCGTGTCAAGAAGCACGCTTCGCCAGGGAATGACGCGGATTCGCTCGATGTGACAGGATAATGCCGCGGTGACTAATCGATATCGGTTCGCCTACGGGGCTTTTAGATCAAAACTAGCTCTCTAACAAGACATCAGGATAGGCAGGAAGTTAATGTTATGACGGACTCGCAATTAACCTCTTATTACATCGTCTTCTCTTCAGATAATAAAAACTCGCTTTATTATCATAATCTAGTTAATTTTAAGCTCTCCACTCGATCCTTAATCCTCGAATAATCCATTAAATGGATTCTAAATAAATCTAATTTATTTTGTTTTAGAAATTTTTTCGCGGATTACATGAATCATGAAATGAATTTATGAATAAATGTTTTAAAAGAATGAAATTATTTCAGATTAATTTAATTAATTATAAGTGAAGAAAATGATACATAAGTTTTTAATTTTTTAATCAGAATTCGACAACTAAATCGTTAACATTTTTAAAAATACAAATTTACATGATATAAAAGGTCGAAATGGTATGTAAGTATATTCGCGATGTTTTGAAATTACTTTGATTTCATTTCTGTCATCTTGCTCAAGTTACGATATCGTGTAAATTTAACAAGGCCTGTTAAGGAAACGCAAGCGAGGTCGTGAACCTGATCCCCCCTTGGCTGCCACGACAATACAGGTAATTGTCGTGATTAATTCCGTGATTTTCTTCATTCCGAAAGCGGATCGGATAGCTAGTTCACTTCAAGTTAGCCTGAGTTGGAAAGCTGCGCCGGGTAATTTAACGCTTACGGATTGTTATCGATTATCGAGAGCGCGACTCGTTACCAATAAGTATTTGCGCCGCGGGATATAAGTCTCGTATATCGTTTGCGACGACGTTTGCAACAGCGTGATTTGTGTTTGAAACGTGCAAAAAATACAATTATCGGAGATTAATTTTTTTTTAATACAATCAGATAAGAACTCATGTAAAAATCTATCTCTTTCATTAATAAAAATATGTTAATCTATCGCATGTATACTTTTAACGGTTTGTAATACAATATATATATAAAGTTAAATAAATCTTTACATTTTTTGTTTATATAATAAAAACTGTAAGTGTCATGTTTCTACAAATATGGACATAAAGTTTAGTCCATGGCTATTATCTCTAAAGACAACCAGACCCTATGAGACTAGTTTGTTGCGTGATTTTCAGAATAGATTAATACATTGAGATAAGGAATGATATGTTCCCCTATACATGTATATTTCTAATTTGCGACACATTGTTACTCCGACAACGTGTTGTAAAAGCGGATCAATTTTATGCAAAATATTAATATTATAATACAGAGCTATCGTATGAATAATGTATTCGCTACAGTACTATCTTGATGAGTTATAATGTATTGAAATAGCATTTTTATCGTTATTATTATTTATATAATATTATTATCAATATTATTATATATAATCTGCCAAGTTAAGCTCGCAAATTAAAAAACAATGTGTAAACTATAAATCTTCTATTATCGAGAAATTTATGATATTCGATATTTATCACATTTGAAGGCAACAATATATGTATCTATCAGCATAATTCGTGACTCACGTTCGATCGAGCAAAGAGGAATCGAGATGGACCAAAGGGACTGACTCCCAGCTTCCATTTCCCGAGAGCCACTCGCCCTTAGCGTACCGTCCTTTTAGGCAGGTCCTTCGTACCGGGAATCGCTTAACGAGTCGGAAAAATCAAGTCTCTTTTGCCGAGACCGAACATCGCTTTTGCGTTGCTGTAAAATCGTGTCTAATTAACCGTAAAAATAACGAGATTTTTGCGATATCGTCGCAAACTGCCTTCAGATTTGACTTATAAAATTCACGAATGCAAAATGAAACAACAGCGCGAAAATAAAAACGATATTTTATTCCTTTGAGGAAAAAACATAAGAATTAAATCAATCTTTAATAAATAATTAATCTGAATTTTCCGTTTACTGAATTCTCTTTAGATATTTTCGTGTTTTCCAATACAATTAAATTACAAATAAAAATAAAATAGTATCATTGTTAAAGCGGATCTTTCTCAGACTTAATTAGAAAGTGAAATCCCGTTACTTTTATAATCGAATCTTACTTTCTAATTAAGAGCAAGTATATGTAAATTTTCCGAATCCCTTTGCTCGAGCTTTTTCAACTCTTTCGACGTTAAATAGCAATTAAGTCTTTCGCTGTATTTTCCCTACAGGATAATCAATATGCTTTTTTTCTTCTCTTTTTTCATCAACATCGTGTATCGCGTGCTTTCAATTAATCCAAAGCACGTATTGTATATGTAAAATGTAAAAAAGAGCGAGCAAAACTCTCGCGATCGTTAGTCTGCGAGTTTCGAAAGCTCGGTATCGAGATAAAACGATAATGCACAGCTCACCGAGCTCAGGGAGGAAGCCTAAGGGTGCCACCCTTGGCTCGAGGGTGCGTCATCAGATTTGTCTCATTAGAGTTCGCATTGTGCCTGCCTATGGTCGATTTACGTTCTCTCGTTATAGCCATTCGCCGTCTTCCGCTGTTTTCTTGGATCTCCCAGAGATTCTTGGCTTTTTTTTCCTTTTCTATGATCTAACGAGCTTTCATTAAGACCACAATGCATTTCTCTTGTTTGCGCATGATTGGCGTGATATTTATGTCCCATATTATATGTACATAACGAGAAAAATATATAAAAAGAGAAAAATAGAGGAATATCAGTGAATATATAAATTTAAAAAATTTTAATAATCACTCTAATATAAAATTTATGATGAAGTTTTAAAATTTAATACATAATTTCATGAAGGATTTTAGAGGAGAATAATGCTTACTCTTTATGTATATATCTTTATGGGAACTACATACACAAATTATATAACTACTTCAATTTAACTGCTCCGGAAAAGTGACTAGCATAAGTTCTATAAAAATTTCAAACTATTACATGTTATAATATTTTCAACTATTTTAAAATACATGAGATATAATATGATTATGCGAATATAGAGTCGGATATCCGCAGCTCTTTTCAGAACTTTTTTCTCTCAGGTTAAATATACCGTACTTTCTCACTAACAAGAAAGTATCATTAGCAGGAATCGATAACCTTCGCCGAGCTTCTTGTCCCAACTTTTAAAGTTACGACATTTAAAATTCCGTTTAAGACTCAACTTCAAAGTTTCTTCTTAGGCCATAGAAATTACGGGCATATCGGTATTTTACTTTCGTAGATAAGATCATTAATTTACAGCGACTCTTTTTATCCACAATGCCATTTGCATCTATTAGTATTTATATTCGTATAAACTTTTAATAAAATAATAATAATAATACCGTTACGCACGTATGTCATATATATCATGCGCATTTTTTTATAGTTTTATATTATCCATACAAAATTCCACTGGTCTGTATTTGATAAAAAGTTTGCATCTACGATAAATGTTTTTTACATTTTTATACATTTATTTTATCGCCATGTTTTACTATTTACATATCTCACACATTAAACTACTTTATCGTAAATATAAAATACAATTGTATCGCGGGTTATATAAAAATATTATATTAATATATGAAATAAAGGAATTGCGATATTTTACATCATTAACACAATACTGTAAATTTGTTCTTATTTTTATTCTCTAACCACAGTTTGTGTGTATCACTTTGGATATCATGTGGTCAGAATAATTATTTACTCTTCAATTCAAATTTAAATTTTTTTAAATTTGTTACTTGTTATACATAATTATTTTTTTTTAATACATTTGGTACAATTTTATTCAAGACATACAAATTAGAAAGTTTAATTAGAAATATTAATAATAAATAAATGAAGAAATATTAATAATAAATAAATAAAGAAATATTAATAATAAATAAAACTAATTATAAATATTAATAATTTGAACTCTATCAGCTGATTATGTGATTTATACAATGTGTATGTACGGTATAAAACACATTAGCCATTTTTAAAATGTTTATTTCTCGGGATTTCTTTTAGTTCGTATTTCTTCCAAAAGGGGAAAGATTCCGACGCTTAGTAACATACGAGTTTGTTTCTTATTGCAGCGAGTTCTCCGGAACCGCGTACCTGTCCGTACTTGGGTAAGTTCACGGTGACAGACGTGAATAGGAATCAACGGAATACGCGCGAGAGTCGCAGAAGCCAACATCAGCAAGGGTCCCTACCCATCCGTCACGACGGTGAAAAAGTGCGACACGCTCAAGAAAGGAACGAGGATCGGCGGAGCCGCAAGTTGGATTACGAGGTGGAGAAGAGACGGGCCAACAACGAGTATTTGATCCATGAAAGAATGGGTCGACGGGCGCGTTCGAATCACGGCAATCGGGGTCACAAAGACTACAGCCTGGAGGAAATCGCCACCTCATCGAGAAGATCATCCGAGCTGGAGGATACCTTCCGAGATTTGCAAGAGCGTGCCTTGCGCTCGAAGGTCAGAAGGTCAGGCGACCACTCGGAGCAACGTATTGCGGAGAGCTTGCGCTCCAAGACGAGAAGATCACGCGCTGTCAGTCGCTTCGAGAAACACGTTTCGCAAGAGATTGAATATGCGAAGGTCAGCAACGAAGGAGAAATCAAGGACGAGATAAACTCGAAAGATAAGGAGAACAGATCGAGAAGATATCCGATAGAAGACTTCCGGCCGAATGATGCGGATACGATCGGACGTTTCTGGGTCGTGGAAGATGCCTGGAGCTCCAGCTCGCTTCAGGTGCAGGACGATTATTTCGGGGATTATCTGGAGGTCGAAAATCCGCCACGAAAGAGATCCGCGTCGGATAATCCGACCGACAAAGGTTATATGACCTACAAGGATCTTCTGAGGATGAAGAGGGAGCTTGAGGAACGCGAAAGAGACGAGAGCGTTCCGGAGAGAAGGGAGAAGAGGAACGAAGATGACTCGAGGTGCAGCTCCGAGGTGACGACCTTAACCGTGGGTTGCTCCACAGCAGACAGGATGGAGTTTCAAAGTGACTGCGTCGATGACGACGCTATCACCGGTAATTATCTGCCTTTTCTTCCTCTTTACCGCATCATACTGAGAGCCTTATGCCGTACTTGTCCCTTGAGCGAAAGCACTATACCGTGAGGTAGGATTATTTTTTCAAAGCATCTTGAGAATTCGACACGACTAAAGAGCGACTTTTTAACGTTAGAGAAACGTTGGTCAAAGTCGATTTTTTATTCTGGCAAGAATCTTGGAGAAAAATCAGATTCTATTATCTTTTCGAACTTTTCTTTATTATTTATTTCCTGAACAATATTTTTTTTAATTACACGTAAACTGTTACTCTTTAGTACTCTGTCCCTAAGAAAAAATTAAAATTCCAAATTGAACAGAAAGATCGTAGATTCAAAAGATTTGTAAGATTGCGTGATAAATCTGAAATACTCTATATATTGAAAAGTTTGCAAATGTATATCATCTTTCAAGTAATATTATACAGCTACCTTTTTCTTGTAATTTTGTTAACATCGATTGAATATTTATAGAAAATGTGATTGATGAGCTTAAGAATTATTCGCATAGATAAGCGATGTGTTTGCTTCTGCTGGCTTTTTTTAATATTAGAAGAAAAGGTTGACACTCATGCCTTGTCTTTAGTATACAAAGAGATAAAAACCGTCCATCATATTTATATAGGCATAAAGCTTCCTCTGAGAATTTACATAGTTAATATTAATTAAGGAAATGTTAGCAATAAATCTCTCAACAAAGACAATACGACATTTATTGCGCTTACGAAAATATTATCTAGGGACAATATAACGAATTCGAGTCTTTCAGCGTTAAAATTGATATTTAAGACGACATATAGAGTGAGAAACTTACATCTCGTGTGCCGTTTATCAATCACGATAATGTCGCAACTTCATTAGGATGGTTGAAATAGTATTCGAGCTCGCCCTCCTTCGTTATGTTAAGCTCGAAATATTTAAAAGAACCACGAGCCACGTCCACTTTCCTCCTCCGACGTTCCATATAGACTTCTCGGGCCTGTAGATATTCTCTCGACCCTCGACATCGCTTCGAAGTTTATTTCGGGGGAATAATGGCACTCGAAGGGTAACGGCCGTCGAGACGCCCGGGCGTTATTATCCCGAAACTTTCTCAAATCAAGCCCTCTCTTCCCTCATTCTATACGAAGATCTCTCTAGCAGCCTCGTGCTCTCTCTCTCTTTGCCTTCCAGCCTACTCTTGCCACGGTAGATGGTTTGACGCCGAGGGCACGCAGTTCGTGATCGCCACCCCGTTGGCGCGCAGAACAGCGTGGTCGAACAGCGAGAGCAACAATAGAGCGCAGCCCTACAGAAACAGCCGTAGACTGTGCTTCATGTACAAAGAGAGTGGCGGAGTTGTCAGTTTGACTGCTAGTCCCATAGCGTGTCAGAGGGGCATCCCGCCGCCCACGCCGATGTTGGCCTTCAACGCTACCAGCACCGGTAAGTGGCAACCTTCATCAACCCTCTCACTTTCCGTCGTTGCGCCATTTCATCCCGGATTAGCGTTAATCCAAGCGAGAATACCAAGGACGAATATACGAGCGCGATATGTATTCAAAATTTATTACGTTAGAAATGTATGTGCAATAATCTTAAATTTTATAATATCTTTTCATCGGTTATCTTGGATACCGGCAATATAAGAAATCGATTACTATAAAAATAATGTAAAGTTTATTTTAAAAATTCTGTTTATAAGATTTTTTTTTAATTGCATTACTGAAATACAAATTTAATATTAGCGCCTGGGAAATGTCGCTAGAAAATAAAATTGGAACGTTTCTTGTATATAATACAAAAATTAACAAGTATTTTATATTGTTCGATTTGTTTCCTAAGAAAAAACTTTCTTCCTTATTCAAAATTTATTTCAATGCATGAATTATCGGGAAGCAGAAATAATGTATAAGAAGATAATGCAAAACAAGTTTTCGAATATGTATCAAATATTGTACAAAACTCAATATCCCATAAATATATGACACAAGACGATATCCTCTTAAAATTGAGAACTTATTTTGCAAACTTATCGCGACTATGCCCGACCGGGAAGGCGCGACGAAATTTTCCGCAAAACGTTCACTCACAAAACGCGTACTCCAATAACTTGCTCGTGACATGGAGGCTGCGCCATCCAATCGAAATCGTAGAGTCAGCGATTGTCATCCGTTGCGTCGCACGAAATCTCGTCGCGAGAGGGTGCGTGACAGCCGCGTATATAATTTAGCGCGACATTCGTGTAGCTCTCTGTGACAAATAGACTGCGACAGCGCGTTGATAAACGCTGAATTATGCGTCGCTAGACTTAAGGCTATCTCATATATAATCGCGAAATAATGATTAAATATGATAGATATATTATCTTAATATGAATTACGTTATTCATGTTACTAGCGGTTCCTTGATTTCAATTTAATTTAGCAAACGGAACGTTTCTTAAACATTTAAATCGTATTGCAAAATTTACGCTGATCAAAATTAAAGAAAATTATGTTAATTTAAAAAGCTAATATTAAGATGATTGATTTTAATAAAATTTTAGAAAGAATAATTTTATTTACAATATTTTTTTAAAATTGTCTACAAGTCTAGATTTTTTAATCAGTTTTTATGTAGGATAATTATGTTTAATTTCACACTCACAATACATATTTTTGAAGGCAAAGTATTTAATATGTACTTGTAAATATGCATTTTTCAAGTAGGAAAAATGATGTTGCTAATTAACTGAGTAACACAAAATGAAAAAAGTGATTTTTTTCTTGCACACGAAATTATACACATCGTATGGTAATAAATATTCGTCACCTCCTATCGTTGCAGGTCAATGCATGGAAACAAATGGCGGGCGAATCGGCCGATCGACATACCTGACGATCGTTCTGCTGATGGCGGCTGCCGCGATATTCAGGTGATTCTAATCGAAAACGCGACAATTAATTCAAATCAGTTAAAAATCGAATTCAAGTGGTACCGAACACTCAGTGATCATTAAAGATATTTGCGATATAGTGATCGGCCATGAGACGCGATGCGACAGTCGATTGATCGAACGCCTGGATCTATGAGAAAAAGGACAAAGAGTGCCTGGATCTATGAGAAAAAGGACAAAGAGTGCGATTTCAAGCCGTGAATGAGAAAAATGCGGGAAAGACGAAGCCATTGATCGGTTTATGCAATCGTATTCGTGGCTCTTGTTAGTTTTTAGCTGTCGAGAGAAACTCGCGTTCGAAGTGACATTCTCGCGTTGTTGACGAAAACGAAATGGGTACACAGTGACGGAAAAAGAAGAATACAATGGATCATTTCGCGAAGAATTGACGGAGGAAGAGCCCAAGAAATCAGTGAAAATTAGTTGAAATTCCAACGGACTTAGTGCGTGATCGAAGAGAGAAAAGCTTGAGCGCGAGTTTTCCTTAACAAATAGGTTTTTTTACTGGACGTAGCGCGTAGGCACTAAGATTGGACGAAAAAATTAACGAAATTATTAAGCAATTTTTATGGTTAGACCATATCACGAGATCGATATCGCGACGCGAATCTCGATTGAAGATTGAGAATGAAGGACTTCGTAGGATCGATCATTTTGAAGTCCTGTCGTTTCTAACCGGTGAAAAATACGATAGAGTTACTTTTTAAAACGAAGAAAAAGGGAGGACTATATACATGAAAAGACTATAGTCTCGACAAGTGCAAAAAGGCGAAGAAGGAGCACCTACACGGTAAATATTTTCTTCGCCGGGCGAACGCTCATTTCTTTGCTCATTCTCGGGCATGTACCCTCTCAATAAATACCGACTAATTGACGATACGCGTAATAATTATATCGATAAATTACATGTAATATTCGCGGTGAGCATCCTCCGATGGATCGAGTAGACTTTTGCATGTCCTCACGAAATAACGCCGCAAGGGATGAAGGAAAAATGATGGTCGGTGAGTCGCTAGTCCTTCGACAAGAACGAATCAACCGAGTGAGAGCGAAAAAAAAATTTTTTCTCCAATTAAAAGTGATAAATAGGAATAAGAATAATAATCCTTAAAATATCGGCACAATAGAAAATCTTTTGACCGATAGGAATAAAAATGAGTAATATTATTTCATCGAAAGGGTGGTTTTCTCGAGGGTAGAGAGTCAAAGGATTATTAAACGAGATGAAACTCCATTTTCGAATATTACTTGGTATTCTATCTCGGGGATTCCCGGCTCACCACATTTTTCGTTATTCATCCGTCGAGAGGAGCCGCCGAGAAATCGCACGCTGTAATGCGTCTTTCTGCGATAAGTGGAGATTAGCATCTCGTTAGGCGCAATGCAAATGGTGGTCCCGCCTATAATTTTAAGTTCCATTCGTCGAGAATAAAGATCGCATGCAATGTCTTTAACGTTAAATGCATGGTGATCGACGCGAATTTCTTTGTTTCTTAAAAGCATTAGCTTAATCGTGACGTGATGCGTGCGAGTGACATTTCTTCGGCGATCCATTTGACGTAAACATTAATGTTAAGCAATAAGCAATAAAGATACACGAACATATATACAAAGATATACACACGCAGACACATATATGCGGCAGCAGCACGCTCGAGAAAATGGTGATAACGAGGAAGATGTTGTGCTCGTAGAAAGAAGCTTAACATCTTCACGCTTCCCCAAGCGTGAAGATGTTAATTCCAAGAAGGAACTCGGTTATTAGTTCCACATTTTCGCGATTAATGACAACAGATAAAGGCCGGACATGACGTGTAGGAACGCTACGATATTATTGTAACTAATACAGAGTCTATATTATATTATTGTACAACCATCTTTGTAATAATTAAGCCGTAATCGCGCGCGAGTGACAAGATATGTAGGAAGAAAGACAAACAAAGAGGAAGTTAGAAAGAGACAGCAGGGAGAAAGCGTGAGTGAGAGATAAAATGTATACATGTACGAAAGAGAGAAGGAAAAAGAGAGCGAGTGAATGAGAGTGAGAATGAAAAGAGAAAGAGAAGAGAGGGGGTGTGAAAAAAAAAAGAGCGAACCATAGGAAAAAGCCAATCGCTATTTTAGCACTTTTTCAATCACGTTGTATGTAGTTTTTACGCCACTTACAACTACTTCCGTCGGATTTGATTTAATCAATCAGTGACGTCAACGAGATTGATTCTTGAGAAGCGAAATCCAACGAATACAGCGATGAGAGAGTTCTGTCATCGCGTCAATCACGCATCATTCATTTATATCCGCTTTTAATTATCTCTTCTTTTCTCCCGTTTCGATCTCTCGTATAACATGCGTGATAACGTTCACGAAAACTTTTATCGCGATAATCGCGTTATATTATTTACGTCATCTCGCCCTTGCTCTCAATCGATCGTCAGAATAGATATTAATTATCACATGTTATTTCATGCTTACTCAAGAATTTTCTCGGATAATGCGCTTCATCGGGCAACACTATCTCCGTTTCAGGGTTCTCAGAAGAGAAGGATCGATCAACTTTCGTTAACAGGTATCTCCAGGTACGCACCGTGAAGATTATTGCCGTCAGTGCGCACAGCAAAACGAGAATGACTCGCGCCACGAGCGAGTCATTTTTCACCGACAGGTAGGACTTAGGCTACTTAGGACACTTTAGCGGTTATCACATTAGGAGCCATACTGTACCTATGAGCGCAGCGTACACACACACATATATATAGCGTATATGAAGTAGTTAAGATCGGACTTAGCCGTTAAGATTTCTCTAGCTTCTTAGGGGATAATAAGCTCATTGTGAACAGCAATCAGATCTGATCTAGATGCCCCGCGGTTACGAATCACGCATGTATATACAATTCCGACAAAGTCCGGTCTTCAGTCTCGCGTCTGACAACGAAGCGCGAGGTCTGTCGGAGGAGTGTGCGACTATCGATGAAAATAACTCGATACAGTAATAATTTAATTCACATTTTTTAAGAACTAGAAAAAATTAATGTCGAAATTTTTTGAACTTTAATATATATTTTCTGTGTGTGTTTAAGAAGAAGATAATGAATTAGAGTGCTATATCCGATATTCCAATTTGAGAAACCACGCAAAGATTTGTATTCCGCATGTTCCGAAGACTTCCGACATAGAAAATATTAACTGAAAATTTTTAGAATCTTAATTTAAGGGGTTGTTATATAGTGTGGATTGAAGTGCTGAATTAAAATGCACAACTTATGCCATCAACCGGAACAGAAAGGATAGGTTTCCAATTATTTATTACCCGATATATTTTAGTTAAAACAGTAACTGTTTATTTTCCTTTCGAACATTGTTAAAATTATTTCGTATAAACTTAATATCAGACATTTCAAATCTCGCGATTTTTTGTTTCATTATCTCACTTATTGCAACGGAATAGAACCGAGTGTACAAATATCTTTCAAAGTGTTTATATATATTTTTCCATTTATTTCTATTCGCTTTCGCAATTTCCGCTTTACGCAAAGCTACAGAATGCACGCAATAATCAGATTAGCCGAAGCTGACACGAACAAAAAGTGGAACTAGCGATATCAAAGAATAAAAATTGCTATTTAAACATTGCTACGCACGCATTACTTTGCTTTTTAACTTCCGCTATCTTGCAGTTTACGTTCGAAAACACGCGCTTTTTGAACAATTCGTCCATAAATTGCATTTTATTATTTTTTAAGAAATCATTTTAATTTAAAATGTTCTCGCAGAAAAGAAAAGTTTCTTAATAAATGACATATGTGTGTGTATGTATGTATATGTATTTGTATCATTGAGTTAGTAAAAAATTTGATACACTGATACACACACATGTGAAAGGAAACTTGTGAATATTTTACACCATATTTCGCAATCACGAATAAAATTTTCGATGATGAGAACGATCGAATACGGAAGTCACGCGAGATCGTAACCGGTACTCGAACGAATGCTCGAATATTCTATTATTTTCGATTTGCTCGATGCAAACATCGAGAGATTCGATAATTATCAGAGCACTTCCAAACATTATTGCTAACTGACCGCCTCCGCTCGCGTCGCTCTCTTTCTCTCTCACTCTTCCCTTCTCGCTTCTCCTCTCTCTTTTCCCCTTTTTCCTTTCTCTCTTTCTGTCTCTTATTAAACATTATGCATATCATTTAATGAGATTGGTGCAATTGTCCTGATGCATTTAATCCTAATTTACGTTGCGTCCTAATATCGTATGCGAGCATTCCGCTAATGGAATCACTAATAGGAAACAAAAATATTTTTCTCGCTTGTTATTGTTTTCGATAGATTAGACAACCTCCGGCAGAAAATTGCTATCGATCATACTGCGCAAGGAAATTCGCTGCACCGCATTTATTTTATTTTATTTGTATGTACTCAATGGTTATCTATAGTAGCGAAAATTACGGTGACAAAATATCTGACTCGAAATATCTCGGAAAAATAAGTGATTCCACACATCACATAATAAGTCAATTTAAGAAATTAAATCTTCAAAGAAACTGTTAAATTCTGATTTATAAGACTAATTATTTTATTTTATTTTATTTTATTTTATTTTATTTTCTTATTATTCATCGTCGAATTTTAATTCGCAATATCTGCGTAAATTATCGAAGCTAAAGAGATAAAAACATTAAATTTTTAAAACTCTTTTTCGAAGCGTCATTTGAAAAAATGAAAATTATCCTTAACAGCTGATCTCTTCTGACAGAAGCGCTGTCAGTGATGAATCGGTGCACAATCTCCAAAATGATGTTAAGACGCGCTTTTCGCGAACGCACTGCGCGCGGTTGATTTCACCGCAGTGCGGATGTGGCTTCGAAACCGATGTGAATACCGAACAGGGATTAGAGCATCACGTTTAGCCGTACGGGCCGGCGGCGCGGCGTACCGAGACGATTAACGATTTTATGGAAGCTCGTCTAATGGGATTATCGGATTACTTCCGTGTCGGTACAAGTACTCCGCGCGCGCACTATATTACTCCTCGCACTACTCTGTGGATTACGTTCTCATTCTTGAGATCGCTGCTGACGCCAAACTGTTATTCTTTGAGATTTCGGATGCGAGATTTCTCAGCCACCGAGTCACGATGAAATTGGTTTCGTCGCAAACGAATAATTTGAATATCGATTTTGTTCTTTATTAAATGGATTTGTTACTTTGATAACAGCATGAAACATGATGAAAATAGAAAATTAAATTAAATTAAATTAAATTAAATTCAGGGAAAATATTTCTGAAGTGTATAAATAAAACGCACGTTTAATAGAATAATATTTGGATAATAATATTATTTTATGTCAAGTTTTGTGTCGTACATATTTCATGTAAATACAAGTCTGTGATTTATAAATTTCTTTAATCTTAATTTTTTTTATAATTGGCATCTTTAGACTCACTTTCTCTTATTTTTAATTTTCTTTTATTTCTTATTAAGCTTCAAATTAACTTTTAAACTGTTTTTGCAATATTTGATTTAAAAGTTTTCCGAAACTTTTTTTGTTTTAACTTTCGTATTATATTTTCGTTAAAAGAGAGAGAGGGAGAAGGAGAGAGAGAGAGAGAGAAAGAAATTATGTATCCTAGAATTTATAAATTCCATTAGCTATTCGTATTTCTGGAAATTTTAAATATGCTTCCGAAATAACTAACTTTAAATGAGTGGAACATTAATGTGATTAGAAATGATTAATTCATAATTTAATTACAAAATGAGATGAAGTATAACTTCGTAATTTTATCGATTTTTAATTCCTATCTCCTTTTTCACACTTATTTTTAAAGCTCTAATTACGACACAATAAGATATCACACAATTTATTGATATTATTTTATTTTTTTATTGTCAAATATATCAAGGATAAATATATACGAGACAGATATTGTTTTCATTTAAGTTTTTATTTATTTCTATTATTAAATTGTACTCGCATACATTTTTTTGAATAATGATAACGTTGTTACTATTACTATTATCGTACTCTTATCATCATTTCTCAATTTGAAGATGGAATAGCGAGATGAAACGAGGCCGCGTTTCCGCTTTTTCCGAAAAAAAGGGATGAAAATAACGGATGCGCTCACGGGCTCGCGATTTATATCGTCATAAATATATTTACGGTTATAACTCGAACTCTCTTCGATATCGTACGACGCTTTATTTCATAGCTTCCGGAAATAGATCCGTCGACTTCCCGCGTCTCTAGAGGATCGATACTCCGATAAAATCCCGCCCGTCCATTCACAGCCGCTCGAAAACAATCCGCGATTATTTCCCTTCGTGAAATACTGTCCGCGTATTCTGTTCTCGAATCAAACGTGCATCCGGCATGCAAAAAGACAGAGAGATTATCAGTGATATCCAGTCCACGCGGCAAGGACCGCGCCTCATGTTAATTCATCGTTATCAAAAACGATTCGCGATCAGGGTCACCGCAAAAGCAAATTACACATTAATTAAGAAATTATACATTAATTTAAAAAATTCGAGATTTAATTTTAAAAGTATCCAAATCCAAATAATTCTTTTTAAGAACTTGAAAAATAAGAATATATATATTATATAATTTTCATATAATTTTTGTTCCACATAACATTAAGATTAACTCCCTCAAGTTCCTACAAAGTTCAGTTAAATTGCTGTTGTTATCTTTTTTATTTCAGATTTAAAATCTTTAAATACATATATTAAAAATATATATTATACAACACAAATATATCACAATTTATATCAATCACAATAAATATCATTAATTGTGAAATATAAAATGCAATTATTAAATATGTAAAAAATATGTTGCAAAGGATTATGTCTTAGAAGATTATGTTTTAAGTAATATTTCTTTTTGCTCGATTATCATGCTTGTTAAAAAACAGTCAAAAATGATTAACTGATGATTTTGAAAAATCATCGTGCGACCCTGATGTGTCAATCTTGTCCACGATAGAGATACACGCATACGCGTGTCATTTACGATTTCAAAACTATCGTCGTCCGGAGATTAGAGTGCTTTCAGTGCCCTATGGGGAAATGACGAAACTTCCCCCAATCTGTAGAAGGTAACGACTCCCGCGTGTGCGCATGAGAGTCGCGATGCGTCTCGATTACGAGAGAGAGTACAAGGGGAGGAAAAGAAAAATGCGAGTCACTGATAGCTTACGTTTTTCACAGCCCAAATGCCGGAAAGTTCTTAAGCGTCATTGTGTTGCAGATTCAACTTCGCAATGACAAGCGACGCGAGCGACGCGAACTTCTTCTAATTTTCCGCTGAATTGTGATCCTTGCATTTGCCGCGTGCCACACACTTAAAACTTTCTCTATTAATTTATTCCGACCATGTATGTATATAATGAACTTATGATACTATTAAGAAAATTCTTTTAATTTTATTTATTATAATATATATATGACATTATAGATTATTTTGAAGATTCTAATAGGATATAAGCTTGATGTCTGGATGTTCATAAATTTATCTATGTTAGAATCTAATTTTCTCTACAAAATCAGAAAAAATCAACTTTTATATCATTGTTTTTTTTTTCAATTATTAAGAAAAATATTTAATCTTTCTACTTTTATAGTTAAGTTAAACGTATGTAACATTCTTTTAATGTTAAACATATGTAATATTCTTTTAACGATAGCGTATCGTTAAAAAAATATTCAATTGTAGCTACTATTTTGATTTATAACACTGGCTATATAATTGTTTCTGTGATCTATTTTTATAAATGCAGAAGCCAGAAAGGTAGAATACAGAAATGGATTAGTTCCTATTATACTCTACTCGACAAATGTGGATTCGGCGTTCACCCTTGGAAAACGAGCATAACTTTCCCAAAGGGAGATGGGAATCAACGTAAAAAATGCGTTTTCGGAACATGTGGAATTGCGTGCCACGAGACTTTCGCATACATCGTCACTTTCCTTCCCAGTACAGTATAGTCGACACCCTCCGTCGATTCGAGGACGTTTTCAATCAAGGGACAATCATCCCTCGACGAGCAATCCAAGTTCTATCGGATCAGTCTGCCGTTTCGTCCCTCGACGAGACGCGGAAAGATCCTTCCCTTCCTTCCCCCAACCTTCTTATACGAACAACGATAGGAATAACTTCCGCTACACCCCCAGCAATGGTCCCCGAATGTAACGATGCTGCAAATGCGTGCGAGAGATGTAATAACGCCACTCTGCGTTTCGACTAATGTTGACTTGATATCCTCATAGTGATTGGTCCCCATATGTTTCTTTATATCTTTTCGATCACAAAAATGGCTCTCATCACATTCCAATTTTTTATTAATGAAGATAAAAGCATTTTATTACAAATCATGTGTTGTTTTTATAGAAATCTTTCTTGCATCAATTAACTAAAATAAAAGAGATGAATATTTTGAAGATTTCTTCATATTTGTGAATTAAATAATGCCAGTTAGCATAAATCTTTTCATCAATTAATTGATAAAAAGATCGTTAATTTGCGAAAAATCTTAAATAATAAAAAAATGTACACATTATTGATCAGCGTGAAAAGTTGATTAAGAGGGAATTATTAATATTGAAAATATAGGATAGTGCGGCCAGGACAGATTACTGATATACGTATACGCGTGTATTAAAATTTCGATTGTGTATATAGATATAATACTTTGTGCGCATATTATCGGATGCGTCCAAAGAAACACCGAAACACGCGTGTGTAACGAGTGCAAAAACCGCGGGGCAATGTAAAAAAAAGAAATGTCGACGAGAGTATCATCACCCGATATTTTATTCTCGTATTCTCTCTAACTTGGAGAATGACATCAAATTGGATTATTCAGCGCGAATAATCGAAATGAAATCGAGAAATGGAATCGACCGTTCTTATATTAATGTGAAATTTTGATAATGCGCTTGTAACGCGAGGGAAATTGCCATCGAGGCAAACGATCTCATTTCACCGGAATAACGGAACATTACAATTGCGTTACGTTAATTTTTTAACGGTATTGCAAAGCGTGAAAAAAGTTTAAAATCGGAGAGAAAAGATACAATATCTGGAAGTGTAATATGTCGAAATAAGAGAAAGAGATATAATATATTTATTCTTCTATATATAATAGTTTTTCGATACTCTGATATAACATTAAAATAATTGTATAATATTTTTATGAATATGTTTTTTTACGATTTCAGACTTTATAATTTTTACTGGAAATAAAAATGTTAATAAATGTTGTTAAAATATCATTATACGATTTTAAAACGTATTGTTTTCTTTACATAAATGTCACAAAATCGATAATTGACTTTTGCTTCTTTTATGCACGTACGATTTCGAGATGTTTCTATTATTTTATTTCTGTGTCTTCTTGATTTAATCATTTCATAATATGAAGAGAAATCGAATCACTTAATTTTCGGGCTGGATAATCCGTTACGAGCTCGTCAAGAAGTTTCGCCATTGGCGCGATACGACAGGAGGAAACTGGATACATGACCACTTTGGATTTGCATACTCTCTCATAGTCTAAACCTCATTTGCTTAGGCGAATTGTCGAATTAAAGCAGCGACGGTCGTCGTGCAATGCAAGCGATACCAACGATTTACTGAACCGGAATCGAATCTAGGTCAGATGAGCAATCGGAAAGTCTATTTACTGAATATAGTATGCTCACGGAAATGTCGAAGCAGCATCAATAATGGAATAAGCAATAATCGGCCGCTAACAAATATAGCAGATGTGGTAAAAATCCGCTTAAAGATTTTTGTCGATTATATTGAGTAATACAAAATTATATTCACTCTTTCATCAGATTAAGATTTAATATAAGTACAATTGAACAATCAATATGGCCTTTAACAATTTTTATTCAATTCCTAAAAAAAAAAGAAAAATTATTAATGCCATCCGGCATTATTATTACTTACAAAATTTACAAATTTATTAAAGATTAATATTATCGCGATTTGTACAAACTTAAGTATTAGAAATACATGTCGCACATCGATTTCTATCGAATACGAACACTCACTGAATCGGCCTTTTCATGCGCGCGAACGCGAAGCAAGCACGTCGCTGCCATTTACGGTCGCACAATTTTCCGCCACCTCGGCTACCGCTGTTTCTCTCCGGCTTTAATCGCTTGCTCGACATCGTCTCGACAATACGAATTGATGATCGAACGTAAAATTGATCGTTCATAGAGTACCGAACACTTCGCTCAGCAGCAGAGCCCATTAAGAGCTCATATTATGTCGCGAATCATGCCGCGAACGCGCTAAATCGACTATCGTAATTTCGTGATTACATAACGGACAATCATTCACAGACTTTCGTTGCTGTGATGAAGTTTGCGAAGGAAGAAAAAAGTGTATTCTCCATCATCTTTCTTTTCAAGTATATTCGATATTTCATTTATGACTATTTTTTACCTTTATTTTAATGACGTTTAATATTAGATTGTCTAAATTTATGAAAATATTCATGAATATTCACATAATTTTTTGTCGAAGCACATGTCTACTTCGACATTAAGTAAATGGATTACGATGTTAGTGCAATTGCAGTATCGTTTATGCAAATCTAAGTTATCATGATCCAATTATCTCGGATGTTTATTGTGCGAAAAAATAATACCAAGCGCGACGAGGAACGAATATTGGCTATGAGATCGGCGAAAAATACGATTTAGTAGTTTTGTCGAGTGAATGGCAAAAGCAATACTCAGTACGTGGATGCGTGCATGATATTATTATAGTGTGTGTAAACCGTGAGGAAAGAAAGAAATGTGTAAGCTACCTGTGCCTTGTAATAAACCATATATATATGTATGTATATATGCAACACATGAAAAAAAGAAACGTAAATACACATTATATATATAGATACAATACGCGTGACACATTGACACGCATAAACATACACGAACGAGATACTCTTACGATAATCCATTTAAAAAAACAATCGTTGCCGTCTCTTCTGAAACAGAAACCCCCTCTCAGAATTTCATTGCAGCGCCCGCAAAGAGAAATAATGAAGCAAATGACGAGGAAGTAAAAAAAAAAAGAAATGAAAAAGATATGTTGTTGAATAAAATAGCAATAATCGAATTTCAGACTGAATTATGATTGAATATTATACCGCAAGTCTTTGTTGTCGCGGCGGCGACGCGCGAGTGTGTTAATTATTATAAATACTGTTACACAGTGTCTTGCTACAATCGGGGAGATTAAAATAAAATCTCGAAGCTCGAAATCTTTGGAGATTTTATTTGCCTATAAAAATTTAATCCTGAATGCGTAAGAATTTTTTTACTAATTTATTATCAATGTAATATAATTGTGAGGCTTTTTAATGAATTAATTATCATTAGTCAACAGCTTCTTGGATAGAGACCCGGGGAAAAAGTTTATATCTAATTATATATATATTGTGTAAGTATAACTATATCTAATTATATATAATTATGTATAATAAGATCCTATTATTTACATATAATTATATCAAAATATTTATAACTCCGTATCGAATTATGCAAAAACATCGAGTATAATACTTCGAAAAGAAAATCTAATATAATTGCACATAATTCGATATAAATATCTTAATATAACACATATATTAATAATACATAAATGATAATATAAATAGATCTTATACATAATTATATAATTAAATATACATAATTATAAACTTTTTCCGGGGAATAATGGACAGAACTAGAGGCAATCGTCGCACGGTCGAATTTGACATTTCCTCAACTTCGTTTGCGTAAAAAGAAGCGCACCCCCCCCCCCCCTCCACGATCGATTCTTTTTTTCGCTTGTGCTCGCTCGGATTTATCGCCGGCTGTTGTTGCGTTTCGAGCGGCCAATTGGCGAAGAGCGATGCTCCTTTTTGATTTAAGGTTTCTCTTTCTTTACGATCGCGCAGTCGACTATCTCGCACGACTAACAGCGACGCGCGTGCGGACACATAAATTCTTTCTCCCGGTGCTGGCTGGCATGTGGCAAGATCGAGATTCGGCGTGCGGGCTTCCGTCGTTATTTACTGCCATTCGCACGGGTCAGAGGGGTAGGAGGTGGAGGCTGTTTTTGATGGATGTCGCGGGATAAGTGCTTTTTCTTTCTCTTCGAGACCGTTTTGTAATTTAATGAAAATAAAAAAATATGACGGGTCCCTCTTGTTTTTCCGACGAAGAAAAATATCCATTATACGCAATCTCCATCATATCAATGAAATGTCGCTGCATCTCGGGAGACACAGAAGAAAAAAGCCAGGTAATGTACTTGCTTGCATGTTAACGCACGAAATATGTATATATATTTTTTTTTATTTAAATAATGAAAATTTTAACTCTGATGATAGTTATAAGTACGGAGCGATAATTAGTGATTATTTATGTATAATCGATCTATGAATATTTCTCACAATTTTCTTACCGATTTTTATGTTAAAACAAGTATAAGACTCGACATACTAGGCATGAAAAATTAAATTAAATTTTGTTCGCTTTTAAAAAATCGGTTTGTCAATAAAAATGTGATAAAAATAACGCACATATTGCAATGAAATTATAATCCGATCGGTATGTCTGACGCAACGATATAATTAATGTCGCACAGTTTCTTCTGCGAACACGAACGATCTTGGTACACATAATTCTGTGAAAGTAAATGGCAGAGCAACTATGAGAAAGAGTCGTAGATCGCTTGCTCAGCGTACTACACAAAAGGAACGAAACTACCCGCGCTCGTATCAGCATTTTATCACCCATGCGATCGACATTATCCCTTTCCACAGCGCGACATGAACTACCGTCTCGCGTAAGGGGACATGTTTCCACCGCATTATGAAATCGATTACCGCCGATGTGGTACAATTTCGTACGTATATCAATCCGTTGTTTCCACCTTTTACTTTTTAAAGCGTAAAAATACAAACGTTGAAAGATCCTCTTTAAATTTTCGTCAAATTTTTTTACAAATGCAGAATCGGTTTTTCTTAGAATTAAATTATAAAATTATTAAACCAAAGGAAGAGAGACGTATAAGAGTATAAAAATTTTAACGAAGTTAGACGTCAAGAGTGAAAATGGATGACAGAATCTCGTTTTTCAATTAATTTTAAACGTACTTTGATATCTCTCTCGACAAATAGTAGTTTTATTTAATGCTGGAAATAACGATCGCTGTACAGCTGATTCGCGTGTATTATTTTCGAAGAATGCGTATTTTCCACCGAGCTTATAGTTTACCGCGCTTAATAATCATCTCTAGGGATATTATTGATTAAAATTCAATATGTATATATTTATTATCACGTTTTCAATGACACATTTTATGAGCATCTCCGCATTGATTAGCGACGATAATAAATATCTGTGCACAATATCTCCACGTGAAAGACAATGCGGTTTCTGGAATTTTAACGTGTAATAACGACGCTTTTCATTTTGAAATGCTTAATTACTACATTTTATGGAACAATAATTAGATTTTCGTATGAGAGATTTTTTTTACATAATGCACATAATATTCATTTGCAAAATACTATGTGCCATTATTTCATTCTCACTAATTAATATTTTTTGAATTTTCTATTATGTGTATGCTACATATTTCTCAACAATTTCGGCTATTATATATTCCAGATAAAAAATAAAAATGAACTGTTTGATGTAATAGAATTATATAATTCTTATATAAAATTTTTATATAAAAATTTATATATATATATATATATATATATATATATATATATATATATATATATAATCTCTTATATACTTTCTGCTATTTACAAATACAATATCTATATTTTAGAAGGTTAATTCTTGGAGCGGAAGTTATTTTATCGGATATTATCGTGTAAATAAATAACGATAAAACTATTACGATGATATTCTACATTTATGAGAATAAAATATATCAAAGATTTGCTGGTGATATTTGTTTGGAAATGATAATTCTATTTTATTTTCATGATTACACACGTGTTATGTTAACATATTTGGTTCTTCCGCATCACATGACAATGGATTACTGTTCATTGAATGCTAAACAGTAAAAAACTCACTAAAAAAGCTTGTTAACACGTAGTTCATCAAAAAACAGGTAGGTATCTGATTCTAGCTGTGCCTGCAATCGGTTCCGGGTGATGCAAGATCGATATCGCCTAGATTGGAAAATAACCTGTATTGTTCTACCCGCGCGCGTTATCTACCCACGTATGTCTCTTGTCCCCCTTCGTATGTGTACGCGTTTCGAATACATGTATATCCTATTACCTAACACATGTGTATCCTGCATGTTGCAATTGAGATCGCGTGACAGACGGCCGTCTCTATCCGGTCGAATGAGACGACGTGACGGGACGCGATACGAAATCGGTACATGACCAGACACTTTTTAATCACGCATTACACGGCCACCATAAATCTCCAGGCGACCCGTTATTGTGCTGGACTACACTATCCAAGGATCATATTTCATTTGGATAAGACGCATATAATATGATCCATAATATAATATGTATTACATTTGAGGCACGATTGATATATATTTTGTAGAATATAATTTATGTTTATCGTTTGTTATCTGTGTCAATTTTTTCACCTGAGCTGTTTACTATAGGAAATTTTAAACGACGTTGAAAAATTTTATTTTCTGGCTTTTCTGTATCAAAACGCATTTGCAATATTTAATAAAAAATTGGGAGCCCGAAAATAATCAGATAAAATGTTCAAGTCCAATGGAATGACTTATTTATTCTTACGATTCGTTTATTAAACCACCACAGTTTATCTCTGTTTTGCTTGCAATTCTCTACCTAAGTTGCAATCTAATCATCGCGATAATTCATTTATCAGCGCTTACCGTTCAACCGTGAAACGAAATTTCCTTATACGATCGCGTTACTATCAAAGATTGATTTTATAATCATGTTGCAATAGAATACGCAAAGCGTAATTGAAGATTATATTTGCATATATATAGATTTTTTATCACAAAAATATAAAAATTAATGAGGTATTCAAAAATATAAAAATTCGAAAATATAAAAATTAATGAGATATTCAACTTTTAAAATAAATTATAACTGATGCGATTAATTTGTCTTATATTAAAATATATAAATTTACATGCAATTCAATCTTAAAAATTCTACAGTCGCTTTAAGTTTTATAAAAACGGCCATTAACATTTAAATTGCATATATTTCAGCATTATGGAAAAAAGTTTACAAGTAATCAAAAATTATATTAAATATCGAACAAGTATCGAAGTCTATGTTCTTCGATAGTGCTCTCATTTTATAGTGCTTTCATTTTCATTGATTTTATTTATAGTATTTATAGCACAATCATTTTCTTCACTGCATCGATACTCGATCACAAAAAGCGACCAGCAATTAACATCTTCATTAATATCCATGACTAAGACCTTGAACCAAATTTTCTTCTTTTGCGTTACGATCAATAAATTATCAAGAACGCGGTTCATGATGCTATTTATATAAATACTTTAAGTTGATTCATGTTGAAATAGACAGAAACGAGATATTTAATCACAAATGAATTAATATTTACTCGTATTTCCTCGCAGAACTTCGATAAAGTGCTTGCTCCATTTTACTCATATGAGAAAGAGAAAACCCATTCCACAATATAACATCGTAGACAGCCGTTATTGTCCAGGTGCTTCTTCAATATTGCAATAATGGTAATGTACTCGTGAGCTATACAGTTGTACAGCTCACTTTTAAGAAGTTGCATAATAAATCTACAAAGAAGCCGTAAAATGATTATAAACGGCCAAAGTTGCACTTAACTGCACGCTGACATTGATTTAATGCGGACATTTACGTGGCTGAAGGTATATATTGTTGCTGGTGGCATCGTTGCCGAAGTCTTTTTCTAACGAAGTATCGCCGGTGAAATCTAGTTTCAACACTTTGCGCCATAAGCCCGCTACGAAGCTTGTTTAAAGGATCTTCAAGAACGATTATGGAAGTAAGGAGTGGCCGCAGAAGCCGCGTAAGAGCAGGAGAAAGGAGAGAGAGATAGTGGCGGCAACGGAGAAAAAAGTTTATTCGATCAAAGCAATTATTGAAAATTGCCGTTCGGAATAGACGTTCGGAAACTCATCGTAATCGACTCGTTATTACTTCCGAGCCTCTGAAACGCTCGATATTAATTTAAAAGATTAATTAAAGGCTCTCAAGATTTCTTCGCGGCGCATCAACGTCTTCTGATTATCACTTGGCTATCTGAAGAAGAATACAGAGAGATTTTAAAATGTAGGGAAAAAAATATTTTAGAAATGAATTTTCTTTTTAAATCAAAAAAAGAAGAATGTACAGATGCGAACAAATATTGATATAAATCATTTTTTTCTCATGTTTAGATTTAAAATAACAAACTCGCGAAGTTTATATAAGCAATTCAATAAGATTCAGTTATAAAATTTGTAATCACAATTTGTATTACAATATCATTTTTTTATAGAAAGAGATTAATTTTAAAAAACGTGCGAAAGTAATAAATTGAAAGCAAACTTCCGCTTTGAGTGACAAAGCTAATTTTCCTTCTTACGATTCTCATAAAGTCGATGTCAAGAGATATTCTTGCAAAAGCAGATGCTCTTTAATAATTATAATCTTTGCGCGGAAGACATCTTTCTTTAAGAGGCGAGAGAAGAGCAAATTATATACGTAAACGAGAAGCTCTATGTTGGCAGACGAGTCGAACCCGTTTTAAGACTCGATTCCAAGTTAAGGAACGGTGTAGCGTTAAGCCCTTTCCTTTTTTTCCTATCATCTCTTCTTTTTATTTCTGAGTATTGCAATCCGACCATTACAGGCTATGTAAATGATACTTCCCTCTCTCTCTTTCTCTCTGTCGGTGCATCGAAAAGGCGTGTTACAGCGCACTGTAATAACGTAATTTACGGCGAACCGCTGTTATCGTGACGAATTTCGGTATTCGTGCAACTGAGATTTAAACTTTTCACCGAAAAGGTGAAATGGGAATTTTTATTGCATCTCGTGAGCACCTGCTGTTTATGCTGGTTATACATGGTGTTTAACATGATGACTTTTAAGTTTAAAAAAAACTTATATAGAGTTCAGTCAGAAATTTTGTGTACCAAAAAAATAATTACAAGTCCGATACATGATCATGTTATGTCAAATAAATATTTTTTGATATTATGTATTTTTAAATTCGATACAATATATTTTTCTCTCTTCACAAAAATCGATGAGATAAATAATAAATATAATAAATTTTTTTTTCAAAATGTTCGTGTAAATGAACTGATTATACGAATCACGATTATATGAATATATTGAAATAATGGGGCTAATCATCGTTCTATTTTTCGCGTTCGTCCTTGTGCAATTTAGGCAAATTTGCTGCCATTTAATCACTTAAGAAGCACGATTTTTCTTTTGTATCGGCGGAGCAGCTGCAACATTACAATCTCGCAGTCATCTATGATGTCATAATTAATCTCAATCTTGAGAATGGTATTGTCTTTAAGAAATTGGAAGTTTTATCGAACAGCTGGCGTTCTGAATAATGTAGCTGATGATGAAACCACACGTTAAATATGAATCACATAAACGAGCTCATAATTTTTGGTTTTTCAAATTGACAATTGCATGCAATATAATATTTATAATATTGATAACCTTTATTGGACCATATAACTATTATATTTTTAAAAAATCGCGAATTTAAAAAGAATATTTTTTGAATATACAAGAGAATATACAAAAGTCTGTAATTGTCTCAATTCAAAAGACGTATGACATATATTACTATTACAATAACCGACATGCATATTTCATTTTCATACAGTTCACTTTTATCTCTTATGTCAGTTACATATTACACTTATAAATTGTTTTATCACATGTTTGTCCCAAACATACACGAATGCATTTTATATTACATAATATCTCGGTAGTTGCAAGTACACTATAATGCAAGCTGTGTAATTATAAAGACACAAAGGCGAAGAGTGCAGGATGCATAAAAATAGAAGTTGGTCAACAGTGCAAAAAAAAGAAGACTAGTACGCTAAACATCTCGCGGAACAAACTGGTATTTGTGTTTGCTTCGTGCAAAAAATTAGGCAAAGTGCTCAACGGACGAGAAATATATCTGCTCGTTTAGTTAAAGCAACTTTTATTACAGCTCTTTTGTGTTATCTCGATGCATATCAAAACCTTTGTATACGCGCTTTTAACCATTTATTTCTTAATGCGCGGATTTCTATCATCTCACAAGATGTATTTAATAATAATATAAAATATAGAGAGAGACGTTTTAAAAGAATTTAATTATTTAAAAATCATAATTAAGCCAGAGAATTTATTGTTTATTTTATATAAACTAAGAGAATTGAGCGTAATATCGAGTGAACGAATAGAAAAATACATATATCTAAAAACTTTTATTGGAATTTTGCTGCAAAAAATTTGTGCAAGCGATTTAATTCAATCATCGGACGTCTTTACTGATAATAGAAATAAAGTAGACGGTTGAATAGCACGACCAATGAAAAAATAGGATAAATATTTTAATAACATAAATGAATTTATGCTATGGCTTTTTTCATGAGCTGATAGCAGATTGTCTGCTCGAACGTATGGATAATATAATCACATAACAAGCAGACTGGCCACAATTTACTTTTCGACGTGATTTGCTTTTGTGACATTGTAGTAGTGATAAAGTTCCATCCATCGAGGGAGAAAGAAAGAGAGAGAGAGGGAGAGAGTGGGAGAGAGAGGAAGAGAGCGGGAGACCACGTTATCGAATCAAATTTGCAGTAGCTAATTATGGTACGATATAATCCGTTAATGAAGCTATACGTTAACTCGACGTAGAACGGACTATCGAAGCATTATTTATAACAAACGCTGACAAATCCCTCACCGAAAGCGCTTAACATTTGATCGAGTATTTTCCAACATTATTCCAAAATTATATCTAGCTGGCTGACATGTGACATTATCATTTTGTATATTATTTATAACGCACGGTATAATTCCGAATTCATATATCTTTAAATGTTCAAGATGTTACGTAAAAGTTAGTATAAAATCATTTCAAGTTAAAAAGTTCGAATGGTGTATAATTTATGTAAAATAATTGAGATTGAGAAAAAAATTGAAGAATAAAATAAAAAGTGCAGACACACATATACATATATTATCAAAATAAAATATTAAAATAACGGAAAAATATATATTACAAAAATTTAATACAATATATACGATGAAAAATTTGACTCGTAGATTAATTTAATTTACATTTTCATATTATATATCATATCAACAATGTATTATCCATTAAATGGCATACACTTCTCTCTCTCTCTCTCTCTCTCTCTCTCTCTCTCTCTCTCTCTCTCTCTCTGCATGATTATTACAATTTAAAATACATATTTATTTAAAATTTTTAAATAAATTTGTAAAATTTGTATATAAATAAGAGTTATTATCAAACTTCTGTATATATTCTACATTATATTGTAAATGCATATAACTTAGATTTCTCTCTGACTATGTAATTAACATGTTCCTTACAGAAAATGTACAGTTAGTTACACAGAAAACTTTTCTTCATTTCATAACCCCGTACAGTAGAATTAAGAGTGTACACAAATATCTCTGCAGGAGAATCTCATTGAAAAATTTCTTTAAAAAATTCGCTAAATAAAAACTAACCCTTTTTATTTGACAGTTCTACTAATGGGCATGTTAAGCATAATAATTAAGACTTTAATTTACGTGCTTCTAAAAATAGCATTTGGATTCATGCATATTAGAATATTGTATTAATAGAGAATATGAAATGCAAAAAAAGCAACACATATATAAAAAAATTATTAATATTATTTCTAATATTAAATAAATTATTTGCCATTCGTCTCATTCATTATTATCTTTGTAACGAGAAATATAATCAAGTTTTAGCGAGTGGAGTTAAAAGCACTAATTTTGTAGCTAGGTTATATTTCAGAACTATAATTGCATGATCGATAGTAAAATTTATATGTAAAATATGATTGCGAGTTTTTTATAAATAATTCTTATTCCGCGACTTTCTCCTTGAAGTCGACACATCGCGAAAGCAAGATGATAAAAAACTCCGCGTCGCGTCGTCGGACATTCATCGTACTCGTGGTATTTGTGTCAATCGTGTGCAATTCGGACGATCTGAAGGATCTAAGCGTGCGGGGAAGAACTCGTGCAATGTGCCGTGAGTTACGTCATTCCGCACATTTGTCTCGTCATTCCGTGACATCACGATACCACGTGTTCCGTGAATATCTCCCGCCGTCATTGTTCAGTATATATCGTTCACGTGTGAGTTATTGCACGATGAACGCACACATACTTGATCCCCATCGCTGGTTCACAAAATTAGCCCTCTTTCTCAAGTCAATGTCAAGGTGAGCGGTAATTTAAATCTCATCATCGGTCATATCGGTCATAGACGTATTCACATATTGTGAGGCTAACTTGATGTTTACTTTCATCATAAGCATTTGAATATTTGGCGAATATTAATCATATGTTGACACACATTTAAGCAGCATATGAGATGGCCAATATAATGTCCTATTAATTTTTCATGAACACGATTGAATTTATTTAATTTATTTAATAATTAAGCAAAATAATTTATGTTCTTTATTTTTGTAAATAAAAAAGTCGTAGATTTGAAAGAATTATATATCCGATCTTTTTCTTTATTTCATAATTGAATTAGATATCAATTTTGCTGCATGCCTTAAATTTGAAAATAATATAGATAATATAAAAAAATTTGAAGAATACGAATGTGAGATTTATTAATCTAATCCATAGATATAATTTTGTATTATTGCTATATATTAGATTTTATCATTTTTGATAAGGATTTTCGTTTTCATGCTTCAGAGATTGATGGCTTGTTGATAAAGATTGATATGTACAATTATTAGATAAACACAGGAAGCGTTCAAAATTATTTTAGTAATTACTTATAATAAGCACTCGTTTTCATATCATTGATGCATCGAATATAACGATCAATTTTTAATGACTTTCATTGGCCGCAGCTTGACGTGTAGTGGACTCAATTGAATTCAATAAACATCAATTAATCTGCCGATTTGTTGCTTTGTCATGTTACTTGTCATTACACATGTCATTGTACGCATGCGAATAGTTCAATGTTAATACACACACACACACACACACACACAGATATATATATATATATATATATATATATATATATATATATATATATATATAAAGAACTCAGGATTTTTCATTTCTTGAATTAATAAATTACTATCTATAAGTGATCTATAAGTAGAACGCACACTGATTTATTTTGCTTACAATTAAATGTTCTTCATAAGACATATCACAAGTGTCATATTTTAACCGTTTTAACAAGTTGAAAGTATTACGTAATGTAATTTCTCAGAAACATAATATTGGATTATCATTTTTAATGCTAAATATAAGCTTTCAATTTAGTGATACTTTAATTGATATCAAGAAAATTAAATATGGAGTATTAATTGTAGAAAGATCAAAATGAGATTGCAAACATACCGATTTCTGTTAATTTTTATCAATTAATTATTACCAGTTAATATGTATAATAATAGGAATTTGTGATATAAGGAATATACAAAATATTCCAATCTAATCTGTCTAGCATCAACGTTATCTAATGAGAGATGATAAAAATAGATTGAATTAATCTTGTAAAGATACGATCCAAAGATATGATGACTTTTATCTAATCCAACAGTCTCCTAATTATCTAAGCAAATTGAATGAATGACTCGAAAGATAATCTAACTTATGTCATTATCTGAAATTATGAGAAACGTTATAACATTATAACATTGACATTTAAATATAGAGTTTTAAGAAATTCAGTTCAGCTTTTTCCCTTAATATTCATTATATATTATGAGCTAAAAGCAATATCTTTACTTCATATTCCGTACTAAATGTAAGGTGAATAAAATAGTCATGGGAATAAAAGTGCGGTAAACGCTCTCGGCAGATGGCAAAAATAAAAAATCTGCTTTGAAGCAGGAAACACTCCGATGCAAAGACGGATCGATCAAAAGATTACAGGGTATAGCTTATATTAAATTTCATTAAAACCCAGACGTGTCTTAAACGAGGGAGATTGCGCCGTTAGCGCAATATGTCGCGCACGATGGCGCGTATTGCACGCTCTAATGAGAGTTAGAGTTCATTGTGGGACGTATCGAGTATTTCGTCAAAGGAAAGCATGTCTTAGGGGAATATTTGCAATGTCATGTATAAGGATGTCGAAATCGTGCGAAATCGAGCGATTTTGCTCACGTAGAGAGCAAGCGGTTAGAAATGATCACAAGCAGAATGATGGAGGGGCACACCATCATGTATGGGGGAAAAGATTTTAGTGAGAGGGGAGAGACTCTCTTACAGGATTTATATATATTAGTGATCCGGTGCGAGTCTTTGCGAGTCGTATCGTACGTACGGCAGGAACCGGTCGATTTTAAATGCGGTGCACGTCATATTTTTCAAGGAAAAAACAACAATCTTTTACAAAGAAGAATCGTTGCGAATACGCTGATTGTTTCCAACATAACCAGTGCTTCTGATGTAATGGTGAGATCGATTTTCCGCACGAAAAGATCGTCGCGACAATTGACTGTGACGAATTAAATGAGTTTGTTCCAAGCTATGTTGTCGAGTTTGTGAATCAAAATAGAGATTATTATCATTACGTTATTATTATTACGTAAACTCCTGCTTTTATCGTGTCATTTCACGTTGCAAATAATAAGATTGTCACTGAGATAGTGAATTCTTATTCAACAACTTCAAATTTTACGAATTTTATCAGAAATTGTTTTGCATTGAAAAATAATGGTGTCACCATTTGTGAATTTATATTTATGTTTTAGATGATTTTATCAATCTCAATGACATTATTTAAAGATGTCTTTTGTGAAAAATATGTGACAATTAAAAGAATAAATAAATAAATAAATAAATAAAAATATATATATATATGTATGTGTGTGTGTGTGTATGTAATATTTATTCTTTTAATATTCTTATATATAAGAAATTAAATATATTTGCATGCAAAACAAAATCAAAATATGTCAGTAAAGTATAATAATAATAATTGATAAGAGTTCACTCTTTCTTCTAAAGGGGAAATATATTCCCTTTAGTTTCAAATTCTTCAAGAAACGAGAATAGGAAACTGTATGAATCTAAAGCCGAATCTAAGGACTTCGAATATCGAATATCATGGAGATATTGAAACTCAACTGATAAAGCTTCGATTGAAGATTAAAGTCGACATTATTATCCGGTGAAATTATCGACAAGCTGGATTTCTTGCACAGTATCGAGTTTGTGATTGAAAACATTTGTTCACTGGAGTGATAACACTACATGATTCTAGATGTAATAGAATTTAAAAATTTCTCAAATGATACGTATTTGTTCAAGTTGGATTGATTGATTGATAACAAAGTGGTATGTGTTTATTTAAGTTTACTTCATATAAGATATTGAGAATTTTTTTGAGTGAACAAAAGTAAATTCTTAGAATTCGATTATCAAGTGTAGTTTACCTAAAGATTATAATTTTAAAATGTCCACACAAAATTTTTCTGCTTACTAATCATTATTTTTCTTTGACATTTATTGATATAAGACGTATTTTTATATTGGGAAGTATTAATTATGGATATTACCGGTTTTATATGATGCATCACATAAATGTTCAGTCAATCAAATGTTATTTTCAAAATCAATAATACAGAGTTGATGGATGAAGCAGAGAAAAATAAATTACACTGTCACTCAAAAAAAAGTCACTTAAAGAAATATTTTTTCTGTCAACGAATGGCGTGCATATTTCAGCAGCCTTTAATAAAGAGCTTTTCGTTACAGACGATCCCGTGAGGTCTATTGTAGCACGCAGAGATTGAACGTCTCTGCATCTCGACGGTAGATTTTAACTGTCGCGCCTGTGAGCGAGAAATTTGACAGGTGAGTGAGCGCTGCGGCGCAAACTTTTATCGATATAAATCAAGTACGGTAAAAACCGGCAGGATTGCATCGTAACAATCGTTTAAATCGACTGAAATAACGTCATGATAGATATAATGAACGGCCCGTCAGAGGCGGAAATAAGCCGAATAAAGTAATGAATTATCACGTTACTACCCACACTTAATCAGCAGCTAATGCTACTAATGCCGCAATCATGAAACACTCACGTACACATGTGTGCTTTTTTTTCTTAATTCAATACGCTAAAGTGAACTTTGATTCATCTTCCACTGGTCCCGCTACATACGCACACGCAAACCATGGGGTATTATATATGCATATCGTCAATCGCATGAAGTCTCTTCCGCGTGCACGTTCATTGAAGGAACGCTAAAAGGGAGACACATCTATCACGATAAAGTACCGTTAAACGATCTCTATATGGCGGGGACGAATAGTGAGGATTTTGCGCCGCATGAATTTATGACAAAGCGATCCGTCATTTTCGCCGATCGTGCAATGATTTAATTTCCGTGAAACTGGCCGTGAAATCAAAATCGATCGGGAAAGAAAGGGAGAGAGGGGAGAAGGCGGATGAGCTGTTTCGTATTGTACGATCGGCCATCGGCAAGCGTGTCGTTATTCGAAATCAAGGAAAACGAGGGCGTTGAATGCGATTGTAAATAGGTCACATAAGTCATTGGCACAAGACACGTTTTGCACACATATAACAAAATGCTCGTCGACCACTTTCCTAAGTTGCGAGAATTTCTCGCACATCCAGCAATTCTTCCGCATGCACAATCATTGTCTTAAATGATATTCGCATTAAATTTGAATAAGAATGTCGAGCAAGAGAGATATAAATTATCGTTGAAAAATTTTAAAAATGAAGTTTCTTTTAGATAAAATGATAGTTCAGAATTTTAAAATTATAATTCTAGCTCTGTATTCGAAATAAATATAGATTATGGGGTTAATTATAATATTAATTATAATAAAATAATATATTTTTTAAATCTCTAATAAATTAATAAAATTAATAATCACATATATTTACGCGAATTAAACAAATTAAATTATATACAATTTAAAAAAATAATATTGTACAATATAATATAAACACCTATAAGTTTTCATTAAAAGAATTACATAAATTATTATGTAGATAGTTTTATATAAAAAAATGTTCAGACACAGATAATCATTTAATCGAAGACTTAACAACCTCTTCAATATCAAATAAAGCTTACTATCATTTTATATCTCGAATATCGTATCATGAATTAATGATCAGTAATAGTCTTGTATAATGTAATAAAAGAGAGAACAAAAGAAGAAGTGATCATCGTCGCAAATATCTTCACGAATGTATTATACGTGAACATGATTATAATTTATTTAATCACGTCAATCACACACCGTCACTCATTATCGCAAATAGAATTCCAAAGTAGAATCTTTTCCAAAGCAGATCTTCAATAAATATGAAAATAAAACAGATATTTAAGTGACATTGCAAATTTGTGACTTTTCACAATTCGATATTGACAATTTTATTCGTTTTGATTACATCCATATTACGTTTCAGTACTATTGTTGTTTTCGTATGTGGAATTTTCGAAAATGGAATAAAATTTTGATGAAGCCATTTACACACTATTTCAGGAAAACTACCAAACATATTCGACAAACATCAGTGAGAAATAAATAATTTTGAATCGGTGGAAAAAAAAGTCAACATCGTGAGCGTCGCTTAGAAAAGTACATAAATATTGGCCAGTCATGCCAGTCGATTAATCCGCGATCGCGTCGATATTGATATTAAAACTCAATAAATTGTGAATTATTCATGAACACGCCAGATCGGGCACGGGCTTACGCGAGCTTTTTAACTTCTTCGTGCTAGATAGAACGACGCTTTTATCGACGTCGCACAGAATAACGACAAAAAGCGCCAAACATAGAGCACGTCGCACAA
Organism: Camponotus vicinus; assembly: GCF_025532165.1. Classification (NCBI taxonomy): domain Eukaryota; kingdom Metazoa; phylum Arthropoda; class Insecta; order Hymenoptera; family Formicidae; genus Camponotus; species Camponotus vicinus. Next base: position 10,917,377 of record NW_028141978.1, on the reverse strand, counting down.
ATACAGTGTTAACGACGCAAGTTGTTTTCGTTGAAAATTTCACAAAATCGCCTACAGCATTTCGTAAACAAAAATCAGTTATTTGCAACGAATGGAAATTTTGCAACGAATCTACAATACGCGATGCAGGATTCGAGACCGTTACAAGGCACTTCGTTCGTATTCCATTACCGAGCAATGAAAGGAGATCGATCAAGCTACGTTATAGTCAGTCGAATCGATAGCGACTTAAACTCTCTCGATCAGTCAAGATAAATGGACAACATAATTATGATAGAAACGATAAAAATGATTAGCATTCGTAACGTTCATTTTTTATTAGCGTAATATAGCATCGTATTATTGCGCAAGCTGCTGACATTGCTTCGAGCAAAGAATTTTTTTGCGAATGCATCGAATTTAGGATACCGGTAACGCGCAATCCTTCTTTCATAATGAAAAAGCAGTGAAGAGAAGGGTACAATTTTTGTGGAATTTGTCATCGAATTAAACCAAATCGAATTTTAAAAAATTCGATTTTAATTTAGTTAAAAAATCGATTTTAATTTAGTTAAAAAATTGATTCTAATTTAGTTACAGAATCTACCCTTAAAAAAATTAATACGACAAAATTAAAATTGATTTATACTAATATTATCATAGTTAATAAATAATAAGTAATTAATTCTTGTGAATGAATTTTTCTATTAATATCACGAGCTTTCCTATTTAAGAAACACATCTATTGAATAACTCATATTGCATTTTATGCTCGCAATGTGATATTGATCAGTCATAAAATAATGCCCGATCTTGTTAGTGATGCGCACGTGATTCATGAAATGTTCTTTGTCGTAAATAAGATGATTGAGTTACGAGCTAATCTCTCTCGAGCTAATTAATCCTCCTACTTCTTGGTAGTCAGACACAAATATATTAATGATTAATATTAATATTATAAAGTTATTAATACATTTAATGATTTGTGCACATTACATTATATCAAAATCGACACTACAAATTAATAATAATTAAAAATATTAATCTCGAGGAACATTGTATATCGATCAAGAAATAAAGCGATGAAATAATGATTAATGTATAAAGGAGGCGCTTTCTAAAAATGGTGTATTTTATTCTAAGATGCTAGATTATAAAAAAATAAAGTTTGTTTCATCGATGTTACATCAATCAATTCTGATTAATTAATTTTAAATAGCGCGGTTGAGAGCGTGTTTTATCAAGTTAAATTACAATTTTATAAATTTAATTTTAATTTAAAAATTGGAATTAATTTCAAAAATATAGCTTATATTATTCTGAGTTATTCACATCGCTTCCGTAGCGATCCATTACGGATTTTATTTCATTCCCATTATCATGATAAATAACGTTGAATAAAATTATAACATAACGTCATGAAGTCAAAATAAACGTCAGAATGACACGATAATTTGATCGTAATGAAAAATATAAATGGAGCTTAATCTAAAGGGCCGCTTATTGTTTGAGAATATCGGACACTCGGTTGCACGAATTAGCAATTCGACGGAATGGGATAAACAAATGGCGTAATTAAATATTCACTCTCGTCCCACTGATTTGTAAATTCGACTGGATTTCGTTCCGCCAACAACATACGACGACACCATTTTTATTTATTTACGCGATGACACGTTATCGGCCATAAGCGGAAATTGCATATTGCCTATATCTCACGCGCGCGCGCGATATGTATATTATATCTCGCATTATATTGAATTTTACAGCACGGTTTCATCGCGCGAGAACGAGAATATATTTATTTGAACGCGCGCGCCGCAATTAATTCGATTATCTACTTACGCGTTATGTATGTGCGCTCTGGTTATTAACTGATATAATTTGTACGCCAGGAATTTCTACTTTACACTTTGCAATTTTGCCAACTAAACCGATAATCTCACTTGGCAACATGTTTCGCGAGCATCGTATGTACAGACTGCTAAACTTTGCAAGTGTATTCTTTCAAGATCGATATACACTGACCGGAAAATTTGTAAATGTCAGTAATTTATGAATTTTATACAAATGATCAAAAGATCTTTCAGGAATATTTTTTAAGAAAAATCTTCTAAAGAAATATAATATTTAATGATTTGTGTTATAATTGCATTCTGTTTCTCTCTCGCGATATTACTGATATATCATTTTCTATACGTATGTTTTATTGATTATGTTTTATCATTATGACTTGTATCTATTAATTTATATATATGAATATATATATATATTCACATATATATCACACACACATATATTTATATATATGAATTTATATATATGAATATATAATAGAAAAGTATGTAATAAGAATGTAATTGAATTATAAATTTGAAGCATCGATTATGTTTTTAATAAATTGCTGATGCAACGGATGATTATGTATTCTTGGCTCGTCAATTATGTTCACTAATCAAATTTCCAATCAACTGATCGAACGTCAGAAGTGAATTAACTATTGTCACTTCAATGAATTAACGACAGATCGCAGCTTTTCCCAAAATCCCAAATTAGTCTTTTAAACATATCACTCAATCAATATCAATATCTAACAACTTCATCAATTAACTTAATGATAAAAGAAACAGAGAGAAATATTTCAATAGTTTAATGATTAATTTACAGTTTCAGAAAAAAATGATCCACATGTCTACACATGTGTCTTTAGACCAAGATGCAGCGAGAAATCAAATGTCATGATTTTTCGAAATTTTAATTATTACCTTTAATGAATAATTAAATTTTTTTCAACTTATATTGTAGTAAATTATATGTGGAAAATATATATGATTTTATCCATTCTCTCACAAAGAGAAATATTATAGAAGAATTTAATTTTGTAAAATGTTTCAAAGATCACCCTAGTTTTTTAAATAAAATCATCCTAATTTATTTATGTGAATCAATTTTTCACAGTATTTAGCGTAAAAAGTTATAAAAGTAAGATGACCAAAAATTAAATAATTTACAAGATATTTTATATTTTAATTTGACAATTTTACAAAAATTATGAAATATCTCGTAAAATATTCAATTTTTGGCCATTCTCTTATAACGTTTTACGCTGAATATTGCGAGGAATCGATTTATATAAATTAAATAAATCGACTTATATAAATAATTTGGATAGTTCCATTTAAAACTAGCTTAATCATTACAAATTTTCGAAATATTTACATTTATAAAAAAATAGATATGTTATGTAATACGTGTTCCTTTGGGATTATGCAACTTTTATATAAAGAATATATATATATATATATATATATATATATATATATATATATAAATCTATAAATAGTATAAACTCTATAAAGCAATAAAATTAATAATTAATGTTAATATTAAGACTCGAATATATATTTGGTTCACACATATAAAGTAATGAATTAATTTTTACACAAAATTTGGATAAAATTAAATAAAAATTTCTATTATGTAATAAAGTAAAACTTAAAGAAGAAATAAAAAAATCGAAATAAAGTATATATATTTATGATAGAAATTGCGCGTTATATTTAAAAAAATCTATATTTCAACGATGATTAAAGTATCTATTGTCATTTTGCTGTTTAAACATGGATATTTTAAAAATCTAACGGCCATGTGTCATTTTTAAAAGCTTTTTAATTGATGAATATTTAAGAAGATGCAAATACATTTTTATGTTTAAATACGTGTAACACACAACTATTCTGCTCAATCATCTTTATATTTTATAAATATTAGCAATATATTGTTTTTTGCTATTTAAGTATTATATGCTTTAATTTTAAGTATTATATGCTTTAACCTCGCGAAATACGATATTGCAGTATAATCAAACGCGCTGAACGATGATATTAATATTGGAAACCAGATCTACAATAAAAAGTAGATCAGCAAGAAACTCGTAAATTTACATTAATAACTGACTAAAGCATACAAGAAAATCACATAGCAATTACACAGAATAAATTGTATACTATATCGTACGGAAAAATATATTAAATATATGAAAAAGAATCGACCTTGCAAAATATTTAATTTGTAATTTACAAACGTAGCAATATTTAATTAAAAAATACGACTTATTACAATTAAATATTTCGATGTTGATTAACAATCATTAATATCGCGCGCGTGTATGAAGTAATAATACTTCCAAAATGAAATTTATCATTTATAAAAAACTTATATATATGTCTCTTTTAAATAATAATAAATATAGAATGGAAATATTTACTGATGATACTTTCTAGAAACGAGTCACCCGACTCCATGTTGTGAAAATAATCTCGCAACAATATTACAACGCGTCTCGTCGTCAGCCATGAAATTCATGCATCGATGGACAATGGCCATCAATATTCATACGATAAAAGCATCAGTGCTCAAATTTCGCGACGTAGCTATTACAAGCTGTTTTCGCGACTACCTCGTATGTACGCGAATTCTGGCAATCGTACGGTTATTTTCGTAGAAATGATACATCGCTGCATGCACGAGAGAGGCATACCAGTTCCTAATAATTTATAATATGCGATTATTGCTTGCAGATTTGTGTTTTTCGAATATACGTAATAAATTATGGGACCAAACGGAAATTAATGAAAACTAAATTCCCCTTTTCGCGACTGTGTAATTTTGCGACTGCAGTCACTGAACGGAGAAAACTCGTTTTACAATGAATATTGTTATTCTCCGCATTGCAGGGACATGAACGCGTTATAAACACGCGGATATACGACGCAAAACTGAATTCTCTCTTTTCAAACGAAAATCATGATTGAGCAAATAAGCTACTAAATGAGGGAAAATTGCATCATAGCAGTCGAACGTTACTCCCCCGCTACATGTTATTGTAGGAGTAAAACCTTTGTATAGCTATGGGGATATGAAAATTAGATAAATTAAATAAATTATCGCTTCTAGTCATGCAAATATTTAACAAACAACGTGTATCGGAACAGGCGACAAACAATGGCAAAATGAAAAAGGTTTTCGAAGCGAACAAAAACGGACATTCGAGGGTGGTTTATAATTTTTCAATGATATAATTTGTGTCTCACATTATATAACTATAAAATATCTAATAATATGGAAATTGAACGAGTTATAGAAGACGACATTCGTCGACATTATCGATAAAAGTCATCTTTTAATTCCTCTGAGAAACAACATTAATGTCCCATTTTCTGGCAAATTAATAACTCGTTTCCGAGTGCGAGAACGTAGAAGCTCATGTATTAAGTCGACGTATTCTAGAATAAAAAAATAAAAGTCTGATAAAATCGGAAATAAAGTCATAAAAAATTTCTCGACGATCAATGACGGATAGACAGACAGACGGCGGCGGAGTGTGGCCGGCGGCCGTATATTTCGCGCTCCATCGATCGGAGGGCCCCGAACGGGGCGACAAAAGAGCCGGCGACAGTGCGCGACACGGAGTATTTAAAACCGTTTAGCTATAGAGACAGTTAATTGCGCCAATAATTCCACCGATGGAATAATAATGTCGGTATCGCGCGAGATATATCCCGGGGTGAGGTCCAGGAGAATCGCCGCTGCCGCGAGTCGTTCAATGCGCAGCTAGGCACACCTTGTATAATGATATATTGAGCGACGCGTGGTTGTAATGTCGACATTTTGCTTTAATGTATCACAGAGAATACGACGGAAAACAGGGGAGGGATAGAGGAAGAGAGAGAAAATGTCCCCTAAATATCTCGAATATACGAGAAAGATGAAATGTTCTCCACCTCGATGACATCCTGACGGATATTAAAAAAAGAATTACGGTTATAAGAGAGAAATTACTGTCGTGCTAGGTATATATTTTACGGTACCTGATGTAATTTTAAAGGAAATGAGCAATTTATATTAATTGTATAAATTTTAAATGAAATATTACTTATAGAAAAATATATATGAATAAATTTTATTTCCATTAAATTATGATAATTGCTGATGATAGTTTTTGTCATATAGATAAAAATAAAGAAAGGAATCAATTAATATAATTATTAATATAATTAATTAACATAATTATTTTATTATTATAAATTATTCAAAATATATAATATCATAATATCATAATATCATCTTTCGTCCTGTGAACGTAAAATATTGTATGTCTTTCGAAATTCGTAGAATCTATAAAAGTCCTAAAGTGAAATATATAATCGTGTCAGAATTTTACATCAGTATAATGTTATGTCTCCGAAATAATAATATTAATGAGTCGGTGTGTGTTGAATTATACTTTCTAATCAGAAGCGAACGTTTAACCCATATTGGAACGCGCGCGATTAAGTAATTGTCCGTAATAAGAAATTAGCATGAAACGAACGTTAAGTCAGCTGATCCAACAGGCACGGCGGCGTGGTCGGGATTTAATCTGTAATTTATGATAATCTCGTTATTATACTCGTTCGCCTAGATTTTAATTCTCGTTCGTGCTTAAATCGTTCGCGGTATCGTAATATAAATTAACGAATAATACGCGATAACGGGATACGGCAGTAACATTGTCACCGAAAAAGTAAAAGGCGTCTCATTTTCAATATTGCAGCGACTAATAATCATCTATTATTCTTACGTTTAATTAAATAGCCGGTAATAATCACGCTATAACGAATTTAAGTAAATATAATATGAATGAGCGACTATATTTCTATCCCCTGAGTTTTTGCCTCATTTTTATAAAAGATACCATCCTTCTCTCTAACCCGACTCTAATTTAGCCCTTTTTCGATATAAAATATATACGTTTTTCTACGCATTAATACATATATCTCGCGAATAGAATCGCAAAACTGTAGGCATCAAAAATAAAAATTCTGTTTCTCTCACGCAAATATCATCGTTTTTTAGGACAGTATTTTTCAATTTCATTTGACCCATAAACATATTTCAAGAAATATATTTCATGTTTCGAATTCCAGTACATATATGTAATAAAAAATTTCAATATATATATATTTTTTTTTCTTTTCTCTTAATACATGTAATAGGGTAGAAAAAATATATTAATATTCAATTTTATGAGCATAAAAATATAAAGAATGAAGAGAAATATACGAGAAAGATATCGAAAATATGCTACGAATGTGAGAATTTTAATAAATAATTTTATTTGATTAAATTACTCATGTGTGCAGCTTTCTCTCTTAATTAATTATTCATATTATTAATTTCCATATGTAATCCAGTTTATTATCCCCATGAAATTCTTTTACACAAAATATCGTTATTCTGTTCACCATTTTTATTATGCGGATCTTTTATGACATAGGAAAGTAAATATATGTCGTAAATCTTCGTCACTTTGTTCGATATATTGTCCTCTTCTCTCTTGTTCTCTTTTCTCTTTCATTACTATCGTTATCATACTCTTTTTATTTTTTTTTCTATTTTTTTGGACACTCGTGCTAGTCTTTCTGTAATCTCGATGAAACTTCATCGAGACTTGACCCATTATAGCGTATTAAATTTATCATCGATTAAATGTGAAATAAAGAAAAAAAAATATCGGACAGTGTGTGTTGGAATTTGGTAGAAATAGGAGATTAGGCGAATTAATGCTAATGATAATTAACGCTGATGTTAATACTAATTAAATTAAATTAAATTTTCTGATGTATCAATTAGATTTAGAATGAAAGACACACTGGTAATCATTAATTAATATTGTTTAAATAGTCAAAACCTTATCAGTGAAATGATTTTAAAATCTTTTTAAATCTTTCTGATCGCGTTCGTTAGTGTTAACATTAATTATTACTAACTATAATTAACTAAATTTTCATTCTCTTTGCATCATTATATAAATTATGTAATGCAATGCAATAATCACATTAATATTTTTGAGATATTATATGTGTATAAAGATAAATTAGGTTTCACATTATTGAAAGTTTTTATGTATTTCTGTCATATGTTATTTCTTTAAAACTTGCACTATCATAGTTTATAACACGATAAAAAAATATTATTGCGTTCTATAAAAATTCCAATAAAAATCTTTATCGAACAGCTGATTGCACAAGCGTTACATTTTCAATTTCTTGCCGCCAGATAATACACCAGCTGACTGGACGTCACGTGTTCGCTATTAATGGCTTATTTATCGTTTTTAACCTCCCGTGAAATTGTCGCGTCGTCGAGGTTAAGTTTGTGTGATATCACATTTGTTTAGCGTCTCTTCACCGGTGGTACTTAATATCGTTGTCGTTGTTTAATAATATTTAATATCGTTGTTATTGTTTAATATAATAATATTGACAACCGCGGAAATTCGATGGCGTCGATAATATGACAAAGTCGTGAAACATACATTACATCTGTCAATCAACGACAAGTACAGCTGACAGCTAGTAGGATGCAAAAGCAACGTTAGTGCGCGAAATGCTATCGTATCGTACGAATGATGACCCATGCTTTTTTGAGGTTAAATATGCCGCTATCATCGTTCCACATTTCATATATCGTCTGTGCGAATTTTAATTAATTCCGCGAGCGGGCCGCATCTCGCGCAAGTAAACGCGCGCGATATTGTGCCACACGTGACACATAAAAGATTGCGATGATAATGGTGGCATTGGAATAATGACTGCGATAGCACCAATTCCTTCCGCATTGAAAAACGATAATGCAAGTTTAAGCGTGGTGCACGCTTTTGTTTCAGCTAAAGTGCAATATGGCCTTGCTACGTTACACATGGATTTTAATATTATTAGGTAAGATGTAAAAAAGAATATAAAAAGCATATGTTAAAGTATCTTTTGTTTTTGCACTCTATTCTATGTATTATATGTTATCTTTTATATATTTGCAGCTTTAACGTATGTTCAGGGAGCCCTTAAAGTGTCAACGCAGGATTTAGAAGTACATCTCAATCAACAAAAATCATTTAACATTTCCTTAACGTGAGTATAAATTGTTACGTGTCACTAACTTGTGCTATTGCATCACGCTGTGCTATGAATATTATCGAGTACTTATGGATTTTATTGGCTATTACATATTATATTGCATGGATTGCATATATATTGCATTTAGGAGCTTCTGTATATATTTGCAATATTGGCATCGTAATTGATATCTATGAACTATAGTAATAGAAACTAATCTTATATATAAGTGATAAACAGTATATTACAACATGTGACAGTATATTGAAACATGTGTATATTACTTCACTCTTATTCTACTTGTATCACTTAATCGTAGCATGCTACAATCATGACAGGATTAGTCTTATCATACATTGTAAAAGTACTGATAATAATAAGCGGATAATGATATTAAAACATGATATCATCCCTGGACTTTACACTTTATCATTCAATTCATGTAGATACTTGAGAGATAGCTTATTCGTTTCATTGTGCGTGAAAATTATAATAAATATATATATATATATATATATATATATATATATATTTTTATTATAATTTTCACGTACAATGAAATGAATAAGCTATCTCTTAAATATATATATATATTAAAAAATAATTAAATGTATATTTTTTTGTATTACATTATATCATGTCTCTCTTATTTTTCAGGGAAGCTTTATCTGACACAAATGCAACAGTTATAATAGATATACAGCATCCTGATTTAATATCTACAAATCCATCTAACTTTACTATTACATCGGATGTAAAAGAAAGGATTATTTATGTAAAAGGTCTGAGTGCGGGTCACTCAATTGTTAGTGCTAATGTAACTCCCAGTAATATTACAGAGTAAGTATAAATAATGAATATTTTAAGTTTTAAGTTTTAATCAATTATTACATATAGTTGTGGCTTATATATAAAAAAATATTTATGTTTATAATAACAGTTGATCACAAACATATTTTATTTGAATAATGTAAATATTCATCATTAAATATTACGCAACAATAAACAGTAAAGAGCAGAGATCTATGGCATCGATGCCTCTCCTATCTTTATGACTAATTCTGAAAAGATTTTGATCAATGTTACATTCACATTCCATTGCATTGAGCTAAGACTGCACAGATAGCCTTTTGGCCTAAACTTGTCAAGCTGAAACTTGAAGTTTGGTCAGTCTGTATTCAGATTTTGAATGGATTACATTCTAATTTAATACTGTTTAAATTTAATAATGTTTCAACTTGTCTATAACTAATAAAAATTATTTCAATATATTTTTCGGTGATGTTGATAAATGTGTGATGTTTATATAATATGTGTATACCCTCCCCAGTAAAGTAAATTTTAAATTATTATTATATTGTATATTATATACTTCTTAAAATTGTGGATCTCAAGAAATTACTGTGTAAAAGAAAATCTAATTTGTCAGATTTTTAATAATCATAAAAACTATTGAAAAATGTATAAAATTATCATTATACCACGAGATCAATTACATACTGTCGATTTAAAGTGAGCAAAAATTCTATTCTATTTTTTACATTATATATTTTACTATATATATTTACATTATATTATTTAATGCATTTCATTATATCCCTTTTTAAAGTAATTTTATTAATATTCTATAAGTGAAATTAATTTCTTTTATATATTTTTTTTTTTAGTTTCTCTCAAGCATTTGTTAGAGTGACTATAGAGAAATCGGATGTGCTGTACCACATTAGTGCTGTGGTTGGATGGATATATTTTTTAGCATGGAGTGTAAGCTTCTATCCACAAATCTATATTAATTATAAACGAAAAAGTGTTGTGGGACTTAACTTCGATTTTCTCTCACTAAATGTTGTCGGTTTTTTTATGTATGCATTATTTAATTGTGGCCTTTTTTGGATACCTGAGATTGAGGTAAGATATTGCTATTTCTTATTATAGAGGAATTTTAAAAATAAAAATTCTTTTACAAAAATACTAAACATAAATAAATAAGATCTAGATCTCTCTTATTACTTTTTTATAATTCAATAGGGTTATTTTTTTTGGATGATAGAACTTCAATTCCTGTTATAAAAAGAAAATAACTGATTAATTTATTATAATATTTTCAGGATGAATATTTTAATCGATATCCAAAAGGTTTGAATCCTGTACAAATCAATGATATATTTTTCTCTCTACATGCAGTATTTGCTACTGTTATAACTATCGGACAGTGTTTCATTTTTGAGGTAATTAAATATATAATAGTTACATAACTGAAACAGAGAGTTTTTATATAAGATTATTAAATATCATGCTAGACCATGTAAATTGAAACATAAATGTATTAATTTTTACTTTAGATTGGTAATCAAAGAGTATCAACGACTGCACGTATTATTCACGGAATATTTGCCATTTTTATATTAATATCTTTGGTATTATCCTTCGTCAACACAATCCACTGGCTAGATTTTCTCTATTACTGTAGTTATGTCAAGCTCAGTATAACGCTTATTAAATATGTACCGCAAGCATATTACAATTATAGAAGAAAGTCCACAGTTGGTTGGAGTATAGGAAATATATTCTTAGATTTTACCGGTGGCACTCTATCAATGCTACAAATGATACTCAACGCTTATAATTATGGTAAAAATATAGATATACAATTAAACTTATATCTCTTTAACCTGCGCACATATCATATTATAAATTAATTCTCGCGAAATATTAATATATCATAATTTTTATCTCAGATGATTGGGAAAGTATTTTTGGAGATCCGACTAAATTTGGTCTAGGATTCTTTTCTGTGGCATTTGATATATTTTTCATAATTCAACATTATGTCCTATACAGGTATGTATGCATGCATGCTTTAGTATTGCCTGTGCTTTATATTTGTTTTTTCTTGTTCTTCACCATTTTACTGAATAATTTTTTAAAGATACTGATCCTATCAGTTACCAGTAGAATAATGCATCTTATGTGTGAATCATTTCTCATACTCTTTATATAAAATCCAATAAATGTATTTTATTAATATCTTATGCATGCAAGAAATAAATACGTTTTTAACCCCATTTTATGTTGCATTTTTAATTGCACGTTTAAAATATTTATTGTTGATTGCATGATTTTATTAACTGTTAAAATAAATTTATTTCGGTAATTCGCTATGTTAATTATTTAATTAATATCGAAAGATCTTGTATATGAGTTTAACGTTTTCGCGTAAAAATGAAAAATCTTCATTTACTGGATTTTCTTAATCATATATATAACTGTGTTGTACCATTACCAAACTATGTTACCCTTCCATCTAATCGACCAAGTAAGTTATACAATTGTAGATAGAGCGAGACTTTGATTTTACAGATATAATGATGAAAAGGTGATTGATCTGAACGGCAAAATATAACGACATCGTCGAGAACTTAATTTCCTTCCTTAAAAATTTTTCCATGATCCACGTTTTATACATATGTGCATTTTTTAAATCATTTCGCATCATTTGCATAAATAATTCTTCATTCGTCATTATCATGTACTTCAGATATCATTAAGTAGAAAATAAAGTGCGTATATAACGAGTATATATACGCACAAGCATACGTGATATTGAAAAATACGCACATTTTGATACATATTCTCTTTTCATCTCAATACTTATTCCGAAAACAAATTCCGTGGAACGTATTTTTTTTAAATTATATATATAGGTAAAAATAAATATATGTAGCATATATTATATGTATATAGATATATTTTAAATATATACATATAATATATTTTTTTATTACGAATGCGCGTATGATGTGAAGGAGACAGAGAGACAAATATGTTTTTTTATAAAGATATCAATTTTTGTTATGTAATGTTTTTTATAATATCTTAAAAAAAAAATATACATATATATTTAAATATTCAAATCAAAGTATATATATTCATTAGTATTATTATAATACTGATAAAAATAATTTATTTTTTTCTTAATTTATAACTCTAATTTGACTAAGTCTCAAATTGGAAAAATAAAATAAAATATCTTCATAGGATCATAATGCATCTTAGCATAAATTGAAATAACGTCATATCAGAAAAAATTTAAATGAATAATGCTCTTAATCTAATGATCTTATGAGGAACTTGCATAAATTACAAAATTCAACATATTTGATGATATTATTAAAAATTTATAAATGAAGTATTATGAAGTATTTATTATTATTTAATATGTAGCAATATACCAAAAATGTAAAATTAAAATATTAAAATAATGATATATGTATATAGAGACTTGGGAAGATTTTCTAATGTGTGTAGATAAATTTTGTTGAAGAGTTACAAAACAATTATTTTTATAATTATATTAACAATAAAATAGCATGTTTTATGCGGGCAATATCTGTCTTGATATAAAATACTATTTTCATTGTTTTGTACAATTTATCGATTTGTATTTAAAATATGTATAATATATTATTAAAGTATATATATTATATATCTTATAAATGTTGTATGTTCCGTAGAGCAGAATATGGTAAATATGATAAATAAGGATGACTATTTATATAATATATGCATGAAGCATGTTTTGCGTTGATTTTTACATCGATATTTACGTTTAATTGCGGCAAGTCTTTTTCAATTTGCACGAAAGACTGCGGCGATTTTAGGTGAACATTACAATTTGGGAGAGTAATCGTCCAAATAAGTTTGAATGTTGAATAAATACGATTTTGTGTGTACATTCCCGTATACCGTCCGAATGAGTGCGTATGTATGGTTTTCATCATTAACCCGGGAAATAAATGCCTGTCCTTTTACCTCTGCATTACGAGCTAATACGTAAAGATAATATATTGCGTTGTTTAAATGTTTTATTGATAATATATAAACGTTATTTCTCATATATCTCTTTTGCTATTTTTTATTTATATGATGAATATTTATGATAAATTATATGATAAATAAATCGATTAAATAATTTGATGGGCAAATTTATATTAGAAATTTTTTATATAATCACGAAGATTTTAAAATTAATTTTAGAAATAAATTTCTCTATTGCGTTCAATTTATTATTATAATTTTTCATACCTGATATTGTGAAGTAAATATTAGTTGTGCGAATAATTATTATACGATGTATGAATAATTAACATAAATGAATTATTTGTACCTTTTCGAAATGTAACGATAAAAAATAAAAAGTTAAACCGCGTCAATATTTACGCGAACTTTCCCTTTCGTATGAAAAGAAAAAATTGGCCATTTGAATTCCCGGGTTAATATTAAGTTCGCTAACTCGACTAACTCTACTAACCAGTTTAATGCACTCTGATGACGATATTTAGCGAGACATTTTTTTTTTAAGCATACCCGAAGGAGATCGACGAATCTCCGAAATCGTCGTTCGCTACCGAATGTACCTAAAGAATGTGTCGTAATTCCTTTCCTTACAGGAATCGTACCGAGTATATCCACCTGCCTGGCCATTGTCAGGAGAAATCCGAGAGCGGATGCGACGTATAAACACATCTCGCTTGCCGCTACGTCAGAACGCTTAAAACATAATACTCGTCGCAAACCCTTTTTCCTCGTCGACGATTCATCACTTACGCACATTATTTCACATATCTCGCAAGAAATTCGCACGGGGATTCTACGCAAAGCGAAAGCTTCTTCTCCCCCCCCCCCCTTTTGAATCGAGACTGAATTGACTTACCTCGGGGAGAACTGCTCCACTGACGTCGAAAAAAAGATAGACCTCTGTCTGACGTCGAACCACCTCTCCTTGTGAAAACGCACAGAAACGAATCGCACGCAAAGGCACGCAACGTGTGCTTGCACCGCTCGAAAAACAAAAAAAAAATGACAAAACGTCCGCCGACAAGCGCACACGGTCGCGCGTTTCGAAACCTTCGCCATATTCTGATAATCGCAATTCGATACCAGCAGCGCGCGCAGCCTTCGATCCATCGCGCGGAAACGTCACGTCTCGATCGCTCGATTGCGCAGAGCTTCAAGTCGTCGCATCAAGCTGCTCGTCTTGTCGATCGTTGCGGCAGGTAGGATTTTCTTTTATTCTCAAGTGTTCACCCGATGTTCTACGAATAAAAGAATAATTTAGAAGCGCGAAATTACTTGGAGTGATTTAGAAGTAATGCGTCATGTCAACGTGTCATTTTCACGTTATTATGCGATATACAACATAACATAACCTATAAAAACAGTGCACTCCTCTAGAGTGATGTGTGTGGAGTATATTTAAAAATTTATATATTTTTTATTATTTATGTTATGTTGTATATTTAGCGCATAAACGAGGAAAACATGAATTTTCAAGTTGCAAAGTTGCATTTTAAAATTGTAATTTGGAATTATGAGAAGCTATACTCGTTATATCTATCTTGAGATCATTGTTATAAGCTTATACTTTATGTGTGAATGTATATAAGTCTCACATTAGTAATTTTACAGGCCTAAATATTTGCTTATTTCAGAATGATTGCGTCACTTGCACGAATCAGCAGTTCTGCAATTGGCCAGAGAAACTTTAATTGCTGGACAGCGGCAATTACAAAGAAGCACAGAAGGGTATATGAACGAACATATCCTACAACTCTTGTTTTGTCAGATGGAAGTAGTATAGAGATCGAGTACCACGAGCCACGAAAGATAATAACTCTCCCGTTAAATATCAAGGAACTTACACCGGAACAACAAAAGAAGCGACTCGAGATACGTAAACCAAAAAGGAAGGTAGTCATAACCAAGGAAATTGAAGACACCTATGATGAGAACAGGTATCTCAATTTTAAAAAGTGATGACAGGTATGCCAACTTTAAAAAGTTGTATTTTAAGCGTTTCTGAGAACTGTATTATACGTGCTAAATCTATGTCAAAATATAAAAATCTAAGGATGATACAAGGATCCTTTCTATCTTTCATATATTTTTAGTTTTCTGTAATATTAAATTATTACATATCCATTTCCTCTGCATCATTGAGGAAATGTAAATACTATTATTATAAATTTTTGTGTCAAAGCATAGTAGTAAACAGATCTAATCTGTATCACTGTTAATTGTATCTAAATATTTTTAATTGTATATTGCATTTCTTGTATAAAATAGAAAATACCATTTATATGACATCGATATTACATTGCTATGAATATTGTTCTGAAAATATAAAATAATGTTTGTAATTCTTTATAATGGCACAGTAGTGAATTAATAATGCAATAAAGATTATAGGTATACAATTATGCAAGATAATATTAATCTCTTTCTTCCCATGGAATTATATTTTTCTTTCACTATTAAAATTATAAAAATTGATAAAAGGTATATATTTCGTAATTGTGAAATAATTATGAAACCGAAAAATGAATATAATAATTTGTAGATTTTTCCTTCAGAGCGTCCTTGAACTTGTCTGAAAAAGAAAGTAGACTATACGCGACGGAAATCGAATTGATTACGGGTTCGAACCGCTTTCGAATAATATTCCTCTCTCAATGAGCAATAATCGTTTGGGCAATAAACCCGTTTTCACATCCGGATGAGGGAGCCGCATAGTTGTGGGAGCCTCGAGTGAAATTTCGTTGCAATGCGCGTATGACGTATGTCATGACGAATTGCAACAGACATTAAATATTCGTTAAATAAGTTTTCATCTCTTCGATTCAATGTATGCGATTCGCGTTTCATTTATTTTATCTATTGAGAATTATTTTATTAATTATACTGTATATTATTCGATAATTGAACGTCAGTCCATTTGTGTACGCATGCTACATTTTACAGGATTCGAGATGTAACATATCGAAACATATACGATATGATTGCCGGTTATTAGACAATAGCGTATTCTTCTTCAAGTGGCGCACGTGCTCTGTCATTTCTGCGGTATGTCGCGTGACAAGAGAGGTTTGCCACGACCGACGTCGACGGTCATGTCGTTTGTTTTAAAGCGATTTCCTTCGTGACTTTCTCCGATTCTCGCCTTCGCACCACAGAACGCACTTTTCGTCCTCGCGCTAACCGTAAATAATTACCGGACGAAACGGCGGATGAACTTTCGACGACGTGCTATAATTGAAAGTCTCGTTGTTGCACTAAAGGCAAGCGAAAGTGATGGATTAATATAAATGTCCTTACAGCCGATGTTTAAAAATTTATCCGATATTTATTTGCGAAAGACGAACGAGCTGAGTGTGTTGTAAATTTTTCATGACTTTTTCGACTGACATAATATTATCTATACACATAAAGTTATAGTGTAAATGATATTATGTTACATTTTTACACGATTCCTAAATAGAAAAAAGAATATATGCTATATATGTATATTCATTTTTTTTAATTTACTAGTATAAAAAATTTTTCATGACTTTTTCGACTGACAAATAATATTATCTGTATACATAAAGCTATAGTGTAAATGATATCATGTTACATTTTTACATGATTCCTAAATAGAAAAAAGAATATATGCTATATATGTATATTCATTTTTTTTAATTTACTAGTATAAAAAATTTTTCATAACTTTTTCGACTGACAAATAATATTATCTGTATACATAAAGCTATAGTGTAAATGATATCATGTTACATTTTTATACGATTCCTAAATAGAAAAAAGAATATATGCTATATATGTATATATACATTCTTTTTTAATTTACTAGTATAAAGAATTTTCGATATGCGCGGGATGATTTAGGAAAAAAAAACATGCCAAACGATTATTAAAATTTTAAGAAATTGAGAGATTACTTTCTAAAATTTTTTATTTGC
Source organism: Camponotus vicinus (assembly GCF_025532165.1). Taxonomy (NCBI): domain Eukaryota; kingdom Metazoa; phylum Arthropoda; class Insecta; order Hymenoptera; family Formicidae; genus Camponotus; species Camponotus vicinus. The sequence goes on along the minus strand of NW_028141978.1, from coordinate 10,899,667 downwards.
ATAATTATATTTATTATATATTTATATTGCACGATACACACGATTCGATTACATTGGAAAATTTATACGTTACCAGCATATTGAATTCGGCTAGGAATGCGTGATACAATGTATCAGTGCGTCCATCAAAACAATTATTGCATGCACTTTCGCGGTGAAATCATCATTGCGACAGAAGTGTGAAAATTGTTAGGCAACAATATGGGGGATAGATGAACTATCTACAAGGTGCTGAAACGCGTCCAGCATACAATCATATCATCAAAGCGCGCTTTGAATATGCTATTTCGACGAACGTTATTAATACATACATTACACTCGTCATAGAATCGATTATCAGCTGATGTTGTTCAAAGTCAAGCGGCTCATTATTGTCTAACTGATAATAAGTATATTCAAAATGGAAGTAGTATATTTAAAATATCCTATATTTAAAATGAAAGGAACAGTGACCTTAATCGATATTTTTTTTTAAATTAACCCAATATATTAAAAAAGAAAAAGAAAAAAAATTACGCAGAATATGCATCTGTATTCCATTATGATAATAAGTGAATTTTTTGGAATATAATAGAATCGTGATTATGTTAATATAAAGTATATAATGAAATAAGAATCCAAATATAATAATCGTTACGTCTAAAATTAATGAAAATTAAAGAAGAAATTCTCATATTTTTATTTCCAAAGTTTTTTTGTTATTACTCTTAATTTAATTGTATTTAATTATTAACTATCAATAATTATTATTTCATGATTTTTCACAGATATAAATATCTGAGAAATATTTTATACTTCGATATACATTTTAATATAATAAAAAATACTATTGCTGAAAAGCTTAGTTTGTATAGTTCAAGGGAAAAATTGCAATTTGCAACAGAGCGAAATTCTTATGCTATTATATAACAGCTCGCGAATTATTACCTACTTTTGCGTAATTATCTACATAATTATATCGCAGCACATTGAATGTTACTAATGTAAATAGTACACATTGTGTGTGTGTGTGTTTTGTATACATATAATATAATATTTCCCGTTACGGAAAAAAAGATGTCTTTTTAATAACATTTTTTTAATACACGCATACAATGCAAAAACATAATTGCGCAAGCGCATAGATATCAGTACATGTCATTATTTTATAAATATATATTTATAGAGGTGACTGTAATTAATGAATGTTTATGATATGCATTAATTAAACTTGCACCTTCGGAAAAAAAAGGAAAAAAGTAAAACTAAGAATATTTTGATGCCTCTTCTACATTTGATATTTTCGATAAACGGGTTAAGTTGTCTTGCACCATTTTTTTCATGATATTATTTTTGAAGTTCTGAAGATAGAAAAAGAGAGAAGATAGAGAGAGAAAGAGCACCCTTTGTGATTACTCCCGAATACGGTTGTATGATCGCATTCGCGAGGTGGAGGAGAATCCGCGAAGTGGAGGCACCAACCAATTGACTGACCGCTCGTTGCAAGACATGACGCTTAAACACCGTTCTCTGCTCATGGTACAGGTAAAGAGACGGCGTAACATTACGGTGGGAGTCAGTTCTGTTATAGTAGGCCACGAGGCAGCAACTCTCATGCTTCTGCAGGCCTTGCTCGTGAACAACTTCGCATACGGCTCCGCTCTCTCTCTCCTCGTTTCTGTTCTTGCGAGCGCGAGGCGCGTATCGAGTATCATCGCACCGTGAAAATCATTGCATCGCGAGTTTATGCCGTTTCGAGAAATCAATTTCGAGAAATCAAAGCACAGTCTCCCAAAAAAAAAAAGAAAAAAGAACAGCGCAAAGATTATGTGTAAAATCGATTAACTTCGAATCCGCTTTCTTCCCTCGATCTCGAAATTGATCAGCCGTTTCGGCTGATTCGACGTACGACAAGAGAACGACACCTGGTTCGTTCATGAGTGATTATACCTGTGTCGCAAATATGTCAGGACGTTGGTAATAAGAACGAGTTTGCGCAAGCGACGAATTCGGAATCCGAGGTTCTTTCGTGGCGGAGAAAGCGGACGGCTTGAGTGTACTCAACGAATGTACGCCGCGGCGCAGCTTTTCCTATTTCTATTTCAATCTCTTTTAATTGCAAAAAAGAGGAGGACAAACAGGATGAGGAAGTTGTTCCCATTTTGCGATTTAATTTTATTACATTAATTGCATGGTTATATTGAAAACTATCACACAAACTTTCGAAAGAGTTCTTATCAATGGGGCAATCGTTCGATATCAATATATTAGAAAAAGCGAATAAAAATTGATCTTACAAGAGAAAGAAAAAATTATTTGGATCTTGAGGAAAACAAGGATTTATTTTTTTCCTGCGATATAAAGATAGAGTCTTATATCTTGCTGATTTTTTCGCCGAATTTAATAAGAACGCAAACAGAAGGCAAACTTGTCTTCGCATCTTCTTGATGCGATCCGCCGTGACACGATGGATTTCTAACTGTCTATAATAATGGTGGACTTTTAAAGAAGTTTCCGGGATTGTCCAAAGACGTGAGATGATTGGCAAACTTCTTCTGACTCTTTGGATATTGCAATGGACCAGTTTTATCGGTAAGCAATATTTTAACTATAGATATTATATATATAATTATCTATTTTCTGATTTGGTTGTTTATATTGTTTATGTAAAAAACAACAATAATATTTAGACTCATATAAAAACTAAGATTTTTAAAAATACAATTATGCGGATTGAATATCTAAAAGATAAATAAAAATTGGTTCACATACAATACGACACAAAAAATATTTTTTTGTAGGTATGAACGTATTTGTTCATTGTTCTTAACGTGTCGTTACAAAATTTAATGTGAATTATATTTATAAAAAAAATTGTATCATGTCACTTAATGTCATTGTCGTGTAATACGAATCAACACTTAAGGCTATCTAATGTGTATAAGCGTCTTTTAAATGCCTTTTGTACGGCATCTTTATATGTCTTTTATATATATGTTTTTCAAGTACACATACATTCACGACCCAAATTTTCTTTTCGAAAACTAGAAATGCAGGTATTAATTCTTCAAATGTGTGTCACATAAGTATTACTGTATGCTTCATTAAAAATTCAATTTCGATAAATTCAGCGATACACTCAAATAAGTCAATGAGTCAATATTCGATAGCTAATGTTTATTTTACGAAAAATACTAACGCATTGCACAAGAGAAAGTCATGTTTATGAATGGAATAGTTACATATCATATATCATGTATATTATATATATCATCCAATTTGAAAGAATTTTTTTATGTTGCCTTGTTCAGAATTATTAATTATTAATGTTAAACTCTTTGGCTTTAAAATGGAAAAATAGAAAATAAATAAAACAACGATTATTAATAAAATAATACAATAATTATTTTAAAAAATAGATATTTTGTGTCGCTATGCACACAATTATAGTAAGATATAAAAACATATTTTTTCGATTAAACGAGCAGAAAAGCTTAATTTTATTTATATACATTATCTATATCTCTATACCTGACTAAATTGCTTAAATTAATTAATATTAAATAAATACTACTTGTTTTACTCGTTACTACGTTTTTATTTTTGTCGTTAAAATTCGTTTCTATCTTTCTAGACTTATCGAAGAAACGAAGCACTTAAATGTATTTGCGTAAAAATTTGCATCTCTATGAATAGTTTCAAATTTATGCAAACGTTGCAATAAATTTTGCAACTTCAAATTCAAATAGCTTTTTTGAGTGTCATACATTCATGTCTATTAAGGAATATTATGCAAATTTAGTGTCTTTATCGCTTAATTTTCTCACAATTTTGAGTGCAATTTTACCTATAGAAAAATAAGAAACAAATAAGCAAAATTTCTTGAACTTGCCATATGCCTTGAAATATGTCAAGGTAATACAGCGTAACGAGTTTATCTATTATTTTATACGAGTGGTAGAAATAAAGAAAAAAGAAAAAAAATAAAGGCTTGTAAATATATAAATACGTTGATTTGAAAAGATAAGTATAAAGTATTATTTTACTAAAAATATACTTTTGTAAATTTGCTTGTGTGCTCTTTAGGGTCAACGAAAATAACATTAGCAGTAAAGAGAGAGAGAGAGGAAGATTTCAAGTATAATGACGTGTAAATTTCACGGACGCGTTGCCGCAAGAAGCGTTCAGAAAGGTTACTCTGACAGCAGTGAAAGCGACATGTTCGCGTACTAATATTATATGCACGCACGTGAGATACGTCAGAGATTAATGCAATGATCTCGGAAGGTCTCGCACAATGATGCATACATGGATGCACGACTAGATTTCTGACTTCATATCAGCAGATAATTTTGTAATTTATTTTGACTTAAAATCATCAATTTTATAATTAATAAGATTATTATTTTAAATTATATGAGAATTGTTATGTTAGTTTTTATGTGATGATAACTTGATAACTAATAACCGATCAAAATTATTCAGAAAATTATGAAATATAATATATAATACGTCTGTATCATGTTATTTAATATAACAAAGTACAATAAAGATTGTTCCTGATCAAATTTAATTTATAAGCATTTATTCTCTGTAATATATTTCAAATTCTTTCTTTTTATAAAATTCAATAATATTTGAAGATTTATTCAATTTTTTTATTTCTATCTGAACAATTTTTAGTTACATTTCTGTAAATGAATTGTTACTTTTGTAGTAAAGAAACCGATAATTCAACATGAGATTTTACATTTCGCGGTTTCTGTGAAAACGTTTGCTTGTTATGGTTATGTCCGTAAAACTGCGGCCGATTACTTTTGTCTATTATCTTATCAAAATAATTTTAATCCTTTCGCGATAATCATATGCATCTGTTTTATGCTCGTAAGAACGCGAAAATTATTGCGAAAAGAAAGAATGTTTCTTTAAAAGAACCAAAATTTTTTTAGCTATTCGAGGAAAGTCAGATCCTCGTTAATCTTCGCGTTATATGACATCTCATTTATGTTAAACATACTGAAATTACTGCGAAATGCGCGTGGAATTAATTGGCAACACTCTCTTTCCACTATTAATTATCCACCTCGAGTTATTTTTTGGTATAATTAAATATTCAAGTAACATTATATCTACAGATTTCGCGTTATGCAGCACTTTTTTTTATAATCGAGTATATTCACGCAAAAATATTGCTGTATCTTTTTGTCTATCAATTCATTGATCGTAAAAATGTTTAGAAATCGAAGCTTTATGAATCATCTTTATAATATTTGATCCTATGAGTCAACACAGGTTTAATCTTTTTTTTTATAAATTGTAAAACTTGGAATTACCTTTCTCTAAGCAATCAATTTCCCCGTGTAACGTGAGAGAGGAAGATGGAGATCGATACACTCGAGAGATTATATCTCTCAAAATCAAAGAGTAGCACTCGTTTTCAATTAGGTCTAGTCTTTTCGTGCTATCCATTTATCTATCTGTCGATAGATAATCGCCATTCAATATATTATTTAAGATAATATCTTGCAGAAAACATACATTTGCATATTTAATGCCAAACCGGAATCACTATGTAGAATGCAAATACGATGCGATAAATATATATATATAGTTTTTACATTGATACACACTGATTAACATCATAATCGGTTACGTCCAATACCAGTCTCGTGGATAACGAGACATGATTCGCAATTAATGACATCTTTATATATTACTATCACAAAGTTTTGAATAAAAATAAAAAAACTATTCAACGGGATCGAAAGAGAAAGTTCTCCAAAAGCATTGGCTCTTTCTATCTAGGTCGTAACGGTCATTGTATGCGGTGCATAAGTAAATCCAAATGGCTTTTGAATGATTGAGCAAAGGCTTGGCTAGCATTATTCCGAGAATATTTATACCTCTACGCTCTCTCCAAAGTAAAATGACAAAATGTATCGAACACATTTATGCTCTGCGCAACATCAAGATTAATAAATATTTATCGTACATGTTGTTTGCTTCTTTTATCAGAATATTGATTGGTATTTTAACCCGCCAATTGGGTCATCGTTTCATTTTATCCCGCCCACGAGATTTTGTGGAACGGTCAAAGTATAAAAAGACCAACAAAGCCGGTAAATGAGCGATTGATTTTGGAATGACGGGTTCGAATGCCCGTTCTGGTGTTAATTTTATTTTTGAGAGTCATCATTGATAGTCATTAACCCTTCGATGCCCCCATAGTTAAGAGTGAAAGGAATGAAGCCCACATACATATACACTTATTTACACATAACAAAAACTGTTGCGCAAACTCGTATGTAATGCACTTTGAAATGGCACATGAGCATGTGCTGGAAAAACAAATTTTGTGCAACGATAACTTACGCAAGCTATTACATAAAAGATACATTCGGAGGAAATTTACATTATTTTATAAATGAATGATTTAGTCATCAAAAGAAACTTTAAGGCCACATATAACTTTAAGGCTTTATTTTTATTGTAAGAAAATATAAAGGAAGGATTTTTTCTCTTAGCTTTAACAAGTACTGTACATAAAATTTTGCTACATTTCTCAAGAATTAATTTAAAAATAAAATTCTTTATATATAATCTCAAGTAAGAAGAGGAATCTCCGTGTGTATGTGCAACAGAACGACATAATAAAACGAGCGTTGATCTTTAGCACAATTATCAAGAATCATAAAATGACAGAGGAAAGCATTACGTCTAAACAAACGGAAACTCCGGGACGTCTGATTATCGAATCACCTGCCTAATAGCAATTTCATCGCGCAAAATCAACTAGCTTCCTGCGATCGCATTATGCTATATCGTTAGCTCGTTTCATAATTATATTTGACGAAGCCCGGATTCCGGAAGACGCGCGATGACGTTTTCGGTCCGTCGGCTGCAACGACACTAAAATCTGCAGGAACGAACGAACGACGAAAGAAAAAGCGGGTAATTATTTCCAGTCTGTGCGCGACGTCCGTCACGTCGTCAAACGGAAACGGTTTGCTGATGATTACGGTAGCCCCGATCCTGAAACAATCCCGCAATTTCTTTGTTCCTCTCCGAGATGACATTGGACTTACGATATATCGAGCAAGAGATTTTGCGAGCAACGCTTGATACGAAGATGTGATCTCCTGATGAAGTATCTTGGTGAGCTCAATATCATCTCGAAACACAAAAAGATCTCTTTTTTTCGCAAGATACTGTAAAATTATGAACGCATCAACGCGAGCGACAAGAATTCCAATCACTAATTCGTACTTTCTATTTGAATGGCTTGATCGTACGAGCGTTATAAATGAGATAGCAATCTATCTATTTTTTTGTCTTAAGTCTGGTAAATAAAATGCTGGATTTATCGATATTTTCTTTACATATCTTGGCGTGGCACGTCGATATATGATCGTTGGCGCATCGTATTTATGTTATAAAAAAATATAGGATATAAAATCTATATGAACAAATTACATTTTATCATTTCTCCTTTTTCTGATCTTTCATATAATAACGCACTATAAATTATCCGACTATTGCATGCATATTTTTCACCTGTCTTGTTCAAACATTCAAATTTCTAATTTCTAATTAATGAAGAAGAGATGCGATGTTTATTCGCGATAATACCATGTTCACTTGTAAAAAAACGTGATTGTATGTATGTATGTGTACATTCGTATGTAGGAAAAGGTTGAGCAATTTTAGAACCGAATGTTGGATACTTTCTCCGGTACACAGTCGTTTCCTCTTTTTCTACTCTTCTCATGAATTTTCTTCATCTGCCAACGAGTTTGAAGCTTCCTAAATAATTATAACTCTTAATTATTAAAATATTGAAGCTGAAATTTTTTGTGTATAATAAAAATATTTTTTTAGTTTCAGTTTTCAATTTGTTTTTTATATTAAAACATATATTTGCATAAATATCTGCAATTTATTTGATCACTATTTAATTACTTGATAATTATATTTAATACTTGTTAATTTAGTTACGCTTCGTCCAACTCCACTTCGTGATAGACAATTAAGCAGAATCTCCGAAGTGAAGCAAAAGCGAAATGAAAAATGACCGAAGATATTATCGAAAATATGCTACACTGAAAGCTAAAAGGATAAAGTCATCAAGTGATAACTAAAAAATAACAACATTTTTCCATAATAATAAATATAATAGATATTGTGTCATACATAATAAAAATTAAAAGAAAGTAAAGTTATTAAATTGCGAATGTAAGTAATAAAAGTTTCAATAAAATTTGATAAAACAAGTAATTTGCGGTTTTAATGGTTTCAAGAGATTTCCTCTAAGAGATGTCTGCTTAAGATGTTTGCTTGCCGGAAGAGAATGCCTGGTTTTTCACAAATTATAGTTATGAATTTGATTAAAATTTCGCATGTACATTTTTGCGAGAAAGAAGAAATGCGGGCAAAAAATGCTTAAAAATATGCGCGCAAACCCTTACATTACTCAAGTAAATTAGGAAAGAATTTTTTGCACCTGTTTTCGGTTTCATGTTTCTCCTCTGTCATTTTCTTGTCAGAAGAAATTCTTTTCAAAAGTAGCCATTAACGAGCTTTATAATAACGCAGGATGAGAATTTCAGTTTCTTTTGAAATTCTTTCTCACGTAACATCCGACGTTATTTGAGTTTCTGAAAAAAAAATGCAATTGTCAGAGTGAAATATTATACAAATCTATACATATTCGATTTCTTTAAGAATTTCGCTATTGTTAAAGCTGTCGGAATTTATGCATCGATAACTCGAACCTTATCGGAGCACGTAGAAAGCGATCGTGCGCGGAATTTCAATCGCGAACGTAAACGAGACTTCGTACCATTATTTAACTATTAAACCATCCATTTCCGCGATGTTCCAGTTTCGCGCAATTTTCTCCCAATGCTTTCCTTATATGTCGGTTACATTATAATCGATGATTACAACGGCACCGATGCAGACCTTGAGAAAAGATTTATTACATATATCCTCGCTCATTCGGTGAAACATGAAAGGCATAGCTAAGAATGAGTGACTTTCATTGATGGTTATCGTACTGGCACGCCTACACTTTCTGTGCGATTCTTCTGGAAATATCAAATTGTTGTCTGTTTGCCGTCTGCGAGGTGATTTACAAGTATTCAAACGATTCTATGATTAGACGAAGCGTTCTCATCATTTCTCTTTTCCCCGAAATTTCAATTCCTCGCTATAATTTGAAGTGATTTTTTTTTCAGATTTTGTTTAAATCGTGTATAATGAAGATGACAAAAATAAAAATTTTCAGAGCCACTGAGATAATATTTTTATTTGGGAAAAATAATTGTGTACCCCTTTCTTTTCTTTAAATTTCACATATCGTGTAAGCATGCGATCTCAATGAAACACAGATACGGTAATTTGCAAGTTGATTTCGACTCGATTTGCTTCACTTGCGGTTTATGAAGTTTCTTCTTTTTATAAGAACATAAATGTGTCAAGATAATTTCTAATTGATTTGACCTCTTCTGCTATTCAAACGTAAGTGTAAAGTTTAAAGTTCAAAGTCATCTAGATACAATGTGCGTGTGTATGCTTGTTGTATATTTGAAAAAAATCAGACTTTAGTCAGTAGCAGATAATGTATGTGGCTGCCTCTCTGTTCGGGTTAAAAAGCAGTCTACTAATAGCTAAATGCGTAATCGGAACATTTGCATGCACATATGCAGTTTGCATTGTGTTCATAAAGCGCGTCGCATCAAAACTTTGATAACGGTGCTTCAACGCAACCGTGTAACAAAGCATTACGACATATGGTCCATAGTGGTTTGTGACATTCTTCATTCTCGTTCTACTTTCTCATAATTTACTTCTGTGCACACTTCTAGCTCTATGAATGTGAAAAATTTTAACATTTTTCCTCTCTTATCACATAATATATAAAATCATATCACATATCTTTTCAATTTTAGAATCATAATGTTATTAGTCATTCTTGATACTTAAAAGCTTCCAGAACACAAAAATTCTTCTCACGTTACATTTTTCATTAATAATTAAAAGTTGGAGTATATTATCGCTGAGAAAAAATCAAGTACAAATTACTAAAAAAACAAGGCTTCTGTATCGATATGCGAGGATGTCTTTTAAAAAGTACGCACTATTTTTGAAGCATGTTCGAGTCAAGTCGAATTCAAATCAGAAACTGATAAATTTGATTGGAACGATCTATGTATATTTTAACAAGAGCGTACCTTGGTAAATCGGTACAATCCCGCTCTGCCAGGCGGTCTGCCAAATGCGTGCACTATCGGCATAACGCGTCGGAAGGTGTCGGACTCGTTTACCGAGTTCACTCACCTCGAGCCACCTGGAAACTGTGTCACCAGCCGATTTTGAGATCGCCTACCCAGTCTCGATCCTGTTCCTCCTCCTCTCCTTCTCTTTCCCGACCTTCTCCCGGTCTTGAATTCTCACGCCAGCCGAGCGAAGCGAAGAGACAGAAGCTTGACAATCATTATTTCTCTCTAGCGCGGAAAGGATCGCGTAGAAACGCGATTAATCCCTCAATGACGGGAATTATAGGCCCGGTATTCTGTATTGAGAATGAGATCATGCGACGCGGGATTACGATTACGGCCTGGATCACGTACAGAGAGAATGCGAATCCACCGGTATGTAATTATTCATGTCCTGAATCGCTGAGCATTTGAATCACGTCATTCCTACTAATTATTTGATCGATTTTCATTCTGAATAGTCCCTGATTTCATAAGATAGCTATATTTGCATATATACATTCATAGCGATATATTTAATCGCTCTTCTCTCGATAACCTTTATAATCCACAAAGAAAAATAATCTAAGCATTTAGAAGGAAAATAGACGATGGAATATATCCTCATCGAATTCGGTGATGTAATGTGTAATTTATCACATAGATGACAATAAATTGTTCAAATGTCAAAAGTGATTAAATAATAATCAGAAAATTACTAGATGTTGCAGTAATGAAACTATAAATTTGTTGTTTTCGTAACGATTCTTTGTATTCGAATCATATAACACATTTCACTTTCTAAGACGATGATCGACAGTGTATCAAAATGATCTGATGAATAAATTATAATCATGAGTCACCCTCTTCATGCCGCTTTCGTATGACACTACTACTTTTCGAACGCAACTGTAGTTCATGAAATTGTATCGAGGATCGGTCGATTCCGGGAGGGTCACAAAGAATCCACAATGAATGTCAATTCGCATACAAGTACGACAAGTGTGGATTTTTCGTTGTCACGCTTGCTAGTAAAAGCTACCAAAGAAACGCTCTTCGGGTCCCGTTTTAAAGAGCCACGGCCTCTCCGACGTACCGTTAACTCTGCTCCTCTTCAGCGATGTGATCCCCGTCATTCATCTACCTCGCCTTTTCCCAATTAGGAACGTTCGCACGATCATAGCGAATTAGCCGATATCGATGTTACGAAGAAATGGTCTCGCTCGCCAGATGTTCGATAAGTCAAACTTCCGTTACAACGAAATTCCATCAGTCCAAATGTAAGGTGTCGTTATACTTTTGTAGACTGTAACTCGTAAAACATGAAAAAAAGACATTTACACACATACTCCTCTGTAATTAGTCTAGTCTCGGGTCAGTTCCATTAAAGGGAAAGGCGATGAATCTGGGGCACCTTGTACACGACACCTTTCTATGAAATCGCTGATAAGATTTCACACAACGCTCGAATGCCGAAACTTTAATCGTCATGAGGCGATGATTCGTCTCTTACTCAACAATGAGATTTGGTAATTTGTATTTTTGTTCGTATTTGCTCAATAAGTAAAAGAAAGATAATTAACATCAGTATAAAAATATATATCCTATTATCTAACCATATATTTCTCTTGTCTTTAACGTTCACAATCAGCTCAATAAACGAATAAGGAAGTAATTTATTATAAATAACGAGGAAGCGAAAAAACGCGCATTATTGAACTATATATCGTGCACTGGATGTTTATTGGATAAATTTAACGATCCTTATTAAATCACTGATCTCTCCGAAATAAACTTTGTTACGATCGAAAGTCTAATTTTATTTTGCCATCAATTTTCGAACGTATCTTTCCCCATAGGTTTTATTTGTAGATATAATCGAGAGATTAAGGAGAGTTTTACTTTTTTTTCTTTATGAAGCAGTTAATTAGGGCATTGCGTCATCGATTACGAAAGTGAGCAATGTGAAACATAATCGCACAATATTGTGCAATTTGTATATAAAATATGTAATATAAAATATGATACAGAGAAAAATATTTTTCTTATTATCTTTCGCAATAATAAAATATTATGCAAAAGTGTAAATATACATAATATGCACTATTTGAGAAATTATGTCAGCAAAGAATGACATCAAGCTTGAGATAAACAAGTTATTCATTTTGGAATTAACACGAGGCAAATTGTAAAATATGCCGATATAAATAAAGGTGAAATGAATTGCTGTTCTCATAAACACGTTATGTTATGTTGTCTTCTCTTCTCCCTGTCTGTGGTATCGGGGTGATTTCCCTTTTCCACCGGTCATTTTGTGAAGCGAGCAAAAAGTCGAGAGATACGCTCGCCTAAGTCATTATCACGGTATGGTCGATACGACCGGGAGATCTCCCGGAGGCCTTTCCGATTTTCCTTTTGCCAATTTCTCCCGTGTAATCCGATAGACTAGTCTGGCAGCATCGAAGACGAACCCGACGATGATTTCTTTATTCTTTTTCGATGTTCGTGAAACGGATATCTCGAACCAGTCTTGACTTTATTTTCACGAATCATAATAAGAACGTACATCAATCAGTCTACTCATTCCCATGACTTCATTAAGCTGGCTCCCACCAGCGTCTTCATTCAATGCAATGCCCTCGACTAGAGATTCACGACTTCCGTCGCTACTTTTTCCTTCCACTCCGAAGACAGTATCGGTCAGATCTGGGTCGTAAGTTCATACCTTACTCCGTAAGGATGTATTGACGATTTCTTGACCCGCAAAGAGACAAACATTAACCATGTCAAGCGCTCGAAGTGATAAAGGATAGAAAATAATCGAGTCTGCGGTTTGCATATACGGAAAGTATATATTTCTGTAATTGAAACGCCGAATAAGATTTTGTTAAAGTCATGTCCTCTTGAACCTAAGTGAAGAATACAATTTACATTAGTTTACCACAGAAACCCGTTATCTTTAATCGTTACAGTGGAAAAGTATGCATGCCTCGACGTTGAAGAAAAATCGACCTCAAGTCTTGGCCACAGAGTCTGTCATTAAAAAATAATATGGCAAAAGTGGGACACTCTGTATATACGTGACGTGACATAAAATTCACGCGCAGTCATTACAAATGTATCGTCCGAGACCGTGCGCTAAGAGTAAAGTGTCACCATTTTCCAGCTGAGTCTCAGCAGTCTGCATACGCGATAATCTATTTCCTATCCATTGTATGTCAACGCAGAATATATCGGGGGGAAAATCATAAGCCACTTATGACAATCAACAGTCATTACAATTAAAGGACGTGAACGTAGCAGTTTCGCGTCTTGAGAACCTATAGATAAGAAATGATGTCGAAAGATGCAAGTAGTAATTTTCATCACTGCGGCTGTCGCTAAATATAAAATTATCGAACGATTGCGTAGATATATTTACGTAATATGTGCAATAAGAAAATTTCCGAAGTCATTTTAAACGATTACAATAGTCTCTATCGGGAAAAGAAGAATGGTAATTGCGAAAAGTTAAATGAGATGGGCATTGCGATTCTTGTGCAAAATTTACACATTTGTAATTGCGCTGTTTCAACTTTGAAGCACACAAATGATCCTGAAATAATTATAGAGTATGGTAATTTTTTAACGCTAACACAGCGAAAAATATGCAAGTCTATGCATATTTAAAAAAAATATATATTTCGATTTTTAAAATGAATTTTTGGAATTTTACCTTAATAATATTAAATTTTTGAAAAAATTTAATATTTGATGAAAAAAACATCTTAAATTAAAAAAACTAATATTGTAACATACGTGATTTCGATGCGTTATATTCATTTTTGATATTATAGAATTTTTAGCATTGTTTAGAGACAATATCAAGGATCTTTATTTTTTTTAATTTCCATATAATAATCTTGTTGTTGCATAATATTATGGCATCAAGCTATTATTATGTAAGTGGCAGATACATCTTTAGAGAAAATTATATTATTATTACGTATTATGTACTCAACGAATTTACAATTGCACTGACAGCTTCAACTTTCTCACGAGATTTTAATGATAGTCGTCCACTTGTTGTCACATGACTACTATCATTTAGTGATTAACCATCTTCCGCGTTAACATTTCTGGTAGCATCAAGTCTTACTTGTATAACATGAGAAATGTGTAAATCACCGCATTTAAGTACATTCGCACAATTTCGCGATTTTAATGAGACGTCGCACACTTTGCTTCCCTTTCCGTCAGTTGTAATCCTCCATCGATCGTTTTTATATAAATTATGACACATTAAGCGCACAAATAGAGTTCTTTATATCTGTGACAGACTTTCAACATATGGGGAAATCAAAGCGTTTACAATAGTCTTAATAAAATAATACTGTACATTTACAATTGCTATTTAATGCTAAGTATCTAATAAAATGAACAAATGCTAATATAAAATAATTGCGGCTTATTTTCTTAACTGGAATCACTGTATTATCACTGAGTAGTAGTTTCATGTATAAATATATTTAATATTATTGCGGTTTAGTGTTATAAAAATATATTTCAATATTATAGAACTAAAAGTAGTGAAATTTCATCAAGAATTAGTGATTTTTCGATGAAATCCTTTTCATTATTAATGAAACATAAAACGAAAGAAAATATGAATATTTTCATTAAAAATCAGTCATATACACCGATTTTTGGTAAAATTTCACTGCTTTAATCAATGATATTTTTACTGATTCAGTTTAAGAAAGTTCGCCATCGATTTTACTAACTATTTTGCAATTTTTCTTTCCCTTTTTCTTATAAATCTTTTTTCGTCGACATTTAATAACTATTTAATTTTTTGAAGATAGCGGTCCAAAATTTGTCAATGTTTTTCAGCTGCATCTTATCTGACATTTGTTTCAAACCAATTGAATTCCGATATGATAACACTAGCAGCAAATAATATCAATATAATCTAAAAACGGGAACACCCTTAGGTGTATCAAGTATAAAATATTGCCATATTGCGTTCCAGTAGATTATTATTCAGGCGTTAGACTAATAACGATAGCGGTTACAAGCCGTGGACCGGGGAAGCCGTTACTATTTTCATCGACCGAAACACTCTTTAATTAGTACGCGTTTAGATAAGTTATAGAATTTTCAAGATTAAAGATAGAGCGCGTCTTGTAATGCTGCTTTTCCCAAGTTTAAAATGTTGCAAACTATTAATTTTTTAATAGAAAACAAATGGCATACATTTTACTGATTTCTCTATTCGAATTTTTGCAAAATATTAGAAAATTCTAAATTTGTTAGACCTGTAAATTGTTAGAACGAAATACCTCATTTATATTGTGTATATTTATATACGTTACACTATCTCTATATATTCACTATATAATGTAATATAATTTCCATCGATTCTGTAGCGGGACAATTCTTATCCTTAAACGACAACGCGGACGAAAAGAACGACGCGGAAATTTTTCGCGCAGTCGTCGAATCAATGAGGCAATGGACACTTCAGAAGACACTCCATCACAGAAAGAAGAGAGAAGTGTCGAAGATATGTTACGAAGACGTAGGTTGCTTCGAGGATACCGGGCCTTTCAGTTATCTAGAAATGCTACCGTCACCGCCGAAGGACGTCGGAACTAGGTGAAAAGAAAAATATATCTATTACGCGAAAAAAAGTGCGTGTGTGCTGATGCAAATCATTACAGAAGTGAATTATATTATCCAGTACATAATATATTATCTAATAATAAATTATCTAATAATAAATTATCTAATAATATTCTTATACTATTTAATAGATTAATATCGAAAGAATCTACAATTGCAAAAAAATATATATCAAACATATAAAATATTTTTATAGGAGATAAAATGAATCTATTGTAAATAATTTTATAAAATACTTAATATCTTTTAATAGATTCCTCATATACGGAACTAGGAGGGCAAGGTCAATCCCTATGGAAGTATCTGCTGATGATATAAATGATAATACACATCGTGCCATAGATCCCACTCTACCCACAAAAGTGATTGTGCACGGATTCGGAAGTCATTGCGGTCACTTGTGGGTGTATGATATGAGAACAGCATTAATGAGCATTCAAGATTGCAACATAGGTATGCACATCAAAACTTGTAATTAAATAATTCGCATCGATCGGTTTAGTTCAAATCTGGTTTTTAAAATTCTATAAAATTTGCAGAAAATCTAATATCTATATTTATCGCAGAGAATTCTAGTGGAAAGTATCACCGCGCACTTTATTAAATCACTTCTAATGACAATTTAGTATTTATGTTTTAAATTTACCTTTTTAAATTTGCCTTTTTTAACAATAATAATTTAATCGTATCAAATTTTCGCATTACATTTACGTAATTATATTATTTTTATGTGATAGGATACAAATGTAATTCAGTAGAACAACTGATATTTACTTTTCCTTTTTTTAACCATGAATATAATAATCGAATAATATCGGTCTTGTCTCAAAAAATTACTCTCTCTTTCGAATTTATATACATATGTATAATATAATACACACTATTTTAGTTTGTGTGGATTGGGGTCCTGGAAGTGCTGTGCCCAATTACGTAAGAGCAGCGGCTAATACGCGATTGGTGGGTCGACAATTGGCAAAATTAATTCGCAATTTGAATGTGCCTTTGGAAAAAGTGCATATGATAGGATTTAGTTTGGGCGCCCATGTAGCCGGGTTCGCTGGTGCTGAGCTAGGAAATGTGTCTAGAATAACCGGTATGTCAACTTTTATTGAAAAATATACTTTTTATTCATGTTTTTTTTCCAAATAAAATTATTATAAGAGAGCTATAAAAATATTGCGCAAAATTTAGCTAAATCGAAGAGATTAATTTCTCATGTAAATACACGAACACATTTATAGAAAATTTTGTTTTCGATGTGCAATATGTACAAATCAATTTTTCAAATATTACGTAATTTTTTTGTCACATAACAATTTATGATAAATAAATAAATATAAATACATTTTTGGAACTGCTTTCAAAAAAATATCAAACAGTAGTAATTGTTAAAAAATTCGTGTATTTAAATTTCATGTAATAAATTCTTCAGTTGGTGTAGTTTATTGTGTCGCGTGCAATCTATTCTATATTTTTTCTATATGGCCTATTTACAACAATTATTCTCTGTTATTGTCACTCAGGTTCGTAATATCTGTCGGTACATGCATTGAGTTGAAGCGTCGACTAGGATTTTCGCGCGAATTTCTCACGCGCGAGATATTTCAACTATCGAGTATTAATTCGCGCGTATAATCGATTATTCGAGAGTAACTGTAACAAGGTCCTGCTAAGCAACTATTTCGAAGCGTTCACAAATGATCATTCCATTCGCCTCTTACTTCGATACGCGTCGGTGGCTTAGTCGAATAAGAACTGACTTTGACGACAAATTTATCATGCGTTTTTATTGAATAAATACGCGTAATCGGATTTCAAGATAAAATGAATATTTTCTTTTTAAAATCTCTAAGATTATCAGACCGAAGAATATTTTAACATATCTTTGCTTTTGCAGTATCTTTGCTTTTGTAGTATCTTGCGTAAAATTGAGAAACAATTATTTTCATAATTCATGGCTATTTTCATAGCAAATTGCAAGTTTTTATCAATTGTACATTTTAATCTTTTTCTCAATATAATTTTTGTTCAGATTTTTCGAGAAACAAGTAGTTTTCAAATTTGTAGATTATCAAAGTAAACGATATCTTTCTGTAGACACGTCCCCTTGCATTTTCAATTATTGTTTATTTTGTTTATAATATTCAGAAACGATCATTTTCGCGCATTTGATCCTGATTTTAAACAGCGAGAGTGAATTTAACAACGGTAGTCGGTCACATTAAGTAAAAGTATATCTTAGTATATCTATGTGCAATAACCTGTAGACTTATAAAACAACCGGTTAACATTTTTACAGTACGCTTGTTTACCACATTACGTAATACGTCCATGTATATATGTATATATATGTATATATGTATATATAATGTTAATTTTATAGAAATAAGATTCTTTTTTCTTCCTAAATTTCACATTAATTTTTTCTTGGTGGATATTTTTAAAGAATATTATTCTCCTCAAATTATATCAATTTTTTAAATTTCTATATAATTATGATCTTAAGTTTAATTTAGAGAAGTATCTTGAGTTTAACTTGTAGATGAAGTTTTATGCGAATTTTATGCACGATATGTACATTGCAATGATTATTGCATGTTCTCGTATGCAAATAGGATTAGATCCCGCAGGACCACTTTTCGAGTCGCAGGATCCGAGGGTTCGTTTGGATGCGACGGATGCAAATTTCGTAGATGTTATTCACAGCAACGGCGAGCAACTCATCTTAGGTGGACTTGGTTCTTGGCAGCCTATGGGCGATGTGGATTATTATCCGAATGGCGGAAAAGTGCAAAGTGGATGCTCAAACATTTTCCTTGGCGCTGTTTCTGACATCATCTGGTGTAAGAATTTCTTATGGCATTTTGCCATGGAATTTTTCTTTTTTATAGAATATATCATTATTTTTTTCAAATATATTCTTTGATAATATTAGACATTTATCGTGAATACACGATAATTCTATAAAAAATTCACGATTAATTCTATAAAAAAGAAAAATATTAAGTTAAAAATATTTAACTTAAAATGAATTATAAAGTAACTAATCTTTAATCATTTTATAATGCTATTCCTCTCGCAATCAAAAAGATTAAAAGTTAAACAAATGAATTACTTTTTCGACTAATAGTGCGACCATTTTAGCGAGCGCGGTCGAAGGAAAATCGCTGTGCAATCATCGGCGAGCGTATAAGTTCTTCACCGATTCCGTTAGCCCGAAATGCCAATTTCCGGCCTTTCTCTGCGATGAGGGCTACGAGGGTCTGTTAAAGGGCGAATGTTTTCCCTGCAGCAAGAATGACGTGAATCGATCATGCGGCAACATGGGTTATTACAGCAACGAATCGTCCGCCAGGGGTAAACTTTATTTGATGACTCGAGAAGAAGAGCCCTTTTGCGCTCATCAGTATCAGATCAAGGTGTACAACAGTCGTAACGAAAGATCCGTCAAGAGCTACGGCAAGCTGCAGGTGAGCGTATTTCATTTTCGTTACTAATGATTTTTATCTATTTTTCACTTCGGATGTCATTTATTAAATAAATAGTTGAAGAATATGTAATCAATTTGATAAATAGTTAAAGTATACATAAATTTTAAAGACAATATTTCAAAGTTTTTATTGTCTTTCAGGTCACACTTATTGGAAAAGATTCTTACAACGACACATTCGCAATGACACGCAAGGACGAAGAACTTTTAGTAGGAGCCATTTTACAGAAAATTATTGTGCCGCATCCTGCGGTCATTAATCTTGAAGCAATCGAAGTAAGTTATGATATCTTAATATTTGTATCTGATGTATCTTTGTATGCTTATTTCAAGCTTTAAATTTATCTCTGCGCAATTATTATAGATGCAATTTTTTTAATGCACGCTGTTTAAAAAGATATTGCAAATTAAGAAGTACTATTCTTTAATAATACATTAAAATTGATTGTTGAATTAAATTTAAATAGGTGAAGAATTTTTTATGCTATAGAACACTGAAGATCCCAAAAATAGCGATTAATTTTACATTATTGTGTACCTACATAATAAATTATATTTTTAGATTTCTATAATTATACTTAATTATTTTATCAAGATTAAGTACACGGCGTACAGCGGCTGGATATCGTCTGGTTTAGTGTCTTGGACCATCGACAAGGTGGCTATTATTAACAGTTTTGGGAACACTCTATCGGTTTGTCAGAAGGGCTTGATTCTGGAATCTGATCATCCAGTCTACCTCCCTCTTTATCCCGGTGAATGCAATATTCCTTTGGATTCTGACAACTCTACCGTGTCCTCGGTATCGGCGTTCGAACGCGTAGCGGCTGAAGAGAAGCAGCAGCAGCCGGGTAGCATAGGACCCTTCACGAAGGAACAGAATTATGAGACGAAGGATTCTGGATACTCCGCAGAGACCTTCTTGATGGACAGAATGACGCAGAGGAAAAGTCTCGGTCCATTTACGAAGGAGCAGAATCTGCACGTTGTTGAGACGATGACCTTTACAGAGGATGCAAAGAAGCGGCCTAACGTCGCGAATCCGTGGACCGTCTTGGACATATCGAGCGACGGAGACTCAAACTCACTAGAGAACGCTGACTCGGAGCACGGACGAAGCTTCTCCGGCGCCAAACTGATCTATCACACCTCGGCAGTGCAACGTCTCGAGATTAACGTCACTACTTCCACCACTACCACTACCAGCACTACTACGACTACTACGGAGTTCCTGCCGGAGATCAGAGAACCGGTCCTACGCCCGAGCAAAAAGGAAACTGGCCGGTCGCTAAAGTTGTCCGAGATCACGGAACCGATCCTGCATCCACGCGCCATCAGGCATAACACGCGAAACGAAGGGATGCCGCAACAATATGACAACCAGCATGATGAGATACAGGAAACGTCGTCCACTTCTACCAGGTCGTTCACCGTGCAATTCTTGCCCGAAAGACTTGCGAACATTTTAGCACATGCCGAACGATATGCTCGGCAGACCTTATTGCCTTTGATTTCTTATTATACACCGAGCTTCATGACCGGTATGCGATCTCACGAAGAGCCCAAGTATTTTCCCCTTCTTAGTGATATAACGCAGTCGAAGAACGACTCTTCCGCTGAGACCGACAAGACGACCGATCAGAATAATAATCAACTCTCGCGAGGAGACATTAACCAGTACAAATCCGACGAGTCGTTCGGTTTTGTTGAAGACGGAAGACGTCACGAGGAATCTAAATCGAAGACGCAAATGGAGAACGGCGAAAACGTAAGTAATGAGTATAGCGTGTCGAAAGCTGAAGCGCCGCCGGTGATAGTCGAGGCTGTGTATCCGGAGAAAGTAGCGGATGCTAATTTCACCGATCCATCGGAGGCGAGAATGACCGAGATTCGTCGCGAGAACGACGATTGGCGACCGATCGACGAGTCGGCGATTCTTTCGAAGAATCCTCCATCGCGAAGAGACTCAAACTTTTCGCGATCATTGAATTGGTCGATTGACTACCGTGACTGGACTTTCTCGACGGACGCAAATTCCAAAGAGGAAGTCAAACTTGACGATGATTGGATACCGATCACGTTGAAGAGTGATGCTAAAGTATCGACGACTGCGCGAGGGATGACGTTAAGTGAAGCAGCAAAGAAGGAGATCGATACCACCGATAATTCACGGAAATCTACCCAAGATATAATCTCCGATGAGACCAAAGAGGAAACCACGACTGTTGCGAGCACGTACGAGAGAAAATTTATACCTCTCTTTGGTTTCGAGGAAACGACCGATAACTTATTTTCATCGACAAATTCCAACGATATTCCGGAAACTACGACAATTGCTTCGCATATCCAGAAAATTCCAAGACACGAGCAAACAATGAAAAGTGCCAGAATGTTAATGAAATCCACGATGATGTTCCCATACGCTTACGAGCGGAAAAACGACCCTAGGACGAGATATATACCGTTGATTCCGGAAGAAGATATGGGCAAACCTTATTCATCGATAGAAAAAGATCGCTAACATTATATGGCGATACAAACTTATTAGAAAATAAAAATTGAGATTGTTGAATATTAAAACGCTCGCAAAACATGGATTGTTCATTGTATATCTTCTAACATGTATTATTTAATATTATTCCAATAAGTGGAATTTCTTGTTTCTTCGATAAATTTGTTTTAATTTTGTATTTATTTTATTGAATTGTTTCCCTCTTCCCGTCGTTATTTACTATTTTATAGAAACAAGAAACTAAGCATCAAAACTTGTAACGTTATTGGTGTCCATGAAATATCCCATTGAAGAACGAAGAATTATTGTTGTTATTTTAATCAGATGAAAATATTTGCATTGTATAATATTTCTAGTATTTCTAAAAACGGATACCATGAATTGCTTCTTTGTGAATAAAATCGTGAATGCATATTGTTATTATTTTCAAATAAAATAGATTTTGTTTGAGATCGCAGTTATTTTTAAAAATTAAAGTCACCGCAAGAATGATCATCTATTGATGATTTTATGGAAATAATATATAGTCTCATTACAATGGTGTTTATTGTAAAATAAAATTTTGTCGCTATATTATAATTATTAGTAATAGCTTACAAAATTAGAGGGAAGATTAAAAATCTATTCGTATTCTTAGTTTTTGCCTCAAAATTAAACGCGCGATTTTCTGATAATAAAATCATCGGATGTAGAAAAATATAAGATAAGATAAGATCTCATGTACGATTTTTAGCAAAGAGAAATATTTGCGCGCCTTTTATTTTCCGCGTCATCTTGTAGATATCAAACTAGTGTCTATTTTTTATGTGATTATAAATAATGTTATGAAAATTATAATAGAAAGATCACAAAACTTTTTCTTTGGTTATTAGGATCGCTAAAAACTTAATGATTTTAGAAGAAAAGATTTAATAATTTTTTCTTTTGGTAAAAATTGGGAGCTCTTAACTTTATTATCTTTGTGTGTGTGTATATATGTATATATATATATATATATATATATATATATATATATATATATATATATATATATAGGATTCTTTCATACAGCTATATATAGCTTCATCTTTTACTATGAATCATTACAGCTATTATTATCATCACGCCATCATCGCCATTGTTTTGTTTTTTCTTTTTCCAGTCTGTAAGTAAGTGACCAATGATCACGAAAATCGTTCATAGTGCGCTCACTGTTATGTAACTTTTGTATTATATATATCTTGACGATCAACACGGACAATCACGAAGAGTCCGAGATATCGCACGTGTATCCTCTTGTAATGTAATAAATATATACAGTAAGAAGAGACAGTTTAGAGACTAACAGTTGAAAAATATGGAAGAGACGATATTTTTTATAGATTTATAGATATATATATATAATCTTTAATATAAATTGTTTTTACTTAAAATAAATAACCCATATTTCTTTTTTAAAATGCGTCTCTCGATTCGCCAACTTCGCTTTCTATTCTTTTTTTTTCTATTTTTCTTTCCCTCGTTCACATTCACTCATTCATCCGCACTCGTAATTTGCAACACTCGTCACTTGTAATCACGCATTTATTGCCCTTTATCGATCGGGTTGAACCTCAGCCCATACTCCTGATATGTCCGCATGCTTAAGAATTAACTCGTTCGCAGTTCTTCCTTCGCTGCGATTGTTCAGGTACCGATTGACGCATCGAGGAGAAACGGAAGGCCCCGACTCGATGAACGAAAATTAAGACGAGAAGAAAAAACTCCGTGCACGGCGCGCATCCTCTTATACACGAGAAAGAAGAGACTGCGAATGTCGTTGACGCGATTTCGAGCTTCTCTATCTTATATACGACATATTATTTTAACGAACGCACAGTCTTATAGAGTAAACCCGTGAGCGAACTTCGACAAGTAAAAAGGTATCATCATATTATTCTATCATCCTACAATCGTAAATTTGGTTCGACTCGCCGTCTGACGAAACAATTCACATTTTATATATATATATATGTATATGTGTGTGAGCCTAGCTACCTATATGTATATCATTTTGGACGAGTACATTTTCTTCCCGCAACGCGCACACACATAGGTATACATCTCATTCGTCTTACACGCTGTCACTCTCGCGTTTTCTATTGTATAAATATCCCGATGTTAAAAAAACCACTACGTACTACCAGGAGGCCCAGTTTCATCTCGCGCTCATTTCACGCTCGCCGTTTCATCTTAAATACTAAGTTTTAGCGCTACAACGTATAAAAGATAAGGCCGCCACATTAATACACTGACTAGATCAGTTTCATATGTTCTTTTTTCAAAGTGTACACAAATTCTCTCGGCTTCACATAACAAGGATATCCAGGACACGGTGTGTAATAATATCTCTATCAACAAAAAAATATATATGTATATATATTATCGTTATGTGTCTCCGGCACTTTATACCGCGCGTCCCGAGTTATTAACGTCACGACACGCAAAATTGCGAACCGTTGCGAAAGCGCGTAGCACAATGAACTTTGGGCCGCATCGATGTTAATCTGTCGACTCGAAAACAAAGTGAAAAATTCTGCGAAACGCAACGTAGGCCTCTGTAAATTGAACTTGCCTTATTCTGACCTCTCATTGCAGTATACTAGATAATCAGAAGAAAAAATTGAAAAGAATACGTTATATTATACGTTATACAGATTATTATTATAAATCAATAAATAGATATTATAGATCAATTATATACCGTTATCCTTATGTTTAATAGAATAAATTGGTAAATGTCTTTTTCATTTCTTAAGTAACTATATCTTAATATACAAATACTTTATATTTTTAGAAAAAGATGGATTTTATAAATTAAGATTATAATTATGTTTGGTGAATTAAAAAGAATCGTCGACAAATTTTGAAATTTCTATGAGATACGAGTATATGATAAAACCAGTTCAATATATTCCGCAATAAATCCAGAATAGCTGCAATAACAGGTCAGTATCTTTAAATATTTTTAAAGATTTAGAATTAAAAATTGATAAAGTTGCACATTATTAACACATTATGAAACAAAAAAGAAAAAAAAACAACCGTAACAAATCGATCGAAAATTAATCGCAAATATCAATTATAAAATTAGAATGGCCAGATAAGACGATTTGCTTATTTGCCTAAAATAAAAAAAGTAATTCGTACTCACATCTTCGATCTGAATATCTCTCTTGCAGTGATCGATAATAAGCACGGTTCGTGTGCATAAGGACGGAGATGGCTACTAGGAACTGCGAGGCACTGCAAAACGTACGTCGATTCCAAGAAATCAATTAGCACTGCGCCAGCGCTAATTTTAAACGCATTTTTCAAAAGAAATTCGCTATTAATTCGTCCTCTCTCTCTCTTTTTTCTTCCGAACAATGTCTCGTTATAGTCCAAGTGAAACGCGACTCATGTATTAAAGATTCTATGTGCCGATGGCTTCGCCAAATTTCAGTCGTACAGCTCAATTATGTATGTATGTAGATTATCAAAAAACATCACAGTCAAGTTATTAGGTTTTTAGAGAAATGTCCTTTAGCACGCTGCGCGTGTATATCACTATCCTGCCTACAAGTCACGTATGACGCGCTGGTACTATTAATTCCCTTCTTTACCTGTCGTAATCTTTATGTGCAATAAAACCGCGAATACTATTATTTTTAATACAACTACAATTGTTTGTTCTCCACTCTTAATTATACGTGCATAAGAACGCGCTATGTATTTAATTGTCGTGTAACGTCTCAGGATACTTGCCATCATCACGCACGATGACGAGGCAAACTCTCCTCAATCTATGTCGCATTCATTGTGTAGGCTTTTTTATGCGGACGCTTTTTGAATGTCAAAAGGAAACGATAAGAAACTGTCAAACGACCGTCAGGCGTAATATCACTTCTTGTCGAATAATGCAAGTTTGCTACGTACGGCACCCTCACATACGACCAGCCGTTGCGCGGCTGAGATGTTACTGATGGGTACGGGTCCTTCCAAACTGGCCCGCAGCAGGGTCAGGCGGCTGGGACCAGCGGTATCGCCGTGTTCACCGAGCCTACCCGCCATCGCCTGCTTTTTCTCGAAGTACTCAACGATTTTCGAAATGGTCTTGCTTGAAGAACCAATGCCATTTAATCGATCCTCCCAACATGAGTCACCGCCGCCCAAACTAGCAATGTCCTCAGAGGAATCCGTGTAGATCGAGCTAGTCCGATGGTCATCCAGCAAAAACAGACTGCTTGCCGCTGAACTGCTGAGGGTTGAGGTATGTCGTCGATTCGGTGGCTCCGGACTCAGGTCCTCGCCAACGCAACTCCAAAAGCCGGATTCGCAGCTGCCACGTCTCCGTGGTTCCCAACCATCGCGGAAGAGCGGATGAGTAAAGAGACTCGCAGCTCCTACTTTGGTGGCGACCTAAAAACAATGTATATCAGTATGAATAATTACATATATAATTATGCATATTTTCTCTTATGAATTTAATGAGCATAAAGACATAAAATAACACATCTTTGAACCGAATAATTAAGTCCAATCACTTGCAATTAATTTGTGCTTACTTACTTTTCTCTCCCACTTTTTTCTAGCAGTAGGGCTGCTCGGTTCAGAGCTCGGCTTTTTCCTGTCCAGAATCTTGGCGATACTATCATTCTGCGCCGGCTTGAACTTGCTGCACGCGCCATCAATAGCACTGGGTCGCACATCTTCTAGGGAGGGTAGCTCTAGACAACTGGAGAACAGATTACCAAGGATCTTTTTGACACCGCCCAATGCGTGGAACGGATTCGCCGTCATCGGTCTATAATGCGGATCCCGTTTGCTGGCGAGCTCAGCCACCCGCCTGGCGGAATGACATCTCGCCTTATCGGAGGGAGTGGCATTATCGCAACCTCTCGCGTCTGCCGACTGACTTCTAATTTTTGCAGTACGTCGCTTCGTCGTGCGTCCTTCTCGCGTAATTTCGTCCATACTGGACATCAACGTCGGATCGACGGTCGATTGTCGTTTACCCATGTTGCTCTTTAGTTCTTCTTCGCAGGTCGCTATTATGGTCTCCAAATTAGTCGTGATCTCCGGAAAGGTTGGTCTGGACTTGGGTTCGTACTGCAAATAAATGAAGAAGTCTGTCATTCATTACATCCATACGGAATAAATAATTTGAGGAATAATCACGTAGATAGATAATTCGAATTAATAAATTATAAAATTCAATTAAATTGATTTGACAATTAATGAAATTCACTGACAATTAATGAAACAGACATCTGCGTGAAATATTGCATGTGTGCGTACATAACGTAACATTTTTCATTTTGAGTGTAACAGCAGTTATAATAATCGTCCGACTTTATTCGCACTGGATCCACATTGCATGCCTTTACAGTTACAAGAGATCATCATACTCACTGTACAGCAATTGAAGGCGAGTTGCAGAAAGGCGGGCGGAGGATCGGCGGCCGCGCAGATCTCCGCCACGGCCAGATAATCGAGGCCAAAGTTATCTGAGCGTGGCAGAACGTCCGGATCTGCCGGCACTCGGCCGATCAGCTCGCATACAACGATGCCGAATGAGAAAACGTCGGACCTGTGATCATACCATTGACCCTTGAGGCACTCGGGTGACATCCAGTAAGGGCTGCCGACAGTACTGAGTCGATAACCCGTGCTTGGGTCCGGTATCTTTGCGGCCAATCCAAAATCACCCACAACCGCGATCATCTCGTTGTTGCACTCGTCCTTCTTGATCAGCACGTTTTTGGACGTGAGATCGCGATGGAATAGGCCACGGCTGTGCAGGTAGGCCATACCACGAGCTACATCCCTGGCGAGATTCATCCGGATGAGATGCGGTAACGGCGTATGCCGTGACATAATCAGCTGTTCCAAGCTGCCACCGTTGATGTACTCCGTTAACGCGTGTAGTTGACCCTCGTGTACGCATACTCCCATGAACCTGGAAAATGTAAGAGGAAATTAATTTATGAATGCTCGAATGTGTTCGACTGAAAAAATTCTTTTTGTTGTGACAATAAAACGGTGGCTTCCAATATTGTCTACAAAAAAAAACTATTTCAAAAAATAGATTAATTTCGTTGAATAGTTGCGATGCTATAGGACAAAATAATAATTCAATTTCTCATATAATAATAATTTTTCAATCTCAATGCTTAATTGAAATATTTCTCATAAGCAATTTCAACAAGAATTTGTAAGACTAATATCGTATTTCAAATTTAAGATGAATTTAAATATATATTTTCGTGAATAGAAGAAAGTAAAAAAAAGCATCGCAACTTTTAGATAAAAAAAGTAAACTTTTTATTCCATAAAATTTATATAAAAGAATGTAAATAAAATGATAAATTTTCATACTCGTTAGATAAAACTCAAAGATTAGATTGGATTTAAATTTATAATGAAACAATATTCTCTCAAAATTATCACAAAGTAAAACAATATTTGTTATGTAGTACAAACTCAAACGGATTCAGAACTTGGTGCCTTTATCAATTCAGTGTTTCTCAACCCAAAGAAATTAGATATGGAAAACGAACAAAGAAGAAACTAGAGTAAAACTGACATATTTATAATGTTTTATATTAAACTTCAATTTTATACATTCTTATATTCTCCAATTTATATAAAAAAATGCAACAATAAAAAATAAGATAAAATGTGCGCGAAAATATATGATAAAAGTAATGATGAAATTCGAAATCAATATATTACAAAATAAATAAGAACAGACAAAAGATTTAAATAAAGACGAAAAGATATAAATCACGCCAAAAGACAAGGAAATTTTATGTATGAATATTATATTCGCAATATCGTTTATCATTCATTGTTTTTGAATAATAAAACTAAATCCAAATAATGCTCTATAATAAAGACGATTAAAGAATCCAGACATCTTTTATATGTATCTTGTAATTTAATTGCGATATTTTTGACGTTATCTTTATAGCCACTCTATTATGACAGATTAGGACAATTAAATACTGCTTTGTTTCAACGGAACATAATGGACTCGCTTATCTAAAAAAGCTTTTGAAATAATTTAATATTTTTGAAGTTCAATAAAAAATAGACCCGACAAAAATCAATTACCGCAATTTTTTCAACTGCAGTTTTTAACTATAATTTGTAACGATAAATATATCTATTAGTACGTATAATGTAACGGTTAATATCCTTTATTGTATATATATATTCATACCGATAAAATTTAAATTAGAAAGTTTAAAAGTATATAATAATATACAATACATTGATTATAAATGTTATATAACTTGTACGATTTACATTATAATTTACATTATTTACATTATAATTTACATTATAATTAACTTTTCTTATACTTTTAAAATAATGACATCATAATTATTATTATAATAAAAAATAATATTGTAAGCTGTTATAATTTTTTGTTATTATTATTTTAGATCGATATCTTAAATGGATACATAAATTCACAAGTGAAAATATATTCGAAAAAGTTTTGGGAAAATTGCTATAAAACAACCTGATTATCTTGCGAAAGCTACTTTTGCTTGCTATTTCTCCTGCGGAGGAAAGACTTAATCGATGAGTGCACTTTACATTATCGCGGAATAAAACGAGGATCCTACATAAATGGTAGATCTTGAGAAGAGAGAAGAAAATCACGCGTTACGCTGTGTCGTCCCGATTTCGAAGCATTTCTCGCCGAGCACGTCGACGCGTTTCTCCCACACGAGACGGAAAAAAAACGACAAACAGCGCGAGCGAAAGAGAAATTTCCGGCGGAGAATTTTTCCCAGGTAAAATACAAGCGATGCATACGCGATGCTCCAGATTCATTTTTTGTCGATCAGATAAGAGGAGAAATTGTCGCTCCCCTCGCACTTCCCAAGGTTTGTCATCTGTGATTGATACACGATAGAAACATTAATTATACCGCATCATGTGGCAGAATTTTTTATTAATAGATTCGGCATATAATTCATAATGAAATATGAAGAAAGATTTCTGAGAGATTATACGGTTTCAAGAGTGAAAGCTAAAATAATATATAAGAGACAAAAATACATCGATAAAAAAACAATACAACTAAAACAGAAACGACTCATTGGAGGGAGAGACAATTGTATTAAATCGCGATAAATTTTCTAAAGTAAAAATGCCAATTCTTTCAATCTTTTGAACTATTGCTCCGTATTCTTTACGTTTATATTAATATTTAATTATTACATATCAATATGCTACATCGAATGCAGATCATAATACACGTACATAAGTTGCAAAAGCGCACGTAAATCGAAAGCTCGAGTGTCAAGACAAATGTCTGACTATGTCGTGTCATTATCTACTAGTAACGCAGTATGTTGTCTCAGGCGATTAGGCGAATTCATTCTCCGCAAGCCAAATATTACGTAAAAGGGAGGGGGCGTTCGCATACAACAAGCATTGATGAATCGATTGAGAACATGTTTGAATGCAAGAATTATGCAGAGTTCGAAGACGTGAGATATTTTTGGGCTGTCCGGTTGTTTTCATTCAGCCACTCTTGAAAACGATTGGCACGCGTTTGCTGATTGTTCAATGCATCGTTCTAAGAATTATGACTTGATGTTGTTGATGACATTATTACGTTGAATACCTGACATAGCAATATTATCCCGATACTACAGTGCTGATATTTTTTGTTTGTATCGTAATATTTGGCATTATTATATTGTTTATATTGTAACAATGATACCATAATTGATATGTTATTGCGATATAATGATTGGTAATGATTGGTGGCATAATAGTAGTCATTAGAAACAATGATCGAAATTATTTTTTTCTGAAAATAAACATTAGCTATTGAGATAGATTAAATGCCATAATAACAATTGATGATACACGTTATATAATACCAATATTTCTCTCGTTAGCTCATATATAAAGAATGATCAATTGCATTTAAGTTGTAGGTAAGAAGAACGGACAATGTTCATTATATGTTTGAGAAATTTTTAATAATTTAATATAAGAGATTTAATTATAAGGTAAAATAAACGCGAATATTAAAGTCTCGTCTAAAAATATCGATATCGATTTAACGTTCCTGCAGCAGCAATATTACTCCTGTTAATATCACTCAAACTAAGACATAGACTCGCTATAGCAGTCCTAGTTACAACATCGCAATAAGCGCGGGTGTAATGATACACCTCGCGGTAAATGCCACGAGTGGAGATGATAACTATTTTTACGGCTGAGTCAGCTGGTGCGCGAAGCGGAGGATCCTGAGAGGACCCACGAGTTTCGCGGAGGCCTTCGCCGAGGAAAATGCCAGAAATAAGATCCGCTAGGTTCACCCGACGGGTAAACACCGTATCCGAATCTAGGCCAAGCCGTTTATATCGTCGGAATGCGTTGTCGTCGCGGCGCATCCCGAACGTCCCGGCAACGCGCGGCGCGTTATGTCATAATAAGAGAAGCATTAAACGGGAAACGAATAATCTCATATCCTCCCCCCAAAAAAGACATCAATATAGTACCTCATCTCTAGGATTCCGATTTTTTATTTTTCAAAGTATATGAATTTATTTGTATTCCTCGTACGATAGATTTCGCAGTTACTTGGAATTATTTGAGGTAACGTTGGATTTGGAATCCAACGAATAGTAGACATAAATAATTACTTGATTATCTAATTAAATTTAAAATCGATTTTTGTCAATAAAAATATTAATAAACAGAAAGTAACAATTTTTAAAAACAAAACGCGGTTTAAAAGTGAAAATAAATAATGTTATTCGATTTAATATTTAAATATTCTTCTTCAGTGTATTTTTAATTCATGTCATGTCAGATGAATTTATATTATGATATTAAACAATTAAAATTGATAAGAAATTCATAAAATATTTTCTCTCGGTATAAACATAAGTAATACACATGTACAATTATATTGTATACTGTAGTATATTCAATCCGATATTTACACATTTAATCTCATATTTGCAATTATGGAATAGAAGATATTGTACATGCATTATGTATTTGAATGCTGTACTTTAGATTCTGTTCTCTGCTAGCAGGAATTTTCGCAACGGGTGTCGAGGTAACGGCCGTTACCGCTAGACGATGTATTATGTTGTAATTCGTAACGAGCGTGGTTAAAGCGTAATACCGTTTTTTTCTAATCTTTTGCTCATTTCAGTGGTCTCCCAAGCGAGAGGAATGTTAACGATATAATCACTAGATGATAAATCAAACATAGGATCACACGCTTTAACTTGAACTTGGTACATTGCAACGAACTTCTATGATATCATTTACAAGTCTTGACAGTCGCCACATGTTTAGTTGAATGTATTACGGTAAAATAACTTAATACAAAGAGCTTGTGCCAGAATTTTGGCAAGACGCCGAAAAAAAGTTTTTAAATTGAATCATGACAAGGCAAAACAAATGTGAGGATACAAAGCATTTGGCAACGGACCGATGTGATAAATCTGAAGAAATGCTTGGAAAAATACTACAGAAAAATTCATTTAATATATATATACAAAATTATCTACGTAATATTTTTATATAAAAATAATTAATATAAATAAAGAATTAATAAAGCGATTTGATGATGCCTGTTAACATCCTCCGAATATCTTTCTTACAAAATCCAAAAGTATTATTATTGGCAATATATATCATTGCATATGTTTAACCTTGAATAAAAGATACTTATTCATCACGTTTATTAGTCTCGAATTTTGTCCGCGTTGAAATAAATCGTGCGAAAAAAAATTAACATATTTACCTGCAATATAAGGATTAGACGGGCAAGCGGAGTGGATAGAAATTTCATCGTCATTATCAAATTCGGCACATACGGCTGAGCGATTTTCTTCGATTGCAAGACACAAAGTTTCACCGGCAAAAATAAACCGGATTCGATTCGCGCGGGCTCACCTTAGTATGTTCGGATGGCTGAGCTTGTTCATGAGCTGAACTTCCTTGAGCATGTTCGGCCTATTCGCCGGCAGCTGATTCATTTTGAGCACCATCACCTGACTCGTCACTTTATGAGTAACCTGGAAAAACGAAGTGAATACGGGGTTAGTGACATATTGCAACGCGTGGTCACGTTATGCAGTTATTGACATAAGATCATATTGACAGGTGTATACGTAATAGTTCCGATTCTAGCAAGAACTTTGAGGTCATAAACGTAAGAGCGCTGTTTTGTGACTATAATACGCTAATATTTTTTCAAATACGTATATGCAAAATTTCTATTACACAAAATTTTTTTCAAAAAATTGTGTGTGTGTATACATTACCGAAAAACTGTTATTTTTTTAATTATATTTATTTTAACTAAAAAAAGTTAAATTCTAATTTTTCTAAATTGAAATAAATTTTTATTTTTATTGTATAAATTATATAATATTGTATAAATATATATTATATTTTTTATTGTATAAATCTGTTTATTTTTATATCATTATTATTATATGATATTATTATATATACATATATACACATACACAAATATTTCTACCATTTCTAATATATATGTACTTAAAATTACAATTTAGAAACTTTTTCTGACTGAAATAAATATAATTAAAAATATAATAACAAAGTTTTTTCGATTATCGAGAGAAACAAAAGAGAGATGCATAAATTTATTTTGTTTTATAGCTAATTACATGCTATACTACATGTGAATACTATAATATATTCATTGTAACGTTAAATACAGGATGTGAAATTTCTATAATTCATTATAGTGCGAGTAAGATAGACGAACCTATATAATTCATCATCGTATCCTCTATAGTGACCTTAATGCAAAGTAATTTCATCGTGATTGTGCGAAACATTTATACGGTTGTCGCAAAATTGATACAAGTACAGCTTGCATCAAAATTTGATAGTATTATTTGATACTTGGATAATAATCACCTAAAGTCGATTTTATTAATTACAAGATTTACGAGAGACTATTGTTATAATTTCCATAATTTCCATAATTTTAGATATCTTAATAACTCGAACTGAATATTAAAATTTTATTCAGATTTATATAAAACAAACAAGATTTTTATCATTAAATTTTATTATTAATATAAAGGCTAATAACAGATTTCTTTTTAATTTAGTTAAAATATATCCGTCTTGCGTTTGATGTTAATGATTTGACGGTTTTGAAACAACCTGTATAATACTAGCTAATCGTTCAAGTACTCGA
The DNA here is from genome assembly GCF_025532165.1 of Camponotus vicinus. NCBI lineage: Eukaryota > Metazoa > Arthropoda > Insecta > Hymenoptera > Formicidae > Camponotus > Camponotus vicinus. The sequence goes on along the minus strand of NW_028141978.1, from coordinate 10,865,531 downwards.
AGACGACGACGCCAGATGCGATTCTCATCGCTGACCACGAAACGAAGGCTTGCGTCGTCCTGTTTTCACGTGGCGCAAGTAACACGCGCGAGAGAACGCTAAAGCGATATTTTCGCGAAAGAGAAACTTATTAATGAAATTGCGGCATCTGGTTGGCGTATATACACTCGTAAAGGCACCGGCCGCACAGCATCGTTCAATGTCGAAAATGGACATACAGTAACTTCTTTATTAATCTTGAAGGCGCGATTGCTTTGCTAGTCGATTATTATAAACTTCCTTAGAAAAGCAGTTTCGTGAAAATTATGGGAAGAACTTAATTTAAAATTATAGTGCTATTATTTTATCTGTATAGCGCTGCGTAATGAGTTAAGAAATAAAAAAATCTATTCTATTATGGAATTAATTAAATAAACTCATGAAATATTTATTAAAAAATTATTAATACCTAATATAAGTTCTGAGTCTGTCTATTTGCCAAAGAAATTCGTTAAAGCCTTTTCTGGCAATATAATATACTGTAAAAAAATGCTATCATAAATTTAGGTAAAATAATTTTTAAGTAAATAATTTCTCATTTTCTCTATATACAATATATATATTTACTAATTTTATATATATATATATATATATATATATATATATATAAATATTTTTCTTTTTATACGAATAAAATAAAAAATTTAACAATTTCTTTTCATGACGGTGCGAGAACATCTGAGAATACAAGAGATGCGAGGAGGTTAAGGACCACTAGATTACATCACTCAGCCGATCTCCGGCGTTGAAAGGCGTATAATGCACTCTCTTTTACATTCCAGCACTCGCGCACATTTTACCGTTCATCTCGGATTTCATCTCGGTTCTAAAAGAAGTCGGCCGAAGATGAAACGAGAAAGATGATGAAAATGGAGACGTGACATGAGAGAAGCTCTCTTACATCTCGACGCGAGATGGAAATTTCGCGGATTAAAAAGTTGAGAATAATATCCGAAGAAAACCTAGCCAGAATTCCTTGGCAATGGCCGGCTCCGGTTGGATCGCGGCCAAAACGGTGACGAATGCGAAAACCGGAATTCGAATCCGCCGTAAACAGAACGCGAATCGTTATTATTTCTCGAAAAAAGAGAGAGAACGAAGAAGAAAGCCCTGTGTGTTTAATCCGACGAATTTTATTTCCGTTCATCGCACGGCGAAATTCAAGAGATTGGTGAATCGACTGACAGGAAGATGGGACGATGCTATCGATCTCTCACCTGCGCCAGTTTATTTGAATAATTCCCATTGTCTGAAAAGCTTCTTTCGATATTGCGTGTTTTCTATCACACACTGCCATTGTATTTACTGTATGTATACATTGTATGTACTGCGATTGCGGAGAGAAAGCATGCGCGGCAATTATATTGTAACAGCGAGTGATTAATACCTCCTTGAGCGTCGCATGCATAATGCAAAACACGTTTCGCGCCTTTCCACCCGCATGTAGAGATTACCACGTGTAAGTGACGATCGGTATAAACTCGGCAAAATTGAATAAAACGAAAGCTAGTCCTCATTATTCAAAAACGAAATAACGATTAAAATTAAACGATTAAAATAATGTTTGAAAGACATCAAGTTGGAGAAATACTTTAGAGTAGACTAAAACGAAAATAAGGAGAAAAGGAGTTATATTTTTCTACATGTGTATCATTTTCGTCATTCTGTTTTCAAGTTGGAAAAGAATTGATTTTTTAAATTTCAATTGATAATATATTGATATAAGCTAAATATAACTATATAATTACAATATAATTTTTTACAATTAATATATTTCAATTAATAAAATTTAAGAATTTCGTAATTATTTATTTTGTCTCTATAAAAGACGATTAAATTTTGTTGTCAATACAGTGTTATCGATTTCTTTGGACTTTGATGATTCAATCGCCGAGAGGTTCACTTTATAGAGAGGACAGAAGAGGGAAACACTTCATCTATCAAGTATCGTTCTGGCAAGCTACGGCGCAATTAAGAGCAGCGATCCAATTAGCAAGCGCACTGGACTTTGCAAGCTCAAAAGCTCTCTACAAAGGTTTGCCTCGTATGTTCACAATCATCGTCAACCATCATAACCGTCAACAGTCTAATTATAAATGCATCCGAGAGATGAAGGCGCCAAATAGGGGATGCGAAAGGGAGGCAGACAATCGAAAGAGTATGTGCTCTTAAACTTTTTGTGTTGAAATATTTTTACGCTCAATATTTTTGAGCTTACAATACAATGGCTTTGTACACTTTTGTTCAAATAGGCATGAAAACGATAAAAAATATGTAATTTTTCATTATCCATTATGAAAGTATAATTTTAATCAAAATAAATATATATATACATAACAATTATAATGTATTTATTAATTAAATTATATGTAACTTCGTTCTTTTTTTATTGAATTGCTTTTAGTAATTTTATTTCTACTTTAGGATTAACACATAAGCACAAATTATTTATATCATATAAAGAAAAAGAAAGAGACAGAAAAAGAGAATATGTTATAATTGCTTAATTAATTATATACTTGAATACATTTGATTTTTCGTGAAAAAATTTACTTTTTAAAACAATTACCACGCTTCTATTTTTTAAAACAATTATAAAACAATTATCATGCATCAAAAACAGTTTTAGAAATGTATATCTTTTTATACTTATAATTCTTTTTATTTATTGTAGGTGTGTAATTTGTATGATATTTTGCGAAATTGCGATATCGCGATAATCACACACACACATATTTGTGAAAAATTTATAAAAATATAATAATTCATGATTTCATAAACTGGTAAAAACGACTAAAAATATGATATGTCAAGGAAACCAGACATGCAAGAGACTTTCTAGACTCAAACTTTTTTAGGCAGAAATTTATGTACTTATATACAATCTGGTAAAGGTTAACCGCACTTACATGTAAATGAATTCCGCAGAGTAACATATAAAACACAACGGCACGACAACTGTCATTTTTATCGTATATCTACCGTTAATTTTAGCCAGAAATATATACATATAAATAATAGTTATTTATACTATTAAAGACTTTAATGAGTCATAATCTGTAATCTATAGCATAAAAATGACGCATAAAAGCAGATAAGAATACTTTTAATTTCCTGATATGTTTCTTTAACACAGCTCCGTCTAAATTCTTCTAGTATTATATTTCTTTATATATATATATAACTTTTATTAAAATAGACAAATCTGTGTAATTAATTGATATCATGTATGATTATAGAAAATTGGCTTTTATGTAAGAATTATTCTTCTATTTTATGTAAGAATTCTTATTTTATATAAGAATTCTTATTTTACATATGAATATATTTAATTTTACAAAATTTCAGTTTCCATTTCCACAAATTTAATATAAAACTCTTTGCAATTATTTTGCAAAAATTAGTTTTATGAAACATTTAAATAATTGTCTGATATCTCTATTTTTAAGAATTCCAGAAAACCGAAATTTTCAGAATTCAACATTTAAGATGCAATGACCTTTGCTAACTAATTTGCTTTTATTGCTCATTAATTTATTAAAATATAATTCTGCAAAAAATTGTAATTATTTAAAATTCGAGATATAACACGCAATATCATGTAAAGGCAAGAAAGATATCAAATTTTGTAGTAAAGATCAATTGCACATTCAACTCGATTCACGTGCAAATCCTTAGTTTCATAAACGAAAAACACGTGATTTTTCTTGGCTTCTATCCTGTTGCAATGCTGAGAAAAAATGTCGAGAAGAAGTGATATTCAAGGTCACAATAAAATACAATGAATGAGAAATTCTCAAGTGAAAGAACGCACAATATATCGATCGATTTCTTTCTCACGACGCGTGTCCTGCGAACTTTCTCCTTATTTCTAAAGATCGCAAACGAAAGATAGAACACGGAATATTTTTCTCGCAAGTGTGTGCTTCTTGAAACATTTCATGCATTCTGTTTCTATTTAAGCAACAATAGATAACAATGAGTAGATATCTAGATAAATCGCAGTGTAAGTATACGGAATGTATGCGTAATTATAATATAAATATAAGCGTAGAAAACCACTTTTTATATATATTCTGCCGGAAACTATTAGATGTTGCGTTGCTTGAAGTTTCACGATACTAAATCACTTTTAAGTTATTTATTTAAAATAAGATTATATACACATATAGTTAATATAAGTCAATGCGCAGAACCCATGTCCTCAATTATCTTTAAAAGTATACATATATTTGCATGTATCCAGTAAAAAAGATATGTTTAAAATAAGGGATGCGATCGAGAAAGTGAGAAATAAATTAAAACTTGAAATAAGGGTAAGACATAAATGACTTGACGATAAAATAATTAACATCACTCGCGATTAATTAGCGATAATAAAGCGATTAAATAGTGATAATTTCTGACAAAATGTGTCGATTTACGATTTCGACTGGGAAGAAAAAATCACGAAAACGTCGAAAAGACGTCGTCCAAACGATGGTGTTCGCGAGAACTTGTCACGCGTGCACGCGCACGAGAATATTTCGCGATGAAACTTACCGCGCACATTTATAATTTACATATCAAGTGCTAAATAGTGAACGACGATTTCATGGGGTCGTTACTTTTTCTATCGTCTGCGTTCAATCGCTGTGGATCGATCGGATTAATCCAAGCGACACAGTCTCGATATTTTCTCATTCGCGACAGCAACGAGGTCGCTCTCGCTTGTATTTATCCGGAATAATTCAAATATACGATGTGCAAGTTTCAATAGAGTCTCAATCAACAACTTATTCACTGATAATTATTGATGTTAATTCTTTTATTGAAATAGTTAATTCAGAAATCAATAATGATCCAGATACACAATAAAATCGGCAGGAAATTTTTTACTTTCTATAAAAGAGCCAAAAAAATCTTAAAAAATTCAATAACAATTTGAGTAAAATTTTTGTATATTATTGATATAAAATATTGCATTTTATTCTTATAATTTTGTTATAAGCGATATTGATAATCAAAAGGGAATAATCCTTTAAAGCTCCCTTTTTTCTCTTTAAAAATAGAGAGTAATTTTTACAGGACAGACAAACATCTCGTCAAATACAAGTTTTAAGCGGAAGTCTGCAAGCCGATACGCACATGTCGCGCAGGTGGGAACGGTAACGAATCGAATCGTGCGGAAGGCAAACGAGCGAACGACCGAGCGAGGCTCATTAGAGAGTGTTCGTACTCCATGGCCAGCGCGCCGTGACCGGCTTTCTCGTCTACTTCCAACACATATTCTCATTCGCACGAGGGGGAAGGAAATGCCGGTACTGCCTACGAACTCTTGAGTCACAGGCAAGGTCGTCGTTTCCGACGGACGAATGCGAGCGCGAGATGATGCCAGCCACGCGTTCACTCTTCGTTGAAAGATCACAAACCCCGTTAACCGCGTTTCCGAATTATTTATTAAAATTTTCAAATGGATATGCGGCTATTTGAATATTTCGTATTGTAAGAGCTGGTTAATGCGCATGAGTTTATATGGAAACAACAAGTTACCTTACAAAGGAAAAATATTAAATAGAAAGACATTAAATAGAAATATTAAATAGAATCTTAAAAATTATGCAACATTACAGTTATCGAAGAATTTAATTTTAAATTGAATTTATTATTTTTCTATTAATTCATTATTTGTATGCTGTGCAATAGAAAATTGACAGAAAAAATATATTTTTTTTTACTAGTTTATATCTTAATTGGTACCAATTATAATCAGACATCTTAATTGTGGCCGACAAAATTTCACCGTAATTAGGATATCCGGATCCGTAATGTTTACCTATTGTCAATCATAATTAGATAGGTTGACTTCGTAATTAACATCGTTCCATAGAACATGGATAATATTTTGCAAAGTTTCCGCTCCATATAATGTTATGAAACAATTCATAAGTCACAAAATTTAATTTTCGACAAAATATAATATATTTAATATATAATTAAGATATAAGCGTAAGATACACGCAATATAACATTCTTGAAAAGATAATATTTATCATTTGTGATACACTTTTAAAAGTATTTATATATATATACTAAAAATATTTATTAAAAAATCTATTAAATTTATATATAGATATTTATATATTTAGAGATAAAAATTTATAAAAGTACATACATGTAAAATATTAAAAACTTATTAATTAGATTTAATAATTTTATGAACTTAATGATAGTTCTTCAGAAGTTAATTATTTATTTTTGTGCTATAAAAATAGCTTTTTTAAATCTTTCCGATTTCTATAAAACTTTAATTGAGTAATGCTTCTCTCTCTTTAAGTTTTTACTTCCCGCTTTACTTACGGTTTCGAGGAGTTTATATTAACTGTAAGATAAAAAGTTAAAAGAACGTAAATTATATAGTTATTTTCATAGCGGCGATTACGTATAAGCAAATGCGGAGAATGTTTCAATGCGAATGACTGGAACGATCAGGTAAATGCCACGAATAACACTCTTGGAGAACCGTTCCTTCGGCAATTTGTCATAAAATTGAAATTGCAATCTCAACACGTAATCATTTTACGCGTAATCTTACACGTCTATATTCTAATTTAGACAATCATGACAATCAGCCAATCATATTTTTTCCGAACATGATTTTTTTCTAAATAAAGAAATTAACAATAAAAAAATTTATCTTCCATAACACAAAATACTTTCGTTAAATACCTTCATATTCTTCAGACAAATTTTCTTGATTTACTTCGATTTTGCATTTTTCCTGTTCTTTCATGTACAGATTTCATTTGATTTCTAGAAATCAATTTTTTACATTGAAAACCAATAAAAAATTATAAAAAACTAATAAATAAATTATATAAATTACAATTAAAATTTCGAAGTATTTAATATATAGGTAATCGCAAAAATAAAAATTGATAAAGACGAATGCCACATTAATAAATCCACAGGAAGTGTCACCGTGCGATGTAAAAAATAAAGATTATCCGACTCTATTTTTAATCATCTTACACGCAGTGAGCAGATATAGTTAACTTTCGCCTATTATATCCATGAGACATTCTCAATATCGAATTATCGCAACGTTCGCTATATCGAGTCATGGTCTGATCATCACGTGCGACTGGCGGAGCCTCCGGTTCTTAGCCAGCTCTTTCATGTCCCACCGACTCTCGAGCATCGCCAATAATCGCGCGCCGTAGCCATTATGCATGTCATTACCGATAATTTACTGCGTTTTCACCACGAGCGGCGACTCGTCGCTTGTGCATACCGCTCGTAAAAGCTCTCGGAATTACTGACGCAAATAATAATTGCATTCTGCGACGATTTGTCCGCGACGATGAGCGATTAAAGAGAATTCGATCGATGATTCCTCCGATTTCCTCACGTCGACTTTCGCCTGATTGAAGATTAATGTCACCGTCAATCGAACGATCGGGAAATCGCGATTGAAAGTTGTATCTATACAGGGTGTTTCTTAATAAGTACGAAAAATTTTAGAAGATGATTCTTTGTCGAAAATTAAGGAGGGTTTTTCATATAAACATTAAAAAGTTCTAATAAAAAATTGAATAGGGGTTGCTAGTTTCATCCCCTTATAACAATAGGGAGGTTGAAAAAAATATTAATAAATAACCTTTTTACTGGTAGAAAATATCCACCTAATTTCATTTCTTTAGCTTGTTCCAAATTTGAGAAAAAAATAAAAACCTAATTTTTATCCCCATTTTTGGAGTGTAACTCCACAGGGAGGGATGAAGGAGTATATGTTTATATGAAAAACCTCCTTTAATTTTCGACAAAGAATCATCTCCTAAAATTTTTCGCACTTATTAAGAAACACCCTGTATATGTAGGAAATGAAAGTGTCGCGTAAGTTTTCTCATAGTTATTGATTTTCTAATGAATTTCAAATGGATTCTTACTTTACTAAATATGGGGGAGCCAAACTATTTTTAAGCACTCAACAAAGCTACATTAAGCTAGTTTATTCAACAAAATAAAATATGAAAGTTTATATCAAATTAAATTTAATTGGACACCGAATGTCCAAAGAGTCATGAGATTTGACACGTAACAGATCGAAATAGTTTTTGTTCACAGATATAGACCAGTCCCACTTTCGTAAAAATGATGATTACTGTCTTTTTTCCATTGAATAGCCGAGTGAGATGAGAACCGTGATTGAACGCGTAACGAGCGGTGATTTCGACGAGAGGCCGAGCGAAGGGAAGTTCTACTATCGAGCCTGCGGGCGATTCGCGTCAAAAGGATTTAAAAGCCAGCGGGGAGGATGAGGACTCGTGTAGGTGGAATGAAAGGCGGAGAACAAACGAGAGGAAGTTCCTTCTCGGCCGCTGTAGGAACGTCGTAAGACTCGTTTCGCTTAAGCCTCCTCTCGCGAGGGCCTCAATTCGAGAAGGAGGCATCACGTTTTCTAGCAACAACGACAGTTTTGCAACGGACGTCGATTACGTGATGGTGCAATTGACTCGAGACGATCCCGAGACGTATACGCGATAAGCGACATCGACGGAATGTGCGCTTTAGATGCACCTTATGCAGTATTCATGCGTGCACCGCGTTTAATGGGTGAAGATAAGAAGTAGTAGACCGACTAGACCGTTCGTTCCAATCTCGGAACTGCGTCCTTCGATGCGACTTCGTATTATAAGTCGATACACCGACCAATCATCAACAGGCTCTTGCCGCTTCATGCAATTTTCGTGCTTTACATGCATAAAGTTATCTATTTCTATCGAATTAATTACTCGTACATTTTTTTATCAAGTTATATATAATAAATAGTTTTTGGCAAGTAAAACTTTAAGTACGCAAATAAACAAATAAATGTTATCCTTTATACAATTTCAAGAATGTATTTATATAAGTTAAACAAAATTAAAATTCAAAATTAATTATCAAAATATCAAGACATATGTTAAAAATTTAAGGATTGCAAATTTTAAACCTTCTTTTTCCCGTTTTTTTTCTCTAGGAAAATCAAATAACAATCTAAAAAATATGTCATCACCATAAAAAGATCATTTTTCGATTACATATTCAATCATTAAAAATTAAAATGATATAATTTAACACACACTTGCATAAATGACAAAATACATATGTTCGGCACAGAGAAATAACATGATCTTCCTAATGCATATAGTATTCTTAAAGCCAAAATTATATTTGGCAATGGTGAGATATTGTAACATAATCTACGAATTAATCTGAACGAAAATTGTTGACATAATATGTTTAAACTATTATGCGCCACGTAAACTTGGCTCGATACTTGGCTGGAAAGATTCGAGCTTGGACTTCTTTTGATTCGCGCATTCTAATTCGTCGCGACACACGGAGACACAACTATGTACATGGACGCTCGATGTAATTTAAAAATAGATTCACTGCATCTTTTGCTTGATCTTTACCACCTATCTCGTGAGCTATTTTTTTTCACACGTTACGTTCGTGTTGATCTCTTATAATTTAGTATAAATATAATCAAAATAATGTAATTCTAATTAAAAAATAGACAAAAGTTTAAAATTAATAATTATTAATCATCGTTATTAATTATTTATATATTATATTTGGAAAAAAGAAGTTTTATTAATCGTAAAATACAACATTTACCATCTTTTATCGTGGCTTATCAGCAACCTTGACTATCTTGGCGATCGTTAAAACATATATGATTTGCCAGTGACTATTCATAACTTGTTTTTCTTTTATTGCTCGAATTTTGCAGTTAAAGAGCCACATATGAGAATATAAATAATATATTTTTTTATTAATTGTTATTAATTTTTTTAAGATACATTAGTATATTTTATATTTCAAATAGATTTCTATTATTACAATACGATTTCAATATAATTAATTTTTAATATGACTAATACATTGTATTTAATACTAATGTTTTAGTAGTACTTAAATATGATTCTAAAAATTCAAGGCGCATAATTAATCAATCGTATGTAAAATCTCAGGCTTTAGGTTTCTATCATAATACTTGATCGATGAAAATAAAAAATTATTTATTTTATTTACTTACAACAATTCGCTCGCGGGAACAATAATAATGATTACTTGTTATGCGATTTTTGACATTATTCCAATTCTATGAAATTTCATAAGTCTTGGAAACATAATCAGAATTTAGTAGAAAATCGAAGCATAAAATAGCAGTTTAATAGATTTATTTAAATATGAAGATATGTTTCGTATGTTTCTAATGTTCATTAAAGAGAGAATATAAGATATTATAACATAAGAGAATTGTTGAGAGAGAGAATATATATAAATAATCATTAGATATGAAACATGTCTTCATATGTAATATTTTAAAATAAATCATTAATGATTTACTGAGATTTGCAATATATATTTGGATAAATCTTTTTCAAATTTATCTTGTCTAAAAATGTATTTTATTTCCCGATGAAATATATACTTTATTTCAAGCTTATAATCTTTCATATATAACTTTTTCATTTTTCATGAAAATCTATTAAAGTGTAATCTTGGCGATGATGTTACTTCCGATTTTTTTTAATTTTAGATTTAACTGAAACAGATTTTGCAAGCAAATTCGTTTTTAATTTATAATTAAAGTATGTAATCTTATGCTCGACTAGAAAATTGAAGTACTTACTCGAAACTCTTGGCACGGTAATTGATTTATCATGCCAAGAATGCACGAATCTGAATCCCCCATCCCAGTGATCCTATATCAACTGTTTTTGAACTTTTTCAAGGTGTATGTTTCAATTTTATTATAATTATAATGATTCATTTTTTCATAATGCTTATGCATTTTACTAATGCAAAATTCTCATAATGCCTGTATTTCTTTACAGATTTCTCATTATTAAATTACGAAAGATTTTAGTGATAGATAAACGTTTAATTAAATTTAAATGTAATTAAATGTAATTAAATTTAAATTATCAGATTTAAATATTAAACGTTATTATAATAATTGAATGAGCTTTTGGTTTTATATTTTATAAATTAATTGAATAATTAATGCCTAATATAAACAGTAGATTTTGACAAACAAGGTGATATAAGATATCGAACTTTATCCTTTTTCAATTTGAAATTGTTAAATATTCTTCAAAATCTATACATGCCTTTTATAATAAATAGAACAAGTACATCAGCAAAATGTAACAATCTCCATATAGTCAAAATATATTTTTAATTTTCATACTTAACCATATTTAGAAAATTGCAAGTAAAAGTTGCCTTTATCGTCGGTATATTTGACGGCAAAAACAGAATATGTCGATCTCATTCGCGATAATATCGAGAACGATCGATTTATTTTTAAACGAGTCTTGCTAATGCGCTTAAGTAGAGGCGCACTATTCACCGTCTGACGAAACAGAAAAATATTATCTTTAGTAATTAACAAGCAGAAGAGAAAAAAAAAAGAAATTATTCTACGTTATTGGAATGCTGCAAAACTAAGACTCAAAACTAAGGTCTTTTTCTCGCGAAAAAGAAAGAAATCATTCGCTTACTAAATCAAATTTAATTTAATTTAATTTAATTTAATTTAATTTAATATTGACTTTCACCGAGAATGCAGAATATTTGAGAATACAGTGTAAGAAAAGTTATTTGCAAGGAGAAGTATTCTGCGATGTTTTGCGCACCGCTGCGCCGGAGGAATCACCGCAGTCACTACGTGCTCAATTTCCTGTTGACCTATTTATAACGCGTCGGAGAAGCCGCGGCATACTTTTCAAGGTCCCGGACTGCTCGACTGATTTCTGATGAACAGGTAGTTCCAGCGCAAGGAGTCGCGCATCTGCCGTAATCGCGGACCTGCGAATGCGCAAAATTGCAGATCGCATGAAAGGAATATCGCGAAACTAGGGCAGCTTTCCGGCCACTTTTGCCGACCACCGTCGCGCGTGGTATAGATAGATCGATAGAGAGACACGTGCATATAAATCTCTCCTCTGCAAAATGCGGCATCACGCGCTCAACACGGCAAATTTCGATCGATTCCCGCAAAATTGCTACACGATACTATCTCGAATCAGCACGAGCCGAGTCCCTATTACATTAAAAACACGCAAGAGCGATATGATTTGTTTACTTCCATTTCGTGCTTTACAAGGCTGCCTATTTAGTCCTAATTGGTGTATATAATATATTGTTGTGTCTATTTATAATTATTTCATTTTATTCTATTCGAGAAATATTTCTTTCCTTCTCTCTTTATAAAGATATAATTTTTATGGATTTGATGCAGAAATGTTTCTGCAACAAATGTTGTCTCCTAATTCTTTTCTCCTTGTGAAATCCTAATAAATATTTAAATAATTGAGATATCTATCTTTTCACAATTTTATATCAATTACTTAAAAAAATATATATTTTTTACTTTAGTGTTAGATTAAATTAAATGAAATTTGTTAGATGAAATTATATATATAAATTTTGAGCTCTAAAATCACGCTCAAGAAAAATAAAGTCAAGGATAAGATCCTTCGATAATTACGTGCTCCTGCTCGCTGCGAATAAAACACAATGATTTACGTAAGCTGCCGTGACACTATTCTGAAGTCGCAACATCTTCTGCATTCACAAACGGAAATGCGTACAATACGTGACCATGAAATTTGACAGAAAAGTGCATTATGGTAGGGAGGTATTGCATTGTATCCCAAGAAGTTACACTTTTCATATTTTTTCAACTATGAAAAAGTTTTTTTATTATCTAGCATTGCAATTTAGAGCCTGTTGATGAGAAACATTTTCTATAATGTTTTACTTTTCACGATTAATATTCAATAGAATTTCACGCTTTCGGGACAAAATGGATCTTTCTTTTTGGTCGTGATTTTATCAAGTATTTTATTAACATTCTTTCATTTCAATATTCACGTAGTAAATACTTGTATTATCTTTATCTTCGTATGTTAATTCTATTGCATTAATTATACATCGCTCGTATAATTTAGAATCGGTGAATAATAGATTGGAAAACATTCTCTTCCGCGATTTTCTTTCGTTTCGTGAGTAATCGACATATAATGACTTAAGAATCGAAGAAAACGCGAATTCTAGTGAATGTGCGGAGAATTAATATAGTAAAGGTCTCCCTGGAAAGCCGTATGTGGTAAAAAAATGTTTCTAATCACTCATTATCGGCGAGTAACGGTGCGATTACAAGTAGAATTAATTTCACGAAACTATGCGTTTGCGTGATAGCGAGCGTATCTAATCTTTGTCGAGATATCAATCTGCTAAGATAGCATATTTCATAAAACGAGATACGTCCGGAGAACGTCCGTTTCAAATAAGCGATTGTTGTTCAGGAACAATAGCGAGAATTAAGAGGAAGCGCGTGCCATCCGGGAGAAAAAGTTTCTAATGAATTGCTAATGAATTCAAAAATATTTTTCGAAACATCTAATAGCGCATTTTCAATTTTTATTTATATCTTTCTAATGAAATAAAAATGGCACGTTTTGACTAAATGATTATTTTAATAAATTTTTTAATAACGTTTATTAAATACGAAAAAATCTAAGTTGCATAATATTTTGAATTTTATATCAATTGAATTTTGCAAATTAATAGATAATTATATAATTATGATTTTTTAAATAAAATATAGCTCATATTTTAGCATAATAGTGGTAGTGTTGTTTATTATAAATTAAGTAAATTTTTAAACTAAATGTTTGCAACTCGATAAGTGTAAATATAATTATTTCACTTACACATTAAAAGAAAAAATTATTATTTATACTATACACAAAAGTACTAATAAAACATTTGTAATTTAAAGCAAAATTTAATGCGATAGAAACTCAAAATGGAACGCGTCCCTTACGTATGCGCATAATGCCTCTGTATAATATAATATACTCTATACAAGCTTCACAAACGTATATCGTGCGTTTCATATCTATTGCATTAAATAAATTTTACATTAAGTCGCAGGAATATTTCAACGATACTTTAATGTAAATTTCGTTTAATATTTATTCATCAAATCAATCAATTTTTGTTTCAATATATTTTCTTATTGCGTATATTTTGTTTAATTAACTACTGTCTTACCTTGTAAACCTCGGAGAAGAAGCCCGCGCCAATTTTCTCCATGTAAAAGTCGTCCAGACGATTTAACGAGGCGACGGCGTGCCTGAGCGCCTGACAGGATGCTCCGGTGCGTCTCTTCGAGCTCGTATCCTGAAACGTCTCGCCCGAACATATTGTTAATCCATGTATCGCACTCTCCGTCATCTCCGTGGGCCGCCAAGAAAGATCGCGACACTTCTCCTTGTAGTTCCTCAAGGATGTGGACGACTGCAGCTCCGTGGGGAGATCCTGCGGCGCACAGGCCACGCAATTCTGCAACGCGTCGCTGCTGACCTTCCTAGACGTCCAGTCCTTGGCCGGCGTCGAGGTGACGAAGTCACTGACGCAGGAATCGTCTTCGCAGGTTGCGGTGGTGATCGTAGAATCGCCGGCGCCATCTTTTACGTCGACTATCCTCGGCGCCGGCTTTTGATGCACATACAACAACTCGCTTACAGTCGACACGTTAGATGCACTGTTTGCGGAATAACTCGCGGATGTGTCCACCAAGAGATCCTCGTTAGATTTCTTTCCGCCTGGTGTTTCGTTAATCATTTCGGAAGACGTTACGGAGGGTAACTTGGCCTGAAAGCATTTGGATTGCTGCTCGTTGCACGTCGTTCTGTCGCCACCTGGAGGCTCTCGACCAATGGCAGCAATCTTCTTCACAGTTTTCGTACAGTCTCTTGTACACGACTCGACGTTGAGACTACCAGTCGAGGCGGATTGCGGTCTCCGCGACCTACCGGCCTTTAGGAAATTCGGACAGTTCTGACCGGAGGTACATTTTTGCATCGCATTGGCGTGATTCCTGCCGATCTGTGACGCTGCTTCCTTGGGCGAACATTTGGCCGAGGTCTTGGAACAAGCGGTGACGCAGATCGTCGTTGTCGTCGCGTCGGTTCTGCAGGATCTAGGAAGCTCTGTGACGGGTGAGGTGTCCGTGAACGGTTGGAGAGAATTGCAAGGAGCTTCGGAGACTACCGCGGCAGAGTCGTCGGTGTTGTCCTTCATCGGTCGCCAGAATCTCGCTTTATCATCGACACCCAACGTCGACGTCTCCTCCGTCGAGAAGCACGGCAAACACGACGCCGTGCTCGTCGTTGTCATCGTCGTCGTCAGCACCCTGACGCACGGTTTAGCTGACGTCTGGCCGCCGTTATTATTAGGCGGACCCGGCGTGTTCGACGGCGGCACCTTCCCGAACATCTTCGCCGTTATTACGACGAGACGGTCGCGCAAGCTGACGCGAAACGGCAGCAGCAGCGGCGGCCCTGCGTGCGACGCATCACACGCAGCCGGCTCGAAGATGTGCCCCTCGATCTCGGTCGTCACGGCGTCGTCCTGCCGTATCCGAGTGATGAGAAAAATTCTAAATTGTCGATGGCCGCAAACGAAGACGACACCAGGATGCTTTGAGCGTGTTCAGATGATAGAAATGATTGATGCAAGGTGCACACAATGATCAAGATTAACGTGATATAGTCAACAAATCGAGATCTCTAGTCAAGAGACATCCTCGAGGAACTCGATGTCGTAGCGGCAGAAGAATCGAACCTTCTTTATTTTCTTGTGTATACTTCAAACGAAGTTTGAGGAAGTCGAGAGTCCTTTTTTTGGCCGATTAAAGACGTGGAAATCCGCGGAAGACATAGAGGGTTTTCGGTGTAACACGATGAAATATACTTTCTGGTACAACGTGGAAGACTTCGTCTTCGACGAAGATACTGGAAGGCGAAGGAAGTGAAGACGAAAGCGCAAGTTCGCGATCGACGCAAGTTTGTATCCTTTTTTGGCAGTGGCGTCACACGTTGAAATCACAGTCGGTCACAGATGAACGTTATCCTCGAAGAGACGCGCAATGCGGTCCCAGGATAATGTCATAGATTCGAAGCGAAGCGTAGGAAGACCGCGGCACCGGAACTTGGCACGGCTCCTCTCTCCTCGTCGTCGGCGGACGACTTCTCGCGGGCTGATTCAGATCTTCCTGAAATAAAGTTGCATGCGATCGGTGATTGACGAGCGTTGAAAACTCTGGCGAACACAGACGTTATGAGAAAGATGCGTACGCAAGGTTTAATATACGCATCTATGACATCTAGAAGTCATGCTTGCTTATTTTTTCAATATTTTGTAGAACTTCTCATGATGTTCTCTTTACACAAGTCGAGTTTTAAGGTCAACTTTTTTTAAAAAGGTTAACAGTTTAAATTTTTAAAATAAGATAATAAATTATAAATCATTGAAGTTTCTCCATTCGTGTGGCAAATAATCATATTTTCACACGCAATAAACATCATGCAGATTGATTGATCATAGATTGACATCGACATTTTCCTATTTTTTCCCATATCTTACATTTATTGAAGAACGTAACAAGTAACGGGAATAATAAATTATAAATTGCTATTAACAAGAATATTGCGATATTTCATAATAATACTAAATAGCACACGTCAATTTCTCGCAAAGTAAATATTTTATTGCCTAGTATTTTCAATAAAATAATTAATAATTTTATAAATTCGACATTGAATAAAATGAAATTATCTTTTAGAGATATTTTTTATCTTGTAAATCTTGCAATTAATTATTATGTATCTTGAAATTTTAATTAACATTGCATGAAAATTACGAGTTCTTGTAAAAAAAGAGCAATTATAATCAGATGAGAAATAATTAAACTGTTATTTATTGCTAATTACCGTTGATTACTTTTGTTGTTTACTTGTTTCGTAATTTCATAATTGCTCTATGCATCGTTTTTATTGCATAGTTTAAATTTTATCCACGTTACAATTATTATATTGTCACGAATATGATGTTGATTTAAATGAGAGCATAACATTGAAGTTAATTTTATAACATTTTGTTATACAAATTTAATAATTTGCACTAACTTAAAATGTGTTATGTCACGTCAGCAATTTTTATGTTTTATTTATATATTCGTTGTACAATACTGATTTAAAATAATTGAACTCCAACAACAACAACGAACATGAAACATCACAATTACATTTATATGATACATAATAATGTAATATATGTATGAAATTTTGTAGCTAATTTGAAATCTTTCTCAACAAAAATGATTACATATTAATGAATTTTATATAATTAAAAGATAATAAAACATTTGAAATATCAGAAATGAAGTTTTAAAAAAGCAAAGTATCATATTTTTTCAATTAATTTTAACTAAATTTTATATTAACAATTTTAATTTAATATCTAAGTTAAGAAGACGTAGATAATATAAATAATAATACGTAAATAATATAAAAAGTTGTAATAACCGCTCGATTTATCAAAAAATTATCGAAATGTCAAGAGATGTCAAAAATGATGATAAAAAATCCTCTGCTTTATTTCTCGAGGAAGTTAATTTGCCAGAAATCTAAAATAATACGTAAATAATATAAAAAGTTGTAATAAGCGCTCGATTTATCAAAAAATAATCGAAATGTCAAGAGATGTCAACAATGATGAGATAAGAAAATCCTGTTTTATTTCTCGAAGAAGTTAATTTGTCAGAAATCTCTTACTTTTCCAACGAATTCAAAACTGTCAACGTTTTGTTTAATACAGAGGAGAAGAATCGATCTAAAGAAGGTAATATTAACGTCGCAAATTAATGAGAATCAGAGAAACTCACGGACCGAATGGTACTTACGGTGCATCGGATATCGGACGTTGCAACACTTGGTGTCGTCACATCCGAGGAAGCTTGCGCGGGTATTCCAGGGGGTTGAGACGAAAACACCAGTCAGAAAAGTCTTGCCATACGGTCGCTGACAGCTCTTTCGCGCGGAAAGCGTCACTTTGTACCGTCCGCTCGTGTCGTCCGGATGCTTTTAGAATGACCTTGAACCACGTGAGGAAGAATTCGGGACCCGCGGCCCCGCCGAACGCAGCGACTCTCGTTTCTCCGGATCGGCGACTATCGACAAACCGAAAAGAAAAAGAAAGGAAAAAAAAACAAACGGTCGGCTCTCTTCACTCGCGCACGCTGTTACTCGATGTGTTTATCATCTCTTGGCGATGAGGAGGCGAGGAAGCCCGGCGACGACGCCGTTGCGTCAGTGGCGCATCCGCCGCGCGAAGCGTGCTGCATCAGCGGCGTCTCATCTCGCGCTCGCGAAAAGACAGGACAGATATAGATATACGGGCAAAGAGAGAGACGACAGATCGACGTACCGATTTTCGGACGAGTCGTTGACACTCGTCGCGGTCGATGCTTCGGGTAAACAGACGGACGGATGGACGGACAGGGAGAGAAATAAAGGGGGAGAGACGGGAGAAGAGTTTGTAAGAGAGAGAGAGAGAGAGAGAGAGAGAGAGGGAGAAGGGCAGAAGAGAGAAGGGTAGCACACACCACTATGTACGAAATCCAGTCGCTCGCTTTTAAATCGCCGCTGGCGCGAATCAGCCGCGACACGACACGACACGGCACATCGCGCACTCGTGTCGCATTCCAACTGTCACCGGTCTCGTTTCACCCAAACTTCCGCGACTACCTCGAACGCTATCCGACGTCGTAAACGCAACTGCTCCCGACAAGTACTCGCACACTCACTGACAACACCAGACGGCGGCCATTACGGGAATGAGTCGCCGTGACGGACGCGCAAGCGCCACCGCTCGACGGTAGCCCGAATCGCTCGTCCCCCTCCCCCCGCCGCTTACCCTCTCGCCCTCATCCGCGATTCGACTTCGGTCCGTTCGATCCATCGTTCGCGGAGGAAAAATGCGCGCCAATTTCGAACGCCCGTTTTAAACACTCGGTAAAGGCATAACAATGTTTCGCGTCTTACGAGTCCTGTTCGCGTCAGTTTTCATGATTAGTTTTTATAAATGTGAAGAAGGAATTTAATCCGCAAAATTGAATCTCCATTTATCCGGTTTCAAATACATGTATTTATTTGCTAATATATATTTAGATTAGAAGTGTGGAAGAATTCGAAGCAATTTAAACATTCAAATCATGTGTTAAAAATAAAACATTTTCTATTAAATATTCGTATTTAATCATTTACTTCAATCGAAATTTCGAATATTTGAAATTTAAATACGAACTAAATCGAAGATAATATAAATCTGTATATATCAGTTTCTTTTAATTTTCATCAATTTTATCGTCCGTTATATTATTGTCCGTTTTAAATTTTATTCGAACAAATAACATAACTTTCTCTTTTTTATTTTTGACATTGTATATTTCCCAATATACATTTTCTATTTTTATTATTCTTTATTAATTATTAGTCTTTTATATTAATTCATATTTATATTATATATAATGTCAGAAATAATAAAGAGAAAATTATATTATTTGTACGAGTAAAATATAACGAAACGGTAACAATAATAATAACGATAATATTACAGAACGATACAATGTGTGGGAAACGAGATTAGAGAAATCCGTATTATATCCTCTCCCTCGCGACTTGGAAGTCGCGAGTAAGAGTCGTTTCACGATGCGCGTGAAATAATTTACGAGAATTTCTATTCCGTTCTACAGCCACCAAGACATCTCCTTGTCTCTATTTCATCAAACGAACGGCTCTTATAAGACAAAATGAAAGTGTGCGAATCCCCGTATGCATATAAGCGTGCCTTTCACCGTCCGAAACGATAATTGCCATTCGGTTGATGCCATCCCGCATTCGACCTAAGAAAAAGTGGAAAGGATGAATTTCCCCAAATCACGGATCTCAAAAAATAGAATCTTAATGAATAAATTTCTCGCGGAAATTTTCGAATATAAATCTTGCAAAAATTTATAAAATTCTTCAAATTATATCGAACATAAAAAAAATTTGAAAAATCTAGTAACTTTTTTGATACCTTGTTTGACACTCTGTTCCCTAACCTATTTCTTTAAATGCGCCTAACCTATGCATCCAATCTAACCACGTGCACATGACTAGTATAATTAACAACGCATAAGGATGAAGCTTCGCAGTAAGTTATCATTGAAAAATGCATTGTTAAAAACTTAAAATCTTGCGTATTTCGTGCAAGAATAAGAATCTAGAAATTATATACGTAACTTATACGTGAAGTTTTTTTATATTGCAATTTTATATTAATCTTAACCTAATAATTAATAACAATTAGTGAAATGTATATAAATATTGTATAATGCGAATTTATTATTATCTTCTTTAAAGTTTAATATATTAGAACGCAATTTTAAAAAAAATTTCTTACTTCCTCTTTTAATATCTTTATTATAATTATTAGATAAACCAAGCAAGCGCATGCCAGCGCGAAAGAGATATAAAATCGAGAAAAAAGTCCGCGAACATAATCGAAAAATGAGGAAAGAGACCAAACATTCTAAAAGTAAGTTAATAAACTAATTCTTCAAATATGTATGTTTGTATTTATAATTGTTTAAAAACTATAATTTTTGATTTTTAACCAGAAAAATCCAAGATGATGCAAATACCGAATCAATGTCCTTTCAAGGAGGATATATTAAAGGAAATAGAGGTAATGCGAAAACATCAAGAAGAAGAAAAACGGAAACAGAAGGAGGCTGCACGTGGAAAGAAACGTGAACAACTTGCTAAGGGTGATCTTCAAGGTTTGGTTAATGAAGCTCAGAATAAGCAGTTAGCACATGAATCCATGGAAGTAGATTCTGCTCAAAATCAAATAAAAAATGCTGTTACTAAGGAAGAAAACTCACTTAAAGCATATTATAAGGAATTCAAAAAGGTTTTGGATGCAGCTGATGTTATTCTTGAAGTTATGGATGCTCGTGATCCATTGGGAACACGATGTAAAGAGGTAAATTTCCAAAACTGTTATAAGATATATATATATATATATATATATATATATATATTTATATTTATACATTATTATTTGATTATTTTGTTATAGGTAGAAGAAGCAGTTCAGTCTGCAAATAAAAGATTGGTACTAGTCTTAAACAAAGCAGATTTGATTCCTAGAGAAAATTTAGACCAATGGTTAAAATACTTGAGAGCTAGTTTACCGGCTGTGGCATTTAAATCGTCCACACAAAATCAAGCAAATCGATTAGGCAGGAGAAAATTAGGAAAAAAAACAGAGTCCATGATACAAAGCAACACATGTTTCGGCGCAGAATTACTTTTGTCATTACTTGGAAATTATTGCAGAAACAAAAGCAATGTAAAAACAAGTATTACAGTTGGAGTTGTTGGCCTTCCAAATGTAGGAAAATCTAGCGTTATTAATTCCTTGAAACGCAACAAAGCGTGTAATGTGGGAAATATTCCAGGTATTTCATTATTTTTATTATAAACAGTTTTTACATCAATTGAATATTCTTTCTAATCCTTATGGTTTATTTTGATTATTGTAGTTTTGTGAAATTAATTTATTCTTTCCTCAAATTCTTTTTATTCTTTTTCTAATTATGTCCAAATTACATAAAACATTTTACAACAGTTTTGGATTGCATATATTAGTAATATATTATATATACACATATATTATCGATTTAACAACTATTTACAATTACTTCCAGGAATAACAAAGACGATGCAAATTGTCCAATTAGATTCTAAAATTAAGCTGTTAGATTCTCCTGGTATAGTATTTGCTACATCTGATGAAAAATCTGATGATACATCTGTAGCTCTCAAAAATGCAGTAAAGATTCAAGCATTGAAAGACCCTTTCACACCGGCGACAGCAATTTTAAAAAGAGTTTCACGACAGCAGATAATGGAATTATATAATATGCAAGAGTTTTCAACGCCAGATGAGTTTTTTGCGATGAAAGCTGCAAAGATGGGAAAATATAGGAAGGGTGGGGTGCCTGATGCGATTGCTGCCGCGCGAAGTATTCTTGAAGATTGGAATTCTGGCAAAATTAGGTTTGTTATGTTTTATATACATATGTACAACCATATATATTCTATTTTTTATACGATTAAAATTTTTTTGTAGGTATTATACAGTGCCACCCGAACAACCAGTATGCCATATATCTGCTGAGATTGTTAGTCAAGTAGCTAAAGAATTTGACATTGAAAGTTTTGCCGCAGAGGAAAAAATGATGCTTGATAATTTTACAACAAATTCCACAAATAATTCCACAAATAATTCCACTATCGCAGATCCTGTACTAATTGATAGTTCGAGACCTGTCACAGCAATGGAGGTCGAAATCCAACAAGAATTGGTAAGATGTAAATATATAATTTAATATTATATTACTGTTATATTATTTTATATTTTTTTGTAATTTATATTTTATTGAATTTATTTTGTAATAATTAATCGATATTTTCTTATAGGAATTTAGAGTACAGAAAAAATTAAAGAAAAAATTGCAGGATACAAAAAAAGATGTAGCTGCTGAAAAAAAGAAGAAACCAGATCCACTTTTTGAGATTGAAGGCAATCAAAAATTGAATAAGCTCAAGAAACTTGAATTCAAAAAACAAAAAAAAGAACGAGCGAAGAGAGGTATGAGAAGAATGAGAAGGAGGGAAGAGTTTGTAATCTAAATGTTTAATATTTACTTAATTAAATTAATATTAACTTATAAATATCATTGATTTTCAGAAAAAGCCACTGCCAAACTAGCGGGAAAGCTTGAAAATTTCAAATTTAATTCAGATGATTATGACTTTAATACAGATTTTACAATTACATAGGATATTATCAATATTTATACATTATGAATGTATATATCTACACATATATAACTGTTACGTGTTATATAATGACATATACATATACATATAATATCCATTTAAAACTATAAATAATAAAGATCATTTTCTGTCTATTAAATACACATACAAATGCATTATTTCCTCTCATAATATAGTTCCATTTTGTATTTTAAAAGTTTGTAATAACTTGTATTGATTTTAGATTAGTATTTAAAAAAATTTTTTAAATCTAGTAAATTTTTAAAAATTGTTCGAAAGTTAGATGAATTAATTATGTAATAACGAATAATGAAACAAGTAATGGTAGTAACTAAGAAATTATTCACATTTGATGGCTATATGTACATTAAATTAAATACACATATTTAACTATATATTTTTACATTTTAGTTTTTAACATATGTATAATATTATTTAAGTTTATATAAACAATTTATATACATATATATATATATATATATATATATATATATATTTAAATTTGAATTTATATACATTTGTTTCCTTTTAAATAATAATTTTACTAAAATGATTATAATTATCTGTACTAAGCTATTTTAAAAAATAAGTGATATGAATATAATAAAATGTGCAAACGAAATAAGTGTTCTTTATATATGTTTTTTATAAAATAAATCTCGAATGCTATCTAATTCGCTTTTTTAATTATAAAATAAATTATAAGATA
The DNA here is from genome assembly GCF_025532165.1 of Camponotus vicinus. Classification (NCBI taxonomy): domain Eukaryota; kingdom Metazoa; phylum Arthropoda; class Insecta; order Hymenoptera; family Formicidae; genus Camponotus; species Camponotus vicinus. The sequence goes on along the minus strand of NW_028141978.1, from coordinate 10,841,996 downwards.
TAATTATGCATTTTATAAAATTATATAATATGAATGACGAATGCTTAAAATGTCTAATGCATCAAAAATTAATTATTATTTAGTTGATCGGTTGTTATTCGTGTGATGTAAGATTATATTTAAATACAAGAAAGTAAAATAATATTATAATCTAATACTCTATTATTTCGATTTCTATTTCGAACGAATAAATTACAAAAAGTATTTAGTTCGGTAAATTGTTATTACTTTCATATACGATCTCATATAAATCTATAGAAATCTTTAATCATGGAGTTGATTATATGAGCTATCCACAATCATTAATTATTTGTAGGAAATTATCGCGTTGGAAAAGATACATGAAGTATCTTCTACTATTATTAACTCAAATCCATTCGAATGATAAGACGGCAGATATGCACATGGCTATGTGCGCCGGACGCCTCGTTATCACTCCGAATGAGAGAAATATTACTTTCTATACCAAACATGTAATGCGCTTTATGAAATAATTTCATAATTACTGTTATTGTGTTCCTCGCATTTCTAATTAATTATTAATTGATAATTTCAATTTTTAATTGATTGTATAACGTAACAAAAAAGACTTGTATATTTATAGCACCAAACTTGTATTTATAGCATCAAAATACTGTGAGAAACGGTTAATCTTTTTCTTGTATTCGAAAATAGACTATTTTTGTTAAACTGTACTGTTAATAAATAATATATCACGAAATTAATACATATGTGTACATATATATGTTACGTTATTATCTGATAATGTTAATATTTATAAAAAAGAAATAGAAAACAGTGTGTTACACATTGATAAGAAATGAGTAAAGTTCCAATATTTTCTATGCAGTACATGTAGGTTGACTATCGCAGGAAATATATTTATAAACTATTAATTATTATAATATTAATTGTAGTAATAAGTAATTATAAAACAGAATATTGTTTACGTAATTAAATATAATATAAAATAATGCAATATATAATAATATGTACAAATCACAATCAACTAAAATATTATAAAAACTGTATATAGTCTAGAAACTTATTTATTTAAATAAATTACATATTAAATAAATATATTGTTTTTAAATAGTATAATTAATAATAAAAGACAGGTACACAAAACGCATAAAATTATTTTTACATTTTACTTTTTATTGTAACATAGTCTTTTCTTGAATTACAATTTATATTTATATTTATATCTAACTTATTATTATTTTTATAGTCTTTGTCCTCTTTGAAATTATTAGAATGATTGTAGTATCTACTATAGGCATCCGCACTATGTACTCCTAAGATAAAACAAGTGTAATCGGAATGGAGTAAAAAAAAAAACAACACATATAAACGAGATAATTGGAAAAAATGATAACATGTTTTTACAGTACGGATTAAAAGGTATATCACCTTTATATTTTTTGAGGATAATTAATTCAAAATGCATATATTTAATTAATTTTTTTTAAGTTGCAATGTTCATTATTGAATGAAAAGTCTATTGTTCAGTAACTTATATACCTATTATTAAAACATATGTGACTAGATAGAAATACATGCACTTTGAATTAAGTTTTCTTCGAAAAGCAAACAGGATATTTGGCCGGTACTCGAGTGGCTTCAATTTAACGTAACTAACATAATAGACATAATAGACTGTTACGTCTTTTGCTTGTATGTAATAAAGTACTCGTAATGCTTTAGATATGTTAAATTGAAGCCACTCGAGTGACAGTAGTCGACTTGTGAACAACGCGCGGAAGTTATTGCATAACGAATGTTGAGAATTTTTAAGTGCAATTGAATAAGATATTGAAGAAATATAAAATTCTATTATTAATTTGCACTCTTTGTATGCGATTAAATTGCTAAAAAGTTTATCACTCAATTTATCATTTAATATACATACGCGCGCGCGCGCGCGCACGCACACACACACACACACACACACACACATATATATATATATAAAATAAATTAACAAAATTATATATATATAATTTTGTTAATTTATTTTTACTCATTAATTTCTTTTCCTTCATTAATGTCTTACATAATTTGGATTTAGAGATTTTATGGGTGAGTATAATATTCTTCCGTGAGTATAATATTCCGGCGACATACACAGCGTTCATATCGATAATCTCGCAAAAATCAGCGAAAGGTGCAGGATTCGAAGTATTGACAGTGAAAGATTTTATCAACATAGTGGATGAAAATGGAAAGCAATACTTTCCCGGTATTAAGTCTAAGACGCTTGAAGTTTTGGGAAAAAGATTATCTTAATTAGTTCCGCGCATTCAAGATAATACACAATTACACGGAATTATACGAAGTAAGTCACCTAATTTTCTAAATCAAACTATATAATTATTATAAATTTATGAGCCGCTTAATATTCTTATAATTTTTACGAACTGTATATTCTTTATATATGCATCGTGAGACAAAATAAAAAATAATAATAAAGGAATATTCCCAGTATATACAGTTAACATATTATTATCAGCTTTTGTTAATACATATCGATATTTAATTGTATTTCCGTTCTGATAAACAGCGGCACTCACGGTAACTACGGAATGCATTTGAAATATAGAAATTAGATATTATAAAATATTAAACGATATACCTCTGCGCATATGTGACAAAATGTGCGGATTGTATATTACACTACCATATTGGAACATGTTCAGAAATTCATGATTGACTACCATATCGACTATCATGAGACTAGAATTTTATGTGATTACGGTTAATTTATAATATTTATAAAAAGGAATCTAATTTAGAAATTATACAAAATATTCAACCACTTGTTGGTGCAAGTATATTCAGAATCGACATATTTGTCGATATAATTATATGCATGTTTATTATTCTTCTCTAAATACTTTCATTGAGCTACAACTGTGACAAATATGTTTTATTTTATGAGAAAATGTTGTAGAAATACATGTCAACATATAGAATTTCATCTCTTTTTGATATTTACTTATTTTTAGTTCTGTTTCAATATTCCTTATTTGAATATTGCTCTTTAATAATTGACTGTAATACGTTAATATTGTATGCAATATTATGTACGATTTTAATTTTTTATTTTAGTTAATTGTATACAGGGCGTCTGTGCAATCTCTCCTCCCCCCCAAAAAACATAAGTAGATCTTGTTAAATCAAACTCAAAACAAACTCAAACAAGATCGGCAAATGCGCTTCCAGCTGCGCGCATTGGCCGATGTTTTTTAATTAATATCTCGAAATTTTACATGGTTTTTGCAAAATAATAAAAGACTTTTTAGTTCAGTTTAACGAGATCTACTTATGGCTTTACTTTGTTCCGAGATAACGGGAAGATCCTGTGTGTGTGTGCGTCTGTGTATACATATATATATACACACACGCATACACACACACACAGGATATATATACACACATATACATATATATTACGTTATTATTTAATGTTAATATTTACAAAAGTGTTACACAGATAAGAAATAGATAAAGTTTCAATATGCAGTACAATATACTCTGCAATAGGCTGATTACCGCAGGAAATACACTATTATAAACTATTAATTTTTATAATATTAATTGTAGTAATAATTAATTATAAATGCAGAATATTGTTTACGTAATTAAATATAATATAAAAAGATGCAATATAATAATATGTACAAATCACAATCTAACGCATAAAATTATTTTTATATTTTACTTTTTATTGTAACATAGTCTTTTCTTGTATTACAATTTATATTTAAATTTATATTTATATCTACGTAAACTTATTATTATTTTTATATTCTTTGTCCTCTTTGAAATTATTAGAATGATTGTAATATTATCTACTATAAGCATCCGCACTATATAGATAAAACTCCTACGATAAAACAAGTCGGAACGAAGTAAAAAAATACGTACAAATGAGATAACCGTAAAAGATGATAACATGTCTTTATTAATAACAGTCTACAGTCTATCTGTTATATCTTTTGCTTGTATAATGGAAGAACCGATAATGCTTTAGTTATGTTTGAAGCCACTTGATCGACAGTAGTCGACTTGTGAACAACGCGCGGAAGTTATTGCGTAACAAATGTTGAAAATTTTCCGTTTTCGTGACATTTGGGTTAAATGTCATTCGACACGGACATATGCGAAAAAAATAATTGGAGGAATTGAAGTGGATATAAACAAAACAATGGAAAAATTACCGAGTGTTAAGCCACCAGGCCAACCACCCAAGATTTGGAAATCAATCGAAAAAATAACCAATGATGGCAAATCAACGAAATTTACAATTCAGGAGATTCCTGAAGATAGATATGAAGATGCAGTTCAACATATGTGCACGTATTTTTTGGCTGATGAACCGACTTGTCAATGTTTGAGTAAGTTTAATTGTTTTTTCTTTCTTGACTTTTTGATAATATTACTTCCATTATAATTTTTTTTACATAGATTTGTGGGAATGTAAGATTTGAAGCGCGGCGCGACCGTTATTCTCTGCTTTGCTCTTTATTTATCTAGGTTACGTTTCAAAACGTAAGTAACCGAGGAAATTTTACTCGAATGGCCGTTCCGAAACTCTTTTAAGCCTTTCTGATTGGTTCAAATCGGCCATCCGAGTAAAATTTCCTCGGTTACTTACGTTTTGGAACGTAACCCTAGATATTATTCTCTCGAGAAGGGCATTTTAGCGGGCGAACGAGTCAGTCATAAATCGAGCGTTGAAACGATCAATCGATCAAGTCGCCGGAACGTTTGGCACGATATAACGAACCGAGTACGCCGTTGCGATCGTTAGCCTACTCCGATATTTCTATCTGTAGGGGAATTTAAATAATAAAGCTATCATTTTGTATTATTATATATTAAACCATCTTTTCTCCATCAAAACCCCTACAATTTAATATGAAAAAACTGTAATTAAGAAAAATTAGTCTTATGAAAGTTATTTTTTAGTGATATTAAATAATATTTCTCTATTATAAATTAGTTACTTATAATATTTTTATGCGAATTCAAAATAAAATGATTGTTTTGTTTTATATTGTACTTATTTTTTATTTATATTTGTAGATGCGAAAGATGATCCTATATTTGTACAAGATGTAAGTGCAATATGGCGCCTATTACTCACAGAAGGCATATCCATAGCTGCCTTCACCGAAAATCCCAATGGTGGGAAACCTATAATCGCTGGTATGAATGCCTTGGGTGTTGATTTCAAAAACCATAAAAATAATTTTTCAGAGTATGAGGTAAATATTTATTTTTATTAATTTTGTTGAAAAAAAAAATTATAAATTTTTATAATAAATTTTTTTATCTTTTTATTCGTAAATCACCATATCAATCTATTACATAACAGCTCTATTTTATATATATATATATATGTGTGTGTGTGTGTGTGTGTGTGTGTGTGTGTGTGTGTGTGTGTGTGTGTTAAATAATCACTAAAAATATGTTAATGTTTTTTTGCTTTAAAATTTTATATGGAAAAGCATTTTTATTTTTTTTCTTTTATGTTTAAAATAATAAATATATTATCGGAACGTATATGATTGCATTATAATATATTCAAGTAATAACTTCTCTATTACAGCTTAAATCACTAAACTGCAAAAATACATTCGCAATCATATCTGATGCAACTAAAATAATATACGAACATTATGGAGTAGACAAGTATTTATATGCTATCGGACTTAGTGTAGACCCCGCTTATCGAGGATATGGCTTAGGAAAAGATATTCTAAAAATAAGGTATGATTCTGAAAATAAAGTTTATATGTTGGAAAATTAAGTAATTTCACTAGTCACATTATATAATATACACAAATAAATAAATGTGAAAGAGAGATTTTGGTTCGCGTCTGCTTTCTTAGAACACTCTATATAGAAAAGATATTTGAACTACTACGAGTTTAAGGATAAATGTTCTATATAAATGTTCTATATAAATGTGCTATATAATATTAAAAATACATTGTTCATGCTATATAAAATTAAAAATACATCGTTTTAATCTTATCATTCATCTATATTTATTCTTGATAGCGCAATATTCTATTTTAGTCTTTTTTTAGATTTTTTCGGTCAACAGTTGATCATTGATTTAAAACTCCTGTAATTTTTGTGACTGTAAAGTTTTAATTAAAGAGAAAATTTGAATGAAAGTTAAAATTATGAAATGTTAAAACATTTTATACTTAATATTTAAGAATATAAAATTTAATAATAAATTTGTATTATATCAAAAATTGATTTCATCAATACATTGAGATATATGATGAACAAACACACACACACGTACACATATACACACACATACAAATTATTCCGCTAGTATACAAATAATCCTTATATTATACAGTTTTCCAACGGGTACAAATTTTCCACAAATGCTTGGAAAAATCTGTGTTATTTTTTAAACTAAGAATTATATCAAATGCTATATTTTTTTATCTATTACTTTTTAAAATTCTATGTTGCATTTTTTTTTTGAATATTAAATTTGAATATTCAATTCTTTCAGAATAAAGTCTAATTGTAAGTGCAATTGAATAAAATATTGAAGAAATATAAAATTCTATTATTAATTTGCACTGTTCGTATGCGATTAAATTACTAAAAAGTTTATCACTCAATTTGTCGTTTTATATATATATATAATTTTGTTAATTTATTTTGGCTCATTAATTATCAATTTTTAATAAATTTTCTACTCATTAATTTATTTTCTTTTATTAATGTCTTATATGATTTCGATTTAGGGATCTCATTGGCCGTGAGTACAATATTCCGGCGACATGCACAGTGTTCACATCGATAATCTCACAAAAATCAGCGAAAGGTGCAGGATTCGAACTATTGACAGCGCAAGATTTTATCGACATAGTGGATGAAAATGGAAAGCAATACTTTCCCGGTATTAACTCTAAGACGCTTGAAGTTTTCGGAAAAAGATTATCTTAATTAATTCCGCGCTTTTAAGATAATACACAATGACATGGAATTATACAAAGTGAGTCATTTAATTTTCTGAAATAAACTATATAATTATTATAAATTTATGAGCCGCTTAATATTCTTATAATTTTTACGAACTGTATATTCTTTATATATACATCGTGAGGCATAAAATAAAAAATAATAATAAAAGGATATTCCCAGTATATACATTTAACATATTATTATCAGCTTTTGTCAATGCATATCGATATTTAATTGTATTTCCCGAGGGGTAAACCGCTGAGGGCATTGCGGTGTACAGATTTGAGGCATTACTGGGCATTGCTTGGGCATTATTTGGGCATTATTAGGTTATGTTGAAGTATTAATGCGTATTATGGACGTTATTAAAGTATTATTAAGTCTTTTCTTCCAAATAATAATTTTAAATTTATTAAAATTTAAATTATTAAATTTTAAAAATTTAGCAGTAATGCCCAGGAATTGGGCATTAGTAGGCATTAGTGTACATAATTTTGATCAGCGGTTTACCCCTCGGTATTTCCGTTCCGATAAACAGCGATATTCATGGTAATTACGTATGCATTTGAAATACAGAAATTAGATATTACAAAATATTAAACGATATACCTCTGCGCATATGTGGCAAAATGTGCGGATTGCATATTACACTACTACATTGGAACATGTTTAAAAATTCATGATCGACCACTATATCAACTATTTACGAGGCTAGAATTTTATGATTATGGTTTATTTATAATATTTATAAAAAAGAATCTAATTTAGAAATTATACAAAATAACGTACATATTTTCCATTGAAAATAATTCTATTGTAATATCAGATTATTAATTCTCTTTAATTCCATGTAAAATTGTTATGATTTTAATTCTGAAACTATAAATTCAATTCTCTATCATTCTCCATTATTTTGCTTAAATATATAGTAAATATTATTAAACATTTACAGATCATGAAACATAAAATGCACTCGCATGTGGAAATAAATAATTTTGTGAGAGTGATAGAGCGCGAAATATCATTGTTACCAAGATGATGAGGATGTATGTGAGGGAGGAGGTCAGGTGTGTCTACGCTCATTTGGTCAACAAGCGGCAGAATAATAATCCACCTACGGCAATAGCACTGATATCTATGTGTAGAGCATTCACTTTTCCAACAAATAATTAGAAAACAATATTTGCGAACCAGAAAAATATGTGAGGTGCAAGTGGATCGGAAATTGAACTCGAACTCTTTCGCTTTCCGCGCAATTGCTCTCCATTGAATTATCCAGATTTCACAGCTAATACCACTATTTAACACAGTTATATAGTAATACAACTCCAAAGCGATGTTGGAATCTCGCTCAATGAATGCATTGTCGATCACTACAGAGATGGATAGACTTTTAAATGACCGCTTGTTGACCAAGTGAAGCCGACTAATGTTTGATCATTTAACGAATTAGGTTCGTCAGAGTTAATTTTGCAGAATTCAAAGCAAATAATATATAATAGTGATAATAACTCATCAAAGAATTTAATGGTTGTGTAAAATAAAGCATAGATTTCAATTGATATTCAATTGGGAGTCATATCGAAAAAATTATATCGTCAAATTGAGCACTATTCTTGCAAATACCTGATTGAGAAAACTAATTTGCTCTAAATTTCCGATTGTATTAAAATAAGAAATCAATTTTTTTAGCATTTTAAATTATTAAATGCAACAAAACATAAAATTTAATAATAAATAAAAGATTTAATAACAGGTTAATAAAAATAATGTAAAGTTAATAAAGATAATAGAAAGGCGATTTTGATCTTTTTATTCTCTATTTATTATTCCATTACATCTCATGCTATTTTGAATAATAAATTGAAATGTATTAAAATATATCATTAAAATACAAAAATGTGTTAGACTTGCATTAATTTGGATTACAAAACATGACACTTTATGTGTATTTAAACAGTTGTTTACAGAACATTGGATTCAAATAGAAGAGGGAAGAATAATCTTCGATAATTCGCAAAGTTAATTAACACTCAGAATGAGATTTCACACACGATATCAGATAAAATTAAAACAAACATTGAAATTGCTGATCGGAATTGATTGGGATTAAAGCCAATCGGAATTAAGAGAGATAAATTTAATAATATCCAACCACTTGTTGGTACAAGTATATTCAGAATCGACATTTGTCGATACAATTATATGCATGTTTATTATTCTTCGCTAAATACTTTCATTGAGCTATAACTGCGACAAATATGTTTTATTTAATGAGAAAATGTTGCAGAAATATATGTCAACATATAGAATTTCATCTCTTTTTGATATTTTTTATTTATTTTTAGTTCTGTTTCAATATTCCTCATTTAAATATTGTTCTTTAATAATTGACTGTAATACATTAATATTGTATGCAATATTATGTACGATTTTAATTTTTTATTTTAGTTAATTATATATATAAATACTAGAGAAGAACAATATTACAAGAGAGAAAGAGAAGTATAAATAATAATAATAAAAATAATAATATAAAAATATTATACATATAAAAATCTTCAATTATAAATTTTTATAAAAAATATTAATTCCTGTAATATTATGTGACAATATTACGCATTAAATATAAAATTAACCATGCAATGATTTTGATTTGAATATTTTTATATGCAAACAATTTTCAAACTCTTCCGAAACAATAATCCCAAACTTTTTTATTTTTATTTTCTTTTTATTCTATTTACAAAGCATATTCAACACATCTTTAACACACAATATTTCCGTATTTTTAAACATCAGACATATCGAGAAATTAAATTAAATTTAATAAATTTAATTTTTTTACTTTATATAAAATTAGATCTTTTCTATTATAACTCTAGTTTTTTATGCATCATACTGGCTTATACGTGCATTAAATATATTTACATAGACTTAAATGTTACATTATATTACTCTCGAATTAAATCACTTCCTGAATGGGAAAGCTAATGTTTCAATAAATTATGCATCAGCCGAACGTATCTTAAAATAGTACGAAAGTTACGGTATCGAGCATCGTACTTGAACTGTATGATATTAATACATTACAGAGGTGTATATAATTTTTCTTTCTTTTTTTTGTGTTCTGTATGGGAGGGTAAATTCGCCAGAACCCTTCGACACGTGCGCGAGCGTGGGCGCGTGCGAGCGCGACGCCACGTCGTGTGCCGGTAGTTCCTTCTCTGGAACCGGCTCTCGACGCGCCTTCAGTCGCGTTCCGCGCGTCGTACGAGCGGGTGTGTTTTTGCTCTTGCATTTTGCTCTCCGTTAGAGATCATTCTATTCTTTACTCATCCGTCTATCCGGAAGATACGTTCGACGGGAATGTGACGTAAACGGAAGTTTGAGACTAAACGGACAAACCTACATAAACGAAATAAATAAGCATAAAACGTCGAATAATTGTCAACGAAACGTATGTTAAACGTCACATAAAATTCAATTTTTACAGAAAATTATCAACTTCTCGATACATCTGATAAGATCAATAATAAATTAATTGCTATAATTTGTCGAAAGAGTGACCCTGATCGGGTTTGCTGACCGCTTGTTTCATGCACGGTATCGCGAAGCATATCTACGTTCAAAATTGACTGATAGTGTTTTGGCAATGGTGTTCGAGGGATGATTCTTTATCGAGTAATCCGTATATTTTTCCATGTTTGAAACACAATCGTGATGAATTTCCCATGATAAATGGGGATTCGATTGAATACAAGCGTGCCGATTTTATGGATATCCTTGCTTTAAAATAGATAACACTCGGGGGAGTAGTGTAACCTGTTGCAGAATACGATATCGAGACACTTTAAATGGCCGTAAGATTATTCTTCATAGTTGTTTCAGTAAGGGTTACTTTTTCCCCCTCTAAAATCAATATTGCGCTTCATTCCTAATCACTGCAGTTTTTCGGGTATGTGTAATAAGTAAGACTAATTGTAAGTAAATTAACTTTTGATAATGTCGTCATATATAACATTAATACTAGTATCGACAGTCATTTTGTCTTCAGATATTTTGGGCATCAGGTGTAATGTGATAGTTTACTTAAAATATGTGTAACACATTTATTTTTAGACTGGCTCATTTTAAAACACATTGTACTAGGATTATTTTGTGATTAATACTAATATCTAGTAATTTAAATTGATATATTCATAATTAATTAATATATTCATTGACGATAAAAATTTGGCGATGATAAATGCTACGACAGGATTAGAAAATTATATTGAATTATATTTCAATTCTTTTTATTCAATTATCTAATTTTCCTTTTTATCCAAATAATATGTTTAATGAAAGATCAATGTATTCATAATCTTTGTATTATTTTTGTATAAGAGAGTTTTAGAACATTAATTATCTTTTATAATCTTTCCATACAGAATTCATTTTACTTTGTTAAATTCGTTGCATAAAAATTGATAGGATCAAAATATGCGAAATCTTTGATTACATTTCTTTTATTTTTATTTTACATTTGTCACCGTTTTTAAAATTGATGTTAAATTTTGTATTCTAAAATTGATAATAAATTCACATTGAAAACAAGAATAAAGTAATTGGTGATGAGCAATTTGATTTTCAAATCTATGCATTCAAGTTCCCTTTGCTGGTTTTTATTTTTTTAGAACAAAAGAGTGCGTAACGGAATATTTTTCTTTTATTCTTATTCTCTTCTCAATGCAATAAATTTACAATTTTCAGTTATTCTGGGATAAAACCTAACATATATATAATTGTTTCTTTTTATTTTTATAATATGAAAAATATTTTTATCTCTCCAATTTATACATATTTTTCGAGATTTTATATTATTAAAACATTAAAAACCGGAATAAAACAAAATTAGAAACAAGCTGACATGCAACAGTTTCATAAATCATCACTTTTGTTCTATTCTTTACATTTTCTTTGTCCTTTAATTTAAAACCTGCATACAACTTTCCATATACGTTAATAATATTTTAAATGTTTTCTCTTAATGTCTTTTTGGACAAATAATCACAATAGATTCGCAAATTCAGAATTAAAAAAATTAAAAAAAAAAAGGATAAGACTTGTTAGTTAGGTTTTAAAGAGAAAGAAAAGTAAAATGATAAAAAACGCGGTCATGCTTTGTGCTTTGAACATCCAATAATAATTTCCTATAAATCGCTCCAACTGCGTTACACGATTGCTCCGCCTCTATCGATATTATGTTTTTCTTTGAACACGTAGATCATGTATGTCATAATAAGTTATGATTGCATCGTACACGGAGATCAAAGAGAGATCATCCATCGTTGATATTTATCTTTTTAGAATCAGTAGCTCGTAATACCTTGTAACATTCTTTACATGCGGCGAGTAGAAACAGCCGGAGCATGTCAGACGCGCGCAATAAGCTACGGTTTCAAGATCCGATGTCTCAAAAGAACTCGATCAAAAATTTCAAAAACTTTTCGAGTACATTGATAGATCACTTAACTAAAAGCGTAATACGATCAAGATTGTTATTGCTATAATTACTATACTAATAATAGTACTAGATATAATAATACAAACAATGAGACACTATGATTTATTATTTTTATTACACATCACAGACATTCTTTGTTTTACGAGAACGACAAATGGATATGGTATATTATTATTTCTTTAATGTAGCATTTTTTTATAATCAACTTTTAGATAGTGTTTAATTATATAAAATTATGAAATATATTTGAAAAAAGATACAATTAAATTTTTTAAAGAAAATTGATTGTATTCTTTCAATTTAAAATCTGTACAGTCTCTATATGCAATTTATATCGCATATTAGATATATGTTTAATACAATATAAAAAATATTAAAATAATATAATATATTATAACAAATAATTAATAAATAATTTTACGTTTTGTTTTTAATTAGATTTATAAAATAAATTCTTTTCTCTCTTTTTGTCTCTCTCTCTCTCTCTCTTCATTTTTTTATGTCTCCGTTGTCTATATTATTTGTAAATTTTGTTTATTTTCAAGAAAGAATTATGTAATAGTTATTTATTTATTAATAGTAATTTTATATAACAATAATAATCTTATATAACAATTATAATTTTAATTCAAATATCATTTTTATTTTGTAATTTCGGTAAAGATGAATTGCACAATTTATTCATAACTTTACATATTTTTATATAATTTGAGAATATATTTTATTTCTGTGCCAGAGAGGATAGCACTTTTAACGTCAAAATACATTTTGTTTATTCTCTGCATAAATAAATTAAAACAAATCGTGAAATAGATACGCCTGGCTAAAAATAACAATTTTCAATAAAGTTTCATAAATCTTGTGAAAAATATTGCCCGCAGAAGAGAAAGATAGATTTTGCAAAAGAAAAATGAATAGAGATAGATAGACAGACAGATAGATAGATAGCTAGATAAATAGATAGATAGATAGATAGATAGATAGATAGATAAATAGATAAGTAGATAGATAGATAGATAGATAGATAAACAGATCGAAAGGGAGAGAGAGAGAAAGATATGTTGCGACTGTTTTTGAAAATTTGCGCTAGTATCAGATGCGTTCATGGCATTCATGTTGCATACAATAACAGTTTCGAGATTTTCCATTCTTTTTCCAACAAGAATATTGCCGCAGGATACAATCTTGTTAAAGAATAAGTCACTTCTTCAAAGAAATATTTCCTTCGTTTTTCTTTTTCTTTCTTTCAAAACATAGCCATGAATACGACACACGATAAAATATTGCGGCAGAAAGCTTTTTCAGAAGAAAAGATTCTTCTATCCCGCAATAGTGAACGGATAATCCTGTTCCACGTGAATCGATTCATGTGACTACTTAGAGAACGTCTATCATGTCTGAATATTAAGTCTTACCGCCGGATATATTATCTCTATTGAATTATGAATGAATCAAATTTAGTATTATTTGTATTATCAAATTATGTTTTAAGAGACATTATTTTTCTTGAGGTTGAGTTTGTTTGAAAACCATAGTTTATAAAAAATAAACTCACCAGTTTATTAAAAAAAAAGATTTTGATATATGTATTTATTCATATACTATAAACGTAACTCACCTGACCTGATTCTTGATTGCATCTAATATCATATTGCATTTAATATCAAAAGCAAAGCGTGCGTCGACTTGTTTATAAAATTTTATAATTGTAATTCGCTTAGTACGGTAAATTGTGTTTTTTATACATATATATATATATATATATATATATATATATATATATATATATATATATATATATAACAACTATGCGATGTCAGTAAACATTTCACATATTCTTAAATACAAGTAATATAAATGTATTGATAATACATTTATATAACCTTTTTTTTATATTTAAAGATGAAAAGTGAATATTACAAATAATACCCTTATAAAGTAAATTTTGAGGTAAAGGATTTTTAAAATTTCACAGCATATGGCACATAATCGTTGAATCACATTATTACCAAATAGTGTTTTCAAAGACAAATAAAATTATAAATTAAAGTAATACTGAAATGAGATATTTGTAGGATTTGAACATAAAGCTCGGAAGTAATGCTATCATACGAAATTCATGCAGAAATGTAGTTTGTCAGACCACTCGATATATCAAAATAAACGTACATATGTTGCAAACACTTGCCTTTGATATTAGACATAACATAAGTAATCGAAACTGTTTGATGAAATGTGGTTAGTTTAATACTTGTTAAACGATTAAAACTAATCGCGCGGTCGACATACTATTGCGGCACGTGCAGGATAGAAATCAGTATAGTTTCAGTATAGTTCAGTATATATGGTTTAGTATAGTTTCGAATGAGATTTAGATTCCGATGTAGCAAATACATTCAAAATTGATCTCTATGTTTATCTATCATAGTGGCAATTTATCTAAAACAAATTGATATTATCAAAATAACATCAGTTGCTACTTGATAAACTCTATGTATACATTATATATATATATATATATATATATATATATATATATATATATATGTATATGTATATAGAGTTTATCAAGATATTAATACAATATAGTAATAGAATTTCATGTTTTCAAAAAGGAAAATTTTTTTAGTGTTACTTTTTCTTTTGAATCTTAGAATCCAAAAGTTGTAGAATGTCTCGAGCGATTTTATTGTTTATTTCCTGTTGAATTGAAGATAATAAAGATAGGACACAGTCTTTTAATGCACAGACAATTTGACCACTTTATTTTATCACAACGATGATACAAAATCAGACTAGTTATATCGACTAAAGAGACGCGTGCTTATTGATCTGTGATTCGGAGCAAAGTGCGTGTTCCGATATCTTTTCCGGAAAGGATCCTTGATCGAAGGATCTCGAATCTTCGATATGTTCAGTCATATCCGGTACCTTAACGCCATTGCGTTACGCAGCGCACTTTCGGCATAAAAATATTCGTCCAATTAAGGTTGCAATTTTGTTTTGTAATCCATCAGCATCATGCGGTCCCCTTGTTATACAAATATAATTCAATTTCAAATACTTTTCGAGAATGGCGCATGATGCATTGTGTTTGTACAGTACTTTTAAAATATCTTCTATGTACAAATGTGTTTGTAGCTTTTTATTACCAAGTATTCCTTTTGTTATAAGTAAACAATCAATGTCGTCCCATTCTCCATGGGCAGCTTTAACTTGTAAAGCGACTTTTTGATATAATCTAGGAGAAATGTCATGATTCTGAGAGAGCGTTGTAGGTGATATCACAAATGTATTTGGTGTATTGTAATGATGTTTACATGCAGAGATCCTCGAATAGAAGAATCCAAGCTCTTTATTATCCGTTTTCTGTTTGATTGCCATTTGCCATTCTACAACTTAATATAAGATTCCAAAAACGTGTCTTCTTTACAATCAGGTAACATGGCAAAATGTGCTTTCTGGCAATTTTGAAGTTTTTGCAGCAATCTGTTTGGATCTCTTGTGTTTCTTATAATAATATGAAGATTCTTCATAGCAGCAGTCAAAGAATGACCAAGCATTATCAAAATATCAATTATTTCATTTGTTTGCAGTCTTATAAAAAGATAATGTATATATATATTAATTGCCTCTGGTCTTTCTATTAATAATCTTTGCACAAGTGATCGTTTCAAAGTCTTTGTAAGAAATAAAATTATTATTAAAACAGCATTTCCATCTCCGCTTAAAATAGCAGCATCTAATAAAGCAGTTTTGCTAGCAAAAGACTTGTATTGTTCTAATGAGTATGGCCGACCAAACAATATCTTTCTTAAAGTGATATCTGGTTACTCAATAGCTGTTTCTGTATTTACATTCTGTAACTTGTCCGCAGCTAAAATGCATGAAAGTGTCTTTTCAGATATGATCGAGAACAATGGTTTTGTCGTTTGAAGATCACCGGTAGATCTAAGACTATTTTCGGAAAGTGATCTATTTGAGATTCCAGCTCACAATTTTTCAGTTTCATTCTTCGATACTCCAAACAATTGATCCACCTCATTGTTTTCGAAGCAGAATGATCGCTTTTCACTGTTGAACCAAAATTCATCATCGTCTTTAGCGATTAGATGTTCATTTTAGTTTTTAAATATGTCTCGAACCTGCTTCAATAACCTTACCAAATTTTAAAATTTTTCACTAATATTTCTTTCAAAATATAATAATTTTTTCAAATATATCTCTAGAATTATATATAATTTTATATTTATTATTAGGAATAAAATATAATATAAATTAATAGAAATACGTATTAATTTTAATATTCATTTTTTATCTTCTCTTGCGAATATAAAGTACATAAATAACGTCAATACATATATTATATACTTGTATATATAAATATAAAGTATTTTCTGATATCGCACAACTATTACGCATACAAAAAACGCAATCAGAGATAAAAAGTATAGGCTGCGTTTAAGTGTGACATAGATATTCTCGTACGGATTGAGCAATTTTTTAACCGTGCATAAAGTAGATCTCTCTCTGTTCCTCTCTCGATTGACAAAATTCGCTCGTTGTTGATGTACAAGTCTCTATTCAAGCGCACATTTTTCCATCTCTATTCACTCGCGAGGCAACGAAAGTTCGCGTCCATTTTCTCGATATAACTCGAAATCTTTTCAAGTTGCATCAAACATTTTTACAAATTATATTAATGCCCATAAAAATCGTAGCTACGAATGTTTAGTAATTAATAATTTTTATTTTCTTGACGCATATAAAATCGCGCGTTTCGTCTCATTCCAAGTTAAGAGAAAAGAAAGAAAGAAAAATGAAAAATAAGAGAGAAAAATGAAAAAAGAAAGATAAAACTATGCGCTTTCAGGAAATTATTCCCAGCCTTATTCTTATTGAAGATAGCATAATGAATAAATTCTTGCTTTACATGCCTTTAATGTTTTGCGTCAAGAAACACGAGCATGACTTTCAATATACATTTTCTCAGAAACTTCTCCAAATTTGCTTCTAATATGATTACTTTATTATATACTGATGCACACAAAGGCAAGATAAATATATATATTCATATTGCAATTAATCTTTGACTTCGCAAAGTGATTTGTTTTAAAAAATATTCGAATCTGAGGATCTCAAATCGAATACAATTGTTTGAGAGTAAAAACTCGTTTGCGTTACAAAATATTGAGAAAATATCTTAAAAAATTTTAAATGCAATTCTAATTTATCATATTATATAGCTACATATATTTATGTTTCTTGCATCATTATTTAACATGTAATTTACTTTGCTTTATTTGATAAATAATTAATGCAATGCTTTATTTGATGAAACAATTAATGCAATGCAAATCCTAGTATTTTGATTATAATTGATTTTGATTATTATAAGCTAAAAATTTTTACGTGCACAGACATACCGTTTAAAAAGGTTAACGAGATTCTGGTTTTAATTTTTCCATTTAATCTAAATGTCACTGAAAGAAGAATATTCGTTACAACGGACCAAAAAATTTCAATTTGCGTTAATCTTTTTTTCTTTGTTTTTTCTACGATGCCGAATGATGTTAACACGCGCGTATTAATGTATTCCGGAAATGTAAGATACGTATCACATGGCGCGTCAAGACTAAGTATGAGCAGATAATCAAAATAAACGATTAGTTACCAAAAACAAACGTTCTTTAGAAAGAACTGTTTCGAGAATATAAAATAGAAACGTCGCGTGGGAGAAATTTTTCATTAATTAGTAGTCAACTGTGCGCAACAGCCCTATAATTTTCTCGTAGTCGGCGTGAAATGCCACGCTAACCACTGAAACCACTAAATTAAATGGGCGCTGCGAAGAATATATCGACTTTAACGAATATCATCTACATCTTAAATTGCTATAATACATTCATCTTTCAAACATTGTTTAGTTTATTTGTATAACATGTAATTCGTTTACATGTAAATTTACATATAAAATAAAACTTGCATATAAATTTTTAAATATTTATCTTAACTTATATATATAAATTCAAAGTTTTTTAACACGATTCTAATATTATTAGATTAATATTATAATAATGTTCATCGTAAAACTTCATAGAATTCATTATGTTATAATATATATGCGTTTATTTTCTTATGCAAAATATGTATATAGCAAATCAATCTAAATATCATTTATATCATATTTATGTATAGAATAAAAGTATCTATAGAATAAAATGTATAGAATAAAATTTATTTTAAGAAAGTTTATTCTAAGACTTAAAGACCATTATTTATTATATCAAATAACGAATCGTTTATTTCTCGCAGGAAGTTTAATCAACTAAATTAAAACAAAAGACGAAATTATTGGAAGAAATTTATGTCTGTCAAAAGTGACACAGAAAATTTTGTTTAATGTCCACTACCACAATAGCTATTTGTCAATCAGTGTTGTTATTAATATATGCGCGCTCGCAATATATACATATAATTCATTCCGACATCATCGTGATATATCATTCGATGCTCGGCAAGATCTAGAAAGCCGAAATGTCCATGAGCGGACAAGAATGGTCATGACATGATGTACAAATAAGCCGGATTTTCTGTTAAGTAGTATCCAGCGAATCGGAAGTGAAAATCGGAGTTATAATTCTTCTATGTGGCAGATTTTTGGAGTGGAAAAATATCGTAGCCGAGCTCTTGGCGAACATACACACACACAATGAGATGGCTTGAGCGTAAGTTTTCGCGATATCAACTCATTTGTCCATTTTTCTTGGCCATTTCTTTCGCAAGGTGGATGATACGATCGGCACAATTAACAATTTGTTTACTTTTTAACATGGCTATTGTAACTCATTGTCAGTAATTAAAATCTATTTAGCTTAAGCGGTTTCTAACATGATGCAATATCGTTATAAACGATGTTTGAAAAAATTATGCTAATTTTTACATTACGTCAGCATAAAAAGGACGGAACTTATGTTTTGAGCGCAAATTTTATAAATTGTATTTATCGCAATTGAAAGCAATTATTTTTAATTTCTGCGATGTTAGAAAATATTTAAATATTATATCAATAATAATATAATAATATAATAATATAATTTTTATTATTTATTTTTCATAATATATCACAAAATTTCGAATAGATAACGGTATAGTGGTATATTATTTAATATTTATTTAAATTTATTGCAAATGTTTAAAAAAATAAGTCATTTGATTTACTTGCAAATTATGTAGTGAACTTGTATAGTGAAAGCCCATATGTATGTAAAGCGACTTTGTGCTTTCTCGATATATCTCAAAAATTGTTCGAGATATTAAAAAATGTTTTATACCAAAGTTTTATGATAGAAATATCTCTATTTAATTACATTAATAAAATTTCGAAAAAATTATTTTGTGTTTTAAAGATTTTTTAAAATTTTAGTCATATTATTAAATTAAAGCATATTTTTAATATGAAACTTTTTTTGGAGAGGTTTTATCTCTCAGTCATTTTGGGACGGTAATTGAAAATTTCTAAATTCATCTATTTATTATCCCCCTTCCCCTCCCTCTGTATGTGTAAAATTTTATCAAATTAGAATTTTCGAGTTCATTTGCGAGGCTCCCTTATAAATTTTGTATTTTTCAATAGATCACAATTCTTCGCTCGTGCATTAAAAGTGATGAGACCCACGGGTATTTTTTGTTATTTTGAACATGTTTCAATCGAGTCGTTTGATTATTCCTGGTGTACCGAGTGAGTCGCGAAATAACAAATACGGGATACGGTGAAACTCTTTATGCTCTTGTAATTGCTTCATCAGGATAACTTGCAACAAGCAGAAATCAAAACTATTGCGGAAAGAGTGGTGTTTCGCGGAGTGAAAGAATCGCGTCGCCAACAGAGATGAAATCGGTCAAATCGAACTTATGACTATTTCATGGCAAACTTGCAAAGTGAAAATCTGAACGGTGGATGTTATTGATCAGTACAAATATGTTCGGAAACGCGAATCAAGTGCGATCAGGCGAATGTAATCAGACGGCCGACCAAGGATTGAGGAACTTCACCGACGAGCTCTGCGAAGCACTACTGGATTACAATGTCACGTCACAACCGGATGTCAATGTAACGGAAGAAATTGACTCGTTTTACTTCTACGAGGTGAGTGAAGGATTGTTGCAGTTTCGAATTCGCATTTCACGTTGCAAATTGCGAGAAACAATGCGGGGACATGTATCGCGCGTGACATGCAATTTTTGGAACTCCTGTCATTTTTGAATCGTTAAGCTATCGCGTAAAAAAATTACTATGCGACAAGAACATGGTATAGAAATATTGAATAAATATTTATTAATCTGCAGATTTCAAAACATTTGCACATATTTGTATTATATATTTTTTTTTTCAAAATTTTTATATGTATTTTAATTATTTATATAAATATATATATATATATATATATATATATATATATATATATATAGATGTGTATCTGATTAATAATATTTACATTTATCTTTATTTAGTTTTATTTTTAAAGCTAAAATTTAATTGCAAAAATGTTATTGTAATTTTATTTTTGTTTTTGTTATAATAAGAGAAAGAAGTAACTTGAAATGACAATCATTCTTGCCGATAATGTAAATGACTCAATTATTATTGCGCATGGAAACATGTATTTTTTACATTTGAAAGATTTTCAAATTTTGAATGCGCAAATTATGGCACAATAGGTGGAAAATTACCAGTTAAAACTGAATTTTGAGTCATGTTGCGTACGTTCCATTACCATACTTTATTTAGGACATTCATGAATGAAAGATTTTTTCTCTTAAATAATCGTCATGCATTGCGCAAAAAATTCATACTTTGAAATAGAATTTCGCTTATCCGCGCTTTTTTATCACGCTCCAGGATTTGCTCTGATAAAAGTGCAACTATTATTTTACAACATTTTTTAACAAAATATAATAAATGTTCTCTCTAACGTTAGAACTACTTTTCATGAATTTTCTTATAATGCGTGATCGAAAGAATTGTGCTACGAATCACGAACATTCGTTTTTTTTTCTTTTTTTTGATTGCTCGCTCTATTGGAAATATGCCGTTTCTGATTATCGAACGAAACCTTACATGAGCAATGAAGCAAAATATTTCGTGATGCTTGTTTGTGTTTGTCTGCATCTTTCACTAGGAAAGAAATACAGACAAATATGACAACAATAGCAGCGTTTTGAGTAAATTAAGTCCCCTATATTTTAAATTTAGATTTTAAAAGTACAAAAATTGGATTAGGAAAAATTAAGCTAGCGAAAATTTTATATCACGTAATCTCCGTTTCTAAATAAGCTCTTGCGTCTACACATCTTATGACAGTAATTATGTGTTAGAAGAAATTATATGCAAAAATGCATAATTTTCAGTTTTTAAAAATATATTGAAAATAATTTTTGGAAAGAAATATTTTTCAATTAAAGTTATTGGATATTACATACTCAATTTTCTTCTCGCTTGTCAATTTACGAAAGCAATTGCTCGAAGCAAAGCGTTGTCGCTTTCAAGAAGGAGAGAGTAAAGTGTATAAAATGCCGGCAATAAATTTCTTCAACAACAATCGTGCTCCGGATCAAAGTAACCTCAATCTACGATAACTTATTACTTGCAGTTCTGTTACCGTTATCGTCTATGTAAATCGCATTTTCCATGTTGATGAGAAAATTAGACGAGAAAAAATCATAGTACTCCTATTTTCGCAGCGTGATCGGTTGATACACTGCTCGCCTTTCAACTGCAATTCAAGAACTTACTCTATATCTATATCGCCATTACAGGTTTCGTTAAAAAAGGTAGAAATAAAATAAAAAATAAAAACGTAGAAATTAGAAAAAATAAAAACGTAGAAATTAAAAATTAGCTTTTAAATTATTATCAAATCGATTCAGCTTGACTCAGTTTATTTCAATTCATAAGATTAATAAAGAATAATAAAGAAATATCCTTATTATTTTATAAAAAATAATATTACACTTCTATAATATATTAAAAGTAGTTTTAATCTTATTACGAGAATTTAATCAATAAGAAATTTATGAGGAAAAATTGAAATATATCAAACTTTATATTATAAATTATTAGAAATCGTATATGTTACACATATATATACAAACTTTATGCTGAGTGAAACATATTCTTTTTTTAATATCAAGTTCAATCTTACTTTGTGCTATTTTGTATCTGATAAAATGAATGATATATTCGATGAAAATTTAGACTAATTTATATAAACTTTAATTTATAGGAAATAATCCAAATATACACACAATATATTACAAATATAAAATAATTTTATAATATATTTTTAAATAATTGATGTTTTAAATTTTTTCCCTTATCTTATATATATGTACATATATGTATCATATATACACACACATATGAACTCATCGTTCTCGCCTATGAGATTCTTCTCACATCTCTCTTGGTATCTCATTATTCGCGTCTGCTTGCAATCGCGTATATCGCGCGCACTCTGAAGTCTAGACGGTTGCATCGCGCGTATTAAGACTACAACGACGATGATGACGACAACGAAGGTTCCCTTCTCTCGCGTACTCTCCTCTCGCGATTGCAGAAACCATGCCGGAGGAACTCGCTTATTTTTACTAGGAATGCGCCCCGAGCTGAAGCCATGAGAGAAAAAGAGCTTGAAAGCGGATGGAAAAAGAGAGGGAAAGAGGGGGTCATTGACGCGCGATGCTGGAAACAGGCGTCCGATAAAATTAAGCTGCCACGAAACGGCCGAGACAGTGAAAACAATTCTTTTCCCATCTTCCTATTCTTTTTCTTCCTGCACAGTTGCCTGTGACATCCTTCAGGCGAAATAAGTGACGTAATGACAATAGTGACTGCATTAAAATAGATTTTGTCTATTGTAATAGTATTCAAAATGTTTTTAATCGCAACTATAAAATTATGTTTAGAACAAGTTTCACGAAGTTTAACTTCTCTAATATCTCGCATACCTTTCTATCTGATCTCACCTTATATTTATATATTTCTATTTCATTAATGCTTATTTTTATTTCTTCATGTGCCTGTCCTATTTACAGATTTATTGACAAGCCGAATTTTTTCTAACTAAAAATTTTTAATTAAAATACATCAATAGATGCAAAATAATAGCGAAAAAATTTTAAAAATTTTCACATGTTTTCGCGAATCGAGTTTCAAAGAACATAAAAATTCAGTTTTTTTCCCTTTAATTTAAGGTAAATTTTGTTTCAACAAAAATTTTATTTTTTATTTAACTTTAGTTTAATTTTATTTTAATAGAAATTTTAATTTTTAATTTTTATTTTGACAGACATTGTTTATATAATTTCTAGCAAATTCTCTTTTAGTAAAATTGCAATTTGAGCTTTATAATCAGTTATATAAATTTTTAAATAAACGCGCAAAAAAACAATGATATTTGAGATATGCGAAAAATTTATCTATAAATTGATCAAAGCATTTGTAACTGCTTGGTAACGGTATTCTCCTAGCATCTCTCGTTGGTGTCATCCAATTTACGCTTATCTAGTTTCTCTCGCAAACGTGTACGAATTTCACTACATTACTGCCGGTATAAGGTACATTGTATGTATCCAGCTGCGCGTGGATTGAGCTTATTCGGCGCATCTGTACCACGTTACGAAACAATACGTGTTCCGTTCCCTGCTGAAACCGCAAATGGCGAACATTTCCCTTACATCTTCAAAAACTGTACTGAACATCGACAATCTTTGTTTCTAAGATACTATTGACATATATAGGATCATATGTTGTTAAAAAAACACTTCATTCTTATTATATCTGCATATCGATTGCACTTTAAATCAAGATTAGTGAATTTTGAAGATTTTTTTCCAAGATAGGGTCGATATATATCAAGCATAATAAGATCGTGAAAATATCAAGTAAAGATATATAAAATGAGAAGTCACGGGAAGATATTCCACCCAAATGTAACATTGTGATCCCAAAGGACGAAACGATTTTCTACTCTCGCGTAATCCAGGGTTATAACGCAACGAAAGTTTTCTCATTCCCGCATAACTCGGGCTCGTAAAAACAAGTATCCTTCGTAAGTCTGATTGAATGTTACGAGCTATCATATACTTCTTATGATACTGGACGACCGTTATACGAAAATACGAGGTAGCTGTGTAAAACATGTATTCCACGGAATGCAACTTAATGTGTAATAACACGGAATAAAACTTAACCACGCAATGCTAATGAAGCATTGCCAAAGGCTTGATTTTTCGAACCCGAGAGAGAAAGCGACACGTCGATGCTCAGTCCTCAAATTAATTCGTACGAAAAATATTCTTAAACGATAAAAGCGGCAAGGGAGTATGATAAGAAAGTTTGGAGTTTTTGCGAGAAAGTTTCGTCCCGTCAAAGACTCTATTCTGATTGTGACTTAGAGACGTCTCGACGAACGCAATTAATCGTCGCGACTCCTTCTTTTTATCGATGAATTTATTGATTTCATCAAAAATCAAGTAACATAAGAAATTCAGCATTCACGTTCCTGATATTAAAATCAATTTTTGTAAACTTATTAAGAAATCAAATACATTCGTTTCAATATCAAATATACATATCATTTTGATATCAAATATACACATCATTACAATATCAAATATACTTTCAATTAATATTCACATAATATGTATATCTGATATTGAAACGAATGTATTTGATTTCTCGTTTTATATTGGCGGTTTAATTCAGCATATCTATTCAATCGCAAACAACGCATTTAAAGCACGCTAAATTACCTTCATTTTAGGAACCATGATTTTTATTTTTTTATATAAATGTGATATTTTAAAATAATTATATTTTAAAAATCATGCGCGATTGAAGAGAAAAATATCGCTTTTCAGTGTTTCATATGTAGGACGCAACACCCAACGGGTGAATTGGCAATTATTTGACGTTATCATTCCTGAGATAAAATCGGAATCTCTTTTTCCCTTAGGCGCGTACTTAAAATTGAAGTTTCTCTTCCGGGCGAACGATGTGTAAGAGCGAGGTCTCGTTCGGCCGCACGAAAAAAGACGGTTACTCGATGATGCGTGAATTCAAGAGCGCATAAGAGCGCGCGTAAGTGAAATTTCTTCTTAATCGATGCTGCGGAGAAAAAGCTACGACATTCCGCGGTTGTAGCCGTCGTATGTAATTGCAGGCGGAACGGTCGCGTAACAAGTTGCGCGCGTCGCGCTGGCGCGTCGTGAAAAAGAGCCTCGTAAAAATCATGTTCCCATTAGAGCCGTGCCGGCTCGTTCCCTTGATAAATTTTACGGTAGACGTACAACTTGGCACGTACCGCGCGTCCTCCCCGTGAAGAAAGTTATTTCCGCGGCCGTATATTTCATGACAGTCGGGCTACCGCACGAATTCTCTCCGTAAATTCTCTCGTGTAAATCGGCTTGACACACACGCGCAGTGAGTGTCCCGACTATTCGATAAATTCGCTGCCAAAGCTGCGATTTATGCAACTTTTCACAGGCGGCTGGCCATTCGTCTTTCGTTAGAGCGATTAGAGTCTATTCCTCGCGATAAAATCGTGACAATGTACGCATTCGAAAGGAAAGATTCTGTTAATTCGAAAAGTTTGTAAGGGAATCTGATTCCTTCGACTGGATGATATTTTTCATTGCAGCAATGTATTATTATGTTAAATTAAAAATAACGGTAATCTATTCAAATTACTTTCTAATATGTGAATGGGATTTATCTATGTCTAATCGTTAAAAAACATTTGAAATATTTATTTATTCATATATTATTATATATGAAAAAGCGATATATAAAATCTTTTATTAATATCAAGACGACATATTCTTAACTACATAATGGTAAAAGTTTTTAGGTTGAATCAATGAAATTTCTCGATCGATCAGTATTTTTCTGTATGATTCTCTTAATTCGTATGCCGATAATAGGGATAATATCAACAAAGTTCTTGGAAATTAATCGAAACGATGTAAACGCTATATTTATTGCATTTACGCGCGCACAATATTTATATAAGCTATCGACCGACTTAAGCTCCGATTAACACATAGACAAATATCTCATTCTCTTGGCACGCTTTCCTCTCCGCTTCCACTTTCCTTTTGTAGTATAGCCAGTTTGCTGAGTAGACGATGAGATCAATTATAATCCGGACGCTACATCTCTTAATTAAGTATCACAAAGCGATGCCAGAACAATTCGATTGTCCCTTTCATTCTCGTTTTCCGTCGTTGAAGGTCTTATTAAAATGATTTGACGATTTGTTCACAATTTTATCTTTTTGAAGACATCGTTACTCCTTAAATATAAAGATATTTGCATATAATCATATATACAAAAGTATACAAAAAATAGAAACTTTTCTTCATTTAAAATAATTAATAAAACACTATAAATTTTTATATAATTTCTTTTTAATATACTAGATTCATATACCTCATGATACTTTGATATTCTTGGCATGTAATTAATGTATTGGAAAATGCAAATATCAACTATGTTTATATATTTTAAAGTTAAAATTATATTGCGAAAGAAAAAATATATAAAAAAAATTTACCGTAAAATTTATCACTTAATTTTTTATTTTCTGAAAATTTATTTATTTGCATACAAGAACTATAACTTAAAACATTATTTTGAACAATAATTTAAGTAATAATTTCGATAAAATGGAATTGATCATTTTAATAAAATAAACAATAAAATGTATAAAATGTATAAATTTATCATCATATCAATTGTTTTGTAAATGTATGCATGATTGACTTGATTTGTATTTAATTTATTCAAACGTTGGAATGTATTTATTAATACAAGCTTATACTGATATATTTATTATACATATACAATATCGTTATTGGATTATATGCTTCATAATTTAAATGCAAACGATTCAGAGCAAACAAAAATGTAAAAAAACAGAAGCGACCGAGTCAGATTTATCGCGATAATGTAAGCCACGCGTGATGCTAATTTTTATCGCTTAAACATTCTCTTTGCAATTATAATTACATACGAAAATTACTTGTTGCAACATATGCATGTTTAAATTTTATGACGTAAACACACTAATTTGCTCTCTTATACTTCACAAATATTATTTGTTATAAATTCTTACAAATCAGTACAATTCTTATAAATCATTAGCTGATGATTTTAAATAAAGACCAGATCAATTTTTTCCGTAACTTTCAAATTTCCATCATTAAATATTGTGATTGTTTAATTAAATATCGAAAATTTTGGAAATTAAAAGTATAATAAAAATCAAGTGTAAAATTTTATTACATTATCTTACTGCGTTAGAAATTTTTAAGGTATTGCATAAATTCTAAAATATTATTATACAATATTCTAGAATTCTTATTGAAAAATCTAGAGAATGTTTAATAAAACTTTACTGTAGAATTGAAATAAATTTATTTAATATAATATATCATACATATTACGTAATATATGTAATGGGACGTTTATGACATTGAGGAAATTGATATGATTATAGCAAATACAATAAAATAGT
This sequence comes from Camponotus vicinus, assembly GCF_025532165.1. Taxonomy (NCBI): domain Eukaryota; kingdom Metazoa; phylum Arthropoda; class Insecta; order Hymenoptera; family Formicidae; genus Camponotus; species Camponotus vicinus. The sequence goes on along the minus strand of NW_028141978.1, from coordinate 10,813,898 downwards.
TTCGATGAAATATAGCAGAATATATGTATGTTTCATATTGCTTTTCTTTCTCTCTCTCTTCTTTTTCTCTCCTTTAAACAGTTCAATTTCTATAATAAACACAATATAGTTTATTACATATTTGAATATAATTTTATAAGACGTAAGATTTCAGTATAAGTATATATAAATTTACAGAGAAAAATAGATTATATAAATAAATTATCGATCTTTTTATAGTCCAACTCAAAATATAACGACTCAATTTTTTCATTTACCATCGCAACTTCTCCAACTGATTCTTTTTAATTCGTAAGTGCAAACTAGCTGAAATGATTATCGAGATAATCACTGGAAAATTAATTATGCAGTCGGACGACAGCATTTACGTTTCCTCGAATGAAAATTGTTACACTTGCTGTGAAACTGGTCATTAATCACTGTCAGAGTTTTCGCGATAAATAACCGTAATAAGTTATATTCATCTTAGGTTACCTGACACTTTAAATAATTAAAACTCGATAATTTTTTTGATAAATTTTATTGTGTGTTTTTATAAATATATCATTCCTCCTTATTGCCCAAATTTGAAATATAAATATTATTTGTTCGTTTTATCTTATTTTACTTTATACGTATCGTATCATTGGAAAATTTAAAACTGAATCTTATGATATTATTAAATATAAATATATTTATATATAACTATATTTATATTTAATAAGATACATTGTTACTCTTTCTTTCACATAATTTTACACAATGTCAAAATATAATAATTATTTAATTATAAATTAATCTTCCTCCAATTTATGATTAACACTCAAATAGTTAATTTAATTATTAGGTACGTTTAACTGAAATATGGAATGAGACTTTGGAGCGACGATCTTAGTCTACGTTTTAGTTGTACGTATTATATTTTATCCCAATTATTAATTACTTAATTACAACGATTCGATGACGTCTTCACACATTATTGATTTTGAAACAGCAATTATTATTTAATTTTTAATTCTTATATTGGCTACGTGTTATAATACATAACATGTATTGTGCAATATACAATTGTATTAATTAAAAACATACACAAAGAAAATGGATAATCCGATATTAATTATATCGGAATTGATAATTGATACTATAACATTGCCTAATTGACATCGAATAAATGCAATAATCGATATATTTGTGCCTTAGTGAATTATTTATGTAATAATTTCCAATCGAAATCATTTATGACTGCAAACAAGATGCAAATGCAGCTTAAAGTAATCTAATTCTATCATGCAGTCATAATTTATAGCTCTTTAGCCATTTAATTACCGATTACCGAGAATTAAGCTAAAGCACATGCGCGTTGTTACGCATCTAAATGGTAATTGGCTATCGATAATTTTCGCCAACTACCGCAGCGTTCTGCGTAAATCAACCAAACTGATGAATCGATCTCAAACGAGAGAAATCAAGGTAGTTGGAATTGCAACGATTGTTCGTAATGAAAAGCTTTGATAATTGCTTCTAATGCATATATAAAGTTTGCAACAATGGTTTAGAAAATTCGTTTTTGCTGTAAACTTTTAATTTTTAGATTATTTTCAAATTATTTTCAAGTTAGATATTTTGTAATATAATTATTAAATAACGATTTTTTTAATTTTCATTCAAGATAAAATAAAGAATAAAACTTTGCTTCTTTTGAATCTTAAACAATTTGAATTCCTGTATAATATTATTTTATATATGTATTACTTGTTTGAAAACTAAAGATTCTTTGAAATAGCGAACTTCGATTGAACGAACGAAAGTTTTTGTGTGTTCTACGTCTATTATATTGAACTTCAATTTTATATTTTTTAGAGAAATATTAAATAAGAGTTTTATATGAGTTTTTATACTATCTTATTATGAGAGCAAATTTACAATCTAGCTATAATAAAAAAATGTATAGAATAAAATGCATAAAAAGATTTAAATAAGAATACATATAAAAAAACATAGAGATTAATGACTGAGCGAAAAGTTCAATAAAAGAGCGAGAAAAAAAGTTAGAGAAAGATTTTTGAAGGTCATATTTTCTATTTGAATGCACAATATCATTAAATACATCACAACGCTTTCTGGTAATCCTAGCTATCGAATGGCGGATTATATGCACCATCGAACACATGATTTGGTCATTATCGTGCTACCGTATGACACGATCGCTCCCATATCACATCTGCAATAACCGTAACATTCGTGTCGACGGATGTACCACCGATGTTACTGCCATTTATGGTCTTTCCTTTATGTATTTATGCTGATAAGCGTTTTCCTATTCGAATTTAAGAAAATTAACGACTCGAACAGAATTCATACGCGCGACCAAAGGAACACGTAATACCAGAAGACAGTCAGATAACAATGAGTTTCCACTTTTGTTCTTAACTTGAGCTTGAAGCTTTCGAAGAGAAGCGCTCAATGAATGCGAGCTCGTTCGAGCGAGTTCGAAGTACCCTATATACGGGAAAATATTCCCTATGGGAGTCATTATCTAAAGGATAAAGGTACCGGAGTGATCCAAGCTTAAATTGCTACCATTATTTTTAAATTTTATCAAACAATATACGAATCCACTGACTTATCTTTTAATTATGTTTCTATGTATTTCTTAATGAATTTCTTAATCTATTTCTTAATGAATTTTAGATATATAATATTGTTTTCAGCTTTGAATAAAGAAAGCCAAATGTCGAAGATAATCTTAACTTTTTATTCATAACATTGCCATTCAGACGAGATTTCAAAATCGATACTTTAATCTTTCATGTTGTGACAGTTACTGTCTCTCATGAGTATCTGTCAAATTAGTAAAAATTTCAGGTTTTTTAAATTTTTGTCGGCAAAGATAAAATCAATTTTCGAGCAATGTAATCTTCTGACCTATATCCGACAATAACTTTCCAATATTCAGCTGCTAGCTTTTCGGCCACTTTCTCTTGTATAATTGGCTTTGAGTATATCAAATGCGAGAATTTTTGGCTTTGTGAAATTTATCGACTTGTCAGCCAAAGAATTCATTCATAAAATAAATTCAATATATTATTATATGTATTACGATACACAAATATTTTTTAAATGTCTCAATATCTAAATATATTTTGTCTCGAATGTCATATATCTTTTTTTCTGTCAAATAAGGATTCTCTATTAACTTCATCAATATTAATTCTATCAATAGGAAATCTCGATAAACTCCAAAGCACTTTACATTCTTGTCCTGCAATTCTGTCCTTTGTTGCGGTAAGATTGTGCTTTTACCGATTACTCACGGAAACTGTCACAAGCGTGCTACGTATGTAATCAAAATGTCAAAGCACATAGTACCAGCCGTTTGTTGGAAGAGCAATCTCGATCAAAGTGTCGTGTATGACAGGTTTTGAAAAGTATATTGTGGCTTGCATTATTGCGTCCGGCGTTGACACAACATCATTGCGGCGACATCGAGTTGTCGGCAATTACGATTATATATTTTATACATATGCATTATAAAACCATCAATTGTCTCTTCCATACAATTCTTATAAGTTTATTAACGTTTCCTCAATATAAAAATATTATGACAGTGTAAAACTTTGAATAAAATAAAATTTATTATTAAAAATAAATTATTTTTATCAAGAATGAAAAAGAAAGGAAAGATAAGGAGAAAGTAATCGATGAAATCATACAAATCCTTTAGATAATTTTTTAAAATTTAATAAAATTTAAAATTAATAAATTTTGCTAAAATTGTTATATATAGCTAAAGTTACAAATTAATGTTAAAAATTAGAAAAGTAAGATAAATGATGATTTTCCTCAATATTGTCGTTAAAAAAAAAATTGTTTCTAAATTATCAAGAAGAAGAACATTTGGTGATTTTATAAAATATCTTGTATATAATCATGATTTATTGACTTGATCCGATCATTTTACGTTATAGTAATTTCATTATTTATACGCCGGTTTCTCCATAAACGATAACGTGATTCCCTTACAGGACTTTAAAATCTTAAGCTTGCGAGCGAATTGGCGACAGACCTTATCTAGTTTGATTAAAGTATCTGTCAAACGATTCGTTTGTTATAAAGAGTGCGACTTCGAAAATATGACTGTATGAAAGTAGTGTAAATTGCGATTATCACAACAAATGCAAATATAATGATGTTTCACGGATCAGAATAATGAATTGCAACAGCTATGTTTATTATTTGCTAAGAAATACATCTCCAACTCTCTCACGTTATTGTATTTTTAAAGCGTACTTCGCTCAACTGCACACTGCAATTTATTATAGAATCTATTAAGCCGGAACCATTGAAATTTTCTGTTAAGGTAAGTACTGCTTTTTAGATTGAATACGCATTTTGTGAAAAGCTTTAAAAGTAATAACTTTTATTTTTTTGCAAAACTAGAGATAAAATATAAAAAAATAGGGACAAAGATAGAAAGAGAGAAAAATGATATATATTTATATAAAAATTAAAAAATAAGTAAATAAGTTTTTGTTTATGATACACATACTATCGGTACAATAATAATGGAATAATTTAACATAATAATAGTAAGTGCCGATAATATCGTGATTGGAATAATTTCAAGCGTAGTTTTATATGTTAAAATTAGATTAAATAAATTATAAACGCGCAAAGTCTTTTTAAAAAGTCGATCCGCATTGAAAAATAATATTATTAAATTCCCTTGAAAACAATCGTTTATAAAAAGTCAAGTTCATTATATAAGATTGATGATTCACTGTACACGCATAGATCACGTTTCAGTAAAAACGAAGATGATATCTTCGTAATTCTTCTTAATCTCTCAATCTTTTTTCAATTTTAGATAGATCTTTATTTACTGATAAAGCCAGGGAGAGAACATTATTATCTTTTTCCGTGATATTTTATTCTTTTCTATATGTCTGTGATCATGGAATTAATCATGATAACTGTCACACCAATTGTAAGATGAATATGATATAATACTTGTGTTTTACAATAATAAATTAATAACGATTTTTAATAATATATTTCTTAATAACATATTTTAATAATTTTTATATAAATATCAAAATAATTAATATGTCAAATGATTAAACTTGTAGGTTTTGTTGATAGTATTAGAGAAAAATATTAGAGAAAACAAGAGAGAAAGAAAGAGGAACAGATTATTAATATGAATATATATGTCAAACATTGAATGCTCGAATTATATTAACGAGCATGAATCATTACAATATATTTGCAAGTAGTATTTGCAGTTATTTGTAGATATTTGCCAATATATATTTTGTTTTTTTTTGCGATTTGGAAATCAATCAGGAATAACCTATGTTTAAAAATCGTCAGAAAATCGACTATTTTTACGAGATTTTAACTACAGACATCTAAATACACGGCAATTTTGTAATCTGTGATATATGATGCTTCCCTCGAGTGCAGCTTTTAACCGAAAGCGCCGTCATATTTTTCATCGACGTCGAGCGAAAATCTACTATAAATCCGCTGCTATAAAGTACGACGTGAAATGAAGAGATAGATAATCCATGGAGATACGAGATAAAAATTATGATTCAAAAGTTACGCACGTCTACAAATAAATATCTTTTGTTAATACGCATCGTCAGTAAATTACAATTTTCGTTATGACGAATCTGTAAACATTCCTCGCAATGTATACTTAGTAAATATTGACATGAACGAGCTTGATAAATATAAGCACTTTCTGTACAACAATTTATAAAGAGGATACTGCAATTTACAAAGAGGATACTGCAATTTACAAAAAGACTCTTGCAATAAGCATAATGATATGCTAAATATCATTTTGTGGTTGAATAGAATAAATGATTGATTGTTTTGTTATTTTACACGCAATAAAGCATAAGTAAGTGTGTTTTTATTATCCGATAAAAGAACATTATACGCTATTGAATATTTTACACACAAGAGATATCTACATTTATTTTTAAATTGATCATTTCGATATTGCTATATTATATTTTTGAAAGTTACATTAAAAAAGTCATCTCATATTTCGAATAAAGATTTGTTCATGGGATATTTAGGTTTTAAACAATAAAAAAATAAATCAATGTTTAGACGCAAAAAATGTAGAAGAGAGAGATAACAGAAATCGTACATCAAAGCTACAAATTATATTTGTATATGTGTTGCGCGGAAAGAAAGTTGGATTTTTCATATATAACTATTCATGGTGAATTCAACACAATTGCTTACACTTATGCATCCACACGAAAATAAAAACAACAGTAATACTGCATAAAAATAAAAATTTCGCGGAAACATAAGCATAATTAGTATAATTTCGTGTATTTATAATTATATTAATGTACTTTGTAATTAATTTGTGCTGTGTTTATGAGAAAAAAAACACGTAAGCATTCATAAGCGACTTAAAAAAAGAGCAAAGAGAATGAGAAGTTTTTTAATAATTTGGCACTATCTTGATCTTTACTAAGAATGTATTATTAATTAATGTATTTAATGTATGTTTTGAGAAAATTTAATAAAAGCTATTACTACTTCAAAAAAAGTTTGATCAGAAATTAGATAAATTATAATTTATATCTATTTTTTTGAATTATAATAAGTTATAGAAAATATATGTTATATCGCTATTATCTAACGATATATGATATACATAATACACAAAATTCAAACAATATCTAAAATTTTTAAAATTATAAAAAGGAAAAAAAACTAGTACCGTATATTAATAACGTTATGTTATAGTGTAATATTGCAAGATATAAATAAGCAACTTTTAAGAAGCATAAAATTTAAAATTTCAAAATTATAAGGAAAGAAATAAGAGTACAAAAAATGAAGTATAAGATTGAACGAAACAGAGAGAACGAAAATTCAATTTTCTATCGTGAGTCGGTTTCACGCGTTTCGTAGGAATAGCGATGTTTCCGGGAGAAGACGATTTCCGGTGACAATCCCAAGGGATGTATTCCACGAAGGAACCCTTCCCGGGCGCGCCGTCGTGATACCGATTTAATAAAGCTGCAACCCCAACATCGGCATATTTATGTTAACAACGCACGACACGAGTTTCTACTGTAAATCGAAAATCTTACATACATACACAAATATGCAAGACAAACATTATCTTTTTCGATGGAAAGCATTATATTTACGCAAATAACAAGCGAATAATATTCTTTGACATTTCGATGATTCATTATAAATATAAAATAAAGAACCAGTAACAAATGAACTCGGACAATAATTTCTAAAGGTAAATAATTCAAACTATGCTATGTTTTCCGCAAATATGTAATAAATGGCCAATTAAGAAGTTGTATTATTTGTATATATTGTATATATTGTATTATATTGTTCGATAATATCTTTCTTTGTTAAACAGAAGTAATATGTGTGTACTATTATTAGTTTTTAAATAATGCATAAGATTTAAATTTTCATATGCGTTAAGAATATACTATAAAATTAATAATGTTGAAACAATGAAGAATCAATAAATGACCATGACAAGCAATTGTATACGGTAAGATAAAAGATTGTTTATTATATATAATTGAATTTCACCTCATCAAGATTAGAATTTTAATTAAGAATTGATTAATTGAGAAATATAATAAAAATAAAAAGTTGGCAGAAAAAATTATATTTTAAATAATTACTTCTTATCTTCAAAAAAAGTGCTTCAAATTGTTAGAAGAGTATGTATTTTTGAACTATACATAAATCTTATAAAATATTTTGCTAAAAAGCTTTATTAAAGTTGGAAGAAATATAATATAATGTCTTGAAATAAATAAATTTATAAAAAAATTTTCTATTATTTTCTTTAACTATTTTGAAACTTGTTTTATTTGCCCCAGGTAAGTTTTTTTTTCTTGTTGAATCAGCACGTTAATTCTAAAGATGCTATTGTTTGCACGCGACAACTAGCTTGTAACGAGCAATTCCAGCGCGTTACCTTATTCTACTAACTTCGTAACCAGACATTAAGTGAATAGAATTTTGTAACGCTTCAGCAGAATTTGATATCTCAAGATAAAAGAAAATGGAGTTTTAAAACATCTATTAACATACCAGCTATTCCGAAAAAATCTCCGGATTTACTGCTTCCTTTATAAATTACTGCGAAAAAATGGTTTTTATAGATTTTTTAAAATATAAATTTATCGAAATTAAAAGAAATATAAAAGCTTTACGAAATTAAAATTCAAATAAATACTTAAATAATAATCATCCAATTAAAGATCAAATGAAAAATTTTATTTAATATTTATGAAATAATATATTTTGTATTATATATATATGTATATCTGTGCATTATTATTATTATTATTATTTTCCTACATATGAAATATTTTTATATTGATTTTCCCAATAACAGATATGTACATATATCATTACATTTAAAAAGCTTGCGGAAAAGCTTCACAACAAAATGAAATAATAGGAATTTAACGTTTCAACTTCGCTTTCACCCAGTCATTGTCTAATAAAACTCTCTCTGCTTTTTCTTGAAAAGTAGCGGTCAGTAGCCATATCTACTATACCGGCGATAGAGGAATCTTGTAGTCGCGATTTATTGCTCCCCGTGGAATCCTACTGGTATCGATTTGCACCGCGTCAGGCACTTTTTTCGCTTTGCCGAGCACCAGTCTAATTCTTCGTGATACTCATCGGATTACGTTGCAATGTTAATGAAATTCTCCTTGCAAAATCGATTGTAGGAGAAAATCAATGTTAATTATCTACGTGAATTATAAAATTATCAATCTCTGTTCCGAGGAATTTTCTTTCCTATTTAATTTTATATCAAGTTTCATCTATCTTTATCATTATTATAATGCTTTGCTTGCAAGATTTACAAATAAAATAAGCCCAAGTGATTTCTAAAATCGGCTTTATATATGCAATTGTATCTCAAATAAATCCTATAATTTGTGGGCTTATTCCAGTCTTGCTCTAAATCCCTCATTTATGATTATCTCGACTGCGAAATAGCATTTTCGACAGCCCTTATCTTGCGGCTTTTCCGGGTCCTGAAAGTGATCCCCTGTCCTTCCATCCAATCGGCTATCAATGATACGCCATGTACGTCATTCAGGCACGGTATCTATCGTAGATGAAAAAAAGAATATCTAGGGCACAGAAAACAGGGAAGGGGAGCGGTGGTGAAGGGAAAATCATATTTCATACGTGTATTCAACGATTCGTTTTTTGCCGAAAAATTTTCCGGTTTCCCTTGATATTGTGGTCACAGTCACTTTTTGTTTCCCGTTCTCGTTGCCGGTCCTTCGGGTGGCCAAAAAATACGCGTTTAACAGGACAAGAGATAAAAAAGATCGAGAAATGCTTCCCCTTGATATCTTTTTCGTGAAGAAGGCAAAACGACCATAATCGAGCAATGTCATTTTAACGCGATATCTCATTTTAGACGAAAAAGAAAGTTTTTTTTATATCACCATTCGTTGTCAAATAATACGGGCGTGAATGAAATTATCTACGATATCGAATGACATTTCGCATCAATCACATCATCGAATGTACTCGCGTGTGATGAACCATTCAATTTTATAAAAATCTTAAATATCGGGTTTTCTATCGCTATGTATATTGTAAACATTTAATCTCAAATTATTACCTTAAACATTAAAAAAATAATTCTGAAAATATTTGTATTATAACTAGTAAAACATACACATATGTGTATGTATGTATGTATGTATGTGTTTGTGTGTGTGTGTTTGTGTGTATATACATATGTATAGAAAGAGAGAGATTAGAAATAAAAGAGGAAGAGGAAAAAAGAGGTTTTGGATGTAATTTTAAAAATATTTGCAATATGCAATTTTAATCCATATATATAATCTCGTGTAATCCAAAATACTTGATAGATATGGTTATATATTTCTGTATCTTGTGAATATGTTTTAAAATTGAACTATCACCCAGTTAAAATAACATGATATTTTATGTGTACGAGAAGATTATGGGTGAACATTGCACATCCTATGTATATGCGAAATAAATCGGTTATTTTTGCGTAAAGTAAAAATTTTAGAAATTATTTGATATCGCAAATGCGGAAATTATTTGAGATTGTAAAATTTTGGTCTCTGCTTTTGGAAGCGGATCATAAAAGAAAAAATCTTGTGTCTCTCGAAACAATTTACGTGAAAACATATTGAAACATTAAATTTGCGACATTACAACTTTTCTCTTTCGTTTGTGATCGCAATGTTTCTAATAAAATTCCATTGGTAGATTGATAACAGAGTTTCTATTCCATCATCTTCAACAGAGTCACGCCTTCACAAAGTTGCACGCGGCAAACTGTTCCGCATTGCATTTGGAAGGAAATCCTTATACGCGTAATGAAGCCGCGAAACTTCTTTATAAAGCAGAAGAACATTCTCCGTGCGGTGAGGAACGTGCTTTACACGTGTTGCAATTTCGAGATATATTCGCAAAATTATATAATATATTTTAAAATTAATCTTGTCAAATTATCTTATATTTAAGAGTTTTCTCGTCACATTTTCTGATGCAATTTTCTTGGATTTATTTTAAAATTTATTTATGTCGTTTGCTCTCGAATTAACGGGAAAAAGAAAGGTTTATATAATATTCAATTAAATATATTATATAAAACATTATGTAATTAATATATTTTTCGTTATTCATAGCAAGGATACAAAATGTACATTACGAAACAATGCTTCTGGATATGTACATGTTACAATTTTTTGTTCAAACTAATTTTCACTAAAATAGTATCAGCGCAACTCAAGTTTATTGAAACCAGAATCCTTATTGCTCGCTATAAATTTAAAAGCATTTCTATCTCGCGACTCAATAAGCCATTACAGTGTAACGAAATATCCGGATCTTCCTCCCGTTTTTCTCTGATCCCGGTATTCCTTCGATCACTATTATATCGTCTCGGCTTTCACGCCACGTTCGGAAGGGTATAATTTGGAAACGCGGAAAATCACTTTGGAATTTATCGGATGCTATGCGAGAGATCGGCGATAAAGCGTGATTTTCTATATTCTAGCACAATGCCGATAGTAGACATCCCACCCTTAATTGGTGGCTATCATACCAAGTTTATTACCGGCCTTTAATAAGCATGTACGCTTTCTGAGTAGTTCATACGAACGACTCCGGCATCGTCGTTGACGCGGCGATAACGTAATTTACATGTTAACCCGCCCCTAAGCTCTGATATTCCCTCCGGCGGTATCGATATTTATTCTCGAAGATTTTTCCCTCCATTATTTTTTGACAGAGGAAAAAAGAAAGAAAAAAATATTGAAACATTGATAACTTGATTGATTTTTTAAATTAATTTCTCGTACACAGATTTTACAGAATCGACATTCTTCAGAAAATTATAAACAAGGAAATTTAATGAAAACAAAAACAAACTAAATTATAAATATTTAATTAATTAATTAATTGCTTAATTAGGTTTCGTTTTATTTTTGCATTGGCAAAAAAGGTTTTAAAATACCATTAATTGTTGAAGGTACATCTGAATGAGATTGAATTTCGAAATTGAACAATATTCTACTAATGAACAAAATTAAATCAAATCAAAAATTAATTAGCAAAACAAATTGTAATTAACTTACCAAGGAATGTTTAAAAACCTTATTTACCAAGCAATCTTGAATATTAGATAATACAAAAACAAGTAAATTATAAAAAATTAATTACCTAATTATAGGTTTTACTTTATTTTCGCGTCTGCAAAAAGATGATTTTTGAAAAGGAGACATTGAGAGAGAGAGAGAGAGAGAGAGAGAGAGAGAGATTAAAAAAATTATTTAAACAATCTGTTATATGAATAGGCTTTTTACATAAGATATTTTCTGAGCTGTTTTACGCAATGTTTCGAGATCGTGTTATATACGTATGAAATAGAAAATAGAAAACTTTTTTTGCGAGCTTCTATTAAGCTGAACAACGTAAGATCTTATCTTTTATTCTAAAAGTATTGATTGCGAGAATCCGAATGGGAATTTAAATACGTAATCCCGAACTTAAAAAACGTAAATCCAATGTGGTATTCTTAAAGTTTTTACAGTAGAATATATCTTGATCAGTATATATTCCTTCCTATAATAAATTTAATTACCGTTACAATTCATCAAATTGCTGTTTTATACAATTATATTTTTATCATTTTATTATATTATTTTCTATTTGACATATAATTTTAATATGCAATTGATCATTTTATATGTATAAAAGATATTTTGACACTTTTTAACAAAATAAATTTTACAAATTATTTAGGAAATCCAATTCATATTTACGAATTGTTGTTGAAAAAAAATTCAAAGCCATCAATTCTTTTCGAAACAATTCAAGATTTTTGTGAAAAGTGTCCTTTTTGGATTCTGATTCCACGATTATACCATTTCAGTATTCCCTCTCTATATTTGATTAAACCATCTTTAAATCGAACATGTAATTTCGTTCTGTCTTTATAGGAACTTCTGTTTTATTGTACGCCTTATTTTATTACCGTGTAGTATTTTATCGTCTCTTCCCCCTCCCTCTTTTTACGATCTAAAAAGGCTGCCAAAGATCGAACGCTTGTGCCAGACAAAGCGTACCGCTCTTCAAAAAACATCGCAATCTACTCCCTTTGCAATTCGATACAATTGAGCCATGAAAATTGGCACAACGTTCCCAATTTTTCTATTTATGATACAATTTTTTTTTATTTTTGATTTTGGAAATCATAATAAAATTATAATAAAATAAATATTAAACAATACACACAGTAATTCTCTTCTCATATATTCTCTTTTTAAATATCTTCTTAAATATGATTAGCAATTAATTAAACTGATAGTGATTGACGATTATTTGTAATTCAATATTAAAGTAAATCGTTTGAAAATATAAAGATGTTAATGTACGATTTAAGTTTTAAGTCGTGTACAAAATGTCTCTAATTTTTACAAACTATTAGTAAAAATTCTATTTATCAGTTTAAAGTAATAAATTTATATTTAGGAAAATTATATTAAAAATTAAAATTTATATTTATAGGAAAATTATATTAAAAATTATATATTTGAAAACATACAATGTATTTTCGAAATATGCACAAATGTCATCTTGAAAAACTGAAGTTGTTTCTTTTTTTTAAAGAGCTTTAACTAATTCTAAAATTCTTATTATTTAATGTGTATAATCTATTTTTAGAATGAACTCATTTAGTTTTATAATAGTAATATCATTAATGGAATCACTCATTTTTACGAGAGAAAGAAATTATTAGTAATTAAAAATCTGGGACACACGCAGATCCTCTTTTTACAAAAGAGTTTTTTAAAAGTCATTCAATTGCCTTACAAACTAAGACTTCAACGCATAAAAAAATTAATGGTTTACTTTTTGGAAAAGATGGCATGTCGGGACGATAGATATGTGCACGGAATTACATGAAATTGCGACTTTACTAACGATTCGCGGCACGTTCTGATTTTCACAAAGCGCCTCTGCCTTTCTTGGCCCAACCCCGGTTTTGCGCAACATTACGATACATAAAGTACCAGTACATAGCTGGTACTGTAACTGTCCCTATAATTGGATGTTAAAGAACGCCTTCCGTTGTACATGAACACCGGGTTTCTGCGCACGTGTATGCCCCTGGGTAACTACGTATGCCTTGTATGTAGTATAACATATTAGTACGTTTTTCATACAATTAGTGTAGAAATATTGTGAAAAAACTTAGTAATTGTAAAAGCGGAGGAAGACAAAATTGAAATGTATTAAGTAATATTGTGTGTGCTGGCCCAAAAAAAAAATGTGGCATCATTATAGTATAACTTTTCACGTCATAGATTAACGCCGATTATTATTTTTACTTACAGAGGAGTTCCGATAGCCGATAACACAACATTATTTCATTGCTGATGCGATAACGACTTAATTTGAACCGATTTTATGCATCAAAATAGCTGCTATTTGCGGAGGAATCAAAACACTGCAAATATTTATGTTCTCTGATATCTTGTTTGCGGTCATCTTTATTATGAATTTTTACGTTCTGATGTGGCGCGATTGTGATTCTGGCGACGTAATTAGAAAGAATATAAAACTGAATTATTTAAAATCGAAGAAGAGTAATAAGATTGGAAGAATAATATGAAAGAGAATTATTATCTATCAATCCGATGTTTTTCGATCTTAAAAGAAAATCTTTCTTTAAATTATATTTTAACATAATAAAAGGATAAATTTATTACTAAGATATGATATATTCCCCATCATAAATATAATAAATTCAATAAAATCTTATTTTCAGTTTATTAATTTGTGGTGCTTTATTTGTGGTATTTAGAATAAAGTAATTCAAGAATTTCTTTTTTCTAGTATCCAGAATACTATATTTAATATGCGTATTCTCTGCACATTATTTATCTAGACCACATAATATTCGGTTTTCATTTATTTTAATGAATTTTACGTGTAGCATATATTATACAAATAATCCAATATGAAATTTTTTCCTATAAACATTCCCAAAAATTAAACGAGATATTTATTGTTTTATGCGAGTATTTAATTCAAATTAAAAAAATGTTCTCTGCAATACTCTTATCGGAACTCGTATGTGATATCGCGAAATAGTCGACAAGTAGTCGAGATGTCAAACTGTCTCGCCATCTCGTTTATTACGAAAAGGTAAGGGAGAAGCAATTCGTGCAGTGCAAGAAGGACCCTTAAACTTTTATGATCGTCTCGCCCGCCACAGTATCTAAATGAGATTCCTCACAATTTCTCCTAGCTTGGTCTGCAAGTAGAAATTCTTTGTGGCCGGGAAGTATTTTCGAAATATATATCATAATAAATTATACGCGCATTATTATGTCAAATATAGCAGCTACGTATAAGCAAAAATGAGTTTTAGAAATAGTTATCTCTACAAATTGTAATTTTATATACAAATAACATCACTTGTCATAAACCTATTATAAACCATAATAATGGAATAACAGGAAAATAATATAAAACTTTATTGTATGGTTGATAACAAAGATTAACATATTAATTAATATTATATGTTTATTTAAATTTATTCCATTGTCTGTGTGAAATAAAATTATGTTTTTTTGTTCGTTATGAAACAAAAGGCCAATCTTAATATCTCATTAATATAAATTAATATTTAATTACAAACTATAAGTAACCAATTTTTTTATTTATTATATTTTAGAGATAAATTTCACTCTATGTTTTTATATAAATAAAATTTTACTATACAATTCAGATACGTTACACTTATGTTATGCAAGCAAACTTTTAGATAATTTTTTCAAATTAATAATTCAAATCTTGCTTTCAATTTAACATCAAAACACGTTCCAGTCGAGTATCACCGGTAATGGCATTCGATAAATCTCTTATGACGGATAAAATTTATAGTTGAAATCTCGTCAAACGTGCAACGTTGCAAAGTATTACCTTGCGCTTTGCTTCAAAGTCTTATTCACTAGAGAAATTAATATTATACTTAAAATTATAATACTCAAAATTATATATTTCTTAAGCAAATTGACTAAAATTGTTTAATTATTTAGAAAATTAAAAAAGAAATAAAAGCTTGTGTTTGACAGCTAACTTATATATACTTATTCATTAAAATGTAATACATTATTGAAAAAAGAAATTGTTTTTACAAAATAATATCACTGCATCTTGTAAAGCAATGTTTACAATACTTAATATTATTGCATTATATCGCTAATATATTTTAATATAGCATGATAGATTAGTTATTATTATACGTTTTATATTATATTTTAAAACTAAATATTTTTATTTAAATTATATTTTCATTTTAAAGCCATTTCCTATATAAAATATTTTTAGATATTTTTATTTCAAAAATTGTAATAAAAAATGAATAGAGCACTTTTTTTCTTAATAACCGCATAACCAACATATAAATATAATCTAATGTAAATAGATGTTCAAGTTCTTCAATGCTTTTGTGCACATGAATTCGCATTCTTTTTTACTTCTGCTGATGTACAAAATAAAATACGTAAAAACTATTGCATATATGCTGTGCGTAAAAATAAAAAGCGCAACATGAAATTGCATACTGTCAGAAAATTGCGTGCGTGTTACTCATTTTCGCATTTTATAGAATAACATAAGAGAAATTTTTTTTTGGAAGCTATTCTTATTGAGAAAATTAACATTGCATTAACAACGTGTGGACTTTATCAAAGAAAATAACATAATTAATAGAAATTCATTCACATTCATAATTACATTAATCAAATGCAACACTTGTCTTCATATAAAATTTGTGAAAATTGAAACAGGACTTAAACAAGTAATTAATATACATTAATTTATATACATTGAAAAACTTTGTAATTATATTTTTTATCAACTATTTTTCAGCAAAAGAATTTAGATAGTCTTCCTTCACAATTTAATTAATTATATTAATTATTTGAGAGACAAATTTCAAATTTCTCGATCAAATTGATTTTATATTTTTAAAATTGATTTAAAGATAACGTTATGAATTCATGATGAACAAAAAAAAGGCACGAAAAATCTAGAGTACCGTATAAAATTGTGACGATTTACTTCTTTATAACGCGATAATTACGAAATAATCGAAATGAATTTAGATTTCCGCATACCTATTGGGCGGTTTTTCTAAAAAGGAAACGCATTTATTAGGATTTGTGCATATACACGTTATATAATGTGCATTCTAAAGTTAAGTGAACCCCATGTACATCCTGTTACAAAACCGTCGCCCACGGTTATACGTCGTGACTCTCACGAGACACAAGCCACATATTACGTATGCATGAAAAACTTTTTTATCAGTACGAAGTATCGCAATAACGCGAAATAATAATTTGTGAAATATAAAAGTGCTCTCGATCCACAAACAGTAGTTTTTGTTGTATTGTACAATTTCACATGAAAAACACTACGAACTTGAATTAATTTCAATGTTAATCAATATTAATCTACATTAATGAGATTGTTTGTCTAATGAACTTTAGCTTGGATATATTCTTCGATTTTGTCAAAAAAGATAATAAGAGATGTCTTCTATCTAATATAATTCATTCATATCTAAAATCTTCAAATAATTAACAACCGAAAATAAAAATCTTTGGACAAATATTTCAAGAGTGAATTAATAATGAATTTATAATGTTAAAAAGATATAAAATACTTTCGAAACTTATCTCAATTAAATAAATTACTCAACGATATATAAAATTGGCTAGATTCAGAAAGATTATCCAATTATCTTTTTCCGTGATAAAAATGAGATATTTTAATATGAAATATAGAATATTCAAAAAGAAGATACTGTGCAAATTGATTCTTGTCATCGAGTCTGTATCTATAAAATAACGAGTGAGCGAATATATTTCAAAAGATAAAATTTTATTTATTGTTCTACATGCATTCTCACATGTTGGCTCAATATATTTCCATATATTTCATGATATATTCCATAATGCTTTTACGGACGAAAAACTATGTACACAGTGTAAATATATAAATAAAATAAATTTATTCTCTGATATATTGAGAAAGACTGATATACTATATAATAATCCTTCATATGAAACTCTATTGAAAGTTAGCTACCTATCCCTCTACGAATAAGATTACTAGTTAAATCGCGAATGTTAAATCGATCTATATTAAATGAGACTGTGTTATACGAGTTCAAAAAGTTTGTTTTGTGAAACTGTGCGACGACGATTCACGAAGATTAATGGAAAAAGTAATTGCAAGCGGACACAACATTAATTTCACCATAGCTTGCTGAAAATGCGTTTTTGCGCATTCACAGCCAAAGTAATCAAGATGAAATAAAATGCGCAAAGAATCAGCAAGCCAGTAAAATAATAATGCTAGTGCGGTGAAATTATCTCGCCGAAAAATTAAACAAATAAAACGATGTAACAACGCACACATAAAAACCAGTATGCTTCAAATATATAGTCAGTAAATAACGCGAAGAAAAAGGGGTGGGATAAAGACGCGAAATATACCATCGAGATGGGTACTGAGAGCACAAAAATTTACATGAGCAAAAGGCGCGAGTCTTGTTATTACTCTGCCATTACGAGACTGTGTGTCATTGACCTTAGAGCAGGCCGAAACGGTTCGTTCCGCGGCACGCTCGTCATCTCGAAGGATCTGATGAAATGAGGATGTCATTACCTCGTTGTCGTTGAGATTGAGATGAAAAGTCAGTCGTCGACCCTTTTACGAACTTTTTCCGATTCTTCATTTAACCCTCTTCGTACCTGCTCTTCGCGAGATAACTTGACACTTTACAAAAATTTTTTATGACAACGGACCTTTAACCTAATTAATTCTTACAAGTTTTTGAAACATATTCGAAAATATCATTTAAAGTATACCTATGATTATATCAAATTATAGCATTATCTAGTTTCTTTTTATAAGTATTCGTTAGATATCATTTCAAAAAATTTTGAAAAATATTCTGAAATTAAAACATATTACAAATTATTAATTTATAGTCTTATTAATCTATATATAAGATATATATTTTGCTATAAATCTAAAAAGATTTAAAAAATTCATCCCTTAAATATTACACACACAAAGACAAATATATCTTTTTTATAAATATCGTTATTTTATATATTACAATCACAAAGATTGAGATTGTTAATTATTTCCTTCAAAATTATTACATAGCACGAACACCTTTTTGAAGTGAATTATACTTTGGTTTAATAAGAAATATATTTTGTATGTTAGGAAAATTCTGTAAATATTTGTAGTTTTATTTTATTTGTAAGTAAACAAAATACGAAATAATAGATTCTATGCGAGAAACAATATTTTCAGTGAGCAATGTATCAGAGTACAAAATTTTCGGAATGCGAAACAGCTCGATAATGACTTTCAGCTCCAATTTCTATCCTACAAATAAAATTAAATTCACGATATTGGCGTGGATTTGACATCTCAAGAGGTATCGCGAAGAATTCGTCCGCAAAGAATACAAATGAGTGGAGTAATAGAGTATTAGTACATCGAAGAAGAGCACGCTTACTTCACGATTATATCACTTCTTTCTTTTTGTCGAAAAAATATCGGCGTACTTCCGATTATGTTTAAGCATTCAGTCCGAAAAATTTTCTATAATCACAATTTTATACAAACTATAACAATTTTTTTACTTATTTTATAAAGAAAAAGTATTAAAATAAAAAAAATGTAATATTTTTTTCTCATATAAAAATTATTCTTTTTTCTTATTGATTACAAAGTATAATTAATTCTAAAACGTGCTGAAATTTTCTAATAATATTATATCCGTTAATGATACACAAATTCGTTGCTTTTGATGATATTCAGCGAAATATAATGCCAATAAAAAGCTTTATTTTCCTTAGTCCTTCTCGTTTATATCTGCTTGTTTGAATCAGCTGAGAGAAGTAGAGAGGTAAAGCAATATAAAATGAAAAGATAAGCACACACTCTTAAGTACTAAGAATGTTTATCTTACTCTGCGTTTCTAGGATTAAATATACATTGTGCTTGTTTCTTTTTCTACACAGATTTGATTTGTTTTCTTATTAAATTGTGAAAATAATTATGACCAATATTATATCGTACAATAACCGAGATTTATTGCTTTTTATAAATACTTTTCATTTAAAATTAAAATTTTTATTAAATATTAAAAATGCTTATTAAAAAAAATCATCATTTCTTTATAGCTTATCTTAAATTTCATATATAAAATCATATATAAATAATCATATTTACGAAGTCTTGAACCCCAATCCGACATGAAATATTACTGCTTTATCGTGCCGCAAAGGGAAGATTCCGATAAGACGTATACGCATTTTTGCGAAACAATAATATAAAGCTTCTTATATTATAAATTTGTTTACTGTCATATATTGGATTTAACTTGAAGATCTATCCAAAGAGGCAATATACACACGTACGCGCGCGCGCACGCACATACACAAAACCAGAATATTTTGCAAAAAAATTTTAATAATTTAACAGATTAATTTAATTTAATAATTTAATTATAATAATATTAATAATTTAATATGTTAGTAAGCGCGCATTTTATAATTTATATTTATAATCATGTCATCATATTTATCTGTAAAATTATTGTATAATTTATTTCTATGTTTTAAAAATTTCGCAATATAATATATTTATATAATTACAATATATAACATGCAGATCATATTAATTTTAATGCATGGTAAAAGTTTTATTTTCAATTTTAAAGCTAGTAACAAACAAACGCGGAAAGAAATATATAAAATTAAAGCTAGATAAAAATTAAAGCTAGATAAAAAAATAACGAGTTTTTTTCTATTTTTCATGTTTTCTTAATATAATATTAAATTAGTATTTTCATATTAAAGTAATATGTTTTTGCCTAAAAAGTCATAACATAAGTCAAAAAAATTGCTTAATATTTCTTCTTCAAAGAAAAACATTAAGATTAACGGGATTTATAAAGCAAACTTTGCTAACAAATCTTTTATTTCCATGAAATAGGAAGAGAAATGAAGATAAAATATCTGCCTGCATCGGATTTGTTCTATCTCGCAGCTAATATATCCGTATGAGACGCTACTTCGTTGATAGTTTTTTTGTAAGTTATATATCTTGTAATCAGTAAACAAACAAAAAAATAAATAAAGTATATTAGACAAAGAAAAGCTACTTCTATTAAAATAAAAATTTATGTTTAACTTCTAGAAGAAATTATTTTCCAAATTTATTTAAATTAAAGAGACTAATTAAAAAAGACTTACTAAAAGAAGACTATCTAAAAAAATTAAATTTCTTTACGAGCTTTAATATTTTTAAATTAAGTTAATTAATTTATACCTGATCACTTTTGGCAAATCTGTCATTTAAAATCCACATTTTCCTTCAGTAACAAAATAAAAAATAATATATATACTACTCACCAATACGACGCAACAGAAGTGTAGCACATTACGTTGCAATCTGTGAAAAATATAAATACATATATCAAAATTATATATAAAACAATGATTAAAAAATATTAATATTTAAAAAACTAAGTATAAGATGCGCGCGATTCAATTTCGTATTTGTTCTTTAGACAGATGTCTAATAAAACAAATTGTATAATTTCTAAATAAAATTTCTTTCTTAGATGAAAGCTTTTATAAATAAATTTAGGATATGTATATATAAATAGGATCCTAAATAAATTTAGAATATATATATATAAAAGTTCTAATTTTTATATATATAATCTAAATTACAAATCTCAAATATATTAATATAAAAATATTAATATAAATATTTTATTATAGATATTTTCAATATTTTAAAATAAAGTTTTTGCAAATATTATGCAAATATTATGCATATATGTGTATATATATATATATATATATATATATATATATATATATATATATATATATACATATATTTATTTATTTATTTATTTAAATATTATACTACACAATACTTTAAAATGATAATTATCGCGGAATTAAACGAACAACTAATTTGTTATTAACAAATAACAAATAATAAATAAAAAGTTACAAATTATTTACCTCTAGATCCGTTGTTGTTTGATGCCTCTCTGGACTTCCTCATTCTCTTTTGTTCGTTCTTCACTTCTTTATAGCACTCACTTGCGGAAAAACGATTAATTATAATTGTACGCGTGCAATGAATAAAATATTGATCGCGCGGTATTTTACACGACACTCCCGATTTCAATCCCGTGTTAATCTATGCGTACTTTATTATTATTTATTATTACAACAGAGAAACAATGCAAAAATTATAATTTTTTCTATACTCGCACGAAAATCACAGTCCAATTCACATACTGTGCGCTACAGCACTTGCTATCTTCATTGCTAATTATATGCTCGCATTTTAAGGCAATTTTAATATCTCACGTTATAATAAGAATGCATGATAGACTTTGATAGAATAAATCTTGCAAAATATACATTTTGATTTAAAATTACAACGATGTACAAACGCATTTGTGGCGCGCGGTTAATAAATAATAAAAACTAGATTAATGTCAATTGAACATATCGTGACGCAGCTCAGCTCAAAATTTGTTTCTATACTGTATACGATATTTTATTAGTAACATTGGTTTCACTCTGATATCGTATATTACACAAATCGAGTTATCGACAATACTAGTCAAGACATGATATGGATATATGATGTATAAATCAAGTATTAGTTAAGTTTTCAATACGTAAATCCCCCGCAAAATATGTATTTATTAATTAGCAGTCAATATATCGGACATTCTCGAATCTAATAGCCCTTGTCACGATATTTGTACATGTCTTTTCGTGCGAGTTAATCAATTACGCAATATAATAATCATTAATTTTAATAATATAAGGGAAATGATCGTATTTCGATACGTAATACGACGACACACACGGAGCAATTCACGCCGATACTCACTCGTTCAAGTGCGTCGCGTGAATAACAAGGTCAAGGACTGTGTCGTGAGTACGCACAGCGCTAAACGTTGTAAGAAACGTTCGCGCGGTATTGTTTACAACGGCGTGGCCTTGATATTATCATTCAGCGGCAATAGATGAATGGAGTAGGGAACATTCTATGGTAGGGGGAGCGACATCAATTGTCCTGTATGTATCGTATTACGATTGAAGTACAATCATTCTCTATCTCGTTAAAATCGTCAATAAATATATATAATAATTATTTGGTTATTTAATTCAAATAACGAGAGAAATATGATATATCGATATGAATAATACATATTTCGTGTGATTTATACGTTAAAAATCTGCGATGTTTATAATATTGAATTGACTGTTATATGTATAATTTTTTTTGACGATCAGTCGCGTGTCTTAATTAATCTAACTCGATTTACATAGAGCGATATCAAGTTGAAATCGATATTATATTTGTATTTTTCTCTATTATTATTATTATATGCGCCGACAGATTCCAAATCAGCGTGACGATATTAATCAATGAATGTAGTTATATTTAGTCACGTATTTCAATGTTTGTCAATCACGAAGCAAAATATCGACGTTTGTACATCAATAATTGTTAAAATATGTATCTCTATGGGATTTATGCAATCACAATGTATCACGCAAATAGTCGACAAAATAACACATTTTCTACAGCATTTTACATAAATAATCGCTTTAATTTACACATGTATTTATAACGACATAATAAAATAAATATAGCATACAATGCCTTAAAAGCTATAATTGCCAACACAAGGATAGCAAATATATAATGTGTGAAAATTTAACTGCGATTTTTGTGTGAATGTCGAATAAATTAATATAGTTTTCGCACATTGTTCTTCTCTACCATAATAATAAATAACAATAAATCGCGCATTAACATACGATTAACATCGGGAGTGTCGTGCAAAGTGCCGTGCGATCATCATATTTTGCCCACTAGTGCGCGTGCGATTAATTCATCGTGTTTTCCCGAGTGTCATAAAGAAGCAAGTAACGAAGAAAAGAGAGGCATCAAACAACGACAAAGCTACCGTAATGTAAGTAATTTGTAACTTATTTTATTTATTTGTTACTTGTAATTAGATGCTCGTTTATTTTTGCAATGACAAACCATTCTGTCATTTATAGCACAATAAATAAATAAATAAATAAATAAATAAATATATATATATATATATATATATATATATATATATGTATTATATATATGTATGTATGTATGTATGTATGTATAAATTTTTTATTTTAAGATACTGAAAATATCTATAATAAAATTGTATTAATCAATATTTTTACATTATTATGTTTTAGATTTATATCGATTTAGATAATTTATAAAAAAAATATAATTTTTTTTATTCTCTTTTATATACATACACACTCTGACACACACACTATACATATCATATCTTATAAAAGCTTTTATCTAAAAAGAATCTTTCGAAAACTATGCAACTTGTGTTTTATTAGACATTTATATAAAAAACGAAAACAGGAAATTTAATCGCGCGTATCATATAGTTAGTTTTTTGTATATTAATATTTTTTAGATATTTTTTTATATGTAATTTGGATATATCTCTGTATTTTTTACAGATTGCAACGTAGTGTACAACTCTGCTGTTGCGCATCGTATTGGTGAGTGGTATATTATTTTTTATTTTATAATTATGAAATAATGGATTAAAAAAACTACATATAAAGTAAAAAATATCGGAACAAGATTAAAACTTTATTCTGATGCAGTTGCTAGTAAAAATTTAATTTTATAAATTAACAACATACTTCTATATTTCTTAAAAATTCAAGATTTAAATTATATTTTCTTATTTTTACAATACAAGTTTATTACACAGTGAGCTTTGATATGGGAATAATAATTAAGAGTAGAATTAATTATAAATAATAATTTATAAATATTGTAAGTATTATAGACGATAAAGTTGGGTTTATAATAATTTTAAACTTTATTAAAAAATTATAATTTTCTAATTATTTACACAATCTGTGTAAATAATTAGAAAAATATATAAATATATAAATCTTATATAATTTTTCTAAGTAATATATGTATATAGATATTACTTAGAAAAGTTAAATACAAATAAAAGTAGATTATCCAAATTTATATATAAATATCAAAGCGACACAATCTTGATATTAGACTGAGAATTTTATAAATGTATTTTCTTATATAAGAAAATAAAGTTTTTCAGCTAAAACTTTCTTCAGTTTATACAGTTAAAACATGAAACGGAAAAGGTAGAAAATTAAACGAAGCATATCAAAAGTGGAAGATATTCTTGTCACGAAAGAAGTTTATACATGCGTATTTCGCTTTAACTGCTATTATGTATTGCACTACTAAAAGAGATTTGCATTTTCAAATATGATATTAAATATTCTTATTTGTTAAGATCTTGATGTTTTATGCATTTTACGTGAACACAAATAAAAAATAAGTTACGGTAATTTTTCGAGGTAGCATATATAGTAGAAATTTGGATTATACATATACAAATAAAATTAATATAAAATTTCTTTGATTTATCAATTTTCTAAGAAAAATTAAATTCATAATTAATAATGTATGAATATAATTATTTGATATATATTAATTGATATATAAAGATGGATTATAATGCATTCAGTTTAATGCATTATATTTTGAATAGATATTTGGACATCATCATTTAGATATCACGTCTTTGTTATCTACGAATCTATTGTTTATAAATTTATTATAATAATTTATTTTCCAAAAAAGATAATTATATAGAATGATAAAATTAATGATCTTTTAATAAGAATTGATAGTCGCTTTAATAAAAAAGAATAATTTATCGTTGTTTGCAGTTAAAATATATTTTGCGGCAAAGCTTTCACGTTTACGTGTATTTGCACGGAAAAAGAATATGTAAGCATTCCATAAAAGAAATCAGTCTTTGTATACATTTGCACATAGTACTGCAGTGTATTTATTTGCTGTTAAAAAATATAAATAATTCGTTGGCTGTAAATACATGAAACCGCAACGATAATTCACAGCGCAAACACCTGTGCAATATTGATTCACAAAAATAGTAGTGAACTGTGCGAAACTGCAACTGAAAAATCAGCTCCTTGTTATTATTTTCCCTGAGAAAATCCATCTTAATTCAACTTTAAGATTAATTTTCTTCAATTCTTAAGAAAGTAAATTAAATCATTCTTATACTAAATTATTAAATTTCACTTCTTGTAGAGAAATTTCACTTCTTGTAGAGAAATTTCAGTTCTCTTTAACACATTAATATTTCGCTAGCGTTATTTGAATTATTAAGATTTGCGTATCGTGTTATATTTTATTAAAATATATTATTCTGAAGATCATAAAGTCACTAATCTTTAGCATCAATAGTTGTTTAGTTATGCAGGAAGCTTGGCGCATATCCAAAAGTGCACTCTCGTTATTACCACGAAAGAACGACATCGTTAAGCTCACGCTCTTCCTTCGGTCGTTAGGAATTACAAATTACGAGCGGTTCGTTACTCTTTCACGTCAGCTGTGGTCAGAGATTTTTCTTTGAGAACGGTATATCGCCGATATTCCCGTAACTCGACCATTTACCGTGGCTCATTACGATTATACGACGCTTCTACGGCTCGTTACTGGCATTTTTCTTCCGCACTCGGTGCAAATAGCGCAATCAACTATTGCGATAAACATTAAGTCGTACTCGTCTTCTGCCGGAAATATTTTAAAAAAGATTTTTCGTAAAAAATAAATTATTTATAAAAGTCTCTAATAATAAAACAATAATACATACATTGAATAAGACAGTTCGGATAATAATTTAATTCTTTTTTTAGGAAAGGTGCAGATAATTTAATAAATTCAAAGATATATAAATATGTTTGTGTGCACATGTATATTAGAAAAAATATCTTTAAATTTATTATTTTACTTTCTCAAAAACTATTTCATCCTTTAAAACAACTTCGTGAATGCGAAAAGTTCTAAGTTTACAGTTTGGCCCAATCTTACAATTAAGAATTAAAAAGTTATCCTAAATTTAACTTATGTAACTACTTTACTAGTAAATTCAAACAAGTTTAAAAATTTATATGATTAATTTATATCCAACTTTCCTCTGAACTTTTTTATTCAATTTGTACTTTTTTATTCATATTTCATACTTTCTCGGAAAGACAAACATGGAAATTTTTTTCTGGGCGAATGTTCCATTCGTTTCGATTACGGCATTGCTCCAGAATTACGAGGCTGAATTATGAATGAATAACTGTCGCGAGAAATAATCGTACGTAAACTGCATATACCGAGAAGTGCAAAAGAAATACCTTCAGTTATATCTTGATTCATAAAAACCCATGTCATGTATGTATACTTTAAAAACATTTTCCATTCATTATCAAAGCCATTTAATATCATTCACATAAAATTTGAAACAACAAAATACACTCTTACGATACGCTTATAGATAGTAAATTTAATGCTTTTTAAGTTTAATGATTTTTACTTAAGCTCATTTGACTGAAGCTCATCTGATCTATAATTTACGATAAAAAAATTCAAAACAGAAATTTATTTATAATATCATATACTAATGTATATGTGTGTATTCTAATATATTTTTTATAATATTATATTATTATATTTGATATATATTATATATATATATATATATATATATATATATATATATATATAAGATATATATTTTATTTATCTAATACAATATATGAAATTATGAATAAAAATGTGTTCCAACTTTAATTACGAATTGTAGATCATCTGAAGCAAGCCTTATGCCAATGATATTTGCATTTGAGTTTTTATATTCAAAACTATATGTGACTGAATTCTACAATTTAATAAATTGTAACACGATAAATCTTTAAATCTGGCTATGCGACTTCAATGAGTTTCATTTCCTATAAAATCAGCACACAAAAACGATATAAAATGACATATTATTATTTTTATATTAATCATAAATATCAATCTTATTTTTACTTATCAATTTCATCCACCGCTTCGTAAAGTCACCATGAATCTGCTTAACAACCGTTTGCTACTCAATACGGTTGTCGTCGACGAGTTACGCCAACGTTCAATTACGTGCAACAGATTTTTATGGGAAGTGACTTCAATTCGCGGTGGATTAAATGGGTTAACGTTTTGCGCTCGCCGTCGTGTCGGCTTTCTTTCATCGATACCGTACAGAAAAGCGTACACCCCGTATTCGCGTACGTAACTGCGAAACGAGATCGTAAATCAAGGGAATTTTTTATGATCAGCGAAATTACGCTGTGTAATACGGCTAAGTGCTTTATAAAGTACTCACCTCGCGGGTTGACTATGGAAACCGCACGGATAAGAGCTTGTCGTCTTGTTATCCCCGTTTCGTCCATCGATACTAAATCGTACGAATCCACTTAAATGATGTGTCGTCGGAGCTATTATGCCGTTTGATTTGTATGTCAGGGAATATCTCATGGTTAGCGTGAGATGCACTCGATCCAAAACACCTTTCGGCATGCCTTCGCCTCCATTAGGCGAGATCTCTTAGAAATGATAGAAGGCCTCGATTAACACCATTTTGAATTTAAAATTAGATATAAAAATGTTAATACATTATATCTTAAATTTATAAATAATATAAATTTAATATTAAAATTATCAAAATAATGTTATATAATATTTTATATTATATTGTTATATTCTTCTTGTATATATAAATATTGTTACTTGTATACAAGATTTTATTGTATTATTAAATAATATATATTTTAAAATTTATACTTGATCATTGATTTGAAGAAATAATGTAAATTAATAAAATCATATGTTTTTTAATTATTTAGTTATTAATAGACTTTCATATAAAATTTTTATTTAAGACCTATTTTTTGTAATGAAAAAATATAAGGATATCCTCAAATATTGTATATTATAACATAATATATTTATGTTATATATATATATATATATATATATATATATATATATATATATATATATATACAATATTATAAAGTATTTATTTTAACAATAGAAAGATAGAAATTATTTGAGCCAAATCTTTTCTTTCAAATTAGAAAAATACAGATTTTTTTCATTCATTAGCGTTTATAATTTTACGTAATAGATATCGAAGCTTCTTTCCATTAATTTTAACAGCTAATGAATGAAATTATGAAACTCTTGATAATATATTTATGACTCTGCCTCAGGTAATCAGTTGTTATTGATCGATAAACTTCAGCACTTCTTAGTCGGAACAGGCGTTTCGATGCTTCTAATAAGCGACATCTCATGTGTTATGCGATTTTATTTATATACTAATCGTAAATGTCATGTAATAATGAACAATCAGCGGTAGAAAGGCCTTTTGTCGGGCATGCAAACATGTATTATATAATTCTTAATATTATATAAATACAGAAAAAAATAATCAAAATTTTGTGATTGAAGTTATTTAAAACAGTCAATATTTAATGCTGTTCTTAAAATTAATTCAATTACATACATTTATGGAGAAAAACTTTATAAATTTAATTGTAATATATTTGTTTAGAATAGGATAGTTCTCTTTTCATTTCATTTCAACTTTTTGCACCTTATAATTAGCTATTCTCTCTCTCTTTTTCTCTCTTTCTTAGTACATTATATAATAATATTATAGAGAAAACAGCATAAAAATATAATCCATAGATCGTAGCCACAATCCGAAACTTTGCATACAAATCTCGTGCGCAACAAAATTTTATCAGACGATCGATGCTTGAGCTTGCAAGTGACATGAATAATTGCATTTTGAAATCGGAAAGCGACCGGATACAAATAGAGAATCGCGAGTTGCAGCGTACATACTATTCTAGACATTGTGCAATTTTCTCTCGGTTGATACTGATGAATCGAACCGATGCCGCAATATTAAGGCAGCATAGTTTACACAAACAATAGCTTTTAATATACGATGTATACAAAACAACCATAGATTCTACAACGCTTTTAATAAGCAATTTAAGATTAGAAATGTTTGTGAAGCATGGATTGATATGCATAATCATATATATATATATATATATATATTATCATGCATATCAAATATTATATATATATTTGCTAAAATTAATTACTTTTTATTTTGGACTGCTTATGTAAGCTACCATAAAAGGAAATCTACAATTGATAAAATATTGAATAGTATTCTGCATATATCTAATTTATATTTTGGTTATTAATTACGAATAAATATGTATATAAGCATTGAAATTTCTGAATATATATTGATAATAATTTATAAAATCTATATTTTCCATGGAATCAAACATTACATGTTTGATAATATATGTTACCATGTAGTCCACATTCTATAGTCACATATAAATATATTATAAATTATATCTTCATCATGTTAAACAACGATATATAGGATACAATAAAAATCCCGGAAGAGTTAATTATCTTGAAAATCATTAATTGTATGAACAGAATTTTAAATAAAAAGCGAATAATTCTTTTTTTTATGATCAAATGGATAATCCACGTAAATAAAATATTCCGATACTCCGATCAAGTACGATATAGGAATCTTAACAAAATCTAAAGTGACCTAAATCGTTTGTCATATAAGTCTCATCGGAATTCGCAGTTTGCGGAATAGAAACATAAATTTAGTGCTGAGTGCGGAGAAAAAAGAGAGGCAGACAAATGGAACACGTAATACTATGGTCTCAAGATTTTCGTTGATTCGGCGATATTCTTTTCGCCCTATGGGTGGATACGAAGTCATTCACCCATTTGGAAAAAAATACCAATGTCGGTGACTTCTGTCAAGCCAGAAGGCATGTAATCCGCTAGGCAGGCGGATTGTGATAGATTGGACATTGGAATTTCGGAATTTTCATCTTTTCTCATGTGTAAAGTTTACTTATAAAACTTTTCAGGACTAATTGTAAGAAACAAATTATATTGAAACAGATAAACTTCTCAACTTATTTCTAATTTATCACTCCAATTAAATTTCAATTAAACTAGTTGAACTTTATTTTAACTAATTTAGATTACATATATATATATATATATATATAACTCGAAAACTATTAGTGCCGCGACATTTTCGCTGAGGAAAAATCGTTTTTAAATTGGCCAGAGAATCTGCCTTTAAAATATCAAGCGTTAGTTTCGGGACACACTGTATATACGTGTGATAATCTGGTGCGCAACACAGGTATATGAAAGAGAGAGATCACCATGTTCGGACACGAACAAAAGGACTATGAAGAAGATATATATATATATATCTTCTTCATAGTCCTTTATATGTGTATATGTGTATATGCCTATATACACACACACACACACACACAGACACACACACACACACACAGACACATACACACACACACACACAGGGTGTCCCTGAGCACTACCTCACGCACTTATGAGGAGGTAGAGTGTAGTAAATTAAATAAAGAAGTCCTACTCCATGTAACGATTTTTGCAATAATAATAGAAATATTAATTATTAAAATCGGACGAATGAGAGAAGCGCTCGACCGCTCGAGCTATAGCACGGCCCACCGTGTCAGATATTGCCTTGATACTTTTATCGGCACTCCCGCACTTATTACGTGCAATACTTTTATCGCTATCTCCGCACTTGTACGCGTGATACTTTGAAGGCACTCCCGAATTTCGGTACGAATTACGGATTGAGATTCCTGTTTCACACCAAGAATCACAATCGAGTCAACAGGTCGAGAATTCAATGTTATCTCCGAGTAAAAGTTAGGTCCGAAACGAAAGAAAACTATCGATTGATGGAATCGGAATATCAGTCCAATTTAACACGACAACGCGATAACGCGAAAACGCGGAAACGACGATACCATCCGCGCACGATGACGGCTCCAACGGCACAAAAGGTCCCGAGTGCCACATATGAGCCATTAGGAATCGTGGCAAAGCTATGCAAAAATGGGTACTTAGCTTCCCCTTCACAGTAGACCTTTAGAATACTAAGAATCTTAATATCCTTAAGGCACCGTCCAGGTACGGAGCCACCCCACCGCGTCAAGATGTACCCATGGGGGGTTGTGTTACATAAATTTATGATATAATATAATTTATAATATAATTTATAATATAATATAATATAATTTGTGAGACGGAAAATTATATTATGAGAGAGAAAATTATATTATATAGAATTTTATATATAATTTATGTGTAAAATTTTTGTTATATTACTCAATAATGTGAATAATGTAAAGTGAATCATTATAGCGCTTCCAATTTTTATATTATGTACGTAGTAAGTATATTTAATCAAAATTACAATTTTTTTTCAGTGTAATATTTATTTATATAATATTGAATAAAAGATTACATGACGATAATTTTCTTTAATAAAGAAAAATTGAAATCTAATTCACAGATGTTACAATAATAAATGATAATGAGAAAATTACTATATATAATAATCATTACCAAAATTATACTGCTATCCTCAGATTCCGCAAATTAAGTGCAAATACAATCAATTAATATTTTTATAAATCTAATGTGTATAAAACAAAGTGTCTAAATTCATTAATTATAGAATTAATTATTACACGCAATCAATTTTTTTTGCCTTCTGTCTTCATTAAACAGATTTAATATTGTAAATTGTAATGATCAAAAAGTATTTTTTTAAATACAAATTTTTAATAAATTTAATCAAAAAATCTAATTCTTATATATGAAGCATATAAATAAATAAATAATCGTATTATTATGAAATATTTTATAAAATACTAATATATGTATATGTACTAATATATGTATATATATATATATATATATATATATATATATATATACATATACATATATTAGTATTTTATAAAATATTTCATAATAATACGATTATTTATTTATTTATATGCTTCATATATAAGAATTAGATTTTTTGATTAAATTTATTAAAAATTTGTATTTAAAAAAATACTTTTTGATCATTACAATTTACAATATTAAATCTGTTTAATGAAGACAGAAGGCAAAAAAAATTGATTGCGTGTAATAATTAATTCTATAATTAATGAATTTAGACACTTTGTTTTATACACATTAGATTTATAAAAATATTAATTGATTGTATTTGCACTTAATTTGCGGAATCTGAGGATAGCAGTATAATTTTGGTAATGATTATTATATATAGTAATTTTCTCATTATCATTTATTATTGTAACATCTGTGAATTAGATTTCAATTTTTCTTTATTAAAGAAAATTATCGTCATGTAATCTTTTATTCAATATTATATAAATAAATATTACACTGAAAAAAAATTGTAATTTTGATTAAATATACTTACTACGTACATAATATAAAAATTGGAAGCGCTATAATGATTCACTTTACATTATTCACATTATTGAGTAATATAACAAAAATTTTACACATAAATTATATATAAAATTCTATATAATATAATTTTCTATAATAAAATATTTTTTAGTAATTGATATATATATATATATATATATATATATATATATATATATATATATATCAATTACTAAAAAATATTTTATTATAGATATTTGAAATATTTTAAAATAAAAACTAAAATATTATATATATATATATATATATATATATATATATATATATATATATATATATGCGTTATATTAGATGATAATTTAGAATAAATTATTTTCACGAAAATGAAAAAAAAAACAAACAATACGTCTGAAAATAATATGAATAATAAATAATTTATAAATTATTTGCCATATTTTGTTTGTTCTTTGCTATTTTTTCAATTAGTAGTAAATAAGCATAAAAGATTAGATTAATAATAAGCTTAAAATTTTTAACACCAATATCTGAAGTCAAAAGATAATTTATTATCTATAATCTTTAAGGTTTGCTGTAACTAAAATATTGTTGTTATCTATGGAATAGAATATACATATGAGTGTCTGAATGCATCAAAGAGTTGTAGGATTCTCCTAATTAGAAATATCCTAATTAGCTATTCGTTACCATCGAATTATGCTACATATCATATCGGCCGCATATTCTGAAGTAAATTAGGTTGCTATTCTATGCATAGTGGAAATGCAAA
Organism: Camponotus vicinus; assembly: GCF_025532165.1. Classification (NCBI taxonomy): domain Eukaryota; kingdom Metazoa; phylum Arthropoda; class Insecta; order Hymenoptera; family Formicidae; genus Camponotus; species Camponotus vicinus. The sequence continues at coordinate 10,780,156 of NW_028141978.1, read as the reverse complement.
TGATGAAATTAACACTCAAACGTCACCCTCGTTAAACAGTTCGCAATGTATACGATGCAAGACCACAAGCATCAAACTAACCATCAAAACCGATTATTTGGATAATGCAAGTGATTAGTAAATGGCTATCTAACATTTCATTAGATTGTTATTGAGATTACGACATACAATACAAAAATAATGTATCTGTGTCTCATGTAAATCTATATTATTCATTCATCTATATATTATTAAAGATTTGTGTAACTGCGGAGTGATCTTATATTCTGAGTACATTATAATCTGCAATTTTTAAGATGAGTATATTTATGACACATTAGAATCTTTTAAATAATATATGTATTTTTTCTCTTAAAATAAATGTTTAATTATAATTTAAATATATTTTGAAAATGGTCTTCGATGTGCAAAAAACTAACTGTGATTTTATTCAAAACATGCTATTTTAAAAATTTTAATCTAGAAAAAATTGATGTAGAGTTTTTAAAATGTTCTAAAGTTTCTTACATATACATTTTAAAAAGATTTCTAGCCATTAAATAAGAATTATGGCTTTTAAATATATATATAAGAATTGTAGCTTTTAAATATATCTCATTTTAAAAAATGAAAAAAATTATTATCAATTTTCATATGACGGAAATTTAAAGTTGATATTTTTTAATTTAATCTCATTTTATAATCCATTTAGAACTTTTTTTGAAATGTATCAAGAAATCTAAAACTTTTTAAGAATTAAAATGCTTCCAATTATATTAAAATTTTGAGTTGATATTTTCATAAGAATGAAACAAACGTTTTCTTCCTTATAGACGGAACAATTCGCAGTACTATGGCTGTTATTTGCGGTAATAGTCGCTGGCAATACTGCTGTTCTCGCCGGACTTCTGCTGGGAAAACGCAGAAAATCCCGAATGGATTTTTTCATCAAACAATTAGCATTTGCGGGTAAGTGGTTATTACTTATTTTTAACATTTCAAAGTGATAATACTTTAATATTTTTTATCAAAAAATCGATTTTTCAAATTAGACAACAAATTGAACTGCATATAATATAAGCGAGTAACACAGTTTCAAAAAATTTTGTATTATTAATTCTGTTAAAATTATAATAAAGTTTGAAATAATAAAAGAAACAAGATTTTTTTTACTTCTGTAGTGTCAATGATCATCTAAACGACAAACGGGGGCAAAAAATATTCTAAATACATAAATATATAAATTATTATATAAATTATATATATAGAATGTAAAATTTTTCTCATAAATTTCTCTTGCTTTTAATGTTTGTTTTAATTCAGACTCTGAGGAAACGATAGTACATCCTTTTCTGTAGACATATTCTATAGATAAACATTTCTCTTTCTTTTTCTAACGTATCTTTACGTTGCGGGATATTGGAAACACGGATGATCGCGCGTATATGGTGTAAAAGTTTGTCGTATTATGTTGCAACCATCTACATATATATATTGATATATATGTTTTTGCTCACAAGCAAAACACATTAATAGAAAGATATCTTTTTTTTGCAGTAATATTATAATTGTGACTAATTAAATATATTTTAACAACAATTAGAAAAACATATATTATTATACATATAATATTTATAAATATAATATTGTATATACACTATACTTCTATTATGGAAAAATTTTAATTCAAAATAATTTAAAATCTCTACTATTTTAATAACAAATAATTTGGTAATCGTTAATTCTATTTACTCTTTCTCGTATATTATTCGCATAATAACTTGCAGCATTAAAAAAACATTTATCACAAAGCTAATATATCTATGAAATGGAAAAAAAGAATATTTTTATGACACAGTATAAAATATATATGAAATAATATGTAAATAATATATAATATGCTATAGAAAATATGCATTTTCAAATTATAAAGAGAAAAATTCTCCAGATAATAGTTAAAAATTGTTTTTAGAAAACTCAAGATTTTAAAATTGAGAAAAAAATTAAAAATATATTTTTATATTTATTAAAAGTAATTAAATCATTATGAGATCAGCAAACTGATTGAGTTCTATACATTATTAATTTTATTGAGCAATAAAATTGCATTTTTATTAAGCAATAAAATTTTTCTATCTTTGACTGATAGTTTAAAACGTTGAACATGAGTAACCGACGATAAAATAAAATTGAGAAAAGTTGATTAAATTCAATTCCATAAAGTTGCGAAGCATAAAGATATCAAAGGATTTCAATATTATCTGAGAACATCTAGGTTGGAAATATATAGGAATACTTTGAAATATAGCCATTAACTCGAACAAATTTGATCATTCCTAAGAAAGATTTTCGTAAATGAATTGCGAATATGTTCTAAAATCTTCAATTAGAATACTCTATTGTTAATGCAAATTCTCAAAATTGAAGGTATTAAAATCCGTTGAAAAAAAAAATAATATATATATATATATATATATATATATATATATATATATATTCCCGATATATTGTGGAAAATTGTTGTAAAATTTTGGAAATCGCGCTAAAACAATAATGTAAAATTTGAATTAAAATTATACATTGATCTAGCATTAATAAATCGTAACAATAAAATCGTTTATTTTAAAATAGGTAAAAAGAAAGATTTTTCAAGGAGAATAAACTTCATCACTTAAGATGAACTTTATGTAAGTAAAAAATTATTAGACATATACTAAAATTATATAACTAAAAAATTATTAGACACTATATATGTAGTCCATTATGTTTTAATGGTAACAAATTGCTTTTTAGTTTAATTACTCCTGGCGCAATTTTCCATTATACAGGAAGCAATTATTCTTCAATTTCGACATTAATATTGCGACTGGTGTTATCGAATCGCGAAGGTGTGAAATCGAATTCTATTTCGTCGATGAAATATAAGCGACAAAAACAAGGGATCAGCTTGGTTTATTTACAGAGTTAGCGAGGAATTGTGGCTGCATTCTCTCTTTCCCAACCGTTTTTAAGATCAAAAGCATGTATAAAGCTCTTTAAAATTATTATTAAGAAATCTATTTTTTATGCAAGATTATAAAATAACATACTATTACGATCATTATAATTCAAGTTTTACCCACAAATCCATTCCAATTCATCTATAAAAGAAAATCTTAATTATTTTAGTTCATAAAAATCTACTAAAAAATATGTTGGATGTGATATAGTATTTAAAAAAGTAAGGCTATACACATTACACGTATAATTACATGTTTATATATAACACCATCGTCTTTTTGAAATCTTATATCAGTTACTTTAATAAAAGTAATATAATAAAAATTATATTCTCAAATAGAGCAATGCACACATTGACCGTCACCAAAACTGAATTATCGTTGACATTAAAATTTATAAAAATATAAAATATATAATATAAATCTATAAATATATAAAAATATTTGATATTACGTTGACATGACAATAATGTGTATATATATATATATATATATATATATATATATATATATACACATTATTGTCATGTCAACGTAATATCAAATATTTTTATATATTTATAGATATAGCTTAAATCTAAATAAAGACCTAATAATATAAGTTTTGTTTAATATTTCGTATATTTCGTATATTTCGTATATTTCAATAATTGATGAAAACTTTGCACCGATTTTTTTAAGATTTCATTCTTAACTTAACTCCTTTTTTGCATTAATTGTTACAAAACAGACATAATATAATATAACTTTATGAAAAAACATTGTTTTAAAATCTTTAATTTCTGACGTTTTTGATATACGCGCGCGCGCGAATGTCACAATATAGAAATATCAAAATTACCGACGTACTTATGTCGCGTTCTGTCACGCTCTACACGCCAACATTTTGTGCTGTATGTCAACGATTTTTAATTATAATGTACTGCACATTTAGAGAAATATTTACTCTGTGGTCAAAATAGATTTTCATTTTATAAATAGCTTCATAAGCTAATTAACAATCACGCAATACCTTATGATTCCGAAAATTTATGCGTTTGTATTATTAAAATTTTACATATAATTTCACACGAGAATTTGCGTATAACGCAGTATCATTTATATCCCTTTGTTAAAATAATCCCGAAGTTATTACATACAAAAATTTTACAAGTCAAATACATTAATCACATACACACACACACACACGCGCGCGCGCGCGCGCGCGCATGCACGTACGCACATCTTGTAACAATAAAAATGAAATACAAAATAAATAAGATAAGAAAAAATTTTTATTAACTTTTTATTTAGAATATTAACTATTATAACTTTTTTCTTAGAACATTACAAAACGTGCGTATGCGTGCGCCATTTGTTTACTTTTATTGCGTAATATAAATTAATATAAAAAAATATATATATAATTATAATTACATAAATATAAATAATATAATATTTACATATATATATATATATATATATATATATATATATATGTAAAAATTGATATTACATACATTATATAGAATAATGCGGCACTTTGTTAGCTCCTTTATTCTATATATGAAGTTACTCATATTAATTCAATCAATATCAACTTTAATAACTTTAAATATGATTATATATATATATATGTATATATATATATATATATATATATGCACATATATTTTTTATATAGATAAAATAGGCATATATAATTTTATGCTTATATATGGGCAACTCTTTTTCCTCGCACTGCTCTTTGCTCATTGCTTATTCGTTCAGTGTTTCCTATCACGTTCTTTTAAGATTCTCCTGTTTCTGTATGACATGCTTTTAGAAAGATTTGAAAAAATTTGAACTTCTTTGAATATGAAGTAAGTCCCTTAAGCTTTTTTTCTTAATATCTTTTTTTCTACTTATGTGCAAACGAAAATTCAATTTGTCTGTAAATATGCAAACGAAAATCTATAGATTAATCCTATTACGAAAAGAATTTTATTTTATATATTTTATATATTTTACATATATTATATTAATTAATATATCCATATATTTTATACTTGGTGACTTCAGGTATTTGAGAAATTTAGAATAGAGAAACCATATATTGATGACGAAGCACTGATAATGAACATCGATTTATGAACAATATACATATATCACAATCCATGATTATGTATCTTGTTGCAGATCTACTAGTTGGCCTAATATCCGTACTGACAGACATAATCTGGAGAACGACGGTCACGTGGTACGCGGGAAATGTAGCTTGCAAGCTGATAAGGTTTATGCAGGCCGTAGTGACCTACAGCTCGACTTATGTCCTTGTGGCTTTGTCAATCGACAGATACGATGCCATCACTCGCCCGATGAATTTCTCGGGCAGCTGTGAGTACATTAGCGCGCATATGATCTCGGTCTTTAATGTTAGATCCCCTTACAAAGCAGCACTACTGAGCTAAACTTATTATTAATTTAGTTTCAACTTCGTGAAATATATAATGCGTCACGAGGCGTTCGATATTTCAAAGTGAAAATGCCATTCTCGTCTTTATATGGGAAAATTTTTAATTGCCTTTAATAAATAAAGAAAAATATTTTAAAAGCTTATACATAATACAGTTAATTAACAATATTAAAAGAAAAAAATATTATTTGAGAGACTCGCTCTCTTTTTAGATAATTTAAAATTAGTAAAAAATAAGAACAAATATTTGTATAAAATAAGGAAAATTTGAAACGATAATAATGAAGGGAGAATAATGTTAATAAAAATGTAAATATTTTATGATTAACAGTGAGAAAAAGAATAAATCCCCTTATAATTAGTCATTATTTTCATGCTGATTTAATCGTAATTATACAATAATGGAGTTGTTTGTAACGCGGTTTCAATATGTGTTTTTAACCATATGTTTCTGATCATGGTAGATCAAAGATTATGTTACAGATATCTATCAATCTCATACAGAGTAACGTTCACTTCGCAATGAAATGCATTTATTTTCGCATTTATGTCACGAGAAATAGGGTATTGAGAATCACCATTTCTCTTTTCCTTTCCTATATTTTATTTTTCATATTTACTGCTAAGAAATTGCCTTGACTCCTATATAATAGATGCTGCATATTTTTACTCGCAGAATTTGATAGATAGTTTTAAAGTGAAAATTAGTGAAAATCGATGGCACACATTTATCAGATTTTCCACAAAAATACTATTATTTTAGCAAACAACAATAATATCTGTCGAATGACTAACGACAATCAGATTATTATTCTAGTGACGCACTTGTGACACAATGGTTCTTTCCAAAATTAATATTGCATGCTTCTGACGTCAATCATACTTTTTTGTCGGTTTCTTCTTTTTTTCGACGTGATATGAAGAGTGGAGAAAGGAAAGTCACCGAATTCTTTTATTTTTCTACTAGAAATGTTATGTCTATCACATCGAGGTATCTCACAGATTGTTGCAATGTGTATCTCGCACTGATATAAAATTTATCTTCTGTCTTCTATCGACATTTTCGTGGCTTGTCTCGTGGCTGGAAATCGAAGATGTCCGATTCTAAATTACAATCATGTTCGAACATTTCTTGATATTCAACCATCAACGAATTAATATAAGAGTAATATTTTTATCGATTCTTATATTACAGATCAGTGCTAATTACATAACAGATTCACAGAACAATTTGTTGTCTTGATTCTATTAAAAAAAGATAGAACTTTTGCTATACTCTAAAGTAACATGTTTATATGTATCTTGGATTATTAAAAAAAAAAAAAAAAAAAAAATATATATATATATATATATATATATATATATATATATATATAGATTGCTACAAAAATTGTAACATAAGCAAGAATAGAATAATCAATCAAATAATAAATACTTTTATAAAAAAAATGTGTATTTACGTTAAAAATAAACTTGTCTCAAACTAAACATTTCGTGTCATATTTCTAATATTTGTTAGGTACAATTATTTTTCTCATTATGTGCATGTATTAATTAGCATGTATTAAAATAAATTAATTTGAAGATTGATGTATTATTTTTAATCATAGGGTGGAGAGCTCGAGCTTTGGTAATTACGGCTTGGGCTCTATCAGCGTTATTCAGTATGCCAATAATATTTCTATACGAAGAGAAACGAATACAGGTACATTTCTTGAATGCAGCAATTGCTTAAAAACTATAGACATTGCAAAATTGTTGCTAAAAATGTTTTAAATGATTCAAAAATATTTTTTTATATTATGTTTTTTTTCAAACTATGAAAATAAAATATATCACTAGGTAACGTTACGATATCCCATTTTCCCATTTTTTGAAAGAACCTTTCAGTAATCGAAAATCGGAGGCGCGTGATACTCACAAGGTGAGCCTAATCACAGAAGATCTTTTTATAGGGTACGACACAGTGCTGGATCGATTTGGGTTCCCCGACCCAATGGAAGATCTACATGAGTCTAGTGAGTTTCAGCCTCTTTATAGCGCCCACCCTGATAATAGGAGGCTGTTACACAGTCATCGTGGTTACAATATGGTCGCAAGGAGCAGCGTTACGTCAGGGACCGACTAGAGATACCCGAAGGGCGTCTTCGAGAGGTCTCATTCCCAGGGCGAAAATCAAAACCGTTAAGATGACTTTCGTGATAGTTTTTGGTAAGATGCAAATCATTTACAGAAATTTTGCTAATGCGAAGTGTTCGCAATGTTATTTAATTAAATTATTTGTAAATTAGTTGTAAACGTAAAAGAAATTATATTATCTTATTTATAAAGAAGTAAGAAAAAAAAATATATATATATACATATATACATATATATTTGTCAAATTGATAATAAGAGATAAAAAATTTAAAAATGTAAAAACATAAGAGTAGGAAATATGTTGCAGCTTTAATGTCCAATAAATTTAAGTGTAGCTTAATTCTATTGTGGATGATTTATAATATTCGAATGACAAGCATGCTTTCTATAAAATTAAAAAGCATATATTTTTTTTATTATTTAGCATATTTTTATAAATAAATTTATAAAAATGTTACTTATATTTATTTAAATATTATAAAACCAAGACCTAGAAATGATTATAACATAGAAAATAGTATCAAATTCTATTACATCATCAAAATCCACTTCAAAGGAGATTCACAGTCTTGAAGAAAATCTTTTCAAGCAAATATTTACATAAACTTCTTCGACTTGACTTGTAAAGTTATACTTTAAGATTTAACGCATAATTTTATGATTACTTGTTATATTCATGCGTTGTTCGTAGATGTAAAGCAAATTTTTAGATTCTGACAGACTACGTATATATTCAAGAGTGTCTTTTCTTGCTTTGACGTATGTATACGAATATTTCGTCATGGATGGTAATAACAGAAACGGAGTGGTATTCTAGAAGACAGCGCGTCTATTTTGTGATAATAAAAAGTAACAACCTCGTATCATCTTTTTCTATATCTTTGATACGAGATCAGTGAGCCGTTTTATTTGCAACGTAAAAGACGCACTACAAGAAATAAACGGTTGTATTCTCTATTCAATATTTTTATATGAATACGAAAACTATGTAAAGACAAAAAGAATTGTATATACAGTGTGTCTGAGAACAAAACACGGCACTAAATTGATAAATGACGGACAAAAATATGAGACCTACTCAATTATTTTACAAATAATGATGAGATCTCAATTTAATCAGCTTTTGATTAGCTTATATATATATATATATATATAACACATATATATATATGTGTGTGTGTGTGTGTGTGTGTGTGTGTGTGTGTGTGTATGTGTATGTATATATTTTTGTGAATATAAATACAGTGCCTATAGAGAAAGAGATACCTTTACATGAAGATTATTTTACTTGATTATATAACAAAACAAACTATAATAAATCGACATGAATTTTAATCATATGTGACATATTCTTTTATAATTGTAATATGTATCTAGTATACCTCATAAATCTCAACATTTTATCTTTAGACATTCTTAGAGAAAATTAAATAGACGTTTTTTATTCATTAGTTTTAATTTTATTAAAACTTTTATTCATTTATTTTAATTACTCATTTGCGTTATTTTATTGTAGCTGTTAATATATTTTAACAGCTGCAGTATGAAGTTTTTTCACGAATGGCATGCTTATCTTTTCATCCTAGAATTGACTTTACATGCACAAAATATCATCGAAGCTAATCAAATTTGTTCCCTTCAATTGACAACAGCAAAATTTCTTCCTTTTTAGTTGACGACGACCGTCGATAAAACTCGATAGAAATACTAAAAGTATTTCCTTTCGGTGTTTTCTGAAAAGGATAATCCGTAAAATCCGCTAAAGTGGAAGAAAACAAAACAAAGAAATAATGCACACAAAATAAATTTCGCGTAAATGCTGCAGTTACAACAGCAACGTAATCTCGTTTTCTGATTTGAAATTGTATATAATATATCGTGCGTATATTTTTTTTTGCGATTACGCATATGATGCGTTTTATTTTTGATATTTCGAGATAGTATCCATATATTTCCATAAATCGAAAAATTTTTTATTTTAAACTAATATTTCTCTTTTACTTATTAAAATTATTGTAAATTGTGTACTATTTTCTGCTATTAAAATTATCTTTTAATTATTGAACAGCTTGTGAAAAGATAATGCTAACTTTTTTATTAAATAATTGTTAAATGTTAATTTTTTTAGAAACTATTATCATTAGTGCAATTTTACAAAAAAATAGCAATAACTAAATAAAACGGTATATTATTAAAAATATTCTAACTTTTGCAAATTTTTTAGTATTTAACAAATTTTGCTCACTCTCTCTTTTTTAAATAAGCATTAAAAGTATTTTGATATAAAATATTTTATAATAATATAAGGATATCAAATTTTCTTCTTTTTGCCTTTTTAATAGATTTACTAAATAAAAATATTTTTAATCAAAATTTTATGTTTAATATAAAAAATTAGTTTCTAAAAAATATATAAAAATTAATTTTATTTTGTTTACAAATTTACAAGTTTTATATTAAAACTTTCACGTGATAAATTTCTTTTAACGACTGTTTCTTTTAAAACGACTACAAAAAGTATCGATATATCGAAGCAATAAACTTTTCGTATATACTATTATTTATATGCCAGCAATATTTCCATTCTCGAAATAACAATAGATATATTCATCCGTCAATTATAAAGGAGACGCACAATGCGATCATTCATTGCTTTAGAAACGTTTATGATGGGACATTAAAGTATTGCACTCATCGCGATGACGAATCAGATACTTCGATTTACGTTTAATTAAATTTAAATTGCGTAATCATGCATCATTAGAGAGACACTACTCACAAAATTGAAAATCAATTTTCGATAAATCATTACAATATTCTCAAATAATATGCAAAAGCATATAATAAAAGCATACAATGAAAGTTTAAATTTAAAATTATTTAATGCAGCGTGGAGATAAATACATTATTAAAGTCTCAGATACGCGTAAAATAATTTTGTGAATAAATGAAACAATAAATAAATTTAACAATAAAGCTTTTTAAATATTATCGCTAATATAATGCAACTTTAACAAATTATAAATATAATTTTACATAAAAAGAATATTACATCAAAATTACATCCAGAGATATTAAATTTTTATATGTTCGCTTAATTTTCTTTAAGAAACATAAAATTATGTTGATTTATATATTATATATTTGTTTATCATATCTATTTGTTTATTTTATATATATATATATATATATATGTTTATGTATTTACTATATATTATTATTTATTATATATTATATATTTAAGAAGTTATATATTTAATCTTAGAAGTCCTAAAAAGTTTGTCGGCATTTTGTGTCGTATAAGAAAATGAACTGTAATCTTTTCTAAAAAATTCTTTTATAATATTTTAATTGTTGCAAACATTCTTTAAATTGACAAAATTACTGTCGCCTTACTTTATTGAATCATTTCTTTGAATTATTCTATCAGATTGTAGATGTAACAATATTTCCAAAATTATACATATTAATGAATTCAATGTGATTTCTCATTATTTATAGATCGGTAATACATTAGAATAATATTGGATAAACAGAAAAGCCAGAAGATAGATGTTCTCAAACAAGAAATGAATTAGCCGTAAGAACAGTTTTGAAGGTGCTTTGCTTTTTTAGTTAGAAAAGTTATTTTACCGTGCGTCAGATGTTCTGCCTTTTTCCTGTTTGAGACTGATATCTTCTCTCAACTTGTAGCTTTTCCAATATCGGTGAAATGATAGTACTTAATTCTTTTTTGGTCGTGGATTTATTGAAAAATAAAAGAAGATTATATCTATTAAGTCTATATCGTATCTGTCAAAATATAATATCTCATAACTTCTTTAATTTCCACATAAAAAATTATCTGATAAATTAAAAATCATTTTTTTCACAAGACTGTCCAAATACTAATAGTTCTTAAATTTTAATCGATTATAAAGCAAAGATTTTTAATGAATTAATTTTATTACAAATTATAAAAATATTTTTAATATATTTTATTAAATTTTTAATAAAATATATAATTATATATATATATATATATATATATATATATATGTATATATATTAATTATATATATAGTATATATAATTAATAATTATATATAATTAATTTTTAATAAAATATATAATTACTTTTACGAATTATCTTACATATATTATTATCCATACAGTTATATGAGTTCAATTTAATGTTATATTGAAATGGCATCAGTCTGATGATTTAAGTACTTAATAAATTAAATAATAGTAATGTATCACAAAAATTAAACAAAGACATTTCCAAAGAATAGAGATATTTAAAGAAAAGTCATTAATGATTTAATAAACATTTCGATCAAAAGCGATCAAGTCAAATATAATCGTCTATATATTTTATATCGGCAATTATATGCTATCTCTAAAACGAAAACTACGATATAAATTAAAGTATGATTCAAAGAGATAAATATCTCACTATTCATTATTTAAATGAATTATTTAAATTGAAATTGACACAAATTTAAAATTCTCTCAGAATTTTTGTAACGCTCTTTGTAATGTAAGATAGAAACGGCAATTCTCTTAAATGAAATTAACAGTGTAAATTTAATAGTATTTTATTTATAACATTTTTATTATATAAAAATAGTATGTCTTTTTTACTTTTGGGTTATGCTAGATAAATATATTTTTATCGTATGATATAATTTTTTTAATAATTTTTTATAATTTCTTTTATTAATATTTTAATTATGTATATTTTTTATTTTTCAAATATTATAATAATATCTGTGGATTCTTATTCTAATGTTTGCATATTTCTGCAAATTTCATAATAACGTTGTATTATAAACGTAATATAAATTAGTATATATGATACAATGTAAGCGAAGAACAATTTTATATTTCAGTGTTTATCCTTTGCTGGAGTCCATATATAGTCTTTGATCTTCTTCAAGTTTATGGACATGTACCAAAAACTCAAACAAATATCGCAATCGCCACTTTCATACAAAGTTTGACGCCGCTCAATTCAGCCGCTAATCCAATCATTTATTGTCTGTTCAGTACTCCGTTTTGTAAAACTGTACGGTGAGTACATTAATTATAAATTACATATAATTATAGTTATAATCTTAAAATTAATTTTGCTATTCGATTCGAATCTATTTGAAACGTTAAGAGCATTTTTCTTAAATATGAGATAAAAATTCTTATGGAAGAACACCTATCATAGTCCTAAAATATTAATAATTTTTATAATATTAAGTAACAGATAAAAATGTTTAATTCACAAAAGCTATCATCAAGATAGCTGTAAAATTTGCTGCAAAAGATATTTTTTTATATAATGTTCAAATTTCTTATTTTCGAAGCAATATTCGCGATGGACATAATATTTTCTCAGAATAAAAGGTCCGACGTCGCAATAATTTTCCGCTATCTCTTAAAGCAATTATTGCTCGATAGGAACATGCAGGCAATCTCTTGGATTTCGGGTTGGTGCCCGACAAATTCGCATCACTGCTTCGGTATCGGAGCGACGAATAATAGTACAAGAACGACCGTGACAACATCCCTGACGGCCCAATCCTCTCGCAGAAGTGGGCACTTTACTATGTTACATTCTACGTCGCGGAAACGCGTCATGGTCTCTCTGGTTTAAAGTTCACGATATCTGAGATGTGGTCGCATCAATTTCTTTGCAGATTTATATTTTACGTCGGAAGACTTTTAATAATTTTACTTGCCTACACTAACGATTGATTATTACAAAAAGAACTTCTCATTTTTTTTACAAATAATATAGAAAATTCACAATTATTATTTTTGCAGGAATGTATACCAATTTAAAAATACATAAATTACATATATCCAAGTTATACCTTCTTCGTAATACTTTTTGCGAAAAAGAAAATCTAATAATGAATGCAGGATTGATTGCAGAAATGATTGTAGGAACTTTCTTATTCTTCAAAAATTTTCGCTTTTATAATACATGTACGCTTTAATATCGTTTGTATGTAATAATATTTTTTACAATCAATTTTCATTGGTATTATTTAAAGATCAGCCTGCTTTCAATACGACATGATAATTAAGAACATGACAATTATCTTAAAGTAAAAATAAAATTATACTGATATGTTTGATCTAATGGATTGGTGTCTTTTCGATTCGATAATCTATAATTTTTTCTACATGAAATATAATGATAATTATAAATGAACGATCTCATATTGCAAAATTTCACACAAAATAGCTTTATTTCATAGTTCCTTGTAATAAAAATAAGATGAGCACATCTGTGCTATAATTGTAAAGTATTTTTAATTTTTAATTAGAAGTTGTCAGTGATATATATATATATATATATATATATATATATATATATATATATATAAATGAAAAATAACACATTTGTACCTATTTTTAACCATTCAATTCCTATAATTTTTGTTTCAATAGAATTTTATATACATATGTATATACATACATATATATATATATGTATATATATATATATATATACTGAGAAGCGTGCATGTATATATGTACGTATATACGGGATATCTCAGATTATTATTTTATATTTAATAATAAAATATTTGATATAAATAAATATTTAATATTCGACAGAATATATTAAATATTATTTAATTATAAATTTTCAATTAAAATGCAAAACAATTCTAAATTTTTCATTTTATAGTGCATTAAAAATTTTTAAATTTAATTTAATAAAATTGCCTTTCAAAATAATTAATTTGATATTATTAAAATTCGCTTTTTAAAGAAACAAAACTTTGGTTTTGAGATATCTTATATATAAAATTATATAAGTATTTTATCATATAAAAAATATAGAAATTTTTATAGTAAAACAAAATTATACAAAGGCAACAAATATTTTCTGTAATATTTTCATAATATTATCTGCGATAAATCTCATGTAATTTTCTTACACCGTCCAATAAGAAAGAACTGATAATGCGTTGGTTCTTCTACTATATAAATTAATTCATAAATTTCACAAAGTATACACATACTATTCATTATTATGAATTTAACTTCGTGCAATCACTTATATATCTTACGAATTATTCAAAAATGATTCTTTTTCACATTAAGAAACAATGTTATAAATAAGATCGACAATTTTCAATGCTAAGTATTATATGATAAAACAATCTGTATTTTGTTCAAATTATTTATATGTTAATATTCGTCTATTATATATTTTTTAATCACACATACGTAAAGTAGTATCTAACAAGATCAAAGAGTCCAAAGAATAATTTTTTAGAAGAAGAGACCTCTTTTTAAAAAAAGAACAGAATAATATTTAAAAAAATGCATATTTCCAAGATATATTAAATAAATAAATATATGTTATATCAAAATGAGAAACTTATATATGTAAAATAATTATAAAATAAAATATCCTGTCCCCTCTCTTGATGCTTAAAATTAGCTTTACCCGTAAAAATATAAATTATTTATTTCAAAAAGTAATGTTTTGTCATGCAAATTTATTGTCTTTTTGATTTATTGTCTTTTGTAATAATTATTTGTGAATGTATATTTAATAGCATATTTTTAATTCATTACGCAAATTATTTTTTTGACAATAATAATAATGTTCATAAAATTGATAAAATTGTAAACTATTTTCTTCTGCTTCTCATAAAATTTAAGGAAACTATATAAATTACAGAAAAAAGTTACACAATACGATTAATCTAAAACGACTGTGTGTGTGAGCATTAATGGTATCAGTATTAAAGGGAACATTTGGTGCGCTAATAGTGTGTGTTTTACATTATAAGCCCGATTTTATTAGACATATTAGATAAATTTATTTTAGGCTCGATCGATTGTTAAAGATATCTTTTATCCTCGCTTTCTATATTTCCGAGATTTTATTGCGAGATTTTATTTCCTTGCCAGAATGTAATAATTATTCTTTTTCATGTATAAACAACAACTAGAATTACTTGAAACTGTTATTAAGATAATGAATTTTGGAGTATTCCGCAGGTAAATTATATATAAAAAACTACATATTTACATATAATAGAATGATTAAAATGTATTATAATTTCTTAATCACTTTTCTATTACAATATATACATATGTGATATATTTTAAAAATAATTTTATAATAATAAATATAATATATTTCATATTTAATTTCTCGTTTTATCAATATATTTGCATATATTTTCAAGAAAGTAATCACAGGATAAAAGCTATCTAGTCGCAGCCATCGAACAGCCTGTGTGGAAAATAATACGCTCAAAGTATACGTGCGTATATATACGCATCTAAATGTATAGCAAAACAAACGAAACTGTATCCGCATGTATATATATTCGTAAAGTAACGATGTGTAACATATTTATGTGTATTATATATTATATCTGCACTTTCGTGAGTGCTATGACTGTCTAAGGTACCGTGAAATCCTATGATGTATCAGCATAATGATCTATACGATGATAGATCGATGATAGTTTTTCCGATAAATTTCTCAGATCTCGTCTTGTACAATGGTTTAAAAATATGCTGTTGGATAAATGAAGTTCTTATAATAAATAGATACTTTAGTAAGAATATATATACACACACAACGAATATCTGGATATCGAAATCATGAATGGAGCATAAATGTTTGCCCTCCTCCTTCATCCCTAAAATTATGTTTCCATTATTCAATCCATGAAACGTGATTACTGTGTGTAATATATCTGTTCGATCGTCAGTGTCTTAATATTTATTCAAAATGAGCTTTGAAAATCGCGATATTGAAATGTAGAACACGAGATATAGAATTATATGTTGACTTAGCTATTTCAACATCATAGGGACCGAATAATTATGCTTTGTTTGCAATTTACCCATAATTTAATAATATTTGTTTAATAATTTAAGTTGTTACAAAATATTTGTATATATCAAAAAGAGAGAAGAAAGAGCGTGTGTTACCTGTTATTCATTTATGATCATGCAACTTATTTTATTTTCTTGCTAAGACTGATTTTTGTAGAAATTTTTTTTTACCTCAATTATAGCATTATCTTTAATTGATATACGTGCATATATTGTAGACTTTTTATTTAATATACAATAACACACGTTCCATTTGATCTACATATTGCGCGCTGTATGTATTGATACTTTGCCTCTTTCTATCTTATTTATATTAATTTTGAAAACTTTCTGATTATAGTACTTTTTTATTAAATATTAACTATTTATTGTATTTAACAATAATGTCTTTATGCCAATGCGTAAATTATACGTATAACAAGTACAACAATGCATACGAGGTCTGTAAATAAAGTAATGAGACTTTTTCGAGATGAACTTTTATTTATAATTTAACTATAATTTAACTCTATCTTTTTCAAAATAGTTCCCTTGGGAAGCCACGCAGCGCCTGAGACGTTGTTTCCAGTCTTCATAGCAGTGCTGGAACTCAGAAACCCGAATGGCCTTCAGCTGGTCGGTTACAGCCGCTTTTACGTTTTCGGTCGTATCAAAGTGATGTCTTTTGAGATGAGTTTTCAATCTCGGGAAGAGAAAGAAGTCACAGGGACTCAGGTCAGGCGAATACGGGGGCTGGGGGACGACAGGAATGTTTTTTCGTGCCAAAAATTCCGTAATCGAAAGTTTACAAGTTTAAGAAAAACATTCCTGTCGTCCCCCAGCCCCCGTATTCGCCTGACCTGAGTCCCTGTGACTTCTTTCTCTTCCCGAGATTGAAAACTCATCTCAAAGGACATCACTTTGATACGACCGAAAATGTAAAAGCAGCTGTAATCGACCAGCTGAAGGCCATTCGGGTTTCTGAGTTCCAGCACTGCTATGAAGACTGGAAACAACGTCTCAGGCGCTGCGTGGCTTCCCAAGGGAACTATTTTGAAGGAGACAGAGTTAAATTATAGTTAAATTATAAATAAAAGTTCATCTCGAAAAAGTCTCATTACTTTATTTACAGACCTCGTATGTAATTTTTAAACATACAAATGCGTAGGCTGATATGCATTATTAATCTATGTAAAAATGGATAAACTATGTAAATTATTATAATTATATAATGTAACATTGTTCATATGATAATAATTACTATTTGTAGATAAAGATGAATAAACTTATAAATCATTTAAGGCAATAACTTTAATTTCATTATTTATGAATTTTAATTTTTTAAACAGAATTTTAAATATGTTATCATTTCTTTTAATCTTTCTTTCCTTGAATTATGAAAATGTTTTAATAATATTAATTAATTTAAAAAATTAATATTTAATAAAATTTAATAATTATAATAATATTTTAATTATGCGATTTAATATGTCTCATCATAATAATAGAAATAATATAAACATAATTTGTATAGTTTTAACTTGTAGCATAAAATAATATAGAGGTTGAATTAATTAAATTTAATATTTTTTATAGACACTTAAGCTAAATATTAATTAGACAAATTTATTTTATAGATTTCTTAGAAATTCCATAATAAACAATATTTTATAGTATTGCTTATTATGTATTACATACGTATATACATATTTACAAAATTAATTATATTTTAAGTAAAATAAAGATTAATTAATTTTTCCTTTTTCAAATATATCTTTTTCTAAATATGTATATCTATGTTAGACTTTTCTTTTAAATTTTGCTCACATTGTATATCGAATATTTGCGAATGTACATTATACGTTAACATCAAATCGCACGAAAAATACGCCATGCGTATTTTGTCTGACCAAAATAAAATTTTTCTCTATATCTTCAGTTTCATTTAGACTCATAAAGTCTAATGGCACCATGGTAAATCAAACAATGGCTTGAATGATCATTTGACGCTCATTCTTTCGCAGATAAATACTTCCATCGCTTTATTTTAATAATATTATTTGATATATATGATTTTTTAATATTTCTGACAAATATTTATTTAGCTTTCCTAGTTTCCATATTTTACTTTTAGTACCCTTATTCAAAATTCAAAGATTTTGAATTATTTGCGAATGTCGCGCTATAAATTATGATTTTACTCAATACAAATGTGAATAATATAAGATCTCTGTACATACATACACTGAGAAAAATATCCAGTTCTAATCGGAAAAAACCGTTCGAACACTTTATCCGATCGGTTTTGAATGGATCTTGGACTATCCGATGAAATAATGGATGTCTTTATCCGATAAAATGTAATTTCCGACGAAATATGAATGGATAATGAGCCGCGATTTATTTATCCTTCAAATTAATATACAATATGATCGGACATTGCACTTAATTGGATAAAAACAGAGTATTTTATCCGATCAAGCTGAATATCCGATCTAATGTACTATTTCCGATTAAAAGAAATCCGATGAAATACAATTTATTCGTTCAGAATGTATCTGATAGTTGCGCATGAGACATGCACGAGCTTGTACTCTATTGTCTCATGCTTCGTCGAAACAGCGTATATGTCGTGCAATGTGATGCAGTATTACTTGTGAACAGTATATATTTGTGAACAGAAATAAGTGTCGAAAGTCCTATTTTGTTCGCGATTTTTGCTTTTTTCCATTATTGAGATTTTTTAATTAAAGAAAATCTCCGAAGACACACTTATTCGCCGATTTTCTATAATTAATATCTCAATAACTTGCAAAAATAATTATATGGATTTTTCTGTTCAGCTCTGTACTATCAGCTTATGAACATTATGGTGCCAATTATCAGTGTAATTTGAGCAAATTTGTTGAAAATATTCATTAATATTTAATAGGAAAATTCCGATCAAGAATTAGATCTATTGATTGGATATGATGTAATCGGACTATCCGCTCAAAAAGTAACAAACGGATATTTTAGATCGGATATTTTCTAATCGGAACTTTCTGATCGGATATCTTTGATTGGTCATTTCGGCCTTCATCGGTATTTTTTTCCGATTAAAGAGATTAGTAACATCCGTTTGTTACCTTTTGAGTGGATTTTCCATTCAATTTTCACCGGATATTTTTCTCAATGTACATATATTTTACATATATGTGTCTGTATATGTATTTATTGTATTTATTGTGTGTATATATATATTGTATATATATATATATATATATATATATATATATATAAAATTTATACAACAATTTTTAATATAATTAATGCAATAATGTTTGAAAATCTAAAATAAAAATGCAATAAATTGAAAAACAAAATTAATAAAAAATATATTACATATGAAAGTTATCATTTATCTCAAAATAACTGTTGTAATATTAATAATATTATAGTATAACAACTCTCTATATTATTAACAATCATGAACTATGTGGCAAAATACATTGCAAGGAAACAAAGGAGTTCGGTAACCAATGGCCACACAGGAGATTAAACAAAATTTCACGGTAGAACATGCAGCGCATGTGGCTTACGTAACATATCCATTTCGCTTCCACCCCTTTAAGCGAGGATATGTGAAGACTCAAGAGAAAGGGTTTTTGGTCGTTTAGTTAGGTCGAGGTAAGGGACCTGCCGATCCCATGATCAGCGATTCGCAGTAATCGTTATTTACTGCCCGTGAAGAAAACGGACTGAGAAGAAGTGTCAGCATTTTAACCAACAGAACGGACAAGTTATTTTAGTACAAAAATTATATATATTTTCAGTTTTGGAGCAAATTTAATTTACTCCAATTTAAATTGGATTAAATTTGAAGAACCACAAATATAGAAAAATCACATTGAATTATCAATGAATTTATCGATATTTTTTTTAATGAATCTATTGTTTTTTAAAAAACTATATTCCAAAAAAGCATTTTTGCGAAAGAAACTATAATACACATTCACTTTATGAAAGAAGACAAAAAAGCATACAGGAGAAAAACAATTTTTTTTCAGAATAGTGGCATCAGATTCGAAAAATCTGGCTTATAACAGGGTTACATTTGTCAGTCTTATCGCGAGAAGCTGAGAGAGCTATGTCGTGCACTCATTATCGAACAATGGATTCGCGGCGAGATGAATTGCACTTGGACTTTAAGTATCCTCACAACTGTTTTACAACGACTTGCCATACATCTAACGTCAAAAATCCTTATTTCGAAGTTTGCAGTAGTGCGTAATTCCCTATTTTTTATAAAAATATTTCTAATAAAAATTAATTACATCGAAATATATTATCCATATAGAAAATATAGAGACAAAATTCATATTCTTAACATTCTCTAGAATTTATATTAAATTTGTAAAAATCTTTTATATTAATTATTTTATATTTTTATATTTTTATATAAATTATTTGATAACTTAATTCGGTTTTATTTTTAAATTAATTAAAATTGCTAATTTTTTTATTATATATTTCTAGAAATTAATAATATTACTTGACAATTTTAAGAACTCAGATGAAGACAGAATAAAATTATACTTTCTAACATAATATCAAAGAAAATTGTATAATACGAGTTTTGCTGCTATATTTTCTCATATAAAAGATATAACACCTTGATCCAATATATGACGCAATATCCTGTCTCTTAAATCACAGCACAGTTATATTTTTTATATGGTATATCAAATTGTATGAATTTATCTATTTTTCAGAAAATTACCCAGGAAATTATTCAAATTGGAAGCCATCTGATTTGAGTAGAAATGATAAGACATATAAAGAGGGTAAAAAGTATTACGCAAAAGTTAACACAAAATTCAATGAGCTTTACTAATATTTTTGTTGATTATTATTATCAAATTCTTTAATTAATAATAATTAAGTTATAGTAATAAAATTTCTAAATATAAAAAGCTTTTAAGTTATATTTTTGTATTTAAAAGTTAGAGAAAAATACGTTATGCCATTTTTGTTTTGGTCTCTAACATGCAAAAATTTAATTTAAAACTTTTTCGTATTAAACAATGATACATATGCTCAAAAATATCAGCTTTGTCACATATATATTAATAATTCAATTATATAATTCAAATATTTAATGATTATTAGATTGTTTTACTATTACAGTTATATTAATAACAATTGTTAAAAAACATTGATTATTTCATTTATTCAAATAAAATCTATGAAAAGTTCACCGAATTGACTGAAATAATTGATTTGAATTGAAATTTTTTACTTTCTGATTTAATCGAGTTATCAGTTTCTACACAATCAAGCAACCATCTCATTTTAATCATATATTCGAACAATGAGATGTAAAGCATGTCAGTCGCAGAAGCGACGAATATTAATTTAGTTTGGAATTCCGCGTCGTAGGCAGGGGTGATCCGCCGTTTCCAGATTCGAGCTTACAAATGGCGCGAATCGCAAGCGCTTACACGACGAGGCATCGTGAATCGACGCCGGCGGTTTCGATCGAGAAGATGCAGATTTCCCTAAAGTTGCTGGAAGACAACAATGCAGCGCTACATCTCAGAATTCGTGATCTTACCGCGGAAAACAAGAACTTGACGAGGCGGTGAGATTCTCACTATAGTTAATTACATGGTTAATTATGCGTTCTCTAACTCAAGCGCAATATAACAATTATAATACGTTTGCAATTTGATAAACATCTCTATCTCAAACAAACTCAAAATATTTCTCGGTGCGCAGGCTCGAAAAGGATACAGTTAAAATGGAGAAATTGCAAGAAAATATGTTATTCTTACAAAATAAACTTAGTAATGAGAGAGTGAAATTAACTGATATGTTAGTAACGCAAACGGTAAGAACAACAATATCTGTAGATAATAGGAAAATATTTGAAAAGATGATTAAATGCTACGTATAGATACTATTTTATGTTGCAATGCATTGCACGCAATGCGTTTTTATATTATTATATTATTATTGTATTATTTATTGCTATAAGTTATAATTATTTTCTTTTTTATTTTTAATAAAAAAAATATAACGTTTGCAAATTTAGCCGGGTTTCTTTATATAATTAGAACTATTATATATAATAAAGTCAATACAAATTATAAAGATATAATGTTGATAAGAATATTGTATGTAATAAAAAGTATAAAAAATTAGTGAGGCAAATATATTGTGAGAGAGATTAATTATATATAATTATATATATTTTAAACATATATATATATATATATATATATATATATATATATACATATCATATATATAATGAGAGATTATATTATATATAATAAAATAGAAAATTTTAAAGACATTTCAAATTCTAACATTATTGTTGTAAAAACTCACGATATAAAATAGCACAGTATTAAATGTATAAAATAACATAGTATTAAATGTGGAATATATGAATTTAAAATCTGTTACGTGCGAATTTCAGAAAAATGACAAAATCTGCATGGAAGATAAATGCACTTCATCAACGGATATCGTTTCTAAGACAGATCGCGAGTTACAAATTTGGGAAACTTGCAAAGATTGCCATGGGAAATTGGAGGGATGCCAAAGAGAATCACCTACGGTCACTATTACGAAGTAAGTTCTTAGGTTCGAGTTAGTTAAATCGATTAACCGCTTCAATTACGCTGGATTAGGCAAGTACACAAATGCAATCCCTCGTAATTCAAACTTCTGTTTTAACATTTTCAATCGAAGCGTATTAATTAATTTAATTTAATCGTTATATTTGCAAATTAACTTTTTACCGTGAGACATATCTAATATTTTCGCGACTAGATTAGATTGACAGAGTACGCTGTTAATATTTTAGAAAATTATTAATATTACAAACAATGTGATATCTAGCAGTGTAAGTTATTTTTTTAGGCATATTTATATAACTCGCTCTAAACAAGAGAGAGAGCTTCATTAAAATATGAAAATTTTCATAAATTTTACAAATTTATTTAGTATTAATAAAAACGTAAGAAAGGAAGGAGAAAGAGAGAAAAAGAGAGAGAGAGACAGAGATAATAAATTCTCTTTTTTATCGAATATTTAAAAAAATATGCTAATTTTATAATAACAAAATAATATTTAAATAATACTAATTTAATCTTATATATTGCATATTTATTATATATTGCATATTTATTATATATTGCAAATTTCCATATGATTTTTCTTTCATCAATTCAATTACCTGTATTCATACTTCTAATGGAGTAGATCAGAATTTGAGTTACTGGAGAGGGATATGCAAACTTTGAGAGATGCTATAATTGTTCGAGAAGAAGCTTGGGATAAAGCAATAGAGCGCGAGCGGAATTTCCGGCAGCAATTAGCACGGCTAACCGCGGAAATGATCACCACACGTCATCTTTGCGAAACTCGCCAGGACGAACTTTGCGCCATTACAAAGGCTTTAACGGTAATAGAACACAAACTCAGTAAACAATGAAAATTAAATTTCAGAATGTTCAGCTAATGTATCATATGTTAAACCGGCGTGACAAAACGGAATCCAGAAGAGCAAATTATTAAATATTAAACATTTTGTAAAATTGTTGGTATTAATAAGTGTTTCTACAAATCTACCTATACACGCAAAATAGATCTCTTATAATAAAATATTCTTATTTATAATTTAGATGATATTATTATTTTATTTCAATTATTAAAAGAGATACTTGTATTGCATATATATATAAAATATTCAATGTCGTCAAAACTAATAACCATATGCATATTTAAAAATTTTACTATAATATGATATTAATTATTATAATATCAATTACAACATTTGACTTGATACGCAAACAATACAAACAATTTAGACATATTAAGACATTTGCAATTAATAATTATTAAAATTATTATTTTAATTAAGGCAAGAAATAATGTTTTTTATGTATCAGCGATTTTTTATTTCCAGGAGAAAGAATCGGAACTGAAGGCGATGCAGAAAGAAACGCTGTATCTGAATAAATTAATTGCAAAGTTGCATCGACATCAAAAGTGAGCTCTGTTTAACTATATTTATTTCATTAATAATAACCGTTAGCATCTCATTTTGAAATCGTTTATTATCGAGAGACATAGCACTGACGTTCATTATGTGCATAATATATTACACTCACAATGAAAGCTGTAAGATATTTTCATAAATGTTCAGAATCACAATGCTATAATTGATCGAAAAAATAGACATAGTGATTATGCTCGCAATGTTCACTGCAAAAAACTTGCGATGTAACGCTCATAAACATGATTAGATGCATTAATCGTGATAATTAAACGCGTAAATTACTTACCTTGATTAATTCGTTGCAATGATCCGTTCTCTTATATTCCCGGTGGCTGAATTCACTCAATGCACTCGCATGATGCTGGTCGGACAATGCAAATAATGCCAAACATATTGATGGATTATTTACTATTGCAGTTCCGTCCCGCGAAGCACCAGAAGATTACTCGCGAAATTGCCGCGAGATATCGTGACGTATGTCATACGTAGCGATGACGTGCAGTGTTCTTCCCGCGCTTTAGGCGAAGGGCGCCAAATTTTTCTCTCCATGGAACTGTTCAAAAATAATGATAAACACAATAAATTGATATTCGGTCTTTCGAATAATAATAATAATGATTTGATTAAAAGCTTTACATCTATAATAATATGTCTGTTTTATCAAAACAGCTATTTAATTAACTTATAATCTACTCAAATAAAAGAGCAAATACACATGTACTTAATACAAGATTGCATAACCTTTTCATGTCAAATCTTACGAAAATTGATTAAAAGATATCTTGATTAAAGGATTAATTAAAAGTTTCGTACGGTTCCTGAATAATTGGTTTTCTTTTTTATTCTTTAACTTGTTATTTCTATATGAATATACACATATACATTCTGCATAGTGTAATATGCAAAGGTTACTTGCCTTGAAATTCATCGTTTATTCGTCGATCTATCGTTTATACTCTTCATACTTCTTACACTCTCGAACTGAATTCACTTGTGATGCTAATCGGATAACTGAAAATGTCAAATATACATATTGATAGGTTATTTGTACGACAAAGCGCGATGCGCGATCGCGAAACTATCACGGTTCACTCCAAAGTACCGTGAAATTGGCTGCGAAATTATCGTGACGTTGCGATGACGTACGCGTTTCTTCCCGCGCTTTATGATAAAGGCGCGAAATTTTTCTCCTCATGAGATAATTTAAAAATAATTACACAATAAAAATTCTTACAAATAATATAATAAATTTTAACGGAAAGAATATTTGATTTTTAGAATTTTGTGTCTGCAATATCTGTTTTATCACAATAACTATTTAATCAATTTATAATCTACATACACGGATGTTTATTGGAAAATTGTAGAACCTAATTTCCGTGTCAAATTCTTGACAAATTAACTTCTCGGTTAAAGAATTAGCAGTTTTTTCTTTGACAAAAGATCTTTTTTCTGTAATTTATCATTTCTATATAAATATATACATACATGCATGTACATATATTCTGCATAATGCGGAGATTGTTTGATTAATTCGTTGCAATGATCCACCGTTTATTCTCTCGATGCTCTTCATATTCTCGATAGCTGAACTCTTTCGTGATGTTCGGACGACGTACATACAAGTAAAGCCAAATACATATATCGGATTATTTATACATCAAAACTGTCGCGATTCCAACGCGTCGCGAGATTGCTCGTGAAATTGCCGCGATATATCGTGACGTATGTCATAGGGTACTTTCCGATTCACGCATGATGCGCATGAAGTGACAGAAAATGTATAATATGCGTGACATGAACTATACATTTTCTGTCACTTCATGCGTGAATCGGAAAGTACATACAAGATGACGTGCAGCGTTTCTTCCCATGCTTTACAAAGGCGCGAAATTTTTCTCCCTATGAAACAATTTAAAAATAATGACACAATGCATACTTGCAAAATGTATTCATTTTGGCAAAAGTAATAATACATGTTAATCCTTTAATTTCGGCTGCCGTTAATAGACGATAAGTATGAATACATACAAGTATGAATATCCGTATTTAAAGAGTTAATTGGAAACATTTGCCTGAACTTAACTTCAATGTCTATTTTTTATCAAAATAACTAAATACTTAATTTATAATCTACGCAAATAAAAAAACACGCGTATTTAATAATAAGATTGTATAATCTGATTTTCGTATCAAATCTTACAAATTGACATCTCGATTAAATGATTAATCATAAATTTAAAAAAAAAAATTATAAGTTTTCTAAAAAACGACTTTTAAAAAATCTTTGCAAGAATTCCTAAGAATACTTAATTTTAAATGTAGTAATACAGGGTTTTAAGAAGCTTATTACAATTTTAGAGAACTCCAAGAGCACGTGGTCGGCGATGTAAATTGTAGCATTAGCGAAAAGGATAAAAAATGCATTGAGGAGATTGTACAGCGCATACGAAGCTCTAAGGGTAAATCGAAGACAAAATTCAAGTACACTTCTGACAAATATCCGCATTCGAATTCAAGCAGCTATCGCGAAAGTAAAAATAGGGCAGATCAAGCAGGTTCCACAGAAGACCGACAAAATTAAACTTGTAACCATGATTTAGATCGTAAAAACCCATTGTCTATTATATAGATAGGCTTTAACAATCTTTTATAATTTAATAACACAAGACGTATTTTTTTCATAATATTAGAGTATTGACAAATATATGAATATACTAATTAAAAATAAATTTTTTAGACAGTGATATCTTAATTTTCATACAACATACTTGAATGAGAGAAAAATTAAAATAATTCTCACGAAAATTTATAGGAAAAGTTATAAAAATTTTAAAAAGTGTGAAATGTCAAAACAATGTGAAAATAAATATGTGTTGGTTCTCTATAAATGTATAAAAATATAAAAATAATATTATATCTTTCTATGATTTTTTATTTCTTTTTTAGAATTTCATAAAATTAGACCCCACGCACAATAGGAAAAATATTAAATATTAAATATTAAATATTAAATTTATAAAACGAGAGAAAGAGAAAGAAACTCTTCTCTTCTCTTTTTCTCTTTCTATAAATTTAATATTTAATATTTAATATTTTTCCTATTGTGCGCAGGGCCTTACATTTTTTTTTTTCTTTTTATTGAGCAAAAAGCACGCTTTGGCTAGACGCCATACAGCTTGATACATATAAGATTATCGTTAGTCGGTAAGGTTTAACAGTAGATAAAAATTTTTGGAATTAATACAATTGCCTTACATTTTTAATATTATTATTACAAATTGTGCCATCTGTGATACAAAAAGTAAACGAACTATAGACATCGATCGATAAAGAAATTTAAAGCAAAAAATAACTCTAAGGCTAATATTACATTTGTCCTACGATAAATTTTTTAAGCACATTGATTGGCTGTGGATAGAAAGTTTCTAAAAATTCAAAAAATTATTATCCCGCAGCCAATCAATGTGCTTAAAAAATTTGTCGTACGACAAATGTAATATCGGCCTAATTAGGTAAAAAGTCGAATTTTAACAGATCCTAGACATTTTAAATCCAAAATGTATTAAAGAAAAAGGAAACGAAAAGGAAAAAGTATTTTTTTCTAGTTTTAACTTTTTAATATCATTTTTCTATCTTATAATTGTTTCTCTCTTCTTTTTATATTTAAAAAAATGACTATCCTCTCTTTACTACTATTTCTTTATAATGTAGAGGTTAATTATTTTGTAGATTCTCCACGTTTTTTCCATATTTATAATAGTCAATGGAAAACTGGCCTTGGCATTCAAGTCAAAATAACGTTCTTAAGATTAAAAGCCACGGAAGCAATATATTTAATCAAAGTTCTGTGGATTGCGAGTAGATTGTCAACAACCTCGGTCAAATATTGACGCAGATAAATGGACGACCCTATGCCAGTATCATTTATCACTGTTTGAGCGGTATTGCTTGTAGATAAGTTTTAATGAATAATAAGTTTTAATGCTACTTGAACGCGCGTTAAACTGCGAGAATTGTCGATCTTGTTAAAAGTTCTAGTTATTTAATGCGAATAAATAACTAGATTTATCAATTATCAACATATTTATCAATGAAGCTTCTCTCTCAAAAGAAAAACATGATATATAGTTAGCACGTTATTTGTTAACTTGTATAAATAACAAAATATCATTTTTATTTATTATTGTTATCTTATCGAGATACCGTTAATCTTCAATCAAAACGAATTTGAATTAACAGTAAAGTATTAGAATAAAATTTTTTTTTTTATATCAATTTTTATATCTTTTTACATTTCATTGTTGATATATATTATGTATTATTAAAATAATTTATATTAATTTATATAATCTAGTGTACACAACTAATTTATTTCAGCGTAACTAAAACTTCAGATTTTGCGAAGCAGTCTGTTAAGATTGATATAGAGAGTATTTGTCAATTCGATATGATATCTCCCTCAGTAGTATTATAAAAATCTCACAACATATCTCATTAACAGGGTATGAGTGCCTTAAGTCCAGCATATCTCTAAGCAAAAAAAGACAGCACGTGTATCTGTATCTGTATGTGAATAAGGCCTGATAGCAAATAAACATCAAAAAAATAAAATAAAATGTAAGTGATTATAAATTAAAATAATGATAAACATGAGAGGATCTCTTTATTAATCTTTACGTTTTTCATTTGTGTATCTATAGCATCTGAGATTTATGCTTAAACAAAACAATTTTTAAAAAGTTATACAAATAATGAAAATGAGAAGAACAAAAAAGTAGAGAGAGAGGAAGAAAGCAAGAGAAAAGAAGTTTCTATTGCATCTCCCGAAAGAGATAGATGTCTGTATAAAAGAAGATAAACGCCGATGTAAAGACGCAGAGCACGACATATCGCCCGCAAGTTGTGGCTTGAAAATCGCGGGTGACCTGCGCCCCACTAAAATCAATCAATGAGCGTCGACAGCGCGACTACGTGCAGCGATCGCGTTGTCGTCGTCGTCGGTACCGCCGCTTGGTCCGGCTTAATTCGTAGAAGCTTGGACACGATCTCCCGCGGCGCCGAGCCGCTCCTACTATTGTCGCGATCCGAGTCATGTAAGTACGCGTGGTGACGAGATGCCGTCGGGTCGCGAGGATATGGAACTCTGCACCGACAAGGTCCTCTCCAAGGGCAGGATCTTACAGGAGCTCACAAAAGCTGTCAAACTGGTGAGCGATCGAAACGCCAACATCTTAAAGAAAGGCCATATCTTTCTGTATAAACGCATGTATAGCTGTCACTGTAGCTGCAATTGCATGTGCTTTCATAGGCTCCAAAAGAAAGATGACAATTTGGTGACGATTCGTACAACGCCTCGTTTCCTCTCTTCCTTTCCCGCAGGCACGTATTCCGCATCTAGAAGCAATGTTCGAAACCGATATAGTTCTGACAAATTATATCTCAGATGACATAAAAACGTAAAGAAACATATCCTATATGTAGGGGATTGAAAATGTTATAATCTAGATGAGTTCGATCTCCGATGCTGTAGAAATATAAGATGCGTATCTTATGTCAATTATTAGTTTCATGAATGACTTTTACGTGACTATAGCATTAAAGTCCGAGCTTACTGACCGATTTCTGATCTTTGTTAATCATCGTATTTTGTCATTGTCAGAAATAAATGTAGAGCTTTATATATACATGTTAGCTTTATATATATATATATATATATATATATATATAATGTATGACGTTGCAAACTCTTGATCGTGGTTTAATCGCGACGCAACGCGTCTTGAAATCGAACGTTTGCACACATAAGGACGCTCGATCGTTGTATAAATCTTTAAACGTGGAATTTCTCGTTGAAAACGAATTTTGTTCGTCTCGCTTTTGCTCAGCGATGATTAATATTGTCGAGAAGTGAGCCGCTGCTTTCATTAAAATCAGTTAACTGCATTGACATTTCGATGACAGCCGCGCATATGCGCGTTACATAGAACAGCTGATAAATCTGTCCTCTTTATCCTGTGCTTTCTTTTCTCTTTTCTCTTTTTTATTTCACTTCAATCATTGATTATATACTCACTTCACACGTACATTTTTAACGCAAAAAATATATATAAAATGCCATTGTGAAAAGGACAGATCAAAAATTGACATTATTACCTTGGGACATGTCTATCAGTGAAAGTGAAATAAATGCTCTAATTAAAGGTGCGAAGTATTAGCTTGAAAAAAAAGTATAAATGTGTATCCTTAATGTGTATATTTTATCTCATATATATGATTCTGTTTATAAATATATGTTTAATAATATATAAAAAGAAAAGTGATATATATATTATGCATATCGTAGATATATTATGATAGTGTGAGTAGATATATTGCATTCAAGAAAAACAAAGAGATAAGCTTATAGAAGATATGCATAGATATGTATATTTTTTTTAATCATATTTTTCAAGCTTTGATTTATAATAAGCTTCTATTTTGCTATATACATTTTTACTCCAATGAGAGTAATACATATGTTGAGCAGGTTTATGCCCAAAGTCTCTATGGTACTGTGGTCTTGGATGGTGATTCCTGGTTGGTTTATTGGCTGGACCGAGCATTGCGTCATGGATTACGTGTAGAAAGGCATGGATATTGGGGCACTGCTAGAGAACTTAGTCATCAGGATACTGT
The DNA here is from genome assembly GCF_025532165.1 of Camponotus vicinus. Classification (NCBI taxonomy): domain Eukaryota; kingdom Metazoa; phylum Arthropoda; class Insecta; order Hymenoptera; family Formicidae; genus Camponotus; species Camponotus vicinus. Next base: position 10,749,039 of record NW_028141978.1, on the reverse strand, counting down.
TGTGGTCATTCACGCATTGCAGAGTGTATTAACTTCCATTGGAAAAGGTATGCATTAATGTCTTGTCATAGGAGTACTTGTTACTCAATTTTATCTATGCTTTTTGCTAATTCTTTTTTGTTAATTCTCATTCATCAAAATGCATTTAATATAACTTATCTTATCATTAAACTAATAGCTCTAAAGCAGTGATTTTTTAATGATTTAAAACAATTAAATGTGTTATGTAATAAGAAATAGTTATTTTACATGAAATTATTTGACTCAAGAAAACTTCTATAATAATCTAAACTTCCAAACTTTGTATAGAGTTAACAATCAATATTTGTGTAATGGTAAAACTTAATTGCATCTAAGAATGAATATGTTGTAACATTTTTCTTATTAATATTAAATTATTATTAATATTGTACAGGTCGAGCATGGCTTTATCACACTCTAAGTGAGGGCAGTTTTGAAAGCTATCTTGGTTGTTTATTGCGAGACACCAAGACGTTAAAAAAACAATATTTTTCACATGCACTCGTGAGAGATGCTGATAAAACCAATCAATTGGTAAATCTTCTTGCCGGTCTGGAAAATGTGTCCTTCACATTGCAGTTGGTATGTTAAACTGATGTGATAAATAACTTATAAATAGGAAATATTTAATAAATAGTAGCATTTTTATATGTGAAATGTATAGAATATCAACTTTTTGTCTCTTTCGCTTCCTCTGCTAAGTGTTTAGCACATTATGCAATTTTTATTCTTTTTCTGTTTCCCTCTGCTCTCAGATACTAATATCACTCCCGGTTACATTTATCGCGCTACTGAATAACAATTATGTATACAGAAAGATCTTTTTATATAATATAAGGTTGTAAAGGTTATCATTTTATTTGAGTACACTGTGCGACAATGATTCTGTTCTACGCGGGACAAGGGGAGCGTAGAACTGGCCAATCAACTGGCAGCATAGCAGCGGCTGATTGGCCAGTTCTACGCTCCCCTTGCCCCGCATAGGACAGGATCATTGACGCGCAGTGTATATACACTTTATTTGGTATGAACTATATATCGCTCAATCTGTTTATTCATGGAAAATTTCTGCAAATGTGTTGCTAGAGAAAAAAGATATTTACAGAATTATCGAAAGTTGCTAGATACATTAATATCTAATTGGTAACATATCATTATAATACTGATTAATAAAATTAATATTGTTGTATATAGGATGTGACATATTTAGATACTTGCAACTACATGCCACAGAGGCCTATGAGCATAAATCCATCAGGAACAGTCTTATCGTTGCATCTAAGATCTTCTAGTGTTTCATCAAGCCTAGCTTCTCCAGGAGACAGTGGGGTTGCATTTGACAGTGATATGGATCTTGCAAACGAAACTGATGGAAGCAGTTACAAAGAGGTAAAATGCAGATTCGAAATTGCATAAAATAATTTTAATATTCACTTGATGAATATATAAATGTGTATAAATTTTGCAGGAGGACTTCTCGATGGATGATATTCCTAAATGTCGGAATAATAGATACAAGACAATTATTAACAACCGTATGGAAGACAATAAAAATTTTGGATCTAGCGATTCCAGCGAAGATGGTAAAACGCCAATGCAATCACCAGCGATTACTAAATTCCAAACTGTCATGATGACAAAAAATGATATAGTTAACCAGAACGTAACGCGAAAACTAGACGATAATGAAATGGATTGCTCTAGTTTGGAAACTCTTAAAGACTATGATTTTTACAGTAGAAGTCTTGACGATGCAAAATCGGAAAAAACGAATAAAATTGATAACGGTATAAAGGACTTTAGCAAAAGGAACACTTATAACGATAGTCCCGCTTACAGTTTTAAGAAGAACATAGATCCTCGTAATTCTTATCTAATCAATAATGATACAAATCTGTTGGAGTTGAGCATGACAATCTCCGACTGTGATAACATGGATGCTCCTTACGGCATTCTGAACACAATCAACATGACCGATACTAGCATTCTATCTTGCTCCAGTTCGGAGGCTATAGTACAACGTAGACAGCGTAAGAAAAAGCGCGGTGAAAGTAAGAAACGAGTCAGCTTCCATGAAGACATATTGAAAACAATGAAATTAGAGGATGACGAGAACTATGCTGATTTCTCCATGAGTTTCCTGTTGCCCAGTTCTGTTCTAAAAAGAGATGCTCAAAAAGGCAGATATAGTTGGTGCGCACACGGAGATTCACCGTATGTGCAGAAGAATGTCAATGCCGATAGGAATGTGCACTCGGACTGTTATTCATTTTCATCATCGTCGTCAAGCGTGTTCGACAGCGATGGAACTGACAAGCAAGCATCATCGAAGCTGTGTATCGACATGCCATGTCAACGCAACTGTAGGTGCAGTTGCGGTTTATCGTTATTGGAGCGTGGAGCGCCAGAAGGTCAGGAAGATCCGGCTAAGAGTTTAAGGCCTAAAATGGAAATAGAATTGGAAGAGAACGAGGCCCAGGAAGCTTACATCGTCGAAAAGGCGTATGGTAATATCATCGAGGATCCACCATCCAAGGTGGAAATGCCACAGATGATAAATCCGAAGAAATATGTTAATTCGAATGATTGGTCGGACGCGGAGAGTGTGACAACATCTGATCTCGAGGATCGTAAAAGTAGTAGACATTTAGTTTCACCATCGAAGAAGCGCAATATAACAGCGATATTAACGGGCGAAAGCAGCAGCAAACTCTTGGCGCCGCCTCTGCGTCAGGCTCCATCGAAAACATCATTGTTGAGTAGATTTTTAAAATCGATTACCGAGAGAAAGTTCGAAATCAAGAAGAGCAAGAAACCGCCTAAGGCAAATACTTTATACATTAAAGGAATTAAAACGAGCTATGACTCTTTCAAAGATTTTAACGACAATCTTGATAAAGAGATCCAAGAAAATGTGGCCGCTGAGAAACAGGAATTCAGTGGCGAGAAAGTAAGCCTAAAATTACGCGAAATTTTCAAAAGACATATCTATCGCGACAAAACGGAAGAATTATATAAAGTATACAAAGTGCGAAGTTCGTACATGACGAACGGCGAAAGTAAGCCGATGATCGCACTATTGACGAACAAAACGCTATATTTAACCGGTTCAAAACTAGATCATTCTTATAGCAATCAATTTGTTATTCCTTACAATGAATTAGATGTTATCATGGTAAGAAAAATTTAAATATATTTATTTCTTTTGAAAATATAATATATTTTTCATTAACGAAAATATATGTTTACCTTTTTTCTAGATTGGACCTAATGCACAAAGTATTTTGATTTCCAATGCCGATTGTGAAATGCAGTATCTATTCTCCACTGGCAGCTCGCAAACTACCTCAGAATTAATTGGTCACTTAGAGATGGCCATGAGGCGATCACCGTCAAAACCGAGACTTCCTGCTGTCAAAGAACTGAATTATGAAGATATGCACATTCTGAGGAATTCAATTCTTAATGATACAGCTGTACATCCTGTATGTAAATCTTTAACTGCAATTATTATATTGTATGAGATGTCTATTGCATTTTTATTAAAAAATTGTGAATGCATGTCTTAGCACACAATTTAAGTTATAAATTAATTATTAAAATAGAATTCATTTTAATACAGTACATAGTTTGTATTTTATATATTTTTGTTTTTAATTTCGTTGGTCATTTATAAGTTGCAAAATATTTTTTTCCTATTGTAAATATTTCTTTAATTGCACTTTATTGATATACATGCACAGGAAAAGATTAATTTTATTAATCATTTTTATAGGATGAAAAAATCGAACATTATAGCCTTATTTATATGGAAGACGAACATATGTCACCACCTAGTACACCATGTGGGCCAACAAAAGAGGGTGATCTGATGTTTCGTCCACATACCTACCAACACTTGCATCCAAACGCACCTACGAATCCCTGGGAAGCTGGTTATTTCGTATTAAAGGGTGGCGTCGTTTACATGTTTACGGATTCAAATCAACGGCTTCCCAAGCGTGCTATACCGTTGAAAGGCGGCTTGTGCCAAGGATGCAGAAGAATTCCCAACTCTCATCGACCACATACTTTCGAGATACTATTGAAACCCAACAAATCATACCAATTCGCTGCTCCGGATGAATATGTAGCTTCTGAATGGCTACAAAGTTTTGTTCAAAGCGCATCGGGTCTATTCGATTGTACAGAAAACAGAGAGCCATTACCTTGTAGCCTCATCACAACTACGAAACATCTAGTAGCGATGAAGGAAATCCATCCCGGCACGCAGAGAGGTCAAACGCTCTCTTGCGCTTCCATCAAGGATTTAGCAGCATTTAGAGTGCCATTAGTAGAACAATCATGGTGCATATTGGTAAGTACTACATATCGATCTGAATATATAATGCGGACTGTTAATTTCATATTTTATCGTTGACTATATTAGCCAAAAAAGTTTATTAATATTGCATTATTATACCTGTAGGAATTCGCATGTCGAGAAGTGCATGAAAGTAGCGGCGATTGGATCATATACTTCACGAATCATACTGAGCTCTGTGCGTTTAAAGAAGTTTTGGAAACATTATGGGCGAATGCAAACTTGGTATGATATTGTTACGTCCCTGGTTCGGGTCGCGGTCGAGTCCGTCGTGGAACGAGAAGAAGTCCGTTGTCAAGAGGTTGTTGACAGCGGCGGCTGTCATTTTAGTCTGGAGCCAGCTGTCAGGCTGTGTGGACGCGTTTCTCTTACGAGTCGATCCGTGTTATTATTATTGTGTATTTACGTTCTGAGTTACCGTTTGTGTTGTAATTGTGCAGTGCATTAAAGTTCATTAGTTTCCTTAAGTGCTTGTTTATTTAGCGCGTCCCGCGAGCGGCCGATCTCTTTACCGCGCGACTTCGATATCTATCGAAGTCCCCGCCCCGGGCGTAACATTTTGGGGGCTCGTTTCCGGGATCGACGGGATACCGAAGGATCAACCGGGACGCGCTAAATAAACAAGCACTTAAGGAAACTAATGAACTTTAATGCACTGCACAATTACAACACAAACGGTAACTCAGAACGTAAATACACAATAATAATAACACGGATCGACTCGTAAGAGAAACGCGTCCACACAGCCTGACAGCTGGCTCCAGACTAAAATGACAGCCGCCGCTGTCAACAACCTCCTGACAACGGACTTCTTCTCGTTCCACGACGGACTCGACCGCGACCCGAACCAGGGACGTAACACTTTGCAAAATGTTACGCCCGGGGCGGGGACTTCGATAGATATCGAAGTCGCGCGGTAAAGAGATCGGCCGCTCGTGGGACGCGCTAAATAAACAAGCACTTAAGGAAACTAATGAACTTTAATGCACTGCACAATTACAACACAAACGGTAACTCAGAACGTAAATACACAATAATAATAACACGGATCGACTCGTAAGAGAAACGCGTCCACACAGCCTGATAGCTGGCTCCAGACTAAAATGACAGCCGCCGCTGTCAACAACCTCTTGACAACGGACTTCTTCTCGTTCCACGACGGACTCGACCGCGACCCGAACCAGGGACGTAACACTGCTGTCAGGCTGTGTGGACGCGTTTCTCTTACGAGTCGATCCGTGTTATTAATTGTGTATTTACGTTCTGAGTTACCGTTTGTGTTGTAATTGTGCAGTGCATTAAAGTTCATTAGTTTCCTTAAGTGCTTGTTTATTTAGCGCGTCCCGCGAGCGGCCGATCTCTTTACCGCGCGACTTCGATATCTATCGAAGTCCCCGCCCCGGGCGTAACAATATATAACTATTTTGCATTAATGTTATGTGCAATTATATACTAACTAAATATTTTCCTGACCTATGACCTTTATAGGGCGAGTTTCCTATGACAACACTTCCACCAGAAGATAAACTACAGCGGCGTTGTTCGGATACCAGCAGGGATTTAGAACATGCTTGGCGATATCTGTTACCACCAGCTTTAGAGTAAATGAAAAATATACAGACAATATACATCATCACATTTGAAAATTATTTTATCATATCGCTGTAAGAAAAATAGAACTCTCGCGCACGCGAATATCCAGGTAACTATACCTGAAAATTGAAACATTAATATGTCGTATAAGTGGAGGATACGTCGCTTATGCAACATAATCTAAATTTCTTTTGCTTTTGTTGCAAATTAAATGCCGTATTTGTCATATAAAACAAGTTATTTTATGGCTTATAGATAGAAAAATGGATGTCCTAATTCGGATATATGATATCTGATAATGTTATAATTTTTTAATTTCAAGGTATATCAATATATACGCAATATTTTCACTATATTGCGATGTTGAGAGAGAGATTGATTATTAGAGAGAAATCTTACATATAAGATATATAAGTTGCCTCAAATATATAGATAACTATTTAGGGTAGCTGCAAAACAGTGCATTATCTTTCTCCTGTAGCCATAAGCCACATAATAAGCTACTATTTATTTATAATAACGCAAAGAATGTAATATAACGATAACTGTGAGACAACACTATTGATTACTATGAATGTCTATATATTCACATATATATATTGAGAAGACGAACCAATATGCATTTGAATACGCACTATTGATATTAAAGTAGTTATCTATTGTCAGAGATACTATAAAATTTAAGAATACTTAAAGAGCAGCTTTGACAAAAAAATAGTATTTCAATTGTTTCTGAAATTAATTGAAATTAATAAGTAATTTAACATTCCTAGTAAACAAAATTATAAATTGATTTTACTTTTAGCATTATATCTTTTTAAATATTATCTTATGGTATATTTTAAAATTGTAAAATTTTAACTCCATATTTATTAATTTTTTAATGTACAGGTGTGAAATATGAAATAATTTGTGTAATATTGTGTTATATTTTACTAATTTATAATATATATATTTTTGAATCATAAATGTAAATTGGATCAATTTTTGTTGCAATTTATTGCATTGAAATTCTTATATATGGTATTTAACATTTTGTGAATATGTAATAACAAATTTTAATTACCAAAATAATTACATTTACATAAGAAAATAAGTATAATAATTTATGCTTGATGAAATTTCGAAAATAACTGAATTTTAATATGCTTACATTATATAAAACTATGATATAAAGGAAACTATGTGTACATGGGAATTAATTTTTACTTATAACATTAATATACGGATACAATATTTGCTATAAAATTTTTAAGTTATAATGTTATGTTACCAAAGCTACATGAATAGATGCATCTTATATATTCTTGTGAATAAATACTTAACTTATGCATTATTTCATGTAGCACTGATTGTGATATATCGTATAAGTAATAAACGTTTATTATTGTTAAGTTCGTACGAGTCTTATGTGAGATTTATTTTAATTTATGTAAATTAAAGCATTTACTATGCGAAAATAAAATTCGTTTTGTATGCTGATTCTCAATGGCTGCGTTCAGCAGAAAAAGCTGCTTTGCAACTGTTGTAAAATTCGTGAGCCTGATTGGTGTATGCTTTTAATTTTGACTGGATCTAAGAGCATACACCAATCAGATTCACGAATTTTACAACAGTTGCAAAGCAGCTTTTCCTGCTGAACGCAGCCATTGTATGACAAGTATGCGGAATTAAATTTTCTACAGGTTACAGCCAGCATATTTTAAATGTTATATCCGTATACTTTTCATACACAAAAATTCTAAACCATTGTGCACAATCTGGAAATTATAATATATAGAAAATTGATTAAAATATATAAAAAGAATTTGATGTCATAAACAATTTTTATTTTATCCCTTTTTTATTATTTAAAAATATGTACTATTTCTTAAAAGGAGAAAAAAAAGAGAGAATAAAGCATCTTACTCTCAAATTCATAATTTTTATAGATTTCAATAACCACAAATGTTTTCTTAGTCATTTTTACCATATTTTAATTACGTAATACTATATGTATTATATTATACATAATTTATAGAGGTTGATAATGCAATAACTTAATTCTACAATATCGCATACAATTCATAATGATGTCAGATAACATTATTTTTATATTGGTCTTTATAATGCAAACTGCATAATTAAGCAATCTAATTCATTTAAAATTATGTGATTTGGAACATAAATCTCTGAATAAAAATATTTAAAAAAATATGACAGACACAAATTTGCCAACAATATTATATGTATGAATATTTTATATTTATAATATAATGAATGTTCAATATTTTGTTATTCTGCTGCATTTATTCAGGTACATGGTGACCTCTTGCTCTTTTTAATGTTTTTATTGTCTCCAGATCAACATTTGGAAAATGTTGTTTCACAGCTTCAATATCCACATTCGGGAATTTACTCATTAACACTGCAACGCGATTTTTATCACGACTGAAACAACAAAACAGATTTTTATTTTTTAACAAGAACCAATAGATTGATGTAATTTAACAAACGATAGAATCAATTGTTACAAACTTTCTTGCTCTGCGTTTTTGATTCCAAATTTTCTCTCTATATAATCTTAAAAATCGCCGAGTTGCAAGTCCACCAAAACCAAACATGTGCCACTTGTGCCATCTTTGATTCATATATTTTGGTATAATATATTGACGCATTCGATGATAAAATTTCAAACCTAGAAAGAGATAAGAAGCTGATGTTGTTTCTTATTTCTTGCTAATTTTTTAAAGTTTTTTTTCAGTATATCATATTTTCAATATATCATTTAATGAGTTACATAAATTATATAGGTTTTACCTAGACAATTATAAACCAGTTTTCCAGGACGCTCTCCTGTTTTACCAGTTTCAAGCATATGGTATGCTCTATTTCTTTCACGAACAACTGATTCCAAATTATTCATACTGTCTTTAACTTTGTCTAAACGTTCAGGGTTTGGAAAAATTTCATTTTCATCTTTACATACTTCTTCCATTGTCATGAGCATGTTACGTTCTTTCAGTAACACATACCTAAATTTATTTAAATATATAAACTTGATAAACTACTGAATAATATTTACACAAACATGTAAATAATTTTAAATATACAAATTTTACCATAGTTTATGAAGATCTGAATTACTTTTCAATCTTAATTCATCTTTTCTCCAAGATCGACCAACCTTCACTTCATTTCGTCCCCAATTTTTCGGTTCGTCGAAAAATTCCATCAAATCGCGATTGTCCGGTGTAATGTGTATAAATGCGCAATGCAAAGCTGGCGTCCTATATTTACAAAGAAAGATATATGATTTAATTTTGTATGTCAAAAAAGTTAAAACATTTAATAGATATAACTTATATATTAAAACTTGATACATATATTAGAACTTGAATGTTTTTTATATTAACTGAATATTTATTTATAGTAGTGTAAATATATATATTTAGAAAATTCTATTAATCCTAAAAAAATTAAAAATTATATATATTGGGAAGACATGTCGATTAGAGTCAGTGAAGTAATATATATAAATACATTTCAAGAGAGAGAGAGAGAGAGAGAGAGAGAGAGAGAAAAAAGAATGTAATACGAACCTGTGAAGAAATACATGTTTAGAAGAAGTGATGACATTTGGAGTCAAAGATAAATTTGTGAAAAGCTTCATTATATTATTCATATTTTTGGAAACATGCACGGCTTTCATCAATGCCGCCATTTTCTCTGCATTCTGTATATACGTATGTGTGTGTGGGTGTGGGTGTGGATGTGTGTGTGTGTGTGTATTAGGGCGCATTCAGACCTTGGCAGAAAAGTGGAAAACAGAAAAGCAGGAGCCAATCATAGAAGAACAGAATGTACTGTTTACTACCAGTACGAATTGTGATTGGCTTCTACTTTTCTGCTTCCCGCTTTTCTGCCAAGGTGTGAATGCGCCCATAGATCCGACAGGAATACGTTCGAAAATCTTTTTGTGGATAAAATAGTATTTAATTGACAAATCATATTAAAAGCAGCAAAGATTACTTGTCCTGATTGGGCAATTCAAAGCTATTCTACTCCGCCAATAAGATTTCTTCTAACGCATTCTATGATACGTTATGTATACTAACAGAGAGAAGACTGAGAGGTGTCAAGGTGGGGTCCCATGGAGCGTATTACGATACGCGCATATCGGGCGTATTGAAAATCTGACCAATCGCAGACGTTCCGCTGTTTGTGATACGGGAAAGTTACGTCTGCGATTGGTCAGATTTTCAATACGCCCGATACGCGCGTATCGTAATACGCTCCATGGGACCCCCCCCATCCTCAAGGCCTGCTTTTAGGGGTGCTTTCCGATTCATGCATGATGCGCATGAAGTGACAGAAAATGTATAATATGCGTGACATGAACTATACATTTTCTGTCACTTCATGCGCATCATGCGTGAATCGGAAAGTACCCTAAAGCCGGTTATACAATAGCTGTCGTAAGTCGGGTGTCGTAAGAGTTGACCAATCACAGTTGATTTTAGAGAAGAATAATCGAATACGATTGGTCAACTCTTACGACACCCGACTTACGACAGCTATTGTATAACCGGCTTAAGGGCCATCACACATGAAATTGTATAGCTGCATATGTATAACATAAGACCATATGGACCAATGAGCATCGAGTATTAAGTCGTCATATTGACTTACATAACATAATACTCGATGCTCATTGGTCCATATGGTCTTATGTTATGCATATGCAGCTATGCAATTTTGTGTGTGATGGCCTTAAGTGATCCCTGAAAGCGATACTCCCTCTATGGACATTGAAAACATGGACATGAACTACAAAGCCAAAGTCCATGAATGTTCTCAGAGGGTAATATATAATGTGCACAATTTCTAGTTTTGTTCCGTGCTATGTGCACGAAATGCCGGTAGCACCAGAGTATAACAATCATTAGTTTGAAAATAATATATAAATATGATAAATAATAATTTTTATAAAAATAATTTTTATAAATTATTTACCTATATGTGTATGTATGTGTGCCCATACGTTGTCCAAATGATTTTAAATATAAGAATAGACTATATGAATATCGGCGTATATTACCGCCGGCATAGCTCTCAGGTTCATGAGAGTACTGAAACCTCCTCACCTGGCAAATGCCTTCGTTAAGGCGGAGATACAGGGGAGGAAAAATTGAGGAGGAACAATTTTTTTATTTTTTTTAATTTTTTTTAATAGAGTTTTTAAACACAGAATATATAATACATATAAAAAATATATATTACATAATTATAATATATACAACGTAAATTATAATTAATTTGCAATTACATAAAAAACAAATTACAAAATATTAAATTATGTAATATAAAAGTAATTACATTACAAATATATATATTACAAAATTTAATGCAGAATATATAAAATACAATGCATTAGAAATATGTATTACAAAATATAATACAAATTTAATATAAACTATAATTTTAAACTTAATACAAAATAAAATTTATTACACGAAAGTGTCCAAAGTATACGTATAATATAAAATTTACTAAAAATTTTTACATAGACCAGACAAGACTGATTAGTGATAATTAATTACGCGATATTTATTATTAATAATCGACATAGAATAATAGAATTTAATTAGTTTTATATAAATAACGTATAAACGTACATAAATAATCATGATCAAAAGAGTCATTAATAAAATTATTGATCATTTCTTCGATTGTAGAACAAAGTATTTGCATTATTGACGCATTTCGTGCAGACCATGAAAAGAAATATTTAAAACGTGTAAAGATAGAACAAGCTTTGATGATAAATCAAAGATTAAATTACAATATAAATTGCGATTTAAAATTCGCGAGAAAACGCGACGAATAAATAAATCGACAATATCGAATATCCGCGATATCTATAATTCTTATAATATAATAATCGAATCAATAGACACGCGTGCGATATAATTATTATCACACAAATGTTGACAGACGAAGATATTTTAACAAACATTTGTGATCCGTATTGTTTATGAACATAAACATAACATGAACATGAACATAAATTCACTGTCCGATTTATTTGCGATTAATATATACGCGACTTTATACGAATTTCACGATTGAGAATAAAATATATATCCTATTTCTCGCATGATTACCCAGGTAGCAAGATGACGTCTCCAGACGTCTTAATGACGTACAATGACGTCATTAAAACGTTATTAAGATGACGTCACTCTGCTACCTGGGTAGCTGAATAAGAAGAAATGAGCTCTATAAGTTTTAAAATATAATTAAAAATCGCGTTGTGGCCACGTTTAATAGAAAATAACGGAACGAATGATTTTCATTAATATAGTTATCGATCATCTTTTAAATTATAGAAGAAAATATTTACACTACCAGCATTTTGCACGAACTATTAAAAACAATATTCAAAGACGTGGAAAGATAAACAAAGCTTCAATAAGTCAACGATTAAATTATAAGATAAATCGCGATTTAAAATTCACGACAAAACGCGACGAATAAATAAGTCGATAATATGCGGAATATTTGATCGCGATACGTATAATTTTTATAATATAATAATCGAAGCTCTCAATAGACACGTGCGCGATATAATTATCACGTAAATATAGAAAATCGAAAATATTTCAACAATCATTTGAAGTCTGTAATGTTCGTGAATATGCAATTCAGCGACCGAATTACTGCGAATTTTTATAAGATATATCGCGATTTAAAATTCGCGATAAAACGCGACGATAAATAAATCGATAATATTCAATATATTCAATTGCAGATACGCGAGTGACATACCGGTAATCCGATAAAAAGAGGAGCGATCTTGAAAATGGAGAACGATTAACATCTTGTTTCTACATCAGATTTCGCAAGATCAATCTGCGAAGAATAGTTAAGTGATCCATTGAACGTTGGGAACTTCACTGTAGCAGGGAACGAATCCCGGATCTTCCGGACTATTCCCAATAGCAATGATTTCAGTAATAAATCAACGACAATTATCCCTCATTATCTTCAATTCACGAAATTGATATTCACGTCAGAAAACATGTTCTTACATTAATAAGAAATATATTTCTTCATTGAAAATTAAATGGATATAACGATTTTTTTTATAGAAATGTGATTACGAGCGATTATATTTATAAATAATAAAATACATGCGTCATTGGAATTTGTGTTAAATGTGCGAACACATAATTTGGGGTACCGTTCGCGCGCGCGAGACGAATCGAATCCGATAACAGCAAGATTTAAAAAATTTCAATTCGAATAGTGTGCAAAATAAAATAAATCAAATAATTTTAAATAATTAATTCTAGATTAATTCTCTAGATTCTTATTCTTATAACGTTTAAACTAATAATTTTTTTTTCTTTTAATCAAAATCTTACTGATATAGGGGTACCCATTCGATTCGTCTCTAAATTTTTAAGTATTCGCACATTTTATGTAACATTCATACATAATTTCGCGTATATATAATATATCATATTAATAAAAATTATAAAAATATTTTGGATACGTTAATTTATGCATGTATTTTATTATACATATATATATAAAATGGTATATATCTAAAAACTAATGTTCTAATATGGCGATGGATGTCCAATACCTGCAAATAGTTTCTTAAAAGAAACTAAAAACTAATATTAATATCTCCAGTACCTAAAAATAATTTTTCAAATGATAATTAATTAATAATTAATAAAATATATTCGTTCGTAATCATTTTTATCAAAAAGTTAATAAAAACTAATTATAATAAGAAATTACTTAAAAAATATAAATTTATACACAACGCTATATCCATATATAATCTACTATTAAATATATCTAGCATTAGGCAATAATAATACCAATCCTAATAATGACAGAACATTTTTAACGAAGAAAAGAATAGATGCATTTCTCTCACATCTAAATATATATTATTTAAATTAATTCGACTTTAAAGAAGCGTATGGCGTTCGTCGTTGAATGACTACCGAAATCATTGCTGTCGGAAATTGCCAGGAAAACCTGGGATTAGTTCCATTCTTACAATAAAAATCCCCAATTTTCAACAGGGCACCGAACTAGACGTCGCGAATGGATCTTACAAGAACCGATGAAAAATAATTCTCCATAATGAAAATCGTTTCGACTCCTCGGCGGTACGAGTCACGCAACTTTCATTAACGTTTATCTAACGAAAGGAACAACGATAACTCTTTTATTAATCTTGTATAAGAACACGAAAAGAACGCGGGAAAAACACGGTGTTTTCGCAACCGTAATTTATTAATTTGTTTATGAATATTTTCCGATACGAAATTCGTAAATACACAAATATAACCGAAGAAACAAATTATTAAATTCATAATAATTATTGTAACTCGCGATTCTATAATATCGAAGGTGATCGTTAAATTTTGTGAAGCTAATATTTCGTAATAATCGTTGACTTATCACATCTTCACATTCTTATTCCATATTTCTTTATATTTATTTAACAATATTTAGCAATATTATCTGACGAGAGAGACAGCGATAAGATCCTTTATTAATTCAATCTCGTTTAAAAACGCAAAAGGAACGCGGAAAGAGCACGGTATTTTCACAATCATAATTTATTAATTTATTTTACGATTATTTAGTTACGCGTGATATGGAATTCATAAATAGATAAATCTAACGGAAAGCATATCATTAAATTTATAATAATTTGACTCGCGATTCTATAACGAAGACGTTCGTCAAATTTTGTAAAGCTTATATCTGATCATTAATTTAGCAAATTTTTACATTTTATATAAAAATTTTCCGAATTTATTAGTGACTCTTTGATATGAAAATATAAACAATTACTCTTTATTGAATATTTCAAAAATATATACTATAGAATCAAATATGTTAACTCCTTCCTTCCCCAATTTTCCTGTCAACCCATCCCTTCACCTTCAACCTTTGAATCTTATTGTGTGTCCCTCCATCCTTCAAATTATCCCTCTCTCACTTCTTGTCTTAACCTTGAAAAAAATTTTTTCACATTAAAACCTAACTGGTTTAAAAACCTATCTTCCACAGTTATTCCGGAAGAGGTCATATCTTTGCTTCAGCTTGGTGAAAGGTTTAGTTTGCCGGTCTCTGCTCCTCAAAAAAATTATGTTGTCCACGAATACATTAAAAACATGGAAAAAAATTTTCGCGGTGTACATCCGGACGTGACTACTAATGTTCGCAACCATACGATACATATTTTGGAGGGCTTTCTTTCCTCAAGTTCGGTTCCCTCCAGTATAGATAAAATGATTCAAAGCAGGTTTGTTAAAACAAAAAAATTTCTTGCAGACCACCCTAACTTACTTTTCACCAGAGCGGATAAGGGTAACGTTACTGTTTGTCTTGACCAATCTCTATATAAAAACAAGATGAATGAGATGTTACACGATTCGAACACATACCAGACTATAGACAGAAATCCCTTGAACATCCTAAATAACAATTTAAAAACATTGTTGAAGGATTGGGTTGGAAAAAATTATATTACTAATATTAAAGCGAAGTCTCTCAAAACTAGTGCGGGAACTTTACCACGAGCTTACGGCCTGCCTAAAATACACAAACCCGGCATTCCGCTCAGAATTATAGTCTCTTCCATAGGAAGTCCCTTACACTCCTTTGCTTTATTTTTACACAATCTCATTTATAAAAATATCCCCAATCCTTCTAGTCATGTTGCCAATAGTTTTAACCTCGCTAAACTTATGCAGGATCGGCCCTTTGATGAAAATTTAAACCTTTTTTCGCTAGATGTGATTTCTCTGTTCACTAACATACCTCTAGATTTAGCAGTGGGTGGGTTGGCCAAGAGATGGCATCATATAAAAAAAGGCTGCTCTCTTCCGTTCCATGAGTTTATAAGAGGTGTAAAATTAGTAATGAATTCCACTTTTTTTACTTTTGATAATGTTATCTACAAACAAACATTTGGCACACCAATGGGATCTCCACTGTCTCCGATTTTAGCAGATATAGTGATGTGTGATTTGGAGGAGAAAGCACTCAAACAATTGCCTTGTAGTGTTCCTTTCTACTTTAGATACGTCGATGATATTATATCGGCTGCACCCCTCACACTCATTTCAGATATTAAAAAAATCTTTAATTCTTTCCATCATAGAATTCAATTTACAGTAGAAATTGAACAGAATAGATCATTGAGTTTTCTTGACGTTTCACTTATTATTCAGGACAATAAAATCGTAACGGACTGGTACAGAAAACCTACTTTTTCAGGACGTTTCCTAAATTTTAATTCACATCATCCTATGGCCCATAAGAAAGGTATTATTGTGAGCTTGACTGACAAAGTGTTCCACGTCTCGCACCCGCAGTTCCATGAAAAAAATCTCCATTTCATCATTAAAATTTTAATTGAAAATAGTTATCCTCTTAGTTTAATTTTTAAAGTTATCGGCAATAGAATTCATAAACTAATTTTTTCTATTCCTAATTCAGTCAACTCTCTTCCTTCGTCTACTTCTCCTCGTCTTTCTACATCTGATCCTCCCCCTCCCCCCTCCTACTTTGCGATCCCCTTCATTAAAAACATAGCTCCTAAATTTATACCTCTGTCGCATCACCTTAATAAAAAATTAGCATTCCTCATTCTTAATAAGCTAAACTGTTTCATCAAAGTACACAAGGATCCCCTACCCAACGAACAAAAAACCAATGTAGTTTACAGAATTAACTGTCTTGACTGTAATGCCTCTTACGTTGGACAAACTAAGAGACAACTTACTACTCGGATTAAAGAACATCGTTCTAACATAGATAATCCATCTGCTAATTTAAGCGTTGTGTCGGAGCACAGATTAGCAGGTCATGAATTTGACTGGAATAACGTTTTCATATTAGACAACGAACCACATTACATTAAAAGACTGGTATCTGTGAAATGCTGCATATCAAAAATCAATCTAACAGTATTAATATCAAAGAGGACACGGATCTGCTGGATAGCTCTTACTTCCCCATTTAAAAAAAATTAGTTTAACTCCTTTAGAAATTTAGTCTAGCATATCTTTTATCTCTCTTTTATTCCTATCCTTTCCCTCTCCTTCTACCTCCTTTTTTCCTTTCCTTTCCCCCCCCTTTTTTTATTTCCTTTATCCCCTCCCTCTCTAACAGCTAGCTCGGATATTTCGGCTTGCGTGTCTTATTACTGTTCGAACTTGCGATCCATCGATACATGAGTTTCGACGCTTCTCGGGCTCTTTGATGGGCCTAACTCCTTTCTGCTTTCTTCCGGGCGTCTTGGTGAGCTCTCTATCGAATTTTTTCAATTGCTTCTTACCTTTTGTTTCAACGGTTATTATTTTGCGAATCCTTTTTTTATTTTTATTTCTTTCTTCATGTTATTTATCTTTGCGTTTGATTTCAAAAGTGTAACGGTTCGTCTTTGTTATTTTATTGCTTCGGTACATAACATATTATTTTTGCGACATCTGTTGACATGTATGTTGGGTCTTCTTGACTCCTTCTGCTTATAATTTTTACAGATTTACCACGGTAATTTTCAGGACCATAAACACATTAATGACTCGCTACTTCTGATTACTAAATTCTTGGATTTTGCCATGCTTTTATATGGAGGAACGATCCTTTTTAGAGACTTTTCAACGCCTAAGATGAGTGTCATGTTTGCACATGTACACTAATCGGTTATTGTCTCTCATGCGTAAACAAATTCGTCGCCGTCTTTTATGCGTTCCGATACCTTTATATACCGGCAACTCCATAATTGTTTATGTAAGTTATTATAAATAATTCGAGCGTCATGTCTGCACACGTTCACAGACATAAATTAATCTTTGATGCGCAATGACACTTTTATTTTATTTTTTGCGACTTTTACATGCTAGCAATGTTTTGTACCACTCGACTCTTTTGTTTGCGTTTGTCAATTAACTAATTATCTTTTTCACTGAAGAGAACCCGAATGGGGTAGAAACGTTTGTCTATTGTCAATAAATCTTGCACTTGATTCATATGTTATTTTCACAGTTTTTTCCATCTTTGCCAAAATAATATATAGGTGCTGTTTCTTTTGTTTGTCGCCACAAGATACGCGATCTCGGTTCATTGACCCGGAATTTTAATTATTTTTTTTATTATTTGTTATACACTGAACCTTAAACTATTTATTCAAATATGTTAATTTAATGAAATTACTATTATATCATCATTATACGTATACTTTCGATAATTTTCGTGTAATTTACATAAGAATGTATTTATGTAATTTACAATCGTAAATACAATTTCATATAATATAATTATAGTTATAATTGTATTTTATACACATTTATGTCAATAATTAAAAATATCAATATTAGGTTATAATTAATATACAATTATAACTATTTACAATTTACAAAACACAATTTACTAATTACAAATTACAATTTACAAAATACAATTTATGTTATCAATATCAAATAAATGTACTTGATTTATTTAAATGTATAATAATATAAATAATTTGACATTGACAGCATTAACATTTGGACTTAATATTATAGCTTTATATTAATTTACATATATATATGATATATTTTTAATTTTTAAAATAAAATATAACATGTTAAAATATATCTTGAACATTTATAATTATGCAATTTGTTTAATATTCTTGAAAATAATTTTGATAATTTAAATTTCATGTTTAAAACATTTTTAAAAGTAAATTCAATTCGCGCATGATTAGTTAAATAAAATGAAATGAATCTTAAGACTTTACAAATTTAAATATAATTAAAAAATCACGTTGTTCGCCACGGTTTAATAGAGAATAATGGAACGAATGATTTCACCAAAGTCCATCTCTAATAATTTAACTATCTAACTATATCTTTAACTATCGATGTATTAGTAGAGTTTAATAAGATTTATATAATGATTTAAACAATCGCGATTAATCATTAATAAAATTATCCATTATTTTTTAAATAGTAAAAAACAATATTTGCACTACTAGCGCAGACTATAAAAGATAATATTCAAAGACGTGGAAAGACAGACAAAGTTTCGACGTATAAATCAACGATTAAATTATAAGATAATATTAAGATAAATCACGATTTAAAATTCCCGAGAAAACGCGACGACTAAATAAATCCATAATATTCGAAATATCTGATTGTGATATGTATATCTTTCATAACATAATAATCGAAGCTCTCAATAAACACGAGCGCGATATAATTATTATCACGTAAATATAGAAAATCGAAAATATCTCGACAATCATTTGAGGTCTGTAATGTTTGCGAAAATATACAATTTACCGACCGAATTATTTCCGAATTTTTATAAGATAAATCGCGCTTTTAAATACGTGATAAAACGCGACGAATAAATAAATCCATAATATTCGAAATATTCAATTGCAGAGGGACAGCGATAAAATTCATTTGTTAAAACGGTAATCTTGTATAAGAACGATTAAAAATTTTATATTTCGCGCGATGTATGTATATACTTAATATTTATATACTTTAGACGGCAGTTCCGGTTTCGGTACGAGCAAAAATCCCATTTTACTTACGCGAATCAGCTTCGAGCCAATCGGTCGGGAATGCAACGATACAACGAGCAAGGATTAAATCCAAACCGGAAAGAAGACGAAACGATTGACGGAAATAGAGGAAAATGAAGTCCACCAGCTCTTTTTCGCGCATAATTATCCTATCTCGTATCGAACCTGGACCCGCTAAGCACGATTTCAGGTGCTCCGCCCGGACATATTATGCCTCTCGCGGTTGCTATATGCTACACCAGGCTAGTAGACGGCAAAAGAAGAGGATACCCACATTTTTTAAATGCTAACATTTAGCAATTTAGAAAATGGGGAGGCAACCCCTTTTACCGAGCGAAAATCGTGCCTAGGGGAATCCACTCGACTCCTCGACAGGGTTAACACACGCAGTGCGTGTGGCTGTAGACGAGCAAAGAGAAGGGACCCATTGACGACCATTCCGAGCAATCGATCGAGTTCTAACTAATTCGGGCCGAATCACTTGACGAAGCACGAAGCAAGAGTGTACGTTGCATAGCAACGTGTGCAAACTCGAAACATCCCAGTTAGTTGGCATCGGAAGTAGAGACTCGTTAAAAATAATGAAATTGGGATTTATACGAAAATGTCCAACGCGGAAGCGCGAAAATGCGACGACGCGAGAAAGCTAAACGCGAAAACGCGGTAACGAGACGTCGCCGTCCGCGACACGTTGACGGCACCGGCGACGGAAACTCGACGACGCAATGTGCGTTCAACGCATTAAATGCGCGTGTCACATAAGAGCCATTGTGGGATCTTACAATAAAAATCCCAAATTTTTAACAGGGCACCGAACTAGACGTCGCGAATGGATCTCACAAGAACCGATGAGAAATAATTCTCCATGATGGAAATCGTTTCGATTCCTCGGCGGTACGAGCCACGCAACTTTCATTAACGTTTATCTAACGAAAGGAACAACGATAACTCTTTTATTAAAACGACAATCTCGTCTAAGAGGGCGAAAAGAACGCGGGAAAAACACCGTAATTTTTTTCGCAATCGTAATTTATTAATTTATTTATGAATATTTTCCGATACGAAATTCGTAAATACACAAATATAACTGAAGAAACAAATTATTAAATTTATAATAATTAACTCGCGATTCTATAATAGCAAAGGTGACCGCGATAAATTTTGTAAAGCTAATATTTAATCGTCGACTTATCACATCGAATCTTCACATTCTTATTCCATATTTCTTTATATTTAATTAGCGCAATGTTCAGGAATATTATCTGACGAGAGGGACAGATAAAATTCTTTTGTTAAAACGGTAATCTTATACAAGAACGCAAAAAGAACACGGAACAAGCACGGTATTTCCGCAATCATAATTTATTAATTTATTTTACGAATACGAGTATTCAGTTCCGCGCGATATGGAATTCATAAATAGATAAATCTAATGGAAAGCATATCATTAAATTATAGTTATAATTGTATTTGATACACATTTATGTCAATAATTAAAAATATCAATATTAGATTATAATTAATATACAATTATAACTATTTACAATTTACAAATTACAAATTACAATTTACAAAATACAATTTACAAAATGCAATTTATAATGTTATCAATATCAAATAAATGGATTCGATTTATTCAAATGTTTAATAACATAAATAATTTGATATTGACAGCATTAACATTTGGACTTAATGTTATATATCATATATATATGTAAATTATATATTTATATATTTTTAATTTCTAAATAAAATGTAACATGTTAAGAAGTATCTTGAACATCTATAATTATGCAATTTGTTTAATCTTCTTGAAAATAATTTTGATAATTTAAATTTCATTTTCAAAACCTTTTTAAAAATAAATTCAATTTAATTTCTTAAAAATAGTTTTAATTTATTACGAAGAATTACACGAAAGTATCCAAAATATACGTATAATATAAGATTTATTAAAAATTTCTACATAGTCAAAACAAGACTGATTAGTGTTGGTGAATTATGCGATATTCATTATTAATAATTGATATGCAATAATAGAATTTAACAAGTTTTATGTAACGTAAATATATATAATCGTGATCAAAAGAGTCATTAATAAAATTATTGATCGTTTTTTCGATTGTAGAAGAAAGTATTTGCATTATTGGCGCATAATACAAGCTAAGTAATGATTTAAAATTCGCGAGAAACCGGTAACGAATAAATAAATCGATAATAGTAGTAATATTCGATTACGATATGCATAATTTTTGTAATACGATAATCAAAACCGCCAATAGACAGCGCGCGACATAATTATTATTAAACAGATACGAAGATATTTCGATAGACATTTGAGATCTATAAATTTGCGAATATAGAATTTATTGTCTGATTTATTTGCGAATTTTTAGAAGATAAATCATGATTTACAATTCGCGAGAAGACGCGACGATAAATAAATCGACAATATTCGAAATATTTGATTGCGATATATATAATTTTTATAATATAATCGGAGCCCCTAATAGACACGCGCGATATAATTACTATCACACACAAGTGCGAAGATATTTCGATAGACACATTTAAGGTCTGTAATATATGCGAATTTATTTGCGATTTATTTGCGATTAATACGTTATTTTATATAAATGTCGCGATTGAGGAAACGCATATTGAAAATACATATTACATCTTGCGCATGATTAATTCAATGAAATAAAATAAATCTTAAAACTTTACAATTTTAATATATAATGAATATGTAATTAAAAAATCGCGTTATCACCACGTTTAATAGAGAATAACGGAACGAATGGTTTTATCAACGTCCCTCTAATACTCTAACTACATATTTAACTATATCTGTAACTATCAATGTAATAGTAGAGTTTAATAAAATTTAAATAATGTAAACAATCGCGATTAAAACAGTCATTAATAAAATTATCAATCGTCTTTTAAATAGTAGAAAAAAATATTTGCACTACTAGCGCAGACTATAAAAGACAATATTCAAACACGTGGAAAGATAGACAAAGTTTCGACGTAAGTCAGCGATTAAGTTAGATAAATTGTGATTTAAAATTCGCGAGAAAACGCGACGAATAAATAAATGGATAATACACGGAATATTCAATACGATATAATTTTTATAATATAATAATCGCGAAGTCCTCAATAGATACGCGCGCAATATAATTATGCTGTCACATATAAGTGCGAAGATATATTTCGACAGACATTCGAGGTCTGTAATATTTGCGAATATAAAATTCACTATCCGATTTATTTGCGATTAACATGCAATTTTATATGAACGCCGTCAAATAAGATACATATCCTATCTCGCGTATGATTAGTTAAATAAGATAAAATGGAAAATTTTTATAATATGATAATCGAAATCATCAAGACGCGTGCGCGATATATTATTATCACTCAAATTATCACACAATTTATAAATAATCGCGATTAAAACGTTCATTAATAAAATTATCGATCGTCTTTTAAATAGTAGCAAAAAATATTCGCACTACTAGCGCCTTTTGCGCGGACTAAAAACGCGGATTAAAAACAATATTCAAAGACGTAGAAGCATAAACAAAAGTTCGATGTATAAGTCAACGATTAAATTATAAGATAAATCACGATTTAAAATTCCCGAGAAAACGCGAAAAATAAATAAATCGATAATATTCGGAATATTCGATTGCGCGATATAATTATTATCATAAATGCAAAGATATTTCGACAAACAATTTGATGTCTATAATGTTTGCGAATATACTTCTCACTATCCGAGTCATTTGCGAATCTTTATAAGATAAATCGCGATTTAAAATTCGTGATAAAACGCAACGAATAAATAAATCTATAATATTCAAAATATACGATTGCGCATAATTCTCATAATATAATTCGACGTCATTTGATACGCGGATGACATACCGGTAATATCCGATAAAAGAGGAGCGATCTTAAAAATGGAGAACGATTAACATCTTGTTTCTCATCAGATTTCGCAAGATCAATCTGTGAAGAAAAGTTAAGTGATCCATTGAACGTCGGGAAATTCACTGTAAGAGGGAACGAATCCCGGATCTTCCAGACTATTCCCGATAGCAATGATTTCAGTATTAAATCAAAGACAATTGTCCCTCGTTATCTTCAATTCACGAAAATGATATTCACGTCAGAAAACATGTTCTTACATTATTAAAAAATATATTTCTTTATTGAAAAATAAATGGATATAACGATTTTTTTTTATAGAAATGTGATTACGAACGATTATATTTATAAATAATAAAATCCATGCACCATTGAAGTTTGTGTTAAATGTGCGAACACAATAATTTTGGGGTACCGTTTGCGCGCGCGAGACGAATCGAACCCGATAACAGCAAGATTTAAAAAATTTCAATTCGAATATGTGTGCAAAATAAAATAAATCAAATAATTTTAAATAATTAATTCTAGATTAATTCTCTAGATTCTTATTCTTATAACGTTTAAACTAATAATTTTTTTTCTTTTAATCAATATCTTACTGATATAGGGGTACCCATTCGATTCGTCTCTAAATTTTTAAGTATTCGCACATTTTATGTAACATTCATGTATAATTTCGCGTATATATAATATATAATATTAATAAAAATTATAAAAATATTTTGGATACGTTAATTTGTGCATGTATTTTATTATACATATATATAAAATGGTATATATCTAAAAACTAATATTCTAAAATGGCGATGGATGTCCAATATCTGCAAATAGTTTCTTAAAAGAAACTAAAAACTAATATTAATATCCCCAGTACCTAGAAATAATTAATAATTAATAATAAAATATATTCGTTCGTAATCATTTTTATCAAACAATTAATAAAAACTATTACAATATGAAATTACTTGAAAAATAAAAATTTATACACAACGCTATATCCATATTTAATCTACTATTAAATCTTTCTGGCATTAGACAATAATAATACCAATCCTAATAATGACAGAACATTTTTAACGAGAAGAAAAAAATAGATGCATTTTCTCTCACATCTAAATATATATTATTTAAATTAATTCGACTTTAAAGAAGCGTATGGCGTTCGTCGTTGAATGACTACCGAAATCATTGCTGTCGGAAATTGCCAGGAAAACCTGGGATTAGTTCCAATCTTACAATAAAAATTCCCAATTTTCAACGGGGCACCGAACTAGACGTCGCGAATGGATCTTACAAAAACCGATAAGAAATAATTCTCCATGATGAAAATCGTTTCGACTCCTCGGTGGTACGAATCACGCAACTTTCATTAACGTTTACCTAACGAAAAGAACAACGATTACTCTTTTATTAAAACGATAATCTCGTCTAAGAACGCGAAGAGAACGAGGGAAAAGCACGGTGTTTTCGCAACCGTAATTTATTAATTTATTTATAAATATTTTCCGATACGAAATTCGTAAATACACAAATATAACCGAAGAAACAAATTATTAAATTCATAATAATTAACTCGCGATTTTATAATATCGAAGGTGATCGTTAAATTCTGTGAAGCTAATATTTAATCGTTGACTTATAACATCGAATCTTCACTTATTCGATATTTCTTTATATATAATTAGCAATATTTAGGAATATTATCTAACGAGAGGGAAAATTCTTTTGTTAAAACAATAATTTTGTATAAGAACGCGAAAACAACGCGAAAAGAACGCGGAAATGCACGGTATTTTCGTAATCATAATTTATTCATTTATTTTACGAAGACGAGTATTCAGTTCCGCGCAATATGGAATTCATAAATAGATAAATCTAACGAAAAGTATATCATTAAATTTATAATAATTGACTCGCGATTCTATAACGAAGACGTTCGTCATATTTTA
This sequence comes from Camponotus vicinus, assembly GCF_025532165.1. NCBI lineage: Eukaryota > Metazoa > Arthropoda > Insecta > Hymenoptera > Formicidae > Camponotus > Camponotus vicinus. The sequence continues at coordinate 10,723,568 of NW_028141978.1, read as the reverse complement.
TAAAGCTTACATTTAATCATTAATTTAGCATCGAATTTTTACATTTCATATAAAAATTTCCCGAATTTATTAATGATTCTTTGATATGAATATATAAATAGTTACTCTTTTATGAATATTTCAAAAATATGTACTATAGAAACAAATATGTTAATTTAACAAATTACTATTATATAACCATTATACGTATACTTTCGACCATTTTTCCTGTAATTTACATAAGAATGCATTGATATAATTGACAACCTTAAATACAATTTTATATAATATAATTATAGTTATAATTGTATTTTATACACAATTATCTCAATAAAATAAAAATATCAATATTAAATATCAATATCAAAAATATCAATAATTAAAAATATCAATATTAAATTATAATTAATATACAATTATAACTATTTACAATTTATAAAACACAATTTACTACTTACAAATTACAACTTACAAAATAGAATTTATGATGTTATCAATATCAAATAAATGGATTCGTTTTATTATCAAATGTTTAATAACATAAATAATTTGATATTGACAGCATTAACATTTGGACTTAATATTATATATCACATATATGTGTAAATTATATATTTAATTTTTAATTTTTTAAATAAAATATAACATGTTAAAATATATTTTAAACATTTACAATTATGCAATTTGTTTTATCTTTTTGAAAATAACTGATAATTTAAATTTCATTTTTAAAATATTTTTAAAAATAAATTACATTTAATTTTATAAAAACAATTTTAATTTATTACAAAGAATTACACGAAAGTATTTAAAATATACGTATACTATAAAATTTATTAAAAAGTTCTACAAACAAGACTGATTAGCGATGATGAATTACACGATATTTATTATTATTAATCGACATAATAGAATTTTACTCAAAACGCGAAAAGATAGATCAAGCTTCGATGTAAGTCAAAATACATTAAAATACAAGATCAATAACGATTTAAAATTCGTGAGAAAACGGATAAATACGATAACGAATAAATAAATCGATAATATTAGGAATATTCGATTACGATATGCATAATTTTTGTAATAATAATGAATAATTTATATAATTGATAATCGAAACCGCCAACAGACAGCGCGCGACATAATTATTATCAAACAAATGCGAAAATATTTCGAGACATTTGAAATCTATAATATTTGCGGATATAGAATTTATTGTCTGATATATTTGCGAATATTTAGAAGATATATCGCGATTTACAATTTCCGAGAAGACGCGACAAATAAATAAATCGACAATATTCGGAATATTTGATTGCGGTATGTATAATTTTTATAATATAATCGGAGCCCTAATAAACACGCGCGATATAATTACTATCACACACAAGTGCGAAGACATTTCAACAGACATTTAAGGTCTGTAATATTTGCGAATTTATTTGCGATTAATATAAATGTCTATTTTATATAAATGTCGCGATTGGAAAAATACATGTTGAAAATAAATATTGCATCTCGCGCATAATTAGTTAAATGAAATAAAATGAATCTTAAGACTTTACATATTTTAAATGTAATTAACATATAATTAAAAAATCGCGTTGTTCGCCACGTTTAATAGGGAATAACGGAACGAATGATTTTATCAAAGTCTCTCTCTAATAATTTAACTATCTAACTATATCTCTAACTGTCGATGTATTAGTAGAGTTTAATAAGATTTAAATAATGATTTAAACAATCGCGATTAATCATTAATAAAATTATCGTCTTTTTAAATAGTAAAGAAAAATATTTGCACTATTAGCGCAGACTATAAAAGACAATATTCAAACACGTGGAAAGATAGACAAAGCTTCGACGTACAAGTCAACGATTAAATTAAGATAATATTAAGTTATAAGATAAATCGCGATTTAAAATTCTCGAGAAAACGCGACGACTAAATAAATCGATAGTATTCGGAATATCCGATTGCGATATGTATATCTTTTATAATATAATAATCAAAGCGCCCTCAATAGACATTATTATCGCGCGCGATATAATTATTATCACATAAATGCGAAGATATTTCGACAGACAATTTGATGTCTGTAATGTTTACGAATATAGTACTCACTGTCCGAGTCATTTGCGAATCTTTATAAGATAAATCATGATTTGAAATCACAAGAAAACGCGACGAATAAATAAGTCGATAATATGCGGAATATTTGTTCACGATACATATAATTTTTATATTTGATCGCGCGATGTATATACTTAATATGTATATACTTTGGACAGCATTCCCGGTTTCGGTACGAGCGAAAATCCCATTTCACTTACTAAAATCAGCTTCGAGCCAACCGGTCGGGAATGCAACGATACAACGAGCAAGGACTAGGCCCAAACTGGAAAGAAGACGAAACGATTGACGGAAATAGAGGAAAATGAAGTTCACCAGCTCTTTTTCGCGCATAATTATCCTATCTCATATCGAACCTGGACCCGCTAAGCACGATTTCAGGTGACCCGCACGGATGCTATATCACTAGCGCAGTACACAAGGCTAGTAGACGGTAAAAGAAGAGGATACCCACATTTTTTAAATGCTAACATTCAGCAATTTAGAAAATGGGGAGGCAACCCCTTTTACCGAGCGAAAATCGTGCCTAGGGGAATCCACTCGACTCCTCGACAGGGTTAACACACGCTGGGCGTGTGGCTGTAGACGAGCAAAGAGAAGGGACACATTAACGACCATTCCGAACAATCGATCGAGTCCTAGACAATTCGGGCCGAATCACTTGACGAAGTAGAGCGTGACCATCACTAAGCCGATCGAGCGCGAAGCTCGAACCCGCGCGCCCATGTACATTTTGTACTGGACATACGTTCTGCGCGGCCGGCATCACCAAGTGCCGCGATGCACAAGGCGCGAGTGTACGTTGCATAGCAACGTGTGCAAACTCGGTGAAACATCCCAGTTAATTGGCATCTGAAGTAGAGACTCGTGACAATAAATGAAATTGGGATTTTATATGAAAAAGTCCAAAAGTTTCGCGAAAACGCGACGACGCGAGAATACTACAACGCGAAAACGCGGTAACGAAGCGCTTGCCGTCCGCGGCACGTTGACGGCACCGACGACGCGAAAGGGTACTTGGCTTTCTCTTCAGGCTCCTTAAGATTTATCATAAATAGAAAAATTTAAGATAAACCTCAAGGCACCATCCAAGTACTAAGCCCTCCCACCGCGACAAGGTGTACCCCATGGGAGGGTTATATTATATATAATTTTATATATAATATAATATATAATTTATTTTGTAACATACTATATAAATTTTAATTCGCAAATATAAACGATAAATAAAAATATAAAAGATAAGAGAAAATCTATTATATAAAGCAATGTTCAAAATAATTGATTTTAAAACTAATTATTGCGCGCAATTAATTTTTACATTTTTACTTTTAAATAGATATATTTTAATGTTATAAATTGCATATTACAAAATAATTTATATTTCTTAGATATAAACTTTTAAAAATATGATAAATAAAAAAATTTCTATTTTTTTCTATTTTTTCTATATTACAATTTAAAATCACTATTGAATCACAATTAAAGAAATAAAACCAAACGAGAAATATATAAATTTTCAATATATTGTTACATCCGCGGCGGCGACTTCGAGATATCGAAGCGCGTTCAACACAATCGGGCACTCGCGTACCGCGTAAAATAACAAGACACTCTTAACGGAAATTAAGAATTTTAATTAGAAACACAGAATACACAAACAACAAATAATAACAGGGGAAATCTCGCGTTAACGACCCGTAATGTAAAACGCGTCCGGAAGAATAGCTTGACAGCTATCCTTCGACTCAGCTGACCGTCGTTGTTATACAATAATATATACTATTGATAAATAATTTATACATTGTTGCGTCCGCGAAACGATATATATCGAACGCGTGTGACACAATCGATCGACACACGCTTCAGAAAAATTCAGAATAATCGTAAAACGGATCAGAGATAGACGCGCGTCCGCACAGTTTGACAGCTGGGCTCAGACTCTCTGACAGTCGTTGTTTATAACATCTTGACAACGCGCGCGGAAACAATCTTGTTCCGTCGACGTACTTCCCGCCGAAAGAATTCAACGGGTGACGAATACATCCAAGGGGATGGGACGCGGGGACGCAACAATATAATAAATAATTAATGTAATAAATAATTAAAATATTAATTACTTACATCATATCTTATTGATCCATCCATTTCCAAGATCTCCTTTTTTCTTTTGCTTTCTTCGCTTTTTCCTCGTGGCACTTCAATCCTCGTTACACTCGATTGAACTCCTCGTTGCACTTACACTCACTCACGAAAAGTTTCTCGTTGCACTTGCAATTGTCGTTAGAGAAAGAATTTGATAATATATGGAACGTCTCACATCACTACCTCACTGCTCGAGAGCCACTGAGCGAATGATCGTAAGTCAGAAACATTACCGCGGTACTGTTTATATCGCCAAGGTTGACTATGGAAAGGAAGAATTTGATAATATATGAAACGTCACTACTTTATTGTTCAAGGATACTGTGCGAATGATCGTATCATAAACATTATCGCGATACTGTTTATATCGCCAAGGCCGACTTATACTATGTTATTGTTATAATTCGCCGTTGAAATATTCTATGAGTGATTGCCGATTAAGAAAATTTAAAATTGATCGAAATATATTTAATTTTAATAAGTATCGTTAGAGAAATTATTATAATAAGCATTAATAATCGAAAGATTATAACAAAATTAATTCTTTTATCCCCTTTTATGTATCCTTTGTTTCAATTGTTATTCGCAGTAATTAATGATTACGATTCGATAAGGATTTATCGCTGCGATACAATTTTATGTCGTTTTTCATAAGTTAATTAATTTTTAATTATTAATAATTATATCAAATTGTTTCGATATTAATCGTAATCGTATTTAGAAAGAAATTCGATAATATGCGAAGCGTTTCGTACCACTTTATTGCTCGAGTATCACCGTGCGAATGATAACAAAGCCGTAACATATTAATAATAGCGTGCTATTGTTTATATTGTCAAAAGTCGAACACCGTGTTATTGATAATTCGTTGCCGAAATATTTTACGTACTATAATATATACATGAAAATATTAAATTGTAGAAGTTTTTCAATTTATAGATTAATTAAACGATTATTTATTAAACAATTAATTAACATACAAAGCATTTCGCATCATTACTTTACTGCTCGAATGTCACCGAGCAAATGATAACAAAACCATAACATACAAACAATAGCACGCTATTGTTTACGTTGTAAAAGTCGACCATTATGTTATTGATAATTCGTCGAAATATTTTATATACTATAAAATATACACGAGCGGAATATTAAATTATTAGATTTTAATTTATTGATTAAATTTGATTATTTATTAAACAATTCATCACGGAGCTAATTATTTGAATTTATTCGATTGTTTTTGAATAATGTATTAATTAATTCAATTTTGTTTTTTCGCGCAGGGAGAAATACACTTTATAGCGCATCGATCGGATCTGATGGGGTAGTGTTGGGCAACTAAAAAACCTCTCAGACGACTCATCTTTGAACACTAATATCCGGTCTCTGGGAACTATTCGCACAATCACCTAGGACCCATACTGGGATTTATTTAATCAAAGGTAATCTTAAAATTTAATATAACTGTAATTTTGAAGCCTTAAAACATTTTTACATCTATACACACACACACACACACATACACACACACACACACACACACACACACACACACATGACAACGAGACCGTAATATGTAAACAATAACGCGTTACTGTTTATATCAACAAAGCTGAACATATTATTGGTAATTCGTTGCCGAAATATTCTATGCATTATATATTATACACGCGAAATATTAATGAAGAATTTTAATATTTATAGATTATTTAATTGATTATTTATAAAACAATTAAATCATTATTTTGAAAATAATATATAAACGTGATAAATAATTTTTATGAATTACTTACCTATACGTACTTACCTGTATGTGTGTGCCCATACGTTGGAAATTGTTACACAACTATTTTAATAACTGTACGGAATCTTAAGACGCGATCTAAGATCATTATTAAAATGAATTTAAATATAAGAATATGAATATCAGCGTATGTTACCGCCGGCATAGCTCTCAGGTTCATAAGAGTACTGAAACCTCCTCACCCAGCAAATGTCTTCGTTAAGGTGGGGAGATACATTGAGGAGGAAAATTTTTATTTTATTTTTATTTTCTTTTAATACAGAGTTTCCAAACAGAGAATATAATACATATATAAAATATATATTACATAATTATAATGTATACAACGTAAATTATAATAATAATTTGCAATTTACATAAAAAACACATTACAAAATATTAAATTATGTAGTATAAAAATAATTACATTACAAATATATATATTACAAAATATATTACAAAATATATTACAAAATTTAATACAGAATATATAATATACAATGTATATTACAAAATATAATACAAATTTAATATAAAATATTTGAAATTTAATACAAAATAAAATTTATTATACAGAATTACACGAAAGTGTCCAAAGTATACGTATAATATAAAATTTACTAAAAATTTTTATATAGACCAGACAAGACTGATTAGTGATGATTAATTACGCGATATTTATTATTAATAATCGACATACAATAATAGAATTTAATAGAATTTAATTAGATTTATATAAATAACGTATAAACGTAAATAATCATGATCAAAAAAGTCATTAATAAAATTATTGATCGTTTCTTCGATTGTAGGAGAAAGTATTTGCATTATTGGTGCATTTTGCGCGGACTATTAAAGACAATATTCAAAGACGTGGAAAGATAGACAAAGATTCGATGTAAGTCAACGATTAAATTATAAAATATTAAATTATAAAATAAATCGCGATTTAAAATTCCCGACGAATAATTAAATCGATAATATCTGGAATATCCGATTGCGATATGTATATCTTTTATAATATAATAATCGAAGCGCCCTCAATAGACATTATTATCGCGCGCGATATAATTAATATCATATAAATGCGAAAATATTTCGACAGACAATTTGATGTGTATAATGTTTACGAATATAGTACTCACTGTCCGATTCATTTGCGAATCCTTTATAAGATAAATCGCGACTTGAATTCACGAGAAAACGCGACGAATAAATAAATCGATAATATTTCAAATATTTAATTGCATATAATTTTTATAATATAATAATCGAAGTTATCAAATACGCGGGTGATATACCGGTAATATGCGATAAAAAGAGGAGCGATCTTAAAAATGGAAAACGATTAGCATCTTGTTTCTCATCAGATTTCGCAAGATCAATCTGCGAAAAAAAGTTAAGTGATCCATTGAACGTCGGGAACTTCACTGTAGGAGGGAACGAATCTCGGATCTTCCGGACTATTTCCAATAGCAATGATTTCAGTAATAAATCAACGACAATTCCCTCGTCATTATCTTCGATTCACGAAATTGATATTCACGTCAGAAAACATGTTCTTCCATTATTAAGAAATATATTTCTTTATTAAAAATTAAATGGATATAGCAATTTTTATAGAAATGTGATTACGAACGATTATATTTATAAATAATAAAATCCATGCACCATTGAAGTTTGTGTTAAATGTGCGAACACAATAATTTTGGGGTACCGTTTGCGCGCGCGAGACGAATCGAACCCGATAACAGCAAGATTTAAAAAATTTCAATTCGAATAGTGTGCAAAATAAAATAAATCAAATAATTTTAAATATATAATTAATTCTAGATTAATTTTCTAAAATTTTCTTATTCTTATAATGTTTAAATTAATAATTTTTTTCTTTTAATCAATATCTTGCTGATATAAGGGTACCCATTCGATTCGTCTCAAAATTTTTAAGTATTCGCACATTTTATGTAACATTCATGTATAATTTCGCGTATATATAATATATAATATTAATAAAAATTATAAAAATATTTTGGATACGTTAATTTGTGCATGTATTTTATTATACATATATATAAAATGGTATATATCTAAAAACAAATATTCTAAAATGGCGATGGATGTCCAATACCTGCAAATAGTTTCTTAAAAGAAACTAAAAACTAATATTAATATCCCCAGTACCTAGAAATAATTAATAATTAATAATAAAATATATTCGTTCGTAATCATTTTTATCAAACAATTAATAAAAACTATTACAATATGAAATTACTTGAAAAATAAAAATTTATACACAACGCTATATCCATATTTAATCTACTATTAAATCTTTCTGGCATTAGACAATAATAATACCAATCCTAATAATGACAGAACATTTTTAACGAGAAGAAAAAAATAGATGCATTTTCTCTCACATCTAAATATATATTATTTAAATTAATTCGACTTTAAAGAAGCGTATGGCGTTCGTCGTTGAATGACTACCGAAATCATTGCTGTCGGAAATTGCCAGGAAAACCTGGGATTAGTTCCAATCTTACAATAAAAATTCCCAATTTTCAACGGGGCACCGAACTAGACGTCGCGAATGGATCTTACAAAAACCGATAAGAAATAATTCTCCATGATGAAAATCGTTTCGACTCCTCGGTGGTACGAATCACGCAACTTTCATTAACGTTTACCTAACGAAAAGAACAACGATTACTCTTTTATTAAAACGATAATCTCGTCTAAGAACGCGAAGAGAACGAGGGAAAAGCACGGTGTTTTCGCAACCGTAATTTATTAATTTATTTATAAATATTTTCCGATACGAAATTCGTAAATACACAAATATAACCGAAGAAACAAATTATTAAATTCATAATAATTAACTCGCGATTTTATAATATCGAAGGTGATCGTTAAATTCTGTGAAGCTAATATTTAATCGTTGACTTATAACATCGAATCTTCACTTATTCGATATTTCTTTATATATAATTAGCAATATTTAGGAATATTATCTAACGAGAGGGAAAATTCTTTTGTTAAAACAATAATTTTGTATAAGAACGCGAAAACAACGCGAAAAGAACGCGGAAATGCACGGTATTTTCGTAATCATAATTTATTCATTTATTTTACGAAGACGAGTATTCAGTTCCGCGCAATATGGAATTCATAAATAGATAAATCTAACGAAAAGTATATCATTAAATTTATAATAATTGACTCGCGATTCTATAACGAAGACGTTCGTCATATTTTATAAAGTTTACATTTAATCATTAATTTAGCATCGAATTTTTACATTTCATATAAAAATTTCCCGAATTTATTAATGATTCTTTGATATGAATATATAAATAGTTACTCTTTTATGAATATTTCAAAAATATGTACTATAGAAACAAATATGTTAATTTAACAAATTACTATTATATAACCATTATACGTATACTTTCGACCATTTTTCCTGTAATTTACATAAGAATGCATTGATATAATTGACAATCTTAAATACAATTTTATATAATATAATTATAGTTATAATTGTATTTTATACACAATTATCTCAATAAAATAAAAATATCAATATTAAATATCAATATCAAAAATATCAATAATTAAAAATATCAATATTAAATTATAATTAATATACAATTATAACTATTTACAATTTATAAAACACAATTTACTACTTACAAATTACAACTTACAAAATAGAATTTATGATGTTATCAATATCAAATAAATGGATTCGTTTTATTATCAAATGTTTAATAACATAAATAATTTGATATTGACAGCATTAACATTTGGACTTAATATTATATATCACATATATGTGTAAATTATATATTTAATTTTTAATTTTTTAAATAAAATATAACATGTTAAAATATATTTTGAACATTTACAATTATGCAATTTGTTTTATCTTTTTGAAAATAACTGATAATTTAAATTTCATTTTTAAAATATTTTTAAAAATAAATTACATTTAATTTTTTAAAAACAATTTTAATTTATTACAAAGAATTACACGAAAGTATTTAAAATATACGTATACTATAAAATTTATTAAAAAGTTCTACAAACAAGACTGATTAGCGATGATGAATTACGCGATATTTATTATTATTAATCGACATAATAGAATTTTATTCAAAACGCGAAAAGATAGATCAAGCTTCGATGTAAGTCAAAATACATTAAAATACAAGATCAATAACGATTTAAAATTCGTGAGAAAACAAATAAATACGATAACGAATAAATAAATCGATAATATTAGGAATATTCGATTACGATATGCATAATTTTTGTAATAATAATGAATAATTTTTATATAATTGATAATCGAAACCGCCAACAGACAGCGCGCGACATAATTATTATCAAACAAATGCGAAAATATTTCGAGACATTTGAGATCTATAATATTTGCGGATATAGAATTTATTGTCTGATATATTTGCGAATATTTAGAAGATATATCGCGATTTACAATTTCCGAGAAGACGCGACAAATAAATAAATCGACAATATTCGGAATATTTGATTGCGGTATGTATAATTTTTATAATATAATCGGAGCCCTAATAAACACGCGCGATATAATTACTATCACACACAAGTGCGAAGACATTTCAACAGACATTTAAGGTCTGTAATATTTGCGAATTTATTTGCGATTAATATAAATGTCTATTTTATATAAATGTCGCGATTGAAAAAATACATGTTGAAAATAAATATTGCATCTCGCGCATAATTAGTTAAATGAAATAAAATGAATCTTAAGACTTTACATATTTTAAATGTAATTAACATATAATTAAAAAATCGCGTTGTTCGCCACGTTTAATAGGGAATAACGGAACGAATGATTTTATCAAAGTCCCTCTCTAATAATTTAACTATCTAACTATATCTCTAACTGTCGATGTATTAGTAGAGTTTAATAAGATTTAAATAATGATTTAAACAATCGCGATTAATCATTAATAAAATTATCGTCTTTTTAAATGGTAAAGAAAAATATTTGCACTATTAGCGCAGACTATAAAAGACAATATTCAAACACGTGGAAAGATAGACAAAGCTTCGACGTACAAGTCAACGATTAAATTAAGATAATATTAAGTTATAAGATAAATCGCGATTTAAAATTCTCGAGAAAACGCGACGACTAAATAAATCGATAGTATTCGGAATATCCGATTGCGATATGTATATCTTTTATAATATAATAATCAAAGCGCCCTCAATAGACATTATTATCGCGCGCGATATAATTATTATCACATAAATGCGAAGATATTTCGACAGACAATTTGATGTCTGTAATGTTTACGAATATAGTACTCACTGTCCGAGTCATTTGCGAATCTTTATAAGATAAATCATGATTTGAAATCACGAGAAAACGCGACGAATAAATAAGTCGATAATATGCGGAATATTTGTTCACGATACATATAATTTTTATATTTGATCGCGCGATGTATATACTTAATATGTATATACTTTGGACAGCATTCCCGATTTCGGTACGAGCGAAAATCCCATTTCACTTACTAAAATCAGCTTCGAGCCAACCGGTCGGGAATGCAACGATACAACGAGCAAGGACTAGGCCCAAACTGGAAAGAAGACGAAACGATTGACGGAAATAGAGGAAAATGAAGTTCACCAGCTCTTTTTCGCGCATAATTATCCTATCTCGTATCGAACCTGGACCCGCTAAGCACGATTTCAGGTGACCCGCACGGATGCTATATCACTAGCGCAGTACACAAGGCTAGTAGACGGTAAAAGAAGAGGATACCCACATTTTTTAAATGCTAACATTCAGCAATTTAGAAAATGGGGAGGCAACCCCTTTTACCGAGCGAAAATCGTGCCTAGGGGAATCCACTCGACTCCTCGACAGGGTTAACACACGCTGGGCGTGTGGCTGTAGACGAGCAAAGAGAAGGGACCCATTAACGACCATTCCGAACAATCGATCGAGTCCTAGACAATTCGGGCCGAATCACTTGACGAAGTAGAGCGTGACCATCACTAAGCCGATCGAGCGCGAAGCTCGAACCCGCGCGCCCATGTACATTTTGTACTGGACATACGTTCTGCGCGGCCGGCATCACCAAGTGCCGCGATGCACAAGGCGCGAGTGTACGTTGCATAGCAACGTGTGCAAACTCGGTGAAACATCCCAGTTAATTGGCATCGGAAGTAGAGACTCGTGACAATAAATGAAATTGGGATTTTATATGAAAAAGTCCAAAAGTTTCGCGAAAACGCGATGACGCGAGAAAGCTAAACGCGAAAACGCGGTAACGAGACGCCGCCGTCCGCGACACGTTGACGGCACCGACGACGCAATGCGTTCAACGCATTAAATGCACGTGCCACATAAGAGCCATTGTGGGATCTTACAATAAAAATTCCCAATTTTCAACAGGGCACCGAACTAGACGTCGCGAATGGATCTCACAAGAACCGATGAGAAAAAATTCTCCATGATGAAAATCGTTTCGACTCCTCGGCGGTACGAGCCACGCAACTTTCATTAACGTTTATTTAACGAAAGGAACAACGACAATCTCGTCTAAGAATGCGAAAAGAACGCGGGAAAAACACCGTGTTTTCGCAACCGTAATTTATTAATTTATTTATGAATATTTTCCGATACGAAATTCGTAAATATAAATATAACTGAAGAAACAAATTATTAAATTCATAATAATTAATTCGCGATTCTTTAATAGCGAAGGTTATCGCGATAAATTTTGTGAAGCTAATATTTAATCGTTGACTTATCACATCGAATCTTCACTCTCTTATTCGATATTTCTTTATATTTAAATAGCAATATTTAGGAATATTATCTGACGAGAGGGACAGGGATAAAATTCTTTTGTTAAAACGATAATCTTGTATAATTACGCGAAAAGAACGCGGAAAGAGCACGGAATTTCGCAATCATAATTTATTAATTTATTTTACGAATACGAGTATTCAGTTCCGCGTGACATGAAATTCATAAATAGATAAATCTAACGAAAAGCATATCATTAAATTTATAATAATTGAATCGCGATTCTATAACGAAGGCGTTCGTCAAATTTTGTAAAGCTTATATTCGATCATTAATTTAGTATCGAATTTTTACATTAATATTATATAATCGTTATACGTATACTTTCAATTATTTTTCGTGTAATTTACATAAGAATGTATTCACGTAATTTAAAATCGTAAATACAATTTTATGTAATATCATTATAGTTATAATTGTATTTTATACAAAACTATGTCAATAATTAAAAATATCAATATTGGATTATAATTAATATACAATTATAACTAGTTACAATTTACAAAATACAATTTATGATGTTATCAATATCAAATATATGTACTCGATTTATTCAAATGTTTAATAACATAAATAATTTGATAGCATCAATATTTGGACTTAATATTATAGCTATATATTAATTTACACATATATATGATATATTTTTAATTTTTAAAATATATCTTGAACATTTATAATTATACAATTTGTTGAATCTTCTTGAAAATAATTTTGATAATTTAAATTTCATTTTTAAAACTTTTTAAAAACTAAATTCAATTTAATTTTTTAAAAATAATTTTAATTTATTACAAAGAATTACACGAAAGTATCCAAAATATATGAATAATATAAAATTTATTAAAAATTTCTACATAGTCCAAACAAGACTGATTAGCAATGATGAATTACGCGATATTTATTATTAATAATTGACATACAATAATAAAATTTAAGAATAGAAATTAGTTTTATATAAATAACGTTTAAACGTAAATAATCGTGATCAAAAGAGTCATTAATAAAATTATTGATCGTTTTTTTGATTGTAGAGAAAAGTATTTGCATTACTGGCGCATTTTATGTAGGTTATCAATATTCAAAACGCGAAAAGATAGAGCAAGCGTCGATTATAAATCAGTGATTTAAATACAAGATAAATGACGATTTAAAATTTGCGAGAAAAAATAACGAATAAATAAATCGATAATATTAGGAATATTCGATTACGATACGCATAATTTTTGTATAATATGAAAATTGAAACCGTCGATAGACAGCGCGCGACGAAATTATTATCAAACAAATACGAAGATATTTCGAGATCTATAATATTTGCTAATATAGAATTTATTGTCTGATTTATTTGCGAATTTTTAGAAGATAAATCACGATTTACAATTCGCGAGAAGACGCGACAAATAAATAAATCGACAATATTCGGAATATTCGATTGCGATATGTATAATTTTTATAATATAATCGGTGCCGCTATAGACACGCGCGATATAATTACTATCACACACAAGTGCGAAGATATTTCGACAGACATTTAAGGTCTGTAATATTCGCGAATTTATTTGCGATTTATTTGCGATTAATACGCTATTTTATATAAATGTCGCGATTGAAAAAATACATATTGAAAATACATGTTGCATCTCGCGCATGATTAGTTAAATGAAATAAAATGAATCTTAAGACTTTACAATTTTGAATATAATTAACATATAATTAAAAAATCGCGTTGTTCGTCACGCTTAATAGAGAATAACGGAACGAATGATTTTATCAAAGTCCCTCTCTAATAATTTAACTATCTAACTATATCTCTAATTGTCGATGTATTAGTAGAGTTTAATAAGATTTATATAATGATTTAAATAGTCGCGATTAATCATTAATAAAATTATCGTCTATTTAAATAGTAGAAAAAAAATATTTGCACTACTAGCGCAGACTATAAAAGACAATATTCAAACACGTGGAAAGATAGACAAAGTTTCGATGTAAGTCAGCGATTAAGTTAGATAAATCGTGATTTAAAATTCGTGAGAAAACGCGACGAATAAATAAATTGATAATACACGGAATATTCGATACGTATAATTTTTATAATATAATAATCGCGAAGTCCTCAATAGATACGCGCGCAATATAATTATGCTGTCACATATAAGTGCGAAGATATATATCGACAGACATTCGAGGTCTGTAATATTTGCGAATATAAAATTCACTATCCGATTTATTTGCGATTAACACGCAATTTTATATGAACGCCGTCAAATAAGATACATATCCTATCTCGCGTATGATTAGTTAAATAAGATAAAATGGAAAATTTTTATAATATGATAATCGAAATCATCAAGACGCGTGCGCGATATATTATTATCACTCAAATTATCACACAATTTGTAAATAATCGCGATTAAAACATTCATTAAGAAAATTATCGATCGTCTTTTAAATAGTAGCAAAAAATATTCGCACTACTAGCGCCTTTTGCGCGGACTATTAAAAACAATATTCAAAGACGTGGAAGGATAAACAAAGGTTCAATGTATAAGTCAACGATTAAATTATAAGATAAATCACGATTTAAAATTCCCGAGAAAACGCGACAAATAAATAAATCGGTAATATTCGGAATATCCGATTGCGCGATATCTATATTAATTTTTATAATATAATAACCGAAGCGCTTCTCGATAGACATTATTATCGCGCGCGATATAATTATTATCATAAATGCGAAGATATTTCGACAGACAATTTGATGTCTATAATGTTTGCCAATATAGTTCTCACTATCCGAGTCATTTGCGAATCTTTATAAGATAAATCGCGATTTGAATTTACGAGAAAACGCGACGAATAAAATAAATCGATAATATTCGGAATATCCGATTGCGACATGTATTAATTTTTATAATATGATAATCGAAGCGCCCTCAATAGACACGAATAAATAAATCTATAATATTCAAAATATACGATTGCGCATAATTCTTATAATATAATTCGACGTCATTTGATACGCGGATGACATACCGGTAATATATTCCAATAAAAGAGGAGCGATCTTAAAAATGGAGAACGATTAACATCTTGTTTCTCATCAGATTTCGCAAGATCAATCTGCGAAGAAAAGTTAAGTGATCCATTGAACGTCGGGAACTTCACTGTAGGAGGGAACGAATCCCGGATCTTCCGGACTATTCCCAATAGCAATGATTTCAGTAATAAATCAACGACAATTCTCTCGTCATTATCTTCTATTCACGAAATTGATATGCACGTCAGAAAACATGTTCTTTCATTATTAAGAAATATATTTCTTTATTGAAAATTAAATGGATATAACGATTTTTTTTATAGAAATGTGATTACGAACGATTATATTTATAAATAATAAAATCCATGCACCATTGAAGTTTGTGTTAAATGTGCGAACACAATAATTTTGGGGTACCGTTTGCGCGCGCGAGACGAATCGAACCCGATAACAGCAAGATTTAAAAAATTTCAATTCGAATAGTGTGCAAAATAAAATAAATCAAATAATTTTAAATATATAATTAATTCTAGATTAATTTTCTAAATTCTTATTCTTATAATGTTTAAATTAATAATTTTTTTCTTTTAATCAATATCTTGCTGATATAAGGGTACCCATTCGATTCGTCTCAAAATTTTTAAGTATTCGCACATTTTATGTAACATTCATGTATAATTTCGCGTACATATAATATATAATATTAATAAAAATTATAAAAATATTTTGGATACGTTAATTTGTGCATGTATTTTATTATACATATATATAAAATGGTATATATCTAAAAACTAATATTATAAAATGGCGATGGATGTCCAATATCTGCAAATAGTTTCTTAAAAGAAACTAAAAACTAATATTAATATCCCCAGTACCTAGAAATAATTAATAATTAATAATAAAATATATTCGTTCGTAATCATTTTTATCAAACAATTAATAAAAACTATTACAATATGAAATTACTTAAAAAATAAAAATTTATACACAACGCTATATCCATATTTAATCTACTATTAAATCTTTCTGGCATTAGACAATAATAATACCAATCCTAATAATGACAGAACATTTTTAACGAGAAGAAAAAAATAGATGCATTTTCTCTCACATCTAAATATATATTATTTAAATTAATTCGACTTTAAAGAAGCGTATGGCGTTCGTCGTTGAATGACTACCGAAATCATTGCTGTCGGAAATTGCCAGGAAAACCTGGGATTAGTTCCAATCTTACAATAAAAATTCCCAATTTTCAACGAGGCACCGAACTAGACGTCGCGAATGGATCTTACAAAAACCGATAAGAAATAATTCTCCATGATGAAAATCGTTTCGACTCCTCGGCGGTACGAGTCACGCAACTTTCATTAACGTTTACCTAACGAAAAAAACAACGATAAGACTCTTATATTACAACGACAATCTCGTCTAAGAACGCGAAAAGAACGAGGGAAAAACACGGTGTTTTCGCAACCGTCATTTATTAATTTATTTATAAATATTTTCCGATACGAAATTCGTAAATACACAAATATAACCGAAGAAACAAATTATTAAATTCATAATAATTAACTCGCGATTCTATAATATCGAAGGTGATCGTTTAATTTTATGAAGCTAATATTTAATCGTTGACTTAACATCGAATCTTCACACTCTTATTCCATATTTCTTTTATTTAATTAGCGCAATATTCAGGAATATTAATTCACGAAAGGGACAGCGATAAGATCCTTTATTAAAATGGCAATTTCGTCTAAGAACGCGAAAAGAACGAAGGAAAAACACGGTGTTTTCGCAACCGTAATTTATTAATTTATTAATGAATATTTTCCGGCACGAAATTCGTAAGTGTACCAATATAATAACTGAAAAAATAAATTATTAAATTCATAATAATTAACGCGCGATTCTATAATATTGAAGGCGATCGTTAAATTTTGTGATGCTAATACTTAATCGCTAACTTAACATCGACTCTTTATACTCTTATTCGATATTTTTTTATTTTTAATTAGCAATATTTAAGAATATTATTTGAGAGGGACGGCAATAAGATCCTTTATTAAAACGGCAATCTCGTCTAAAAACGCGAAAAGAACGCGGAAAGAGCACGGTATTTTCGCTATCATAATTTATTTAATGAATATTCAGTTCCGCGCGATATGGAATTCATAAATAGATAGATCTAACGAAAAGTGTATCATTAAATTTATAATTGAGCCGCGATTCTATAACGAAGACGTTCGTCAAATTTTGTGAAGCTTGTATTTAATCATTAATTTAACATCGTATTTTTACATTTTTACATTTTTTATATTTAATACCGACACGAAAATTAGCAATATTTGTAAAGTTTCTAATCAAATATTTATGAAATTTAAAATATATAAAATTATTACATATATATCTAAAATTTATATATAAAAATTTTCCGAATTTATTAATGACTCTTTGATATGGAAATACAAACAGTTACTCTTTTATGATTATTTCAATAAATATATAGAATTAAATATGTTAATTTAATAAATTATTATTATATAATTATTATACGTATACTTTGGATAATTTTTCGTGTAATTTGCATAAGAATGTATTCATGATATTTTTTAAACACTAATAATTATGTACAATTTTCTTAATATTCCTGAAAAAAATAATTTAAATAATTTAGATTTTATTTTTAAAGCATTTTTAAAAATAAATTCAATTTCATTTTTTAAACTGAAATAAAGCCAAATTACAAATTTCTATATATTGTATTAGAGTGCTAACACGGCCATATTTCATATGGTAAAATATAAAACAAGAGCAACCGTTTATAATTGGGCAGAATTTATTCCGGGTATCACAGAATTTAACATAACACTGTCACTCTCGAAAGATGCAATTGTAATTTATATAATTATTGCTTGTATATTTATTTTAATACTATATTTTAATATTTTATAACTGCTTATATTTATTTTTATCTCGTTGCAGTTTATATTTATTTTAATAAATGCCGGCGAAATGAAATAATATGTATATATTAATCTAATCTGTATATGTATCCTGCCCAATTGTAAATGGTTATCCTGACTTTAGTTGTTAGCAGCCTAGTATAATATATAAAATTCTGATAATATAAAAACCTCTGTCTAGATTACCAATAAAGATTGATTGATATTATAATAATATATATAAATAATAAATTTTTATAGTAATACACAATTTATAATAAAATATAAAATTAATATGTGTATAACATTAATCATATTACATTTATCATATTACAAGTTATTTCATTAATGATTTATTTGGCTTTATATTAAGCTTAAAAACAATATCTACAACAAATTCTATAATGGATGAGCTATAAGATATTAGAAATAAGATAAGTGAATAAGATAAATGCGCGTTATAAAAATAAATTAGCATCAGATGTAATTGATAAAATTTTTAGTGTTCTTTTCAATAAATTAGGTAAAATTTATACAAAAATAATCTTTTCTCGATCTTCTTTCTTTATAGTTAAAATACTGCAATATATTTTCGTGATGCATTACATTTCGAACGAATCTATTAAAAATTATTTAATTTAAACTATCCTAGCTCATCCATTTTAAGGCAACAGATTTATCTACAATCTACATCTGCAATCTCTATGGATCCGTTACATTAAAATTAAATAAAAGTTTTTGTCACTCACCGGGCCATTGATGTGCAATAACGGAGTTGTCGTTATCGAAGTTACAGGGTTGTTATTGAAGTTACGGAGTTGTCTTTATCGAAACTATGTTGTCGTTATTGAAACTACGTCTGTAACATGCAAATATAAAATTCATTTATAACACAGCTCAAAATACAATCAATATTTCAAAAAATTATTATTGTGCGGAATTTCATATCCGGTGTGTAAAATAATAAGCAGATATAAACACGTATGGAAAGAATTTATAAAGTTTGAAATTATTTTTTAAATAGAAATTTTTAATATGATTTTTATAAAAATCTTTCTCTTTAATTTTTTCTTTAATTCCTTTAAATTATAAGAACGAATTATTGTGCGATTTATAACAATCGATATACAAATAATAAATATTCACCATCAAGTTGCTTCGCCGATGCAAGATGCCTCTCCCAGGCCTCCTCCTCCTCTCACAATAGTTCATTGATCTGTAACATACAAAGAAGATTCCAATTGTAGTTACGGTCAAAAAATTAACATTTCAAAAAATTATTATTATATGTATTTAATTTTATATCCAACGCATATAACAATAAGCAGATAAACAATTTTATAAATTTTGAAAAAGATTCTACTATTATTGTGCGATTTATAACAATCGATATACAAATATTTTATTGTGCGATTTATAACAATCGATATACAAATAATAAATATTCACCATCAAGTTGCTTCGCCGATGCAAGATGCCTCTCCCAGGCCTCCTCCTCCTCTTACAATAGTTCATTGATCTGTAACATACAAAGAAGATTCCAATTGTAGTTACGATCAAAAAATTAACATTTCAAAAAATTATTATTATATGTATTTAATTTTATATCCAACGCATATAACAATAAGCAGATAAACAATTTTATAAATTTTGAAAAAGATTCTACTATTAACTAATAATTTAATATTTCTATTAAGAAGTTTATAATTATAATTCTATTAATAAATTATAATTCTTTTTAATAAGTTTAATGATTTAATAATACTATTAAAAGCTATTCAAAAGTAAAAACTTTTAGATTACAGTTTTCATGTAAAAATTTCTCGCTTTTTTCTCTTGTTTAAGTCATGTAAATAAAAAGTTAAATTACGCGATTAATTACTTAATTTAAATCTCGCGTAGAAATTAATAAATAATTATATATAAGTAATATAATTTATTTACCATAGAGTTGCTTTACCGGTGCCTGATGTCTCTCCCAGACCTCCTCCTTCTCTGATGTTGTTAACGCGCGATACTTTCAACGACACTCCCGCACTCACGAGCGATATTTTTATATCGCTATTTCCGCTATTTTACGCGCGATACTTAACGATGTCCGCACTATTTCGATGCGATTAAAAATTGTATATTTGATCGCGCGTGTATATACTTAATATGTATATACTTTTAACGGCACCCGGTTTCGGTACGAGCGAAAATCCCATTTCACTTTTGAGAATCAGCTTCGAGCCAACCGGTCGGGAATGCAACGATACAACGAGCAAGGACTAGGCCCAAACCGGAAAGAAGACGAAACGATTGACGGAAATAGAGGAAAATGAAGTTCACCAGCTCTTTTTCGCGCATAATTATCCTATCTCATATCGAACCTGGACCCGCTAAGCACGATTTCAGGTGACCCGCACGGATGCTATATCACTAGCGCAGTACACAAGGCTAGTAGACGGTAAAAGAAGAGGATACCCACATTTTTTAAATGCTAACATTCAGCAATTTAGAAAATGGGGAGGCAACCCCTTTTACCGAGCGAAAATCGTGCCTAGGGGAATCCACTCGACTCCTCGACAGGGTTAACACACGCTGGGCGTGTGGCTGTAGACGAGCAAAGAGAAGGGACACATTAACGACCATTCCGAACAATCGATCGAGTCCTAGACAATTCGGGCCGAATCACTTGACGAAGTAGAGCGTGACCATCACTAAGCCGATCGAGCGCGAAGCTCGAACCCGCGCGCCCATGTACATTTTGTACTGGACATACGTTCTGCGCGGCCGGCATCACCAAGTGCCGCGATGCACAAGGCGCGAGTGTACGTTGCATAGCAACGTGTGCAAACTCGGTGAAACATCCCAGTTAATTGGCATCTGAAGTAGAGACTCGTGACAATAAATGAAATTGGGATTTTATATGAAAAAGTCCAAAAGTTTCGCGAAAACGCGACGACGCGAGAATACTACAACGCGAAAACGCGGTAACGAAGCGCTTGCCGTCCGCGGCACGTTGACGGCACCGACGACGCGAAAGGGTACTTGGCTTCCTCTTCAGGCTCCTTAAGATTTATCATAAATAGAAAAATTTAAGATAAACCTCAAGGCACCATCCAAGTACTAAGCCCTCCCACCGCGACAAGGTGTACCCCATGGGAGGGTTATATTATATATAATTTTATATATAATATAATATATAATTTATTTTGTAACATACTATATAAATTTTAATTCGCAAATATAAACGATAAATAAAAATATAAAAGATAAGAGAAAATCTATTATATAAAGCAATGTTCAAAATAATTGATTTTAAAACTAATTATTGCGCGCAATTAATTTTTACATTTTTACTTTTAAATAGATATATTTTAATGTTATAAATTGCATATTACAAAATAATTTATATTTCTTAGATATAAACTTTTAAAAATATGATAAATAAAAAAATTTCTATTTTTTTCTATTTTTTCTATATTACAATTTAAAATCACTATTGAATCACAATTAAAGAAATAAAACCAAACGAGAAATATATAAATTTTCAATATATTGTTACATCCGCGGCGGCGACTTCGAGATATCGAAGCGCGTTCAACACAATCGGGCACTCGCGTACCGCGTAAAATAACAAGACACTCTTAACGGAAATTAAGAATTTTAATTAGAAACACAGAATACACAAACAACAAATAATAACAGGGGAAATCTCGCGTTAACGACCCGTAATGTAAAACGCGTCCGGAAGAATAGCTTGACAGCTATCCTTCGACTCAGCTGACCGTCGTTGTTATACAATAATATATACTATTGATAAATAATTTATACATTGTTGCGTCCGCGAAACGATATATATCGAACGCGTGTGACACAATCGATCGACACACGCTTCAGAAAAATTCAGAATAATCGTAAAACGGATCAGAGATAGACGCGCGTCCGCACAGTTTGACAGCTGGGCTCAGACTCTCTGACAGTCGTTGTTTATAACATCTTGACAACGCGCGCGGAAACAATCTTGTTCCGTCGACGTACTTCCCGCCGAAAGAATTCAACGGGTGACGAATACATCCAAGGGGATGGGACGCGGGGACGCAACAATATAATAAATAATTAATGTAATAAATAATTAAAATATTAATTACTTACATCATATCTTATTGATCCATCCATTTCCAAGATCTCCTTTTTTCTTTTGCTTTCTTCGCTTTTTCCTCGTGGCACTTCAATCCTCGTTACACTCGATTGAACTCCTCGTTGCACTTACACTCACTCACGAAAAGTTTCTCGTTGCACTTGCAATTGTCGTTAGAGAAAGAATTTGATAATATATGGAACGTCTCACATCACTACCTCACTGCTCGAGAGCCACTGAGCGAATGATCGTAAGTCAGAAACATTACCGCGGTACTGTTTATATCGCCAAGGTTGACTATGGAAAGGAAGAATTTGATAATATATGAAACGTCACTACTTTATTGTTCAAGGATACTGTGCGAATGATCGTATCATAAACATTATCGCGATACTGTTTATATCGCCAAGGCCGACTTATACTATGTTATTGTTATAATTCGCCGTTGAAATATTCTATGAGTGATTGCCGATTAAGAAAATTTAAAATTGATCGAAATATATTTAATTTTAATAAGTATCGTTAGAGAAATTATTATAATAAGCATTAATAATCGAAAGATTATAACAAAATTAATTCTTTTATCCCCTTTTATGTATCCTTTGTTTCAATTGTTATTCGCAGTAATTAATGATTACGATTCGATAAGGATTTATCGCTGCGATACAATTTTATGTCGTTTTTCATAAGTTAATTAATTTTTAATTATTAATAATTATATCAAATTGTTTCGATATTAATCGTAATCGTATTTAGAAAGAAATTCGATAATATGCGAAGCGTTTCGTACCACTTTATTGCTCGAGTATCACCGTGCGAATGATAACAAAGCCGTAACATATTAATAATAGCGTGCTATTGTTTATATTGTCAAAAGTCGAACACCGTGTTATTGATAATTCGTTGCCGAAATATTTTACGTACTATAATATATACATGAAAATATTAAATTGTAGAAGTTTTTCAATTTATAGATTAATTAAACGATTATTTATTAAACAATTAATTAACATACAAAGCATTTCGCATCATTACTTTACTGCTCGAATGTCACCGAGCAAATGATAACAAAACCATAACATACAAACAATAGCACGCTATTGTTTACGTTGTAAAAGTCGACCATTATGTTATTGATAATTCGTCGAAATATTTTATATACTATAAAATATACACGAGCGGAATATTAAATTATTAGATTTTAATTTATTGATTAAATTTGATTATTTATTAAACAATTCATCACGGAGCTAATTATTTGAATTTATTCGATTGTTTTTGAATAATGTATTAATTAATTCAATTTTGTTTTTTCGCGCAGGGAGAAATACACTTTATAGCGCATCGATCGGATCTGATGGGGTAGTGTTGGGCAACTAAAAAACCTCTCAGACGACTCATCTTTGAACACTAATATCCGGTCTCTGGGAACTATTCGCACAATCACCTAGGACCCATACTGGGATTTATTTAATCAAAGGTAATCTTAAAATTTAATATAACTGTAATTTTGAAGCCTTAAAACATTTTTACATCTATACACACACACACACACACATACACACACACACACACACACACACACACACACACACATGACAACGAGACCGTAATATGTAAACAATAACGCGTTACTGTTTATATCAACAAAGCTGAACATATTATTGGTAATTCGTTGCCGAAATATTCTATGCATTATATATTATACACGCGAAATATTAATGAAGAATTTTAATATTTATAGATTATTTAATTGATTATTTATAAAACAATTAAATCATTATTTTGAAAATAATATATAAACGTGATAAATAATTTTTATGAATTACTTACCTATACGTACTTACCTGTATGTGTGTGCCCATACGTTGGAAATTGTTACACAACTATTTTAATAACTGTACGGAATCTTAAGACGCGATCTAAGATCATTATTAAAATGAATTTAAATATAAGAATATGAATATCAGCGTATGTTACCGCCGGCATAGCTCTCAGGTTCATAAGAGTACTGAAACCTCCTCACCCAGCAAATGTCTTCGTTAAGGTGGGGAGATACATTGAGGAGGAAAATTTTTATTTTATTTTTATTTTCTTTTAATACAGAGTTTCCAAACAGAGAATATAATACATATATAAAATATATATTACATAATTATAATGTATACAACGTAAATTATAATAATAATTTGCAATTTACATAAAAAACACATTACAAAATATTAAATTATGTAGTATAAAAATAATTACATTACAAATATATATATTACAAAATATATTACAAAATATATTACAAAATTTAATACAGAATATATAATATACAATGTATATTACAAAATATAATACAAATTTAATATAAAATATTTGAAATTTAATACAAAATAAAATTTATTATACAGAATTACACGAAAGTGTCCAAAGTATACGTATAATATAAAATTTACTAAAAATTTTTATATAGACCAGACAAGACTGATTAGTGATGATTAATTACGCGATATTTATTATTAATAATCGACATACAATAATAGAATTTAATAGAATTTAATTAGATTTATATAAATAACGTATAAACGTAAATAATCATGATCAAAAAAGTCATTAATAAAATTATTGATCGTTTCTTCGATTGTAGGAGAAAGTATTTGCATTATTGGTGCATTTTGCGCGGACTATTAAAGACAATATTCAAAGACGTGGAAAGATAGACAAAGATTCGATGTAAGTCAACGATTAAATTATAAAATATTAAATTATAAAATAAATCGCGATTTAAAATTCCCGACGAATAATTAAATCGATAATATCTGGAATATCCGATTGCGATATGTATATCTTTTATAATATAATAATCGAAGCGCCCTCAATAGACATTATTATCGCGCGCGATATAATTAATATCATATAAATGCGAAAATATTTCGACAGACAATTTGATGTGTATAATGTTTACGAATATAGTACTCACTGTCCGATTCATTTGCGAATCCTTTATAAGATAAATCGCGACTTGAATTCACGAGAAAACGCGACGAATAAATAAATCGATAATATTTCAAATATTTAATTGCATATAATTTTTATAATATAATAATCGAAGTTATCAAATACGCGGGTGATATACCGGTAATATGCGATAAAAAGAGGAGCGATCTTAAAAATGGAAAACGATTAGCATCTTGTTTCTCATCAGATTTCGCAAGATCAATCTGCGAAAAAAAGTTAAGTGATCCATTGAACGTCGGGAACTTCACTGTAGGAGGGAACGAATCTCGGATCTTCCGGACTATTTCCAATAGCAATGATTTCAGTAATAAATCAACGACAATTCCCTCGTCATTATCTTCGATTCACGAAATTGATATTCACGTCAGAAAACATGTTCTTCCATTATTAAGAAATATATTTCTTTATTAAAAATTAAATGGATATAGCAATTTTTATAGAAATGTGATTACGAACGATTATATTTATAAATAATAAAATCCATGCACCATTGAAGTTTGTGTTAAATGTGCGAACACAATAATTTTGGGGTACCGTTTGCGCGCGCGAGACGAATCGAACCCGATAACAGCAAGATTTAAAAAATTTCAATTCGAATAGTGTGCAAAATAAAATAAATCAAATAATTTTAAATATATAATTAATTCTAGATTAATTTTCTAAAATTTTCTTATTCTTATAATGTTTAAATTAATAATATTTTTCTTTTAATCAATATCTTGCTGATATAAGGGTACCCATTCGATTTGTCTCAAAATTTTTAAGTATTCGCACATTTTATGTAACATTCATGTATAATTTCGCGTATATATAATATATAATATTAATAAAAATTATAAAAATATTTTGGATACGTTAATTTGTGCATGTATTTTATTATACATATATATAAAATGGTATATATCTAAAAACAAATATTCTAAAATGGCGATGGATGTCCAATACCTGCAAATAGTTTCTTAAAAGAAACTAAAAACTAATATTAATATCCCCAGTACCTAGAAATAATTAATAATTAATAATAAAATATATTCGTTCGTAATCATTTTTATCAAACAATTAATAAAAACTATTACAATATGAAATTACTTAAAAAATAAAAATTTATACACAACGCTATATCCATATTTAATCTACTATTAAATCTTTCTGGCATTAGACAATAATAATACCAATCCTAATAATGACAGAACATTTTTAACGAGAAGAAAAAAATAGATGCATTTTCTCTCACATCTAAATATATATTATTTAAATTAATTCGACTTTAAAGAAGCGTATGGCGTTCGTCGTTGAATGACTACCGAAATCATTGCTGTCGGAAATTGCCAGGAAAACCTGGGATTAGTTCCAATCTTACAATAAAAATTCCCAATTTTCAACGAGGCACCGAACTAGACGTCGCGAATGGATCTTACAAAAACCGATAAGAAATAATTCTCCATGATGAAAATCGTTTCGACTCCTCGGCGGTACGAGTCACGCAACTTTCATTAACGTTTACCTAACGAAAAAAACAACGATAAGACTCTTATATTACAACGACAATCTCGTCTAAGAACGCGAAAAGAACGAGGGAAAAACACGGTGTTTTCGCAACCGTCATTTATTAATTTATTTATAAATATTTTCCGATACGAAATTCGTAAATACACAAATATAACCGAAGAAACAAATTATTAAATTCATAATAATTAACTCGCGATTCTATAATATCGAAGGTGATCGTTTAATTTTATGAAGCTAATATTTAATCGTTGACTTAACATCGAATCTTCACACTCTTATTCCATATTTCTTTTATTTAATTAGCGCAATATTCAGGAATATTAATTCACGAAAGGGACAGCGATAAGATCCTTTATTAAAATGGCAATTTCGTCTAAGAACGCGAAAAGAACGAAGGAAAAACACGGTGTTTTCGCAACCGTAATTTATTAATTTATTAATGAATATTTTCCGGCACGAAATTCGTAAGTGTACCAATATAATAACTGAAAAAATAAATTATTAAATTCATAATAATTAACGCGCGATTCTATAATATTGAAGGCGATCGTTAAATTTTGTGATGCTAATACTTAATCGCTAACTTAACATCGACTCTTTATACTCTTATTCGATATTTTTTTATTTTTAATTAGCAATATTTAAGAATATTATTTGAGAGGGACGGCAATAAGATCCTTTATTAAAACGGCAATCTCGTCTAAAAACGCGAAAAGAACGCGGAAAGAGCACGGTATTTTCGCTATCATAATTTATTTAATGAATATTCAGTTCCGCGCGATATGGAATTCATAAATAGATAGATCTAACGAAAAGTGTATCATTAAATTTATAATTGAGCCGCGATTCTATAACGAAGACGTTCGTCAAATTTTGTGAAGCTTGTATTTAATCATTAATTTAACATCGTATTTTTACATTTTTACATTTTTTATATTTAATACCGACACGAAAATTAGCAATATTTGTAAAGTTTCTAATCAAATATTTATGAAATTTAAAATATATAAAATTATTACATATATATCTAAAATTTATATATAAAAATTTTCCGAATTTATTAATGACTCTTTGATATGGAAATACAAACAGTTACTCTTTTATGATTATTTCAATAAATATATAGAATTAAATATGTTAATTTAATAAATTATTATTATATAATTATTATACGTATACTTTGGATAATTTTTCGTGTAATTTGCATAAGAATGTATTCATGATATTTTTTAAACACTAATAATTATGTACAATTTTCTTAATATTCCTGAAAAAAATAATTTAAATAATTTAGATTTTATTTTTAAAGCATTTTTAAAAATAAATTCAATTTCATTTTTTAAACTGAAATAAAGCCAAATTACAAATTTCTATATATTGTATTAGAGTGCTAACACGGCCATATTTCATATGGTAAAATATAAAACAAGAGCAACCGTTTATAATTGGGCAGAATTTATTCCGGGTATCACAGAATTTAACATAACACTGTCACTCTCGAAAGATGCAATTGTAATTTATATAATTATTGCTTGTATATTTATTTTAATACTATATTTTAATATTTTATAACTGCTTATATTTATTTTTATCTCGTTGCAGTTTATATTTATTTTAATAAATGCCGGCGAAATGAAATAATATGTATATATTAATCTAATCTGTATATGTATCCTGCCCAATTGTAAATGGTTATCCTGACTTTAGTTGTTAGCAGCCTAGTATAATATATAAAATTCTGATAATATAAAAACCTCTGTCTAGATTACCAATAAAGATTGATTGATATTATAATAATATATATAAATAATAAATTTTTATAGTAATACACAATTTATAATAAAATATAAAATTAATATGTGTATAACATTAATCATATTACATTTATCATATTACAAGTTATTTCATTAATGATTTATTTGGCTTTATATTAAGCTTAAAAACAATATCTACAACAAATTCTATAATGGATGAGCTATAAGATATTAGAAATAAGATAAGTGAATAAGATAAATGCGCGTTATAAAAATAAATTAGCATCAGATGTAATTGATAAAATTTTTAGTGTTCTTTTCAATAAATTAGGTAAAATTTATACAAAAATAATCTTTTCTCGATCTTCTTTCTTTATAGTTAAAATACTGCAATATATTTTCGTGATGCATTACATTTCGAACGAATCTATTAAAAATTATTTAATTTAAACTATCCTAGCTCATCCATTTTAAGGCAACAGATTTATCTACAATCTACATCTGCAATCTCTATGGATCCGTTACATTAAAATTAAATAAAAGTTTTTGTCACTCACCGGGCCATTGATGTGCAATAACGGAGTTGTCGTTATCGAAGTTACAGGGTTGTTATTGAAGTTACGGAGTTGTCTTTATCGAAACTATGTTGTCGTTATTGAAACTACGTCTGTAACATGCAAATATAAAATTCATTTATAACACAGCTCAAAATACAATCAATATTTCAAAAAATTATTATTGTGCGGAATTTCATATCCGGTGTGTAAAATAATAAGCAGATATAAACACGTATGGAAAGAATTTATAAAGTTTGAAATTATTTTTTAAATAGAAATTTTTAATATGATTTTTATAAAAATCTTTCTCTTTAATTTTTTCTTTAATTCCTTTAAATTATAAGAACGAATTATTGTGCGATTTATAACAATCGATATACAAATAATAAATATTCACCATCAAGTTGCTTCGCCGATGCAAGATGCCTCTCCCAGGCCTCCTCCTCCTCTCACAATAGTTCATTGATCTGTAACATACAAAGAAGATTCCAATTGTAGTTACGGTCAAAAAATTAACATTTCAAAAAATTATTATTATATGTATTTAATTTTATATCCAACGCATATAACAATAAGCAGATAAACAATTTTATAAATTTTGAAAAAGATTCTACTATTATTGTGCGATTTATAACAATCGATATACAAATATTTTATTGTGCGATTTATAACAATCGATATACAAATAATAAATATTCACCATCAAGTTGCTTCGCCGATGCAAGATGCCTCTCCCAGGCCTCCTCCTCCTCTTACAATAGTTCATTGATCTGTAACATACAAAGAAGATTCCAATTGTAGTTACGATCAAAAAATTAACATTTCAAAAAATTATTATTATATGTATTTAATTTTATATCCAACGCATATAACAATAAGCAGATAAACAATTTTATAAATTTTGAAAAAGATTCTACTATTAACTAATAATTTAATATTTCTATTAAGAAGTTTATAATTATAATTCTATTAATAAATTATAATTCTTTTTAATAAGTTTAATGATTTAATAATACTATTAAAAGCTATTCAAAAGTAAAAACTTTTAGATTACAGTTTTCATGTAAAAATTTCTCGCTTTTTTCTCTTGTTTAAGTCATGTAAATAAAAAGTTAAATTACGCGATTAATTACTTAATTTAAATCTCGCGTAGAAATTAATAAATAATTATATATAAGTAATATAATTTATTTACCATAGAGTTGCTTTACCGGTGCCTGATGTCTCTCCCAGACCTCCTCCTTCTCTGATGTTGTTAACGCGCGATACTTTCAACGACACTCCCGCACTCACGAGCGATATTTTTATATCGCTATTTCCGCTATTTTACGCGCGATACTTAACGATGTCCGCACTATTTCGATGCGATTAAAAATTGTATATTTGATCGCGCGTGTATATACTTAATATGTATATACTTTTAACGGCACCCGGTTTCGGTACGAGCGAAAATCCCATTTCACTTTTGAGAATCAGCTTCGAGCCAACCGGTCGGGAATGCAACGATACAACGAGCAAGGACTAGGCCCAAACCGGAAAGAAGACGAAACGATTGACGGAAATAGAGGAAAATGAAGTTCACCAGCTCTTTTTCGCGCATAATTATCCTATCTCATATCGAACCTGGACCCGCTAAGCACGATTTCAGGTGACCCGCACGGATGCTATATCACTAGCGCAGTACACAAGGCTAGTAGACGGTAAAAGAAGAGGATACCCACATTTTTTAAATGCTAACATTCAGCAATTTAGAAAATGGGGAGGCAACCCCTTTTACCGAGCGAAAATCGTGCCTAGGGGAATCCACTCGACTCCTCGACAGGGTTAACACACGCTGGGCGTGTGGCTGTAGACGAGCAAAGAGAAGGGACACATTAACGACCATTCCGAACAATCGATCGAGTCCTAGACAATTCGGGCCGAATCACTTGACGAAGTAGAGCGTGACCATCACTAAGCCGATCGAGCGCGAAGCTCGAACCCGCGCGCCCATGTACATTTTGTACTGGACATACGTTCTGCGCGGCCGGCATCACCAAGTGCCGCGATGCACAAGGCGCGAGTGTACGTTGCATAGCAACGTGTGCAAACTCGGTGAAACATCCCAGTTAATTGGCATCTGAAGTAGAGACTCGTGACAATAAATGAAATTGGGATTTTATATGAAAAAGTCCAAAAGTTTCGCGAAAACGCGACGACGCGAGAATACTACAACGCGAAAACGCGGTAACGAAGCGCTTGCCGTCCGCGGCACGTTGACGGCACCGACGACGCGAAAGGGTACTTGGCTTCCTCTTCAGGCTCCTTAAGATTTATCATAAATAGAAAAATTTAAGATAAACCTCAAGGCACCATCCAAGTACTAAGCCCTCCCACCGCGACAAGGTGTACCCCATGGGAGGGTTATATTATATATAATTTTATATATAATATAATATATAATTTATTTTGTAACATACTATATAAATTTTAATTCGCAAATATAAACGATAAATAAAAATATAAAAGATAAGAGAAAATCTATTATATAAAGCAATGTTCAAAATAATTGATTTTAAAACTAATTATTGCGCGCAATTAATTTTTACATTTTTACTTTTAAATAGATATATTTTAATGTTATAAATTGCATATTACAAAATAATTTATATTTCTTAGATATAAACTTTTAAAAATATGATAAATAAAAAAATTTCTATTTTTTTCTATTTTTTCTATATTACAATTTAAAATCACTATTGAATCACAATTAAAGAAATAAAACCAAACGAGAAATATATAAATTTTCAATATATTGTTACATCCGCGGCGGCGACTTCGAGATATCGAAGCGCGTTCAACACAATCGGGCACTCGCGTACCGCGTAAAATAACAAGACACTCTTAACGGAAATTAAGAATTTTAATTAGAAACACAGAATACACAAACAACAAATAATAACAGGGGAAATCTCGCGTTAACGACCCGTAATGTAAAACGCGTCCGGAAGAATAGCTTGACAGCTATCCTTCGACTCAGCTGACCGTCGTTGTTATACAATAATATATACTATTGATAAATAATTTATACATTGTTGCGTCCGCGAAACGATATATATCGAACGCGTGTGACACAATCGATCGACACACGCTTCAGAAAAATTCAGAATAATCGTAAAACGGATCAGAGATAGACGCGCGTCCGCACAGTTTGACAGCTGGGCTCAGACTCTCTGACAGTCGTTGTTTATAACATCTTGACAACGCGCGCGGAAACAATCTTGTTCCGTCGACGTACTTCCCGCCGAAAGAATTCAACGGGTGACGAATACATCCAAGGGGATGGGACGCGGGGACGCAACAATATAATAAATAATTAATGTAATAAATAATTAAAATATTAATTACTTACATCATATCTTATTGATCCATCCATTTCCAAGATCTCCTTTTTTCTTTTGCTTTCTTCGCTTTTTCCTCGTGGCACTTCAATCCTCGTTACACTCGATTGAACTCCTCGTTGCACTTACACTCACTCACGAAAAGTTTCTCGTTGCACTTGCAATTGTCGTTAGAGAAAGAATTTGATAATATATGGAACGTCTCACATCACTACCTCACTGCTCGAGAGCCACTGAGCGAATGATCGTAAGTCAGAAACATTACCGCGGTACTGTTTATATCGCCAAGGTTGACTATGGAAAGGAAGAATTTGATAATATATGAAACGTCACTACTTTATTGTTCAAGGATACTGTGCGAATGATCGTATCATAAACATTATCGCGATACTGTTTATATCGCCAAGGCCGACTTATACTATGTTATTGTTATAATTCGCCGTTGAAATATTCTATGAGTGATTGCCGATTAAGAAAATTTAAAATTGATCGAAATATATTTAATTTTAATAAGTATCGTTAGAGAAATTATTATAATAAGCATTAATAATCGAAAGATTATAACAAAATTAATTCTTTTATCCCCTTTTATGTATCCTTTGTTTCAATTGTTATTCGCAGTAATTAATGATTACGATTCGATAAGGATTTATCGCTGCGATACAATTTTATGTCGTTTTTCATAAGTTAATTAATTTTTAATTATTAATAATTATATCAAATTGTTTCGATATTAATCGTAATCGTATTTAGAAAGAAATTCGATAATATGCGAAGCGTTTCGTACCACTTTATTGCTCGAGTATCACCGTGCGAATGATAACAAAGCCGTAACATATTAATAATAGCGTGCTATTGTTTATATTGTCAAAAGTCGAACACCGTGTTATTGATAATTCGTTGCCGAAATATTTTACGTACTATAATATATACATGAAAATATTAAATTGTAGAAGTTTTTCAATTTATAGATTAATTAAACGATTATTTATTAAACAATTAATTAACATACAAAGCATTTCGCATCATTACTTTACTGCTCGAATGTCACCGAGCAAATGATAACAAAACCATAACATACAAACAATAGCACGCTATTGTTTACGTTGTAAAAGTCGACCATTATGTTATTGATAATTCGTCGAAATATTTTATATACTATAAAATATACACGAGCGGAATATTAAATTATTAGATTTTAATTTATTGATTAAATTTGATTATTTATTAAACAATTCATCACGGAGCTAATTATTTGAATTTATTCGATTGTTTTTGAATAATGTATTAATTAATTCAATTTTGTTTTTTCGCGCAGGGAGAAATACACTTTATAGCGCATCGATCGGATCTGATGGGGTAGTGTTGGGCAACTAAAAAACCTCTCAGACGACTCATCTTTGAACACTAATATCCGGTCTCTGGGAACTATTCGCACAATCACCTAGGACCCATACTGGGATTTATTTAATCAAAGGTAATCTTAAAATTTAATATAACTGTAATTTTGAAGCCTTAAAACATTTTTACATCTATACACACACACACACACACATACACACACACACACACACACACACACACACACACACATGACAACGAGACCGTAATATGTAAACAATAACGCGTTACTGTTTATATCAACAAAGCTGAACATATTATTGGTAATTCGTTGCCGAAATATTCTATGCATTATATATTATACACGCGAAATATTAATGAAGAATTTTAATATTTATAGATTATTTAATTGATTATTTATAAAACAATTAAATCATTATTTTGAAAATAATATATAAACGTGATAAATAATTTTTATGAATTACTTACCTATACGTACTTACCTGTATGTGTGTGCCCATACGTTGGAAATTGTTACACAACTATTTTAATAACTGTACGGAATCTTAAGACGCGATCTAAGATCATTATTAAAATGAATTTAAATATAAGAATATGAATATCAGCGTATGTTACCGCCGGCATAGCTCTCAGGTTCATAAGAGTACTGAAACCTCCTCACCCAGCAAATGTCTTCGTTAAGGTGGGGAGATACATTGAGGAGGAAAATTTTTATTTTATTTTTATTTTCTTTTAATACAGAGTTTCCAAACAGAGAATATAATACATATATAAAATATATATTACATAATTATAATGTATACAACGTAAATTATAATAATAATTTGCAATTTACATAAAAAACACATTACAAAATATTAAATTATGTAGTATAAAAATAATTACATTACAAATATATATATTACAAAATATATTACAAAATATATTACAAAATTTAATACAGAATATATAATATACAATGTATATTACAAAATATAATACAAATTTAATATAAAATATTTGAAATTTAATACAAAATAAAATTTATTATACAGAATTACACGAAAGTGTCCAAAGTATACGTATAATATAAAATTTACTAAAAATTTTTATATAGACCAGACAAGACTGATTAGTGATGATTAATTACGCGATATTTATTATTAATAATCGACATACAATAATAGAATTTAATAGAATTTAATTAGATTTATATAAATAACGTATAAACGTAAATAATCATGATCAAAAAAGTCATTAATAAAATTATTGATCGTTTCTTCGATTGTAGGAGAAAGTATTTGCATTATTGGTGCATTTTGCGCGGACTATTAAAGACAATATTCAAAGACGTGGAAAGATAGACAAAGATTCGATGTAAGTCAACGATTAAATTATAAAATATTAAATTATAAAATAAATCGCGATTTAAAATTCCCGACGAATAATTAAATCGATAATATCTGGAATATCCGATTGCGATATGTATATCTTTTATAATATAATAATCGAAGCGCCCTCAATAGACATTATTATCGCGCGCGATATAATTAATATCATATAAATGCGAAAATATTTCGACAGACAATTTGATGTGTATAATGTTTACGAATATAGTACTCACTGTCCGATTCATTTGCGAATCCTTTATAAGATAAATCGCGACTTGAATTCACGAGAAAACGCGACGAATAAATAAATCGATAATATTTCAAATATTTAATTGCATATAATTTTTATAATATAATAATCGAAGTTATCAAATACGCGGGTGATATACCGGTAATATGCGATAAAAAGAGGAGCGATCTTAAAAATGGAAAACGATTAGCATCTTGTTTCTCATCAGATTTCGCAAGATCAATCTGCGAAAAAAAGTTAAGTGATCCATTGAACGTCGGGAACTTCACTGTAGGAGGGAACGAATCTCGGATCTTCCGGACTATTTCCAATA
Organism: Camponotus vicinus; assembly: GCF_025532165.1. Taxonomy (NCBI): domain Eukaryota; kingdom Metazoa; phylum Arthropoda; class Insecta; order Hymenoptera; family Formicidae; genus Camponotus; species Camponotus vicinus. The sequence continues at coordinate 10,687,029 of NW_028141978.1, read as the reverse complement.
GCAATGATTTCAGTAATAAATCAACGACAATTCCCTCGTCATTATCTTCGATTCACGAAATTGATATTCACGTCAGAAAACATGTTCTTCCATTATTAAGAAATATATTTCTTTATTAAAAATTAAATGGATATAGCAATTTTTATAGAAATGTGATTACGAACGATTATATTTATAAATAATAAAATCCATGCACCATTGAAGTTTGTGTTAAATGTGCGAACACAATAATTTTGGGGTACCGTTTGCGCGCGCGAGACGAATCGAACCCGATAACAGCAAGATTTAAAAAATTTCAATTCGAATAGTGTGCAAAATAAAATAAATCAAATAATTTTAAATATATAATTAATTCTAGATTAATTTTCTAAAATTTTCTTATTCTTATAATGTTTAAATTAATAATATTTTTCTTTTAATCAATATCTTGCTGATATAAGGGTACCCATTCGATTTGTCTCAAAATTTTTAAGTATTCGCACATTTTATGTAACATTCATGTATAATTTCGCGTATATATAATATATAATATTAATAAAAATTATAAAAATATTTTGGATACGTTAATTTGTGCATGTATTTTATTATACATATATATAAAATGGTATATATCTAAAAACAAATATTCTAAAATGGCGATGGATGTCCAATACCTGCAAATAGTTTCTTAAAAGAAACTAAAAACTAATATTAATATCCCCAGTACCTAGAAATAATTAATAATTAATAATAAAATATATTCGTTCGTAATCATTTTTATCAAACAATTAATAAAAACTATTACAATATGAAATTACTTGAAAAATAAAAATTTATACACAACGCTATATCCATATTTAATCTACTATTAAATCTTTCTGGCATTAGACAATAATAATACCAATCCTAATAATGACAGAACATTTTTAACGAGAAGAAAAAAATAGATGCATTTTCTCTCACATCTAAATATATATTATTTAAATTAATTCGACTTTAAAGAAGCGTATGGCGTTCGTCGTTGAATGACTACCGAAATCATTGCTGTCGGAAATTGCCAGGAAAACCTGGGATTAGTTCCAATCTTACAATAAAAATTCCCAATTTTCAACGGGGCACCGAACTAGACGTCGCGAATGGATCTTACAAAAACCGATAAGAAATAATTCTCCATGATGAAAATCGTTTCGACTCCTCGGTGGTACGAATCACGCAACTTTCATTAACGTTTACCTAACGAAAAGAACAACGATTACTCTTTTATTAAAACGATAATCTCGTCTAAGAACGCGAAGAGAACGAGGGAAAAGCACGGTGTTTTCGCAACCGTAATTTATTAATTTATTTATAAATATTTTCCGATACGAAATTCGTAAATACACAAATATAACCGAAGAAACAAATTATTAAATTCATAATAATTAACTCGCGATTTTATAATATCGAAGGTGATCGTTAAATTCTGTGAAGCTAATATTTAATCGTTGACTTATAACATCGAATCTTCACTTATTCGATATTTCTTTATATATAATTAGCAATATTTAGGAATATTATCTAACGAGAGGGAAAATTCTTTTGTTAAAACAATAATTTTGTATAAGAACGCGAAAACAACGCGAAAAGAACGCGGAAATGCACGGTATTTTCGTAATCATAATTTATTCATTTATTTTACGAAGACGAGTATTCAGTTCCGCGCAATATGGAATTCATAAATAGATAAATCTAACGAAAAGTATATCATTAAATTTATAATAATTGACTCGCGATTCTATAACGAAGACGTTCGTCATATTTTATAAAGTTTACATTTAATCATTAATTTAGCATCGAATTTTTACATTTCATATAAAAATTTCCCGAATTTATTAATGATTCTTTGATATGAATATATAAATAGTTACTCTTTTATGAATATTTCAAAAATATGTACTATAGAAACAAATATGTTAATTTAACAAATTACTATTATATAACCATTATACGTATACTTTCGACCATTTTTCCTGTAATTTACATAAGAATGCATTGATATAATTGACAATCTTAAATACAATTTTATATAATATAATTATAGTTATAATTGTATTTTATACACAATTATCTCAATAAAATAAAAATATCAATATTAAATATCAATATCAAAAATATCAATAATTAAAAATATCAATATTAAATTATAATTAATATACAATTATAACTATTTACAATTTATAAAACACAATTTACTACTTACAAATTACAACTTACAAAATAGAATTTATGATGTTATCAATATCAAATAAATGGATTCGTTTTATTATCAAATGTTTAATAACATAAATAATTTGATATTGACAGCATTAACATTTGGACTTAATATTATATATCACATATATGTGTAAATTATATATTTAATTTTTAATTTTTTAAATAAAATATAACATGTTAAAATATATTTTGAACATTTACAATTATGCAATTTGTTTTATCTTTTTGAAAATAACTGATAATTTAAATTTCATTTTTAAAATATTTTTAAAAATAAATTACATTTAATTTTTTAAAAACAATTTTAATTTATTACAAAGAATTACACGAAAGTATTTAAAATATACGTATACTATAAAATTTATTAAAAAGTTCTACAAACAAGACTGATTAGCGATGATGAATTACGCGATATTTATTATTATTAATCGACATAATAGAATTTTATTCAAAACGCGAAAAGATAGATCAAGCTTCGATGTAAGTCAAAATACATTAAAATACAAGATCAATAACGATTTAAAATTCGTGAGAAAACAAATAAATACGATAACGAATAAATAAATCGATAATATTAGGAATATTCGATTACGATATGCATAATTTTTGTAATAATAATGAATAATTTTTATATAATTGATAATCGAAACCGCCAACAGACAGCGCGCGACATAATTATTATCAAACAAATGCGAAAATATTTCGAGACATTTGAGATCTATAATATTTGCGGATATAGAATTTATTGTCTGATATATTTGCGAATATTTAGAAGATATATCGCGATTTACAATTTCCGAGAAGACGCGACAAATAAATAAATCGACAATATTCGGAATATTTGATTGCGGTATGTATAATTTTTATAATATAATCGGAGCCCTAATAAACACGCGCGATATAATTACTATCACACACAAGTGCGAAGACATTTCAACAGACATTTAAGGTCTGTAATATTTGCGAATTTATTTGCGATTAATATAAATGTCTATTTTATATAAATGTCGCGATTGAAAAAATACATGTTGAAAATAAATATTGCATCTCGCGCATAATTAGTTAAATGAAATAAAATGAATCTTAAGACTTTACATATTTTAAATGTAATTAACATATAATTAAAAAATCGCGTTGTTCGCCACGTTTAATAGGGAATAACGGAACGAATGATTTTATCAAAGTCCCTCTCTAATAATTTAACTATCTAACTATATCTCTAACTGTCGATGTATTAGTAGAGTTTAATAAGATTTAAATAATGATTTAAACAATCGCGATTAATCATTAATAAAATTATCGTCTTTTTAAATGGTAAAGAAAAATATTTGCACTATTAGCGCAGACTATAAAAGACAATATTCAAACACGTGGAAAGATAGACAAAGCTTCGACGTACAAGTCAACGATTAAATTAAGATAATATTAAGTTATAAGATAAATCGCGATTTAAAATTCTCGAGAAAACGCGACGACTAAATAAATCGATAGTATTCGGAATATCCGATTGCGATATGTATATCTTTTATAATATAATAATCAAAGCGCCCTCAATAGACATTATTATCGCGCGCGATATAATTATTATCACATAAATGCGAAGATATTTCGACAGACAATTTGATGTCTGTAATGTTTACGAATATAGTACTCACTGTCCGAGTCATTTGCGAATCTTTATAAGATAAATCATGATTTGAAATCACGAGAAAACGCGACGAATAAATAAGTCGATAATATGCGGAATATTTGTTCACGATACATATAATTTTTATATTTGATCGCGCGATGTATATACTTAATATGTATATACTTTGGACAGCATTCCCGATTTCGGTACGAGCGAAAATCCCATTTCACTTACTAAAATCAGCTTCGAGCCAACCGGTCGGGAATGCAACGATACAACGAGCAAGGACTAGGCCCAAACTGGAAAGAAGACGAAACGATTGACGGAAATAGAGGAAAATGAAGTTCACCAGCTCTTTTTCGCGCATAATTATCCTATCTCGTATCGAACCTGGACCCGCTAAGCACGATTTCAGGTGACCCGCACGGATGCTATATCACTAGCGCAGTACACAAGGCTAGTAGACGGTAAAAGAAGAGGATACCCACATTTTTTAAATGCTAACATTCAGCAATTTAGAAAATGGGGAGGCAACCCCTTTTACCGAGCGAAAATCGTGCCTAGGGGAATCCACTCGACTCCTCGACAGGGTTAACACACGCTGGGCGTGTGGCTGTAGACGAGCAAAGAGAAGGGACCCATTAACGACCATTCCGAACAATCGATCGAGTCCTAGACAATTCGGGCCGAATCACTTGACGAAGTAGAGCGTGACCATCACTAAGCCGATCGAGCGCGAAGCTCGAACCCGCGCGCCCATGTACATTTTGTACTGGACATACGTTCTGCGCGGCCGGCATCACCAAGTGCCGCGATGCACAAGGCGCGAGTGTACGTTGCATAGCAACGTGTGCAAACTCGGTGAAACATCCCAGTTAATTGGCATCGGAAGTAGAGACTCGTGACAATAAATGAAATTGGGATTTTATATGAAAAAGTCCAAAAGTTTCGCGAAAACGCGATGACGCGAGAAAGCTAAACGCGAAAACGCGGTAACGAGACGCCGCCGTCCGCGACACGTTGACGGCACCGACGACGCAATGCGTTCAACGCATTAAATGCACGTGCCACATAAGAGCCATTGTGGGATCTTACAATAAAAATTCCCAATTTTCAACAGGGCACCGAACTAGACGTCGCGAATGGATCTCACAAGAACCGATGAGAAAAAATTCTCCATGATGAAAATCGTTTCGACTCCTCGGCGGTACGAGCCACGCAACTTTCATTAACGTTTATTTAACGAAAGGAACAACGACAATCTCGTCTAAGAATGCGAAAAGAACGCGGGAAAAACACCGTGTTTTCGCAACCGTAATTTATTAATTTATTTATGAATATTTTCCGATACGAAATTCGTAAATATAAATATAACTGAAGAAACAAATTATTAAATTCATAATCATTATTAAATTAATAATTAATTCGCGATTCTTTAATAGCGAAGGTTATCGCGATAAATTTTGTGAAGCTAATATTTAATCGTTGACTTATCACATCGAATCTTCACTCTCTTATTCGATATTTCTTTATATTTAAATAGCAATATTTAGGAATATTATCTGACGAGAGGGACAGGGATAAAATTCTTTTGTTAAAACGATAATCTTGTATAATTACGCGAAAAGAACGCGGAAAGAGCACGGAATTTCGCAATCATAATTTATTAATTTATTTTACGAATACGAGTATTCAGTTCCGCGTGACATGAAATTCATAAATAGATAAATCTAACGAAAAGCATATCATTAAATTTATAATAATTGAATCGCGATTCTATAACGAAGGCGTTCGTCAAATTTTGTAAAGCTTATATTCGATCATTAATTTAGTATCGAATTTTTACATTAATATTATATAATCGTTATACGTATACTTTCAATTATTTTTCGTGTAATTTACATAAGAATGTATTCACGTAATTTAAAATCGTAAATACAATTTTATGTAATATCATTATAGTTATAATTGTATTTTATACAAAACTATGTCAATAATTAAAAATATCAATATTGGATTATAATTAATATACAATTATAACTAGTTACAATTTACAAAATACAATTTATGATGTTATCAATATCAAATATATGTACTCGATTTATTCAAATGTTTAATAACATAAATAATTTGATAGCATCAATATTTGGACTTAATATTATAGCTATATATTAATTTACACATATATATGATATATTTTTAATTTTTAAAATATATCTTGAACATTTATAATTATACAATTTGTTGAATCTTCTTGAAAATAATTTTGATAATTTAAATTTCATTTTTAAAACTTTTTAAAAACTAAATTCAATTTAATTTTTTAAAAATAATTTTAATTTATTACAAAGAATTACACGAAAGTATCCAAAATATATGAATAATATAAAATTTATTAAAAATTTCTACATAGTCCAAACAAGACTGATTAGCAATGATGAATTACGCGATATTTATTATTAATAATTGACATACAATAATAAAATTTAAGAATAGAAATTAGTTTTATATAAATAACGTTTAAACGTAAATAATCGTGATCAAAAGAGTCATTAATAAAATTATTGATCGTTTTTTTGATTGTAGAGAAAAGTATTTGCATTACTGGCGCATTTTATGTAGGTTATCAATATTCAAAACGCGAAAAGATAGAGCAAGCGTCGATTATAAATCAGTGATTTAAATACAAGATAAATGACGATTTAAAATTTGCGAGAAAAAATAACGAATAAATAAATCGATAATATTAGGAATATTCGATTACGATACGCATAATTTTTGTATAATATGAAAATTGAAACCGTCGATAGACAGCGCGCGACGAAATTATTATCAAACAAATACGAAGATATTTCGAGATCTATAATATTTGCTAATATAGAATTTATTGTCTGATTTATTTGCGAATTTTTAGAAGATAAATCACGATTTACAATTCGCGAGAAGACGCGACAAATAAATAAATCGACAATATTCGGAATATTCGATTGCGATATGTATAATTTTTATAATATAATCGGTGCCGCTATAGACACGCGCGATATAATTACTATCACACACAAGTGCGAAGATATTTCGACAGACATTTAAGGTCTGTAATATTCGCGAATTTATTTGCGATTTATTTGCGATTAATACGCTATTTTATATAAATGTCGCGATTGAAAAAATACATATTGAAAATACATGTTGCATCTCGCGCATGATTAGTTAAATGAAATAAAATGAATCTTAAGACTTTACAATTTTGAATATAATTAACATATAATTAAAAAATCGCGTTGTTCGTCACGCTTAATAGAGAATAACGGAACGAATGATTTTATCAAAGTCCCTCTCTAATAATTTAACTATCTAACTATATCTCTAATTGTCGATGTATTAGTAGAGTTTAATAAGATTTATATAATGATTTAAATAGTCGCGATTAATCATTAATAAAATTATCGTCTATTTAAATAGTAGAAAAAAAATATTTGCACTACTAGCGCAGACTATAAAAGACAATATTCAAACACGTGGAAAGATAGACAAAGTTTCGATGTAAGTCAGCGATTAAGTTAGATAAATCGTGATTTAAAATTCGTGAGAAAACGCGACGAATAAATAAATTGATAATACACGGAATATTCGATACGTATAATTTTTATAATATAATAATCGCGAAGTCCTCAATAGATACGCGCGCAATATAATTATGCTGTCACATATAAGTGCGAAGATATATATCGACAGACATTCGAGGTCTGTAATATTTGCGAATATAAAATTCACTATCCGATTTATTTGCGATTAACACGCAATTTTATATGAACGCCGTCAAATAAGATACATATCCTATCTCGCGTATGATTAGTTAAATAAGATAAAATGGAAAATTTTTATAATATGATAATCGAAATCATCAAGACGCGTGCGCGATATATTATTATCACTCAAATTATCACACAATTTGTAAATAATCGCGATTAAAACATTCATTAAGAAAATTATCGATCGTCTTTTAAATAGTAGCAAAAAATATTCGCACTACTAGCGCCTTTTGCGCGGACTATTAAAAACAATATTCAAAGACGTGGAAGGATAAACAAAGGTTCAATGTATAAGTCAACGATTAAATTATAAGATAAATCACGATTTAAAATTCCCGAGAAAACGCGACAAATAAATAAATCGGTAATATTCGGAATATCCGATTGCGCGATATCTATATTAATTTTTATAATATAATAACCGAAGCGCTTCTCGATAGACATTATTATCGCGCGCGATATAATTATTATCATAAATGCGAAGATATTTCGACAGACAATTTGATGTCTATAATGTTTGCCAATATAGTTCTCACTATCCGAGTCATTTGCGAATCTTTATAAGATAAATCGCGATTTGAATTTACGAGAAAACGCGACGAATAAAATAAATCGATAATATTCGGAATATCCGATTGCGACATGTATTAATTTTTATAATATGATAATCGAAGCGCCCTCAATAGACACGAATAAATAAATCTATAATATTCAAAATATACGATTGCGCATAATTCTTATAATATAATTCGACGTCATTTGATACGCGGATGACATACCGGTAATATATTCCAATAAAAGAGGAGCGATCTTAAAAATGGAGAACGATTAACATCTTGTTTCTCATCAGATTTCGCAAGATCAATCTGCGAAGAAAAGTTAAGTGATCCATTGAACGTCGGGAACTTCACTGTAGGAGGGAACGAATCCCGGATCTTCCGGACTATTCCCAATAGCAATGATTTCAGTAATAAATCAACGACAATTCCCTCGTCATTATCTTCTATTCACGAAATTGATATGCACGTCAGAAAACATGTTCTTTCATTATTAAGAAATATATTTCTTTATTGAAAATTAAATGGATATAACGATTTTTTTTATAGAAATGTGATTACGAACGATTATATTTATAAATAATAAAATCCATGCACCATTGAAGTTTGTGTTAAATGTGCGAACACAATAATTTTGGGGTACCGTTTGCGCGCGCGAGACGAATCGAACCCGATAACAGCAAGATTTAAAAAATTTCAATTCGAATAGTGTGCAAAATAAAATAAATCAAATAATTTTAAATATATAATTAATTCTAGATTAATTTTCTAAATTCTTATTCTTATAATGTTTAAATTAATAATTTTTTTCTTTTAATCAATATCTTGCTGATATAAGGGTACCCATTCGATTCGTCTCAAAATTTTTAAGTATTCGCACATTTTATGTAACATTCATGTATAATTTCGCGTACATATAATATATAATATTAATAAAAATTATAAAAATATTTTGGATACGTTAATTTGTGCATGTATTTTATTATACATATATATAAAATGGTATATATCTAAAAACTAATATTATAAAATGGCGATGGATGTCCAATATCTGCAAATAGTTTCTTAAAAGAAACTAAAAACTAATATTAATATCCCCAGTACCTAGAAATAATTAATAATTAATAATAAAATATATTCGTTCGTAATCATTTTTATCAAACAATTAATAAAAACTATTACAATATGAAATTACTTAAAAAATAAAAATTTATACACAACGCTATATCCATATTTAATCTACTATTAAATCTTTCTGGCATTAGACAATAATAATACCAATCCTAATAATGACAGAACATTTTTAACGAGAAGAAAAAAATAGATGCATTTTCTCTCACATCTAAATATATATTATTTAAATTAATTCGACTTTAAAGAAGCGTATGGCGTTCGTCGTTGAATGACTACCGAAATCATTGCTGTCGGAAATTGCCAGGAAAACCTGGGATTAGTTCCAATCTTACAATAAAAATTCCCAATTTTCAACGAGGCACCGAACTAGACGTCGCGAATGGATCTTACAAAAACCGATAAGAAATAATTCTCCATGATGAAAATCGTTTCGACTCCTCGGCGGTACGAGTCACGCAACTTTCATTAACGTTTACCTAACGAAAAAAACAACGATAAGACTCTTATATTACAACGACAATCTCGTCTAAGAACGCGAAAAGAACGAGGGAAAAACACGGTGTTTTCGCAACCGTCATTTATTAATTTATTTATAAATATTTTCCGATACGAAATTCGTAAATACACAAATATAACCGAAGAAACAAATTATTAAATTCATAATAATTAACTCGCGATTCTATAATATCGAAGGTGATCGTTTAATTTTATGAAGCTAATATTTAATCGTTGACTTAACATCGAATCTTCACACTCTTATTCCATATTTCTTTTATTTAATTAGCGCAATATTCAGGAATATTAATTCACGAAAGGGACAGCGATAAGATCCTTTATTAAAATGGCAATTTCGTCTAAGAACGCGAAAAGAACGAAGGAAAAACACGGTGTTTTCGCAACCGTAATTTATTAATTTATTAATGAATATTTTCCGGCACGAAATTCGTAAGTGTACCAATATAATAACTGAAAAAATAAATTATTAAATTCATAATAATTAACGCGCGATTCTATAATATTGAAGGCGATCGTTAAATTTTGTGATGCTAATACTTAATCGCTAACTTAACATCGACTCTTTATACTCTTATTCGATATTTTTTTATTTTTAATTAGCAATATTTAAGAATATTATTTGAGAGGGACGGCAATAAGATCCTTTATTAAAACGGCAATCTCGTCTAAAAACGCGAAAAGAACGCGGAAAGAGCACGGTATTTTCGCTATCATAATTTATTTAATGAATATTCAGTTCCGCGCGATATGGAATTCATAAATAGATAGATCTAACGAAAAGTGTATCATTAAATTTATAATTGAGCCGCGATTCTATAACGAAGACGTTCGTCAAATTTTGTGAAGCTTGTATTTAATCATTAATTTAACATCGTATTTTTACATTTTTACATTTTTTATATTTAATACCGACACGAAAATTAGCAATATTTGTAAAGTTTCTAATCAAATATTTATGAAATTTAAAATATATAAAATTATACATATATATCTAAAATTTATATATAAAAATTTTCCGAATTTATTAATGACTCTTTGATATGGAAATACAAACAGTTACTCTTTTATGATTATTTCAATAAATATATAGAATTAAATATGTTAATTTAATAAATTATTATTATATAATTATTATACGTATACTTTGGATAATTTTTCGTGTAATTTGCATAAGAATGTATTCATGATATTTTTTAAACACTAATAATTATGTACAATTTTCTTAATATTCCTGAAAAAAATAATTTAAATAATTTAGATTTTATTTTTAAAGCATTTTTAAAAATAAATTCAATTTCATTTTTTAAACTGAAATAAAGCCAAATTACAAATTTCTATATATTGTATTAGAGTGCTAACACGGCCATATTTCATATGGTAAAATATAAAACAAGAGCAACCGTTTATAATTGGGCAGAATTTATTCCGGGTATCACAGAATTTAACATAACACTGTCACTCTCGAAAGATGCAATTGTAATTTATATAATTATTGCTTGTATATTTATTTTAATACTATATTTTAATATTTTATAACTGCTTATATTTATTTTTATCTCGTTGCAGTTTATATTTATTTTAATAAATGCCGGCGAAATGAAATAATATGTATATATTAATCTAATCTGTATATGTATCCTGCCCAATTGTAAATGGTTATCCTGACTTTAGTTGTTAGCAGCCTAGTATAATATATAAAATTCTGATAATATAAAAACCTCTGTCTAGATTACCAATAAAGATTGATTGATATTATAATAATATATATAAATAATAAATTTTTATAGTAATACACAATTTATAATAAAATATAAAATTAATATGTGTATAACATTAATCATATTACATTTATCATATTACAAGTTATTTCATTAATGATTTATTTGGCTTTATATTAAGCTTAAAAACAATATCTACAACAAATTCTATAATGGATGAGCTATAAGATATTAGAAATAAGATAAGTGAATAAGATAAATGCGCGTTATAAAAATAAATTAGCATCAGATGTAATTGATAAAATTTTTAGTGTTCTTTTCAATAAATTAGGTAAAATTTATACAAAAATAATCTTTTCTCGATCTTCTTTCTTTATAGTTAAAATACTGCAATATATTTTCGTGATGCATTACATTTCGAACGAATCTATTAAAAATTATTTAATTTAAACTATCCTAGCTCATCCATTTTAAGGCAACAGATTTATCTACAATCTACATCTGCAATCTCTATGGATCCGTTACATTAAAATTAAATAAAAGTTTTTGTCACTCACCGGGCCATTGATGTGCAATAACGGAGTTGTCGTTATCGAAGTTACAGGGTTGTTATTGAAGTTACGGAGTTGTCTTTATCGAAACTATGTTGTCGTTATTGAAACTACGTCTGTAACATGCAAATATAAAATTCATTTATAACACAGCTCAAAATACAATCAATATTTCAAAAAATTATTATTGTGCGGAATTTCATATCCGGTGTGTAAAATAATAAGCAGATATAAACACGTATGGAAAGAATTTATAAAGTTTGAAATTATTTTTTAAATAGAAATTTTTAATATGATTTTTATAAAAATCTTTCTCTTTAATTTTTTCTTTAATTCCTTTAAATTATAAGAACGAATTATTGTGCGATTTATAACAATCGATATACAAATAATAAATATTCACCATCAAGTTGCTTCGCCGATGCAAGATGCCTCTCCCAGGCCTCCTCCTCCTCTCACAATAGTTCATTGATCTGTAACATACAAAGAAGATTCCAATTGTAGTTACGGTCAAAAAATTAACATTTCAAAAAATTATTATTATATGTATTTAATTTTATATCCAACGCATATAACAATAAGCAGATAAACAATTTTATAAATTTTGAAAAAGATTCTACTATTATTGTGCGATTTATAACAATCGATATACAAATATTTTATTGTGCGATTTATAACAATCGATATACAAATAATAAATATTCACCATCAAGTTGCTTCGCCGATGCAAGATGCCTCTCCCAGGCCTCCTCCTCCTCTCACAATAGTTCATTGATCTGTAACATACAAAGAAGATTCCAATTGTAGTTACGGTCAAAAAATTAACATTTCAAAAAATTATTATTATATGTATTTAATTTTATATCCAACGCATATAACAATAAGCAGATAAACAATTTTATAAATTTTGAAAAAGATTCTACTATTAACTAATAATTTAATATTTCTATTAAGAAGTTTATAATTATAATTCTATTAATAAATTATAATTCTTTTTAATAAGTTTAATGATTTAATAATACTATTAAAAGCTATTCAAAAGTAAAAACTTTTAGATTACAGTTTTCATGTAAAAATTTCTCGCTTTTTTCTCTTGTTTAAGTCATGTAAATAAAAAGTTAAATTACGCGATTAATTACTTAATTTAAATCTCGCGTAGAAATTAATAAATAATTATATATAAGTAATATAATTTATTTACCATAGAGTTGCTTTACCGGTGCCTGATGTCTCTCCCAGACCTCCTCCTTCTCTGATGTTGTTAACGCGCGATACTTTCAACGACACTCCCGCACTCACGAGCGATATTTTTATATCGCTATTTCCGCTATTTTACGCGCGATACTTAACGATGTCCGCACTATTTCGATGCGATTAAAAATTGTATATTTGATCGCGCGTGTATATACTTAATATGTATATACTTTTAACGGCACCCGGTTTCGGTACGAGCGAAAATCCCATTTCACTTTTGAGAATCAGCTTCGAGCCAACCGGTCGGGAATGCAACGATACAACGAGCAAGGACTAGGCCCAAACCGGAAAGAAGACGAAACGATTGACGGAAATAGAGGAAAATGAAGTTCACCAGCTCTTTTTCGCGCATAATTATCCTATCTCATATCGAACCTGGACCCGCTAAGCACGATTTCAGGTGACCCGCACGGATGCTATATCACTAGCGCAGTACACAAGGCTAGTAGACGGTAAAAGAAGAGGATACCCACATTTTTTAAATGCTAACATTCAGCAATTTAGAAAATGGGGAGGCAACCCCTTTTACCGAGCGAAAATCGTGCCTAGGGGAATCCACTCGACTCCTCGACAGGGTTAACACACGCTGGGCGTGTGGCTGTAGACGAGCAAAGAGAAGGGACACATTAACGACCATTCCGAACAATCGATCGAGTCCTAGACAATTCGGGCCGAATCACTTGACGAAGTAGAGCGTGACCATCACTAAGCCGATCGAGCGCGAAGCTCGAACCCGCGCGCCCATGTACATTTTGTACTGGACATACGTTCTGCGCGGCCGGCATCACCAAGTGCCGCGATGCACAAGGCGCGAGTGTACGTTGCATAGCAACGTGTGCAAACTCGGTGAAACATCCCAGTTAATTGGCATCTGAAGTAGAGACTCGTGACAATAAATGAAATTGGGATTTTATATGAAAAAGTCCAAAAGTTTCGCGAAAACGCGACGACGCGAGAATACTACAACGCGAAAACGCGGTAACGAAGCGCTTGCCGTCCGCGGCACGTTGACGGCACCGACGACGCGAAAGGGTACTTGGCTTCCTCTTCAGGCTCCTTAAGATTTATCATAAATAGAAAAATTTAAGATAAACCTCAAGGCACCATCCAAGTACTAAGCCCTCCCACCGCGACAAGGTGTACCCCATGGGAGGGTTATATTATATATAATTTTATATATAATATAATATATAATTTATTTTGTAACATACTATATAAATTTTAATTCGCAAATATAAACGATAAATAAAAATATAAAAGATAAGAGAAAATCTATTATATAAAGCAATGTTCAAAATAATTGATTTTAAAACTAATTATTGCGCGCAATTAATTTTTACATTTTTACTTTTAAATAGATATATTTTAATGTTATAAATTGCATATTACAAAATAATTTATATTTCTTAGATATAAACTTTTAAAAATATGATAAATAAAAAAATTTCTATTTTTTTCTATTTTTTCTATATTACAATTTAAAATCACTATTGAATCACAATTAAAGAAATAAAACCAAACGAGAAATATATAAATTTTCAATATATTGTTACATCCGCGGCGGCGACTTCGAGATATCGAAGCGCGTTCAACACAATCGGGCACTCGCGTACCGCGTAAAATAACAAGACACTCTTAACGGAAATTAAGAATTTTAATTAGAAACACAGAATACACAAACAACAAATAATAACAGGGGAAATCTCGCGTTAACGACCCGTAATGTAAAACGCGTCCGGAAGAATAGCTTGACAGCTATCCTTCGACTCAGCTGACCGTCGTTGTTATACAATAATATATACTATTGATAAATAATTTATACATTGTTGCGTCCGCGAAACGATATATATCGAACGCGTGTGACACAATCGATCGACACACGCTTCAGAAAAATTCAGAATAATCGTAAAACGGATCAGAGATAGACGCGCGTCCGCACAGTTTGACAGCTGGGCTCAGACTCTCTGACAGTCGTTGTTTATAACATCTTGACAACGCGCGCGGAAACAATCTTGTTCCGTCGACGTACTTCCCGCCGAAAGAATTCAACGGGTGACGAATACATCCAAGGGGATGGGACGCGGGGACGCAACAATATAATAAATAATTAATGTAATAAATAATTAAAATATTAATTACTTACATCATATCTTATTGATCCATCCATTTCCAAGATCTCCTTTTTTCTTTTGCTTTCTTCGCTTTTTCCTCGTGGCACTTCAATCCTCGTTACACTCGATTGAACTCCTCGTTGCACTTACACTCACTCACGAAAAGTTTCTCGTTGCACTTGCAATTGTCGTTAGAGAAAGAATTTGATAATATATGGAACGTCTCACATCACTACCTCACTGCTCGAGAGCCACTGAGCGAATGATCGTAAGTCAGAAACATTACCGCGGTACTGTTTATATCGCCAAGGTTGACTATGGAAAGGAAGAATTTGATAATATATGAAACGTCACTACTTTATTGTTCAAGGATACTGTGCGAATGATCGTATCATAAACATTATCGCGATACTGTTTATATCGCCAAGGCCGACTTATACTATGTTATTGTTATAATTCGCCGTTGAAATATTCTATGAGTGATTGCCGATTAAGAAAATTTAAAATTGATCGAAATATATTTAATTTTAATAAGTATCGTTAGAGAAATTATTATAATAAGCATTAATAATCGAAAGATTATAACAAAATTAATTCTTTTATCCCCTTTTATGTATCCTTTGTTTCAATTGTTATTCGCAGTAATTAATGATTACGATTCGATAAGGATTTATCGCTGCGATACAATTTTATGTCGTTTTTCATAAGTTAATTAATTTTTAATTATTAATAATTATATCAAATTGTTTCGATATTAATCGTAATCGTATTTAGAAAGAAATTCGATAATATGCGAAGCGTTTCGTACCACTTTATTGCTCGAGTATCACCGTGCGAATGATAACAAAGCCGTAACATATTAATAATAGCGTGCTATTGTTTATATTGTCAAAAGTCGAACACCGTGTTATTGATAATTCGTTGCCGAAATATTTTACGTACTATAATATATACATGAAAATATTAAATTGTAGAAGTTTTTCAATTTATAGATTAATTAAACGATTATTTATTAAACAATTAATTAACATACAAAGCATTTCGCATCATTACTTTACTGCTCGAATGTCACCGAGCAAATGATAACAAAACCATAACATACAAACAATAGCACGCTATTGTTTACGTTGTAAAAGTCGACCATTATGTTATTGATAATTCGTCGAAATATTTTATATACTATAAAATATACACGAGCGGAATATTAAATTATTAGATTTTAATTTATTGATTAAATTTGATTATTTATTAAACAATTCATCACGGAGCTAATTATTTGAATTTATTCGATTGTTTTTGAATAATGTATTAATTAATTCAATTTTGTTTTTTCGCGCAGGGAGAAATACACTTTATAGCGCATCGATCGGATCTGATGGGGTAGTGTTGGGCAACTAAAAAACCTCTCAGACGACTCATCTTTGAACACTAATATCCGGTCTCTGGGAACTATTCGCACAATCACCTAGGACCCATACTGGGATTTATTTAATCAAAGGTAATCTTAAAATTTAATATAACTGTAATTTTGAAGCCTTAAAACATTTTTACATCTATACACACACACACACACACATACACACACACACACACACACACACACACACACACACATGACAACGAGACCGTAATATGTAAACAATAACGCGTTACTGTTTATATCAACAAAGCTGAACATATTATTGGTAATTCGTTGCCGAAATATTCTATGCATTATATATTATACACGCGAAATATTAATGAAGAATTTTAATATTTATAGATTATTTAATTGATTATTTATAAAACAATTAAATCATTATTTTGAAAATAATATATAAACGTGATAAATAATTTTTATGAATTACTTACCTATACGTACTTACCTGTATGTGTGTGCCCATACGTTGGAAATTGTTACACAACTATTTTAATAACTGTACGGAATCTTAAGACGCGATCTAAGATCATTATTAAAATGAATTTAAATATAAGAATATGAATATCAGCGTATGTTACCGCCGGCATAGCTCTCAGGTTCATAAGAGTACTGAAACCTCCTCACCCAGCAAATGTCTTCGTTAAGGTGGGGAGATACATTGAGGAGGAAAATTTTTATTTTATTTTTATTTTCTTTTAATACAGAGTTTCCAAACAGAGAATATAATACATATATAAAATATATATTACATAATTATAATGTATACAACGTAAATTATAATAATAATTTGCAATTTACATAAAAAACACATTACAAAATATTAAATTATGTAGTATAAAAATAATTACATTACAAATATATATATTACAAAATATATTACAAAATATATTACAAAATTTAATACAGAATATATAATATACAATGTATATTACAAAATATAATACAAATTTAATATAAAATATTTGAAATTTAATACAAAATAAAATTTATTATACAGAATTACACGAAAGTGTCCAAAGTATACGTATAATATAAAATTTACTAAAAATTTTTATATAGACCAGACAAGACTGATTAGTGATGATTAATTACGCGATATTTATTATTAATAATCGACATACAATAATAGAATTTAATAGAATTTAATTAGATTTATATAAATAACGTATAAACGTAAATAATCATGATCAAAAAAGTCATTAATAAAATTATTGATCGTTTCTTCGATTGTAGGAGAAAGTATTTGCATTATTGGTGCATTTTGCGCGGACTATTAAAGACAATATTCAAAGACGTGGAAAGATAGACAAAGATTCGATGTAAGTCAACGATTAAATTATAAAATATTAAATTATAAAATAAATCGCGATTTAAAATTCCCGACGAATAATTAAATCGATAATATCTGGAATATCCGATTGCGATATGTATATCTTTTATAATATAATAATCGAAGCGCCCTCAATAGACATTATTATCGCGCGCGATATAATTAATATCATATAAATGCGAAAATATTTCGACAGACAATTTGATGTGTATAATGTTTACGAATATAGTACTCACTGTCCGATTCATTTGCGAATCCTTTATAAGATAAATCGCGACTTGAATTCACGAGAAAACGCGACGAATAAATAAATCGATAATATTTCAAATATTTAATTGCATATAATTTTTATAATATAATAATCGAAGTTATCAAATACGCGGGTGATATACCGGTAATATGCGATAAAAAGAGGAGCGATCTTAAAAATGGAAAACGATTAGCATCTTGTTTCTCATCAGATTTCGCAAGATCAATCTGCGAAAAAAAGTTAAGTGATCCATTGAACGTCGGGAACTTCACTGTAGGAGGGAACGAATCTCGGATCTTCCGGACTATTTCCAATAGCAATGATTTCAGTAATAAATCAACGACAATTCCCTCGTCATTATCTTCGATTCACGAAATTGATATTCACGTCAGAAAACATGTTCTTCCATTATTAAGAAATATATTTCTTTATTAAAAATTAAATGGATATAGCAATTTTTATAGAAATGTGATTACGAACGATTATATTTATAAATAATAAAATCCATGCACCATTGAAGTTTGTGTTAAATGTGCGAACACAATAATTTTGGGGTACCGTTTGCGCGCGCGAGACGAATCGAACCCGATAACAGCAAGATTTAAAAAATTTCAATTCGAATAGTGTGCAAAATAAAATAAATCAAATAATTTTAAATATATAATTAATTCTAGATTAATTTTCTAAAATTTTCTTATTCTTATAATGTTTAAACTAATAATTTTTTTCTTTTAATCAATATCTTGCTGATATAAGGGTACCCATTCGATTCGTCTCAAAATTTTTAAGTATTCGCACATTTTATGTAACATTCATGTATAATTTCGCGTATATATAATATATAATATTAATAAAAATTATAAAAATATTTTGGATACGTTAATTTGTGCATGTATTTTATTATACATATATATAAAATGGTATATATCTAAAAACTAATATTCTAAAATGGCGATGGATGTCCAATACCTGCAAATAGTTTCTTAAAAGAAACTAAAAACTAATATTAATATCCCCAGTACCTAGAAATAATTAATAATTAATAATAAAATATATTCGTTCGTAATCATTTTTATCAAACAATTAATAAAAACTATTACAATATGAAATTACTTGAAAAATAAAAATGTATACACAACGCTATATCCATATTTAATCTATCTATTAAATCTTTCTGGCATTAGACAATAATAATACCAATCCTAAATAATGACAGAACATTTTTAACGAGAAGAAAAAAATAGATGCATTTTCTCTCACATCTAAATATATATTATTTAAATTAATTCGACTTTAAAGAAGCGTATGGCGTTCGTCTTTGAATGACTACCGAAATCATTGCTGTCGGAAATTGCCAGGAAAACCTGGGATTAGTTCCAATCTTACAATAAAAATTCCCAATTTTCAACGGGGCACTGAACTAGATGTCGCGAATGGATCTTACAAAAACCGATAAGAAATAATTCTCCATGATGAAAATCGTTTCGACTCCTCGGTGGTACGAATCACGCAACTTTCATTAACGTTTACCTAACGAAAAGAACAACGATTACTCTTTTATTAAAACGATAATCTCGTCTAAGAACGCGAAGAGAACGAGGGAAAAGCACGGTGTTTTCGCAACCGTAATTTATTAATTTATTTATAAATATTTTCCGATACGAAATTCGTAAATACACAAATATAACCGAAGAAACAAATTATTAAATTCATAATAATTAACTCGCGATTTTATAATATCGAAGGTGATCGTTAAATTCTGTGAAGCTAATATTTAATCGTTGACTTATAACATCGAATCTTCACTCTCTTATTCGACAATTCTTTATATTTTATTAGCAATATTTAGGAATGTTATCTGACGAGAGAGACAGCGATAAAATTCTTCTGTTAAAATGATAATTTTGTATAAGGACGGAAAGAACAATAATTGAATTTTTTTATTAATACGACAATCTTGTCTAAGAACGCAAAGAGAACGCGGAAAAAACACGGTATTTTCGCAATCATAATTTAATAATTTATTTTAAGAATATTCAGTTCTGCGCGATATGGAATTAATAAATAAATAAAGCTAACGGAAAGCATATCATTAAATTTATAATAATTGACTCGCTATTCTGTAACGAACGTCTGTCAAATTTTTTAATGCTTATATTTAATCATTAATTTAACATCGAATTTTTACATTTTATATAAAAATTTTCCGAATTTATTAATGACTCTTTGACATGAAAATACTAACAGTTACTCTTTTATGAATATTCCAAAAATATATACTTCAGAAACAAATACTTTAATTTAATGAATTACTATTATGTCAATCACTATTATGTAATCATTATACGTATACTTTCAATAATTTTTCGTGTAATTTACATAAGAATTTACAATCGTAAATACAATTTCATATAATATAATTATAGTCATAATTGTATTGTATTTTACAATTAAAATATTAATGTTAGATTATAATTAAAATACAATTATAACTATTTATAATTTACAATTTACAATTTACAAATTTATGATGCTATCAATATCAAATAATAATATTCCATTTATTCAAATATTTAATAACATCGATATAATAATTTGATATTGATAGCATTAACATTTGGATTTAATATTATATTTGATTTAATACACATATATTTTTAGGTTTTAAAATAAAATATAACATGTTAAGATTTCTTAAACGTTAATAATTATGCAATTTCTTTAATATTTCTGAAGATAATTTTGACAATTTAAATTTCACTTTTAAAACATTTTTATTTTTAAAACATGTTATATTTATTTTTACAACGTTTTTAAAAATAAATTCAACTTAATGAAAATAATTTTAATTTACCCCTAGAATTATTGGAATATTAAAAGAAAGAATGAATCTTACTTACTAGCCCTAACAACCCTACTATTAAAGGATTCTAATAATTTTAATAGCTCTAACAATCCTAATATTACAGAATTCTAATGATCTTAAGAGCCCTAACAACCCTAATATTAATAGAAGAATTCTAATGATTTTATTTAATAGCCATAACAACCCTGCTTCCTGATTAACTAAAATTATTCGAGATTTGAGGAACCTATCTCTAATCATCACCTCACCTAATCATGTATATATTTTAGTCACGTGCCCTAACCGCGTGCCCTAACCGCGTGCCCTAACCGCGTATCCTAATCGTATTCTTCAGGCCAGTTGAACCTACTTTTCGTTGATCCTGGCCACTTTGTTTCTCGATCTCTAATCAGAGATCGAAGAAGGAGATAATTACTCCTTCTTTTGCCGGATAATTACCGGCAAAAGAGCGTGAAATATTTACGCTCATTTAGTAACGACCGTTCGTTTTCACGATCGTTCTAACTTTATTTTAACTGAAATAAAGCCAAATTATTACAAATTTTTACAAATTTCTGTAAATTATATTTTATAATAAAATATAAAATTAATGTGTGTATTTATCATATTACAAATTATTTAATTAATTAATCATTTGGCTTTATATTAAGTTAAAATAAAGTTTAAAAACAATATCTACAAACAAATTCTACGATGAATGAGCTATGAGCAATTAGAAGATAAGTGCGTATTATAAGAATAAATTAGCATTAAAAATTGATAAAATTGATAATTGTTAATGCGTGTCCTTTATTTAATAAATTAGACAAAATCTTTACAAAAAAATCTTTTCTTGATCTCTTTTTTAAAAATTAATATTTCAATATATTTTCGCGATAGATGCAAAGCATATGTTCGAAAAACCTTATTAAAATTATTTAATTTAATTTAATTAATTTAATTTAATTATTTAATATAATTAATTTAATTTAATTATTTAATTTAATTTAATTAATTTAATTTATCATAGCTCATCCATTTTAAGGCAACTGATTTATCTACAATCTACAATCTACATCTACATCTACAATCTCTACGAATCCGTTACCTTAAAGTTAAATAAAAGTTTTTTTCACTCACCGGCACTGATGCGCAACAGCGGAGTTGTTGTTATCGAAGCTAGTTGTCTGTAACATACAAATATAAAATTCATTTATAATAATGTTCACAAAATGCAATTAATATTTAAAAAAATTTTTATCGTGCGGAATTTTATATTCGATGTGTAAAATAATAAGCAGATAAACACGTATGGAAAAATTTTATAAATTTTTGAAACTGTTTTTTAAATAGAAAATTTTATATGACTTTTATAAAAATCTTTCTCTTTAATTCATTTAAATAATAAGATCGAATTATTGTTCGTATATAACAAGTTAACGATTTATAACAATTAATATATAAATAATAGATATTCACCATCAGGTTGCTCCGCCGATGTAAGATGCCTCTCCCAGGCCTCCTCCTCCTCTCATGTTGTTGGCGCGCGATACTTTTAACGACACTCCCGCACTCGCGAGCGATATTTTTATATCGCTATTTCCGCTATTTTACGCGCGATACTTAACAGTGTCCGCACTATTTCGGTACGATAAAAAATTTTCTATTTGATCGCGCGATGTATATACTTAATATGTATATACTTTCAACGGCACACCCGGTTTCGATACGAGCGAAAATCTCATTTTACTTACGAGAATCAGCTTCGAGTCAACAGGTCGGCAATGCTACGATACAACGAGCAAGGACTAAGCCCAAACCGGAAAGAAGACGAAACAATTGACGAAAATAGAGGAAAATGAAGTTCATCAACTCTTTTTCGCGCATAATTATCCTATCTCGTATCGAATCTGGACCCGCTAAGCACGATTTCAGGTGCTCCGCCCGGACATATTATGCCTCCCGCGGTTGCTATATGCTACACCAGGCTGGTAGACGGCAAAAGAAGAGGATACCCACATTTTTTAAATGCTAACATTCAGCAATTTAGAAAATGGGGAGGCAACCCCTTTTACCGAGTGAAAATCGTGCCTAGGGGAATCCAGTCGACTCCTCGACAGGATTAACACACGCAGTGCGTGTGGCTGTAGACGAGCAAAGAGAAGGGACCCATTGACGACTATTCCGAGCAATCGATTGAGTTCTAATCAATTTGGGCCGAATCACTTGACGAAGCACGAAGCGCGAGTGTACGTTGCATAGCAACGTGTGCAAACTCGAAACATCCCAGTTAGTTGGCATTGGAAGTAGAGACTCGTGACAATAAATGAAATTGGGATTTTATATGAAAAAGTCCAAAAGTTCCGCGAAAACGCGACGACGCGAGAATGCGACTACAACGCGAAAACGCGGTAACGAAGCGCTTGCGGTCCGCGGCACGTTGACGGCACCTACGACGCGAAAGGGTACTTAGCTTCTCATTCAGGCACCTTAAAATTTATCATAAATAGAAAAATTTAAGATAAACCTCAAGACACCATCCAAGTACTAAGCCCTCCCACCGCGACAAGGTGTACCCCATGGGAGGGTTATATTATATATAATTTTATATATAATAAAATACATAATTTGAAATTTATTTTGTAATATAGTACATAAATTTAAATTCGCAAATATAAACGATAAATAAAAATATAAAAGATAAAAGAAAATCTATTATATAAAGCAATGTTCAAAATAATTGATTTCAAAACTAATTATTGCGCGCAATTAATTTTCACTATTAAATAGATATATTTTAATATTATAAATCGCGTAAATGTAAAATAATTTATATTTCTCATAGATATAAATTTTTAAAAATATGATAAATAAAAAAATTTCTATATTTTTATATATGAAATATTTAAATAAATATATTAATATGAAATGTTTTATAAAATATAAGAAGTATCTGAAAATATTAATTAATGAAAAATTTTATAAATGTTTTATTATTTTAAAATAAAATGGAATATTTTTTATAAGTATATGTATTTTATATGTTACAATTTAAAATCACTATTGAATCACTATCAAAGAAATAAAACGAAACGTGAAATATGTATGTTTTGAATATATACTAATGATAAATAATTTATATATTGTTGCGTCCGCGGAACGATATATGTCGAACGCGCGCGGAATCGACACAATCGGCGTACGCTGACGCTCGTGCATTCGTAACTAATAACGCGATTTAAGGTGCACAAGAATTTTAATAAACCGCGAGTAACATACAAGAATTCAGAATAATCGTAAAACGGATCACAAATAGACGCGCGTCCGCACAGATTGACAGCTGGGCTTAGACTCTCTGACAGTCGTTGTTTATAACAATATTTTGACAACGCGCGCGGAAACGATCTTTTTTCGTCGACGTACTTCCTGCCCAAAGAATTCAACGGGTTTCGAATACATCCAGGAGGACGGGACGCGGGAACGCGGGGATGCAACAATATAATAAATAATGAATGTGATGATTAATTTAAATTAATGACTTACATCTTATTAATCCATCCGTTTCCAAAACCTCCTTTTTTCTTTTGCTTTCTTCGATTTTTCCTCGTGGCACTTCAATCCTCGTTGCACTCATTTGAATTCCTCAGTGCACTTACACTCATTCACGAAAAGTTCCTCGTTGCACTTGCAATTGTGTTTAGAGAAAGAATTTGATAATATATGAAACGTCTCACATCACTACTTTACTGTTCAAGAGCCATTGTGCGAATGAGCGTATGTTCGAAACATTACCGCGGTACTGTTTATATCGTCAAAGTCAAAGTCGACTATGTAATGTAAAGGAAGAATTTGATAATATATAAAATCTCACATCCCTACTTTACTGCTCAAGGTCACTGTGCGAATGATTGTAAGTCAAAAACATTACATATCGCCAAGGTCGACTTTATATTATGTTATTGTTAAAATTCAATGTGGAAATATTTTATGAGTGATAATATATAATATTCTCATTTATAAAATATCTGAACAATTATATTATTATGAAATATTTTAACATATTAATATATTAATATATCTCATATATTTAACACATTAATGTATCATAAGATTAAAAGATTAAAGTAATGATATGTCGTAATATATAACTATTGTTTAATTAACAAGGATTGCCGATTAAGAAAATTTAAAGCATTGGTCGAAATTTATTTAATTCTAATAAGTATTGTTAGGAAAATTATTATAATAAGCATCACAATAATCAAAAGATAATAACAAAATTAATTCTTTTATTCCCTATGATATTATAACAAAAGGTTCCATGATACATCAATCGTTTAATAACTAATTTAAAATAAAATATATCTCTATAATTTAAAATTCCGCGTAGTACGTAAAATATTTCGGCAGAGAATTATCAATAATATCATGTTTGGCCTTGGCGACGTATAGCAAGCGCGCTATACATGTCACGGCTTTGTCATCATTCGCACGGTGACACTCGAATAATAAAGTAGTAGTGTGCGAAACGCTTCGTATATTATCAAATTCTTTTTCCAACCCGATCGTGACTAATATTGCTACGTAATTCTTTATATTTATTATAATTAACAAGTATCTTTTGATTAAATTCTTCTAAAAAGCAAGTCTAAATTAATTATTAATTAAACAATAGTTATATCACGATTTTTTATTACTTTAATTTTTGATCTTACGAGATTTGTATACTATATATATGTAGATATATGTGTATATATGTAGATATACTATATATACATACATCAACAGTACTAGTGCTACTAGCTCTACTTATTACTGCTATATTATTAATTTTAATCTCGTATAAATGTTGCTCTTATGATATAATAAAGTGCGAATTTCATATGATTATTCCGCGATCGAGAATAGCATGCAAAATGTCTCACGTATTAGACTCGTCTTAATCGTATTCTACTAATTGTAATTAATCGTATTTATACGCGGATAAGTGTCACCAGGAAACAGTGAAGAATATACAAGGGAGAAAAAAAATCTGGAAAACTATTGGACAACGTACGGAACACACACATATGCGATAAGTAATTTTATTATTTATCATATTCATATATTATTTTCACACATAATAAACATTGTTTGTTCTTTTTTCATTGTCTGGATAGTGATTCATTCTAAATTATCATGCAATATAACGTATATATATATAAGACGTATATATATATATATATATATATATATATATATATATATATATATAATATATAATACACATATAATATATATATATAACATACATTCCACATTTTAATGTTCAAATATTTAAAATTATAAAATAAAATAAAATACTTTTATACGAGATACATGAAAACTATGGATATATTAACATTTAATAGAGAGATACATTATAATATATTAATATTTAATTATAATAATATTAACATTTAATAAATACGTTATAAAATATTTTTTATAATATATTTATTTAGACATTTTATATATAAGAATTAGATTTTTTATTCATTACACTTTTTAAAAGTTATACTCAAGAACAATTTTTTCGATAATTGTGCAATTGATGATATTAAATATCTGTTCAACGGACAAATAAAAATATAAATAGGGCGTAATAATTAGTTTCTCAAAATTATTTATTTTGGACACTGCTTTATATAAAGGGATCTGTAAAAGTACTGTTTGTTTGCATGCTTAATTTGTGCTTGACGTTTATATTTATAACAAATAATCAAAGAAAGTTCTCGAAATTGTAATTAATATTACTGCGAGTCATTTTCCTCTTTCTCTTTCTTAAAAAAAGAAAATTATTTAGATGTCTTATTTATATAATAATCATATATGTAATAAACATATATGTAATAAACATATATGTAATAAACATATATGTAGATATTATACAAAAAAAATATTAACTTGACTAAATATGCTTATTTCGTTATTGTTTTCGGTCTGACAGTTAAATCGCAAAGTCGAGATTAATATAAAGATTCGTGATACATCAATTATATAGTAAATTAATCAATAATTTAAAATACTTCTCTAAATTAATTTAATATTTCGCGCGTATATGTATGCTATATATAATAATTCAATGACGAACGAAACATACGCTCCGTGTAATTTATTCATTTAATCAAGAATCGTAATGATAGGGGGGCTTTAAAATAATAAATTATTGTTTCGTTGAGATCTTTACGGACAATAATTATTTCTTTAATGATATTTAGAATTAAATATATTTCGCCATAATGCGCTTTGTCGCTTTTTTTCTTTAAGATTTAAATATAATTTAAATTAAAGACGCGCAATAAAACAATCGAATTGTAGATCCAAATAATTAACATTACGAAAGGCTCCTAATTTAAACATTAATTGTTTAATAAGTAAAATCGTTAATTAATCTTATAAATTAAAATAATTTATTTCGCAAATACAACATACATATCATAGTATATAAAATATTTTGGCAACGAATTATCATTAACACGGTATTCGACTTTGGCAGTATAAAACGAGCTATTGTTTATGTAGTACAAACCCTTGCTATCATTCGTATGGCGACACTTGAACAACGAAATAATAATTCGGAACATTTCGTATAACTATTAGATTCTTTTTCTAAACGTGATCGCAACTAATATCTAAACATAATTAACAATGATTCCTAATTAATAATTAATTAATTTTTGTTAAACGACGTGAAATTGTACGACGATAAATCTTTATGAAAGAGCAATCATTCATTATTACAAGTAACGATTGAAACAAGAAGAATAGAAACAACTTTTATTATGGTTCTTCGATTATCGATTCTTATGAATAATAATTATTTATTTAATACTTACAATCAAACAACTAAACTTTACATTTTAATAAATGTGAACATAAATTAATTATTAATTAAATGACTGCTATCTCACAACTTTATTCATTACTTTAATCTTTTGATTCTTATGATTTCGTATATTATACAGCGTATAATACGCGTATTAGTAGCATACAGTAATACGCATTACTGTAGCAAGTAGCGAATGATTTTGGTCTCATGTAAAGCTCATGTTGCTCTCTTATATAATAAAGTGCGTATATAAATTTCGTATGATTATTTCACGATCGAGAGTCTCGTACAAAGTGAGCCACGTATTCGATTACCCTGGCAAAAATGAGACGTTTGTTTGGCGTTTACATGAACGTTTGTGGAAGTTCGTCGAGAGTTTAAAAACGATTAGTAAAGAGTTTGTAGAACAAAAATTGCAACACTGCAGCGTTTAAAAGACGTTTGTACGTTATAGCGTAAACGTAAACGTTTGAAAAGTCTGAGTAAACTCTGTACACGAAGATGTATCAACGTTTACTGAATGTACTCTGAAAAATGTTATCTCAGCATTGCAAAACTTTCATGTAACATTATATAAAGAGTTTGTAGAACAAAAATTGCAACACTGCAGCGTTTGATAAGCATTCAAAACCCAACAGCGTTATGTAAGTGCTCTTACAAAGTTTGAAAAGCATATAAACTCTCAGAAAACCCTCACTCAACGGTTGTTAACGCTTTATAAAGTTTCTTATTTTCGCCAGGGTAATTATAATTAAATCGTGTATTCGTGAGTGAGTGAATGCCAAAAGGAAATAACGAAAGATACGTAAGAGAGGAAAAGGAAATCTGGAAAAGCATTAGATGTAACGTACGGAGTAAAACGAAGTAATACGAAGTAAAACAATCGAATTATATATGCAAATAATTAGCATAACGAAAGGCTTCGTGATAAATTGTTTAATAAATAATCAATTTTAATCAATAAATTAAAATACTTGTATAATTTAATATTTCATGTCAATGTATATTTTATAATAAATAAAATATTTCGGCAACGAATTATCGATAACACGATGTTCGACTTTGGCAATGTAAAATATAAACAGTAGCGCGCTATGTTACGGTTTTGTTATCATTCGCACGGTGACTCTCGAGTAATAAAGTAGTGGTGAGAAACGCTTAGTATATGGTAATTATTTTACTAAACACGATTACGATTAGTACCGAAATATAATTTGCTATAAATATTAACAAAAATTAATTAATTAAAAATTAATTAACAACATGAACCTGTATCTCAACGATAAATCTTTATCGAATCGCAATCCTTCATTACCGCGATTGAAAATTAAAACAGGGAATACATAAAACGGGATAAGAAAATTAATTATGTTATGATCTTTCGATCATCGATCCTTATTATAATAATATTTATTTAATATTAGAATTAAATATATTTTGACCAATGCTTTAAATTTTCTCAATCCTTGTTAATTAAACAATATACAATTTAATCGATAATTGAATGAATGATGGGAATCCAAAATATTAAATTATCACTACGATTGTTGCGATCTTTACGGACAATAATTATTTTAATACTTAGAGTCACAAATATATTTCATCCATGTTACTTTATCGTCCTTGATAATCTAAATATAATTTGAATTATGAGAGAACACGAAGTAAAACAATCGAATTATAGATGCAAATAATTAGTATAATGAAAGGTTTCGTTGAAGGATGAGTTGTTTAATAAATAATCAATTTTAATAATTAATTATAAAATATACATTGACATGAAATATTAAATTGTTGTTTATCAAGCGCCAAAAAAATAGCTTAAACTTGCAGAGTGATACAGAGGACTTGCATCATACATTTGCGACGATAATCGATAATTTATCGAAAATATGAGGCGTTCGTTCACGCGTCGGTATGTTTGTTATCGTTGAGTCAACTGCGCATATCCTTGGTTGAGTCCATGTTTACGTCCTGACAACCGAGGACATATTTATACAGTTCATCATTGAATCTTGAACCAACATGAGGCGCACAGCGGTATACTATATTATTAATTGTAAAAAGCGCGGAATCTGGTGAGCCACGCTTCTAACTATTAATTTAAGCAAAAAAGCTTATTCACGTGTAATATCTTTCGGTATTTATTTTATTATTTTTACTCGATTTGTTAGATCTGCTGTGACGTCGCATAGCATAACTATAGTATATTTAATTGACTATTGGAAGCAGAGCGCTTACTAGACCTCCGCGGGACGCAATTTAGCGTCACCTACGCGTCGAGAACAAATTCGTTTAATGTAACGCGTCACTATCTGTAACATATATTGTTAACATCGCACTGAAGAAGGATCAAAAGATGATCCGAAACGTACGTTTTTTGTTATTATAATGTGTTTTTTAATAAACTAATACTGAAAAAAGAAAGAAGTGTTGTTGCTTCTCTGCGCTCCAACTACCGCGCGTTGGCTCTTATGCCATTTTCTTTTTAATTTTTTAATCAATAAATTAAAATACTTGTATAATTTAATATTCCACGTTAATGCATATTTTATAAAATATTTCGGCAACGAATTATCGATAACACGGTGTTCGACTTTGGCAATATAAAATATAAACAGTAGCGCGCTATACGTTACCGCTTTGTCATTATTCGCACGGTGACTCTCGAGTAATAAAGTAGTGGTGAGAAACGCTTCGTATATTGTAATTTTTTTACTAAACATGATTATGATTAGTATCGAAACATAATTTGCTATAAATATAAATAAAAATTAATTGATTAAAAATTAATTAACTATATGAAATTATATTGCAACGATAAATCTTTATCGAATCGCAATAATTCATTACTGCGAATAAAAATTAAAACAGGGAATATGTAAAAGAGCATAGATTTAATTATGTTATGATCTTTCGATCATTGATGCTTATTATAATATTTCTTTAACAATATTAGAATTAAATATATTTCTACCAATGCTTTAAATATTCTCCTTGTTAATTAAATCCTTGTTAATTAAACAATAGCTATGTATCACGACGTGTAATTATTTTTATCTTAACGTGTAATCTTTTAATCTTACGATACATTAATACATTAGATACATTAGATATATGAGATACATTAATATGTTAAAATATTTCAACAATGAATTAACAACAACATAGTATCCGACATAAACAGTACCGCGCTAATGATTTTGTTTTACGGTCTTATTACGCAAATTTAAATTTATATACTATATTGCAAAATAAATTCCATATTATATATATTATAATTATATATAAAATTATATATAATATATAACCCTCCCATGGGGTACACCTTGTCGCGGTGGGAGGGCTTAGTACTTGGATGGTGCCTTGAGATTTATCTTAAATTTTTCTATTTATGATAAATCTTATGGTGCCTGAAAGGGAAGCTAAGTACCCTTTCGCGTCGTCGGTGCCGTCAACGTGCCGCGGACGGCTGCGCTTTGTAATCGCGTTTTCGCGTTTTCGCGTTTTCAAAATCCCAATTTCGTTTTTGTCAACGAGTCTCTCCTTCCGATGCCAACTAACTGGGATGTTTCATCGAGTCGTTGCTTTGCGACGTACTCGCGCCTTGTGCATCGTGGCACTTGGTGATGCCGGCCGCGCAGAACGTATGTCCAGTACGAAATGTGCATGGGCGCGCGGGTTCGAGCTTCGCGCTCGATCGGCTTAATGATGGACACGCTCTGCTTCGTCAATTGATTTGGCCCGAATCGGTTAGAACTCGATCGATTGTTCGGAATGGTCGTTAATGGGTCTCTTCTCTTTGCTCGTCTACAGCCATACGCCCAGCGTGTGTTAACCCTGTCGAGACTCCGTCGACTGGATTCCCTTAGGCACGATTTTCGCTCGGTAAAAGGGGTTGCCTCCCCATTTTCTAAATTGCTGAATGTTAGCATTTAAAAAATGTGGGTATCCTCTTCTTTTACCGTCTACCAGCCTTGTGTACTGCGCTAGTGATATAGCATCCGTGCGGGTCACCTGAAATCGTGCTTAGCGGGTCCAGGTTCGATACGAGATAGGATAATTATGCGCGAAAAAGAGCTGGTGAACTTCATTTTCCTCTATTTCGTCAATCGTTTCGTCTTCTTTCCGGTTCGGGCCTAATCTTTGCTCGTTGTATCGTTGCATTCCCGATCTGTTGGCTCGAAGTTGATTCTTGTGAAATGAAATGGGATTTTCGCTCGTACCGAAACCGGGAGTGTCGTACAAAGTATATATATATATTAAATATATACATCGCGCGACCAAATTTTTAATCGTACCGAATTAGTGCGGGAGTGCCGTTTAGTATCGCGCGTAAAATAGCGGAAATAGCGATATAAAAATATTGCTCGTGAGTGCGGGAGTGCCGTTAAAAGTATCGCGCGTCAACAATATGAGAGGAGGAGGAGGCTTGGGAGAGGCATCTTACATCGGCGGAGTAACCTGATGGTGAGTATCTATTATTTATATATCAATTGTTATAAATCGTTATAAACGAACAATAATTCGATCTTATTATTTAAATGAATTAAAAAGAAAATTAGAGAGAAAGATTCTTATAAAAGTCATATAAAACTTTCTATTTAAAAAATAGTTTCAAAAATTTATAAAAGTTTTGCACACATGTTTATCTCTGCTTATTATTTTACACATTGGATATAAAATTCCGCACGATAAAAATTTTTTGAAATATTATTTTTAGCATTGTTATAAATTTTATATTTTTATATTTGTATGTTACAGACAACGTAGCTTCGATAACTCCGCTGTTGCGCATCAGTGCCGGTGAGTGAGAAAAACTTTTATTTAATTTTAAGGTAACGGATTCGTAGAGATTGTAGATGTAGATGTAGATGTAGATGTAGATGTATATTGTAGATTGTAGATAAATCCGTTGCCTTAAAATGGATGAGCTAGGATAGATTAAGTTAAATAAATTTTAATAAATTCTTTTTCGAAATGCTTTGCATCTATTGCGAAAATATATTGAAGTATTAATTAAAAAAAGAAGATCAAGAAAAGATTTTTTTCTAAAGATTTTGTCTAATTTATTAAATAAAGAGCACGCATTAATAATTGTATCAATTTTATCAATTTCTGATGCTACTTTATTTTTATAACGCGAGCTTAACTTATTCTAATTTCTTAGCTCATCCATTGTAGAATTTGTTTGTAGATATTAGTGTTGATATTAGTTATAAACTTTACTTTAACTTAATATAAAGCCAAATGATTAATTCATTAAATAACTTGTAACATGATAATAAATGACTTACCATATGGCCGTGTTAGCAATTTAATATAATATATAGAAATTTGTGGTTTGGCTTTATTTAGTTAAAATAAAGTTATATTCAAATATTTAACGAACGATCGTAAAATCGAACGATCGTTACGATGAGCGTGAAATATCCCGCTCATTTCCCGGTAATTAACCGGCAAAAGAAGGAGTTTTTATCTCCTTTCTGGATCTCTGATTAGAGATCGAGCGAGAAAGTGGTCAGGATCAACGAAAGGTAGGGTCAACTGGCCTGAAGAAAAGCTCGCACGCGGTTAGGGTACGCGGTTAGGGAATGTAATTAGGGCATTGATTAAAATATATATGATTAGAGATTAGGCTCCTCAAATCTCGAATAATTTTAATCAGAAAGTAGGGTTGTTAGGACTCATAGGGTTGTTAAGATCATAAGGTTGTTAGAACTCATAGGGTTGTTAAGATCATTATTTCTTTCAATTCTTTTAATATTCCAATAATCCTAGGGATAAATTAAAATTATTTATAAAAATTAAATTAAATTTATTTTTAAAAATGTAAAAATAAATATAACATGTTAAAAATAAAAATAAAAATGTTTTAAAAATGAAATTTAAATTTTCTAAATTTTCAGGAATATTAAAGAAATAGCATAATTATTAATGTTTAAGAAATATCTTAACGTTATATTTTATTTCAAAAATATATGTGTATTAAGTTAAATAATATTAAATTCAAATGTTAATGCTATCAATATCAAATTATTTATGTTATTAAATATTTGAATAAATCGAATATATTGTCTTTAATAGTCTGCTCTAGTAATGCAAATATTTTTTTACCATTTAAAAGACGATAATTTTATTAATGACTGTTTTAATTGCAATTGTTTACATTATATAAATCTTATTAAACTCTAATTATTATATCGATTATTAGAGGGACTTTGATAAAATCATTCTCTATTCAACGTTTTTAATTACGTTTTTTATTTACATCGAAGCTTGCTCTATCTTTATGCGTTTTGAATATTTCTTTTAGATAGTCTGCACAAAATGCACCAATAATACAAATACTTTCTTTTACAATCGAAGAAACGATCAATTTTATTAATGACTCTTTTGATCACGATTATTTACGTTTATACGTTATTTATATAAAACTAATTAAAAACTAATTAATTCTATTACTGTATGTCCATTATTAATAATATATATTGCGTAATTAATCATCACTAATCACTCTCGTCTGATCTATGTAAAATTTCTTATTAAATTTTATATTATATGTATACTTTAGAGACACTTTCGTGTAATTCTGTGTAATAAATTTTATTTTGTATTAAATTTCAGATTATACTTTATATTAAATTTGTATTATATTTTGTAATATATACATATATATATATATATATATATATGTATGTATATATGTTTGTAATGTAATTACTTTTATGTTAATTAATAATTTAATATGTCTATGTTAGCATGTTTATGTTAATAATTTTTTTGTTAGTATGTTTATGTTAATATTTTTTATGTTATCTACAATCTACAATCTACATCTATATCTACATCTGCAATCTCTACGAATCCGTTACCTTAAAGTTAAATAAAAGTTTTTTTCACTCACCGGCATTGATGCGCAACAGCGGAATTGTTGTTATCGAAGCTAGTTGTCTGTAACATACAAATATAAAATTCATTTATAATAATGCTCACAAAATGCAATTAATATTTAAAAAAATTTTTATCGCGCGGAATTTTATATCCGATGTGTAAAATAATAAGCAGATAAACACGTATGGAAAAATTTTATAAATTTTTGAAACTGTTTTTTAAATAGAAAATTTTATGACTTTTATAAAAATCTTTCTCTTTAATTCATTTAAATAATAAGATCAAATTATTGTTCGTTTATAACAAGTTAACAATTTATAACAATTAATATATAAATAATAGATATTCACCATCAGGTTGCTCCGCCGATGTAAGATGCCTCTCCTAGGCCTTCTCCTCCTCTCATGTTGTTGGCGCGCGATACTTTTAACGACACTCCCGCACTCGCGAGCGATATTTTTATATCGCTATTTCCGCTATTTTACGCGCGATACTTAACGGTGTCCGCACTATTTTGGTACGATAAAAAATTTTCTATTTGATCGCGCGATGTATATACTTAATATGTATATACTTTGAACGGCACTCCCGGTTTCGGTACGAGCGAAAATCCCATTTCACTTACGAGAATCAGCTTCGAGTCAACAGGTCGGGAATGCAACGATACAACGAGCAAGGATTAAGCCCAAACCGGAGAGAAGACGAAACGATTGACGGAAATAGAGGAAAATGAAGTTCACCAACTCTTTTTCGCGCATAATTAACCTATCTCGTATCGAACCTGGACCCGCTAAGCACGATTTCAGGTGCCCCGCCCGGACATATTATGCCTCCCGCGGTTGCTATATGCTACACCAGGCTGGTAGACGGCAAAAGAAGAGGATACCCACATTTTTTAAATGCTAACATTCAGCAATTTAGAAAATGGGGAGGCAACCCCTTTTACCGAGCGAAAATCGTGCCTAGGGGAATCCACTCGACTCCTCGACAGGGTTAACACACGCAGTGCGTGTGGTTGTAGACGAGCAAAGAGAAGGGACCCATTGACGACCATCCGAGCAATCGATCGAGTTCTAACTAATTCGGGCCGAATCACTTGACGAAGCACGAAGCACGAAGCGCGAGTGTACGTTGCATAGCAACGTGTGCAAACTCGAAACATCCCAGTTAGTTGGCATCGGAAGTAGAGACTCCTGACAATAAATGAAATTGGGATTTTATATGAAAAAGTCCAAAAGTTCCGCGAAAACGCGACGACGCGAGAATGCGACGACAACGCGAAAACGCGGTAACAAAGCGCTTGCCGTCCGCGGCACGTTGACGGCACCGACGAAAGGGTACTTAGCTTCCCATTCAGGCACCTTAACATTTATCATAAATAGAAAAATTTAAGATAAACCTCAAGACACCATCCAAGTACTAAGCCCTCCCACCGCAACAAGGTGTACCCCATGGGAGGGTTATATTATATATAATTTTATATATAATATAATACATAATTTTGAAATTTATTTTGTAATATAGTACATAAATTTAAATTCGCAAATATAAATGATAAATAAAAATATAAAAGTTAAAAGAAAATCTATTATATAAAGCAATGTTCAAAATAATTGATTTTAAAACTAATTATTGCGCGCAATTAATTTTTACTTTTAAATAGATATATTTTAATGTTATAAACCGCGTAATTACAAAATAATTTATATTTCTTATAGATATAAACTTTTAAAAATATGATAAATAAAAAAATTTCTATTTTTTTATATATGAAATATTTAAATAAATATATTAATATGAAATGTTTTATAAAATATAAGAAGTATTATATTTTTATAAGTATATGTATTATATATGTTACAATTTAAAATTACTATTGAATCACTATAGAAGAATTAAAACGAAACGTGAAATATGTATATTTTGAATATATATAATACTAATGATAAATAATTTATATATTATTGCGTCCGCGGAACGATATATATCGAATGCGCGCGACACAATCGGCATACGCTGACGTTTGTGCACTTGTAAATAATAACGCGATTTAAGGTGCACAAGAATTTTAATAAACCGCGAGTAACATACAAGAATTCAGAATAATCGTAAAACGGATCACAAATAAACGCGCGTCTGCACAGCTTGGCAGCTGGGCTCAGACTCTCTAAGGCCCGGTTGCACCAACATTATTTTAGCTTTAAGCGAAACTTAAATATATGTCTGTCTTTATTTATTTAGAAAGAAAGATAAAGATAGATATATATTTAAGTCTCGCTTAAAGCTAAAATAACGTTGGTGCAACCGGGCCTAACATTCATTGTTTATAACAACATCTTGACAACGCGCGCGGAAACGATCTTCTTCGAAAGAATTCAACGGGTGACGAATACATTCAGCGGGACGGGACGCGGGGACGCAACAATATATGTAATAAATAATGAATGTGATAAATAATTTATATTAATGACTTACATCATATCTCTCATTGGTCCATCCATTTTCAAAACCTTCTTTTTTCTTTTGCTTCCTTCGCTCTTTTCTCGTGACACTTTAATCCTCGTTGCACTTGCACTTATTCACGAAAAGTTCCTCGTTGCACTTGCAATTGTGTTCAGAGAAAGAATTTGATAATATATGATACGTCTCACATCACTACTTCACTGCTCAAGAGCCACTGAGCGAATGATCGTAAGTCAGAAACATTACCGCGGTACTGTTTATATCGCCAGGGTCGACTATGTAAAGAAAGAATTTGATAATATATGAAACGTCACTACTTTATTGCTCAAGGTACTGTGCGAATGATAATAAAGCCATAACATATTAACAATAGCGCTATACTGTTTATCAAGGTCGAACACGGTGTTATTGATAATTCTGTCGTTGCCGAAATATTTTCTGTAATATAAAATATTTGCGCGAGGAATATTAAATTATAGAAGTATTTTAATTTATTGATTAAGATTAATTGATTATTTATTAAACTATTCATCATGAAGTCTTTCATTATGCTAATTATTTGCATCTATAATTCGATTTTTTTACTACGTGTTCTCTCACAATCCCCCCCCCCAAATTATATTTAGATTGTCAAGTAGAATGATAAAATAACACGGATGGAATATATTTGTGACTCTAAGTATTAAAATAATAATTATTGTCCGTAAAGATTGCAAATATCGATGTGATTATTTAATAAGTTGGATTCCTATCACATTAAATCGATTCTCGATTAAATTGTATATTGTTTAATTAACCAGGATTGAGAAAATTTAAAGCATTGGTCGAAATATATTTAATTCTAATATTGTTAAAGAAATATTATAATAAGCATCGATGATCAAAAGATCATAATATATTTAATTCTTTTGTCCCCTTTCATGTATCCCCTGTTTCAATTTTTATTCGCAGTAATGAATGATTACGATTCGATAAATATTTATCGTTGCGATACAGTTTCATGTCGTTTATCAAAAGTTAATTAATTTTTAATTATTAATATTTATAGCAAATTATGTTTCGATACTAATTGTAATCGTGTTTAGTACAAAAATTACAATATACAAAGCGTTTCTCACTACTTTATTACTCGAGAGTCATCGTGCAAATGATGACAAAGCCGTAACGTATAGTGTGCTACTATTTATATTTTATATTGCCAAAGTCGAACACCGTGTTATCGACAATTCGTTGAAATATTTTATATATTATAAAATATACACTAACGCGAAATATTAAATAACAGAAATACTTTAATTTATTGATTATTAATTAAACAATTTATCACGGAGCATTTCGTTACGTTAATTATTTGCATCTGTAATTCGATTGTTTTACTTCGTGTTTTCTCATAATGCAAATTACATTTAGATTGTCAAGTAGTACGATAAAGTAACATGGGTGAAATATATTTGACTCTAAGTATTAAAATAATAATTATTGTCCGTAAAGATCATAATGATCGAAGTGATTATTTAATATTTTGTATTCTTATCATTTTATCGATTCTCGATTAAATTGTATATTGTTTAATTAACAAGGATTGAGAATATTTAAAGCATTGGTCGAAATATATTTAATTCTAATATTGTTAAGGAAATATCATTATAATAAGCATCAATATGATTGAAAGGTCATAACATAATTAATTCTCTTATGCCCTTTTATGTATCCCCTGTTTCAATTTTTATTCGCACTAGTGAATGAATGCGATTCGATAAAGATTTATCGTTGGGATACAGTTTTATGTCGTTAATTAATTTTTAATTAATTAATACTTATTAATATTTATAGCAAATTATGTTTCGATACTAATCGTTATCGTGTTTAGTACAAAAATTACAATATACGAAGCGTTTCTCATCACTACTTTATTACTCGAGAGTCACCTTGCGAATGATGACAAAGCCGTAATGTAGCGCGCTACTGTTTATATTTTATATTGCTAAAGTCGAACACCGTATTATCGATAATTCGTTGCCGAAATATTTTATATATTATAAAATTTGCATTAACGCGGAATATTAAATTATACAAGTATTTTAATTTATTGAGTAAAATTGATTATTTATTAAACGATTTATCACGGAGCCGTTATGTTAATTATTTGCATCTATAATTCGATTGTTTTACTTCGTGTTCTCTCATAATCCAAATTATATTTATATTGTCAAGTAGAACGATAAAGTAACACGGATGAAATATATTTGTGACTCTAAGCATTAAAATAATAATTATTGTCCGTAAAAATTGCAACGAAATGATTATTTATTATCTTAGATTTCTATCACTTTGATTTTTGATTAAATTGTACACATCGCTAAATATGCATTTTAAGATCTATCGTCGCGACACAATTTTGCGTATTATTTATTATATATAAAATTAAGTAATAATCATATCAAATTATTTCTTAATATACTTCTCAAATCAATCGCGTTTAGAAAAGGAATTTGATGAAGCTTCTCGCATCACTATTTTGTTCGAATTCATTTCGCGAATGATAATATAACTAAAACATGTAAATATTAATGCGTTATATGCTGCAAAGATCGGACGCGGTATTATTATTAATTTGTTGCAAAAATATTTTATATATAGCATGCATATAAGCGCGAAATATTAAATTAATTTAGAGAAGTATTTTAAATTATTGATTAATTTACTATACTTTGATTGATGTATCACGAATCTTTATATTAATCTCGACTTTGCGATTTGACTGTCAGACTGAAAACAAAAACGAAATAAGCATATTTAATCAAGTTAATATTTTTTTTGTATAATATTTACATATATATTGTATAATATCTACATATTATGATTATTATATAAATAAGACATCTAAATAATTTTTTTTTTTTAAGAAAGAGAAAGAGAGAAAGAGGAAAATGACTCGCAGTAATATTAATTACAATTTCGAGAACTTCCTCTGATTATTTGTTATAAATATAAACGCCAAGCACAAATTAAGCATGCAAACAAACAATACTTTTACAGATCCCCTTTATATAAAGCAAAGTGTTCAAAATAAATGATTTTGAGAAACTAATTATTACGCCCTATTTATATTTTTATTTGTCCATTGAACAGATATTTAATATCATCAATTGCACAATTATCGAAAAAATTGTTCTCGAGTATAACTTTTAAAAAGTGTAATGAATAAAAAATCTAATTCTTATATATAAAATATCTAAATAAATATATTATAAAACATATTTTATAACGTATTAATGTATCTATTAAATGTTAATATATCCATAAAGTTTTCGTGTATCTCGTATAAAAATATTTTATTTTATTTTATAATTTTAAATGTTTGAAATTAAAATGTGGAATGTATGTTATATATATTATATGTGTCTTATATATTATATATACGTTATATTGCATGATAATTTAGAATGAATCACTGTCCAGACAATGAAAAAAGAACAAACAATGTTTATTATGTGTGAAAATAATATATAAATATGATAAATAATAAAATTACTTACCGCATATGTGTGTGTGTGTGTTTCGTACGTTGCCCAATGCTTTTCCAGATCTTTTTTTTTCTCCCTTGTATATATTCTTCACTATTTTCTAGTGGCACTCGTCCGCGTATATAAATACGATTAATTACGATTAGTAGAATACGATTAATTACCATAGTCTAATATGTGGGACATTTTGCATGCTATTCTCGATCGCGGAATAATCATATGAAATTCGCACTTTGTTATATCATAAGAGCAACATTTATACGAGATTAAAATTAATAATATAGCAGTAATAAGCAGAACGAATAGCACTAGTACTGTTGATATATGTATATATAGTATATATACATAAAATACAAATCTCGTAAGATCAAAAATTAAAGTAATGAAAAATCGTGATATAACTATTGTTTAATTAATAATTAATTTATACTTGCTTTTTAGAAAAATTTAATCAAAAGATACTTGTTAATTATAATAATTATAACGAATTATGTTGCAATATTAGTCACGATCGAGTTGGAAAAAGAATTTCATAATATACGAAGCGTTTCGCACACTACTACTTTATTATTCGAGTGTCACCGTGCGAATGATGACAAAGTCGTGACATGTATAGCGCGCTTGCTATACGTCGCCAAGGCCAAACATGATATTATTGATAATTCTCTGCCGAAATATTTTACGTACTATATATACCCGCGGAATTTTAAATTATAGAGATATATTTTATTTTAAATTAATTATTAAACGATTGATGTATCACGGAACCTTTTGTTATGCTAATGATTTGAATTTATTCGATTGTTTTACGCTTTCCCGAAGTCAAATTTTATAATATTTAGTTTTGCATTTCAAAAGACTGACTTATAGCGAGCTAAATAAATAAATAAATAAATGATGTTGAGAAGAAAAAGAAGACACATAAATAAATAAATAAATAATAGCGTGAAAAGAGAAAACATACTAACATTTTTATATAATAAATTATTATTAATTAAATTATTTATATTTTTATTTATATTATTTATATTATCAGAGAGACATATATGTTACCCTCTGAGAACATTCGTGGACATTGGCTTTGTAGTTCATGTCCACGTTTTCAATGTCCATAGAGGGAGTATCGCTTTCAGGAATCACCTAAAAGCAGGTCGTGACACCTCTCAGTCTTCTCTCTGCTGATACTAATAAATCATTCATACATGTATACATTCATTTTGTACATATGAATGAATAACATATAACCTTTCCTTTCGTATGACAGTGTGTTGCAGATACTATTATATAGTGTGTGTGAATGATATGAATATCAAGCTTATTTTATAAAGCCATTGCACAAAATAACAATTGTATCTGACACATGAAAAGTAGCAAGTGTCACTGTTTGTTTTATTGGCTTCATTATTAAAAAAACGTACAACGCACGCGATAAATATATATATGTAGAATGTTGCAGAGCGTTTTAAAATCAAAATTCGGTTATGACAGTTTTAAAAATGACATTCAAAAACAAGCCACCACTGCAATTCACAAAGGTTTTTATGGAAAATTAATCTTTTTCATACTCGGATTACTGATTTTGTCAGTACATCTGCAATATGTACTTCCTTCTCTTGAAAAAATCTATAATTTTTTTTTTCAATGAATATATTTATCAGATTCGCAGAAAATAATCATATATGTTTGATAATTTTAGGAAAACGAGATGTATTCGTGTGTATGCCAACTGGTTCTGGAAAGTCTCTCTGTTTTCAGTTACCAGCAATAATGAGAGAACAAAAAGTTGCGATTGTCTTTTCACCACTTCTAGCTTTGATGAAGGTACATATTTTTTTGTATATTTGAATTTTGTATATTATATTTTTCTATATATAAGAATCTAGGAAAAGAGGTATTGTGTAGCAATAAAAATATATTGATTTAATTTATATTTCTAGAATCAAATAGATTTCTTAATATCTAAAAAAAT
The DNA here is from genome assembly GCF_025532165.1 of Camponotus vicinus. Classification (NCBI taxonomy): domain Eukaryota; kingdom Metazoa; phylum Arthropoda; class Insecta; order Hymenoptera; family Formicidae; genus Camponotus; species Camponotus vicinus. Next base: position 10,643,966 of record NW_028141978.1, on the reverse strand, counting down.
AAATGCTTGTTCTTTGAATTCCACTACATCAAGCAAAGAAAGAAATACAATAATGGAAGATCTTATGTCAAATTCTCCTAAAATCAAATTATTATATGTCACTCCAGAAATGGGAGCACAAAAGCATTTTCAGGTATTGTATCTTGTAGTTCTCATACATAATTATTAAAGTTATTTGTATTCGTGAATTTTTTCTCAATACAACAAACAGAATATAAAAAAATGATTCATTTTTGCTATTATTTTTATTTTATTTTACATTCCAGAATGGAAACAATTTTAAATTATTTTAAAAAATAGTTTAAAATAAAATATAAAAATTTTAGTTTATATATATACTTAATTTTTATTGTAATATATATTTAATTTTTAGGAAATTGTAACTAAATTGTGCAAGAAGAAAGCACTCTCTTATTTTGTTATTGATGAAGCTCATTGCTTAAGTGAATGGGGTCATGATTTTAGGCCAACTTATAGGCAATTGGGAACGTTCAAGAAATTGTGCCCCAAAATACCTATGATTGCATTAACAGCAACTGCTGCAAAACAAGTATTTAAAAACAATTAAAATGTACATTTATATAGATTATATTATATACTACATATAATTATACATTGAATACTGTTACAGGTAAAGGATGATATTCTCCAAAGTTTGCATATGAAAGATGCATTGATTTTCTCTCAGCCAGTATTTCGTCCCAATCTGTATTATGATGTGTGGTTTCTAGAAACATTAGATAAACCATTTGTACATCTGAAAAACTTTATTTTAGATGCATTAGGACCTTCAGATAATTCTATTCCCATGGTGAGTTAAATTGTATTATGGTATTCTATGAATTATTAAGAATAACATTATAGATTTTTCATGAACATAATATTTTTAGCATAAAAGAAATTGTGGTATCATTTATTGTAGAAAAAAGGAAACAACTGAAATTGTTGCACATAAATTGACTCTTGCTGGCATTACAACACTGGCATATCATGGGAGTATGTATGATTTTTGTAGCATGTTGGTGATGAAATTCACAAGATCAATATTATTTTATTTTAATACTTAAATAGGCTTGAAAGCTCAGGAACGTAATGAAGTACAAAATAAATGGACGACAGGTGAAGTATCTGTCATCACAGCAACATGCAGCTTTGGAATGGGTGTTGACAAAGGATCTGTTAGGTAAATTATTATAGCATCTTTGATCAACCTAATAAAAAAAAATAATATCTTTATTATGTAAATTTGTATAGATTTGTAATTCATTGGACAGTACCAAAGAATATTGCAGCATATTATCAAGAATCAGGAAGAGCTGGCAGAGATGGCAATCCAGCATTTTGCAGAGTTTATTTTAGTAATGAAGAATATGGACCTATTTCATTTCTTATCAAGGAGGAAATTGCACATAAAAATTCAGAACTTGCAAAAATTAAGTGGCAAGATTTCGAAAAAAGTGTTGCATACTGTTTAGAGACAAAGTACGAACTATAATATACTATACTAACTAACTATAATATAATATACTATACTATAATATAAATGAAAATTAATTGTTAAGAATAAAAGAGAATATTTAAAGATATTTTTTAAATATTATACATTTTCAAATCTTGCAATCTTTTTTGGAATAAAGAATATATTAGGATATAATATAGGATATAATTAGGATATAATATTTTAACATTATAGCAGTAAAACTTATGATATAAATATTTAAAGAATGCTTAAAAATTTTAAATATATTGGTAATAGTTATATATTTTATTATCTTACAGATGCCGGCACGCAGTATTTTCCAAGTATTTCGGGGATTCTCCTCCGCCTTGCAGAAACAGATGTGACATATGTAAAAACAAAGACGAAGTGCAAGCGAGAATTGCTGAGTTTGAAATGTATCAGAGCACAACTAAAAAATTCCGAAATAATATAGGCAGTGTAACACAAATAAACTACAACGACAACGAAAAGTATGTGAAAAATTAATTTAACAAATTATATTTAGCAAATATAATTCTTTTAATGTTATAAAATTTGCTCACATATAAAAATGTATACAATTGCATAATAGTGATGAGTTCGATGAGTCAGGAGAATCAAGAGAGAAGATTATAGCTGTTGAAAAGCGAGAGAGAAAAGAACTTATTATGAAACAATTTGCACTTCGACGTAGTGCATCTAAAGAGGACAAGGTAAGTTTGTTGTATATTTTTATATTTTATAGTTTTATATTTTTTCACATTTTTATTTCTATTTTTCTCTTCCTTTAGATAAAGCGAGAAAACATTGAATACGCAAAAATAGCGCATGTCCGTGCAGCTGATAGTACAGATAAAAAAATAAAAGGCTTAACCGTTCAAGTAAGAAATCATGCATAATTATATTTTACATTTTCAGTACTTTTTCACATGATTCTTCTTCTTCTTATTATTATTTTTTCATTATTTTTAGGTGCGGGAACACTTTTATAATGAATTGAAAGTAGCATTACTTGAGAATTATCAATATTCTTCAAAAAATAATAAACAACTTCAAGAGAAGGATATTCATGATATGACTAATAACATAGAATACGAAATATTTTCCAGCACTAAAGTACCAAATAAGTACAAGCTTGATATGTCTAAATTGGTAAGATATGTAATATTTACTATATATATATATATATATATATATATATATATATATATATATATATATCATAAAATCTTCATATATACAATATTTTTTTCCATACAGATTTCATCGATACGAAAATGTACTAATGATAATACTATCTACGAAAAAATACGTGATTATAGTAAAATAGAATGTCATGACATAGAATTTAATAATTCTAACAATATAGATACATTTAAGGAACAAGAATCTAATATAACTAAAACCGAATTTAACGAGAACACTTGCTTGTCAAACGAATGTAGTAAACCAATTTTCCCTTCTGTCTTTAAAACTGCATTAGAGGTTTTAAATGAGGAAAAGCTACAAACATTTACATCAGACAAAAATGAAAAGATTTCGTTGAAAAAATTATGTGTTAAAAATGTCAAAATAAAGCAAATTAAAAATGAAACATCTATTATTAATTTTAATAGTGCGCAAAAAAATACATGTAAAAGCGAAACGCCATTAATGCAAATGTCAAATGATTTTGTCTGTGCACGAAAAATTTATGATGATAACACATCCAACTTTAGTACAAGTTCTTCTAAATCAAAATCTAATACAAGTTCCTCTAAACCTAAAGTTCGCAGGAGTAAAACAGATAAAGTAAACAAACCGGGTAAAACAGTTTATGAACAAATTTTAGCATCAGCACGATCAGTATCAAAAAAAACTACAGATGAAAAAGAAGATATTTTTCTCGATACAGAGTCAAAAGTTGACAGTGCTGGATATATTAAAAGCAAAAATGAGATTAAGAATAAAAATAAAAGAGACTACGAAGTCATAGAACACCATGAGGATGATATAAAATCTGCTAAGAAAAGAAAAATTGTACATAATGAATGCAATGATGAAACTAATAATTACGTATCTAATAAAACTATCGATAAAAAGATTTTAGATGACGAGTTTGATACAGAAATAGTTAAGGAAAGAAATGCAGCTATAAATATTAATACTATAAATGATGATTTATTGATGCCCGAAAATAATAAAACGAGAAAGCATTTGGAAGAAGATACCACTAATACAATAAATGATGATTTATCGACGGAAAAAAATAAAACGAGGAAGCACTTGGAAGAAGAAGTTAATGTAGAATTAAAGAAGAAAGAAAAAACTGCTCATTTATTTAATTTAAAACAGCACGAAAAAGATAAAAGTAATAATAGACTGAAAGTACCTGCGGATAGAGTTATGCAATTTAAAACAGCAGAAATTTTAAAATCGTATCTGATGAAATATTATCCATCGGAACGTCTCCCAGATAGAGCAACATTCTCAAAAACTTGCAGAGAAATGCACTACAGTATGTTAAGAAAAAAAATATTTGGTAAGATAATTTCTAAAATTTATATTTGACTATACAATGCCCTAGATATTAGAAATTTTAATAAACATAAATAACATCGTTTCTATTTTACAGATAAAGAAGGAATACATAATTTTGTTGTAAGCTTTATGAACCAATCTTGAAAGATTTTTTATTTTATATCTAACGTATTTCTATTTATTGTTAGGTAAGCAATATAAAAGTAACGAAAACTTTTTCGAAATAAATACATGATCCTTTTTACTTCGTAAAGTTATTGACATTTGTATTATTCAAAAAAACGCGGGAATCGATCAATGTTACGTCACATTTGATACATCACGACTTCATGTTGGTAAGAGTGAACAGTAATAGACGCGCACGAAAAATCGTTCGGGAAAAATCTATACGGAAATTTGATTTAAAAACGTAATCGAATAATTATTACGGTGAAATTTTGATGTACTTTGTGTTGCGAGTTGAAACGGATTAATATTTTCCGGATATCATCGATAGTTTACGTGCGGAAAATAATTTTACGTATAATAATTTTATATGACGTATTTCGTGAACGGATGTGCATAATTAAGAGGTAAGTCGAGGCAATGAATGGCATAAATAATAATAAGAAATAATTGAATTAATCATACTATTACAATATGAAATCACATCTATGATCAATATATGTATTAGAGATATCTGAATAATATAATTATATTCAAAATAAATACGATCTGCTTTACTTCGTGAAGTTATCGACATTTGTATTACAGAGGCCGAAAACGCGGGAATCGTGTTTGCGTCACATTCGATATATCACATTTTCATGTTGGTAGTCATGAGCGATACAATAGACGTGTCGCGCAAAAATTATTCGGGAAAAAATCTAAGCATCAAATTTGATTTAAAAAGATAATCAAATAATTATTACAGTAGAATTATAATATATATTTCAAGTGAACTAATGTTTTCTAAATATTATCGATAATTTAAAAATAATTTCACGTATATATTATGTGGACAGATGCGCATCGTTAAAAAGTAAATCGAGTAATAGCACAAATAATAATAGAAAGTAATTAATTAAATAATCATACTATTGCAATACGAAATACAATTATGATCAATATGTGTATATTAGATAACTAAATAATATATTTATATTTGAAATAAATATGATTCGCTTTATTTCGTGAAGTTATTACATTTGCATTAACTAAAAAACGTGACAATCAATCAGCATTCGAATTGCATTTAATTAGCACAACTTAATAATTATGATGAGTAATATAGACGCATCATAAGAATTTTGTTATGGAAATTTTATCATGGAAATTCGATTGATAAAATAATCGATTAATTAAATATAATTATTACAGAGTATTATGCGACTGTTACGTATCGCCAAAGAACCATAATTTGATAAATCGAGATAAATTTTATTTTGAATAAATTTCAGAATATATATCTACAAAATGTTAAATAATTAAATATATATTTATGATGTACAGTTGCAATAATTGAAACTGTTTACAGATATTTTATTTTAATTATAATTTGTCAATTTTAACATATGTTTACACCTAAATATAGAAATATAAAAGTGAGCACATATTTTTTTTTATTTATAGTTAATATATTAATTCTATATATTTTTAATATTTGTGTAAATCAGGCAAGAATTTCTAGAGAAAAATATTTCTCATTGAGCCATTTTATATATATATATATATATATATATATATATATATATATATATATCTTTTTTTTCACTTATATTCTATATATAAAATTATTATTGCTATTTTTCTAAAAATGCATAATATCGAAATTTTTCTTAAATTTTATAATAATAAAAAGAGTAAATATACATGTGTAAAAAGATCATATACCTTTCTACATATGTATAAAAAGATCATATTTTTTTATAAACTTTATAAAATTAAAATACATGCAAATGCTCAGACAATAGATATAACATTACAGTGCACATCCCATATTAATAATTCATTAATTATATACATATTTACACAAAAAAGCGATGTGAGGTAAAAAAAGCTACATAAGTACAGCCTATATAAATGTATAGTAATATATTAGTAATATAGATTACTTAATATTACTGTAATATTTTATTTTATTTTAAAATTTTACTATATATTATTCGATAAATTGACAAGTTAAACAAAAAAATGAATTTTTTTTCTAAAATAAAAAGAAATTAGAAATATATAGAAAAGTTAGGTTGGTTTTTTTACTATAATCATATTGAGTACGTAACATTGAGAAATCATGTAAACTTTTTTCTTGTGAATATGAATTTGGAATAGAAAAAAATTAATTAATTTGAATGTATAAATGGATGCTGAAAAACTAATTTACACAATTTCTCATTTCAAATATTATAATTACCATATTATATTATAATTACCATATTATAATTACCATGATGTGTTATATATATGTATACATGTTCAACTATATGTAAAAAATGATAGCCAATTTTATCCATTTTTTTTCTAAAAGAGATAAATCTCTTAAATTTATAATAATATTAAAAACAATTTTTACAATAATAATAAAAACAATTTATCTCGTTAATATTCGCCAAAGAAAAAAATTTAAATTACATTATTTTCATTTCTAAAGATAGATATGAGAGGGATCGTTAATTTAAATCTGTTAACGGAGATATAAATTTGATGAAATTGGCAATAAAAATGCATTAATATATTTAATCTAAATTGATGTAGCAAACTCTTCTACATCATTTCTATGTATTTAAAAAAATACTGTTTGAAAATGAAACAAAAGAGCGAAATAAAACTATCACAGACATGACTGCTAGCATGTTATGTTACAGCCACGGTCTTATATACAGGTCTGGAAACTCAGGCCTTTTTTAGTGGTGGGGGAGGTCTCACTTAGTGTGTCCGTTTTTCGACTAGAAGTCGCAATACGAGCGAGAGAGACAGAGATAGACGGCAGTAGTCGTTCTCTCTCTAACATACGTCTAAATGCAACTTCTAGATCGCAGCGAACCTAGCAGGCAAGCTGTGAACTCCCGAAAAACGGACACACTAAGTGAGACCTCCCCCACCACCGGAGTTTCCAGACCTGTATGTAAGACCGTGGTTACAGCAATTGAAGTTTAGTGATAATGAAGCGCCATTGACATAACATGAATATACAAGAATTTGTGTTGTAATCCTTGAAAAATTTCAGAAAATTCTTTAAAAGAAATTTATATAGAGAATTTCAATTGTTCCAAATTAATTCTTTAATAATTATTTCATTTTATCTAAAATAACTTAATTTACTTATACAAAACATAACAAATAAAAACACAAAATAAGAAAGTATAAGCATTTTCGCAATAATATAAATCAATACACACAATAACCAATTATAAATTATAGTGTACAGTTTAACGCGATATTTTTTGTTTTTACTTCATAATCTTATTAATTTTTATTGTAATGTGTGTGTTAATAATGTTTTTTCTTATCTTAATTATTTTTTACACATGATATTTTTAACGCGATAACTAATTTGATCACTATTTCCCGGGAAAATTACACTTTTATTAAATTATATTGATTGAGATGATATTATTGGCATATGACATATTGGCACATTGAATCAGTGAAATCTTATTACAAGACGAATCATTTTAATTCATTTTTTTTTATTAAAGAATTAAAAATTAAGCACATATTTTTTTTTTTGAAAACTTGAGAAAATTAATTTTTTATAAATGAGATCTCTGTAACAGATAAAACACATTTTAATACAATGCAGCATTATTTGCATCATTTAATATATGGGAAATCTCATTATATCAAATAATTATCAAGAAAATAGCTCTATTCATTACTGAATAAACATATAATATTGCTATTAAGATATGAAATACCGGAAAATAGTTGGAAAATGTGTGATTGTAATTATTTACAATATCAAAAGTCGAAAACTAAAAATATCTATAAATTCACGATTTAATCGGAATTAATTAAATTTAATGAATTTTATGACTAATACCCTGATATTATCCGTTGAATGATTGTGTACTTGAGTACAGCATATACTAGTATAACATGCATGTGTGTGCGCATATGTATGTAACAGTATATATACTGTGCATAATATATATAACAAAACAATACTTTATATATTATTTTATACAAAATAATACCTTTATTATATTATTTTATTATATCTAAAATCTCATTTATGTTAATGCAAATATGCGCAGTTAAATGCAAGTGAAAAATGCAATGACATGCTAGGCAATGAACTACATCAGGTATTTTTCAGGGTCTTATTACGCTAATTTTCATGTGAGATGTCTTCTATAGATCTAGATTGAATTTGCATTCTTTTTCGAAGAGAAAGAGTTATAACATCTTAATCTTTTTATCGAAATCATCCACAAAATTTTAACATTTATCTAACTAATAAAACAATTCTAGCTAATAAAAAATCTAGTCTAATCTATCTAACTAATAAAAAAATTCTAAATTGAGCCAAAAAGCTATTGAAAACAATAATGTTTTGCTTGTTCATGCGTTATGCGTTAAAGCACTGATTTATTATACTGATGTCAAATTTGCGTCACCGAGTATCAGGAGCGAACTATAGGCATCTGCCTCTCTGGTCTTTTGATCGACACCTTTATCCTTCTCGGCGCGTTTTCGTTTCATTTTGGTTTCTATTTCCAATCCCTCCTCCGGCGATCTGTTTACCTGATAAGATACTATCCTTATTACGCACCAAACGAGTAGTATCACGCCAGATAAAAACATCAAATACAAAGCTACTTCTTCCATAATTGGCAAGGCATTTAAATAAAACCAGAAACGCAAACGCATCTCGGTCGGTAATTCATACATTCCCTAAAAAGAAAAAAATTTTATTAGAATGTTTACGTGCATATCATTCAACGATCAATCGAACAAAATGATGAAATATTTTGCATGCTAATATTTTGACTTGCTATGAATAAGATAATAGATATAATAGTTATAATACAAAAGAATACACTCTCTTAAATTAGAATCATTATGTATTATTATTTAAGCAGTGGTTTCAATTACAAATATAGCATTGAAAACACTAAGAATCAGTTAATGGCTGATTTTCCAATAAAATCTTATGCCATAATCAATCAATAAGACGAAGAAGCAAAATAGTTTTCACTAAAGATTAATGAGTATTTCAATAGTGAGTCAATTGATGAGTATTTCAATAAAATTAGCGAACTATTCATTGATTTTCTATCAAATCTTGCCATTGTTATAATCAATAAATCTTATTTTATTGTTTTAATCAAATTTTTACTGATTCATTTAAAAAAAGTAGATGTAATATAAAAAAGTAGAAGTATCTCTAAATCAACCTTTTGACTATGCTTTTTTTAGAGAAAAATATTACAAAAAAAATGTTCTTATTTTTTTAATTGAGTATATTTTAGTTTTTTACTATAATTTTTACTTACGATTTCAAACCATAGTAATGGAAGAGTTAGGTCACTGAATTTCTCCACCCTAGCCATGTGTCCGATATCTTGTAGAGCCATATTGATTTGGAATCGGAATGCTAAGTCCACGGGTAACCCGGATTTTGGCTGAATAAAGAAGTAGGATTCATGTAAATCCTTTACAGGTTGTAATCCTTCGACAGCCTCCAACAATGATGGGTCGCTTTTATAGAAATGTGGATATGATAGGGCGATAGGAAATCCTGCAACACAAAATGCATAATATTTGTACTTATAGTATCATTTAGATATCTATGCAATCTTGTTCCACTTGATAGAAGAAAATAAAGAATTAAATTAAATTCGAAAATAAGAATATGAAAAATGTCTCTCGTGCAATTTATATTTTTCAGTTTTTTTTTGTAATATTTTAATATGAATAATTTAGCACGAGATATATATGAAAATACACCATAAAATATAATTATAATAAATAGACTAAATAATGAATAATATTTATGAACTAAAATTTATATATAACATATAATTTGCATTTGTATTAATGTAACCATCAGTTCTTTTTCTTTCTTCATATTTCTTATTCATATTTTAATGTCCGATATGCATAATTTGAAATCAGCAGATATTAAAACAATTTTTTTAATATTGATTTGAAGTCAGTGGGTGATAAATCTGACAAAAATGTAGCATTTCCGATGATAAAATCGTCAGAACACGACACGATACGTTAACACATTTGCTATTCTCGTAAGTGTTTTGCGTCGTTCATCACTCAACGGGAACAACTTCTCGGTCATTATGTCGTAATCGTACATGACATATTTTGTACTATCATGAATGTTGTCTGCTATATCGCTAATGTTCGATCGTTCGATGCATTTTATCGGTACATAATGTACCGTGTCGATGAAGAAATCGCGCTGCATCGCATTAATCTCGAAGACTCGGGTCGAATGTTCTAGATCTGCTTAGGAGCACAAAAAAAAACAAATCAATCACCGCTAATCGATTTGCGCGCTACTTATCGTCAGAAAGAAAAAGGTGTGAGCAATTTTTTTCTTCTATTTTTTTTATCCTATTCAATTTGCATGCGTTGCTAATCGAAACTGCCGATTTTTTTGCAATACAATGGAAATAAAAATCTTACAACACGATATCAATAAAAAAAAATTGGATGGTACGATTATACAGAGTACGCAATAGGTCATAGATTTTGCGATGCAGATTGGAAAATTCATTCTTTCATACATGATAGCCGGTTGAGAATCGTGTTTAGTATAATATAATAAATATAATAAATGTTTATAATAGTGAATACATTTTATAAATTATATTATAGATCAAAAGTAATAAATATTAAATGGTAAAAAATACTAAATGTACTAATTTGTTCACCAAAAATCCGTGTTGAAACAAATCTATATTAACGTTTCGAGAATAATTATTATTACTTTCAACTTACATAGAAGTAATCTAGCAAAACGATTAATTAATGTAGGAATATCTTACCATAATAACAATCGGTCACATCAATTAAGCCGGATTTCAAACAATGCCCTTGGCGGCAGAAGCATTTATTTTCTGGATTTACTGCTCCGTTGTCCAATTCATTTTCTAGAAATGCATATTGATATGTATGCAAACCCTTTATTTGCTTCTCTCCGATTCGTACCTTTGGAAAGAAGAGATATTTATTCTTGAGAGATATCATTATATTAGAAAGGAAATTCTTTAAATCCCTATTATATTATTAAATATTATGTATATACAGAATATTTAAAAGTTGTGATACAAAATTTACAGGTATATTCTGTGATAAAGATATAAGGATTCAATTTTAATTTAGCACAATTATATGTATCGTGATATTCAATAATTTTTAACTTATAAGCGATTAATAATTAAAGATTTTATGTCAATTATAAATGTCAGTTTATATTATTGACTGGAATTTTAATTCGAGGCAGTTATAGAAGAAATTTAACGTTGTAAGTGAAAAAATATGAAATTTTTGCGTCGAAATACACCAAATTGCTTAAGGGATACCCCGCGAATTTCGTAAGAGCAATTTATGAGTTTATACGCTATATAAGTGAAGAAAGTTAATAACAGAATATTGGCACACGCATGACTCGGTGCAAGATTTTTAGTTGAACGAGTTAATCATTTCGTCGAAATGATTGCAATAATCAAAATTACCAATCGTTCGCTACGGCACAAGCTCTTGCGAAAGAAGAGGAGCGTATCGTTCGGTTCAATGTAGCTTGGAAATTTGACGCCATCGCTAGCACCATTCACATTTGCGCATTTTCCGGTCCATTGCGGTAGATTGACGTCTCCGTTGTATTTATCAATCAAGCCTGCCATTCGGAGATCGGTCTCTCCCGTGTAAATGGTCTCAAAATCACCGTCAAAATCGTACATCTATAAAGCGCAGGGCATAAACGCAAACTCTATATTATTAAAAATCTTGCATTTTGTAGAAATTACTAAAATAATAAAATCAATTTAAAAAATAAACCGTACAAAGCCAAAATTTTTTAATTAATTGGAATAAACAAATCAATCCTAAATTTAACTAGTTTTATTAATTACATATATATATATATATTTTTTTTTTTTTTTTAAAGCTATCACGGCTCATATTAGATCACGCGTATTGAAAAACTCGTCGCTATTTCTTACTCTATCGATTAATCCCAGCTTATCGAATTTGATCCAAGTAGGCATCACATGATTGCCGAGGGTAACGAGGGCCGATTGATAGCCGAACATGAACTCGCGTGCAGTCATTTCAACCAGAGGATGGGTGTCCGTTCGACGGATCAACATGTTGAGTCCCCATCTGGTTAGGTACGAGGTGTCTTTCATCACATTTGTAATACTCTGCAACCGCAAAAAAGTAACGTATGATTATTTAACAGGTAAGATTACTATTATCCATCCCATTAAAAAATTGATTTCATTTCAATAATCTATTATTATATATAATCATATAATTATATAATTATATACATACAAGGTTTTGCCTATTCATTATTCACGCATTTTATACGCACGCCATCGTACAAAAGATTAAATTGTTAACTTTACTTGTTATTTGATTCTCTCATCATCATGTCAATAAGTCAATAAGAAGAGATATTTACATAATAATTAATGAGAAGTGCATAATTAATAATTATTCATAAAAGTAATGTATCCTAAAACGATTGATTTTATTTCTAGTTATAATTTTTTAAAAATTAATTTTCTAAATGAATGATACGATAATGAATAATGACAAAATGATTGGTTATATTCTCATTGAAGCATTGATAAATTAATGAAAGATTAGTGAAAAATTTATTTTACATATTTTTTAATTTTATAGAATTAGGAAATAAAAAATCATTCTAAACATAATTAGGTAATTAGGTAAAATATATAATCTTATATCTATATCTTAAATTTAAATATTATAGAACTCTATGTTATACTTATCTTTAAAAATAAGAATAATAAATGAAAATGATATAATGTACTATATATTGCCGGAATAATTCATTGTTCATTAATTATGATGTTTACGTAGCTATCATGTCGTTTTAATATGTTTTCTTATCGAACTAAATGTAACATGTCAATACCATTCGAGAAAGGAAAAAATAATGTGTTGCAATCTTCAAACGTTCCATTTCCTTGCGATTGCCAGGGTCATTCACTTTATGATAATGCGAGTAATATTGCAACAATGATAATGATATGTATGAGAATTGAATATATTTATATTGGTTGTATTCAATATGAAGTTATTCTACGATATTTTATCCATATTTTATATGCTTTTTGCTAAAAATTAACTTTCATGCAGAGTTAATTTTTCAGTAATTTTTCACTAATACGTCAATATTTCTTGTGAAGATATAAAAGAACTATTGATTATTGTATTAAATATTTTATTAAATATTTAATATATATATGTGTGTGTGTGTGTGTGTGTGTGTGTGTGTGTGTGTGTGTGTGTGTGTGTGTGTGTGTGTATGTATGTATATATATATTTGTAAAAATTCATAATTATATAAATTAAATATGATATAAAACTAATATATAATACCGAGGGGTAAACCGCTGATCAAAATTATGTACACTAATGCCTACTAATGCCCAATTCCTGGGCATTACTGCTAAATTTTTAAAATTTAATAATTTAAATTTTAATAAATTTAAAATTATTATTTGGAAGAAAAGACTTAATAATACTTTAATAACGTCCATAATACGCATTAATACTTCAATAAAACCTAATAATGCCCAAGTAATGCCCAAGCAATGCCCAGTAATGCCTCAAATCTGTACACCGCAATGCCCTCAGCGGTTTACCCCTCGTATAATACAGATTAATTTGCAAAGGTATTAATTAAAAAGATCATTTTTGCTCAATCATTCTAATTTGAATATTTGAAAAAGATTCTCAGAATATTCGATTATTGATAATGACTACCGTATGCAAAAGAAATAATGCAAAAAATGAATACAAATGAAACACTTTCTCTTATGCGACCTTTTAAACAGATAAGAGAGTGTATATAGCATATCTATTACTCTTAACAGGCTTTTATGATTTGCTTATGAGGAATGTATTGCTTAAGCGAATTCTTAAGCGAAACATTTATTACACCCGTCGCATTAAACAAGCAAATTAAATTAAATTTTCTTTTTCAGATTCTATCTGTTTATAAATGCAATATTTAATATAATCATTACGCCGATATAGATAGACTTATCTAGCGTGCAAAACGTGATAGTGTTACAATATATCAACTAGTTCGCATTAGATTTTTATAAAACTGAAATTTAATAGTTTACATCTTAAATCCAGGAGCATATGTTACATATTTGTACTTAACTTTTATGCTATAAAAACACGATGTATAAATATTTTATTCGTTTAATTTCATTTCCTTTATGTAAAAAAAACATTTTTCCATAAAAATATTAATTAATTATAAGGTTTATCAAGAAGATATGAAGAAATAAATTATTCCTCTATTTATAAATAACTATAATGCAAAATTTAAATAAATATAAATTTGTTTTTTACTTAAAAATGGAAAGGATACTGTTTATATACAATATGTACTATTGCTATTATGGAAGAAAATTCATTATTTTACATATATTTACATAATGGCGTGATAATCGCGATTTTTTCTTGTGACAAAGTCTACTATAATATAAATACTTGAAGGTATACCGTATCAGATCACGCATTTTTCTATCGCTCGCGAACGGAAAGTTTTATAGTTAGATTGAGTAAGATTAATGTTTTTTTATATTCATTTGAATATGGGAACAAAATCGAAGAGGTATATCGAATTATATTTCACAGTAAGTAATTGTAATTAATTATAGTTCAAGATATTAATGATCATATGAGTTTTCATTTTTTACACAATAAGCTGATATTAATGATCATATAAGTATCTTTTTTTGTACAATAAATTGAAACAGGTTAAAATGTTAAGGAGAAGATTATTGAGAATATTTTTATTCTCTACAGGGAATCGTTTCACAATAATGATCCATATTCTGAAATATGATCTGTACATATAAATATCTTATACTGATGTGTACTATATTTGCTATATCGTTTGTTCTCCGATGGAATGCGTTATGTAATTAATCTCAATAATGTCAATAATAAAATCGAGTGCATTTTTATGTACGTATAAAATACGAAAAAATATTTCTTTAATAAAAATATATAAATTATATACATTTTTATATAAATGTATATAAAATATATAAATTTCTTTAATAAAAATATATTTTTTAGTATGGGGATTGATTGTGCTTATATTTAAAGCGTACTTAAATCAGAAAAGAACAAGTGCCTATATAAATGTGTTACCCAAAATTTTCCTAATTTAAGGAAGATATTAGATTTCATTTTTTGACTTAAAATAAAATTACGCTTAAAATATAATTATGAAGATTACGAATATGCAAGCTTTCAGACGGATCGAGTTACCATTTTAATTTTCACTCTTATAGAAATTTTAATTTTTACCCATATAAAAAACATATTTATCGACTTTTTCTCTGGAACGATAATTTCATTCATTAGAAACTCAATTGAATTCATTTGGAAACTTGCATGTTCGTAATTTACGCACTATAAGTTTTATTTTAAGCCAAAAATGAAATCTAAATGAAATCTAATATCTTCTCTTAAATTAGGAAAATTTTAAGTAACACATCTATATAGGCACTTGTTCGCATTCTTCTAAAAAAATTTTAGGCAACAGTTATCCGCGCATTCTTTATATAAAAAATTATATAAACGGACTTACAATTAGTATAATACTTAATAAAACTAGAAATAATATAATAATTTTGAGATTAATGGAAAACACAAGATTTTAAATTTGAAAGTAAAAGTGATGTTACTAGTGTTTACTAGTTTCGCTCAAATATTCTCGTAATGAGGCAAAGAATGCTAGCTTTCGCCACCTTTTAGTCGCCTCATGTCTTTTCCTAATTTTTCGCAGTTTCTTGACCTCAAAGCAAATGCGACACGTTTCTCGAGAATGCATTCGTGCATTACGAATAGAAGTTTCTTATAACTGAATATTTCCATTGAATAACTTGACTTACATTCTAGAAAAATCTGCATCGTCAAAGGATGTGTCATGTACAATATTTAATTCGCAGTGTGATATTATGCAAAGAGCACGTGTTATAAGAACATATTGAAATCTATTGAATGTTACATGTGATTTTATTAGTGGTACAATAAAGAGTACTTTAAGGATGGGCGTTTGTTGGGAGAATGTTGTACGATTTCCTAACTGATAAATTAACTGTTGCAAAAGCATGCATTTATATCTAAGAAAACACATATTGCGTATTGCATAAGAATGAAATGTGTCGTCGATAAATTTGCGCATAATAAAGATTCTTAAATCTCTCCAAGAATAGAGCCCTCAAGAAAGATTTTGCGAAATCGATTGTAATTAATGATTTGTTGTTGAAATTTACGACGTGCTAGATTGTATCGAATAAATGAAATATAGAAATGTCGGTGAGAAGTGAGCTTCCAATGAACACACCGGTTGCATCAGCATTAACTCAGAATTAGATAGGTGACAGATATAATTGACGCAATAAATTCTAATCTAAGTTTTCATTTGTTGTAATCAAAATGCTTTGTATCTTATCAAATATTTTCTAATATGTACCATATTTTTATCCATAAATTTTTGTTTTAAACACTTTATAACACTTTGCACACGATTAGAATATTTAATGATTGCAATATTTTTTATTATTACTATTATTGTATAACACATTCATTAGATAATCACAGTATCTAGTAATATCAAAATTTTTATCCTTGATATTATTATTTTAAAATTCTGGATAAAATGGAATGTTATTGGATAATTACTAATTACTAATTATTTACTCATATCTGAAATTATAAATACAAATGAATATAAATATGGAAATATAAGCATTTTTAGTTTCTAGATCTGCATTACTAGATTTGTATTTACTAGAAGTTTGATTGCGCAATTTTTACATGCAAATTATGTATTATATCATTAATTAATACTCATACATAAAAGACATTCGAGTTTTTTCTATTACGGAAATTATAATTGATATGATTCGATCATTTGTGTCAAGGTCAAGGTTTTTACTTCTCTGTTAAATGTTATGATATTGATTTTTATGCATCTGGATTTGTGTGTCGTATATGTGACAAATTATCATTTGAGAATCACATTCAAAAAACTTTCGATAATTTTACGTATTAAATCGGACATATAGCGAACATATTGTAAATAATGTATAAGACGCATAAAACTTTGTTTCACTTAATTGTATTTGATTTTATATTAATTATATTTAATTTTGATTGAGTCTGTAAATGTGAAATTTAGTATGTGGAAAATTTTATTCAATTTTTCTCATTGATTTATGTAATGACGTGAGCTAATTATTAGTAATTACTTTGCAATTAATAAGTATTAATTATGATCTACATATATCATGTTAAAAAAAAACACAATAAATCATAATCTTTTTTACGTATTTATAATTCGTATCGAGAAATTCCAGGGATTCCATAAAATTCATTTTATAGTTCGATAAAAGAGCTCACTTATAATGAAATAAGCGGAATATGAATACATGATATTAGCTCTTGCGAAATCTCTCTTCGAGAGTTTTCCTTATTTATGTTGTATTTTATTCACATGTAAATATGTGATAATAATTATCGATTAATTACACTAAAAAAAGTCACAGAAGAATACGGAATTGAAATATAATTACTGATTAAAATGTCTTTAATGATCTTATCATTTCATTCTTTTCGAACTTTTGCATCAAAATTAGCACGTTCCTCTACGTCAGCAAGTAGCTGCTTTTGCACGAACATGTCCGCTTATCAGAAAAAACGTGCGCTGTGAACCATTATATATTTCGCGTTTGTAAAATAAATTTGTAAAGATTTCGTCGTGTGTCATTTATAATTTATAAGAGTGATATTCTGCTATTTGTACTTACGAACAAGGCGATATTCGGCATTATTACGAAATCATCTTCCGTACCATTGCTCATTTCTGGGATGTAGTTCAATGGATGTAATGGTTTCGTCGATAACGTACCATTATCATTGAAAACTATATTTGTATGCTCGAATCTTTCTCTGAAACGAAATGTACTATGTGAACTAATGTTAGCATTCATCATTATATTCATCATTAACATGTTTAGAATATATTTTCTGTATACGTGATTTTTGAAAACGTATTTTCCAACAAATTTATCGGAATGAATACATTGTTGAAATAATTTTACTGGAAAAAAATTTCACAGAATTTTACATGTAATTAATTATTTTTTAAAACTAACTATATATATAAGTAGAGAATGTGACTTTAATATATGTTTTATTACCAAATATTTATTTTCAATTCGAATATTTAAGAAAAAAATATAGTTTTTATTTTTTTTTATGTAACTATTTCTCTTTTGTCAATATTATGTCAATATTATATTTTATCCTCGTTATCTTCTTTTTTTTCTCGTTAATTTTCCATAAATATACATTTATTCATTTAAGTAAAATTTAATTCAGAAATTGTCGACTATTAGTAATGAACTTGAAATATTTTAAGAACGACCTTAAATATTCAGTCGGGTGAATGCAACTTGCGACAAATTTTCTTCGTTTGAATGCTAAAGATGAAAAATAAGAACACAATTGGACAGCAATGAGATAAGGTCAAATGTACGTGAGACAATCACATAAACTAGATCTCACGTCCATTTAATAATAATTATTATTTACGAAATGATTTATAACCACTTTTTTCTCGCGTTCTTGAATATCATTAGCCGAGCAATCTCCGGTTTCACGACCATTCCTCTCTTTTTCCTTTTATATTAAACAAGAACATATAATTTCAACACTTCTGCCGTTCGGGTTTTCCAGGGTTCTCAGTGATGACTTGATAAGTTTCTTTTTGTACATGCTTTAATGCAGTTTCACGAAGTAATGTAATGGTAAAAACGGGTTTCTTTAAAAAATTAATTAGTGATCTATATCATATGAATTCACACTCATAATCCTTAATATAAAATTAATAGAAAAATGATTCACATATATCTAAAAATTAAAAATTAAATCGAAATTGGCAAATTAGAACCATAGCGCGATAATCAACAAAAGATGATCCGAAACGTTTTTTGTTAATGTAACCACTTTTAATTTGAAATATACAATTAATCAGAAAGAAGGAAGTATTATTTCTTCCCCGCGCTCCAACTACCGCGTTGTAGCTCTAATTTACCCCAATTTCGATTTAATTTTTAATTATTATTATTGAGCCAAATTTCAATTTATCACACATATCTATTTCTGAAAAACGCAAAAATTAATCAAATTACACATTATGTTACTCACTTATACACATAAGGACCAACTTGTTGAAATCGCAGCTTGGTCTCTCGGCCATCTAGGTATTCGTCGCGATTTGTCACGTTAAATAGGTAGATTTTCAAATAGAGATCAACTTCAGGTTTTCGCCATATTTCGAAGATCTCGCCTCCATCGTTGAATGTTATTTTCCATTTATAGAGTAACTCATAGGGATGACATAGTAGTATTAAACAACCGGATGCGATGCCAAGCAAGCCCAGAATTATCAGCGTGAAGGTATCTGCGGCAAAAGAAAAGCACGTTAAATAAGTGTATAATTGAAGAAGCGAAGAAATTACAGATAAGGGTGAGTGCAAAAGAAAACTTGATGTTTCTCGTGGTCAAGAAAATACCACGAATCAAACTATCTCTCTAAATAGGCTCTAAGGCGGTTTTTGTGGCTTCATTCTTCAAGTTATTCTTCTATTTTTCCGCATATATCCCAATTGTTGTTAGTTCTTCTGAAATTTGTTACACGAAACTCCAACATCACACAACTCTATCATTTTTAAGAAAATAGTATATCCATTTGTAAATTAATTAATATTTAATTATTAATAATTTGTAAATTGTATAATTTTAATTTTTTTGAAACTATATATGCTTATTTTGAGATTTTATCTATACATTATCGAAAAATAATATAGATTTACCAAATTTGTAATATAGATTTATCAAATTTCTACTAATATAATAAATAAATAATCTATTAATATAACTTGTTCTCACGTTAAAAAGATGATAAATAATATAGTAATATATAATAGCTGTAGCTAAAGCAATAGAACAAATGTGAAATATAATTCACTACTTTCATAATTATTCATTGAGATATAAGAGATATAACTATTTCATTTGTTATGCTTTTTTATTTTATTGAATTTACAAATTTACGAGTCTCGACCTCTAGTCTCAGCGACTTTGATTGCGGATAAAGGATTGCAACACACAACTCGAGATTTCATAATTTATATGAAATCTTGAGTTGTGTGTTGCAATCCATTTATATTTAAGAGCTACTCTATTCTTTGATCATTAAAGTGCAGCATTACTTTTGCAACGAGCGTTATTGCGATATTGGAATTACAATATATGGCAGTCGGTTGAGTGAACAGTGATAATTCTTGATCTTATGTATTACGCGGTCCATTTTCTGTAATTTTTTGCAAAAATGAGGAACGATACTCGAATGATCGTTTATCTGATGACTCAATCAAACACGTATTTTGAAAGTGAGATCAATTTTTTGCTTATGATTATCTACCTTATATTCAGCATAAAAAATTGATGATTGTCATTTTATTCGTTCCATGTAATAAAAGTCAATTTTCAATAAAACGATAAATTTTATGTCGTTTTTTAATTGTTTCTCTTATTGGATAAAATTAAAAATTTATAATATTTTACAAAAATTAATAAATATAAGACTCGAAATATAAAATTAACAAAACAGTTATAATGGCAATACGAGTCTAGTGTCGATGTTATAACACATTTATTTATATTACAATCAAATAAATATTGATATTAAAGCATACAAAGAGAGGATAGCGAACGTTTCGACCCTATTTTTGGGTCATCTTCAGCGCGAAAGTATATAATAAAAGATAATATAATGAAAAAATATAATAACAAAGTGTTTTATATCGGAGTCTGTTACAAAGGGTGCTGTCTAAAGCGATAATGTCTCGGTATCTCATTATCTTGACGATGCCTACGTAAAAACAAAGGACAAAAGTAAAATAAGTTAAATAAATAATGTAATTAATATGAACAAAGAAAGAAAAAGTACTAAATTAAACATGAAATTATGAGATTGAAATGTTAATTTATTAAAAATGATCTAAATATAAACTGAACATAAAGTCAAAGAAATAAATAAATAAGTTATAAATAAGTTAAATAAATAATATGACTAATATGAACATAGAAAGAAAAAAGTACTAAGAATTACATGAAAATTACGAGATTGAAATTATTTTAATGTCAATTTATTAAAAATGATCTAAATAAACTGAACATATAGTCAAGAAATAAAAATTAAAAGGTTAAAAAGATAAGAAGTTAAAACTACGGAAATAAGACTTACTTCCAGGCATCGAAGATAATGACGCGCCGAGGAGATGAATAGAGACAACTTAACATCTAAGAAGACGAAGATCGACTCGTCTTTAACGGATAAATGTGACTTATATATAAACGATAAAGAGAGTCAAATAATGTATAAATGTACACATACGCAAAGTCGCAGACCTATTTGTTATGATAGAAACTGTGTTAAATTTTTGGCAAGTTGTTGACAATATTTAAATAAATTTCTGGTAAACGTTCAGTGTCCGTTTGCAAATTGAGACAATTTTTTTGCCTCTTGATATATAGCATTTCGGAGATCAATCTTTTACTCAAATATGGTTCACGATCCAAAACCTGAACGCCATCCCAATCAAAAGTATGATCAAAACCAACCCTGTGATTCGTGATGACTGATTGAGAATTAGTGTTATGTCTAATGTGGCTGCGATGTTCGTTGATTCTGGTATGCAGTTGTCTGCAAGTTTGTCCAACGTAGGACGCATCGCAATCCATGCAGTTCAATTTGTATATGACGTTCAAAGAATTGGAAGTAGGAAGAGGATCCTTATGAGCCCTGATGAAGTTTTTCATTTTATTGATACTGTAATATGAGAGTCGAACATCCAAATCCTTAACGATATGTTTAAAACGCCCGGAGATTGAAGGAACGTATGGTATCGTGAAATAAGTAATGTGATCATTTGTGTTTATGACCTGGGTATTATTCACTAAGGAATTTGGTTTGAAAAGGTGTTTCTTAAGGCGGTCAACACATGTGTGGAAAATAAAATTTAAAGGGTATCCATTGCTTAAAAGGATGTTGATAGCCAATTTAATATTCTTATAATGGAAAACAGGGTGAGACAAGCGGAAAACCTTGTCTATTAAACCAATTACTGTGCCTGTTATAATATTTTGTATTAGTTATTTCTTGCTGAACATAACTTTTTTAATCTAAACATTTTTATTTATATAAAAGTTTATTTAGAAAGTATTTATATTCATTTATAATTAGTTTATAATTAATTTGTCTCTGTAAAAATATATTTTTTTACTAATTACATATATATTTTTAATATCTTCATAAAAATAGCAAAAGCATTATATTTTAATAAATATGTTTCGATAATTAATGTTATTAATTCTTATTCATAAATGTTTGCTAAAATATGTGCGTGCGTATTATATTATTATGCGTATGTATGTTATATGTACCAAGATAAACGTACCACGCAGATCCTTGAAAAAAATGGGATTTATTACGTAGTTGCCACAAGCATATTGCGAGCATATCTTATTATGTTGCGTATCTTATTATGTTATCGTATATTTTATCTGGTCCAGGGAAGCAACAGGAAGAACCTTGAATCTCTTTAAGATTAGAAACGAAGGACTTTGTTTTACGCTTCCGATATCTTCGAGAAAGAAGCGAATTGTAAATCTTGATCTTTTGTTTGAATAATTTGTTCTTTAATATGCCACCATTGTCAAATTTATTATACGTATAATAGTTGATATCAATTCTTTAGATAGGACAAACTTCCTTTGCATGATGTTCATAACTTTAAACATTATATGGAAAATAATACGTTTTTATTATATATATATATATATATATATATATATATATATAAAATAAAAACGTATATATATATATAATATTAATAAACGTATATATAATAAATATATATATATATATATATATTTATTATATATACGTTTTAATTATATATATAACATTTTTATCTTATTTTTTTGAAATTTTTGATTGTATCATTTTCCTACTTATTCATTTGTCACTATATCTTCAAAATTTCAAATTTAAAAAAGCTCTTGTTTCCTATCGTTAAAAATTATTGATATATGAATATTTTCGTTTAAAAAGAAGCAAAAAAACTCGTTGTTAATATTAGAGCTTTTATTTTTGATATAATTTTTGATCGTATCATTTTTCTAATTTCATACATTTCGACTAAATAAATGCCAAGAAATGAGCAATCGAAGTGAGTAATTAAATTTCCATATTAAAGACTTCGTAATTAATAAATCATACATTTGCAAATCAATAATATAATATGTTACAGGTAATCTTCATAATTCACTAATGCATTGATAATGATTTATGAAAAAACTTTCTTATATAAAAATAAAAAGAATAAAGATAAAAAATTGCCAAAGAGAGCATCAACTGATCAGACTGTCATTGAACAAATTAATTAGTTATTACAAATAATCATACGGACTAGTCATCGCGCACACATTCGAATACATTTACATCTTCATAAGAAAGAAAGATTGATAATAATCAAATATGCTAGCAATCTTTTTTTACTCTCTGAGTGCATTGCGCAAAAAAAAATTATTTCTCTAAAATAATATCATATTCTTTCGTTAATTAAGATATAAAGAAGCAAATGCTATAATCATAAATTTCAAGAACCAGGATATAAAAGAATATACGATTATAAAAATGAATTATTTTTCGAAACAAATTAATAATATAATTTAAAGTTATGAACATGTAAAAAAAGCAATGTGAATAAGCTGCATAAAATTGATGCACTTAAGGACAATGTATTGAAGAATGAGTTATTTTAGAGCAAAAAATCAAAATTTACAATTTTTGCGATTGTGCTATTGTAATCAATAAGTTTATCCTCTCATAAATCATTTTTGGAGGCATGCCGACGTGTAACGCGGAAGAGAGATTTATTTCATTGGTTTGCACGTTCTTGTGAAGGACACCAGTCGAAAACGCAAAGGGTCGAAGATTATCTAGTTGCATCCACGCGCACGTATGTCGCTATCTCACATAAACCAGTCTGCGAACAGCGCTGCTCATTTGAATAGACACGGTTGCATAGACCATACAACAAGAAATCTATTTATATTTTCAAAGCAGTTACGTAAGATCGAATCAATACACGCTACATATCTGATAGATATTTTACATTTATGTTATACAATTTGTAATTCATCTTTTGGTGATCTTTTTATTTTGTTTGATTGAAGATGTTAAAATATTGCAAAATAAAGAAAAAATGCAAATTATTCATACTCAAATACTTAAATATAACATGAAAATAAAAATATGCAACATACATAATTTTTATGTTGTATACTAGAGAACTTTTTTCTTTTTGATGAGAAATTGGTAAATGTTACACATTTTTAGAGACACTTCTCAATCTTGAATAATATAAAAATGATTTAACATCATAAAATAATTCTATTTAAATTAGATTTTATTTAAGTTTAACTTTAACTTTTTTTTAAATTAAATTTATTTTTTAAATTAATTTCTTCGATAGAAAAAAAATTTGAGAAAACTAGACGAGAAAAATTCCCGCGAGAAGAAGAGAAAAAAAGTCATATAAGACTTAATTGGATGAAGGCTGAATCTCTATATATTGTGATTGAAAATCGCGATCAAGGAGCAAAAGTTAAACTTAGCAAATCGCGATTAAAGCGATGTGTTTACGTGTTCGAGCATGTGTAATGTTGTCGCACTTATCAAGATTGTAGAGAGAATTTTGCTCTCGTCTATTGCAAGATCGTTGGCAAGCTATGCAACTATGTCGTAATAATTTTCTGGCGGTAATCGAGACGAGACTGCAAATGCATGATCAAATAGAAAGCGCATAGCTGTACTATGTCCTTATATTCTACATTATTTTACACTTAGCATAAAAATGACACATATGCAAATAATAATCCGTATATAATATATTAGATAACTGGTGCTCGAATCAACACCACCAAATATTATCGATTTTTCGTTTTGACATAACGTTACAACTTATAAATTTTAATGTCAAGCATATCAAAATAAAACATTTAATAAAGATAAAATACGTAATAATTAATAATTAATAATATGTATAATAATTAATAGAATAAAATTCGATAAATGTTATAATCTTTCTTTCAAAACAACTATAAATTAATTTCATTGTCGAAACAAGTATATTAATTAAAACAAATATATTAATTAAGCAGTTACTCAATCGATTCTAATTTTCTCTAATGACATTTAGCGCATCAAAATTCGCTGAAAGTTCGCTTTTATCAAGATTTTCACTGCAGCTAAACGTAATTCAATAGAACGATGTGAGTTTCTCTCTCTCGCTGTTGCCTCATATTCTAACAGTGTTCTAACGCGATGAAAATCGATTTGATAATTCCACGAAGTGTTGTCGTCAAATTTTACTGCGGTTGATTTTATCTACCGGTTTGTGGCAAAACACTGTCTGATGTTTGCGAACTGGTCCATCCGCGTTCTATTTATTCCGCATTTTTTCTTATAAGGCAATCCTCATCATCGCATGCGTTTCAAATTTTTTGTCAACATTCTTTCACCGTAGATCATTACATAATGTTAATAAATTCACGAATAATGCTAATAAATTCTCGCGCGAAAGCATTGGTTCTTGAAATGCCAATTTCTCAATAACTGCAAATAACGAGTCAATATATTTCCGTATACAATTATATACATGTATAGACGTGTTCTTTCTTATAGATGTGATTTTTTTCAGAATGATATATTTTATTTTATTTTATTTTAAAACATTGTCGTATTTTTGGCATTTGTATAATGGATCGAAGCTAGTATAATTATAGTGACTTGTTATGATATGTATGAAAAAATGTAGGAACTTCACTTCAAAATATTATGTTTTTAGATAAAAAGATCTGAAATAAAAAAAATATTCGCAGTCTCTTTGATCTTTTTAATACAGTGTTCAAAATTATAATTTCAAAATATATTAAGATATTAAATATTTGTTTAATTATTTTTGAAAATATTTTATGAACGCAGTAAAAAGGATAATTTTTTTTTCTTTTAATTAAACAATATAATTTTATTAAAGTCAAAAGGCTTAATTAAATCGTAATGACCTTTGACTATTTTGCGGTTTTCGACGCATATCGAAGCGAAGTATTCGTAAAATTTTTTTTAATGAAACGGACTAGTCATTAAATTGATCCGAGATATTCGATAAGTAGCCATTCTCATGGAAGAATTCTCATAAGACGGAGGAACATTTTGGAAATTTTTATTGATTGGTTTTAGCTTCTTACTTTGTGTCAAACCGGTTCTCTGATTGAACTTTTTTCTGTTGATGTAAGTTTCCAATGTTATCGTTGATCTAGGGAATGTTCCACTATGTGTCTAATGCGCAATTATACGTCAATGGATTTGATCGAATGAATAACGATTTCCTGTCAATTATGCAGAATAATGACAACTAATAATGATAGATGTGTCGTACAACATAAAAAATTTCACATAATCGCATACTTTTTATGTAAAGTGATGTATCATTGAAATCTCTTTTTATGCTTTTTTGTGTAAGTTTAAATTGCTAAAAGTTTGATAAATTTTATATTCTTTAATTAATTAATTTTAATACTTTTTATGCTTTTATTTTAATACTTTTGAGTTATGATTTATTCGATTTCAAACTTAATGTATACTTTAAGCGAGAATGTCTTAATTCGAAAATTATTATATATAAAAAATTAGGAACTTATATATATATATATGCCAGATGAAAGGAAAGATCAAACATATATTTAAAGTGTGACATTTCCACTGGAAAGAGATTAATTTCATACCAATATTCCCATAGAGAATTTCTGTTTGCGTTTCCGGGACGATGTTTCATCTAATAGAAGCTTTGTGTATATATGCAAACTTATAAAAATGATAATTAGGGAGATAAGTACGAGCTATAGTTTGAATAGACGCCTATGTGTTTTAGGTCAATGATAAAATTACGTATTGTATAGGATGAGAAAGTACACTAGACCGTAGGAGATACATCTCAACTTGACAGTTTACTATCCGGTTCATTCATGACGGGATATTCCGTTAAAGCAGATCGTATAGACCAAGAAACTTCCGTAGATATAACTGTCAGTATATTCTTCGTGCGTAGTTAATAATGATCGGCAGCTACCTACAACAACGTGCGTATGATTTGAATGCGATAAGAGGATATACGCTCCGTATATATTATTTCGGAGAGCTTATTTTTCCAAATCGTTTATCTACGCCTCGAATGTTTAACGCATGAATGGTGGTTTTATTTTAAGATACTTCGTTTTTAACAAATCGCAATAAATCAGTACGTTGTTGAGATATAACTTGTCAATAGGTTAAACAAGATATGAAATTTATCGCACGTTCGTCGTGCGAAAATTTCTTAAACGGAAATGTTGGTTTCTTTGTGAGATACAATTTAATTCAAAATTCAAGGACACTATGTGTTTATAGATTAAAAATTTTATATATGTATTTTATATATGTATTAAATATATGTATTAAGTAAAAAGATAGTCGATCTTAAAAAAAGAAGAAAAAAACGATTTTTTATTAATATATAATATATATATATATATATATATATATATATATATATATATATGTATATATATTAATAAAAAATCGTTTTTTCTTTTTTTAAAATCGACTACCTTTTTACTTAATACAAAATTGTACTTTTTTTCTCTTTGTATAATAATTTTTGCGACGTTTCGTATCGTTTCATAGCATCTGTCAAGTTTCGAAACAATACATTTGCTAAAATGCATACATCATACGTATTTTATTCACATAAAGGCCGTTTAACATTCACGTCTTATTCGGACGATAGTAAATATGCATCACCAATGCGAAATAAATTCATCTCGCACGGAAGTATTTTATACGATTACTTTGACGACTTGAATTCTAGGGTGCCCCCCCCTCCCCCCCGGTGATGGTATTTGTCAAATCGTAAGGTCGTTCACGATTCCGACATTTACCATTACCTATTCCTTTTTTTTCATTGCCCACCGATTGTTAAATTACGTATCGCTTACGATGCGGTTTATCTGACACGATTACACGTAGCCACAGATTTTAAGTTGGTCGGCGACATTTATTCACTCGAACGGGAATAAAAAGGAGTGTGTCATACGTAAGCAACATGCTTTTGACCGGCTTTTACTTTCATGCACGAGTAAAATATTCACGTGTTCGTTAATTTAACTGGTTTTTCTTTCAGGCGGTGCATGCCGTAAGTGAGCTCGAAGCCATAAGTATGATTAATTCACTTATGCCAAGCATTTTCTTTCAGACATTATATCTTCCCGTCATTAGTTTATATTGCGATAATTGTTGTGTTTTGCGCGAATACGATAAATCAATGAAATAATGTTTGCAATTAGTGTTATTGCGATAAGGTAACATGTTTAAACAATTTCATCAATCAAACGATGCGATGATATATGCAATAACGATGTATTTTATAGCCACATTAAAGATTTAAGAAGTAAGAATCATATAAATCATAGAGTATAAAAGTATAATAATTTAACAGGTTATTTAATAAGTATTGTAAATAAATAAAACAAGAGTATACCAAAAATATATAAATTTGTCATTTAGAGAAGTGTTATTTAGGTAATGTTTTTAGAGTTCTGTGTAGAGCGTAGGCATTAATACTGTGACATATATAGAAATTCATTGATTAGAAATTTTTGGAATTTAAAGCCGGAGAGATTTCGAATCATGAATTTAGATACGTATAAATGTTACTATCCATGTGAAATTATGTACAATAATTAACAGTTATAATTATTTTTGCAAAATAAGCTTGGCCAGGAATAGAACTGAAACAGGTTTGACGAAACCGGAACTTATATATATATATATATATATATATATATATATATATATATATATATATATATATATATAAGCTTTATATCATGAAATAAGGAGCTGGATTTTATGTTGCTATGCGCTTGCAAATATGCAAATATAACTAAATATGTGTGCATAGTATGCTATTTAACAACTTAACAAATTTATGCACACCTCAAAATGTTTGAACAATATTAGAGTAGACGATATTATGATCTGAATTATATATTATTAAATGAATATCAGTGATAAATTATAATTATTATAGCGCGTTGTTATGATGTGCTTCGATGAGATATTCTGTAAAATATCTAAGAAACGAAAAAAAATAATACAAAACGATTATTCATTTTCAGATATTTTCATCGTTGTAATTAGAAAAGTATTTTCTGAAAATTTATTTATTTACTTATTTTATCTCAAAAATGTAAATCTGTGATTTTGCTCTTTGTTTTTTTTTTTTAATAAGTTTACAGTTCTTTGCTTTATAAGCGTAGAATTGTTTATAAGAATTTGAGACTCTCGACGATGCGTGTGTCCAGACGAGTAACCAAATGTGGAACGTGACTTGCTATCGAATAGCTCATCAAGTCAGAATTTATATACAACAGACTGTTCACATTTCTTTGTTGCGATCAATATAATTAAACACATTTGTCAACTGTAAATTATTTTATAAAATGAACAATTGCATAATTAGATAATTAAAAACGTGTCGAAAAGCACGACGGTGTCTCGGATCGAATTGTACAGCGACGATTGTTTTCGCACGAATTAAGCATTTTAGCACGTATCGCTCAACGATATCAATACAATTATCGGCATTAAAACAAAATAGAGTAAAATTGGTCATAAAATTTTTATTCTTTTTGGTTACTTCACACAATAATCCGAAAAATTTTTCTTTATAATTGTATAACATATATGTAACTGTATATAATTGTAGAAATATTTTAATTTTTATCTTTTAGTTACATCAAACGTTACACGGTATTCAGTAAAAGCTATTTTCTTCTGTGTATATAACTACAAATCTACTTAGCAGTGAAATTTCTAAAGCCATTAGCAAATTTACGAAATACGAAAAATGCATATAAAATCGTATATAAGCATATAAAAATGCATATAATATTATAGCGTAATAAACATCGGATAAAATTATTTTTAGCGATTTACAGGAATTGCAGTCAACGCAGAATCGCACGGTAATCATCAAAACAATCATAATTTTTCAACATAGATACTACTGTCTAATTATGCATTTTCGTTGCATTCTTTAATAAAGAAAATAATTGCAAATGTAAAATACGTATAAAGAATTTTCTAAAATAAGTTTACACAAAAAAACGAGATCCGGATTTAACGCAATAATTAATATGTTTATGCAAAATAACAGAATGACACAAAAAAATTAATTGAAAGAAAGAAAAAATGTAGGAAGCAAATTTTAATGAGCAATAAACCATAAATGTTGATTGATATTGCTTATCTTTTTATAACTGCAGTGTATTGACTTGCTAATTGATCTTGATTGTATTTGCTATTCGCATCATATATGAATCTTTAAGAAATAGGTTTATTATGCATATGATGATACGCTCGATATGATTTGCTCATACTACAGACAACTACACATAATTGTCTAACAATATCTATGCTAGAAATTATGATTATTTCGATAATTACTGTTAATTGTATATATTTCCTCTAAATATTTCCTGCTACGTAATTACTGCTAATTGTATACATTTCCTCTAAAAATAATTTTATCTGATTTTATATGCACCTTATATATAAAATATGCGATTTTATATGCGTTTTTCATATTTCATAAATTTTCTAATAGCTTCGGAAATTTGTTCAGTAGATTTATAGTTGCACACGCAAAGGAAACTGAAGTACCTTCTACTGAATAATGAATGAATATAAATTACATATACTGCGTGAAATGTTTGATATAACTGAGAAACAAATCAAATTCAAATTCAAATATCCTATCAAAGTCATTGTAAATTTTGTGATATAAGAAATATTACATGCAAAACGTCTTTCTATCTCTCTCGATATGTATGAAACATAAACGTATTCAATTATCTATCTACTCATTTTCTTTATTTTTTTTAACCAGAGTTATTATATTCACAGTATATAAATTACATATACCGCGCATTTAATCGATAGTATGAGTGCTCACTTGTAATTTAACAGATTGCACGGGTACATATGGGTATCTGCGTGAAAATTTTTCTCGGGAGATTTTCAATGTTGCAATCTCGCGAAAGTCAATATTTTGTGCTCAGCTAAGCGGAGCGACTTAATCGGAATAAATTGCATTTGCATTTTCGGTCTAGTATTCGCTTTTGTTTGTTCTTGTGAACTATATCATATGCTTAGAACCAGTTTGCTCGCCATTAATTATATGCACATCTGGGGTGATCAATTCTTATATACCTCTTCTTACATGGGAAATACCACGTTCGAGAATGAACGATCATATGTAAACTTTCCGCGATATATATCTGAAAGGTATATATTTGCGTCGAAAAATATATTTGCACATTCATTGAAAACCTTTCGCATTATGACTAAAATAACGGCAAACTGGTTTTTATATTTTTATGTGGTAATTTATTTGTGTTTCTTAGATATTTATTTTTATTCATTATTATATCCCACATTTGTGAATTTTATAAGATTGTGAATTTTAAAACGTTAAATTGAACGTATAAATTTGAATTTTAAATTAAACGTATAAATTTGTGGGAAAGTCCAAAATTATAAAATAATAACCAATCAAATGTTGTGACTTCTTTTCAGGATATACCTTTACTGCTAATCTCAATGTGATCATGATCATAAATACTCCAATCCTGGATCATTAATATTCACATGCAATCGTAATAGCAAGAGAAAAGCTTATCAGAGATACACTTTTGGGCTCAGAAAAAATTGCATGTTAATTTTTTTAAAACATTGAAGTAGACCGAAATGTGTGTAGCATGTATTTGCATTTTTCAATGCTGTTAATACTTGTTTACAATAAATCATACACACAATCATATACATACACACACATTATGTATTTACAATTATTCTTAAATTACACCGTTTTTCTTTTGCTCCTGTGGTTTTGCAGAATCTTTTCTTTTTATTCTATTTTATGTGTGTACAATAATTTCGATAATTAATTTGTTCTAAATCGTTAAGATAAAAAATAGAATGGTCGATTTTTTATAATTTTTTATAATTTATTATGTACCCAAACATTTATGTTTCTCTTTAAAATATTACACAAAATAATTATATACATATCTTTTGTAATATTTCTCTTTAAAACATTGCACAAAATAATATATATATATATATATATATATATCTTTTGTAATATTTCTAATTACAAATAATTCAGAGTAAAATTGAAGCAGTTTATAAACAAATAACAATGCATAAGCCATGAAAAACGGGTCTACTATTATAAGTTTCGTAAAATATTTCTTTTCATAAATTAAAAACGGTTAACACAAATTAAAAACGGGTCTCTGTTTATGGAAATTACACCATTGTGGAGGTCATCCTCATTTAATCCGGTCTCATTTATTCGAAGATCTCTCTTATGCACATTTATATGGCATACGTAGCCTCGAATTTACGAATGTGTCATTCTGATTTGTCTCTGATCGAGAAATAAAGCAGTCTCTATTATTCGACCCTGAAACGAAACTTCCTATTACTTACTTTTTGGCCATCTTCCTCTGCGATCGGAATGCACTGGTAGAGTAGTGTTAAAGAATCTATTCACCATCACCGAAGATTTCCTTCGAATGTTGTTCGAAACTCGTGACACTCTTCTCATCTCCTCTTGCTCGCCCGATCTATCGGAATCAAAATTGGCATCGTCTGATGAATAATTCCGACAACGCGACAAAACATTCCAAATTATCATGAGATCCTTCATTTTTGACACAGTTCAGTTTTCTGTATCGTTGTGGAATAAGTGATATCACGAGGGTAGGCGATTTATCGTCAGCGATTCAACAGTCGCTACGTGTCGCAACTGACAATGAAGGCAAGTATCCGCTTCTAGCTCGATGACGACTTATGGAATTAATTGGTTAGCACGTCGCGATTCGTAATGCTATGTAATTCTTGACAAACGACTCCCGTCAATTATACGCGATTTCGACACCTCCGTACTTCCGATTTAAGCTTCGACACAGAGACCTTTCACTTTCTTCTGTTTCAACCCAGAGTTTCTGATTGATCGAATATTCGTCAATCCTCGCGGGTGACCTTGCAGATGTCGAAATTTTTCTCTTTCTGACTTTCTTAGTCACCGATAAATCTCCGAAGAAGGCGCGATAATTGTACGTTTTCGAAATAATTCCGCGACTATCTCGATGAATTCATCTCCGAAGCTTGTCGGTGAGAAGCTCAAGTCCCACTCCACCAATTGTTCAGAATCGTCTGACTTTTGTTTATCTTCACCTGTTATGTATCACCTCGTTCCCCCTGCACGGTGCGTGCAGTATACACCTCTATGCAAGAATGGCGGAATCTTGTATCGGTATGGATTTGAAAAATATGTTGCTCCCACCATAGAAGACCGCACACTGCTCGTCGCCGATCGTCACGGCGAGCCCTGGTAAGCACGTGGAACACTGGCCAATCGGATCACGAAGTTGCCGTCCCACCGCGAGGGAGACGAGAGTTCCCTCGATACCTGTCCATTGTGGTACACGGGGGATCTTTCAGCTTCTTCGACCGGAGGAAGGCGAATCTTCAAGGTCGTTCGTATAGCAGTTAATAAATGGTTATGTTTCAGGGCGAAATATCGAATGCTTTTTATGGTGCAAAATGCTTCTCGAATAAGCGACCATTAGAAACGACCTTGTTTTGTGTCCTGATAGGATCAGTATTGTACAAGACATTTGAATTCATGTGCATAATGTGCTATTTTTGTAAACGACAAATAACATACATAAGGAAATTATATTGAATATATCAAATATTGAAGAAATAAAGAAACGTCAAACTATTACAACAGGCCAAAGCTGAGGGGTAATCTTGAAAATTTATAGAGAGAGTATTGCGCGGCGATTGCGCGTGCAAGTGTAACTACTTCCTGGCGAATCAAAGATATTACTGAATATTGAAATGAGGAATTGTGTGTGTGTATTTGATTTAATAATGTTTGATTTATATATATATATATATTTTTTTTTTACGTTTACCCGATTATATCATTAATAACATATTGTATTCCATAAAATAATATAACATGCTATACAATGTATTCCATAAAATAATATAATAACATGCTATACAATTGCATACATTTGAGTTATTATATCATGTATATAAACTTACAAGGGAAGTTCGGCAAGTCGAAAATTCAAAAAAATCTGAAACTTCCCTTGTTAGATGATTTTGCATTACTTCTTATAAAATATAATTTGAAGATAATATTATAAAGAGAGTAAACGCATAAATATATAGAGTCGCAAGAGGTAAATTGAATTTTACCTACTTCACTAGATTTCTTTATATTTATTTTTACTGTGGTTATATGTATATGAGACATAATTGACAAGGACTAAATAGCCATTAAAAACGAGTTTATGAGATGTTTGTTATTTGTTATGTGCATAATAGAGAAAGAGAGGGGAGAGAGAGAGATCAGTGTAGTTAGTACGTTTCTATATCTGCCGATATAGCATGTAATATCATTTTTGCCGATGAAGGCAACATACACGATTAAGGTTGAAGGAAAATTCCTAGGTGTTTGCGCTGCAGTCTCTACAATATGCGATCGCATATTTCCAATAGTGTCCATTATATAATTCAGATAATTATTTGTTATGGCAGTCGCTATGCATCATGGTGCACATTAAACCTACGTAAGCGCATCTCTGTAAAAGAGAAATAGCTTCGAGAAACATGGTCGTTTGAAAAAAAAGGAAAATAAAAATTGTAATAAAGGTACAAAATCTTTTTCTCTCTCTTTCGATTAAATTGATTATGCTCGCATTGAAAAAATCTTTAATACCAACGTCGCGTGTTTCGCTGCCGGCTATAAGTTAAGTCGACCGCAAACTGCGTGCAACATCAACCTTGTCGTTCAGTCATCGTTCTTGCTCCCGTAAGTTCGTGCGACGTCATTGAACGCATATGATAGGTATGATGTGTCATGATTTTTACGTGACTTAGTAATGTCGGTCTCAACGGAAAACCGGTAACATTCACCGACGTTGACTCGGTGACTTTGCAACCGGGATATCCCAGACCGATTCATGTCAAGATCCTCTCACTCTTTCCTTCTCTCTTCCTCCCTCTCCCTCCCTCTCTCCCTATCCCTATCTGTCTATCTGTACTGTATCTGTACTATAATTTTTTAAAAGTTAATTAATTATCGTTTTTCAGAATCAATTTGAACTCTTTTTCTTTCAAGTCATATCCTGTTTAGTCATTATCTGGGAAATTTGCTAATTAACGTAGTATTTAAATGTTTGAGCACGCAGTTTATAAAAATTATATTGCTGCTACAGTAATTTCTTTTATGATTTGTTAAAACATCTTGCATCATTTTGTAATATGTAAATTATGTAGATAAATAACACAAAAAAAGATATCTATATAATTTACATATATAATTATATATATAATATTATATAGATATATTATATATATAATATATCTATATAATTTTATATATATATATATATATATATATATATAATTAATAAATAAAGTAAAAATAATTAATAAAGTAGACTTTTTACAATGAATAAATCCCAATTAACAATTTGTTCATTTGATAATTATATATAAAAAACAGGAATTCATAATGATTATCTTAATCTCATCTACGATATTCTTAGTGAATTTTATCTTATGCTCTTTGTAATTATCATTTCAATTTTCTTATAAGATTTCAGACAAATCTATTCTCGCGTAATGTGCATGTTTCATTTAGGATTTGCAGTATTTCCCGAATAAATTTTTCGTGCGTACGCGCGCTCGCAAGGTCAGTGCATTCGACAAGTTTCGTATGCCTCATGGAATTTAACTGGACGAAATGTTACGATTAAAAGGACCGATTCGAAACATCTGATAATTCCATATCGTTACAAATGTAGGTGTCTGCGAACTCGTATCTGCGTACAACGGACTTTACCGGTTCCTGTAGTCAATGGCCTTGCGCCATACTCAAGGTTACGAGATACAAATAAATTATTTCACGATATGCCAAATATTTCCGGTTTTTGTGGCTGCTGACTTTTCAGTACCTTGAACGGATGTATCTTTTTATCGTTTTTATGTAAATTGCCGCACCTACTGCATTAAGATCAGAGATCAAAAATAGAGAAATACAAGACGGGAAAATACAAGTTGTCGGAATATATATACATATATCGATAAGTGATAACATATTCGGAGACAAGATGATCAAACCATGAAATTAATGTAATGAATTCTTAATGACATTGGAGAATTTTATATAACTTACAGGATATTTTACAGTATCATCCTTACTTTTAATGATTAATGAGATTAAACTAAATTAAAAAGAGCAAAATCGTTTTTTTATATAATATGCAAAGCTTTTATGTTAAAAATTAAAAATTCAAGTGGAATAGAATTCAAATTGAAGAATATTCGTTTAAACAGATATTGAAATCCTGACATTTTTTAAATGATAATGAGATGTCTTCCAACTCTTCTACATGATTCTTTTCATATTTTTTAACGCAATAATATTTAACATTTTTTCAATTAATTATTATTATTCTCTTTTCAAAAATCGCACCTATTACTAATCAATATCCTTTTCCTTAGCAGATAATTGTTTAATACATGTTGTTACGGACTACGAACACCATTAATTGTATAGTACACACACACGTAATTTCGACTTTCGACATTCTGTTAACCCTATATTAAAATATTCGCGATCACCGAAGCTTAAACGAGGCCGTTGTATAAAAGTCCGGAATTATCATGATAGCAGTTTACCGATTATTTGCCCGTTATATTTTTATACACATCAATATTGATTAGTAATATAATCCTGTTGATTCGGCTCGAAGGCATTCTGGTCGTTTCCATTCTCTCATCGTAGATATAGTGGAAAGGAACCGATCTGCTTAAATAAAAAAACAAAATCGTGGCATTCAAGATGGACATTGACTCCAAAGGTCTTCCAGTAAAAGTGCCGATATTTAAAACAATGTGCGCGCATTTTAGTGAATTTCATTTTTCTTCGTAGAAAAGAAGAAATTTCTTGACACAAAGTATATACCTGACAATCATGCATTGTAATAAAACATAATAACATATCGAATGTTACGCATTTTATAAAATATAGATATTAAAAAAAATGCAGATACTTAGAAATTATATATATTAATTTATATATGTGTTAATCATGAAAATTTTATTTTACTTTCTGTATAAATCATATTTTCTACAGAAATGTGCTTCCAGTAATCAAATATATAAAAAATAATGCTCCATTAATCTTTTCTTTAACAACTGCTCGCAACATCATAATAAAATATAATTAAATTGACTTTATAGGTCACACATATATATATATATATATATATATATATATATATATATATATATTCGTATATATGCAATATGATGTATAATTTAATTATAAATTATATAATTTGAAATATTATATAATTTTTATTAGATTTGTTTTATATATTTTGTTTTTGTTTTATTTTTTTTATTGATAATATTCAGAATATTTTCTTGATTTAGCACAAATTTGTATTGGAAACTCTTAGAAGAGTTTAAATAAGTTGCTTATTAAATTTTACTGAATTATTATTATTTTTTTTTCAAATTCTTAAGAGTCAACATAAATACATAAAAATCAATTTCCATTATTCTAATCAGCACTCGGATCACAATTATAAATTATTTTATTTGAATTAAACGCAAAGCGCAAAGATTATTATTAACTATTCATTTTGCGCATTTGTTTCACGTTGTTAAATTTATAAAATTCTATATTGATAACTCAGACTTCACGTTATTGTGATTGACGTATGAGCTATTATAAAAAAAAAAGAAAAGATTAAAGGAGCTTCCGATAAAGAAAAGCAAGTATACAAACTTCACTTGCTTCAAAAAAATATTTATCATAACAGAGAGGCGAGATGTTTCTTATTTTCTCATTAGGATTTACGATCATTAGGATTAAGAAAAATCACGATCAGTCTAAGCATATTTGATTAATAAGTAAAAAATCAATTCGCTCATGTTTCCTAGAACATTTTTCTAGCTGGTCATAGTTGATAAGAAAGGTCAATTAAGAACTGATTAAATAATAAAAAATCTTGAAATAATAATGTCGTGGCTTTCTAATTTTTTGCAATATCAGTATATATTTCTAATTTGTTGTTACCAACCACGCGTAAAATATATGTATATTATCTACATATGTTAATTATGTTATACATTAATTGTATCAATGTCTTGGTCGTTAATAATTGTCGCTATCATATGAACGATGGTGCACATGTTTACAACACGTGTTCTTATTGGTCACGTTGGCATGCATGTGTCTAATTCGCATTCATGACATTAAAAGACGACTTTAAAAGGACGCGTAGACAGAATCATGCTATTTCGTACTTACGTCACATTATTATATATTAGATGTGTATATTAGATTATTTGATGTGTACAGATATATATTAAACAGCTTGCTAAGATCACTTTATAATACAGAAAAAACAAAGAGATTATTAAAACAATGATAATGACTAGTTGTTGATAAAAAAATATGTATATTAATAAATATCTTTATTTTTAATTTAAAATATGTTTATATATGTTAAATCAAAAAATTTAAAAATATAAACTATGCTTTATTTATTTTAAAAAAATTAAAAAGAAAATGGCATAAGAGCCAACGCGCGGTGACGCGTTACATTGAACGAACGCGTCACTATCTGTAACATATATTGTTAACATCGCGCTGAAGAAGGATCAAAAGATGATCCGAAACGTACGTTTTTTGTTATTATAATGTGTTTTTTAATAAACTAATACTGAAAAAAGAAAGAAGTGTTGTTGCTTCTCTGCGCTCCAACTATCGCGCGTTGGCTCTTATGCCATTTTCTTTTTAATTTTTTTGATTACTTGAGCCAAATCCCTAATTATTAAATTTATTTATTTTGTTGCGACAGATTTCTCAAAAATGAGCAATATAGCAATACAATGAAAAAATTATAAATGTCGGAAATTAATATTAGTTAAATTTTGATATAAATTAATTATTTTTTGTTTACCACTTTTACAAAGCTGCAATTTAAAAGTAACTCTTTTAGAACTATTATTTATTGTTAATGATTTAGTGATAATTTGTTCTTTATATTTATTTATTTCTTTTTATTTTTCTTATTCTTCGCGAAATATTAACATAAATAATATAAATGAGTGGCAATGGTTAGTATGTGTTTTTCTTTTGATTATTTGATTGAAGCCATTTATTTATTTAAAATTAAATTAAAAAAAAATTATAGCCAAAAAATGACTAATTTTTATGAAAAATAAAGCACGCGATAATTTTGTGTGATAATATTGCGTTTCATTAAAATAAAGTTAATAGATAGCAGAGAGTTCATAGATTAATATTCATTTAATATTTTATGTCAAAAGTTTTCGTGCTGTCCAAGGTAATATATAATTTTATATTGATATATTCTTTCCCCCCCCCCCTCTCTCTTACCAAATTTCTACTATACTGATTTTGCTATTTTAAATTAACATTAGCATCATACGAAACTGTCCCACGGATTAACATCTTCATCCTGATCGTATTGGAATTTTTGTACTTCATCTATTTTATTTAATTAATGCAGAAAACTGATCGGATGGTTGCGATGTTGACCAAAAAGACACAGGTGTGTATGAATAATTATGACGCACAGGTATGACGCGGAGACGATTGCGGAAGTTTCACAACCATTGCGGCATTCTTTTCGATTTGAATTATATATCAACACTATGTAGTACTATAATCAATCTAACTTCGTCACACGAAAAATTTATTGTTGTTCTTTTAATGTGACATTCGCCTGTTTTTCGTCTGTAATTTTATTTTGTGTCGCATATAATATATATTCTTGATCATATAGAAAACAAGAATGATAATTATTTTCTGTAAGATTTAACCACATAGACGCATATTAACATAGATAGTGGAGAGCGTTCTCCTGAGAGAGAGGAAAGGGTAGCATAAATTTACTTGGTATGTCTGTCTTCCTCTGACACATGCATGATGCAATTTCAGGTTATTAAAGTCACGGATATTGGTGCGCGAGAACGTTCATTAGAAAAAGACAGACACACAAGTAAATTCATGCTATCCTTTTCTCTTAAGAGGACGCCCCAACTTCGAGCTACACCGCCTCATAAGCAGTCTATGTTTATATGTCTATGGATTTAGCGATTTGATATTGTTATATTCTTTTAATTTAAATATCTATTATTTTATTTTATGTCGCATATGATATATATATATATTCTTCATCAAATGTAAAAAACAAGAATGATAATTATCTTCTGTAAGATTTTGCGATCTAATATCTCACGATCAGTAAAATGCTTTTCAATAAAATAAGAATTAAATGATATTCATATTTATAATCGCTTCAATTAGAAATTATCGTGTATCACCTATTTTACGAAGTATTCTGGAAAACAGCTTTAATTGTGGAAAAATATATTTTCATCTTGGAAAACTTTAACAATTATCTTTGAATTACTCTATACTCGTTTCAGCAACACTCTTGTAACAATATAATTTTATCAACATTGAATTTTATCGGATATAAAAGCATAAGAGAAAAATAATTTTCAAATTGTGAATCGTCACACTAATTTTTGATCATCTGTATATTTAAGAGTCTTATTTACTATATCCTGATCTATTCCGCTATCTATTTTCATCTTCATTTTAAATGTAGCTATATATAATTTTCAGTCAATGATTTAGCATATTAATTGCGGTTTTGATAGAAAAAAATTTGGAAATTCCGGAATGTATTTACAGATCGTAGAAATTTCTATGAGAGATTGTTGCAAATATGTCATTAAATGTGTGAAGAAACTTGAAAGTAAAAATTTTTAAGCATATTACAAAATTATATTTTTTCATGATTTACATTTACTGATACATCAAAATTGCGATGTAATTAAAATTTACATTGTAATATGATTTACTTTTTCTTTACTTTTGCTTCTCTCTAAAATGTGGTGTAAAATTAAATCTGCGCAGAAAGCAACAAAGAGAAGGAGAGAAAGAGGGAAGGGGGAGAGAGAGAGAGGGGAAAGAGAGAGAGAGAGAAAATCTCTATCATTAAATTAGTAATACTAATAGCAATATTTCGCAATTCGGGACTGGTCGTAGAGCAAAAACAACAAATTTATATTGTGGAACTATTTCCCATAATTAATTCTGTTTCTTCTCATGTATAAACGACACATTATTCTCTCTTTCCTTCGATTTCCTGCTCTTTTTTTGCTTATCAAAGGCAATATCATGCGTATTCTCCGATCCGAAAGCGTTCGCTATATACATATATATAGAAATTTAGTAAAGGTCAAGTAGTGTTAAATGAAAAGAATGAAAAGAGATACATAATAAGATAGTGCTTTTTTACAGAGAACTGTTAAAATGCTTATATCCTAAAAAAGCAGAAAAGTATACATCTATGCATACATATATGCATACATATATATATATATATATATGTGTGTGTGTGTGTGTGTGTGTGTATGTATGTGTATGTGTATGTATATATATATATATATAAAATATGTATATGCATAATTTCTTATAACATATTGTAATTTGTAATTATTGTACATATTTAAAAGTAATTTTTTGAAATAGAGAATATCTTTTTATTTCTTACTGCATTGCAATAATGCATGACAAAATATAAAAAATTTTTAAATTCGTTGCACCTATTATGAATTTGATGATAAAATTATTATAAAGAAGTTCGATTTTTCAACACAGCATAAATTGCTATACTTTTTCATATTTTTGCTAAATATATCAGAAATATATTTTGTTTGCTTATATGTAACACGCAAGCTTTTAAATTTATTGCGATTAAATTGAATAATAAATGTATAATGATTGTAAGTCAACAAAAGATTTTCGCTCTTATTTTTGATTAAATCTTATTAAGAAAACGAATTTTTTCGAAATCAAGCATTTCTCGTTGGGAATTTTTTTCTAATTTATGCTTTTTACGCGATTTACTTTGAATTATACTCATAACATGTCTTGATTAATGAATTTTAAACTTCGAGTTCATCTCGAAATCGGAAGCAACATGAAAAATTATATGAATTTATTTTTTAGAATACATGGTGAGCCGTTATTCCATATAAATATATAGTAGTTAGGTACAGTAGTAATTTGTAAATTTATTTGTTAATATTGTATATTTCTTCTTTTTACATATTATCACAAAGAGAAAAACAAAAAATAAATATGCATAAAGGAATTTAGAATCATCATTAAAACTCAAATAACGGAAAATTGATTTAAGAATTTACTATAAGTTGATCTCATAATGATAGGCCATTCCATATGTAATTTTAAACAATCAGTTGTTACATCAGTTGTTACATAATTCGGACTATTTAAGGAATTATTAAATTTTGATGCGAATGCAAAGAAAAAGTATTTACAACTTGTTATGTGTTCGTGCGTATAACTCGCGTATTATAAAATACCTTTTACTACCATGTACTTCATACTGCGCATAATAATTATTCGCCATTGACGCACATGATATAAAAAAAGGATCTGTTTTATAAAATTTCCGATATCAATAAATGACAAAAAATTCTATATAATAACTAGTGAATCTGTTATTTCTATTGCAATGTTCCGAGTAACGTAATACGTATACGTAATTCTCCATTTTTTATCTTTGCTTCGTATAGTCTAGTAGATTCGATTGGAATATTCATTTCTCGATGTAAACGTCAGAAAAAGTTTTCACAATTATTATGCAATACATGTGTGATTTTCCATATATAATTTGCTTTTTCTGTAAATGGGCAAAGTTCTATTGTTTTGTATCAAATGCATTGTAATTATGTATAAGATGCGCATTATTTAGTAGTTTAAAGTTATGCAGAATTTATTTTTATTCAGCTCGATAAAAATATGATTATTATACATTTATAAGTTGAGCAACAATATGATCAATTGGAAATTAAATCATGATAAATATAGTTCTAGTTTCATGAAAATATTGTAAATACTCATAAATGTGTATGATAAGAAATTAATTTTAATATCAGATTTTTGAAGAATAATCTTATTTCAAGTTTCTTATTTCAATTTTAAGAAAGAAATATTAAATAATAAATTGTCCTTTTAAATTCAGATTATTTCTATAAAAGAACATTTTATCATATATAAAATGTTCTAATTATGATAGAATATGTTAGAAAGACTTTTACTTACTGCGTAAAAAATTAATAACACTATAAAATCAAAATAATATGAAAAGTTATATGCAATAACAGATATAGCCATACATATGTTTGATTAGCATAATCGCAAGAAATAAAAATAATCTTCGAGGAATGTTTCTTGACAAGTATTCTGGTCATAACAGATAATTCAAGCAAGAAATAATAATGATAAATTACATACCTAAATTGATGAAACAAAAGCGAGTACGTCAATAATACTTTTAAATAAATTGTACTTTTAAATAATTGAATTAAGACTATGAAATTCATAACATCCCTTACAAGTATTGATATTATCCATAATAAAATTACTCTTTAATCGCGTTGACGACAAATCTGGTTGCAGATTTGTCGAGCACGCTATATGTATTTCCTGAAGTTCTTTCCTCGTACTCCAGCCTCTTTTTACACACCATTGTTTCAATGATCCTGTGATATTCCTAATCTCTATAACTATTATATCTGAAAAAAGATTTTGAATTTATTATTTATCTTCTTTAGGCATTTTTATTTTAAAACTAGCATAAAAATTTGATGTTTGAAAAATGTTTGAAAAAATATTTAGATCTTACACTATCTAAAAGCATGTAGAATACTTATGCAATTTGAATATATCTCATTGAACCTCTCTAATAATTGTATAAATTTAAATATATATAAAAGAAATAGAGATCGTGTGTGTACATTTATAATATTAATATGTGTGTGTGTACATTTTATATATATTTTATATTCTATTCTACTTAAGGACAAACTACTTATACATATATATATATATATATATATATATATATATATATATATATATATATACATATATATATATATATATATATATATATATATATATATATATATATATATATATATATATATAGTTTATCGTCTTAAGTAGAATTTTTATTTTAAGTTCCATTTTCCGAAATGGATAAAAAAATTGAGATTTTAATTAATAAATTTTAAAGGAATAAAGCCTTAAACTTTGCATTAGTTATGTTCATATGAGTTATGGCATTAAACAAACATTAAATAAAATAGTTATTTGATATAAAAAAACTACAGTTTTATAATT
Source organism: Camponotus vicinus (assembly GCF_025532165.1). Taxonomy (NCBI): domain Eukaryota; kingdom Metazoa; phylum Arthropoda; class Insecta; order Hymenoptera; family Formicidae; genus Camponotus; species Camponotus vicinus. The sequence goes on along the minus strand of NW_028141978.1, from coordinate 10,599,140 downwards.
TTTACGGTGTTACTTACGGATTGCTATTCTAATATAATTCAACATTCTCTAATAGTTGCGCGGATACACTATGTTACACACGATCGAATATCGCGAATTCGAAGTTGTGAATCGATCAAAATAGATACAGCAGTGTAGATTCTCGGCTTCTCTGTCGACGTCTGTTTATTCACTGAATGTAGCCGCTGCCCCTCGATCGTTTTTTACAAAATCTTGGGGCGATAACAACACTCAGGCAATCTCCACTACTAGATAAGGACCAAGATGTGAAACGCTAAATTTTTTTAATATTCTTTATTCAATTTAAAAACCAAGTTAAGATTTGTCAACGATACTCAAATAGGTTATCTTTATTTTCTACAATATCTATACATAATACGATATTTATCGATTTATTCTTTTTAATTATTTATTTATTTGTATATAAAAGTGTAAAGGATAGTAGATAAACAGTAAAAATTTCATATTTTATAACATTTTTTTATCAATAAAATTTGAAAAATATCTTTTAATCTTTCCAACATACATTTTTTTATAAATTATTTATATTTTCTTGTACATTTATAAAAGTTATTATAACAAAATTTTCATTTTCATATAATTAATATTACTAATTTATTTAAAAAAATATAAATAAATAATTGTATTTAATAAATTATTAAAATATTAATATATTGTATTTTTTTATATTGATTACTTTTTATTGCGGTAACGTTATTAACATAAGCAAGATTTAATATCAAAGATGGAAATGTAAAAACAATTTTATGTCAAACTATATATCTCTTTTTCTCTTTCTTCTCTTCGAAATCATATTGTATGCAATATACAAACAAACTAATGACGTCGATGCACTTAGCATAACATGCATACAAAATGAGCAGCGCTCTGAAAAATTAAAGATAAAAATGTTTTACTTTCTTATATGAAATCAACATATTAATAGTGGCTTCAGAGAGTTTATAGCAATAAAAATAATAAAAATAATACAATCTCACTTAGAAACGTTAGTTAGTGCTAGTGTAGCTTATTTTTCAATGAAATTATGTTACCATAATCAATAAAACATAAAACGGAAAAACAAAGTAAAAGTTTTTATTGAAGACTAGTAAAATATACATCTTCTTTGAAATGTTGTCACTGCTTTCATCAGATATTAGTTTTGAATCGATTCAAAAGACTACTTGATAACATCGTATTGACCTCTCTATCATACGAAACTATATATCGAATGTTATATAGTTTTATATCAAGTTTTAAAACATCTTGGACTCTATTGTACGTGACTTGTATCATGCAGCCCGCATTGATGTACTCGTCGTATTTTTTATTATTGAATAAGATATTATTAATTATTATTAGATGAAAAAAATTCAAATTATAAAAAAGCTTTTAAAAAAATGATTATTATTATAAATTAAGAATCTATAAGATAGATTCTTCCTTAATTGTATTTTATAATTAGTTAAAATAGATTTGGAAGTGTTTAAAAAATAAGATAAACATGAAATTTATCAATATTCATCTGTCAATGTTTTTTCTTATATATTCTTCGTATATTATAAGTTCGTATTGCAATGATTTGTAAGAAATTTTATATTTGTTTGTACTCGTGTAAAATCAGTTTCTTTATTCTTCAACCATTCTTAGTCAGTTCTATTTAATTATCAATCATTCACATTGGCTTTACTAATTTTATTAATATATTTTATTAATATTTTTATTTTTATTAATATGTTTTATTAATTAGTATTTTTTTATTAATAATTTTTATTAGTAATTTTTTATTAGTATTTTTTTATTAATATGTATATACAATATTTTTTGTTGCGCTTCCTTTTAATCAGCATCATTTCTGAAAAAATTCATTGTAAATTAATTTATTATAAGAATCTTATTTTTAGCTAAATATTTATTATAAAATCTATGTATAATTATTTTTTATCACATATACTTTTAATTTTTTCAAACCTATTTGTGAGAATTTATTCTCTCTTGGGCACAACATGGCATTTGTCTCTTGTGTTTAATATATTTCATACATAATAATGTTGTAAATCGCAAGATAATAAAATGATTATTGTTAATTAATTATTTTCTCATCAAGTAATTTTATGAGAAAATTATCCATGTAAGTATCCATTTCTTCTATGCACAATTTTTATACAAATGATCATTTATTTATCTTTGTGTTTTATCTCTTTTTCTTTCTTGCATATATGAAATTCTTATAAAACAATAATTAAAAAACAATGCATAATTCTATTAATATATTTTATTAGTCATACAATTTTTATATATTTATACATATAAATTTATATATTTATACATATAAAATTTGTATTTTAATAAGCAGTTTTATTAACTAATAAACAATGTTAAATAAGCATATTATATTATTTTAAAAATATATTTTCTTTAAAAAGATTTATATGATAAATATAAATATATTTATATGTACATAATGTATTTTTAAAACATCTATTTTTTGTACAGAAGAATAATGTTGAATAAAATAATTTCTCAGAATATGATTCAAAGAATAAAAAGAGATTAGATATAGATACACACTTACGTTTGGTAATGTTAATTTTTGACTTTTCCTCAAAGACATGACGTTGACGTTGATTAATAATCCATTCCCTCTCGGATAACGAAGGTTGAATTCTTTTTAATATATCATCTAATGAAGCCTTCCTCGGCGATTGTATGATTGTTGAGCGTTGAATCCCTTGATTTTTTGTTGGCTCCTTTGAATCGTGAGAAAGAGATTCATTTTTTAAAAAACTATTATTCATTTGATTGCAATATTCGCTATTTCCGTCGCTAGCATCATCCATATTTTCCTGATGTCTTTGTATTTTTTCTTTTTCTTTTTTTCCTTTGTTTCATATATAATGCATATTATTAATATTTCAGATTACGAATCATTTCTGAATTTATGTATCAAATATCATAATTAGATTTCATTTTATAAAGAAATTCATCTTAAGTAAATCATAGTGTAAATTTATTTATATTTTTGATAAATAATCTTTCTAATGAATTATATGCATGCACGCATAGCATATTAAGAAACAAGAACAAAACTAATAATTTAAATTGACAGTTTTTATATACTTTTTTTATAAACTTTATTCACCTTTTATCATTAAATTTGATTTTACTTTAATGTAAATTTACGTTGTTTTTTTATTCATAATATTGTCTGCGAATAAATAATTATCGTATATTAGAAATGTCTTTTTCACATTTTAGCCAAACATTATTCAATATGCATATGTAATATAATCTTGATTTTATATATATATATATATATATATATATATATATATATATATATATAAACAGTCAAATATTTTTTTATATCGAGTTGTTTTATTAATAAATTCACTCATATCAATTCAGAAAATGTCTCTCTTTATAAATTTGATTGTGCATTTTACATCACTACATGTAAGAAAAATCTTATCAAAAGTAAATATAGTAAAATCGTTGATTATGACCAATTTAACATGTTACTCGTGATTTACCGTTAGGTTATCTCGGTGCCAGTTATTTAAAATCTTCCTCGTTAAATAAAAGTGTTATAAGACGATGCCGTTAAAAACATCCAAATAATCGTATTCCTTAAAGGTCTATTATTAAAAAATATATAACATAAAATGGATTCAAGTCGTGAGGAGAAGATAACTCTCGATCTAGAAAGACGAAAGACGCAATCATTCAGGGAAAAAATGAGAAAGCTTGCCGAATGCGAGAAGATAGTTTCGGTCGAGACTATCAATGCTATCGGAGAAATTACGAAAGATGTTGAAATGACTGAGAATAACGTGCCAAGCAGCGATGAGTTTGATGAAGAATTGGAAGAAGAATATCGTAACCTGAACGATATTTTCGATTTACCGCACGACTCTTATTCCCTTACTAAAATTAAAACGGAGTTACCTCTTTGTATCAAATATGGCATCCGTTCTGGCGTAACTCATCTAAATATGCTGAAATTTTCGCCGTTATCCAGAAGTTATCAGGTAATCATGATTATCGTGAGAATCTCTGTTGAAAACTTTATTTCAATAATATCTCTCTTGTTTTTTATGTTAATATAATAAGTATAAATATAATAATAGTAGTTTTCAAATTGTGTTTTATTTGCGAAGTTTTTTATACTAATTCCCTATGTGTGCTCTTAAGTACAAATTAATTAATTAAATATATTAATCACATATTTTAATAAATTAATTGCGTAATTAAAATAGTTATTTTTTAAAATATATCATTAAACATTGCTTTGTAGCTTCTCATTTCGCAGCTCTAATAACAGGGTGGCGCTATAGCGATTGCAGCTTTTGCCACAAGCGCAATTTATAAATCACGCTATTGGAACGAGGCGATAATCGACCAGATTGTCGAAGACGGTGATACTTTTTATTGTGAGTCCTACAAGAATGTGAACACTGGCGATCGTCGGACAATGACTATCCTCGACTTGAAGAGGAATCTTCTCATTCAGAAAAAGATCAATATAACAATCAAGATCGAAGATCCGGCGTATGCCGGGAGATTTCGTTCACACGATCCAACGGAGCTTCATTTGGCGAAGGCGTTAGAGTTGTTTTTTAAGCGATACGATGCCGGGATCCTGACGTCGCCGGTACTGAATATAGCTATATGGCGAGACTCGAAATATTACAATGTATTTGACGGTCAAGCGCGACGAGATAATGGTGAACCGGTTACTGATGAAATCAACGGTTCAGCCAAATTGTTTCTCGTGAAGAATGTAATGGGAGTATTATTCATTATCCTCGAAAAGAGCAACGTGCGAAACGAACCTTTTGTGATATACGCCGTAACTCTCTGCGCAATCGAATCGATCTTTCCGGATGATCCTGCGGAAGTCGAAAAGATATATGGGAAGCTGCAGAGGAGACCGAGCGGCTACAAAATTCGTCAGAAGCATCGAGCCATGGTGCAAGGATCCTATCATCTCACGCATCCAGCCATATCGAGAGCTCTGCGAGATAAAGGACATCTGATTATAGCCGTGGCAGCGTTGATATACTCGCGGCTAGTTAGCGCAAACAAGTGGACGACCGCTTTGGTCGACTTAATCATCAATCAGTCTAACATTTATCTAATTGACTTAGTAAGAATTCTTGAGAAAAAGCTCGACGACGACTTTGAGCTCCGGCTGGAAGACCTGATGAGCGATGTTATTCTTGGAGTGTACTCTGCCAAGATAAAGATAGACGTAAATATGATACCGGGGCAAAAAAACAAGAGCGCTATTGATAGCGGTATACGCGAGTTTTTCGAGGCACGGGAGATCGGGATACTCGAAATCAAGAAGATCTTCTACGCAGTCTGGAAGGACGGCGATGCGTATTATTTCCTCGATCCGTTTGCATGCGATGACGAAGGTTTCAGGATCTATCACAACGATAGCAAAGGACACACGACGGGTGATACATTCGGAGGCGCTGCCTGTGTTACCATGAACAGCACCGTAAATGAGGTAGTGGAAACAGTGCTGGAGAATACTGGTAGTAAGAAGAAGGATCCTTTTCTGATACATGGAATAACAGTGCTGTATGTGAAGACTGGAGTAGCGCCGGACGGACCATTCGAAAGAGTAATTTATCGAGAGAGAGGAACTAATCGTAGACCGCAGGCCCCGTCGCCACCGGCACCGACGGATACAGTGGAAAAAATAATCGATACAACACCGCGTGTACGACCACATTTGCATGAATCCATTGAAATATCTAATCAATTCCCAGAAAATATGCAACATGTGGACCGATATAGAATGGCAGATGATGAACCAATGACTTTTATACTCGCACAAGAGGAAAAAAAGAAAGTATATAAAGAAGAACAGAATGTAGAAGAGGAGGAAGAAGAGGATATAGGAGAAGCAAAAGAAGAAAAAGATGACAAGAAGGTGCAAAAAATACGCGTAAAAAACGAAGAAGATATCGAAGAAGGAGAAACAGCCGAGGAAATACGAAAAGAACCTTTATTAAAATTTATTATGGGATATAAAATGATAAATGTTCACCGTCTGCTACTTAGTGGTACCAAAAATTGTCTGAGTGAAAACTTTCGTCTGCAATCACGTGGCAGACAAGGATTAATAGCTGCTTTAACTGCTTTGGCGTACAGAAGATTGAAAGATCCGACTCGCTGGCGAAATATAGACGTGGATCAAATCGTTGACATCAGCAACAAAGCTTATGAGCAAGTCATAACGTGGATCGAACAAGGCCGACCTGAGATAAAAGAAGCGGTAGCAGTGAAAGAAGAGTTGGAAGAAGAGGAAGAAGAAGAGGAAGAAGAGGAAATCGAAGAAGAGGAAGAAGAAGAAGAAGAAGAGGAGGAGGAAGAAGAGGAAAAAGTAATTCGGAAAGTAGCACGTGCTCCGAGTCATTTGGACATCTCTTTCTTGCCGCCTAGATTAAAACTAGCTGAGTACGATGCTATTTTCAAGACAAAGACAAATATTATCGACGGCGACGCGAATCCGTTGGCAAATCTCGCAGAGGCTCTCGAGCGTTATTTCGAACGATACCCTGAAGCGGTGTTGGAAAATAAGAGATTAATGTACGCCATTTGGAAAGAGGATGAAAAATTCTTTCTATTTAATCCTTACGGCAGCGATTCAGAAGGATGGCGTCTTCGAGATCATCCAGCCTCCTTTGTTGTAACGGATAGTCTCAACGAACTGATCGATCTTCTTCATGGTATTTTGGAATACAACGATCCATTATTCTCGCTTCATTTCGTGGCTCTGGACGCGATACAACCGGGAAAATATAGGTCACCCGTGGAAATCATGATACCAGACGAACAGACGATCGATAAGTTTCGTACAAAATTTCTACCGATCACAGATGATGATTTATTAAAGCTTGAAGAGAAACCAGATATTACTACCATAGAAGCATTAGAGAAACCTGTAGCCGATGAAGAAGAAGAAGAGGAGGAAATGGAGGAAGAGGAAGAAGAGGAAGAAGAGGTGGAGGAAGAGGAAGAAGAGGAAGAAGAGGAAGAAGATGAAATAGCAAGGAAAAAATTGGAAGAAAAACCTCTTGTAGATCCCTTGCTGGAAGTCGAGGAATTGGCGCAGCCTGATGCACCTTACCGTCTAAATCTAGCACTTCTGACCTCCACGGTGAAAATACAAGAACCGATCGAAGAAGAGCTCAACAACCTACACGAAGAAGTGATAATGGAGAAAATGAAATACGATCATCCGCCGCCGTACGTGATGCCACCGCGAAAGACGCTTTATATTTTGCTGGAAGCGAAACGAGCGAATAGATCGATTCCTTCTCTCGTATCGAGATTCTCGATCGATTCGAGACTAGAGATCAAGAAAAAGGATGATTTTCCCACAAATTACGTTGCACCTGCATCAGCCGCGATCGTATCGCTGCCTCGAGACGCGAAACCCTCTAAAATCATCAAGCTATCTTCCGGAAAATACTTATACTCGAGATTATCACCGATTCGTATAATGCCTCTTAGAGCGATTGACGAGAGTTATATCCAGAAGGAAGATGTCGATAATGCACTTGATGAAAAATGTCTTGAACAAGAGAAGTTGGAGGAAAAGAAGGAAGACATACCATTAGCAAAATTAACGACAATAACTTGTGGTACGAGATCAGAATTGATACCGCTCGGACCGATAATTAAAACTCCAGTTTTAACAACAAAGCACTTGACATGTTCCGATGAGCAGCAGCAGAAGAGCATATCGAAGACTGAAAATGAAATTATCAAGAGAAATCTCTGCAATGCGGAAAAGCTTCTATTCAAATTGATATTTCCTAATTTTAATCCTGATTTTCAGGTGAGCATATCTATGGTTCAAATATTTTACCTTCTCTAATATATTTTTTATGCATTTTTTTAATAATTTTTCTATTTTTTAGCTACTATTCAATGAGATCAAAATGCGATAAAAAGAATTTAAACGCGCGATTTAATGAATAAATATATTGATTATCAAACATATATTAATAATTCTACATAATGTAATGAAAAAAATTTAGATTGTTTAAAATGTAATATTTTAATTTAAATAATTAATGAAAATATTTAAATATTAATTATTGAATTTTTTAAATATTAAATACTTTAAATATTATGAATAATTAGCATTAATTTGCATTTTTCACTAGTCAACATATATTTTTATGCATGTTTCTTATCTAATTAAAAAGATTGACTTAATATTCTTTAATTTATGGAAAATATTATTATTTATTATGTACATAATTTTTTATAAAAGCGCCTTTTAATATAAATTTTTTTTTATTTAGTCATCAGAAGAGAAAGATGATAGTAAAAAAGTGGACGACATAAGAAAGACTACAATTAGCGTAAAAGATGAGAAAATAGACCGTTCTGAAGCTATCGGCTTTAAAGTAATTTTATTATATATTATTATGTAATATGGAAGGGTATTGTGTGTGTGTGTGTGTGTGTGTGTGTGTGTGTGTGTGTGTGTGTGTGTGTGTGTGTGTGTGTGTGTGTGTGTGTGTGTGTATATATATAAAAGATGTCCATAGTCGGATCTAAATTTATACAATGTATTAATGGAATGAAACATTTTTTGAACGTTTATAACTTTAATGGAGCATTTTCGAGCATAAGTTTATATGAACTTTTTTTATCTATTTGATTCTATTAACACATTATATAAATTTGATCTTAATCTTTACGAACCCTGTATATTAATGTCACAATGCAATTATATTATATATATTATCGATAAGAATTCTCTTATGTAATTAAAATTCATTTTTTTTCTAATAATTAGAAGCTTGATAAACAAATTATTTAGCATACAATATTTGCCTCACGAATGTTATTTCAAGGTGTTGGAAGGTGAAAACGTGGAGATAATACAAGGCAATTCGAGTTTAATGGATCGTGGGCGAGTTGAATTTTCGCATTTCAAGCCATGTTACATCGCGGCTGTATTGTGCATTTTAGCGAAAATTGTGCTAGACGTGGATCGCTTTTGTGGAAGCATTCTAGATGAATTGATCCTCCTTACATGTAAAATCGATCAACATGTGGGTAAATTACGATACAAGGAATTCAGGACGTTTTATAACGTGAACATTCTCGACGCGAATTTTAACGTCATTTTAAAAGAGATCATTCGCGTTGATCCTAAAAATTCAATATCCAACGAGCTTGATGCGAGCATAGAGAAATTCTTAAAGAAAGATCAAACCGGCATATTGGTATTGATAAATTGTGCCTACGCATTTTGGACGACGAATGATAGATATTATCTCTTCGATCCTTATTCTTGCGACGAGAAAGGACGCGCCAGTGAGGAAGGTTACTGCTGCCTTCTAAAGTTCCGGGATTTAAAATCCATGCTCGACAGAATTAAAGAAAACGCCGGCGAGACTGAAAAAAAGCCTTTCCGTCTTTATACCGTATCCATTGCTCATATGGAGATGAAGAGACGCAAGCGGAAACGAAAAAAAGGCATCGAACGTCGCGCAAAACTAACTGTCCAAGAATCGATCAAAAGCGAGGAAAAGCGAGTTGCAATGACACCGCCAATCGTATCGGAGACATCTTTGATCGAGTTAGCAGAGTGGGTTACTTCGGATCCGGAACTGGATCCAGATCGTGACGTCATAATTCCCGGTTTCACGCCAATGCGATATCATGAAGCTTCGATGCTTGAAGCGATCATTCTGGAAGACGACATTACAACGCCCGCTCTAATGCCGTTCAAAATAAGGCCGTCGAAAATACCAGACAACGATCGCGAGGAAACGATGGTAGAACGAGTGAAACCATTCGAAAGGATATTTCGAAACTACACGTCCCTCGCAATTCCCATCGATCTCTGTATCATGGCATGGTCGTTGATCCACGATCCCATATCCTGGTCGGAGCGCACCGTCGACGGTTTGCTCGAGGCTAGCAGGAATTATGCTCTCGACAGCGTGTTAGCGAGCGAAGATACGTCCGTGAGCGACATGACTGATAGCTTGTTGCCAGAATTCGAGATAGCAAATTATGCGTTTCACGTGGTATTTGCGCCTTTGCACTACGGGAGATTGTACGCTACGGAGGGATGGAATTTGGCGATGACCATGGAGAAGATATTTGAGACGAGGATCTATACCGGCGCAATAATCGTCTGTCGCTATGCTCATGTGGGCATCACGAAATGTGGCAGAAATTATTTAGCCTGGTGGACAGTCACGGGAACGAAAAGTTTGAGGATGATCGTATCCAGCAGCATAAACGAATTTCTTAAATTAATTGTCAAGGTCATTGATGAGCCGCTGGAGACGGGATTTGCCGTCAGAACAATCACAATATCCTATGCACGCAAAATGGCACCAGATTGCAGCGACATTCGCGGTCTTCACGAGCCGATGGCACCAACAGCATCCTTGGCGGAAATTCATCGAAAAAAATCGCCGGAATCTCGGGATCTTGAAGCGATCTTTAGACCAATAGGCCCGGCTCCGAAACCAATCTTCGTACTTGGAACAGTGGCTTTGCGTGATCGAAATAGCTTGCTAGAGCCGCGAATAAAACGTTGCTATTTCGTCGCATTGTTAGCTGTCACGATTAAGCGGGATATCGTTCAATCTCCACTTTCGGGCATGATCGATAGGGTTCTCGAAGTGGCGGAGAGTTTGTACAGAGGATTCGCTGAACCAAAATTTCACACGGAACATATATTGCGAAATGTCCCGCTGATGAACAGACTGTTTGACTTTCGAGATTGTGCGTCGTCGTTGATCACGTTGACGACGAATCCCCGGATCGGCAAAAACGATTTTTACATTCAAGTAAGCTTCAAAAAAAGAGAGAGAAATCATTCTTTCGATTTCTTCTCATCTCTATTATTTACCATGTTTGAAAACTTTATTTTTTTTCTCTTTTAATGTTTATATATATCTTCCTAAAACAAAAATATATAGTAGAAGAACAGACATATGTATGTACACACACATATATATGTATGTCTGTTCTTTTACTATATATTTTTATTTTAGAAAGCTTCTAAAATATTTTTTATCTTTAATTTTTTCTCCCATATCTCTCCTGTTTTCCTTTACTGTATAATATTGATCAAAAAGTGTATATCTTTCTTAATTGTCACATCTTTTTTTATGCATACTCGTTTATTATAATGTTATTGTTATAATGTTATCTATCTATTTAGTTAATTATACTATATTTAAAATTTTTTCAATCTCATATAAGCATATCTGAGAACTATTTTAATAAACAATTCCAATTTTTAAGATTTCTTTTATGTATATCGCTTTAGGTGAAAAAACATTTAAAACGTCACTTCAAAATGCACACAAGCGGCATATTACACTTCACTAACTGCTGCTATGGCTTTTGGTACTCAAGATCGACCAGATGCTATTATTACCTCGATCCGTATCAATGCGATATGGGAGGCAAAAAAGTTTTTGCAAACGGCAACGCCTGTCTGTGCATCTTCTCCTCCGTGTGTCAAATGACAAAGCATATGTGTCTCAATCAGTACGAAGGCACAACCGGATTCTATCTTCATAGAATTCATGTGAGTTCCATCGATATGTCGCCATATGAGAAATTTCAGGAAGATCCTATGTGGATTTATCTCGACTATCACTGGAATTTCACGCATTCAATTACGCGAAGGCGTAGGAAAGCGAAAGACGGCGATGGATCGGAGTTCGATCAGCGATTTTGGAACAATTACGCAGTCGAGATTACCGACCTAATTTATTCCGTTTGGGGCACGATCGGCGCGTACGACTGCCGTTTTGGTGAACGGGCAGGAAAAAATCGCGCCGCCATATGCGTGGCCATTCTGGCCATGCAACATCTTTGTCATCCTTCTAGATGGAGCCCCGCCATTCTGGACTCGGCCGTGATTTGCGGTGATTCCTACTATACAGAAAGCCTGAAAAGCGCGGCGCGAACATTCTCGAAGCCCATAAACAGGTTTGGCCTGCGAACTACCCTCAGGGTATATCCGCACTTGTGGACCGTGGATTTCGGCACAAGCGTGTGTGGCATTCTATACGGCGATCGAAACCGATTGACATTAACCGGCGCGTTGAAGTCAGCCTTGGAGGAAGCACGCAATGTCATCATTGAATGTAACGAGATCACCCTGGCCTTGCTAGCCGCCAAGGACGCTTATTACATTGCCGATCCTTGTTGGATCGGACCTCCGTTGTTCGCGAGGGATCGCAATGCGATCTACGTTTTACGCTGCAAGAATATGAACATATTGACATATGTGATAACGAAAATGTTCAATACCAATCAGCGACTTGGCGTTCGAATCACGCCATTGAGGCTCGCGTTCGATCGAGAAGACTTTGACGCAGATCCCGGACTCTACACCGCTAGAAGGAAAATTCTGCCGAGATCGCTACGAAAGGATCCAGGAAAAATCGACGATCCTGGTACGCCCATTCCCGGAGCGGTTACGGTTCCAGATATAGATTCTTACCTGCGATATCAACGGTATCTCGCCGATGGTGTAGTCGGAGATTTCCAACCGGAAGATTCCCAGCTGCGAAATCATATGGAGTTTGCGTTGAAACCTGAAAACGTAAACAACACGTTCGTGAGCACCAAGTGGCGTTTGAATCTCGGCCAAGCGCGTCCTCCGAAACGAACCAAGCCACCTGTGGATCCTACCGGGATGAAACGTGAGTCGGCGGACTGCATCGATTCCGCGACTGAGCTATTTCAGCCGCGTCGTTCGCGAATTTCTGTCACGGATTTAATCACCGCGTGCGATAATTATCCGAGACCGATGGATTTCATTAGCGATGCTCCTCCACCTGGAATAGAATCGCTCGAATGCGCCAGCGAGCGTGATTTCATCCGTGAACAAAGCCACATGGATTTCAACGAACGCGTTGCAGAAATGTCTCGGAATATCCACAAGAATTATCGCCATCGTTTACCGAAAAATAAAAGATTTGCTCATTCTTTAATCGATGCTGATCAAGTAAAAGACAAAGCTGAGGATATTCCAAAAACAAATAGTGAATTAAGCGAAACTACAACCGATATTACGGAAATTTACTGAACGTTGGATGTAATCATTGTAAATTTACAGAAAAACGCAATTCTTCTGGAAGTTAATTACGAACATAGGTATATATTAAATGTTTTTCTTCGAAATTCTCTGACGTATGCAGAGCAAAATGACTTTATATAATTATAATATGATATTGCATGATATTTAGAAATCTACATTCTTATCTTACCTCGTCAATTCAAGGAACTCTTAATAACCTTATAAAAAAGTCAAGAACATTTTCAATAATTGCGAAATTAGCTTCCCATTAGATACGTATTAATGTGTTTTTACATAAATCAACATATAATACGCTCGGTAATACGCTCATTTGTTTTTCAACAATTAACGTATACATTATGTAATATACATATATATATATATATATATATATATATGCATATGTATTTAATAACATCAATGTTATTGAACGATGATTCTCGAAGAGACCTATATTAGATTTATTCAGATAAATTATAAATTTGAATATATATCGAGAATAAATTATATCCGAGGTAAATAAGATAAATTGATTGTATGAATCTTTCCATGTTGCGTATATGTCACTTTTTTATCAATTTTTAAATAATTTTCGATAAAAAATAATATAAATAAAAAAAATATATAAATAATAAAAATAATATAAATAAATATAATATAAATTTTAAAAATTTGGTTATGTTTATTATATTTTTTCAAAATTAGTATCTAGTTTCACATTTTTAATCAAATAAAAAAAACTTAAATAATAAATGATAAAAAGACAAGATGCCGGCTTTGATATTCGAATTACTATACTGCTATGCACTAACGTCTGTGCGAATCTAGATTTTTTTATATTTTTTCTATTTTAATAGCAATAGCATTTTTATCGATAATTAGTCTTTTGTACAATATATTACTATAATTCTTACCTACAAATCAAATTTTGGATGTATGAAATTTAAGGATTTAGGAAATAATGAATGAAAAATAAGGTTTTATAAAAGATAATTATCGATCCATATATTATCTTTATTTAGTTATTTATCAAAATAAATGTGTACAAAAAAGTAAATTTATTAGTACTGGACGGCAGAAAATGTTTGAATCGATATACTCGTAAAGTTTTACGAATATAATCGAAACAATCAAACGAATCAATGATTGACTTATACCTAATAAGTTTGCATCGCTGTTAAATTAGTTTGCTGTAAGTTAAGCCTTTAATATTTTAAAATATGATACCACACCTAAAATTATGCAATTATTATGTGGGTTGTAGCATATAAATAGCATATAAAACATCTTACATAGTTATTAGCGAATATTTATCTCGTATTCTATCTATAATGAGATATACATAATCTAAATATATAATTTCTAAGCATATTGACTTTACAATTTACAAAAACAATAGTCTCGCTTAAAAGTCGTTTCTGTAATTTTATTTCTTTTATTTTATCTCTTCTATCTAATGTTTCATGCATTAATTTTTTCATTTGCTATAGCTGATAATCTTATAATTTCTTTCCGCGCGATTAGTTTTTCAAGTTTAAATCGTCCAAACAACTTTTAAGCATATGACGTACACGATAGTAATTATTATTATTCATTTATTATTTAATAACAACATTAATGTTAATACTTAAATACGTTTAACGCGATGTTTAACATAATCGCAATAAGTCGCAATAATCATATATGTGTCAAAGGAAAAAAGAAATTTATAGATAGAAAAAGATATATATGTATGTCTTGAAAGTAATCTAAAAAAATACATAAATTAATATAACTTACATAACAAAATTTTAAGTAGAATATTTTGCTGAATAAGAAAAAACTTGTTTGACAACACGATGGTTAAGATCATATCTTCCAAAATTCTCATTAAAGAAGTAATTCTCGTCGAATGTAAATTATAAGAGATAACTAGTTGCTTGTATACATCATATTTTGAGACACGTTATAAATTTATAAAATAATTTATACGCCGCAACGCATATTTTTCGCCAAGAAGTTGTGTCTCCTTGCTCCCGAATTCAATAATCACCAGCTATGTAACACGTACGTCGAAGGACAGAGATCGGAACATCGCGCGATCGTAACATAACATTATCTACCATACAACAAATTATCACACGTACGGCCACGGGGCTTTGAACGAGGAACGTGATCATGCCCATTTTCGTATACGAAAATGATCGCGATAAATGCGACGAAAAATTAATAACGAGATAAAATAACGCCTTGAAACAATTTGTCTGTCGTTTTAATTTGATCCAAATTGTATGTTCATTTTGTTTTTCGTTTGCTCGTATAGTAATATTGCATCAGCTTTTATGCGGAAGAAATTGCCATTTTTCTAAAACTCGTAACTCCTCGAAAGATGAAGAACACGCGATCGTTTGTATATTAATCGCTTTCGAGATGCAATTATTTATCGGCCGTTTCCTCCGTTTCCGGTTTCGTGTACAAGATCTCAGCGTATTCCGTTTTATCCTCGTTTAATCGCCGGGATGTAGTACCTTGTTGTGTAAGATCCAACTCTGCGTAAACTATTCCACCCTCACTCGTTGGAGGATTCGTTCTGCTTTCCTGCGCGGCTGGTTCAGCAATCTGAAGCTACATCGTGTTCTTTTCAGATATGGATATGAGAGCCAATAATATCTCGAATTTTGATTAGCATTTTAATGATCGTACGATTATATTGGAATGCATTATAAAATACTACGCCATAAAAATAGATCCTGTAATATAAAAAATTCGATAACCTTTTTTACATTCGAATTTTTTTACGAATATAAAAATTACGTTATATGATGCGGTTGTATTTATAATTATGTTTTTGTTTTAGACATGAAAACATATTATGAATAATAAACTCATCGATAATTTATCTCATTTATTGCAATAATAAGTGAGTTATTTAAAATTATTACGTTTAAATTCATAAAACGCAAAAAGTTACAAACATATCGTATCTTCTTTCCATTAAATTAATTATGCTATTTAATTATGCATTCTTCAATTGATGCAGACTTTTGTTTCGAAATTACGTAGAAAAGATCTAAAGTTTTCCATTTATATAATTTAATTTTTATCATATTAATATATTAATATATTAATATATATAATTTTACATATGTTATTATTATAATTTGTCGAAAATTTTTGCGAAAGTGTTCTATTATGATTCATAAGTGCATAATTCACTAATGCATCATTTCATGTAATGTACTCTGAATTTAAATTAAATCAAAATATGAAAATATCATGAAACTATCATTAATTAAAGCAATATATATAATTAATTAAAGTAGTGACAAAAGATTTTACCAAAAGTCAGTAAATATTTTTCTGATTTTTACACAGTAAAAAAACTCCATCTTATATTTCACTGAATAAGATTTTATTAAAAAATCCGCTACCATTAACTAATTCTTCTCAAAGAAATTTTACTGTTTATAGAGTGCTGTACTTATAATTGGAACTATTCCTTTTCAATACACTAGTGATATTTAAGAGAATATAATTTTTTTCCAATATTATCGTATAGCATATTACCAATTTTAAAACGATTTCAAAGCCATTTAACTATAAATTTGTTGTTGACAATAAACGCATTTGAATTTACTTGAAAAAAATATAATAATAATGAAAAAAATGTGATGATTCGTATTGTTCATTTAAAAACTGATAGAATTTACCTTCTCGTCGCCGACGGTGACGACGGTCTTCATTGTATCTGTATCGGTACCCGACACTTTATCTTTGTTACGTCCAAAGAGCTTGGACAGATTAAACCTTGACTTCCGTTGTCCTCGGGAAGATGCTCCGTCTATTTCTGATCGGGAATATCTGCCGGCACTTTCTGTGTCACTTCTAATAAAGAAAATTAAATTGTTTCTTTCCATACATCTTTTCGACATGTAATCAAGCAATATTGATTTTACGAAAATTGCGAAACGTTAAGCTGTGGTGTTAATTTTATAGTGTTATCGAATGACAATTTAATAAATTTTTGTATTGGACAATTATTACTCCTAATGTATGTATGTGTATTTGTTATTTTTTGGTCAATTTCTATGCGCGCATAAATATATAATATATGTGTGTAGCTGTTTTTCTGGTTTAGCAAAGGTTAATAAATATGTCGTTAAAAAAACATTTATTACACGCGCACAATATACATACAAAAAAATGTTACATCAAGTTGTATCAAACGCGATATTAATTAAATTCTAAATGCTAATAATTAGATCTAATCTATTTTCCGCGTTCGTTTACTCTACTTACCTCTCTTTAATATTATATGTACGCGTGCTATATAAATGTCAATCCACAAATGAAATGATAATTAAAAAAAATCATGATAGAATCAGTTGCAATAAATCTTTTCTCGTTTTTATTATTTTAATAAAATATTGGAAGCAAAGTTTTTATAAAATTTCGTGTAATGTACTGAATGATATGATAATAGAGTTTGTCTTACATATCATAAATATTGTATACCTATACAATTGGTTATTCAGTAAATCAAGTTGGAAATCAAGTATTGATTATCACAATATTAATTAATTCAGCATAAGTTATTTAAAAATCGTGCTTACAAATATTAAAATAAGCGCTGCGATTAATACAAATTATGTATATGTATGTAAATTAGGATGAGTACTAGCTGAAGCATATATATAAATTAAACAAAGCACTTTATTGTCACACTAGTTAAAATTATTAGAGAGAAATATCACACACAAGCAGCATACAAGTATGCGCATATAGAAAATAAATACAATCATCTGAAGAAATAAAACATAATTCGTATATGAAGAGCGATTATATTCTATATATGCTATGTGAACCTACGTATTTTCTTACTTGTATTGATTCGCAAACTGGGAACTTTGAAAAAAATGCGGTGCTTATTACACCGCAGTTACATATGTAATTAAGACTCAAATGACAAGATTATTACATCTTCCTTCTTGCGAATTAAATATTGCGAAATAAACATTGCGAATTCACGCAGGTAAATATTCGAAATCACATAAATCCGCGTTTAAATTTTTTTTCGCACGCAAACAATACAGAAGTAAATTCTATTTTAATGTACGTTAAGCAGAAATAGAAATTGTGATAACTAAAGTAGAACGCAAAATAAGAAGAATGCAATATAGATTAGGGTAATCCAATTGCTTTCATTTGCCTGCTAAATATCGCGATTTGCGTAAAGATTACGTAAACATGCCATGAGATTGATACAACAACATATAGCGTTAACTCTGACCCTATTTAGCCAAGATTTATTCTTATCTGATGACAGAATGAGAGAATTAGGCCACTTATATATAGGTCATGGTTTTTACCCAGTATTGTATAACTGCCCAAATTATGTTGAATATACACCAACAGATTTCGACATCGTAGATTATGATGTCAAGACGAGAAATAATGCTTATTTCTGCAATATAGATATTGCAGCAATAAGCATTATTTCTCGTCTTGATATATATCGATAATTTCAATGTAATATGAATTAATCTTAACGTATTCTTGATTTTAAGTCATAAAATCGCACGAGTTGATACAAGTTGTAGATTTCTATCTACTGTCACATAAGATTTCTATTTTAACCAGAAATATCACGAGACGAGAAGCAAGTTCCCAGTTTGATCAAATTGTGCAGAAAACAGATGACGAACAATACTCTGTTGGTCGTTGGCTTTCCGCGCAATTTAATCCAATTTCTTTGTCCCGACGAGTAAGAAAAGCGAGCGAAAACACATCCGACATTGCGAACTAATAAAATAAAAAAAGCTGCTGCTTGCCTTTTTCTAACGACATCAGCCGCAGTTTTCGATTTCTCGAGGCGAAGAAGACTAATGCTCGTCGCAGGATCCGCGAAGTCTCTGAAAACGTGCATGCTTGGCAAAAGTCTACGGAACGACAATCGTCGAGTGACGGAAAAGCGACGAATAGATCTACTATTCGCCTCTGAATTGCGTCACACGATTTAAATTAAAGCGAACTACGATAAATGAAGTATTAGTATGACGCCATAGGGTGCGAGTGTGTGAATACTATAAGCAAGAGTGCGATAAAATGGATTGTACATTAATATATATCGTATATTTTTTTAATGTACTCACGACTCCCCGAGATTTCTGGCGGATGAACGACCTGGAAGTAATAAGGAGAAGTTTGGCTTAAATTTGGCAATGTTTCAAAATTAAACGGTTTCGTAATAAAGACAAAATTATAATTGATATTTCCGATGGCTCTAGCTATTTTGCAAAACTGCATTAATGACTAAAGATAATGAAATTTGATCGCTACAAGTTTTTCCTCTTGGATTTATTTTTAAGATTTATTCAAAAACTTCTATGAATATTTTCAAGTGAATATTTAAAATATACTCTTTTGAAGTTAATATTTAACTTATTAATTTTTTTTAATGTATTATTCAATGTATTTCGTCAACATTTTTCATATATTCCTTTTCATATATTTATTAGAATCCAGAAGGTCCAGAATATATATTGTTTATTTCATTTGACATATAAAACAATAATAATTGTTATTATGGCATTAAAATGATTCCAATATTTATCGACTGGAAAGACATCAGTAAAGAAAAAAAATCTTTCATATATAGATAATGTTTAGGAATATTGTAATTTGGAAATCATATGTTTGAAACGATATCGCGCACGCGTATTAAAAGTAAAGCACATGCTCAATTATCACATGCATTTATTATCTTGCAAATTAAAAATGCCAATATATCAACAATGCATGACACATTGTATCATTAAACTTTGGTCTGTGATGTCAACCCATCATTTCTAGTTCAGCAGCATATATTTGCGCACTTCAAGTTAAAATATCTCTCAAAATAATAGTATTACGCATACCAATGCGCGTTTCTTCTTTTTCACATTCACTGAGTGAAACATCCAGTTTAAAAAAGTGGCATTAACATCACGACTTAAGAATTAATTTTTATAGTATTTCAAATTTTGTATCCAGGAGACTGTATCTTGTTTCTATCGCTGAAATTCCGAAATTACGATAAAAACATCCGGTATCGTAAGTTTAGTTTAATGGTAGGACGTAACACATCTCTCTCAACATTTATCTGTATATTTAAAACAAATGTTTTATTTCAAAAATCATACGATACCTAAGTATAATATCATAGCGACGAATGAACTTATGATTAATTATACATACAGCTCTCTATATATTAATTTCATTTGAATTCTTAGATTTACTTCTCGCCTATCGCATTGTATCTACAAGTAGAGATACAAAATGTCATCGTTTTCGCGCGCTTGCGGCGTGGCTGTTTCACTTTAATCGCGGTCGTTTTTGAACCATTTTACCTTCTTAATTTAAACATTTAGCGATCTCTGGAATGTATTAACCGACCGCCAACGGCGCCGTTTCGATTGGGCCCTTAATCGGAAATGGCGAGATAACGATATCGCGCAAACGAAATTTCTCGGTAACTTAGCCACGATTTTTCACGCAGTACTTAGATGGCTTCTAAAAATGTCTCGAAGGGAGAGAGAACGAGAGAGAGAGAGAGAGAGAACACCAATTGCAGGTATTTATAATATATATCTTGTGATCCGGCGAATCGGCATCGCCTTCGCATGTTTCTTCATCATCTTATTCTATAGAGACTTACATTAACATAAATATATCTATATCATATAATATATATATAATATATATACCCCATTGTGTATGGCCAACGATCATGCTCCTTAATAACGTATGTTATCTTTCCGTTAATATATTATGAGTTTTACAAATGTTCATTCAATCTCTAGTTGTCACGGGAATAACGATAATGCGATCGAACGTGCGTACACATCTGTATATTCCTACACGTCCGTATATGTATATATATATATTATATCCTCGCAGCATGATCATCGAGATTTTAAGTCGTAAACGTTACAAGTATAATTACATTATAATTAACTAATTATATAAAAATCAATTACGTAATAGCTGCATTAATATCAATAAACATTAAAATGTAAGTATTAAAATGTATATATATATATATATATATATATAGGCAGGTTTTGTACGTAAATGCATCCGTATATAATCTTTTTGTTTCTTTCCTTTTACGAATCTTGTGATATATGACGACAAGAAACGTATTTAACGATCTCACTCAACTGCAATAAGACAAATAAACAGCGCAATAAATCGAAAAAATTTGCAGTCACGATACTTGCCATTTTGTAAACACCATTAATATTATTTAAAAAAGATCTTATGCAAGTTCGTTTTCTTATTAAATAGAAACATATTAGTATAACTTATAGATTAAGATAAAGGATGTACATGGAATTCTCTTATGGCATTTCGTAAATAAGGCAGAAAAAATCCTATATCGATTTATATTTTGGCAGTGATTTTTGACGTTGTTCTTGCTATGTATCTATGGACCTGTCCGAGACAGGCCTGTTTGAGTCTTGTGAGATTCATTGGAATATTTAGTATTGCAATGAATTTAAGTATAGTAACAGCAGTTACTTTCAATAAAATTGATGAACTAAAATCGGAAACATACAGAAAAAAATCTAAATTAAGTTACGAAATAAATTCTTTCTAATTATACAAAAAATACGATAAAAAATTTTGTTTAAAAAATATTTATTTAAAAAATTAATAATTTTAATTACTCTCTATTTTTTTGAGACTCGAAAAGGAATTTCCAAACCAGTGAAAAATAATAGGAATAATAAGAACAAGCGATTTACTTATCTATATAATCCATAGAAAATATCAATATATCGTATAACTTTTAAAACATATTAAGCATTAATTTAAATTCCGATATTATCCTCCGATTGTATTCGCTGTTACTATGTGCTTAATAGTTTTATAAGTAATTTTCAGTTAGTAAAAATCTTCGATAAATATTCGAAAGTGGATCTTGATGACCGTTTAATCGTACTTCCCGAGAACAGCTCCGTGAGAATCTCATGTATATACCTAGTTTAATTGTAAGACAGGAAATTGAAACGTTTATTCATCTTAATCAGTTCTCTCTTTGTGTAGTTTCTCTCCGGAAACGGTGATCTCTCTCATTTCTTATAGAATATTGTGAAACATTTAAAAATCAGATGTGTGATCACATATATATATATTATTTCTTATATA
This sequence comes from Camponotus vicinus, assembly GCF_025532165.1. Taxonomy (NCBI): domain Eukaryota; kingdom Metazoa; phylum Arthropoda; class Insecta; order Hymenoptera; family Formicidae; genus Camponotus; species Camponotus vicinus. The sequence goes on along the minus strand of NW_028141978.1, from coordinate 10,576,867 downwards.
TATAAAAAATTCGGATCGCCCTAGTGTTGCTCTTATTCGCACTCGCTACAATAGTATCGTTGCGATGCGTAAGAATATGCAGAGGATATTCCGCATATTTTCTTTTTTTCTTTTCTTTAGATAAACGCGCAATTTCCCCTTTCCCAGTGTTTAGGCTCTCTCTATTACATATATTAACATACTCTGATATATAGTACACATAATATATATTACTGTTATACATTATACATATATAATGTATAAATTATATACATATATATGTATATATACTGTTTCTATATATTATGTATACTAATATAGATGTCCGATATTCAGGTTGAAAACTGATGCAAGATAGCCTATCTGTGATAGCACGAACATGCCAGTCTCGCAAATGAAGTTTTTAGTTGGCAATTTTTTAGCCTAGCGTATCAGTATCTCGAAAATAGGACAATCGATATCAGTCCTCTTATTTATAACATTTCTTTTTTTTTCTAATAATAGAAGGAACTTTTAGCACAGATAGATATGTGATATAAAAAATAAATGAAAAAAAATAAAAAGGATGAGCTTATAATCGAGAAGAGAAGATAGGTGATAGAAAAATAAGCGCTCTAAACGCATAATGTTTGCTTCGTTTGGTGAATCTTAAAAAAAAACTCGTCCATGATGATATTAATCGTTCTAGTTTCTAAGATACCAATAAATTTAATCGTGCTTTTTTTTCTTTCTTTTCTCTTGCACGTCTTCCTCGCACATTTCATTCCTTTTTTTTCATCCATTTTTCAAAGTTTCATCAACTTGCTTTAAGTAAGCTTCACACATTTTCTCTCCGCTCAATAATATCTTTCATCCTAAAAAGAAGTTCATGAATAACGACAGGTCGAGTCAGCAATTGGAGTGCAAGCGAATAAGTAAGCCCACTCATTCGATCGACATTCACGAATACATGCAAACCAAGTGCTCTCGACGCAGAATATATATCTGGTACTGTTTTCTTCGCGATCTCGTTTTATATATATTTATATATTTATATATCTGTATATTTATATATATATATGTATATTTGTATGTACAACACGCAGCAGAGATTCGACCGTCGACCGACGAGCTGCATCGGCATTCCCCTTCATTGAAATTCGCTCAAATCGCGATCGATTTTTTATCATATTCTGCTTAATAATCACTTCACGTCCTCTTTCCCCCTATCTCCGACGAAAACCTCGATGATCTCGTCGGTCTCGGCACGGCCCTTTTCTTGTAAATGAAAACACGAATGCATTCGGAAAAACAGTAAAGGAGCATACGTGCCGAATTCGGTAACGATATCGTCGATGAATTGTACATCCATCTTTTATAGTTCTTATCCGATTTTTACGCGATGCCGACGAGACCTACGTTGAAATTCGTGTGATGTTGTGTATGTGTGTGTATGTGAATAATGTGCGCGCATGAAGCAAGTATTTTAGAATTACGTTTAGTGCTTAGCTAAGGAAAATTCATCCGTGTACAAAAGTACAAACAACACTTATTGTCGAAGGCAACGATAAGAATTTACGAAGCTGATTTCAAACGAGTTTTCATTCACAATATTATCAATATGTGCCGGTAAAAGATCCGGTGTGAGTAAATGCATACAGGATATTTCTCTGTAAGATCTGCATGGAACTACATAAGAGCGTTATTCTAACTAATATACATGACAATTTTTTTAAAGAAAATCTTTACGCAATAATGTTTCTTAACAAATAAGATAGATTTCGAGAATAAAGCTCTCCATTACATAAAATCGATTTAAAGTTAATTAAAAAATAAGATTTTATTATAAATTTCAAGATCTTAATCAGAATTCTTTAAAAATTATGTTAAACTAACTATGGATAACTATACAATAATTTAAATTTTCGCAAAAAAAGAAAAAAAAACGCTGACTGACAATCTATCGAAAAATTATCATTAAAGCTCGATGCAAGACTTTTAATAATTTTGTAAGGTGTGTTGGGTGGAAAATATATTTAATGCATTGTATACATTGCGTGATACATTTAATACGATGAAAATAATTCACGCTATGAAATATTTTTTGCATTTTTAATAATACGACGAAATGTTGAAAATTTTATTTTCGAGGTTGTACTTATGAACTTTTATCGTTCATTAGATATGATTTAATTGCCCTTATATATGCTCAACGTATTAATTATATTTACCATCCAACAAATAAAATAGCGTGTCGTTGAAAAAAGTAGGTTTAATTTACTGAAACTAAAATATGTTTTTTGTATAAAAATTGCATATATAATCGCAAGTGCCGCTCTTATAAGTAGTCATATACATATATCGTAGAAAATAGAATGAGAAAGTACAATGAACGAATTCTGCCGATTGACATACAGTACTGTCTGGTGACGTATAGTATAATTTATTTAATATCGTAAGAATATATCAAATCCCTCGGTTCGATGAGTATACTTGATTCAATCGTACAAATTCACAGTTAAGTGCGAACGCATATTACACTAAAATGTCATATATAAAACCGTTCTTCTTTTATAAAACGCAATAATTGTTATATGTATTGTTTCATAAAATGAGAGTTTCTCTAAGTGGAATACATATCTTATAAAATCGCGTACTCAGTACAGATAATCGTCGTTAGACGTTTAATCGCTATAATTATATACAGGATGTTTCGTAAATTGCGTAACTCAAGGAAAAACAAAAAATAAAATTAAGCACAATAATTAAATCGAAAACTTTTCTATTGCTTAATCAATTTTAAAGTGAAATTTTAAACATGTTTCAAAATACTAATTTTGATATTTCCTTGATAAATTTTATTGCTTACATATATTTCTTAAATGCATTAAAATTAAATAAATAATTTTTTGTCCCGTTTCGAAACTTACGCAACATTCTGTATGCTTACCCAATGGTCTTATTGTACTATGTATACATAACTTACAAAAAGATCTCTCTTTATTAAAATGCATTTAAGTAAAACACGTGTCAGGAATGTTATAGTATTCGTAAAAATGTTACAGTACAAATGGCATGGGATAATAATAGTCCTGCCTAATAATATTAGAAACACGACCGCACTTTCGATTTCGAAATTTCATAAAAATTTTCTTTCAATATATCTAACGATTGTTTCTGTTGCTCGCTTTGTATGCTCGTTTCGTGTATAGACGTATACATTAAAATCTAGAAATTCATTGCGTGATAAAAATTTCATATCGTTAAAACGAGAGTGCGTATCGCGCAATAAATGTATTCGGGTAGAAAAAAAATTTTTATCAAAGTTTGGCTAAAATCAACGCCCGAAATGCGTTATTTTACATCTCGCAAAGAACAAAAAAGATATACGATCACAGTGTAATAGACACGTTTTATAACAATTTACGTTTACGAAAACATTTCTAGCGTATTAAAAGGAAATATCTTATGGAATGTGTTTTCTTACCTTGGTGATACGCACACACGCGCTGTTTTTTACACGTAACGAATATACACAACTTTTAGAAAATGTGAACGCATACATGAGTAATGTCTCGTCGCGCGTAACATATATTTTCGTATGTGTAGATGCATATGTATATATGTGTGTTTTTAATAAAAAGTTTCAGCTGCACAATTTGATTTGTCCGACTTATCCGTGAGGATATCTATCGTCTCTTCGGAATACGTTCCTCGCAAAATTTGTCATAACTACTTTATAATCATCGCTAAGTTCGGCATAAAATCCACATACAAGTCCAATGGCGAGCGAATGACGGTGAAATCCTCCCGGTCACTATTTCATATCTCGATACATCGGTATAGATTCGTAAAAAGAACTAGTTACATCAGATTCTTACATCAGATCATTGTATTTCTTAAAAAGAAATAATTCTTAAATTCGAGTATTTTAAAAATATACATTTGATACCGTTACAAATCAGTAATAAATATATAATTCTCAAAAAAGTCTAATCTACTAATAAAATTAAAATTATGCAGTAAAAAAATATGTAAACATAGAAAAATCAGCACAATCAATTAATTTTTCCAAAGTATTATATAACTTTGGCTCCAATTCATTTTATGCAGTTTGATATTTTATTTACATTTGTATATATCGAGAAAGAATCGATCACATTTACCGAACAGATCTACTAAACAATTTTTTCATTGGCGATTAAAGGGAGATTCGGAGCGTCATAGCCGAATGTATCGAGAATCGAGCTTCCCCGACGCGAACACCTACGGTCGTACTTGAAGGCTTTGAAAATTTGACTTGTCAAAGAAAATAACAGAGCGACGCGCGATTGAAATATAATAGAAATCCATTTCCAAACTACAAATTTTGATAACAACTCTCGTTGTTAATCGATTTGATTTTTTTTTTTTGCACGCGTATTTTATAATCGCTACTTTTTTATTCTTTTTAAATGTTCGTTAAGCGTAATATATTTAGCAAACGTGCGCGATGTAAATTACGAAGAAATTTACATATTAAAAGGCAAGTTTCACATCCTTAATAGATATATTTATTCTTGAAATTATTTAATTAAGATAAGAATTGAAATAATGTTTAATCTAATAGTTTTTACGAGTCGTAAATGCGATTCTTTTAAGAACATAAAGTGGGATAAAATATATTTTTAAAAGAATTCGAAAAAAATAGGAAAAAATTTAAGTTGCATGAGAGATATTTTTTTTAAATTCATCATTTAACATAACGTTATGAAATTATTTAAATTCAAAAATTTTTCTATTTTTAGAGCTTAAAATAAATATATTTAGATATTAATAACTTAGATTTATCGAGACAAATGATATATGTGCTACTTTTAATCCTCTCGTTCTTTTATATTTATATGCAGTACCCAATGATTATTAATATAGTAAGATACAATAGAGTACACATCTTTTATGTTTCCTTTTTAATTTTATATAATATATTCTTCTTTTTTATATATATATATATATATATGTGTATATATATAATCTTTTAATTCCTTCTTTCTCTTCTATTCCACAATTGTTATACAATTACACTAGGCATTTCATAGAATCACATTCAAACAAGTCAACATGACAAAGTCGTTTTTCGCAGTAATTTATATAATTTTCTAGAGTTTACGTACACTCTTATATATATTCTTAGTACACACGAAGTTCGCGATTATATTGTGTGAAGAGAACGAGAGGATTAAAATACTTTATCTTATATGCTATGAATGAAAATGGGAAATAAATAGCATATATCGTGCACACGTGCGCGCGCGCTTACTTTACGATGATCACTTTCGATCACATTTAACGGGAAACGTCCATGTGCGTTTTACTCACAAAAACGGAAACCACAGAGAGAAACTTAGATCATTACTACTAGAAAGTCCGGAGTGGCGTGGAGAAGTGCGACAGCTCGGTTTTTCCTGTATCGAAGGAAAGGGTAGAGGGACGAAAAGAGCGGGGCGAGAAGAGAGAAAGTCTCTCCCTTGTCTCTTTTTTCTTTCTTTCTTTCTTCTTTTTTAAACGGGCGTGTCCGTCTTCTCGTCCTTCTTAGCATCTTTGACGTCCGTACGGCCGTTCACGTATTCGGTGCTCGCGTGTATCGGATTCTCTTGGCCCCCTTGTGGCACTTTCTCGTCGATGATACGCGGGTCCTCGTGATCCTCGTCATCCTCGTCGCCGGGCGTGATGTGCGCCTCGCTTCCTGCGCCGACGTCACCCGCAGTCTCCTCGTCGCCGCGACGTCTCGCTGCAACAAGCAACGCCACGATCGGTCAAGGCAAATGTGCGTGTGTGGATTTTATTTCTTTCTCTTTTTTTTCGTTTTTTTTTATTTTTATTTTTATGAACGCGAATTTACTCATCACGAAATACCAATTACATGTACCGTGTATCTTGTCAACTTGATATTGATTACAAATATGCGATATTTTCTTGTAAATGAAGAAATTTTGTTCCTACATAAGTTTCTGTCTCTATAAAAAAAAAATATATCGATTGGGATAAAAAACTAGTCGTAAATTGTAAAGTAAAAACAATTCACACGTTAATTTTTTTTAACATTTGATTCGCGCATCAAAATTATTAATTATTAATTTTAAGATTCTTATTCGATGTTGATATTCTAATTAGTGAGAGAATTCGAGAGAACTCATTTTTTAGAGATTATTATTTATGATTCGTACTCTCTCTCATAGGCTGTATTTATACATAAGCTTTAATATCCATTACGCAATTAATGTAACTTGATGCATGTTTGCAAGTGTTTTATATTATTACTAACGAGTAATTTTAAAATGTTTCAAAAATGTATAGTGCACACATCAGAAAGAATATGTATGTGTACGCCCGTATATTCGAAGTAAAAGATATTATATCTAATGATCTACGCTACTAAAAGAGACGAGGCATTCAATTTACATCGCTCGTGCGTTAGATAAAAAAAATTTATAAATTAACGACTGTGTTAAAGAAATAATCGTCGTAACATTCACAGGCATAATCAACGTCGTACCACGATCCAAGCAAGATAAATTCGAATAATTATAGCGAGAGTACGATGTCGCTTTCCTCGATGCTAAAATTAGCAGCTAGCAAAGAATACACATTCAATCTGCGCTGAAAAATATAAATCAACAGCGAGGGGATTCTGAGATGACAAACATGCTTGATCACAGTCCGAGGAAAACGGGCGGAGGAGACGGAGAAAAAAATCGCAATTTTAGCCAAAAGATATTGAAACGTGGCGATGAGCAATGTCAAAAAGCACGAAGGTAATCGCTATCATTATTATATACTAATCATTTCTGCTTAGCATAATTTCACCACACTTGCCTTTGCCGATTGCTTATCATTGCTTGTTGCAAGAAAAAAAAAGAAATATTCATCCATTTTTAGAGACTTGCAGCATATTCGCACGACTCGATTTTTGAATATCGATTCGTGTGAAAATCACGAGTCTATATGCAGTTTTATATCATGACTTTCATTAGATTTCTTTACAAGCGCTATTATCTACAAACATGATTATTATAGCGCGGCAATAATCGATTGATACGTGTATTGTAATTATTATTGCTCATTCTCATAATATGTTTTGCATTACAAGCAAAGAACGATTTTACATCGATTCGATATTGTAAGCGACATGCTAATGAGATCGTATAACGTATAAATGGAGAGTCGTACAAGATGATTGCGAGCACGTGACAATATATAAATATGCTTAAATTATCGTAGTTCGGAGCAGATACTACTGACATGCAAAAATGAAGTTCGATGATTATATATCTGAGGAAATTGTAATTATATTGTCATGTTAACGATAACAAAAAATCAAAATGCAATTTAATCGCAATTGTAAAAATACGTACTTCTTTATGCAGTTGAATTTTTTTGAAAACAAAATTATGAGAATTATTATTATTATTTCTTGAATAATTTGAACGAGCGCAATGCATTTCGGTTAATCCTGTCCTTTGTTTTTTGACACTTCATTCAAGCATATTACGCGCAAAACAGAATAATTACAATTCATGGAGATAAAGAAAGAATAGTAAATTTATGCTTCGGAGTTTATGAAAAAAATATTAAAATATGTGTTTTTATGAAATAATTAAGCAAGGGATATAAATCACTGGAAAAACAATTTTACCGCTTAGGTGTTTTTAACTGCTCGGAACAATGTTGCCTGTAAAAGTTTCGCCGCTAAACTCTGCGGTTTCTGCGGTTTCTGTTGGAATCCTCAATACTTTGTGTACGAATTCATATAATTGATATTACTTCACTCATATACCGTAAATTAGGCCGCGTAAATGTAAGAGAATAAGAGAGAGAAAGATCTGTCATGAGAATGTGATATATAAGCTCTACAAAATGTCAAAGAAATTTACTAAAGTGTCAAACGTCAATAAACTCAAACCGTTTTCTATTACGAAAATGCCTTTATGGCGATATCATATTTATCATATGTCTTCCTATAAGTCTCCTCTCTTTATATATAGTTTACGACTCCAAGTTAAAAATAGCTAGAAAACAACGCCACGAAGTAGAAACGAGCAAAAATCGTGCGCCTTTAAGCGTTAAACTCGGCCAACGAAAGCGAAACCGCGTAATCGATTAATCGAGGAAGCGGGATGTTTATCGACGATATAAAACGCAAGCCATAAATCGATAAAGCGATTACGTATCGACACATGCCAAATAAAAATGATGGCGCGGCGTAAAAATTCGAGAATATGTCGAGGGTCTGCAAGACGAGAGCGGGGAGCGAGAGCGCAAAGTGTATTAAATTTGAAGGGGAGTCTACTTCTCTCGAACGAGTAGACGAGTCGTGATCGTTGATAAGCCGGTGTTGAAGATGATGGCTTGCGGACAAGAAAGAGAGGGAGTGTGTGTATGTGTTGTCTGCTTGATAAAAATGATTCTGCTGAGAAAAAAAGAGGTGACGAGCGAGCGAACGGGTCGATGATGAACGAGAGAACGAGCATTATTTCAGAGAAAAAAAAGGGAGTGAAGAGGGGGAGAGAGGATATTTTGTCCTGCCTGAGGTAACTTACCCCTGGACAGTGTCATGCCTAGAGTACGGAATCGCAAGGTAATCGTTGACGTATCTCCGTATTCTTTACTTGGCCCGACTCGCATGCTGTCCTATATCAGTGCAGCGGCACAACACATAAGATATTTGCATACGTTCAGATAAAAGGTACATTTATGTATGCATATACATATATATACATACATATATATATATATATATATATATATATATATATATGCATATATGCATGTATGTACTTATATAATACTTATATATAGAGTAAAGTACGATAATAGCGCATTACAGAGTTGCTTTGGAGCGCACTAATTATACCCAGTATATATATGTTTCTACTGCACGCGCGATGCTAGCTACCGCTGTGATAATTACCTCGATTTAAGCTAATCGTATATTGTAGACACTGCTCCACGCGATTGTAACACACAACGTTAACGAAAACAATAGTAAACTATGTAGTAATAAATAACGACAACAACGACAACAACAATTACAATAAGAAAGATGATAAGTGATACATATGCATTGTTTCATCGCACTTTGAATTTCATATCGATAAGCGTTATCGTTTTATCCGTTTCTGATATTTTCTTCAAATATCCTCGTAGATGTTGAAATCTTTCTCTCCGTCATTTATACGTGAAGTTTCAGAAATGCATTTTCTCCATACATTACGTACGTTCGTGAACGATAGATCGTCTTTCTTTTATCTTTTATTTGTCATGTTTGTCAAACAAATATCATACGATCAATTTTGCTTAAATAATTAAATTAAGATTAGAAATTCACAACATATTGCAAATATTCAAGATAAAAATACTGAAGATAAATAGAAGTGGCAAATTTTAATGATTTCCATTCTCTATATTTATATCGAAATTCATCATTTGTTAGTATTTAGTCTATTTAATTCTTTAACATATAAAAATTTTTATTAAATTTTATTTATATATACCTATGAATTTTTTAAATTTTTAATGAAAAGTCAGAAAAATGAAAAATGTAAAAAAAGATTTAGAAAATTGAAAAAGTAAGAACAAAATATACATATAAATCTTGTATTATCAGCGATATGAAATATTGAGACATGAGATGTTTTGAAATTGTATTATTTAAAGAGCTTACATTTTTCCCACATATAATTATAAATTGACTTTTCGTGCAAATCATATCATCATCAATAGTAAAAAATTCGCTTCAATTTCCAAGTGTTCCATGATACTCGCTCATCTTTCGTATAATTACTATATCTCGATAATTCTCTAGTAAAATTGCATTTTTTTCTAACAAGTTATATCGTCCTCCTATACAAGCAATCTTATTCGAATTTCACATGTTTTTGGCTATAGTATTTGTATTTCTGATCGCTCTCGCGCAACGAAATCATTAGAAGAAACAAAAGAAAAATGGGGATATTGAAATATATATATATGTATAAAAGTGGCATATTTAATCTATAAAGAGAGGATTCTTTTAACAAGTATAGTTTCAAACTGACTCACCTGCAAAGCACCAGCGGCCGGTCGCGCGTGCAAAGATTACGAGGAAAATAATGAGTATGAGCACCAGAACGCCCACGACGATACCGATGATAGATCCAGCGTCCAAATCAACACCTACAAATCGTGGAGAAAGAATGTCTCTCTTTATTATAGTTCTTCTCGAGTAGAGCAATTTTAGTATTATATCAATTCCTTGGATCGGAACATCTAATATAATCTTTTAGTATGAGAGTATCGAAAAAGAGAATATCGCATACATGATAAAATATTCAAAGTGTTTTTAAAATGTTACGTAATAATTTCTTAAAGCATATAGATTACAATGAAACATCGTCTCACAGCAACAAAGTAAAACATATAAATGAATGCTAAAAAAATATTTAATCTCTTTAGTGACAACGATTGACAAATAAATAAATAGTTAATAAATAAATAATTAAATATATTATTTATTTGAGATATTGAACACAAATCTTTTTCTACGACACACACACACACACACACACACACACACACACACACACATACACATGACAAATAAAAATATTTGAATATATTTTACACTGCCAAGGTATTGATATACATGTATGAAACTGAACCTACTGAAGATAATATCAAAATTTGCATGAATTTTTATGGAAAGGTTTAGTAAATAATTGCATAGTTATAAATTATACAATTTATTTGACGATACTAATTTTAATTTGGTGAGAATCAATTTTATAATTTTAATATCTATTTCGAGAAACATTAATATAAATTTTGAATTTTTTACAAAATCAAATCTTTTCTCGAATTAAACTAAACAAATAATAAAAACACATTTTTTAAATAAACAATTCTATCAAATTTTACACAATTTTACAAAGATAATATTGAAAATTAGAAATTTATAAAAATTATTAAACTTTCTTTCCGTTGGAATCGCAAATTAGCGTGAATATCCTATATAAAAGTGGATAAAAATAAATAATGATTATAGTGCAATACCACATATACGCATATTTAATTACGCAACATTTCGCGCGATCCGATTTAAATCGATGAAATCTGAACTGTTTATAAGCGTGCCATTGAAATTGATAAATTACTCGTTCAGTGTCAACATGTTCTCTCGTGATCGATGTACATTACGTCTTTAGTCAAATAATAGTTATTAATTTCTCGGCGTGATCATCTCCCACGTTTAAATCAAACCAGTTGTGCACGAAATGCCGCGTTTACTACGCAAACTACTTACGTATAGTAATATGAAAAAATAACATTACCTAGTGCGTGCATGTGTTCGGAGAGCTTACCATAGAAGTGACTGAACGCTCCTGCGTGAGCATGCGGTGAAGGATCGATATTGTTAGACACGCACACAAGAGATGGAACATATTTTCTAGAACGCGTGTGATTGGTGGCGATCATCTCGTGACGATTACGACGATCAATGTAGTCGCGATTTTACGTGCGAGATCGCATGATTACAATCGTGATAATGGTGAACTAGCCAAGTGTGAACGTCGGTTGATTCAAGCAATCAAAGAAAAAAAGTGTGTGAACAAAGCGTGTAGAGCTCTATTGATTGCTCGCGTGTTACTTATCGTTTGTTTGCTACCTTATATAAAAAGGAACTCGCGAATATAATAATTAAATTGAGTAAGATATATGTACACGAAACGCGTCTTTTAATTTTGCAAAACTTTAATTTAATTGTTTTATAACATTAAATATATATTTTTAACAATTTATATCTTAAGAGCATAAATGAATAATAGAATTATCTTTCAATTAAATTTGCAAGCTTTTACAGATTTTGTTATAAATATTTAATTAATAATTTTATTGGTAAATATAATTTCGAAAATTATTAAGGATTTTCACATAAAAGTACTTGTGATTGTCAAATAAACTAAATTGAAAGCATCCTTATATACACTTAAAAAAAACGTTACGTAATTCTTCTACATATGCGCTTATATCATTTTGATCATTATGATAAATGAATTTATATTTATAGAAAGAGTTTATATTAAGAGAATTAATTATCATACATATCTAATTATTATGTTAATATTGTATTAGAGACGCTACACATATTTTTGTGCTATCAGTTCTCGTGTGTTATGCGGGGTGCTCTAATATTTCCGATATGTACAAAATCCGTATTTTTAACAAGAGTGCACGGTGTGTAACGTCTTCAATGGAAGATAACTTGCATAAATTAAATTTTTCAAATAACTTACCCGCTGGTTCCGAGGATGTCGACAAAATGATACGATATTCATACGATCCCTCGTTATTGTTCGCTATCAACGCATACTCCTTCTCCGTGTCGGATTTCTGAATGTTCTCGATTGTCATAACTGCGCTCCATGCTCCTTTCTCCTATAAATGTTACTTTGTGTTATGAACACGGTACGCCAATCTAATCTCGTTCAGTCAAGCTCTTAATTTCCTACGTCGTTTCGCTCATTAATTAAACCTTTTAATTAAGCTCTTTAAAATGTCGCCGGACGCGCACACGAAGGTCTATTAATAAATTATTCATGGATGCTTTTGCTATTAATCTGCGAGTTTTTGCGCACTCTTTGTAATCCCTATATTAAAGAGATAAATTGATAATTATAATACTAGTATATACGGGAGCACGAAAAAGAAAATATAAAATTTCTTGTTAATTTTTATTAAATTCTCTTTTTTTTTTTTTTTTTTTCAATTAAATTGATTTAACTTTCATCATATATTTTTCAATCTTATCTCAGTTATTTTCTGGAAAAATAACACGTCGCATTTTTTAAATTCTATCGGTTCTTATTAAACTCTTTTTTGCCTCGTATCCCGCGCTCTTCTAATCGAAGAAAAATCCATTCGACGGCCCTCGATCACACCGAGCGTTGTTCTCGGGGGCGCTATTATAGGAAAGAAAGCGATATGCCGAGCCTTTTCCGTGAGCTTTCGCCTCTCTCGACCGGCTCGCTGCTAGTAATTGCATTTTCGTAGTGGAAGCCGATTCGTATTCGTCGGTGGCGCGTCGCGGCCCTCAGTCGGTTTGCCGTTCACCGATCCGCTGCAAGTTGTGACTCGCGAGAGAGCTGCAAGCCTATTTGGAAGCCATTCATACACCAGAGCCAGAGCCGAATAGCGGCACTGGCGGCGGCGGCGGCGGCTTTTATTGGTTCTGGCACACGCTGGCGTTGTTCCAGAGTGTTATGCTTGCGCGAGCGTGCCGTTCGCTCTGAAAGTTTGCGCTCGAATCGTGAGTTCCGACGAAATCATCGGACGCCATTGAGATCATGCTCTCTCTCTCTCTCTCTCCCTCTCTCTCTTTCTTTCTCTCCTCTTTTGATCGAAGAATGGCCCACATCATTGAATGCACTCGGCCGGTTTGCTATGCGCGTGCCGCTCGATTAACGCTTCGAACCTCTTCCTCTTGAAAATCGCGAACTCGCCGATTTACTCAAAGTTCTATTCAGTTCGCTAACTTTGCGATCTTTCACTGCAACGTATCGAACAGCTGGCGTACGATGACGAGAAAATTTCTGATTTTAAATAAATATTAGGAGAAACAATAAGATAAAGAAGGAGAAGGGAGGTAGAAACTTTTTACCATTTGCTTTCTATCTCTAAACTCTAGAGATTTCTTCTATTAAGAATGAAATTAAGAACGAAAATTCTAAATGGCATCTCACTAATATCTAAGTTTCGTGAAACTTTTTAGATTCCTGGTATTTCTCTTAGACCGATTAAATGAATGGATTCAAAAAGTGTGATAAGAACGTGCGATTCAGACACATTCGGGAAAACGAATGTTCGCCTCTGTTCGCCGCCCCCGAACTAATTAAAAAGCGCAAGTTGCAAGATCGGCAAATCCATTTAAGCCTTAATTACAGGACGAACAAACCGCTTCTTGTGCTAACGAAACAATAGATGAGGAACAAACGCCACCGCCGCTCGAGGCCGATCGCGCGGTTCCGATCGATTCGCTGTGTCTGAATTCAATGGAATTTCATTACGGCGTTGTACTCCGTGCGCGCTGTCACATAGGTGCATGGAGAATGCATCCCGGGCGAACGGTAAATCGAGGCCTGAGTCGCGTCGCACTATTGAATTTCTGTTTCATTTGCATCCATCAATCTAGTCTCGCACACTCCCTTTTCTTTTATCGTCAATTATTTCTTGGCCAGTGCGCTTTTCTACATTTTATCTGTCATCGAAATATTCTCGAGCCTAAACAAACCGCCGATATGCTTCTGATGTATTCAATCAAGTCGCCAAATCCACTTTGTTGTAACGCGTTTGATGACGCTTTAAAAAGAATAGTCGCTAAAAACGTCAGAATTGCGATATTTTTTTTGATAGATGTAAGGATTAATCTCTTCAGCAGAAAATTAATTGTTTAAAGAATATTATTTGGAAATAATAAATTCAAAACTCTCAACTTGAAGCCACGAGCAAAAGCAACCAAACTTTACTTTTTCTTTAATTAAAATTTATCGATTTAATATGTGGAGATGTTTAGTAATATCAAGAAGAATGATAGAAAATAAGAAATATATTTTTATTCTGGATCACAGTGTTATTCTTCATAATCAATGATAGCATAAGTTATAAATGTTTGAAAAGTTATAGATCGACCAATTGATATACATATTAAAGAAAAATTAAAGAGAGAATTAATTTTTGAAAAAGGAAACTTACCAATTCGTTAGCAGTTGAAGTTTGCAATCGAGTGCTGTCGTCAGTTTGACCTTCGTTAATCTCCTCTTGGTTCACTCGCCATATGAACCGCGGTTTAGGATTCGCATACACAGTAACATTGATGACTCCCTGTCTGCCAATCACGTATCCGAAACGTTCGAATGTTTGATGTGGCTGAGGTGGATCTATGTAAAAAAAACCAATTTTTTTATGTAAAAACTTATTTATGTACATGAAAATTACAACAAAAAATATTTCGGAAAATTTCCACTACAATTTTCTATAGGTATTAAACATAAAAAACAGTCATTAATATAAAAACTAATTTGTATAAATTGTTATTTTTTTATACATACTCTACCATTGTATAAATATAGAAACAGATTTTACTAGCTTTATTGAAGATGATACTAAATTTTAAAAAGAAATTCTAAGATACTAAAGTCTAAAACAAAATTTTAAAAGAAGATATTAAATTCTAGGATAAAGAACACAATAGAAAGATAAAACTACAAAGAACATAAAATATAAAATTCTTAAAAATGTGTGTTACAGAACATATATTAATAAGAAAGAAAAACTATTTTAAAATCAATAACTTACAGTATATTTCGAGTTGCATAGTAGTTTCCATGGGTGTATCAAGAGCGATGTGACTGGCCACGCATCGTAATGTTTTGCCGTTGTCCTTCGCTTCCAAAAAGCGTGAAGCATTTTGCATGGCCAAAGAGTTCTCGTCTATATTCGTGTCGTAGATAGTTCTATCATCGCCGATCGGCTCATCGTCTAGATATTAAGAACAATCTTATTTTCCTGTCATATTTACTATATAATTTTATTTCATTTATAATTTATTAATAAACATATATTATTAATTTAAGGGTGTGATAAACAGGATTCTTACTTAAAGAAATTTTACTTATTTTTATGATATCGTTTATATTATACCTTCAATTAAATTTTTTCTTTGCTCGATTCGTGAAATTAATCTTATTACTATTAATCTTTTGCATTATTCCAATTGAAGTTTCCTTTAGTAATTTTTTTATTTTATTTTCTACGAATTTTTGTTATAGATTACGTATTAAAAGGGTAAAAGAGTACATCCTGAAAATATCAAATAAACTAACCGAGGAACAACGAAATATTCGCTGCTGGTCGTCCAGACGGAGCGCTACAACTGATTTCCAATCTTTCTCCTTTTCTGTAAATATTTCCGGAAATAGATCCGGGACTCGTGCGAAGATCCGGGTTATTGGGTGGTCCTAAACAATCAAAATAAAATTTTTTTCGATCACTTCATTATATATATCTATTGAATTAAATTGAGACAACACATATTGAGAGATATATATTTTATATTATTTTATCATTCGAATCCGAAAGTCAAAAGCGATAACTTGAATTTAATCTGTTTCATCGCGATGTTTCTTTGCGCAAAAAAAAATTCTTCCAAGTTATTCATGAATTTCGCAATTTATCTTTATCGGGTTTATCTTAAACAGAGTAATTTCGCTCCGGGCGCCTATTTCAGTCTCCGTAAGCAATTTTCTTAAGGAAGATTAATTACTTTTCGAATACAGCTATAGTAACTGAAAAACAAGCTAGTTCGTTTTTTTGCTTCTTGTTCGAATTGATATTTTTCTCTTTTCATCGTAACCTTTTATAAAGTAGCCCATCCTATTTTTATTACTTTATACTACGATAACATTTTCATTACATTCGCTTTTAAGTACTGTAATACTAATTTTTTTTTAAGAGAAAAATAATTATATATATAATAAATATGATATATATGCTAAATTAACAAATGCATTTTCAAATTTAAAATTAAAATCACTATAAGAATAAAAGAAAATTCAGGAAATTTTTTAAATAATAATCATAGATTTTCTTTAAAACAAAGGAATATAGGAAAATGAGAAATGTTTCTATAACACTGACGTTTACAGCTTCTTTACAGTATATCTATGCAGTCTCTATCTTAGACTTCATTGAGCTAGAATCTCATCGAATCAGAATGAAAGGCAACGACTTACTCGCAACGATAATTTTCAGAGATGCGGTTGCCTCTTGCCGGGCGCTGGTAGTCGTGAGGGAGCATTTGAAGATGCCGTCGTTACTCTCCTTCACTTTGGCGATACGGACGCCGCAGTGACCTTGCTGGAGACCCACGCCGTTATACTCGATGCCATCTTCCGGCGGCTGTCCCTCGTTCAGCACCATACTACCCTCACCAGGTATTTCCACACGGCAAACACGAAGTGGTTGTGAGGCTTTGCATAGAATTTGCAAACTCTCACCGACCCGGACAGCCGTTTCCCTTTTCGGCTCGATGTCTATCATCAGATTCGGTCTTGATGCTGAAAGCAGATTAAAGAGTTTCGAGTTTAACAATGACATTGATTTTACAATCGTATTGATTTTATTGATCAATTACGTTATATAAATATTGATAATTAATTGACTAATCTTGAATAATTAATTTAAAATAAAAAATTAGGAAAATCAAAAAAAGAGAATCTGCTTTCTATACTTTAAATTATATGTACATCGAAGTATAAATGTATAATACAAAATGTGTATTGCAGAGGATATTACTTTTTCAAGTACTAGACATTAAAAAAAACCTATATCTTTCTATAAATATATTTTTCCATTTTTCCATTTTTATCGTTTTCGAATTTTTGAAAGTAGCTTAAATTAAATAAAACCAAATAATTATTTTTGATATTTATATTCAATATTATGCACAGATTTCTATATATTTAATTTATATTCCATATTACATATCGAAATACATATATTTAATTAAATTTTATTATATTTAATTAAATATATATAAATTAAATATATATTTAATTAAATCAGTTTATTATATACAAGTGCGGTGATCGTGATTACACTTTTTCGAAATAGTAAAAAAAAAGAAAAAAGAAAAGAAATATATTAGCAGTAGGTTTTAAAGAACACACATTCGCATCGTGCCGCGTCTGATAAAAAATCGAGGGGGCGAAGATGCCGCGTCTACGAAGATTTACGAGACAAAAAGGAAAGTTGATTAAATCCCCACCTGCACTACTTCTATCGCCCTCGTGTATCTTTCTTATACCAACACACTCTGCATTGGAAAGAAAGCTAGGCGACTTTTTCGTTCCCCTATCCGCTCTTTCGTCACTGTAAACCCCCATTGGACATGCTGGTACACTTAATCCTTATGTTGCGCACCATTGGTTTCGATATAGCTTTACGTTTTTTGTTTCGTTAATTGATGTATTATAAAACGAGATAAAAGAGAATATCATGTATTTTAAATTTTATTGAAGCAAAAATCTCTTCAATTAGATTTTTAAGACTGTACTTTTGCGTAGAAAAGTTTTAATAAATTAATATAAATTCAATAAATGCAAAAGTGATATGAATTCATAATATGATTTAACATTGTTCAATAATAATAAATTTGACAATATTAATTAATGCGAGATAATAAATTAATGTGAAAATATGAAAAAATATAAAATAGAGTGTATATTAAAATAATTTACGCACGAAGTTGAGTTATGAGTATCATAAAATAATATGTGCGTTTATAAACATGATTAAAAGCAGTGTTTATAAAGATTAATCTTATAATTAAAAATTTTCAGTTATTTACATATCTTTTTTCTGGATTTTTAAAATCTTATTTTTTATTTTTCGTAAATTGAGTACACATTGGTAGAGCACATTCGTTAAATAATGTTATATTTTAAAAACCCTGTCTTTTTATGCAGGTTTGAATTGTCTCGTAAAAATTTTTGTAAATAATTTTTAATGAAATTTAAATATTTACAAAAACTTTGCAGAAAAGTTCTAATATAACGGAAAATAAAAAAAATTCACATTCATTATGCCTTCGTTATGCAGCAAACTCTTAAATATTAGTATCATTAGTATGCGCATATGTATTGTTAAGATTTCATAACGTGACATAATATTATAATCAAAGTTGTAGCACGATTTTAATATTCATAACGTTCATTTTACATAATGCAAGATAACTATTTCAGATAACTCCTTCTTTCTCCCAACATTTTATAAAATTAGGACAAAGTATATTTTATTATTATAGGACAAAATTGTTTTTATAAATTTATGTTTATTTTGTTAACTCGACATATATCTATCCAATTATGCAAGAAACAATATGAAATTAAATCATATTTTCCACGTTTTATTTTCTTTTCATATATTTGATATTTTTATTCATTTTTGAAAATTGATTATAGAGATTTATTTGATTTATATTTTATAACAATCTATAAAAAAACAGAAAAAATTTCTAAAATATATTTCTATCTGTATATGACAGACATATACGATAATTATTATTCAACTGGCAATCATCGCTAGCCTGATGATGCGTCCTATCGAGATAATGTACATTTTTTAGTTTATGTAAGCCTATCTCGTAATACATAACTTAGGCATAAGAAGTCGAATCATCCTGATAAAAAAGAGCTCTTAAAGAGCTCTCATATCATAAGGGTTAAATATAGACGTTTACTCTTAAATCCTGATGGGGAGGCGTCGCGTCGCGGTGTGCTGGTCGCATCGATCTCCGGACGAGTTTGGAACGTGGCATGTCATCGACGGAACGACGTGGCGACCGATCTCATGCACGATGCTATTATGATAATGCACTCCAAGAAATATGATAAACTGGGCGTGGCGCGGCCAACGACTATCATATTTCATCCCGTCCACCGGCTGACTGGTTCGCCTCCGGGATAACTCAGAGAGGCAAGCAAATTCAAATTAATCGATTCTGACATATTTGTGTCATTGTCGGATAAACAAAGAGTTGCAAGAGTTCAAAATAAAATATATAAAGCAAGTCAAATGTTCGTGTTTCAACATACATATGTATGTATAAAAAAATATACTATAACAGAATATATATTATAATTTGAGATAAAAATAATTCGCGGCTTTTACGATAAAAATTACTTATTAATACTAAATTTAGTTGTACGTCTTATAAAATTCATCTACATTATTTTAGATTTTTACTTCTTGTAAAAATCCAGAATAATGTGGATGAATTTAAGTAAAAAAATCGTAATTTTACATTTTTATTGTTATTCAAATATATAAAAATGTCGAATCGATGTCTTCAGATTTCTTGATTATATTATTATAGCTGCGCGACACGGCCACAGATTTTCTACATTTATCTTCTCTTTTTTCATTCGTACATATAGCGGCATATTTTTCCATTTAGATACTCAAATGCATTTTTTTATGTACGCGAAAATCGATATTTCGACGATTCGCAGCTCGGGATGCAACGGGTCCGTCAGAACCGTCGTGCATTTTTATGGCACGATATTTTAAATGCAGAAGTAAAAGTACTTCCGAAAAAACCAATGTTTTCTGGTATTGCTGATATTTTTATTATTTTTAAATGCAAGTTTTTTTGAAAAGAGAATAGGATAATAGTCTGTATTGAGTATTATCCACTATATATTTATTTATTTATAAAAGACAGTTTTATCGTGTATTTCTCACATATAATTGTACTTGTACTAATTTAATTTAATCTATTTTACTAATTTTTCAAAAATTTGAAATTTACAAAATACTGGTACTCTAGAAAAATTTAAAAAAATGATTCTTTATTTAACGCAAAGAATAAATTAAAAGCATAAATTAATTGCAATATCTTTTAATTTATGCTAATGTATTCACTTAATTCATTATATTCTCTTCCCCTATTGATAAAATTAATATTAAAACTGTGAATATTCCTACTTTCTATAAAATGATCATTGATTTGGCGCGCCATATTGGTCCACCCGATCGCAAGACCATAAATCCTATTTGATTTTCCGCTCATCAATTTGTTACACTGCCGACGTCACGATCTAATTTGCCCGTAGAATCCGACCAATCGCCACCGCCTGTTCCTGCATCCAGAAACACGCATATCCCGAAAGCCGCAGCAACAGATGCGATGATTTGTGGATACTGCGTTACGCATTGCTGTGATTATGAAATTAATACGCATGAACAACGCCATTTTACCTCTTATCTTCTTCCCATGATTTAATTCTAATTTTCTCGTACATAGATATATGATACACATATAAATATAATTATAATAATTATAATTACAATCCGCATTTTTATATTCTCGACTCTAAATACATTTACATCTCTAAATTTCTGCGATATTTGTTTCGAGAAGATGACCACTAATTTTTTTGTTCATGCATAAACGAATTTTTTTCTCACTCTGAATTTCTCATCTATACGACATTGTAAAACGGTATGACAAAACAAGTATCGAATACGCATTCTGCACCCTGATATTTTATGCTCGCTCGTTGTTATTGACTCTCCTCTTGCAACCTCCTTTTTGCGGCGATAACGTGGTGAAGATAATCTTGGTTACCTGGCATGCAACGTGCCGGTGCAATTTCGCAGCGATTTCCAATTTTCTCGACTCACTTGCATTCCCCATCCTGCCCACCCGCGCCCTTTTCCATTCGCGAAAACGCGAAGAAGATGCGGAGGTAGGTCGAGAGGAGGGAAGCAAGAGGAAAGGGAGCTATTGGGGCAAAAGGAAAAAGGCGCATACATAAAGTAAATATATACATATATATATATATATATATATATATATATATATGGTATATATACACACTGTGCGTTTCAGCGAGTGAATTTTCAAAAAAGCGTTATTATTCATTTATTGTTTTTTATTTACTTGAAATTTCGAATAAACACGATGCACACATAAGCTTTCGGTAATTAAATTTTTATCATGTTTACTGATATTCTGAAATCAATATACATTCTAATATGCTTTCCGACTCTAATCGTGTTAGTTGTTTGAAGTATTGACATATTTTTCAAGTTCTAGTAAGATTTACTCTTCTCAATAAGGCTTGAATAGTGTATATGCATGCACTTTTAGGGCGATGGGCAGTTATAGTCAGTTTGCGGTGGTGGTTTTACGAGAGGAAGTAATCTCGGCCAGCACTTCTCGTATTAGACACCGCTACATTGCTAATTTCGCTCGACGAGCATCGCGAAATATGCTCGGCTACCGAGATACACTCGGAGTTGCTCGTGCGAATCGCAGAAAGCATCAGAACTCTATTCTCGTCGCAATCAAATCGAAATGCTGGAGATTAAAATTCGTGCTATAGGGTTACATCGAAGTCGCAGACTGCAATTGAGATTGCAATGTACGGTAATGGTAATTGGATAAAATAACCCAGTGACAGGAACAACGCTAGGTCTCTAATCAGTTAACGAGTCGATAAAATAATGCAAAAACATTAAGAAAATACTGAAGCATTTTTTTAGCATTCATTTCAATAATATTTCTGAATCAAACAAGGAATCAAATATACGAGCGTCGTATTAATTTATGCGAAAATTCTTTCGCGTGCGTTTTTTATGGATGCAGCAGTTAAATGGTTAATTAATCGATTGACTTTCAAAAGAAGCGGAATATATGCGGAATATTTGTAGCATAGATACGTCAATTTTATGATGCTTCACATCACTCGTCGATGGGCATTTTTCGAAAGCCACTGTTCGACCGAGTTAACTTGTATGCGTCGTCACGATCCAAAAAAAAAGTTCTGTATTGCTCATAAACTTGTTTCCATTTACTGGGTTCATCAAATCAATAATGATTGGATAACATTTCAGTCTGATTGATATATAATAATATCGCGTATAACAATGAGATATAAGTAATTTTTAAAAATTTGAATGTTTAAACTTATTGAACGATGTGTTCATACATATGTGTATCTCAAGATACCGCGATAAACTTAAATTCATCGTCAATCTTGCATATATTTTGTATTCGAATAAAGTTAGTTATATTTTACAAATTTTATTACATCGCAACTGTACATTTGCTAATTGGTCATTAATGAGCAATCGCATATATCATGATTAATCATGGAAATCTATATAACGATACACCCACGAGCGTGCAATTACACAGCAGGTAGATAGATAGAATTTTGACCAACGACAGTCGGCAAATATTTGTAATTGTAGCCAATCCATTTAGACGGCTTATCGATCATATAAAAGTTACAATTCAAGATGTGGAACATTTTTTTAATCCGCGTTGTATTACGGCGTGAAATGACCAGTGAAATGAAACACAGTGGAAGAAGTTTGCGTGAATAAACACGATCGCTCGCAACATTGTGCACTTTCAATTTGATTTATCGTTTGTATGCGTGATGATCGGCAAGTCGGATAAGATTTTGAAATACACAATAAGGAAATAAAAAATCTCCGTGTCGGTCAGTGTACTTTGAAGACCCGACATGCGGTCGCGTGTAATTTCGCCGCGGTTTTTATAAGAGACGAAAATATTTCAGGGAGATGCGATTCGCAGATATTTCTTCCACAGTTTCGATCTCGTTAGACAAATCTTGTTGCAGGAATTAAAACGCGAGGCAAGAAGTCGCGAAAGCGTGCATGAAGTTTTTTCAAATTATTCTTTACTTCTTTTATAAAAAGATTACGAATAAGGCCGAATATTGGAGCTTCACTCGCCTTGTGAAACAGAATTGATCCTGTTTCTTTCATGGTTTACGCCCGAGCTGAATGAAAACCGCGTTATCAAAGTAGATCACGCGGAAGTTCCTTCCTAAAGTGAGAAAAAGTTGATTGTGATCAAAGAGCCTTGACGTGAACCCGCGACGATAGGTTTTTCCGATGCGTCGCCAACTTTTGCGATTCGAGAGAAAATGCTTCCTGCGAGTCACAGTCGGACGCCAATTTTGGCTCGACGGCCGTAAATCCTCGTCGAGATTAAGGACGGTTTACACAGCAGTAAATCAACTCATCGCGTCGCCGCTTCTTTCTCCATCTCCTTTTCTCTCTTCCCTCGTCTTCCCCGACGAGGAACTTTTGAGGCGAGGAGTTATCGGTAGGATGCGTTCGCCACATCGATACTGGCCGAATATCTCCCCCTTCCATCAAGTAAATCGATTTTACTCGGTCTATGATGACGTTGGAATTCAGTTAGGTAAACCGGATTTCGTATTAAATAACTGTCGCTCGATGTCCGCTGTGGGACTTGGAGCTGCTTCGGTCAATTTCTAGTTAAGTCTGGGAAGCCGAGGAACATAAGTAACAAGAATAAAAAAATGCTTTTAGGAAACATACATATAACATATATTATAGATATTTATTAATATTATAGACTTATAGTCACATATAAAGTATATTGCTTTATATATATAAAAAAAAAACAGAAAAAAATTTGCGCACTGTTATATAAATAAACAATTAAATAGAGACATTTAAAATATCTTAATCTTTAAAAATTATTATTTAATAATAACTATTGTTAATAAAAATAATATTTAATATTTAATATTTATGAAAACGCAATTATGTCGCACAATTTTTCAAAATTTTAGCCAAATAGAAAATAAAACTGAATAATTTATTTTGTTTTTAAAACACACAAAAACTTAAAATTTGTTAATATCAAGCAACCTTCAAAGTTTAGTAGTGTAGCTGTAACGCGCTATGTTTACCTACGCGCTGTGTTGACATTCTCGCAAGGAGACTCGAGCAGAAAAACAGTCTCGCGAGAGACGCTCCGTGTGTTGCGTCGCATTAATTTTTGATATACGATCGCGACAAGTATCACTAAGCATATTAACTCCACATTTCTTTATATAATTATAATATAAAATAGTAATAAAATAACATGTTCTAGAAGAATATACCATTTATTAACTGTCGCGATATACTCGTACTAAAATGCATTATCGCGTGCAATTTAACGTCGTGAGTGCCGTATAAAGTACCATGCAATTATCGTATTCAAGTGATTAGTGTGTGTGCGAGATCATAATTACCCATACTTTTGCAAGTCAGTGTTGTATAAGTGCCATGAAAAGTGCGTCAAAGAATGAATAAGAAGAAGGAGGAAATCTATTAAGAAGATGGCGATGATGGAGCAATCACAGGGTGAGGAAAAATCTATAATTTATTCATATTTGCATTATTTGTATTTTAATAATATTTGTATTATTTGTTAATTATTTTGAATTTTATACATTTATATATTTATATTTGCATAGATTAATGTATCAAATTGTACTGCACAATTCCACTCTGTTATATATCTATTAGTAAAAACAATTCACTTCTAATTTTTGATGCAAATGTAAATATCGTCTTTAAAATATTCCACTTATTAATGTACATTATAATTTATTTCGCGAATTTAAAGTAAAACAAAGCTATTTTCTAACATAATGTTATCATGTTATAATATTGGAAAGAAAAAAATACTCCAAAACTCCAAACTTTGAAACAATTTTAGTTTTCGATAAAATTTCATCTTTATGTTGTATGTTATGATATGACAATGGATATTCAATACATATCTCGACAATATTGCATTTAACATCTTCATTTACAATATGCATTTAACATCTTCAAACATCGTTATTGTATGCGACGCGACGATATGATTTCTATTGTCACGGAAGTTCAAAGCGAATGCATAAAGCACATCTCTCTTCTTAAGAAACGTTATCACGCCGCCTACGCTATGCTTTCATCGCAATAGCATTATAAAGACAATAATGATGGTTTATAAATAGCTTTCGTGTTTATAGCGCATATAGCTTTCTGTCAATTATTCGATAACATCAGAGGAAATGATTCTGCATTGAAATTTGCGAACAAATTAAATATTCCACAATTGTTTTAACAAAAAAAGGAGGCGAATTAATATTAAAGTCAATTTTTCAAAACAATTGATATCGATAAAAAATGAGCAGAAATATAACGACGCGATATAGATCGATATTTATCTCGTCTCGATCTCATCATGAGGCGAAATTATGTTGTAACATTAGAGCCCTTAATACTAGAGTGAAGGTGTAAACACGAAACTGCGGGCAAGTTATCGTTAAGCCCACGCAATGTGGCGGGTGAAAGTGGACGCGCTTGAAAATGATGATTATGACTCGGCATTTCGCATCGAATTATCCACGGTTATCCATTTTGACGTAGAACGTATAGCTGTATTACTTCCGACCAATTCGCGTAGAATACATATCATGTTCCCCTCGTTTATTTTCTGTCAGATTCTCGAAACGCCAAGTAATCATCATTGTAAATGTAATTAAATCAATATGAATATAAAGATTTAATTGCACTAATTTGTGTGCTTATTGAGTAATTTAAAATTGAGTAATTTAATAAAGCCAAGGGAAAATCAAGTAAAATATAAAAGATATACTCAGATAAATTGAACAATCAAAGTGTATCTGAAAATATTGTACTCGAAATTTCAATTAAATAAATCAAGTTGTGCTCGACAAAAATCGTACCATATTCAAAATTTTAGTTAAGATAAATAAATCGGGTTATACTCGGATTATAAATAAAATACACTGAAAAGTGGAGCTATAAAAAATATTGAACTGTAGCAATAAACTGAAATACCTTGAAAACTGATTCAAGCTAAACAAACTGAAAGGGAATCGTGGCATAAAATTAAATCACCCTTCAAAAATTTAGTTAGGTTAAGCGGATCAAACTACGGATTGAAAAATTCGGTCAAGCGGATCAAATTATTGATTGAAAAAACGTGTTGAAACATGCGGAGAGAAACGTGCAATTTTAGTTAAAAATATATACTTTCATTACACACAGTTCAATTCGTTAAAGTACTCGGTGGAAATAATGGCAAATTATATTCATAGCGCGATCGAGAATCGATATCTTAATTACTTATGTGAGATCAAAGTATTTTTAAGGTTAATAAGATATTTTCATGAGACATGATTATAGATAGATCTAATTTGTCGGACATTGTTGCTTATTTTGCTATACGACAGATCGATATTCCAAGTTTACCGGCAAACTTTAATCAGATATTTTAGCTTTCAGAAAAGAAAAGTCGGATGAGCCGCGTCAAGTTGCTTATACTTTTTACGGGATCTTAGCTAAACTAATAAATTTTTTAATCCTAATAACAATTTTTAATTACAAATTACTAAATTAAATATATAATATAGTTGAAAATATCTTTAGCATTTAAGGGATTTTCGAAGAAAAGAGATCGCGGTGAGATTCGATGAATTATGCGAGAGATGCCGGATTCTTTACTCGCGTAAAGATCAAGTCGCCGCATTTCGTACGAATTCACAAAGAAATACATTGTACGACTAAAGTTTCGTCAGATAAGACCAGTGGAAAGCGACTTATTAGCTAGACAAGAAACAATGCCGTTCCACATTCAACTGGCTAATCCGCGATGTTACCGCGGATTACTGATGTCTTCTATCTCCTGTTTTGTTGCCTGTTTTCCTCGTCTCGTTAGACGAATGCTGTTCTGTCTTCCGCGATTTCCCGAAAACGCGATTCTACGGTAACACTCTCGGTATTGTCTTGGTACAATAAGTATCAGACACAAGAGAAGCGTATTTACTTCTGACAGAGAGAAGGAAAGTTAAATTCCATTATTATCCCTCTGTATCATGTTCTCGTATTATAAGATTATATATAATTTATTTTTATAGTTCTCTTTTCTCAAACTTTTTCTCATTTCGTAGCAATGTACAACTCTGCAGTGCCGAAGCAATAATGTAGAGAAAATACGCGAATAGTTAAAAGTGGAAAAATAAAAATATTATTGCAAGTATAAAATTTTATTAGCGATAAAAAAATCTCATTACATATTAACATATGAATTAACAAGGGTTAATCAATATTTTTTGTGATGCAAAATTGATGATCAGATTAGGAAAAGAGTCTTACATTATCGATGAGAATATACTTGAGCACAGTTTGAATTTCAAGTTGTTCGAGTACCTAGCATGGAAAATAGGCGAATGGAAAATAGGCGAATTAAAAGAGATTGGTAGGAATGTGTATTCTCTGTAGAATTAAATTCCGGACTTTTTTAAGGGAAATACTTAAATCTAACATTTTTTTACTCATACATACTTTGTCTTACAAAAAATTCCTACAAAAAGAAGGAAAAATTATATTCTAGTAATAAGACAATTGAGGGTTGAAAAGATTTCTTAATGAAATTAAATCATGCCAGTGATATTTTTTTAATTTAAGTTAATTTAAATATTTTAATATTATATCACCAAAGGTATCTGATACTAAGAATGAGAAAGATTATATACAATACTTTATTGATAAAATTTGTTGTTTTTAATATGTTAATAATTGTACAGAGAGGAATTATAAAATTTTTAGACGAAACGTTATAATTTAAAAACTTAATCTCACAAAATGAATTCTTATCAAGCTCTTTTATTTCTTTTATATATTTTTTGGAAAAAAATCCATACAAATACGCAAATGTAAATGCATAATGTGCTTATGTGTAGCAGGGCATATACGCGTGCGTTTCGTACTTTGCGATGGCGAACGGAGACATGAATTGCTAGCAAGCTGACCTTCCGCATGGGAATGTAACACTAATTAGTGACTCCGTTCCGTGAAACGCGGACGCGTAAAACGAATTTCGCTGAGAATCCTCGAAAATATTCACGAAAATCCGCGCTGTACTCCGAACGAGAATAACGATCATGAAATTAACGGAGAAAGACCACATTTTTTCTTTTTATATATTTTTTTTATTTTTGACATATTGAAATTCCGTCGCAGTGGATATAGTAATAAAATATTGATTTTTTTAATGCTTCTCGTTGAAAAAAAACATTAAAATATGGATCAAGTAAGAGAAGTAAAAGAATAACTTTTGCGTTCGTGTAGGTTTGCAGAAACATAGAATGATAACGTGACAACATGAAACATAAGTATGATCTATAGATGGCAGATAAAATATTAAAAAGTAAATAACATTCATAATTTTTACACTTAACAATTAAAATAAAATAATATTAAACAGATTAGATGACTATTATATATAACTAATATAAATAATTAATTAAAGTAAATTATATACATGGCATTACTCTACATAGCAATGTGTATCATGACAATATTTGCTAGTACATTAATAGTTCAATGATACGAATCATTTCAATATTGTAAAATTTTTATGACATATATTTGAATGACGTATGATGGTTTCAACTTAATTATCTGCTTAATAGCTATTATATCGATACAAAATTAAGGGGACCAATTTACCTTGATCTCCTCTTACGAATTTCCTCCTGAATTTAATAAAAAAAAGTTTCGTTTTGTTTAGCCAATGTCGAAAAGATCAAAAGATATTAGTGCATGGTTGATCGCATCCTAGCTTTCGCTGATTTCTTTCACGTTCGGTTCATTCCACTCGTTTTAGAAGCATGCAATGTAAATTTACATGTAGCTTTCGTAGTCAGAGGTGAAAGCTGATGAAAACGACAAGTGAACGTCAAATAACTACAAATATATATTCGTTACAGAAGCGAGAGAAATTTAAAAAAACATAATGATTTCTACGTGTTCATTTTTCTCGTAATTCATATCGTATTAAGATACATCAAAAAGTACAAATGTTAAAAATATATATACATATATGTATATATAATCTCAAAATATTTTATATTGTTTAAAATTAAAAAAAATTTCGGTGCTCTTTAGCTTTATCAAATTCATGAAAACTTAAAAAATCACGAAGAATTATTCATAAATTACTATTAACAAACTTCTACGAATATTTTTCATCACACATTTTAAAAATCCACACATCTACAAAAAAAATCTCTTAAAAATTTTTTTTAATATTTCTAAAAAAATAGCACATATTTTCATTAAGAGATTTATCCTTAAAAGAACGTAATAAATTCTTTCCTCTCTTATAAATCCGTCATGTGTATCAGAGAAATTGATAGAAATTACTTCGCGATCGATTGAATCGCGCCCCCTTGTTTACTCGCGAATTCGTGACAATTGCCGATATCGGACATTGAGGCGACAGACACGAATATAAAAGAACGGGCGAACAAAAACGCGATCAAATCGTTGGAAGTCATCGCTGCGAAAAGAACGAGATTTCAAAAATCTCGACGTACGCCATTACTGCCGACTGCGGATTTCATTTGAACGCGGCTTAGGGTCCTCGTAGTCTGGTTTCTCCTAATGAAGGCGACTTTTTCTTTTCCCCATTGCTCGTCCCTCTATCCTTCGAGCCCTACCCCTTTATTCCGCCACCCGCGTTCCACCATCCTGTCATTCCTTTTTTTTTTTTCGCTCACGTTTCCCGGCGCCCTGCTCGCCCTGCATCCCTATCTCGACTTCGCTCTTTGAACAAGACGAAAAGTACTACGAGATGAATGTTATCATCGCACCGCCAAATGCAGTTTGAAATGGCAACGAAATGATCAGGATGAACAGATTACCCGGCATAATTAAAACTTGTACAAGTATGGTTTCGAAGATTAAAAATATATATGTATATTAGTCGCAAACACATTCTACTTATTTATTCGACGTAATTGTTAGAAGCTTGTTGTTTGCTTTTCTTTGTTTATTCAAATTTCAATGTAATCATTTATTGCAATATTTTATTTATTTCAATTATTAATATAGTTTTACCAGACATATTTTCATACAAGATATCTTTAATTTTGATTTCTCCGATAAAATAAACAATTAATAAGCATTTTGAGTAAATTAATTTTAAATATTTGCAACATCCAATAGATAGCAAATTATATATCAAGTATTTAATAGAGGAAAAATTAATAGAGCTACAGATGGCTAGAAAATTTGCACAAGTTAATAACATGGTTACTCTATAAGAACATATATATCTGCGGAAAGAAATAAATAGTATTTAAAATTAATTTTAATATTAATGAATCCGTATAAATATTTCGGTAAATGATAAATCATATATATATCTGCATAAGGAAGATGATTTGAATTGTTATTACAGCATATTAACTATAAAGCCGAGGCAATGATGAACAGTATAGCGCACGATATTCATTTAAAGCGGATGCATTTCGATCCTGGTGGCACGTAACATGTTGCCACAATTGAAACGGAATCCGACTTGGTAACAGTTTTATCGAATTGCGGCCGTATGTTTCGAGTAATTAACGCGTTCATCGCGCGGATGGGGTTCGAGGGAAACTCGATTAATTGCGTGTGAGGCGGCAATTCCGACGTTTGAATCACGATAAAATCCATTGAGCCGCGAAAGTAAGCCGTCATGTCTCTGTTATAATTTTCAATTAACTTCGTTGAATTACTACTCACGCATCTAGACTAAAATCAAATAAAATAAAAGAAATGTTACGAGGGAAATATAATTTCATCGTATTAATCTTGTACACATTCTCGTGAAAATTTCACCTCAGGTATTCACCAGGTATATATTCATCATAATTTTTAACGTAAAGTTTTGTTTCTTTTATCACGCGTAATTACAAGCTACGAATAAATAATATTGAAGATCAATTTTTTATTTTTATACAAAGAAAAATGTAGACATTTATTTACCAGGGGATTTCAACTTCGCGTAGGAGGAAAGTTTCAAAGGTTATCGTAAAATTTCGCTTTCCCCGAAATATAACGAAACAAGCGCGTATGGCATGAAAATATCTCGGCAGTGCATTAAACAACAAATCATATCCCACGAGACATCTAGGCGGAAGCAACGCCAACGGGGCGATGGCTACCCTCCAGCGCAATCTCAATAAAGCACGCCAGAGAGAGTTGCCGTTTATTTCAATTCTTCAGCGGTTAAGACACGTTAAAGTGAGGGCAAGCACCGCGTAAATACGGCGATTCGCAGTCGACTGATTATTTGCAGTCAGAATTCTCGAGGAGCTCGCCAAATTGTACACCAGGGAATTACAACCGCGCCGCGCTCTCCCCCTTGTCTCTCGCTCTCTATCAGAACTTGATGGGAGATAAAATCACGGGAGCAAAGATTTTACGCGTCTAACAATGATATAGAGTATAAAATGCGCCGTCAGATAAATGTTACACTGAAATCGCTTTCGGATTGCGGAGAACTTTCGAGGGAACGATGCGGACGAATTAACTCGTTCTCGGGCATTATCTTTTCTTCACTCGCCATTAAACGACACAAATAAGGCCAGAAAATATTTGGGGCTCGCAGTGGAATTTTCCCGGATGTATTTCCCCGTTACTGTAGTTGACGTTATCGCACTTTTACTAATGATTCTCTTGCGCAATCCGCTCGCCTCCGGTTTGTTTCACGAAACGTCATTAGCATCTGGTGGACGGAAAAGAGGAGGAATGCTTCCTGATATCTTACATCTGGCGAGTACTCGGTGCCAAAATATCTCTCGCAATGTCTTTCGAAAGTATTTGCCCGACTAAATCAGTTTTATAACGTTATTCAATAAATACATATTAGTTGGATTTAATACATTTATAAAAGATATTTATTTCTTTACTATTAAATTAAATTTTTATCATAAATTTATATATATTTCATTTACGCGGACAATAAAAATTATATCACTTCCCGTAATTTTTTTTTATTAAAAGTTAATTTGTTAAATTCCGCAACAATGGAAGCGAGGAATGGTCGATTACGAATGATGGTATATATTGTTATTGCGTTATATATTTCCACGTATATATCGAAAATACGTCGTGTACGCCATGAATGTGTCACGGAACGTGCAGCAAAATTTAATTGCATTTTTGCACAGGTCCATGCAACCGTAGGAACGCACTCATTTTCCCGTGGCACGCTCATGCGAGGGATAAATTCGAGATATGAGTGTCGACGTACGCTGATAAATGTGTTTGTGGTAGGAGACATGCTCAGAATATGGAGCAAGAGATATACTATCGGTATAATAAATCGTTTCTGACTTGGCATTCGCCTTGCTCACTTCGGGGACCTATTTCGGCGCTGTCATTTAAATACAGTTGCAAATTCAGACGTAGCTCGAGTAATCTGATAACACAATTATATATTGAAGTTGGATAAACTTGATATCTATTGTAATTGAAAGTAAAATAGGAGTATCGTTACAAAAATATATAGTAGTAGTTTTTTTACTAGCGATATAGAGAGACAGACTATTTTCGTGTTTCAATCACACTTTCTGGTAATACTAGAATTTAATTCATAGTCTATGTGTGTGTCACTTCTCTTTATTTTGCTGCATCCCAATAAAAAATCTAGTTCATCAAAAATTGTATCACGTTGCGTTATACATACAGTTATACTACTGAAATTATCTATATTCTCTCTTTCTCTCTTTTTCATTTATATTTATGTAAATTTATTTATATAGATGTTTAATAAATGTATTATAAAACAACCTTAAAAAGAAAAAAGCTTATATCAGATTACGTACTTTCGGCAAGGAATACAACGCAGCAAATTCGGTCTATTTTCTATGCATTCGGCGATCTAACATAAATCATTACGACACGCTGGAATTTTTCCGGCGGAATTGAGTTGAATTTCGTAGTCAGTTGCATTTCGCGAGAACGTCGATTTGCACGAGTTGCATTTCGTCGTCGTGCAGATACCGGAAAGTCTACGAAAGTCCGACGTAATGTCGACATGTGTCCTTACCTTCTTCTCGTGGCCGTCTTCTCCGTCGTTTCTCTTGCTCTCCTTTCGTTCTCTAGCCCGAGATTGAAGCTTATTTCGATGCGAATCGAACGCAGATCGAGGATATCAACGTCGGGCATACCCGAATGAAATCACCATAATAAAGGTCGCTCGCGCAGTCGCGTAGACGAGGATGATATCGCGCGACGATCGCTCTACCATCCCACCGGAAAGTCAAATGAATTATCGCGTCGAACGTAGAAAATCACCTGCCAATTTCTCATTCCTCAATTTTTCATCGTGTCGCTTCTCTACTTCCCACTTCCCTCCCTTGCCTCCCCCAGCGCGAGCGCGACGATAAATTATACTGTGTACTTTGGTATCAAACGCGCGAGCTCGATCCGTGATGCTTGAGTGTGACTTGGGACTATAAAACGATTCTCAATCCGAATATTCGAATATGCAATTGCAATTTGATGGTAAGAGTCGAATAATTTTAATAAATCATGGTGACAGATAAGATGGATAACTGAATCGAACATTCAAATATATTGAACCGGAAATCTTATATACGAATATTTATAGCGTTAATGTGACAATTTTTGTGAGATGTCATAAATTATTAATATCGAATATAATTTAAAATAAGTAACGTAAACTATTTCCACTTTTACTAAATTTGTTTAATTGAAATATTCCTTAAACCGCAAAGCTATAAGTTATACGTATAATTAGACTAAATAAGATTTCAGAAAATAGAGACTCCGATTTATATAGATAACTCATTTATTTATATATCATATAAATAATTTATATAAGATAATTTTAATGAATATATTATATTTTTGTATGTGTGTTTCTCCGAGAATTATATTTATCGGGATAACGTAATCATGATGATAAAAAATAGGACAATAGAATAAAATAGAATAAAAGAATCTTAATTAATTTTTTCGATATCAATATTTGCGATAATGTTCGTTTCACTCTTAAATTTTTAACTTTATTAATCGGAGAATAAAAAATCGAAGAATTTATGGGAAAAAGGAGACTAGAGAGCGACAGTTTCACGACACCCTGCATGGTTCGATAATCGCGACACGTAATCGAGACACGTACACGCTCGTAACGCACACGCTCGACCGCGAACAAAAGCGGAAAAAAAGCCTTTTAGCCTTGAAAAAAGGACCACGCTTGAGCGGTGTCAATGTTTTCGGATTCGGCTCGCTGGTGGAAAAAAAATAAAACCCTCCGCGAAGGCCGCGCCTGCGAGAGACACGCCGGTCCGTCAGAAAAGGGTCAATCTCGCAGAAGGTACAACGTCGATAATCGGCCAAAGACTCGGCTTTTCATCGTCGTGAATTCGGGCGGGCGCGGATATTAAATCAGCATCCCCCGGGTGCGCCAGGCGGTTTTGCTGATGTTGTGCGGTTTCAGCGACGCCGAGCATCGACAACGCCACCGTCGCCTCTCAAAGCAACGGGTTCTTCACGCTTCTGCGCCGAAACAATTGCAAGCTCGAAAGCTCGTTCGGGTGTGAGATAAACTGGAACCTGTTGCGGAGAAGGATCCGGAACGAGGGGAGAGAAATTTGATTTTTCGGAGCAGGATTGGTCCACACACGTGGAGTTCGAATATACTTGCGAGTAGCTCTAGATTTTTTAAACTAGGATCGAACGAGGGCACTTTTACACGTCCAGAGATTGGCTCAAATTATACCGCAAGTGTGCAGTTTCGAAATGTATAAATTGTACGATGAGACATTCTCGTATGTTATCGTTTGCGTGCACGGTGTGAGGCGTCTACCATTTCACAAGACAACATTTCGAATTCAAAGTTGCCACGAAGACAGACGTAACGCTATTTAAAGCGATCCGACGCGTCTATTGGCGGTGCAGACGGCGTCCCGCGCTTGAATAGATGCAGGAACAAACCTCTCGCAGCTGCAACACCGATCTCTTGTCACGATAACAAACTGAACGAGATACAACCACCTTAGCGAGCTAGCAATGTAATACAGCTGCGCCGAGTGCTACATAAATTCGTACACGTCTGCAGTGCAAATTTAAATTTCCATTCTTTATCGCGTAATATTATGCAAGAAAAATAAAATTAATCTAATCGCATACCTATTATGAAATTTTAATATAACGATGGACGAAATATCGCACAAAAAATAAAATATATTTATTAGTATAAATTACATACGATTTTGTTCCTCATTCGGGATAGTCCTCGAGAAAGGATTATCCTCTAAGTTCATTTTAGAAAACGTGATGTCTTGATGATCTTGTCATCACGAGATATATTTAATAAGAGATAATAATTGATAAATTAAGTCTAATCTATGATAAAATTTTGATAATGATAGATGAAATATCGCGTAAAATAAAATATATTTATTAGTATAAATTACATACGATTTTATTCCTCATTCGGGTTAGTCGTCGAGAAAGGATTATCCTCTAAGTTCATTTTAGAAAACGTGACGTCTTGATGATCTTGTCATCACGAGATATATTTAATAAGAGATAATAATTTATAAATAAGATTAAATCTAATCTATAATAAAATTTTGATAACGAGAGACGAAATATCGCGTAAAATAAAATATATTTATTAGTATAAATTACATACGATTTTGTTCCTCATTCGGGATAGTCGTCGAGAAAGGATTATCCTCTAAGTTCATTTTAGAAAACGTGACGTGAACGTTTTGACGATCGTGTCATCGCAAGATATATTTCTGCTGAGAACATTTCTGCTGACACGTGATGCGAAAACTTCCTGGAGTGGCGAATGAGAACGCGTAAGGCGTGCGTGAACAGATGCTTGAAGAAGGATAATGCCGAGAATTTACTAGGTTCATATGCGCGACGTTCCTTTCTCAGTTGATGCCAAGTCGCATACCGATTGGCGGTGCGTCTGACAGGAAATGCAAAAACGATTTCACGCTGAAACTTTCGTCTCGAAGGATCGCTCTCAGATTTTCTTATACATTTACGAGGTTTTTAATTAAGATAATGACGTATTAATCGACCACCAGCTTTATCCTTCTTTTATAAAATCGATCGTTCAATCAAAAATAGAGTAGAAGATAAAGATCAAACCTTTTTTCTAAAATATTTTTTAAAGACATTCGCCGTCGTAATCTTTTAATTTTATGATATCATAAAAAATGATATTCTGTCAATTTTATATTCCTCATCGAACTCACGTAATTATTTGCGTTTCTTCCATTTTTCCCTTTTTCAGAGCGATGTTGTCGACTCACCTGCAACAGAAAAAATACGCACAATTAAATGCGATGATCAAAAGCGAACATATGTATATTTTGCCTTACATTAAAATAAGGCAAAAGTAGAAAAAAAAAAACAGCAAATCCGACAGAGAATTCGAATAAAGAAACTAAAAAATTTGAATCATGTTACATAAATTACACTAGATTTTAAAACATAACGGCTAATTTATATCTACTTGTGCATCCGTATCTGTGACGTAACGTTAATATCTCTACGGGCATGCTTCGTATATCGGGTGCATAGGTCGGCATAGAGGCTATCGACTATCGGTTCGGTGCGATAGTCAACGACGGAACGCGACCTCCGGATTGTCCCGCGGCGATGTATGTATCGACGTGCGGCAGATATATCGGCTTCCGCGCGAGCCGTCACGGTCCTTCGAACGATGCCATTACACGCGCCACGTGTTCAGAATTGGATCTTTAGATGTTACGGGCTCGCATCCCGTAATTTATCAGGGAGCCGCGGCCGGTAATAGGGTCACTTGCCAACACAAAGCGCCTGGACCAATCGTTCCTACCGCTCCAAGTCCGCGAGAGACTCCGTAATTGATTGTTAAAAAGAAGTTAAAACGACGTCCGAGCTTCTTTTCTCTTTTCCTGCCCGGATGAAACTGCTTTTACGCATGACATGGAATCGATACACTCTTGATTCTAAATTATGCAAACATACGCCATCTTCACGATTTTCGGATTTCAAATATCGTACAGTCTCGACTTCATCCCTTTTTATGAGCAAAAAAGGTAAACGAGCCTAAAATTATGCCCACGCGTCGGCGATAATAATCAGCCGAAAAGCATTTTTCTTCTTTATTGACCTATCAAAATTGGTTAATGAATATAAAAAATATGCTTGGACAAGAAGCATGTGTTTGTGAAAATTTGCAATGAAAGTGTAATCTGACTATAAAATAAACGGACACAGAAAAACGCTCCATCGCATTTTGTTCCTAACTTAAAGATCTCTTTCTAAAAAAAAGAACCGTGTAATTTATATAAACAGTTGTGTAATGCTAGAATTATTATGTCGCGCATCTCGAGATACATTAAATTCGCGGATAATCGAACACGCGGATTTCCCCTTATTGGAAACGGATCCTTATTGTGTTTGCGCATCGTGATGTTAGACTATTGTGGACTATTGCCTCAGGTGTTTGATGACCCGGGTCTTTAGACGTCACTCGATCCATAGCTCGTAATTCATCAAAGGCACTATGCGTGCGCTTTGACGTAAAGCTGATGGATTGGCGTGTACTTTGTGGCGGAGTGCCTAAGTTACGTCAAGCTGGTTGTATTCGTTGAAGGAGCCGATTCGATTTTACAATTAGTTTTGTCGTTCCGATGTATTACAATCAATCAATAGCCGCGATTGATCTTCGATCAGAATTAATTAACGCTTTATGCGTTGATTATTAAAAATGACTAATTTATGTTAGCAATAATTAAATTTACAGTACAAACATTAAAAAATATATTATAATAAATTATATAATACATATTTAAAGATAAATTTTCATATAATTTATAATTAAATGACCAATAAAACTGCGATAAATATTTGTTCGCGAAAAAAGTGATGACACTAAAAAATGGAAGCATTATGTATAAATCTGTAACATTTCATTCGCTTAACTTATTTGAAATTCTACGCTTCTACTTATCTCTTTGGCTTGCGTTAATTTGGATGTTAATATTTTAGTAAATCCGAAATTCGGTTTGGAGCAAAATCTGGTAATTAGTCCCGGAATATATCGTAAGGTAATTTCCAAATGAGGGATATGCTTGCACGAGACTTGTTTATGATTAACAGGGAAATGCGCACACAACGTATACATGGAGCAAATTAAACTTTGAACCTCACAGTGTGACTAGAGATGCAATAATATTGTATTATTACTGCTTATATATGATTTAAGAAATCACTTCTCGATTTATCACTGAATGCATGCATATATTTAAAAACTTTATCATTTATACAAAGATCTCTTACATATATTTCTTTGCCTCTAATATATCTCTTTGTCCTTTTTTATCTCTTATTTTTCACCTATGACCATTTTGCTTACGCAAGTGAAAGAATATCAATACATAAGACATTTGATAAGTTTGATAACTTATATAAGAATAGCCGGAGTTTCTTCTGCTTTCCATCCGGAAAATTTTTCACTTCGTCAGAACCCAATAACCACTTATATATTTTTTCTATGTTTATATTTATAAAAATTTTCTTATTGTGATTCTTGTATTATATGCATTTACGTATTTGTTCCAAGCGATTTTTAAAGTTATTAATTATAATCTTTTAAACTAAAATCAAAGGTATTACTCTCTCGATTATTGTATGAAAAATAAAATTTATATTATTCTCATTTATCTTTCACAGATAAAAAAATTCTTTTCCATTTCATTTTTTCTATACTTATTATCATTGCCAAGTTTGTTCAATATAAATTATACGTTAATCTATATCACATCTCGCATAGAATGTTCTTTGGCGCGTAATGCGTGTCGAGTTAGCGAGAATGAAATGAGATTTACTTACGCGAAGAAGAGACGAGAAAGAGTAAATATCAGTTTCGCGATTCTCAGGATTTCCTACCGTGTAACTTCGCTTCTGCATTAAAGTCGGCGACGATACGAAAGATAGAAAGAGAAAGAGAGAGAGAGAGAGAGGAGGGAGGCGAAAAGGGGAAGAGAGGTAGAGAAGTCGTATAATTCTCTCGTATAATCCATATATCCGCCGCCTATCTATTCTCGGATTGTTACGTCTGACTTGGGGGTGATTCAAGCAAGGGGTACTAAAATCGGAGAAGATATTGCGCCTTGTAAATCGACTATGTCCTGCCAGATGGATTATGCTGGTACTCAAGGAGCTTACGCGCCGAGTTAATAATTCGGGTTATAAATCATCGCTGGCGGACGGATTCTATCGCGTCTCTCCCAATATTCTTCATTATTTGCCATGTTACGAATTTAATTACTAGATCGCAAACACACAATTATGAACACCGCATTTAATTAAATTGTGGGTATCGAAATGCGTCCAGTGATACATTTTGCGATACATGATTACGACAACAAACGTCACTTTGCGCTTACAACATAATGATCGCTTTTTACTGCAAATTTATTAGAATATTGATCTATTGTAACACATGAATTCGGTAAGAGCGTAACTCGGTTATAATATATTCCTTTATCGTGTATATTGCGTATGTTATCATGTATATCACATCATGCATATCATGTATATTATCACGTACATCGCGCTTAATTAATGCATTCACCATTTTGCCATGCATATTATAATATTTCACGGTATACTATTATGACAACAAGATGTTAAATTATAATGCGATTTTTGATATAGAAATTAATCGAATACAGCAGTCTTTTTTTTAGTAAATTTATCATCGCTCGCAGAGAGGGAAAAAAAGAGAAAAAAAGGCAGAGGAAAAATTATTTCAATTGTTAAACTGCCGTCTCTTTCTCCTCTCGTATATTCAAACATTTAAACAAATTCACTAAAGTGCGAGTAGCCAACAGGAATGCCGTTAGGAAAGTTTCTGTCTCGCGGTCGACATAAAGTACAGCGCAGATATATATCTCCTTAAAACCGATCCCTGCTGAATACAATTATCTGCGAGATGCGGGGGCGGAGGCCAGTAAATGGGATTCTTCACCGGAGAACTAAGAGCGAAACCCATCATCTTGCTAACGGGTGTTCGATTCGTAGGAAAGTCGAGCCGAGATAGTATTTCAGCCTCGAATAAACTGTCGAACTGCCTTTCGCGTTAAACGCCAGGTACAGATTCCTCGAACGTATATATCACAATTTTTGCATCGATATAATCTTGCCAGCAAAATCGAGATATAAATTATTCGAGTAATTCGTACAATATATCGTAATGATGCAATTTCAAAAGACAAACTATATGTATATACAAGTGTTTTTATGAATCTATAAATTTACATACACTCGATGATTTTTATCGAAATTCCGAGTGACATGCTTCAATTTTAACAAAATTCATTTGGACTTTAAAATAACATTTTCATTCTGTTTGAACAGTAATAAAAAATCGTTTTGATTATCCTCATGAAAGTCAAATTTAATTCTTTCGATTGTATCCGAGAGATTTACGAACATTGATATGCAATGGAGCAAAATTTTTCGTTCAGATTTGTTTTCATTTGCCTAAATGCTTTTGCTTTCGTTAAATTATCGTTGATTGATACACACGTCTCTTATCTATAGACAGCTCTCAATCGCTCGCTATTAAGCTCTCATGCTAAACCGGCGAATTGAATCAGCCCAGTTTTTGACTAATTGTACGAACAGAGGAATATACGTAACGCTTTTACGCCGCGATATGAAATATTTCTATATCCGTGCCGTACCGTTCCGTCGCAAAGCATCGTAATGACGTTACCGCAAAGCGGCGCAAAGGGCGCCGACGAATATTGCGTCGCTCGTGGCACTTCGCGTCCCAGGCGATAGAATAACAACGATGACGAAGTTTCGCATTCGATGCCAATTAAATATTCCGCGTTACAACGCGCCAATCTGGTGTTGCAAGTCCATTTTCTCGTTATACACGCTATTTCGCGCGCGAATCGTTTTTCCGCGATGGTGGAGTTTCGCGAGAGATGCTCCTCTCGGCGTTATCGACAATGTTTTTTAGGCGAAGGAATTGCTCGCGGGAATAAACCCTGATACGTGTGCGATCCAAGCAGACCTCTCCCTCGCTTTTTCCCTCTCTCTCTATCTTTCTCTCGGGATTTTCTCAGGAAGTTTGCTGAAAGGAAAATAACATCAGGTTCTGATCAATTGCGTGTATACGTAGAGGCATTTCGTGAGCGTTCCATGACGATCGGAAATGATGTATCTGAGATTGCTCGTCGGACCTTTTCCAGGTTTCCGCTCGTTTATTTTATTCGCGTGCAAAATGCTCCTGAGCGCTCGTACATTTGCAGGGTCATCCACAAATTAATAATGTGCAGCGTTATTCTTTGTAAAATCTAGAATCGATAAATATTAATATAATATTAA
The DNA here is from genome assembly GCF_025532165.1 of Camponotus vicinus. Classification (NCBI taxonomy): domain Eukaryota; kingdom Metazoa; phylum Arthropoda; class Insecta; order Hymenoptera; family Formicidae; genus Camponotus; species Camponotus vicinus. The sequence goes on along the minus strand of NW_028141978.1, from coordinate 10,535,266 downwards.
TATTAATATTAATAATATTAATATTATTAATATTAATAATTAATATTAATAAAATATTAAATATTATTCCGCGTATTTTAGAAAAAAATTTACATATTTATTTATAGATCTCTTACAAATTATAGATACAATCCATTTTTTGTTTTTTTTCTCTATGTGCTTTCTTACATAGCTTGCATAGAAAAAGATTAAAATTTGACGTACGATACTATGTTCTAGCATCTGTTAAATTTTTATGATCATCAAAATCGTAGTTATGTCTATCGCACGAACATTGAAGTGACTTGAATAAATTGATATTCCGGGGTCTCGAGTTGGTGAATTCAATTTGCATTTAAAATTACTTACAAATGCGCGATACGTTGTTGATTAGCTCCAACTTTTACCATGTACAAGGATTCGACCGGCGTCAACTAAGCCAATTACGCGAAACAAGTTTCGTTATCACATCCATCGACGGGATACAGGAGAAAATATAAAGTTTGTTTGTTCGTCCCGGATGGTGTTCTAGAAACGCCAAAAAGATTTGATTTACATAAACTTCTGTCATCGCGCGGTAACGCGGCATGACGATGTTGAACTCGTAAGATTTATATCGTCGTACAAATAGAGATAGTTACCAATACACAGACCTAGACACATACACGCTGCCACGACGCTTTCCTTCCGAGCGCGATAACCTACCTATAACTCCGAGCCTCGGGAATCTCCCATGAGAAGTTTCGCAAGAGCACAAGCGATTATCCGAACTGTTCTCTCCGATTGTGGCAAGCATACAAGACATAAATGTAGGAGCATGTCTCGTCATGCGCACCTATAAACTAAGTTATAGATATCCAGAGGAGTAAAGCGAGGAGCGAGGGATAGCCGCTTAAGCTCACGCTTTATTACGTAGTTTAGCGCGTTGATAACCGCTATCCGCGTGAAACACACTGCGGAAATTTTGACGCGATCAGACCTATCTAGGAGCAGTATAAAGAAACGTCAGTTCTTCTTTCTCCTCTTCGCTAAATCAGCCTTGAAAATCTTTCCACTTAAATTCATAATCTTAAAATCTACATCTTCATTCGAGAGCCAAGTTTATGCGCTTTTTTTTATGTGTCTCTCGGATATTTTACATGTACATTTTCTTGAAAAAAAAAAAAGCGAACTTTATTTTCACAGCAAACACTCTAATGTCTGACAAGTATGTAGATAGTGTTCTAATTTGAGTTGGGTAATTCTAACCATGTCTGAGAGAGGGCGGATTAATATTAAATTTGCAGATTAGACTAACCCTTTCCTCATTCCTTCCTAAGATTATACGTTGCTTGAATTTCGCGCGGCTCATGTCGCAGTTGTATAACGACGGAAAGGATGGTGGCTAAAAAAAATTTGTACGCCAGCGTGCGGCGCATTTACATGCAAATCCTGTATATTGTATGTACAATAGTGTCATACGCGCGGGCTACCGTTGTAGGCAGCTCGCTCCCGCTCCCGGGGAAGCAGGGTGAGGGGGACGCGAAACGCGTTAAGTTTATGCCTGGCGGAATTACCTAGTTTAACACGTTGATAACCTCGCAAAATCTGCTCGCTCCTCTTTAACCGCGTAAAATGCAGATCGTTTCCTCTCGCCCCTTTTACACAAATCATACACGCACATTTAATTCGAGCTAATGGGATTTTATTTGATACGATCATTTGCCAAAATTAGTTTTTGTTCTGTTCCACGACTGGCGGATCCGATAAAAAATTACTTATCAGCGAGATTAACGTCTTTGGTTAATATCCGAGCGATTTTGTGAAAAGAGAACATGAATGGTCTTCCTCCACTGTTATTCTAGTTCTCTTCTGTAATTAATTATTAGACTATTGCTTATTCATTAATGCTCCGAATAACGAGATCAACTGCTAATTACTTTCGATTACATTCAGAAGTAAGAGTTAGAAACAAGGAAATAATGATCGATTAATATTGCCATCGATTTCATGTAATAAATAATATACCGATATTAATCAGATATTTCGAAGATGAGAAACAGAGGATGCTTGCGACGATTTTGGAGCATATAATCCGAGTTTCCTATCCGCGGGCTAACGAATCGTTTTTTTTAACACGGTATCGAATACACGCGTTCGTCTTTTTGCTCGCGCGCGGCCGTTTTGCGTAAACAGTTCGTATATCGATGATTATATCCCGGCCGCGTATACACCCTGGTAGATCATTTCGTCGAGTATCGCGAAATCCCGAAGCAGATTGCACATAGCGAAGCGAAATGTTATATTCCGCGGCATAAATTGCGAGCGTTGTGAGTGGCCGTACCGCGTATATCGGAGGTTGCACCTGCAGTAACCGGCGATGCGCGTACTTTGCGCCGGGAATCCCGTGGGAAATTTTCATCGCGGTCAGCGTAAACTATATTCTCTATACGACCGTCCCGCCGTCGAGGGAACCTCTCGTTTGAGTAGTCGATATCGATTTTGACATTTGTACGTCGTGTTCATCAGCAATTTTCATCGCTCGCATCAAACGTCAGACAAGTTTCACGGAATTACCCGATTTTCATATCGTCCTTGTCGCTAATATTGTACCTGTAAAAAATTTGAAATTGCGAAGTCATCTATATTAACTCGCGGAATATTTTTATGAGTTTAATTAAAAATACGCGCAAAGATACGCTTTATATGTATAAACATTATAAAACAAAAGAGAACAAATTATGGGATAAAAAGAGATATTTTTTCCAAAAATTAAATTTTAATATATTTTAAAAGATCATAAAATATACGATTTAAAAATTAATATTTAAAAAATTTACTTCGATGTCATGAATAATAATAGCAATATGGGAAAGATAAAAAATATATATTGCACCAAGCTTTTTTTATATTTTATAATAAATCCCCCATGAAAAAATCAAAAGAATAGAGGTCAATTTATCTATACATGATTTTGCTTATAGCTGTAACTCTTATTAACTTTTTATTGAGTGAACGCGAATTATTTTTGGTCAATGCCTATTCGAGTTTTATGACAAATGATTCGATAACCTAGTTTTCTGACCATTCTATTACGCTTCCAATATGTCAATATACAAAAATTTAACTTATTTATTTAATTATAATAAATTGAAGCTGATAGAACAAATCAGCTGATTTTTTTATGGTTTAGTCGCCGTAGATCGATAATCGCGCATTTAAAATCCGTAAGTCACGAAGAAACTCGAGCTACCTTAAATCAATTTCCATCTGAAAAATAACTTGTATTCGCGACCTGGAGTCGCACGCCATAAAACTTTAATATTTTTTTTCCAGAGAAGTTTACAAGCCAAGTTATGATATTGTCTGAAGTAAAATCTGAAATAAAAGCAAGAAAGAAGAAAGCTTGAAAATAGAATATAGAGATTGTTTTTTGTTAATAATTTTGACAGAATTATTTATAAGTATAAATAATTGATAAAACTTGAATTTAGATTAGGAATTGAAAATTCCTAGTGTTATATATTTATAACTTTGAAAATTAAAAATTTTAAAAATAATGCACTCCAAGTTTGAAAAGAATTCTATGCATATCATTGTATTTGCAAAAAAGATATTTTTGAAACAAACCGGCACACAAAAGAGATAGATTTTATTGAAATTTATTCTCCGTTACACAATCGCAGTCACATATGCGCATTCACTGAAGTACTGAAGCACGCCGCAGAACTCGGGATTTCGCTTTGCCGTGGCGTAAACTAGGAAGAAAAATGCGAAAAGTAAGCAGGAATGGCGCCATATACAATGTTTAGCGGAGAAAGAAAATTCGGGCAAGTGGGATTGCCTCGCGAACGTTTCCGCCAAATAGAACCTTTGTTCCCCATTATTCGAAGCTTTGCGATAATCTCGCGGATGTTTTGCATAGCACGAGATCGACTTTCATATATAGAAATACTTATTCGTCCTTGCACGAGTATCTTGAAAGAAAAATTTAAATTGTTTGAATTTTTATGAAAAAATAAAAGCAGACAAGCAACGATAGTAAAGTATAATTTATTATCGATCTTTAATAATTATTTTATTTTGCGATTAAAATGTCTTATTTATACATCCAAAAAGCTTTAGCTAGCATTTTTTATCGAAATCTATTTAAAATTATATACTTGAAAATTAAGATTCTACTGATATTTGCAACCCGAGTTTCTTGAAACTCTAGGACCACCACTGATTTTAAGTGAGCCTTTAATTAAATATCTATCGATTTCTCGAAAAGCGCATTGATCGCGGATATTCCATATATCTCCCGCGTTTCTCTCTTATCAGCCTCGTCGCAACGATGTTTACAACTTCCGCGTGATTGCGACGATAAATGAGCTCCATTCGCGTAACGGAATAACGTGCGCTCGCCGGGCGGGAAAATTCCGGAAGATCTACTCTCGATCGCGCCGGCAATCTTTTTCCCATCGTGACCATTTTCGCAATTCGCGCGGACGATACGCGCGCAGAAGGATCGGATAGCGATCGTCTGCGGCTTAAAGGATCGTTAGCATCGTCGTTCGCGATGTACCAGAGTCCCCGATTGTCGCTGTTACTGCCATAACTTTGCCATTATCCGACTTGGCAACTTTCAGACTCGGTCGTTCAGTTTTCCCTTCGACTCCTGCTCCTTCTCTATCATTTCTTTTCTTCCCCCCTCTCTCTCTTTTTTGTCTTTTCCTCTCATCGAAGTTGCACGTTAAAAAAATGGGTTATAAAGGGAATGTTTCAATCTTCTGAGCCGATATCTAGCGTAGGCATTCGACCGTTAATATGGAAATTAGAAGAGCCAGAGAGAACACTTGGATTGATTTATTTCTGCGAAGAGTCACTATATCGTCATACTAGCTGAATTCCTATTTTCTTTCATACAAATGAGATCCAAAACTTTAGATCTTAATGTAAATAAAAATGAAAATATTTAAAATATTTTTTAAATTTATAACAAATCAATATTTGAGTGCAACTATTATATCAGTATTTGAATAAAATTTTATTTTTCAATAGCTAAATATATTTAAAACGAAAAGCTCTATTAGCTGTTATTTTATAAAAATGTGTCAATTTTATAGGAACAGTATTAATGCTTCAAACGCATAGTCAATATTCTTTCTCTCTCTTTATCTTAACACATTGTGCTGTCTGCGATGAGCGCGCCGACTCGATGCAACGTAAAGATTGACCTTAATTTATATAATTTTCTTTTCTCGCTACCGGTCTTTGTTCCGGTTTTCAATCTCTTAGGCGCGACGCATCCTTCAACATTCTCATCCTTCAAACACCGCTCTCCATTTCTCCAGTCCTCAGTTCCTTCTATTCACTCCCTTTTCGTTCTCTGTTTGCGCGACCTTAATACTTCCGTAATACTTCCGCGGTGCTGCATGATTTAATATACTTAGCTTTATATTATATTTTTTTTTTCGGATGGACTGAATGAAAATGATACGTCAACAAATGTTAGCGTTTCCGATTAATCTCCTTATTGCCGTATTTTTCAAGGGATATTCTCTTCATACAGTTTGTAGTGAGCTTGTATAAAATATATTAATTTTTTCTATCTTGATTATTAAAAACCGGACGAGAATAATAATGTTGTTTCGAAATCAACATATCGATTATTTAATTTCAAACGACTGGTTTTAGTAATTATTTTTACATTAAATTACGTATGAGAAATTCAATATCCTAATAAATAATAGAATTTAATTTTCAACTTTTTAAAATATAAATCTAACTTGTAGAATTTAATTTTTAACGCATTAAAATAAAATAAATTTCTCAAAAATATAAATATGTTCATAATACATAAATAAAGTTACTTATATTGTTAAAAAAGCAATGTGATATAAATTCTTATAAGTTATATTTTATTAACTTGTATTATCTTTATTGCTCTATTTAATGTAAAAATAATGCCAAATTTAATTATCATTTTTTAAATAGCTAATAATTTTCAACTCTTCATAGATTATACATGTTTCTCAACATGATATTTTTATTACTTATTCTGTAAAACTTTAAAAGAAGCTTTTCTTTGCTTTAGAGAAAAAAAACTTTATATTATTATCGTTACAAAGGAATTAAATGAAGCAAATACTGTTACGAAAGTTTTAATGTGATCCTTAATTTTAACTTTTCATTTTAACGCCCGGATAAAATTTAATATCGACATGCAAGTTCTTTTCTTTTTCAATCCTCTCAATAATTATGTGCATTTTTCATTTAATTATGCAACAAACAATAATTTACTAATAATTATTATATAGTTATTAATTGATATTTATTATCCAAACATATTGCTTTCATTTCAAAAGGAACAAAAACAATGTCGTAAATCTCTTTCTTTCTTCCTCTTTATATTTTTTATACCTTCACGCGCTTTTAATCGCCACTATCATCGCGACCATTTTCGACTCCCTTTCTTTTTTTTCGCAGAGGAAGCAAGACATAACTTTCGGCATCATTACCACCGCGGAAATTTTCACGCTTAATGCGCCGGTTCGTGACGAACAGCCGCAAGTTTCCCGATAAGACAAACTTTCTTTGACGTCCTGTACGATAGTACGAGCCGCGACAGCATTTCTCGCGAAGCGCAATTCTTATCGCCGGTTCTCTTTCATTTTTTTCCCCACGCCTTTGAATTTTTTGACGAGCCGTCATAAACGAAACGGCGGAAATCACTGTTACCGCTGAAATCACTTTAGAAAAGATGGAACTCTAAATGAATACTTGCAACTATATCGTGTGATTTTGTTGGTTTATGACGATGTCGATGAAAATATATTAATCGTTGGATTTCCTTCTAAAAATATTATTTTTTGCTATTTAAATATGGATAGAAGTATAATATTAATTTTGATGAATTCCCTGCAATTTTAATTGGGAAAAATTTGGATTATGATTTGATGTGAAATTGCAACTCGCCATTGCAAAATTAAAGGGGAGCAAAGATTTCGCATCGCTATTCCCTCTATCGAGAATATTTTTCGAAATAATGTTAATATACAGAATTATATAAGAATTCTACAACCATTATATAAAATAAGTAATATATATATTTTAGACATATATAAAGTTTAATTTATAACAAAATTTTGTTTATGTAGTTCTTGTAATTCAAAGGAGCTCTCTTGTTAAAATTAAAATTAATTTGTTAAATTTCTCAGTGCAAATAACAACTTTATTGTATATGTGCTACACATAACTTATTCATCTTTAACTAATTTCACAGTCGGTAATAAACAATATTCGGGTTTTTTCCTCTATGCTTTTAAGAGAATGTTTTCGACAATTTAGACTATCTACCCTAGATCGACGTCAATTATTCGTCGCTATCTGGGATCAGTGAATTTTTTTCGGGCTAATAAAATAAATCGTGCTGGAAAACACATCGTCGATGTGAATATTTTATGATATTTGCTGGATGAAAGCATACGCGGAACAAGAGAATGAAGGAAAGATATTGTCCGAAGGCAAACGCCGCAAGTTCGTCGATTAGATTCCGCGTATAATCTGATTTTTATATCGTCGGTATCGTTCAAACTTGGATATTATTGTCGTATTCGCGTTGCAAGCGACGACATCTCATTTATTCCGAATTATCGAAAATCGTCCTCTTCGCGGTTCTTCGAGTTTTAAAAAGCATTCGTTCTTTCATCGTAAATTTATGTCTCCGATGGCGCAGTTTTTTTCTTCTTTTGCGGTTGAAGCTTCAACGAGAATGCGAAAAATACGAGATGATCTGAACATTCGATTCGCGAACCGACATAGAGACGCGTGTTTTCTTATCGCTTCGAAACGATTGTTGCCGATAGTAGATCTAAAAGGTTTCTATTTCAACTGACAAATTGTTTTTGAATTTGTGATATGATTAAAAAAAATAGAGAGATTCGATTAAATAATAATATTAACGACATAAAATGTCTGGAAAAAAATTTTATAATCAAAATTAATGATCACGAATACACATAAATAAATAAATAAATAAATAAATAAATAAATAAATAAATATATACATATATATGTAGAGAGAGAGAGAGAGAGAGAGAGAGAGATTTGAATTAACTTAATATAATAAAAGCTTAATATAATAAAAATGCATTTAATTAAAAAAAATAACGATAATTAAATAACGAAATAACATAACGATGTCAAAATCTATTATATTACAACGATATATAAATAAATCTTGTGTTTGAGAATTATTTAATTATTCCTTATCGCGCGTAAAGCTATTTTAGCAAACGCTATACATCGCGTATCGATTATTCTTGCTATCGTCGGTCATACTGTATTATTGTATAGCCTGAATAATCCATAGCCCGTCTATCAACAGAAGAGTCCTGCCGTGATAGGCTATCAACCCTAAGGAGGATACCTCAGGTGTTTCCTGGGTTTATTCGGACCACCCTTTATTCTTGAATGGGTAAGGACGCCAATCCGGAGAGCTTCTTCTGCCATAAACTTCGGGCTCACGTAACCGAGCTCCATGCCACTCTCTATATAAGCCACGTGTGTTCATCTATCGTCACTCGCAATCGATTCACGATCCTTTTTCTAGTCGGTATGTGATATACTCTATACACCCGAAAATCTCAAGCAAAACTGGGCACTTTTCTCACAATGTATACAAAATGAGAAATGCAAACAAAATTACATATTAAATAATTTCACTTCTCAAACAATTTTAATTATGAAATTAAAAATAAATTACGATAATGATATTATTTTATAAAAGAAATTTTATACTATCGTTTCATATATATAATTCCAAAAATATGAATAAATAAACTTTCTTTGCACAGTGTAAAAAATTATAAATGCAACTACAATAAGTACATATGTTCGTAACGAAATAATTATGAGCGCTACTATTGGGAACATAATGCATTGCACATTTACGTTATACTATTATATCCTCGAGGTATTGTAGTAACGCGTACAATACTTCTTTTGTTTCACAATGGGCAGTTGCAAGATTCAGGACGTCAAGAATATATTTTGAAAAGGAAAACGATCATTTAACAAAGGAATTTAGTAGTTTTAATTTTCGCAGATATTTAGTTTCTTCTTTTTCAGTCGGCACAAAAAAAGATTCTTCAGTTATTAAAAGAATATTTTTAATTATATAGCATAAGAATTCTATTCTGGTTATACTATTCATTTAAAGTTAGAGTGTAATTATAAAATTTTAATCATAATTAATAGAGATAATTTTTCTTTTCTATATTTGTTTGTTCTATATTGTTATTTTGTTTATATTTGTTGATTATAAATTTAATTCAATTTTATTAAGTACTTGCCGGGGTTTAAGTGCGAGTAAAATTAACTCTGATTATTTATGCATTGTGGAAAATAAAAGATAGATTTTTACTTGCTATTATGAAGATGGTTGAACGAGAAATACATGTTATACGAGAATGCGCGAGAATATATATATCAACTAATTACGGGAAATCAAAGTACGGAACAGGGCACGTACGAAATTAGCACTAGTCAATTCACAGTACGCAATCGAACAAATGGCACTAACGCGTGATTGAGGTTTCCCGGAGAACGTGGCGCAACCGACACGTGCGGCGAATAAACGTTGTCGGAAATTGTCGGAAAATGAATCCTGCGCGCTCGGGTGCGCATCGCACCAAGATAACGTAATTTCATGGCATCGGCCATGAGGATACGAATCGCATTATTAATTCTCATTAATTGCCAATTCATGCTTCATTACGTTTCTGTTAAAAATTGCACGTCACCTGTCCTCGCAATTCGCGAATCACTCGCGAATTCTGCCTATCCTGAACGTAACAGCTCAGCATCAATAGCGTTTCGTAAGAGATAAATCAAATAGTTTCCGGTGGTGAGTTTAATCTTTGTGTATACATGTATGTGTGTGTTCGTCACTCCTTTTCTCTCTCTGTATCGCTTTTATTTCCTCAAACACGAATATGTGGCCACGACCACGCGGTCGCTCGTTGTTTCCGGAAACAAATCCGGAAATCTCCGACCCGCGGAAAAAAAAATGTGATCCGTTTACGGTGAAGCGAAGCTGAAGAGAGAGGAAAAGAGGGACGAGTGAGGGTGGATAAAGGAAAGCTGTATGCGTAAACTACAGTGAAAGGAAAGCGACGAAAACAATGACGAAAAAAATACATCCATTTCTGCGTCGGCTTTGCGTGATGCAAAGCCGTTCGCAAGTCGAGTCAAAATAATCGCGAACAATCGCGCGGTAGCGCATCATGCTCGCCTATGGCACCTGGAACTTCCGAAACTTTTGCGAAATACCGCTCATGAAATTCCCAAAGTGACCATTTCCTGTGGCGTCAACGTCAACGGGTCGCGCGTCCCCTCGGAAAGCAAACAAACGATCTCTTTACAGTCGCGCAATATTGCATTCTGTCGATGCGTTGAAGAGAGCTCCACGTCGTGTAAAAATACGCACCCGATACGCAACGAGAGGCTCAATATGAGGACCATCGACCATTTTATGAGGGCATTGAGTGCACCGATGTCTATTACAGACGACTACGATTCGCAAATTGGATTTCTCTATCTGCTCTCCGATCCGGAGCTATTATTTGAGAGAACTGTAAAAATGAAATAGGATTGTATTTTATGCACGACATATCTCATTCAAGCCGTCCAATTTTCATCTCAGAAAGAGATTCGCAATGTTGAATACAAATTCGCAAAAAAAATATATATCATTAAAATATAGAAGAGTATAAAATGCTTAATTCGAGAAATATATATTGAAGATCAATATTGCTATATTTACATCATTATTATTGATTATACTCGACGAAATTTAGAAATATATTACTATAATATTATCGATATTAATTATATTAGTAATATACTATTGCTATTTTTTATCAAATTTCTGAAATACATGACGCCAGACATATTTAATTACTAAAAATGTCAAGTTCTTAATTTCCGATATTTCATATTAAAGGGATCTAGCTAGGTAAATAAGAGAACTATATCCAGTAGCCACACGAATGCAGCGCATTGCAGGCAGATTCATCAGCTGTCGCTGCATAAGTGTCAGCGAACCGCGGTTATTGATGCGCATTTTGATACGCAACCAGACAAGTGATTTACCCAGGCGTGGACACGTCCATTGAAAATTCATTTGCCATGAACAAACAATATTATTATAGCTAAATAGAGCAATTTGCATTATCCTCTCTTCATCCAAATTTTACATTTAACATTGTAAAACGGCATTGTGGCTTGTATTCGTACTCGATCGCAGATTAAGGTAAATATTTGATGACGAACGGATAAATGAAAACCGAGGAAATTAAACGATTTTAGTACGATTTTCGATACTAATTATAATAAATTTATTTTTCCAATACAATAATAACATTTATTACACAAGGACTACAGAAAATTAAATTACAGAGTTATTAAATTATCAGATCAAACCGTATCTGATGACAATAATAAAATATTAAAGTTTGTTCAAATAATAAAACGGATGCAAATACATATTTTAGGTAAATCTTTAAAATTATTAAATATTTTAATAAAACATTTATGCAACTCATTTCCTAAATTATTTTAAATTTCTAGGAGTCTCCTAAAAAACTTGGAGATATAAAATTATTTAATTATTGCATCAAAGTGTTTTCAAGCAAAATAAGTCAACAATTTATAAAATTTACTTAAAATATCAAGTCGTATCTAAAGTGGATTTTTTAAATTGTGCAAACATGCTTCGCTTTTGCCGCGTGAAAACTATTCGGCCGACAGTCAAAAATATAGCACAACGAGAAAATATTTTCGACGTTATCGTCGAACGGGCAAGCCGTCCAGGAATTGAATCCATGACGTATGTCCAATCCAAAGGGTTATCGGGAGAGCCGCAGATTTATTGCGCGGAAACGAGGATTCCACGCATATTTTCGGCGACCGCGACACACGCGATCCGGCGAAATGCGCGAGCGAGCGATCCCTTGAAAAACCATCGGTGGTTTATCCACGCGAGCTATCGTCGGGCTTGTCGTCGCGCGAGCTTTCGAAAATTGGGAGGGCAGCCGTCGTCGGAATTGTAGGAGGAACGGAGGGAACATGCCAACGAACGGCATAGATCCATCGGTCGTCGCCGTTGCATGAACGCGATCGCAATGGCCATCGATACGAGATGTCAAGAAAGAACGGATCGATCTGAATTACAGCCGACTGTGGACGACGCGATGCGCCTGCAATCATTTCGCGAGATTACGGGAGGAACGCGATCGTCGCCATCACTCGGCGACGCGTTTAATTAACGATCCTGGAAACGCGTATTACTGCACGCGTAACCAGACAGGAAACTTGCGCGAGTTACAATATTGCATCCCGAACACCTCTCGACATGTTATTCACCGTAAGGTTTCTCGCCCGTTGAACACGCAACCGCGTTGCGTTACGTCAAAAGCGAGAAATTACAGATGATATTATTTATCTCGCTGTACATTCGTAAATAAGTTCCTTTTTTCTTCGCGTGTCGCTCGTGTATTTGGAGAATAAATTTATAAAACTGCCATATATATGTTTTAAAGAAAACACTGTGACATGTTCACCAGATGAATATTTTCATGTTGCTACACAATAATATTTTTTGATAACAATTTCATTTTAATAGTATTATATTTTTTACAAGAAATATGCAGCGAAACGTTGGAAATGTAAAGCTCATGTTTGTAATTTAATGACATATAATGGGTGTGTTTTACGCATTCAGTATTCCATTAACAGTATTTTGGCGTTTACCGTAAAATTGTGAGATAATGAAAGGCTTTCATTCAAAGGCGGTAATTTAAAGCCGCAATTTTCGCGCAAATATTAGCAGATAGTGGAACAGAAAATCGTATGTGGCACGAGATAAATATTTATTCGCGATTGCAACGTAATAATCCTTGAGAGACCATGAGGGTCGCGATGCATCGAGATTGGAAACTGCGGGTGATTGGGCGACACACACTCTATCTGTAAATCCGTCGAATCCCGTTTCGTAAATTGTGCGAAAACCGCGGATACCGATATGGGCTGTACATTTCGGCGATATGCAGATGAGCCTTCCGCTTCGCTTCACTTTTATAACGAGTCAATGATGCGTATCGTTATGTAAAACAGACAATATTAATAGTATTGGACTATTATTGGATATTATTATGGCATAAGTATCGCGTCTTCTTAAATCGAGTTTCCTCTCTTTCTGAAAAAAAAATTTGTTAAATTTTAAAAATATGATGTAGCATTTTATACGCGCAGTTAAAAGGATCAAAATGTATGATATTTGTATCAAAACATTTGTTTCAAATTATTTTTACGAATACGTGATATTTGTATGTCACTATGTCGTAAAGTTATTAATTCAATCTAACGTGTGACATAATATTCTAACTGTCGTAAGCGCATATTTTTTTTAAGTGCGCAGTAGAGTCATTGACGCGCGAGCGCAATTTTGGTCGATGGCAGAGAAAATTAACGATTCGGGGGAAACTCGTTCGGATAATGGAGTTACGTCGAAATAGCGTCGGGGTTAAATCCTTCGGGAGCGATAAAACCGCCTTTTTTTCTCTTTCCCTCCTTTTTACACGCCAAACGATTTTAGTCATTAACTACGCAATGTCAGCTTATGAACTCTAATTTCATCTTGTCAACGAATTAATTTTATTGTACCAAGAACAAATTGATAGAGGTATTATAACGATTACTACAACTGATTAAATCTCGCAACATTAAAATTCAAATATTAAGATATTTTCCTTCTCAGAATTGGCAAAATTTATACGCAACATATGCTATGTCAGTTTTTTTTTTTAAAAAAAGATTCAAACAATATTGACTGGATTAAAAAATCTTAAATCACAATTTAAATATAATCCGCTTTTATTTAATCAAAATACGTGTTATTTTTATATAGATATATATACAGCTGCATTTTATATCTTCTATTTACGGCTAAATGGATCATAAATGCTTGAATAAAATGTATTTAAAAATAAAATTGACGATTTAGAAAAGTTTTCAAATATGTGGTTTCATTTAAATATATATGTTAAATACAATAAATATTTAAAATCAAATTATTTAAAAGCCGACAACGCAAACCGACATTAAATAGCAATAATTTTAATTTGCACTAGATTATAATTCCTTCAATTAATGAATATTATTTTGATCGCATCATCTATATATGTGAGTAATTAACGTATTCGACTAAAATACGCATCCTTCGTTGTAATCGAGCGTTGTAAAAATCCTTAACAATTGTTAAATACTATACTACTATAATTCTGACCCGTATTACCTGTCAATTTAATTTAATTTTATATATTTGAATTATAATTTCTCGAGTCTGTCATCTTTATTGTTTTAAAATTCTGAATTTTCCATCTCATCAACTAACCACGGCATATTTACATTCAGTAATTCCGAGAATGCCCCCTAAATCCGCGAGAAGAAACCGCGAGCGTCGCAATGTGCAGGGCCGCTTTTCTTCGTCCACTTTTTTATTCCCCCTGCTCCTGTACCGCTCGCTTCACCTGGGGGCCGCGTAGAAATATGGATGCATTACGCTCCTTCTTCTCGCCTTTATTCTCGTCCACGACTCGAATGAGAAGTAGGCTCGGGAGAACACACGGCTAGAGGCCATGGCACCCGTTTTCATGCCGGCCACGCAACGCAAGCCGGGACTTCGTAAATGCGGCAAGACGTAGTTTGTTACGAACGCATTGTGGATTTTCCGGTCTGCCCTTATTCGCCTTCCCCGCCCTCCGTACACCGTTTATGGATGAGATAGATACAGCACCGTCCGTATTTTTCTTGGGATAACCATAAATTGGCGCGCAATAATGGCCGGCATATATACGTTCGCGATTTCTCGTAGAGAGTAATTTGTCGCGCCTTCCCGAAGGAAGTTCTAAAAAAGTCAATACGAGACGCACGCGATTGCTTCCGCTAGTTTCTCGAAGATCAATCAAGGGAATCTTCCCCCGATGAAGAGGTGCGTTTCTTCCCTGTGGCTTTTCTGTTGCAGTAAATAATACGATGGAATTTATTTATATTTATTGTAAAAGAAAGAAAGAAAAATTATGTATACATCTTCGTCATTTCTGAGAATTTCTCTGATGAAAGTTACGTTGCTGCTATTAATTTTTCGCAAATTATTCCATTTTCGGAGGCGACGAAAAGCACCTTCGTTTTTCGATGTTCACGGTTCTACAAACTATCATAGTTTCATGTTTACGAAACACATCGTGCGACGGTTGATATAAACCGCTTAACATTAGCAATAAGGATGCACGACGCTTTCTATCCGGAGAGCCTGTGTATTCCCGTAAAATTAATTGCGCGTGCAGCCGGAGAGCACGGTCGCGAAGTTTACGCGTGTACGCATACGCATACGCGCAGTCATAAAATCTCTCCATAAAGCGAGTCGGGAATATGCATGGGAAGGTGTGGCCGCGGTTGTTGTAGAACGCAAAATGGTCCTGATTTCGCAGACTTGGATTCATCTTGCAGGCTCGTTTCTCGTGCGAGCTCTATTTGCGGAACAAACTGCGAGAATGGAGTGCGCTCGTAACTGTTCGCGCAAGGCTATTTCAGAAATTAAGAGACGAACTTGTTTCATTGAAAACTACGCTAAATCAGTCTACTGCCTATATCTCGACCTCTAGTAATTAATTTGCAACCAAAACTTGGAATTATATCGATTGAATTGATATTATATTTGACTGATTGATTGACCAATTATTCGATAGATAAATTAAAAAAGATACATTTTGCGATTTTTTAACATGCTTTGATGCATAAAGAATTAAAAATTTTTTTAATATACTGCCTTTGAAAGAAAATGAAAAAGAGAATGATGAACTTGTGGATATCCATGAACTGAATTTTCTCTCTCTATTGCCTTCTCTTTATTTTATTGTGCATCGAATTATTTACAAACGATTGCACACATTAACGAAGGTCTTTTATGTGAACTATCGCAAAAGCGTAGACAGACGAAGAACAGCCAGAGCGACAGGATTCTTTGCCAATTTTCAGGTTTAACGAGAGAGAGCGGTCCTTCTCTCGAATGATCCTTCTCTACTTTCGCTGTCCTGTCGTGTGCATCCGCATAAGAGTGCGATGCACAAACAAAACGATGCGCAAATGGTGGCCATGGAATAGTCCGACTCGGCAATTTGTTTAGGTTAAGACTTGACGAGATTCCGTAATGAATACAAAGCTGATGGCGTAACGTTGCTAATATATTTTACGGCGCGTCTCTCCACCGAGGAAGGAGACAAGAGACGCGACACAACGTGGCGCGAGGCGAGATAATTGGAAGAAAGAAATATTTACTTCGAAATTGGCAAGCTTAAGGAAATGGTTTCGTCCAGCAGTTGGAACGCCGGTATCCTTTTCGTGAGGATAATATCTCAATGACGCATTAACTCAAGATTTGTTACGCTCCTCTTTCCTCTTATTAAGCGCTGTGACTAGATCGATTGCGCAAGAATGCAATTTTTCCGCGAGAATTACAGGAAAATTCTTCTATTATCTAATATCTTGTACAGATTAACGTCACTAGGATTTTCACCGAATTATAGTTATTAACTTGAACAATCACTTATCGAAAAACTGAATAAAATCTTTTCTACAGGAGAAAATAATGCATTACATAAATGCATTATATCTGCAGACAATTGTGTACGTTTATTGTAGTAACATAATAGGTCTATTGTGAAAGCAATAAAAATTCTTTAAGAGAAGAATTATTATTATTATTTTTATAATTCTTAACGAAAAAACTATTTTTTTCGTATCTTGTATTATCTCTCGATCGACAAAGAATTTAAAATAGCTTCATTATTCATTTGTGATATTTTTAATTACTTCTATTAATAAATTTAATATAGGGGCATTCTTTATACATATTCTCGTCAATAAAATTAAAGACAAGGAATAATGCAAAGTTAAGGGATAGTCGAAAGAAATCGACATGGAAGATTGAAAGGATGCCTGGTATGTCGATGCTTAATGTCGCGTTCTATGAAAATTCACAAGAAAAGAAGAACGCAATTGTTCTTCGACAATAGTCTCGATATAAGCGAGAGATTAAATAAAAAATTCTTTTGTCTCCCACGAAAATGTCTCGTTAAGTTCGTAATGGTCTTTTAGCGAGTTGTTTTATTCATGCAGATTATTTTAGTTCGTCTCCTTGCATTGTCCTGATCTTAACGATTATTGCAATTACAGTTGTATTGTTACAAAAGATTGTTCAATAATTATATACGTCCCTAACATATTTTTCTTCGAAAAAAGATAACACGATTTTGTGATAATGTTAGGAAAAATAAGAATCAAACAAGCAGTGAACATTATTGTATATTAATTATCAGCTATTGTTTTAATTTACGAATGTCGTGATGCATATCTCTTATTCAAAATTTTCAAGTAGTTCACAGCTCGATATTGCAATCGAATCGATAATGATCGTTATAATACATCGTTATTCTCTTTCTTAATACGTCAAAACAGAATATTTTTATTTTTTTTATAAAAGCATTTTAAAGACTGGATGTTGAAGTTAATTTAGTGCAAATACATCTATTTATTCAAGCAAGAGCAGCATGGTGTGCATGTTAATTATGCAATATAAATATAAATATAAATATATATATATATATATATATATATATATTTATATTTATATTGCATAATTATATTGCATATATATATATATTCATATTATTTCTTGTTGTATGATTTTTCAATTAAATAAAGAAAATGAAATGTGAAGAATAATTGGAGAAAGAAAGAAAAAGAAAGTTTACAAATGCTCGATAAAAGAGTCGCAGAATATTTAAGAACGTCTATCCTAATTTCGCGATTCGCCAAATATTTTCTTTAAAGTTTCTTTTGAACCGATCTTTTGATTGATCAGCGCATTTAGCTCTCTCTCTCATAGTGTCTTCTCGTTAGTTCCTTCTTATGCTATCTTGAAATCGCTTAATTGCATTCGATTGTCCGATAAACATTCTCTAACATTAGAACTTTCCTTTAATTTATTTTCTTCTGTATCTTCTCAAATAAAAACACTTTCTTAATCAATCGTTAAAAATAAACACGATCAGAGATGCTATTCGGATATTGCGATTGATTCTGAAGGTTGAGCATTTTTATTCGTCCTTTTAAGACTTTGGAATAAATTTGTTCCGTTTATTCTTTGATATTGATTCCAGTAACAATTAGCATTTAATTTGTATTCTGTTACTTATATATTTCAAAATATTATTCGAGAAATATTTATTGAGATAAGAGATTATATATGCAATAGTTACATTTGCAAATATCCATCAATTTGATGTATCAAAACATTATCAAAAAATTAAAATTTTTTCTCTTCTCTGTAAATATTTTTAATTAATAAATTATGACGAATAATAAATAATAAATATTGTAATAAATGATGAAATGGAATTGTAGCAGCAGATTATA
Organism: Camponotus vicinus; assembly: GCF_025532165.1. NCBI lineage: Eukaryota > Metazoa > Arthropoda > Insecta > Hymenoptera > Formicidae > Camponotus > Camponotus vicinus. Next base: position 10,516,786 of record NW_028141978.1, on the reverse strand, counting down.
ATTAATAGTAAATATATCCCAAAAAGAGAGCGTATAACTTGCTTGCTTGGTTAATTGCTTGCTTGCCAAGTATAATGTACATTTGGTTATACAGTGGAAAAAATTAACCTGCAAGTTCAATGTGCATTTATTTACTATCTTTCGGCGGAAATTCTATCGGCGGAAGCAATTTTTTTTCAAGATAGACAGCGGGGTCACGTAAGAAGTCGTGCCGTTATAAGAGCCTAAAGAGTAGACATTGAAATAAACTCGCCTAGGCGTCGGTTTCCACTTTCTGCTACTCAACAGCGTGGAAGCAACCCCCTTGGAATACTTCCGACGCGAGCAGTAAATTCCATCCGCGGCTCCACCGCGTTTCCGCTTTTTCCCATATATTCCTGCTTCCATTTCTTTTCTTTTTCATCAAGACCAGAAACGTCTCCTCGTTCTTCTTAGCGAGGCGAACGGATGAACTAAAATATCGTTAATGCTTCGTCTATTTAATGATCGCTGTCATAGTTCGTCTTTCTTGTTTCTTTCCGAAAATAACTCTAATCATGACAAATTTTTTTTGAACTCAGCAATATGATCTATTTATTTGAAAATGGTAGTAAATAATGTTTCAGAGAACAGCAAATTTAAATAAAATACGAATACAAGTCAGAGAGCAAGATTTATTTTAATAAGGTTTGTAACATTTTAAATATGACAAAATAAAAGCAATTTAAGTATTTTGTTGCTACTACAACATTAAACTTTTATTGTTTAAAAAATGAACGTTATATTCTGTGTGATAGAAAGAGAAAAAGCTTCGCTAATATTCATTAAATTAAGAACTTATATGAATGTTGAATACGTCGCGTGAATAAATGAGCGGATTTATAATATTAATTGACTCATTCTTTATTCATGAAAGAATCGGAAGAGGCAAACAACTGAAATTGTCGCATTAAGAACAAATCTCCTGCTTATTATGCGAAAAGCCCTACACTCGACAGAAGTAATTTCAAGTCACGAAAAGGTCGGCGTCTGTTTTTTTCGTCCGCTACATGTCATGGCGAAATTCAGTAATGAGTTAATAGCGTCACGTCATAAATTAGCGTCGTGAAATGTGCGAACGAGTAATCTCCTACTGTATTTATTGTGCACGATCGATGAAAGCTGGCACCTGCTAGCCAACAATATTGCAATTCATTCCAGATGATTATCGAAAAAGAATGACGGGTCTGTCGTTGCGGTATTACGTTTATCATCCATTTTCTACAGCACATTCGTCATATTATATATGACCGATTATTTATACGCAATTTGTAATAAAATTTAATTACCATTGATAAAAAATTTTTTTTTTAAATGGAAGCTTTCTTATTTCAAAATTCTAAATTTATTTGTATCTTTATTGTTTTAATTGAAAAAAAAAATAATTCTTTAAAATAGAAAAGACATATATTTTTATTGCTGTAATGATAATAATCAATAATATTCTCTGCCAAGAATACAATAATAAATGAAGATATAGATAAAAATTGTGGAATTACTTTATTCTAAGGTTAATTGGAATCATGGAAATATTCGCGCATAGAATTGACGCGCAAGCTTCGACGATTCAGCTTTAATTCCATCTTTATAATCGCAGCAATTTCAAAATTTAATTAAACGATGTAGCAGCAATCTGCTGTATTAATGGGGTTACATTTAACGCCAGTAATGAGAAAGAGATTGCGCGACAACGTGAGAGGTATTAAATAGAGTAAGAGAGAGAGGGAGAGAGAGAGAGAGATAGAGAAACGCAACGGTTGAAATTATTTCGGGACATTGCGCCGGATTTCACGTGGAGATTGCGCGCTTACCAATTTGCGATCTCTTGTGTACCGGAAAGGGCAGGGTACGCTCTCATGCAGACAAGAAACAGAATCTGGGTTCTCGTGCGAACCTGCAAGACGCAGCGCGGATGCTCTCGAGAGCCGATTCAGCGACTAGAGAAGGATATCCGCGTTACGTCTATATCACACTTTTCATAGGGAGAAAAAGGAAAGCACAGAGTCATCGTCTTAACTCGATATCTTGAATTAATTACGATTCGTCCGAATGTATATCTAAATATGGCGAATACGTATGACTTAAATATCAGATAAGTGACGCGATTCATATGTAAAACGCGAATGGAAAAATTTGTATTTAATTTGAAAGAAAAAAAGTAGAAAAACTTATTTATTATTATTCTATAATTGTCAGAATACATGTACAATTGTCAGTATACTCCTCTCAATTTTTATTTTTTTTCTGATATTCTAATATATAAATTTTTTCGCTGCGAAATTAATCTTATCACTACATGCATTCAAACGGAATTCTTGCCTATGAATATATTTAATATGTTCTCACAAAAAAGATATATTGGTTATATAATATGGACGACAAAATGTTTTGTTTTTATATAAACAGAAAATTATATTTACAAAAGATATAAAGCACAAGTAACCGATATTATAGGTAACGATTTATTAAATTCCCAAAGATTTTCTCTCTGAGAGTTTGCGATTTATTTCTATAATTTTTTTATAGAACGTTTATGAGATAAAATCGCTACCTTTAAAAGAATCCAGAGGTAGCATACTCATATTTGTACGATAATTCTACCCGCGGGTATAACTCTTTTATGAATAGTCGAGAGCTTTTAGCGCGTATTTTTAAAATAACGTCCATTATATGTCACAAAAATGTTTACCTCGTATTTTCCATACTTCAGATTATGTATACACGTTCGTGTTTTGTTCTAATACTGTAACGAAAGAATAATTTCGGATTGGTGCGATGTAACATGCGGCGAAGCGTGCTTTTCGAGCGCAAGGAATTAAGAGATTAGTTTGCTTACTAAATGCTTCCGCGCTTAGTAGCAAAAAACGATTCATTCGATTTTCCTCGCCGTGGTTTACACACTGACCGTCTGCGCGAAAATATTTAAACAGGAAAACGCGCTTCTCTCATTTCTCTCTCTCTTTCTCTTTATATCAAATTGGTTCGCAACAAACTTTTTGAATTGCAATTTGAGTTTCCGCTTCGTGTTTTCGCGGTCAGGTACGGGGAAAGAGGAAGGAAAGTGGGAATGTGTCTTTAAAGACAAAGTTTGAAGAATTTTCTTAATCAAACGGGATATCAAAGAGATCGGTTTCTCCATTTCCCGATCTAGTCTTATCCGCGAAACATCTTTCAAAGAGAAGAGAACAATAGAAATACGCGCGATAATCGAGCTTAAAAAATCGTAAAAGTTTGCAAAACTACGTGTAATTAAATTTTCGTCGGTTATCATGTCGCATAAAAATATTTATGTCTGTGTCCATTACATATATACATATATGCCAAAATTGAAATTAAATTAAATGAAAAATATTATGAAGAAATAAGAAATATTTTTAATATAAATAATGATATAAACAATTTCACTAGATCAAACATATTTTGTCAGTAAATATATTTCTTGATCTTTAAAAGTAATTGTAGATTATCATAGAAAGAATTAAGGAAGAGATGAAATAATTTTATAAAACATTACACTAGCCTGTGGATAAATGTAAATTTTCGATTATGAATGACGTCCCCCTTTTATGATATGTCATATATAACATGTTTTCTCACCATAAATTTTCTCGATTAAATTAATTATCGCAAATAATAGAAAATTAAACAATTATTAATATAATTGAAAAAAAAAATAAATATAATAGTGTTAAAATAAATTATGATAAATCAAGTAATTTTCTCTCTTTCTCTCTACGAAAGATTAAATAAAGATATATATTCTACAAAGAAGGATATAATTAAAATCATACTTGTCATCGCAGCATGAAGTCTTAGTTAGATTGCAACGAGTATATACTTTGCCGAGGCAACGTTGCAGCCGTTATTACAAGAAGGATGTACTAGTATAATTAATAATTACCCGCTGCTCTGTAGGGTCGCGTCTCGTTTGCGTGCGGTTTCCTCGTTCAACGATTCTTTATTGAACGATCTGCCATAATTAAATTTCGTGTAATACCCTGCCTTAATTACTATCGCATATCGGAGGCGAGCAATTATTAAGACATCAGTTTATGAGCCTCAAGACTTTTTCGAAATTTTATATTATGAGATTAAAATGTTGACAATGATAAATTATATTGATAATTATATTGATAAATTATATTGATTATTGTCATGGCAAAATAATAACAAAAATAACATTAAAAGAATTCAAATAGTTGACAAATTTTAGTTTCAGAAATGTAAACTAAAGAAAAATAAAGCTGTTTCCCTTATTTATGAAAGAGAAAGCTTGGAAAGCTTTTAGCAAAAAACTTCGTTTGCTAAAAGTCTTTGCTTTATTTCTCATATGACTCCAGGTTTATGCAAGGTTGTTGCTCACTGCTTCCCTTCATAAAACACATTCAATGTATCTATAAAAAAATTCTTTTTTTTTAAATTATCCCATAATTAACTGCCTCGAAGTAATCTCATCCGACAGTGGGAATTACGTTTATTCCGAGTCCCGGGAAGTTCGTGAACAAACTACTGCGACGACGGCTCTCCTTGAAGTACCGCTGATGCAAACGCGCAAAGCCACAACTCTAACGAGCGATAATGAAATAAATTGCATTTTGCGTCGGACTTTCTGTCTCGCATTACGTTTACGTCGGTCATTCGGAATTTTGTGGCTTAATAAGCGTTTGCGTAATTCGCGTAAGACGCGAGGCCGCTAATGGACGGCCGAGAGTATGTCTGAGGTAAAGCTGTCTTCTAATGTATTCTCATAGGTACTAATGAGCGCCGTTTGCATCCAGGTAACGTTTGCCCTTTGAGTTCAACGTGTCGTTACGTAAACGTGCAGAGGCACGAGTACGCAAACGCTGCATATACGTGAAACACGTGTCGATGTAACGTGTGTCTCGAAGCGTGAATTTCCGACAAAATTCATTTATATGATTATACTACAATATAATAGCCTAAATCAACAAGCGGTTTTATGCGCCATTCATAAGCAGCATCGTGTACACGTGTTCTTTCATCGCATATATTAAAAATTCGGATTAAAGTAGCAATTTTTTGAATAGCATCGATAGTCTTTTTTAATTATTCAATAATAACCATTCAAAAGAATCGGCAAATGATAATAATAACAAACTCTTGTTCTTAATTAATTTCAAATATATATTTCATGTTCGAATATGTTATAATTGTATAATTATATACAATTCACATTCTCATGTGAAAATTGTGTTTATGGAGTCGAAAGTGCTACAATATATTATAAAATATAATCGTCGGCTCGTAACGATAATATGACAATATCTGCTGTTAACAATGTACAATATTGTTTTCAAAAGCTTAATGAAAATGTATCCATTATTTTGCCTATCAAATTTAAATGAGATCTCTAATTGTGCTATTTGTGTGTATGGGAATTATAAATTATTTATTATACAACGCATAGATATCCGTGTATTAAATCCAGCAGTTAAGCATTATTTCATTAATTATTACGGCGATTTGTCAAATTCTTATATTAATTTCCTAATTATTGTCGATAATTATTATCTATTGTGAATGCACAGACAATCGACATGAATAGTGATAATAATATCCATAAACGAATACAATCGGTAGAATTTAATTAACCTGTGATGGAAAATTAATCAATGGGATAACAAGACCATCCGAATCGCCAAAGGCTCGAGCGTCATCATTTATTCGATTTAATCGCCCTCATTAAGCGGCTTGTCTTACTGAAACTTTACATGCATGCATATATAATCTATATAATCGCGTTATCAATAGTGCATTTTACAGGAAACTCTATTAATTTAATTTTTATTTTATAAAAGGAAGATAAAAAACAATTTGTGTATGTGTTTGTGTATCTTCTCTGTAATATATTTGAGGATAAACAAATTAAGGCACTAGCTTTTTTCACAATTTTTAAATTCTCAACATCGAACATTTTAAATAACTAAATCTGAAATTTTTTAAATTCCCTTAAAGTAAAGACAAAACTTGTGGAATTAACTGCGAAGCGAGATTTTCTTATCTATTTGCATTCCCGCGAAGCTTACCTTGGTAAAAGCTTTAATTTACGATGTAAAGAACTCTTTAATTATGCCTCGATTCAAATTATCGTCAAGGAAAAGTCGACTTATAAAACTTGCATTTATCAAGGACTACTATCTAAAGTTTAGCTTATATTTTGTGGGATATATATTGTATCAAAAGTAGGCTCTGATGATATAATGCTATTATATTATAATAAAATCTAATATACGTAAAGAAAGAATGAGTACAAGATAGTTAGTATCTCAAAGAAGAGTTGAGACAAATTAGATCTTTCGCGAAAGATTTTTGTAAGAATTCAATTATCGCATAAAATAATATAAATCTGCAACTCTAGTGCAGATGCAAAAATCTTCTTCAATCTACATTGCAACTAATTCTTCTCAAATCTGACATATCGAACATACGAATAAATTCACAAAAATGTTCTCTTTTATAAAAACATTGGTATGTGCACGTTAAGCAGATTCCGATCGAAATAAACAGGCCAGAAATATGCAATAGAGATTTCAAACTATCGACTGCTAGCTGTTCTCTCGAGAAACTAGTTTCGGAACTGCGCGGCTGGCGATGCTAGCCACACGTCGATGGCCTGAATTTTAACTACTGATTCGCCGGATGGCGCGCGGATATCGGTCGATCGCGTACAAACCCGATATACCTGATAACATTAATGAAAAACTTCTCTTTACAGGTTTTTTAAAAGACAATTTTATCTTCTATAAAATTGTCGATGTGACTTTTTCGTGATAAGGAATTAAAGTTAAAAGTCTCTTTCAAAAATGTTGATTTAATCCTTTCTGAATAATGTCAGAACATCTACATCAATTAGATTAAAAAGTTTCTATATAATATAAACTATAGAAAGAAACAAATAAGAATAATCTCTTTAATTTCATCGAATAATTTTACACAACGTTTAATAATACTTAACAAGTTTACTTAGCTTACTACTTAAAAAACTTAGAGAAACATTTACTTTTTAAACTGTTTTATAATTCATGTTAGAAATTAAACGAGAGCGAAACAAAATATTTGCTCAATGAAATTTCTGCAAAATTCAAAATTCATCTGCCTCTTCGGAGAATAGATTGTCTTCATATTCAACAGATTGATATTACTAATATTGCTGACCCTTTTATCTAGGTAACAACGTAAATGTCGATCTTTATGATTTCTATTGCGAAGCAGCCATATGAGATTTAAGCCCATATTTCCGGCGATTATTCCTCGCGGTCGCGACAAGAGTAGAAGAGGAGGTCAACCGAGAGAATTGATCGAGCAATCGGGATTCGTGCTGGAAATGCGAACTCACGAGCGACGCGACGTAAAACTTTATGGTGGTCGCTTTTCACGGCGAAGGAACAAATCGTTCTAAAATTTTACGAGCGGTAACATTGCTGTTAACTTGACTTTTTACTCTAATTATTAGCTGCCTTCGAAAGCCTCCTCAAGCTGATCCGTTCGTTAAGATACTGGACCACATCTCTTCATGTCGCTCTTTTACTAAAATTCTCACGTATCGTACTATCGCCAAAACGGAGCTGGCCAAATTACTGTCATGCGCAATTTTTTTCGTACGCGATTCGTTGGATAAATCTCGAAAAAGATATAAATTTTTACAAGAATCCAAAATTTTTACAAGAATCCAAAAATCAAAAGACAGAATTTAATTATCCTGCTGCAATATTCCGAGAAATGTTACATTAATATTACAATAATTAATATAATATAAGGGATCCATCAATGAATTATTATAATTATTATGCATATTATTGATTACGTTCGATTCGATGTGATGTTCGCGGACAAATTGTACTAGAAACGTCAAAAAGATCTTGCCTTTGTTTCTCAATCGCATAGTTGTTTACAATTGATCGTTATCAGTTTAAAGGTAAAGGTAAAGGATCAAAAGATCTCGGCGTAACTTTGTCACTGCGACCTCCGCTTTCGCGCTTGACGATCGTTTTCCTCTAGTTGCTCCAGAACAAAATACGTGAGAATGCGCAGTGAAGGAGCAGTTTTTGATTAGAGCCTCTGTTCTCTCCTGGTTGATCTATCTCAATCTCCCTTCTTTCTCCTCTCCAGTATAAAAGAATGCGAGCGAGTACATCGGCGAGATAGAGTAAGGAAAAAAGGAGGTAACTCGATTCATCCCTGTTGAACTCTACTTTTTTTATTATCGCCACCAAAGCGATTTTATCGCAAGGGAGGATGAAAGGGGGAGTTGGAAGTTACAACCAGAAAGAGAAAGATACTCCTTCTGCTCTTACTTCCTTTCTTTACCGAACGAAAATACATTCAAGGGAAACGTAGGGGGCAACCAAGAGGCAAGAGTCGTTGCCTCGTAAGAAAGATATTGGAGATGTAGGCAAACCTTACTTATTGTAGCTAATCTAGAACAATCTCAACAATTCTAGTGCATTCTCATTTGTTAACTATATTATTACCGGGACACTTAAAATCGTTAAATCGATACGTGAATGAAAGCATGTTATTATAATATACATATTAAATTTAGTTTCTTAAATCTCGAAAAAAAAATTTCCTGCCCTGAATACGCGATTTCTTACTTTATAGTAAAGTCGAGTGTGAGCTCTATTTCATGAATTTATTAATAAATGTCAAAGATTTATTTATTAAGTCTTATAAAAATTGATTTAAATATTATATTATCGAGGAAATAATATATATAATTATATATTAATTTATATATATATATATATATATATATATATATATATAAAATCTAGTGCGATATAGATCGTATTATTCATAAATTTAAATATAAAATATTGTAATCTCCATATTATCTTTATTTGTATACTTGGCTGTACAATTATAGCAGACTATGCGACATATCATATTTATTTTAAGCTCACGCATATATTATGATTAATAAATAAAAAGCTGAAATATATATATGCAGAACTTTACAGTAAAATGTAAAACTTACATTAATCCTAGGATTTTCTAAAATGCGGTAAAAATCCGTGCAAATAGTAAATCTTCATTATCACTTTAACTATAATAGATCTTAGACGTTTTAATCTAATATAATTACTCTGTTAAATCTTTATAATAAATTAAAAATATCTTATTAATATGTAATTACGCTTCTTTATGACAAATTAATATAAATTCTTAAATTCTTTTATCTTTTATCAAGATATTCAGATTGTAATTATTAATATTATTCGCTAAATTGTATGCAACTTTTTATCATATTCCGATAATCGAAGTAGAAGAGCATCGGCGGGGGTTTATCGTCGGAAGCGGCCGTGATGTCTCTATAGAAATCGCTCATGCAGTTATACGAGATTCGATTCTAAGCGCTCCGCCATAAATTATGCGAATAATATCATTTGTGATAATGGACGATAATCAAGTTCTAGCATGCGGAGCGACTATTGAATTACGATGCCACGTTGCACGGAATATAATGGCCCGCTTCGCAAAATCCTACAACTTTGCCAGCTACTAAGCGCCACATATATTGAAAGCAACCGCAGTGTCACGTGTAACGTCCGCGTGTAGTACCGCGTTTATTTCTAGCAAACAAGAAGAACGTTACATCGCTGATACTCATGATGACTATGTCGGAATATAAAATACATATGTGCTTATTACAAAAATATCTCCTTTAAATTTATATTTATATTTATATAATATTTACGAAAAATGTATTAATTGTAAAAAAATATAACGACAACTTAATTTTTTAATATAAGAATTATTTTTATAATTAATTTTTAGAATTAATTAAATTTTATAAGATTTAACTGTCGCAGTCTCTTAAATTTACAATATGATTAATTCGATAATCTTTTTATTTTAACGGCAATAATAATAATATAATAAAATATACTTAATGTCATCGAAGTAAGATGTTGATAAAAAAAGATATAAGTTCCGTATAAGAAATTGGAAAATTTTAATTTTAATTAAAACTTATATTCTTATAAAAAATTACAAATAAAGAAATATTAATTTCATTCATATGTTATGATGATGCTAGTAGATGAAAAAAACAATGAAAGTCTGTCGATACAAAGACATCTTGGAAAAATACCGAGATAAAGAGAAAGAAGAAACGATATCGAAAGCATCGAAAATGGAATAAATCATCAGGTCGCGAGTTTGATAAAATCGCGGAAAAAGAATTGTAACCAAGATCTTTTATAAAAGATCGACAAGACCTTTTGCGTCTGTTCTGCAGAATTCTATTCTCGATCTTGTATTTTAAAAGCAGACGGAAGCTCCAGTGTACAAAAGTCAATGGCGCTTCGAACTCTCGAGTTTATAGCGGAGCATGAAACGTTTCGCGCAATGAGACTTTTCGCGTTGAAGTAAAAAAATAAAGAAAAAAGAAAAAACTAACATCTTTATGCTGTCACGTAGAACTGCTCGTAAACCGCACGAATCGTCTCGTTGCATGAACGCATCCGTGATACTATGAACGTGTATGTAAAATTTTGCGGATCAGAATCTTTATGCAAGCAAGTTATGACCCGCGCAATATCACGAGTCGTTTGCGAATATCTGTGTCTGACAAAAGATTATAATAACGTATGATTTTTTTGCCTTTCTAATTTTGATTTATATAAATCATTGATGTATATAAATTTTTGTGTGATTATTATTTAATAATGATTCTATTTATTTAATAATGATATTATTCAGAATACGCTCAGCATAAAAATTTATAAATCTATAAAATATATTTTTGAGGAATTTTCGCTAAATATATTATAAATAACGGAAATTAACTTTTTTTTTTACAACATTGAAAACATGATATTTCTATTTCTAGAGAAATATAAGTGTTAATAATAAAGAATATAAATATATATTATTATGCAAATTATAGATTAATTGGAAAAAAATTTGCAATTTTCTACAGTATTTTAATGATAAACACACGTATTATGTAATTTGAGTCGATAAGCACTCGTTAACGACTTTCAGAGGAGCAAACACGTTCCTCTGTGGGAATTGCCAATTTCCACTTTAGATCTTCTCTCCTTTGATCGCGTGATCATCCCAGAAGAGTCGCACGATGCCCAGCAAAAAAAATCAATAATCGTGAGCCATCCTAATTTCCCAAGTGTATTGGTCATACTGCTGGTGCCACCTGTATGTATCTAGATTACATATATATGTAATGTATATATGTAATATATATATATATATATATATATATATATATATATATATAAATGTAATTTAACTAAAACGAAGTGCAAAAAATGACAATAAGTAACGATTAAAAAATCTAAGGAGGTCGTGTTCAATGAAAGGATAAAATAAAAAGAGAAAGAGGATCTTCTTGAAGATGTTAGAGATGCAGTTAGGCTTGCTCTAGTCAATTTCAAAATGGCAAAGAGTTTCTTCAATCTTATCCTTCATTTTCGACTATCCTTATTATTTCATTGTGACATAAAATAATTTTTTTATATAAGATAATTTTAGATTATTTCTAAATATCACCCCAAAAAAGACAATCTTCATATTTTTTATTAGAATATAGAATTCTGTGACATGCTAAAATAATAAAAGTCTATCAGAATTATTATTGAATTTATACAACAAATTGAAATAAAAAGGAAATTTCAAGAGATGTATGTGTGTTGAGATAGTTCAATTTTAAAAAATATAATTTAATTTGTGTTATAAAAAAATCGATATAGAAAATAATTATATTTATCAGATGTCATTCTTACAGATATACAATAGTTTCCTCGATGTACAATTTTTTGTACGATGTCAAAACATATAAAAAATAAAGTACGTTTCTATAAATGAAATAATAAATAAATAATCTGACAACGATTCGCCATCAAAATGTCCAGAGTTATGAAGTTTATCCAATGCGAACATTTTCGCTTATCGTGGCCATAAATAACTAATTTTCAACTTCCACTTTCCTTCCAGCGTTTGGCATCATATAAATACGGATACCAAAAAGGGGAATAACAAAGGAAGCTAAGAGTGGAGCAAAGTCGAACAAGTATAGAATGGAACGGATAGAACGATAAGACGACGAAAAAGGAAAAGGTGCGCCGGGGCTTCGCGAAGGCGAGTTTCAATGATGGAACTTCGGATTAACTTGGCTACTTCCTGTGTCCTGCTAGCTCCGGGAAGGAGAAGCGCTAGAAATTCCGCTCCCTTCTTTCCCTCGTGGGAAGAAGCGACTCTATCAATGGCCGTCTAAAGACACGAATTTATTAGACCCGACGGTCGGCGACCGGCGACCGCGCCATTCCGGTCGCGAGAACTTCGAAATCCACCACGCTCTAAGCTCCTACGTTACTTTCGAACCGTAGCGACGGTCAATAGCTGTGATTCCAACCAGATCCGGCGGCCAGAACCTGAAATGGATCTCACGGAATCTGCGGAGTCGCATAGGTAGAGGCGAGACCTTCCAGTTTCAATAGGCAAGTTCTGGACTTTGGAAAGCTAGACGGATAACAAACGCGATTGATATTGCAGTAAAAGGAACAAAAAGATTTCAATAGTAGAAAGTACTGTACTATATCATCGATTGAATATAAATCATAAGAAAATTATATTTATTCGATAATCATCTGTGATTTTATGCGAAACTATTGTTGCTCAAAATTTGAAAATCTCTTTCTATCCATATTTATAGAAAGTATTCCGTGATGTATGAAATAAAATTACGTCGCGCTACCTGAGAAACGCGGCAACGAGCCAGATGATGGCACAGAGTTGGATAGAAATCGTTGATCATGCTTGTTTTGCGAAGTCTTTCGAATGCGGATATCGAGCAATGTGAGTTCAACGGGACCGACCGGGTTACAAAGCAAAAGAGAGGAAGCAAGGGGACAACGTGAAGAGAAAAGGATGAGGAGGAGGGGATGTGCCGGACAAAGAGGAATAAAGTCAATTCCGAAGCGCATCTCGCAGTTTTGCCATCTAATCTTGGCAGCGTGCCAGCGCGATGTAAAAAACTTGGTAGACTCGCTTGTACTGACCCTTGCTATCGCCAGTTGAAATTGGATAGACGACGAGGCAAGAAATCAGCTGCAAATATATGATCAATGTATTTAGACAGAGTAGGAGAAGAGAGCGAGTCCAAATATTGTAAGATGTACGAAATTGTGTCGAGTATGATTCCAACAACGTTTCCGAATCTCATATACAAGAGTTCCACAAAATTAGCCTCTCTCAAGTTTCTCAAAAAAATATTTGCGAACATATATAAATTGATTGGACATTATTTGAATATTTGAAGCTTATTTAAATCGAGTTAGACAACTCGGTGTGCGTTAGTCCTTGTTGATTAATCGATAACTATTTTATAATCAATTTTTCCTGCAGCGCAAAACAACTTTTATGCGAATTTTTTATGCGCACGCGCCATGGGTGTTCCTTCGATATACTGTCGTCTCATCTAATTTGCATTCAAATAGGGACACTTTAATTTGCTTAGGTAGCCGTCATTGTTACTGACGAACTTTGTCTCTAATTTACGGCCAACACCGGAAGTGTTGGCTGTGTCCAAAGCGCTATACGAGAGTCGGGATATGTTCGATGAAAGGCAAACGAAGACAATGCGTTAAGAAAATTGGATCTTTAGAACGAGAAAAATGAATTCGTTTGCTACTTAAAATAATATTTTACGCTGCAAAAATATCCCTTAATTCTAATAAATAAAAAATGATATTTCTTATCAAAAAATAAAATGAAACTTCCCTTTGCCAATATCTATCAGATTGCGTATCTTCTTATGATTTTTAGGATTTTAATAATACATACCATACTATATTTTAATAAATATGTGTAACTGAATTTATAAAAAAGTCTCTTATTTAAATTCATATTTTTTCTTTCAAGATTTAATTTTCGTCACATTTTGGAACTCTTTCCTATTTAATCGCTTGATAAAAATTATTTCAGTCTTATAAATCAAATATGCATTATATAAATGCATTACATCTTGTATAATGATATAATATTTCTGAGAATGGCTTCTTCGAAGTAAAGAAGATTATTATTAATAAACAAATCGTAACGTTAAGAATTATAAGTCCGTCGAAATGTGTTACATTTTAACTGATTTGAATCAAGTGCGCAAATGTATCGCATAATTCACGTAAAGATTCATGAATAACAATAGCTTTAGGCATTAAGCTGACTGCGATGACTAATTAAAATTTGCGCAGGATACATGAAGTTAATTACTACGCGTATAGTGAAGGCCATTGGCTATCGAAACAACCAGTTAATTAATAATGCCACGTGCACGCATTTCGCATATGTGGACGACACATGCATTTGTCGGCGATTTCGAACACGTACAAAAAATCACGTAATTGTTAATCGGATGGTGCTGACGCTTAAAATATGCTTGGCCGACCTCACGATTTTATAAATCAATGTTCCTATATCGTTTTACTAATCGAATAGTTACTGCATTACACACACATTTAATTTATATTAAATGAGCGTGCATTGTGCTAATCGTGGCACAAAATGCGAGAAATAAAATTGCAGCGAATAATAAAATTATTGTAATACTGTTAGCCTTTGATGATATTTGCATTAATTTAACTAACAATTTCCGATATATGAAATGTTAAATATATATTATCGTGTAAAATATATAAAAAAAATTTATGCTATGAATATATTTTTTAGTGCATAAGTACTACATTTATAAATACACAGTATCATATATACATATATTATTTTATATAGGATATTTTATATAGGACATAATGAAACACATTGTCTTACTTACGAAAATAAAATATTCCTGGATTATGTATATCTAGTCAAAAAAATTATATTCCTCACAAAAAAGCAAGAGACATTTATTTTATACAATTCGCATCGAATTAATAAAGAAACAAGTATTCGGCCGATGTAATGCAATTCGTAAATCGAACACAAGCTTCCAAATGCAATTTTCTCTAAAACACGTATACGGCAAAAATGGGACAGTTTTATAGAAATATAAAGGGCTTTTTTATGGCAACATTTAGCGCATAAAAACAAAAAGGGAAACGTTACAATTCAATTCGCATTTCGACGCCCATGATTCGTCGAACGTAGACTGGGAAAAACGCGACCGTGCGAAATAGGAAAAAAAGAGAGGGGAAGAGGAGACGAAAGCATCCTGCGAGGTGAGGTCCGTGTGTATATATAGGATCGCAATAAAATATTTATATCTCTATTTGCATTTTAAAAGCGCGCTAGACCTCACCCTGTTTCGACGCCGTCCGGTCTTCTCGCGCGTTATCGTTGGCCATGCGCGACTCGCACATATCCGTTTTTCGTCGTCGATTATAAATCCCTTTCTCTCACATACGCTTATCGCTCGTTTCCACGGGCGACCCTTGTGATTAAAATCGACGAAAAAATGCGCGAAAATTTATATCTTACAAACGAAACGCACGCGATCCGAAGCCGGAAATCACCTGTCGAAAGTTGTTTTAGTGCTTCATACGTATGCATATTTTTTATCGTTTTGTTTATTTTTCTGATTTATATATATGTAAAAATTTAAAACTTGAAATACGTTACACGATCATTTTCCTTATGAAATATGATTATAATTATATTTTATAATTACACGACATGTAACAAGTATGTACAGACGGAAACGCAAGACTTGTATAAATAAAGATGCGTTTTAGTATTTTGGGAGTAATTCAAGATTTCCGCCAACTATTCAATTCCACACAAGTTTTGATTGCTTCTCCAATAAGCTTCGTTAAATGTTAAGTAAGACGATATATCCAACATTCCAGTTATGTACGAGTACACGACTATTCATTCATCTGTGAGACTTGGCTTGGAACTTGCTGGATTTCGACAAATGTTGAAGTAGTTAGAACAGCATTTGAGGTAACAATTTAACATGACACTTTCTAACAATTAAAGTTATATTTCGAAAGAGAGAAAGCACAAAAGAACCTATTGTAACAAACTTCAAATTAAATTTGCGTTGAAGTTACACTCAGTAAATTGTCATGTTAACATTTCATCATATCGTATATTGGATTACTATAGTTATTAGTATCAATCGAAAGAGGACTCGAATGAATGTTTTTTCATCGAAAATTCTGTTCTATCTTTTATTTTAACGAAGAATTTTTTATTGTAATCCCCCATGAATTTCTCTCTCTTTCTCTCTCTCCTTCGTAATTCGATATTATTCCCGCTTCTTTGATCAACACAATGAATAAAAAAGGAAGGTAATCGTCCCGCGCACAAGCTGTTTTCATCATTCTATTTTACCGGCCATCAAACCAAAGAGTGCTACAATTACGTGGAAGCGCGGCCGCCGAAGTTTGCTTTGCTTTCAAGTTTAACGCTTCGACACGAGTATTAAAAGTTTCGCATCACGCGAACCTGCCGGTGAATCATAATCCACGATAATTCGACATTTTCACGAATACAAGTAACCTCATTTGTCCAAATTGAATACGCCGGTTGTGAAAAGCGGTGGAAGAAGAAACTTTCGAAGAACACATGTTCCCAGCGGTTGATTACAACGCCGACATTAATCAAAAGCGCACATTCAAATACAAAGTTATGCATCGAATGGATCGTGCAATCGATGATAATCGTTATTATCAGTCACGATTTACCTACTTATTTGATTACAGCGAGAATGTCACAGTAATGCTTTAAGCATTACGAAGCTACGTGTTTCACTGTCGAAATTATTTCCTTTTTTTATCTCGCCAGATTTAATATGAACGACGTGGCGTTGAGCGCATAATCGCGGTAATCCCATCACGATTTCGGGATGAGACTGGGTGCGGTATTGCAGAATCATACGTGCGGCTTCGGATCCGCGCGCGTATTTAGACAGGACGTGAATAATTAATAGCGCGCCGTTGGCCTGCTTTTTTTCCCTCGACGCCATCGTAATACACGCGCCGGCGCTTTTATGTCGAGATGACACGTGAGTGAGCTGGCAATTTATCCGCTTTTTTTTACCGCCTCGTGAAAAAAAGAAAATATATAAAACGGCCATTCTCTCTTTTCTTTCTTTCACTCGTTCTTAATATTGCTCTCTCTCTCTCTTTCCCTCTGTTCCTCTTTATTCATTTGATTCCCCCACCGTATAATTTGTCCCACCGCTCTTTTGCACATGTATTTGTTAACGTCAGCGAAATATAATGTCGCATTTGTCACTTTTCCCGGCAATCAGGTGCATCGATATTAGCATGTCGCGTTAACACGTGCGCGGATTATTTACGAGCACGTGAATGATTTCGCGAGGAGAGACTTTCGTGAAATATGAGAAAACGGTGCAATTTGTGTTACGTCACTGTGAATTGTGACGTTATCAATGATAATTGAAGATTATAGTATTTTTGCAAAAGCAAAAGAGAAAATATCTCTAATTACGAAAATTGCGATAGTGAATTTGTCTATCATAAAGTTTTATTTCGTGGCAAATTATATAATTGAAAGAATATACATATAAATATTTATTGCCTTTATTATAAATATTGCAATGATTATTATATTTTACGTAAAAAAAATATCTTCACAGCGAAATCGTGCAATTTGAATCATTCTTTAATTGAAAAAAAATATCTAATAAGAAAGTCTTCTCTTTTTATAAATGAATAAAACATATATAAACGTATATATCAGAAAAATGTAATGATTAATAAAATATAATATTAAATTATTCATAGATCATCTATATTTTTTAATAGCTCAATGTATAATAAAATATCTCGTATGTAAAAAATGAAAAAAAAAAATGGAAAATAATATTAAGTTAAATTGAGAATTCCTTTCTTTCAACGAATTTTAATTTTTCACATTTTTTCGTTTATAATAGCCCATCAATTTGAGAAAGAATTTTGCGTAATATTATTTTTCAATATCTGAAAATATATTATAATTTAGTTATTTTTAATCAATTCTTTTCGATCGATTTCAATCTCTCAGATTAAAATTCTTTCATATTGTACTCCATTTATTTATTCACGGATTATCATAATTTTCTTATTTAAAACGTATATTTTCTCGCATGAAATTCTCATCATATAACTTTGTCAGACAGTTCAGATATGGATTTATAATCGCAATATACTTGCAACGCAAAAGTTACAACTGCAAAATACATTTACCAATACCACAATGCGTACAGCATTATATAATATGTATGTTGTATCTTATAATCATATAGATTGAGAGTTATGGGGATCAATGTAGATTTACGAAACTTTCCGACATGCAAACTATATTTGCCAAGCGTGTTCATTTAATACTAGATACAGAGAGAAAAAAATTAAATTGAAAAGAATAATAGCGTATTAACATAGAAGAAATTTCCCGAGTGAACAAATAAAAATAATAGTCATAAATTTATTGTTATTAAAAGAAATGAGGTAAAATTTTTCTAGATTTTTTAGCTGAAATTAAATTAGCTTAAATTCAGTCTAAACACAGCATGAACGTATTTAACATAAAATATAACACATTCTTGTTTAAAATGTAAAGATACAAATAAAACGTATAATAATTTTCATACATTAATGCAATTGTTAAAATACGTATAAATAAATTGTGCGCGCTTCCTGATAATCTACATTGCTAATTAACAAATTAAATTTAATCTTCGTCCATTCGGCATACCTAATACTGTCTTATTTGTATATTCGTTATCGTCATTAATATTTCATATGTGTCCCCGAAAATGTAAATCTCGTCATGAGTCGGACGTGATTTTTGAAATTCAATATTCATTGCCGTAAAACAATTACGCGTTATCGCGCCGTCAATTTTGCAGCAGCAACGAGGACAGGCGAAAAGGTCGCGGAGAGGAAGACGGAGAGGAGTGTCTGAGCCTCTAACATCAAAGAACTCGGCGCATAAATTTGCAATAAAGCGCATTAACGGTCGCATAATGGTGCACAATGCTACGGGCGCCGGAACTTACAAGGTACGATGGTAATTTGAAAATTGAGTGACTAATTTTCAGAATCGAGTAGACCCTGAATGTCTCACCTACACTCGGAGTCTCCATTAAAATTTTATAAAGCTCGTCGACTGCGCAAAAGAAAATGCGAACGATTCACGCTAAGATTGTTTAAAAAAAAAACTCCTTTTTTTCGTTGTCATCACATGGTGACGTTGTGTTTCGAATTCTGATAAAATATGTCGCGCAAAATTCCTATTACGCGAAGCTTTACGACACCCGAAATTAGTTCGAAACAATTTTCTCCTTGCGCGTGTAAATTTCAGGAAACATTAAATTATTATTAGCGCTATGTTAATCATCGCGTCAGGGACTG
Source organism: Camponotus vicinus (assembly GCF_025532165.1). NCBI lineage: Eukaryota > Metazoa > Arthropoda > Insecta > Hymenoptera > Formicidae > Camponotus > Camponotus vicinus. Next base: position 10,497,431 of record NW_028141978.1, on the reverse strand, counting down.
TTCGGTGCACTCACCGTCAAGAAAGTATCGTAACTCACGATGAAATTGTCCAATGAGATTAATGTTCACCAAAAAAAGGAAAAGATTTACGACTCTAATTCGCGAATTTTAATTTCAATGTATCTGAAATTTCCTTGCTTGATTACTTTCTCGAACACTAGTAAATTCTGAAAGCTTTCTCTACTGTAGTCTTAAATTAATTATCTTACAGCAATCTTGTTGCGACTTAGACGTTAGTTAGAGCGGACGATTTTCCGAGAGTTATCGTAATATTGTTAGAATACTTGTAACTTCACACATAAAAATATCTCATATAATATTATGATTTAAATATTCACACATGATAATAATATTTGAAATCTATGTAACATTTCTAATGATAAATAAAATTGAAATATCTAAATGTAATTATATATAATTAATTCTATCTTTTCTATTCGGAATATTCGGAATAAAAGATATATATTTGAAAAATAATATCAAGACAATATTATAATGATGTCATATTAAAAATTATCCCGTTCGTTAATTAGGATTTTACGGTGCTCGTACAATTTCTCTTTGATAAATATTTGATTAAACAATTTCGCTGCGCATAGCAGCTTTTTACGTATGCAGAGTTGTCGTTTGCATTTTCATATAAACTTATTTCGCTTTTACACAATATAATAGTTTCAATTTTATATTTCCAGTATACTGACGAGCGCATACAAAAATATAGTCGCAATTTCATATGGTCGTAGCTATGCGATGGCAACCACAGGCCGTCGATATTCTCGCAACGTTCATTAACGTTTTTACCAACGAGAGTTTGCATTGCCGTTCGCAGTTTTTGTATTTTTTCTTTTTTTTTTTTTTTTGTTATAACCAATACGTTACCAATCGCAGCCAGTCGACGAATACGGAATAATTCGCATATGCATCGCGCTGAACCATCGCAAATTTGATTGACGAGATTATACATTGATCAATCGAAAAAAGGAGACAACTTTAACAAGTTGCTAAAGATAAAACAATTAAGCTCACAGTTGCCATTTTGCAAGTGAACGCATAATGCATACGATAATCCAGAACAGTGTTGTGTTCTTGAAATTTTGCTCACGTATTCATTTAATATTTACGAAATCGATAACAATGTATAATACACATTTTATTAATATTATTAAAATATTATTAAAACGTATTATCAATATTACTAAAAAATAATATACGTCATTTTTATTGGATACGATTTCGAAAATGTTTTTTATATGAATATAAAAATATTCGCATAATATGTAAAATATGAGATATACTCCCTTCACAAAGTCAAAGCATTTTATATATTATTGAGCCAGAAATTATTTCGACTAAAAAATTATATATATATATATATATATATATATATATATAGAGAGAGAGAGAGAGAGAGAGAGAGAGAGAGAGGAGAGATAGAGAGAATAAAATGGATCTTAACATAAAGTATATTGACGCCATTCTTCGTTTCACATCGTAAAAAGGGTTTCGAGAAGGATCACGCTACGCGAAATGCGATTTCTCCGCGCTCTTCTTCTATCCATTTTTCCTTTACTCAGCGCGCAACACGGGAGATCGGAAAAGTAGAAGAAGAGAGGAAGAATGAGCAAAGGAAAGGGGCGAAAGGTATCCTTGATCCGCGGCTTTTAACTTTCCGGAAATCACTTTCCTCCATTATTTCCCGTAGCTCCTGCTTCCCAGACGCTGGCTGGCAAGTTGCGCTACACATAAAGCTGTATATATATATATATATATATATGTATGTATGTATGTATGTATGTATGTATGTATGTATGTATGTATGTATGTATGTATGTATGTATGTATGTATGTATGTATGTATGTATGTATGTATGTATGTATGTATGTATCTCGTCGGTTGTGTGTGTGTTGCATAAACTCGCAAAGTTGGTCATATATTTATATATGACGCTCGTATAATACAAACCTATGTATAATGTGACACGCACAAGCACATTTGCCAAATAACGAGCAGATTTGGGGATATTTTCTAAATTTCTCGCGCGCTTAAGTTTCGTTTTAGATACAACACTTGATAAAGTAGACAAGATGCGCAAAATTAGAGATATCATAAAGATTTAATATTGTGGCAAAAAATGTCCTCTTTTACTCGCAATGCCAATACTTTTCTGTAATTCTCTTGTAATTTCGTAATTTTAACACACACAGTATGTCACAATATATTTCAGATTTTTTTTAGTACAATTTATGATATATTTTATAGTATGATAAAATTATTTCTAATTTATCAAGGGAAATTTTAATTCAAGTTTTATGCCACTACTGATATTTAAAAAGATAACGCAATGATGAATATGAAAATATTCTTTAGACCAAATTTATTAATAAATTTATTATTAATAAAAAACAGTTATATCGCTAAAAAAGATTTTTTTATTTGAAACGAAATAAATGGTACTGTAGCCCTTCGTTATTCCGAAAGGATTTCTCAAACTTGGTTAATCCTGGAGCTTGGTAAAGCCAAGTATGTGCAACTCCTGACCCGTTTCTCTTTTGACCTAAGCAAGCTACTCGGTTCTTTGATCCAGAGAGTTGAGCGAAATTCATTGAACAGTATCAGGATACTGCTCTCTCTCTCTCTTGCTCATAGATATGCCACGTACACATCAAAGAGCATACTGGGTTCATCAGAATTCTCTCGTAGAACGGACCACTTATTTTCTGGCACGACACTCCTTTCGAACCAAAAAGTTCAGCGGCCACTGAATTCTACTTCCGACCGCAGCAAAGAAATCAGTTCAATCAAAGGATCGTGCGAAACTTTTTACCCTATACGTGCGTGTCAGACATGCGGAAAAAGTCTTCTTGACCATGCCAATAGAATTATTGATATAAGTAGCTACTATTAATCGCTCTTATTAACTTTGGAGAAACAGCTTTCGAATATTTAAGAATTTAATCAAAATACATGTAAGATAAGATACTGTAATCGAATTAATAATTATTTATGTGAATTTTTTGCTGCTTATCATATTATTATCTCAAAGTTGCAAAACTAACTAAAAAAATAAATATTTTGAAGAGAGAAAGATGCAAGAAACTATTCAATAATATAAATTTTAATAATGAGAAAATACAGAATTAGTAATATGTAATTAGCAAAATCGATCTTTGAATAAATTCATCTCTTAAATATTATTGATAAATAATATATTTTAATGAAGCTAAATTTTACAATATAATGAAGTAATTGAAAATTACAAATACATAATTAATATTACACATATAGTTGCAAATTGATGAAACTCTTATTTAAAAAAAAATTGTGACAATAGTTCTATTAAATGAAATTTACAATAATACTATTCAAGTACAATGATAAGCAAAATTAGCAAGTGCTACATTTTTCTTCAGGGGGCCTACACGCAAACATTTACAGCTCCCACAGATTTCGGCCAAACGCAAATGGTGCGGAATGAAAAATACATGCGCATGACATATATGTGTATACATCGATATACAATAAATTTGTTCATCGCCCTCACCTTACAGTCCAGCGCCTGTCGACCACCAGGTCGACCGCAAAATGGAATCAAATATGACGTGCAGGCGACATTAGCGAAACACAATACGCGATTCAACCGGGATGCGGGTTGCCAATTTGTGCCGAAATACGCGAATGCGCAGTATCTCCGCGGTAGTCCAATCGCAGTAATTTCCATCGCAAATTTGACGTGATGCAAAATTATATATTGTTGATTATATAAAAATTAATGTTCATAATCAAACAAGAGGATCCTTGGATTTCGCCCCGCAATCGCATGATAATATCGTTATTAAATAAAAATTCTCACGCTATTTAAAAAAGGAATAATTATTCTCTTGTATTTATATAGATTATAAAATTTTCATTAGAAAGACGTGACAAATTTTTGTAAATATTGTAAAAATTTTAGCTATATTGTTATATACACATAATAATGAAAATATATTTGAAAATAAATATATTTGTAAATTTGTGAAATATAAAATATAAATACGGGGAATATACGTGAAATATAAAATATAAATAAGGGAGATACTAACATTTTTCATATGTATAAAATTATTAATTTGAATTAATAATTTAATTTTCGGAATCAGCTGAATGTGAAGAACAGCATTAAAATAATAGCGGCAAATTTACGATTTTTAGCGCTTAAGTTGGATAACGAGAAAATGATTTATCGATCTCGTAGACAATCTCGTAGACGGAGACATACAACCCACAGGCGGCAAGAAAACTCGCAGGATTTTCTTTTTTTATCATGATTCTTTTGGTAAGAACGACAATAATGTACACGGGAGACATACGCACGGACAGATTCTTTCAGCTTTTCGCTGCAAGCGGGTCTAGTTTATGACTGCATTTAAGAGTCAAGCTTGCATAAATGCACGGTCCCCAGGTGGACCTCCGTAAGAACGGCCAATGAATTCCTCCGAGGAAATTGCTCGGGGCGCGCGAGAAGAACGCCCGTGGACACTTTCTTCACCGTGTGCAAGCGTAAAAATCGATTCTCGTTCCGGAAGTAACCATTGCGAAAATGTTGCTGGGACTCGTGAGGGGTCGGGGAACCTTCGATAAATTTCACTCGTGTTGCTTAAAATCCGCTGAACACATATAAATATCTTCTCGAATCCGGTAAAAGAGGTTGACGTTATCTTATAAAATATTTCTGTCCCACGATATTTTCTTGTACGGAATGAATCGCAAAAATCCAACTCTCTCAATTACATGTTCCTAGAAATTGACTTTTCCTTGGCGAAAGTAAAACGGAATAATATTGACTGCACGTATTTTTAACATCTTAACATTGGAATTTATTATTATTTTATGAATCACATAGATAATTACTACAAGTATGCAATTTTTATTTTTCTTTCCTAAATAAATATAACTTGTATCGTTTGAACAAATTTACATTTGTGAAAATATAAGGATAATTTAAGAACACCACCATAAATAAATAATAAAAAAGAACGATGCTTTCGGTACGGTTAGTAACGGTTAGTAATATCTTTTCGAAAATCGAAACATCGCGATTCTAAAACATGGCGTGTCATTCTAAAGGATTATCCGACGGATTGAACTGCTACTATATTTTATTCTGCGAGACAAAATTCGAAGTTTTCAGGCTGAAAACGTCCCGCAGTATTTAGGTAATATTTCATTGAGTTGCCAAAATCGATCAAACAGAGCTGCTTCTCTCATGTCATTTTTGTAACTGTAACATCGATGATCTATTGCTGGATATTAACTGATTATTGATAGACATTAAAAAAGAAAAGTAGAATTTATTGAAAATTCACAGATTTATTAATTAGGACATATATATAATTCCGATATACTATATTTGACTAAATTGAAAAAGAAAAAAAGAGAGAATTTTAGAATTATAAATGATAACTGACTTGCTCTGTTCTGTTATTTTAGTCTAGAAGTGTGAAAGATATTCCATGTATGAAGATACAGTTTCAATTGTAAAATGCGAATTTATTTTTCTTTCCATTTTTTATCTAACAACGATAATTTGTTTCATAATGGTTTCTTAATCATATAACCAATGAATGGTTTTAGTCATCTAATCAATATCAATTTTGCTGCTTTATTTATGTCACAACTTGACAAAAATTTTTATTATTTTTGACACTTATCAAAAGACGATAATGTGACAAATAAAATTAGACATGTTTCAGACTATAATGTAATGTGCGAACTTTTTGTGATTATGATGAAAACGAAAAATAGAATTAAATAGTTATAACCACAAGCGAAAAATTTTATACGAAATTAATGAAAACAGTAGGAAAATATGAAAAATTTTATAGAGATCTCTGAATGCATTTTGTGGATTTAATAAATTCCCCTCTAGAATCTCATTTATATTTTAAATTTTACAAATATTAGTATGTAGCATTTTTTCAAGAAAATGATAATCCCATTTAACTACATTAAACATAAAGCAAAATTTAAACTACTGAAATTGAAATTAATGAAAAAACATGAATAAATAAAATGAATTTATTAGTCTTTTATATAAGAAATTCATCTCGTAGAGAATAATATTATTTTTTTATACATTAATAAAGTTAAATTAAGTTTAATTTTTATATATTCCTTCATTTCATAATTGGTATTTATAATACTAAATATATCTAGTTGCCACAAAGGGAATGAATTATTTCGCTGGAATTAGAAATATTACATAAACCATTATTCTCACAAGCATAAAGCATTACACAGATTCCGCCAGTATTCGTGTTACAAAATACTTCAACTCCTCAATTTGTTTCATCGCGAAGTACTCGAGCTAAGCTACTAAACAAAAGCGTTGATATGATTGATAGTACGTCTCGTCAGGGAATCAGCAGGTGCGGCTCGCGAACCTTTGCTGAGTAATTCATCGCATACACTTTTACCTGCTCGACAAGGAAACACGAACAAAAAAGAAAAAAATGAAAAGAAAATGAAAAAGAAAGAGAAAGAAAGAAAGATGAACATTAAGGAAAAAAGCGAAAAAGTATTATTAAAAGTATAATTATTTTTTCTGGTCATCGTATTTACACATGTCGTAAGATTTTAAAAAATATTACATCTTCTATTTTCAATTCACTTGTACAAGCATTTGTTTCTAATTTAATTTCCGTTTCAGACTTATCATTTACTCAAAATAGTTAGTGTATCTAGTTGAATATTTTCAAGCTTTCAGTCCATTTTATGATTGATATCAAAACTGACTAATTGACAGACAATCACTTCGCGGTTTGACAACCTATCACGTTGGTAATTTCAAAGCATCATCGGTTTCCGTTTCATCTCGAAATCCTTTAAGTAAACGTACTTTTTATTCGTCGGTTAATGGGAGACAGCAATGAGACTTCCTTCGCAGAATCATTAATTTCGATGACGGTGGATTGGCGCAACGTACGACGCGTCCTGACCGAACTGTCGGCTACCCATGAGAAGAAGCAGGATGGAGGATTCGTTTCTCTCCCGGAGAAGCAAAGAGACTGGTCGAAGGGGATGGGGCTGTCATTGATAGTTGTGATTAATGTGCGATGCGTCGCCAAGATAACTTGATTATGCGGGTGGACGGCCCTCCCTTTGGCTCCATATCTCATAGCTTTTTCGCCTTCTCCCCCCGTCACCGCTGCTGCTGCTTCGATGAACATTTTAATCTCTTTATCTCGCGCCTTCGTGTGCTCTTCGATTCAAATATAACCACCAACCATTCCTTAGTCAAGTAAGACGCAGTAAAAATGTTAGTATTTTCACAAAGTATTGGCATAAATCTTTCTTTCGCGCCAATATTTCATTGGTTTTAGTAAATACTTGAAGAAGAATGTTTCGTAATTTAAGCGCGAAGAGGGAAATAAACACGAAGATTAATCCTTCCAGTAAAATATACCTGACAATAATGTGCAAATAAATGTCAAACTTAATTCATCTAAAAGTTTCCTAAATATTTTTAAAATATTCATCGTAACGCAAAAACAGTTAATGAGAAATCTATATGCAGAAAGTTTGAAAAATATAAAAATAGATATATAAGTTTTTTTATAAACTCATCTGCATTATTTTCGAATTATTAAATGAGTCTGATTGGCATTATTGAATAATATTTGATCAATACATTATTTAGATTATAAGACATTATCAGAAATAAATTATTCGTTAATCTATAAAACTAATTATAATATTTTTAAATAAAAAAAATCTGCATTTTTGAAATTCTGAAAAATTTCTTCATCGTAAATAATCTATTATCCTACTAGGATTATTTTTATATTCCATTCGTGTTGGAAGTTATAAATAAACATGACTTTTATGAGTTGACATGATGCCTATAAAAAGTTTGGTAAACCTTCAACAAATTTTAATGAAAGATTGATAACCATAGCGCTTTTCGTGAACCCGACAAATATCTATCTCGCTCGTGATGAAATCCGATAAAGCGTAAACCATCTAAAAACATTGATGGTCTCGCAGTTCACGCAATTCGAGTGAATAAAATCTGAAATGTATGAGCAATTTAAAGTTCTTGATCGATCCCGATTCACATGAGTGGGGTATTAAATAAAAATTACGCGACGTAAATAAATGATTAAGTCGTCCTCGATTTGCAACTCGTTCGATGATTCACCATTCGTAGCTAGTCGAATGTGGTCATTAAACATGCCGCAGATTATCCTGGATTATAGTGAGTCCATTATCATCAGGCGCGTATTCTGACTAAGTCGTAAACCTCCGATCAGACCACCGCAGAGATCTGACGATGACGCTCGTCCTATCTCCCGAAGCGGATCGGCCGTGTCGACATCCTACGTGGCTCTTCGTCTTGCGGAGGGTAATAATGAATATCAAGGTTTGTGCAGCTGCAGAGCAGATAGGCGCTCGCTGTTTAACTTACGAGTAACAGTATATTATTATCTGTCGTAATTGAGGACGCGATGAAAGCTTTCGATCATTTTCATTACGTATGGCAATATTTGAACCGAGCCGTTATATTAAAGTCCTCGAATATTGACGTACAGCTACGCGAGTTCTTAGAATAGCGAAAATCAATACAGAATTCAAACGAGGAGATTTTCAGCAGCGAAATTAAACATAAAAATATATATTTCATACTTAATATAAAATTAACTTATCCTCTATGTTTCATAAATATTTTTTATGCTCAGTTTATATATAAATGTCTATTATATTACGTCTAACTTTATAACTACACTATACAGATTCGCAGTTTGATGATCAGCGAAACACTTGAAACGAAAGCAAGAGCTACTAAATTTGCCTCGAATTGATCTCTGCCGTCGCTTACGTAAATTGCACAGCCACTTCGATGTTAGAGAGACGTTAGCCGACAAACTGTCGTACAGTCACGAACTTCCAAATCGGCAGATACAGCCGGAAAGTTTTGGGCAGCGACAGTTTCCGGGCTACGAGACGTTGTCCGTCGACCGAAGTTTACTGAGGAATTTGAGTTTTATACTGTATGCACTTCCCTCCCTCCTCGGAATTCAAAGTTTCTGCTGTGTGTCTCTTATTCCATCCGTTTTGTCTACAAACGCGAGCATGTTGAGGCGAAGCTGCTGCTTTAAAAAAAATCAACTGCATGTACAGGAAACATCACGCATAAATTCTTTTATTAGTATAAAGAAGGATAAAAAAATAAGATTTTATTTATATAATATTATATAATATTATATAAATAAAAGAAATGAGAGAAAAGATTTCTATTTCCAATTAATATATTTGAAAGATTTAACTTCGGTAAATTTACTATATATTTAATCATCAAATTAATTACTTAATCTCAAGATAATATCAAGCTTTTATAGAGAAAATACCAAGAAAATATTAATAAGCTTAACAATATCAAAGTGGAGAACAAATCAGGAAACATGTGTGCTTAATTGCGCACAATTGCTACGAGTGCCATGAAATAAGGGGCAAATTACATGTTCTACAATGGGGCATGCGACATTTTAAAATAATCCCGTTATCGACCACGGCAGCTAATAGACGTTTAAACGTTCGCAAATGTGAGAACGTAGCAAATTATGCTCGATTTGTATTATATGCAACGAACCGTGGCACGATTATGCGATAATTACGTATCTCGTGCGATAATTAAGCGTCACGTGCTGCGTCATCTAGACCGATAGCGTAATAGCTCTGCCGGAGTGTGTCCGTGATTTAAAGTATCGGTTGTCTCCGATTGGTTGTTTACCACGCGTTCCCTGTACAATATCGAGATTGCTGATGCGATCTAATAAAGCTTAATTAATCTATCATTCCATAATAAGAGAATATGACTTGCCCAACAGATTTGTTTTATTTTCGAAAGAAATCGATAGTGATATTAGTGCCTGTTTCGAAAATAGTCGAGTGAAAATATCTCATCTCGTAGCGCAAAAATAAACATCTCGCGCAACGAGCGGCGACGTTACTAATTAAATTCGCGTCAATTACCGGTATCTCCAGGTTTCGACCTCTGCATGTGTAATTATTTCAACTCGAAGAGATAGACAACGACGAGGATGATGACACCACGACAGTTCCGTGCGGGAAACGCGCGTCTCGCACGCACATGGAGAGCGAAATGGAAGCGGATAAAGCCGAAGATGGAACACTGAGGGGTGGCAGGTCTACGAAAGCAAAAAGAACTCACGAGAGGCAAAAGCGAAGATAATTAGAGCGGCAGCGCGGTCGTGGCGGAAACCATATTCCTGGCTATACTCGTTAAAACAACCGTTACGCGCTGATAGCGGCTATTAAGGGAACTTTCGGCTGTACGATTCAATTACTTGGCGTGTTTTAATTGCACCTACCCATCCGCCGCGCGAGTCGAGCCGCCATCCTCAAAGTCGACAACTGCGAAGAGGACGACATAAATAACGTTGTAAACATCGGATCGTTTCGCGTTGATATCGAATCGAAATTGCCTTATCGAGACGAGTAATTTGCTCGAGACGATGACGGTAAAACTCGATAATTATTAAGGACGAAATTAGCATCCATAAGCGAGCGTCCATATCGACGACGCTATTTATCCTCTCTCGCAATGGATTCTCCGGCTCCATAATTAGGTCACTTAATTATGCAATTTGCCACAGGGTACTGTGTTTTACGAGGAAAGCGAGTTATGAGTCTTGTTGGTCGTTTCATTAAATTCGTCGACGCGTCAATTTTTTTCCGTTGACATCGCGCGGATCTTTGGATTTTTCACTCCCCTTTTCTTCATTGTTTCGTTCACGTTTTTTCTCTGTCTCTTTTCTTATTCACTTTCCTTTTTCTCGATCTTCCTCCACGCTTTGAATAATAACCCTCGTAATGGGAGCAATTTATTATATCAAAGGTCACCAGGGCAAGAAAATGGGAGAGTTTTCATTCTTCCGTTCAAATCCCTTCACGAATTCAAAAAGGAGAGTGTTCCCATAATGAAGAGAAATTAAATCGTCTTCTCTCGAAAGTTAGAGGAGTCGCCTCGTTTAATGCGGAGGTACTTCATTTGGATCGGGATAGCCTCGAGTTATCGCTTCATAAATCGGTGAATCGAGAAGAGATCCGCGGCTGCTAGCGATCTGCCTGGTGCTCGATGGGACGGTAAACTCGATGAGCGCCATGCCTGCGGCGAATCAGTCAAATCGGAAAGTAATTATAGATTTTAATTGAGATTATTAAGCGTGTTATATACAGCATGCGCGCCATCGCACGATCGCGCTTATCCGCGAGCGAAATAATTCAACACAGCTGACTTGCGGCGCACCGGTGATATATTGCGATGATTGGCTTTCTATTTGGATAAATGCAATACCAAAATGTAGCATGAATATCCTCTAATAAGCGCTTAAATACACTTAAACATTTAATCCAATTTCTAATGTTTCATCAAAGATTGTTTGTTTGTGCGCGTTTTTATTATATAAATTGTATACAAATTTTAAGAATCAAAATAAAAACCTTGGCTGCATTACAATTATTACCATTATATTCATTTTTTATTCATTGTATTTTTTTCGTATACCAATAATTGAAGAATGAGCCTTGTTATTAATAACAAAATAAAATAAGAGATGACAGAAGATAAAAAAAATTGCACTATAATAAAGACGATGTAGCGTAAATTATTACTGCATATATTTGCTAATGTTATTACGATTCCGTTTCTACATTTTGTTCTATAAACTGTCGTACTCTGTTTGATCGTTTCCTAAAACAATAACCATCGTTTCTGCGTATGCCTTTTACGTTTGTCTAGCAATTAAATCCTTCTCAGCGTTCATTTATGTCTTCGCAGCATTTGAGCACATTGACAATGTTGGTTTATTTGTAATCGATTGCAAATTCGAACCCGTGCAAAAATATGCATAAATATATTTCAATTAAAAAAGACAAAAATAAAAACACAAAAAATAGAAAACAAGATTATTAAATCAATAGCCTAACATTTCAAATAACAGTTGAGAATAAAAAGAGAAAATAATGCGATTAACCATCTAAATTAAAGTCAACGTGAAAATATTTGAAAACAATTAAATAACCATTTTATATGTATTTTGCATTAACGGAATCAAAATTACATTATCGTCCGCCTAATGAATTATTTTTATATTTCATCAGTCCGAATATAGTAATAAAAACCTGACAGCATTATTAGACTCAAATATTATTGATTATAACATCAATGAATTGTTAATCTGCAAAATATAGAAATCCTATTATTTGATAAAATAAAAGAGCACTTCGATAAACTTTCTTGAGATACATTTTATTATAATTACGTATATAGCGCTTTATATCGTATAAATTAAATATAGCAGTCAATTTACATATAAAAATTGATGCATTTAATTATATCAGAGAGACAATGCAAGATAAAAAAATAGCACAAAGAAAATGGCTCGATGTATATTGGATACGGCTATACTCAACGGCTGCCGTCTCTCTTAACCACTGTATGCTGTTGGTCTAATTAGTTAGATCAACATGTAAATCTCAAGGATAAACGGAACATCTCGAGGATAACGCCCTCCGGCAGAGGTAGTTAATAAAACGGTCTTGTGACCCCCGAAATCCCGCAGCGTAACGATCGTATGTTTTGCGTCCATGGGACTCGTTGGCGAGAGACCAAAAATCATGTTATTCCTGCTCCCCGTTTCATTAACCCCGAAGCGGAAAATACTTCGGCGGGGTCGGCCACTCGGTGGTCCGTTTATCTATCAAGATATATGGCGATTAATTAAAAAAAAGCATCGTAAAATTAATGTTAAACTCGTTTTCGGAATATCATTTCACATTCGTTTCGAAAGCTCCTCATCCCGTCTGCCACTTCTCCGCGTAATCTTTCTCTCCTCCCGCGAGTTATTTTATTCCTACTCCTTATTTCATTAACTTCTCCGCAGCGGCATTCGAGCAAGAAAACTTAATAACCAGAGCGCGCCGGTGTTCGAACTTGGCGCTGATGCAATTAATATCTCGCTGCACTTGTAAATGATACATTTTCGAATTTAATTCCTCTCTTGTTGCGTTAAAACCCAGAATTGAATCAGCGATCCCGAATTACAATATGTTTTATGAAACACGACACGTTTTTTTTTATACCGTAAATGAGTGATTTTATTAAATAATGTCAGAAATACTTGTGTATTTTTGAAACGCCATTCAACTACAGTCACGTCTTAAATGAATGTTGCGAGTAAGAATTTATATTATTGCGCGATCATTAATTCTGTTATCTCTAAATATACGAGACAAAGAAATGAGCTCTCCAGTCTATTTCAAGTCGGTAATTGACCTTTCTCGCGTACCCATGGACGATCGATTATTTCCCGACAATTCAACGTTGAAGCTCCGTAATTTCGCTGATGAGATTGTAAGGTCGAACCTCGCCGTAGCGAAAGGGCTCGGGGAGCAAAAAGGAGCCACGATTGCTTTATTTAACTGGCGCCTGTCGAAGGTCATTATTTTATCGGCGACGGCACGGATATCTCTACTTCGTGAGCGTCTGAAGGGGGATAACCGAAACCGGCCGCCGAATACGGAGGAAGGGTTGGATTGCAGGTGTACGTTGTGTGGTCAGCATTACTCGAGCACTGTCAGCACCTCCCCTAATCGCCGTTTTTGTCGCCTACCATTCCTCTTCCGCTCTCTTACACAAGCCCAACTACTCCTCGATACCTCGCACTCGCGCCTCTCTCGCATCCTGCAATCGACGTTTTGCATTCCCGCTGTTTATACTCGCGACTATTCCGAATTCCAAACCCGCGATTTATTTATTATTTTTTGCCCGCGATCTCTTTTACTTTCGATTTTCTTCTCTCTCTTTCGAACTGCGTTCTTTTTTCCGGGTAATTTGCCTGATTGAAAAAAAGACTAGAGATCTCTATTTTGACAATTATCAGTGACAAGTGTTAATAAAATTGAACAAGAGTAAAATTAAATTAAGTGATATTATTCTTCGATCGGCCATTCGATTAACTGAGGAATGACAATTATAGCATGCAATTAGGAATTACTTATTTATCAACTCACGCAAATCATTCGAAATTTCAAAAGAAAAAATAGAGATACGCGTGTTGTGGAAGAGGTAGCCAGCCTGCATAATCCCAAGGGCCATCTTTCTTCCTTGCGGAAGGGAAGCGGAAGCTTACCTGAAACAGAAAGGATGACGAAATATTAATGACGCTCGTAAAGGTTAGTGGCGGCATCGTGTCGTGCCACTTGACCTTATAAATCTTCTGCTCCTCGGGTGACACAATACAAGAGTTAACGTTGACGCGGCTTGCCAGCGCTGAAATATTGAAACGAAGCGTCGCGATGGCGTCACGGCAATTTCGCCGATGACTTATGCTGCAAGTAATACACATGCATGTTTAATGCTTGGATTTTTTGAAATATAGAAAATGGCACTAAAACGTAGTAGCAACTTAAACGTACAACTGAGAAAAAGAAACTGGCAGCTCGAATTGAAATTAACAATGGCGTAAAGAATTTAACAAAATTTTCTTTTTAATCATATTAGGAAAATGTCATTACTTCTATGATAATATTATAAAGTAAACACATCACTAAAATTGTTTATCGTTTTCCATTTCAGCCATGTGTGTATATTGCTATAATTTTAGCAGTTTAATAACCATTCTGAGAAAGGGGACCAAGTGAAAAATAGATATATTTTTCTAATGGTTCGAAATAACTTATAAAGTACTAATTAAGGCCGCAATTAAGTATTTAACGACTGACAACTTCATTGCGATTCTGTTCTGCTAATAAATTGTCGTCCTCATTCGCTCATGATGCCATTAGCTCACGATGTTGGTTTTGCGTGAAAAGTTTATGCTTTAGTGATTTTCCGCTTCAAATGTCAAAGCCATTTGCAACGTGTAATTGGTACACATATTCATAATTAACGCGAATTCGCAATAAATAACGGATAAACCGATGCGCGCTTCACTGACATCTCGAAAATCATAATCAAATACTGCATCGTCATTAATAGCTAGTGCTTGTAATAGCAAAAAAAAAGATAATTTATAGAAATATAACAGAGAGAGTTAATGCTGTAATTAACTGTAATTAGTCAATGTTCTATTTTAGGGTATTTGTTTGCTGGATATATCAGATTATTAACAAAATCAACAATTGACGATTTTATTTACAAATATGCAGACGTCAACGTGCGATACAAGTAAATCGACAACAGGTGCAATATCTCGGTGGCACGGTAGAAATTGAGAATCGAATGGCAATCACGAATTAGAACGAGGGCCAGGAGAACGACGCTGGCACAACTCCGAGAGTTGCGATGCAAATCTTACACGAAGAGTCAGCCAACTCTGCGAAATTGAAGCAACCCTCCGGCGATTTCTCCGTCGTATCGCCTACGAGAATTGCAAATTCGCGCTTGCACAAAAACGACAGAAGAAGATGAATTCGTTGAACTCGTCTCGTCGCTGGATACTTTAGAGGTTTCAACTAAGGTCGAAATAAAATCTCGCAGAGACTAATATAATTTTCATCGGTTTCGCATGGCAAGAATATATGCAATAGCATAAAGAAGACACGATTTCGATCAAAATATAATATAATGTAATATAAGTAAGTAATAATAGAATTTATTTTTCATATAATTTCACGTAAACGACTTTAACCGAATTTTAATTCGTTCGTCATAAAGATGTTTAATTTTAAAATTGAAAAATTGTTAAACAACTTTTCTCGTTAAAGAGAAAGCACAATTTCAAGCTCGCAAATCTGCCATTAATTTGAGTTAACTCGATGGAAGCGAGACATTCTGCGAATCCGCCAGTTAGACAAAGCCATTTTCATATTATGGCGGTCAAACACAGAGAAAAACTCAATATTTGTATCTATACTTTCCGCCTCGTTATTAACGCAACACGCTTTTAGTTTTTCAACGCGATGAAAAGCCCTCTCGGGTTTCCACTTCTGCCGTCGTTTCAAGAGTCGAGCAAGCGCCGGATGTTTTCGGCTCTCGAAAGACGAGCGAGTAGAGTAGTAGTAGTGGTGGTGATGTTGGTGCACCATCATCGGAGCTGTGGATCAGAGAAACGTAGACTAGGGGGATGTAGAGAGAGAGAGAGAGAGAGAGAGAAGAAGGGCGGAAGGAGAAAGAAAGAGAGAGAGAGAGAGAGAGAGAGAGAGAGAGAGAGAGAGAGAGAGAGAGAGAGAGAGCGCCCAGATCCACTTGAACCATTTCCACTTCGGTTCTCTACTTCGTCGCTCGGCAGGCTGCCAATTGCGAAAGAACGAGAAAAATCGGGAAACAGAAGTGGAAACCGCAATAGGAAAGTCGCGCGGGAATGAGACTTAAGAGACAGATGGATAATATAGATAATTGCGACTTTGTAATCTCGGGGGTTCTATTTTTTACTCTTTTTAATTTCATCCAGAAAAATACTTAAATATATAAATCAAATCAAAAATTCTCCCTTCGGAAATGAGTTCAATTATTCGATGTTTTCATGAATATCTCAAAATCAAATGTAATTATTGTTTATATTATTATTATTATTATTATTATTTATATTTATATTATTATTATTATTATTATATTTGATATCTCTCTAATCATTTCCATTCGTTATACAATAATTATGTATATATTATTGCTTACTCTTAATGAATGGTTTCTATAATAAATTCTCTCTTTAAATTTCTTTCCATTACGTTCGACCACACATTGACTTTTTCTCCTAAAACTTTCAAGAGAGCAGCCCTACACATGTAGAGCTTACCAAGATCCCTATTATCACGTACGAACTTTTTTCATCGCGTTACAGAAAACTGTCTTGAAAATCCTTACCACTGATATCCGTATTATTTTGACTTTCGTATCGAAATAATCTCGTATTTCTCCCAGCACGACACGCGAAATTGCGTCGTACATCAAAGAGTCCGAGAGAGAGGATTCACGTACCTGGTAATCCGAGGATCAAGGCGGCTCGAACGAAATTACACGAGCCCATAAATTTCATCGTATAATGCGACGAAATAATAATGACAATGGAAACTTTCAACAATAAGGCGACCCGGGAGGACAATCGTATTGAAAACAGTGCGGGCGGCCGCGCACAATGGGTGGGTGGCCGTCTTACGTGCGACACCGGCCGAATTATTATTGGCCCCGTTAGTCGCGTATCCGCGGCCGATGGTCGGTCACTCGGTGCGGTCAATAATTCCGCCACGTTGTTGTTTAGTGCCTTATTTCGTGGTTGAACGCGCAATGTCAAAGAGGCCCCCTTCGCAAAACTTTCCGCGACGTCTTGCTTCTTAACGAGGCGTTTGTAACGTTCGCGAGAAGAAATATTGCGATTTTAATCAGCCAACGCGAATAATAATACTTGAAAGAATGGTCGAAAGTTGGCTCGTATAAATTGAGCCGAGCACCTTCGATCGTTCGTGGCGTTTATCGCGACGTTTTAATAAAACCCCGCTTGTTTTCCGATTGAATATTTCTTTAAATACTTTCAGCTTTGAAGCATTCAATGTCCTCAGCGGAATATCACTCATGATCTTACACATCTATTATCGCAGCATCTTACGAAATTGTTACAAATCTGGGATAAATCGATTGCAAAAGTAGTCTAGCAAAATTAGGAGAGAAAATTAAAAGCATGTGTCAAAGAGTATGAAAACTTTTCATTTATGTAATAGCTCTATATTTTAATATTTTAAAGCTATTACGGACAACGAGATATGCATAATTATTCAAATATTTTTGCTAAGAAAAAATTGATCAAAGAATTGACAGATAAAAGTTGATCTGAAAATTTTACATAACAAATTTTATATCGAGAAATCCATATGTTTCGATTAATGTCGTCTGATTTCATCCATGCTACTATTTATTGTTAGCATCACTTGTCTTTATGATGATAATGATTTCTCTTGCCGCGCTCTAGACATAACGATTTTCACTCGTATCCATCTAGACTCTCTCATAAAAGAACGAAGGTAATATTTCGCATCGTATAATGGTTGCTTTGGTGTGCGCACTCTGACTTCTTTCCCATGATCCAATTATTATTTACTTTCTGTTCGTTCTATTCGCTCGGCGCGCGCAAAAATGAATGAAATTCAATGGGAGTATTATTCAAGACTCGCGCACAATGAAAGAATATCAATTCTTTCGTTTGTCCACTGCAACGGGTCTTTCACCTTGTCTTGAACAATACTATGGACGAGGAGCAATTCAATGCAGATTCGGGCGAATTGCTTCCGGTGCAGTCCATTGGAATGGCGTATTTCTGCGAGAGTTCCTTCGTCAGCTAGCGGATTTATTCGAAAACCGTGGACTATCGTTGAATTTCTTTCGAGCGATTTGAAGAAAGGGAAAAAGAAAAAAAATTTTATCTCAGCATGATTTTAAATTTGCATAATAATGAAGTCGACGGTGTGTGTCTGAGAAATTTCTGATAAGAATTTTCTATAAATTTCGCAGAAAAAGATTGTTGAAAAATGTTTCGTTCAATCATACAATCAGTTAAAATATAAATTAAAATTGAAACATGTATAATTACGTAAAAATATAATGTGTGTTATTAATACATCCGCAATATTTTAAATGAGAAATTTTAATAGAGATTAATTTTTTTTTAATTTATATCCATATGCGTATAATAAGAGGTTTAATGAATTTCAATGTGGATAAGCCAATTTAAATGGAAATGATAGACGTGCATAGGCAAGTTTAATGTCCCTTTTTTCTATTTTTCTGTGCAATTTCCAATTTTCGATTAATCTTTCCACATTTCATTGCTGCAAACATTTTCCATATTCTGCCTCACTTTGCATGATTGACGTCTTGATATCTCGACTGTAGTTGCACTTGTTGCTCGTTTCAATTTGATCTTTTCCCATCTCACGTTCGTTGTATATAACGTTATACACACACAATTCAGGAACGAACATTAATGGATATTATATTTTTGTACTAACATCATAGCACTTACTTAAATATTAACATCTTTGATTATACCCAATAACTTTGATATCTTTGAAAATTTTTATTAAATTAAACTAAAAGCGCCCTGTAAAAGAAAATTAAATATTGGTTTAGTCATATAAACCAATATCTTTCTCTTCAAACTAGTCGTTTCAATAAAATTGAAGTAAGAACAAATTCCATTACACTAATATGAACGTGTAAAATGTTATCACAAGTGTATCGTGACATCCTACGCGATGTGCGTGTGCATATCGGCTCAATGTACTCTCTCCTGAAAGTTACCCCACTTGTCACTGCTTTTTACTGCCTATCTTGAATTCGACACATTCATTCCCCTATCCAGTTCGAACGGATACGTCGTTTTTCACGTGACTTTATATATTCCTGCAAGGACAGCGGAAAAAAACTATATCGGTCGTGTTCCGCCAAAGTTCTCCCCCTCCCTCCCCCGCGCCATCTCCTGTCATTCCGTATCCGTCGCCGGGACCGCGCCAAAGTTTCGCGGCAAGGGCAAGGAGAGGAACGACGAACGACGGCGACCATGAATTCCGAGAAGCGATGAGGATAGGTGTCGTGCTCTCGCATATTGGCAGACGTTTTCCAACTTTACGCCAATATGGCCAGGTGCCGCGCCAGTCATTTTGCGCTTATTTGCACCCCGTCGCGTCGCAACGTTATACGTACGTAGATAGATAGGTACACATACCGCCCCAAGACGAAATACCGCGATGGAACTCAGCCGAAGTGCAAAGAGCGGCCGCGAATTATTTCGGTCGTCGAACCCGATTTTCGCGCTCGCCTCCGGTGTGCATCAAATACATGTCGTCCGTATTCGTGATACCGTATATATTTTTCAAACTGTAGACCGCGAGCACGGAATAAATTAAATTCCTCGATATTTCTCGACCTGCAAATGTTTTAAAATTATTATGCGAAACATGTGTGCCGATCATGTGTAAATTAATTAGTTATATTTTTTCTAGAAAGAAATGATATAGTGACACAGAAAAAAATATTTAACATACAATTTTCTCAAAGAGGAAAATTGTATAAAAAGAGCCTGAAGATTAGTATTGCAGATTATTTTTCGAATTAAAATCTACTTTTTTAAGCCTACCTAGATTGAGAGATTGTATACTAACAAGATCTTTTTATCACATACAATTTTAATCATTGAATAAACATACTCTTTGTAAGCCAAGAGATTTATGTAACGTATTCTGTGTTTGTGAATTAAATCGATGTTCAGCTTGAAAATGATTTTCTTTAATATTCTAAAACTTGCATTGTCAATTTGCAAGCAAGGAAGGATTAAAAAAATAATATAATCATCCGCTTGATACTTAATATTCGAACTACATTAAAGTACTAACATTGAAATATTAACAACGTTGCTAGCGCATAAACACAAGAAGGGCATCAAAGTAAAGGAAAGCGGAATAAGCATTGATAAGGCGCGTGGCAACGATAAAAAATATGGAATCTGACGCTTGTTTACCAGGAAAATCTGTATTGATATCGTTGAAATGACAGTGGAAGGAGGGCGAGTGGTCTATAAACGACCGAGGGATGCGGAAAAGTAGACGGTGTGTTGCACGCGGCGGAAAATTGAAAGTGTAAGTCGCGGCGAACGAGTTTCATTAACAGCAAAGGGTGTCGTCGCAACGTGAGGCTTGCCAACTTTTAAATTACGTTTTGGCGGGAAAGTAGTAGCGTTAGAAACTGGCGCCGTTTGCACGATCTCTTTCTTTCCCTCTCTCGTTTCTTCATCGCGATTCCTCGTCTTTTTCCAATTCCGGTATCGTCTTCGTCTTCATCGCGTCTTTGCCTCGTTTTCCGGAATCGTAAATTTAGTCAAACGGTAAAACGGAGTCGGCGTGAGAAGAACTCATTCCAGTATCGATCTCTCGGTTTTTAAAGTTCCGAAACCGCAATTCATCATGAAACGCTCGACGACCGTCTTCGACGATGTTTAAATTTATAAGCGATGCTATTCTCTTTTTGCAGATTGATAATGTGTCCTCTTTGCTCTTTCCACATATGTGCATATATCATGTATGCCATTAGCATTTTAATTATATCTGTTACATATGTATGCTATTACATAACGAGACATATTCCTTGTCGCGTTCCAAGTATAAATTTTCTATGAAGAGATACACGAGCGACAAAACTTAATTATGGTTCTGAATTTAATGGCGATTGAGTCGGTCCCTTGCTCGTTCATCGACACAAAGGAGCAGTATCTGTTACGCTTTTAAAAGAGTTCATAAGCTAATTACGTAATGCGTTGCAAGAGTCAATTCGTGAGTGGCATGCATTGCAATAATATATGATGCACTTTTTTCATTTTTGCACGATTTTATCAAACTTAGGCATAATTATGTTAAAAGGTAAATTTAATTACACGCTTCCCATTGCGTGCACACATTCCATAAAAATTATTTGAAGTTTTATAATTTGATTCAACAAAAATGTTACTTTATAATGTACTGTAATTTTACAGTTTGTTATCTGCAAATAATAAGATAATACAAGATTATGACATAAATTTAAAGCACTGCATATTTAATATAGAAAAATACATTATATAAATTCTTGAAAAAATACATTAAAAAGTTTTTACTGCGTTATAGAATATTTTAATTATTTAATGTGCAATGTTCATAAAAACAAAATTTTTTCTTCGTTATAATAATCTCAATAAAATACAAATTAATTCATTTAAATAGAAGACAGGAAATTGCAGATAAGAACGCTCGAGTAACTTGACTATTTATCGTCACAATTCGTCACGCACTGGCTCGTGAGAAATCGAAGGTTACGCCCATCGCAGAAGAAGATCGTCCTTTTACTTACTATTATTATCGTCGTATCCATGGCAAATTTCTCACGCTATAGATAATGCGTTTGCAACTGTCAACGATCATCGTAATTTCAAGAATAAGATATCATTAAAAATAATGAGCGCGCCGATCATCACCAAAATCGGACATTCCCAAAAATTAATCTTTGTTGCCTGATAAATTGCGGAAAAATCGACAATTAGCGAAATTTACTCATTGTTTTTTTAAGATACGTACGCGGATAAGTGTTTGCAATTTCGTGAATAATTTACCGCAAATGTTATTCGCCCGAGGGCCATTGTATCCCTTTGACATTGTCGATCTTCGATGTTCTTTACACTCCGGCACCGAAATGTACATCGAACAAACGAACAAACAAACGGTTCGCTCGCGGGGTTCTCTCTCAGAAAAACGATTTTCCGCGTAGCATAACACAGTATACACGACGTTACGAACGACGGCGTACTTTGCGCGTCGCGTCTCCGTGTATATTCGTAACTTTCCTACCGAATAAGCCCGGAGAGGTACTCCCGGGACGAAACACATAACTCGCTCGTGTATGTATATACGTGAGTTTCCCCGGAGTGGTCATAAAATTGCATATTCATATTACACGACTGCCGTTTCGAGCGTAGTAATGAAATGGCGTGGGCAAGACATCCCGAATAAGGTTAAGAGTCGACAGAGTTTGGAAATTTTCGGTTTTCCATACATGAAGAGATCCCAGGCGAGGAACATACGAACAGCGCCAAAAGGTTCGTTTGGCTTTCGAAAAATTCGTCAACGATTCGCCTGCTCATTTCTCTTCGTCGCGGAAACGCGCATAGTTGCTTTATATAAATTCATATCACGCCCCGACGTCAAATTTATATTCAGTAATGAATCAAGTATAATTGTTCCATAAATAAAGTTTATTACGAGGAATAAGCATGGAATATTTTAGAGTTTATATCCTATATAAAGATTAAAAGAGAGGTAAAGGGTACGTATTCGAGTGAAACAAAAGAGATATAGCGGGTTAGAAAAGCATAACAAAGAAGAAAGTTCATTTCATTTGCATTTAAATGTAGTTGCGAAAGCATACTTTTGACGCTTTAAGTGTAGAATGGTACTGACATCGAGACATTTAAACGGTTAAAGAGCTAACATCATTACTACCGTGGACTTTGTGATTTTTTTTATGACAAAGAGGTTACCACTTTACACCGACGAAATCTTTTCTCTCTCATTTCTCGACATGTTATATACAATTTTAACATTAATGTGCACTATCGCTCCATTAAAATATAATATTGTAATTTAATAAACTTCAAAAAGCATCGAGATATTTCCAGACTTACTTAAGTGATGCGGCAGCTTCGATTCCGATTTTAAAAAATATATTTAATTTTTTCACGTTTACAAATTGCTAATAAGTATATTTAATTTATAATGCAAAGATTCCCAGCTAATTTCCTAAAACGCTTTATTTAATATGCGTTAATGAGTATCTTTTTCTTCTTAGAAAAGATCGCGCCAATAAGTTTCTACTTTTCCCCAGTGTTCCATTGAACAGACAATTCGTTCACCGTAAGATTTTACACGAGTTGCTGCATGTTTCTGTAAAGACCCAAAGAGGAAACAAACATCTCGTGAGCACCCTATGCGTTGCCGATACAATTCGCGGAAAGTAGTAGCGCATTTGTTGCAATCGAGCTCGCATAGTCCGCAGGTGTTTCATCGATAAATCTGATTCGTTCGGCACACAAAGAGAACATTTAGAAGTCGACTCGTCCTGCATTCTAACGACTCGATCTACCAAGTGGGGTCCGATGGGTTGCAATGCTGTTACGCGTTCACTCGCTCCGATACTTTCCATTAGCGACTTTCTAATGCATCGAACGACCTATCAGCATGACTAATGAAATAATACTACGTGTTATATGTATGATCGATGTGCGGATAATTTTTATATTGTAATATTTGCTTTAAAAGAGAACGTAAAATTAATTAATAATTATAATATTCAACTGAAGAAGCAATCGTCGTTTTTGTAAGACATTTTTTTAGATTATTTATTTATAAAATTTTATTTATAAAATTTTTTTAGCTATTCAATTCTAAATTATATCAGTAATATTCTTGTAAGAGAGATGATTTTCAAATTGTGAATCGTCACAATAATCTTTGGTCATCTGTATAATTGTATATGATTCTCAATTATTGCGGGGTTAAATCCTTTCTCTTCTTCGTAGTAAAGTTTCGAAGGAATCGTATATTTCCTCCGTGTAGATATTCGTTGACGTTATAAAAGATGGGCAATTCCGGAAGAGAAGGGATTCTGTCTTCGTTATTCGATACAGAATTCGATTAAGGAGGCACATTTCCATTACGAGGTTCCCGCTATCGCGGCACAAAAGCAGGTAGTCGACGCCAGATCCGACATACGTCAAAATGTTTGCCGCGACGTAACACAATGGCGGTTATTGAGCCGGCATGATTACCGAACGAGGCGAGGCCGAGTTACGTGAACGGTGTGCACGCGCGTTTCCATAACGAGAGAGTTACGGCAAGGTCCTCCTCCCGTCGCGAAACTCTCTCTTACGCGCGCAAACCACCCCCCGGTGGCAGGCTCTCACGTATCGGGCGAAACAATCGAGCAGAGAGGGAGGGATGGAGGGACGAGAATCATGCGTGACGTCGTGCGTAAACATCCATTATACGAGCCTCCGTATAGCGCAGCCGATGCCAAACGCGCAACGGCCGGAAGGAACGGGGTCCCCGTCATTATTTCTCGATGCGCTCTGTCGAATACCAACGACAATGGACGAAAAATCCGCCGACGACGATGTCGTGGGAGAAGGACGCCGAGGAAAGAAGCCAGGGGCTGTCATCGTTGTTTAATTCTTGATCCGTCAGCGAGCACGGGTTCTATCCTTTGAACCTTAATTCTTTCGATGCTTTGGGCTCTTGTTAGCAATATTTAACGTACTGGATATCGATCGTTGTATTTTATAAAATTGCGAATCCACTTATCGATTATATTATTATATTCAATAAGATGCATATACTGTCTCCTTCATGCAAATTGGACATTTCCATATATGTGATCAGACAGAATATCCGAGAGGGCTCACATCGCTATGATCTCTCGAGTTAAAGGCTGTATCTATATTATACTCGCGTTTCTGATAGGAAGCTAGCAATAGCGTACGGCTCAATAGATCTGATCGCGTGAAAGTGATCCTGAGGATTAATTCGATACTGCCACTGTCGTATTCGTACGACGTGACGAATAATCACAGGGATTGGAATTTCAGAGCAATACAAATTGCTTTTCAAATAATTGTAGCCTTATGTATAAATTATATACTATTATTATTTTACTAAATTATATTATTATACTATTTTTATTATCTAAACACTTTATCAATGTACTCTCTTTCGTATATGTAATTCTCTAATTTATTAATTTTTGAGAGAGAGAGAAAGATTCTAAGGAATATATTTAATATATAACTTCTAAATTTATAAAAATATAGATATTAATAAATTAATGAAATAAGAAAAAATTTTAAGTGCAAGTTTATTTCGGGATATAATTATAGTATTGAGATGTGCTTCCTTCAAGTAGCTAACATAATTTTAATATATTTAACCAAGTATATAATATAATATTTAAAATAGATTTAAAAGTCATCGTAAAAATTAAATGACGTATTATCGTGACACCGAAAACTAATAATATTATATTGTCATGACCTCACACACACACACACACACACACACACACATGAGTATCATAAACTTTCACGTCACATGCAAATGGGCTTTTAGAACTCCGTTTCGTGAAACATGCGCGCTAAGTGACCGTCTCGATCAATTCCCTCGTGAAGATAGCTTGGTAACCTTTAGCCCTTTTGTACTCGACGGATCTCTATAGTGAGCCAGCGATTAACCTTCAGAAAGATAGCGTGGAGCCGATCTAACCCCGCTAAGTCTCATACATCCGTGTATGCTACTACCATAGATGTGCTGCTAACAATAGGATTTAAATCCAGAAGATATTTCTAAAAAGTTTTAAGAACCTTCTTCTTTTCTTTTTTTATTACTAAGTTTTATTACTAAAAACCAAAGTTTCATTACTAACAGAAAAAGTATTTAAAATTATATTGAGTTTTATAAATAATTAAAATCATATTAAAAGTTTTATAACTTGAAATTTTTTACGATAATATGAATTTTATATTTAATTTATAAAAACATTATATATCTAATTTATTATTAGATATCCAAGAATATTTACAATTTTTAATTCAGTAAAAACATTTCAAGATACTTAATTTATAATTAATACGACAGTTTCACATAGAGCATTCGGTTTGAAATATTAACAGAATAAATCTTCATCATATGCGCGAGACGAAAAAAAAATTTTATAAACGACGCAAATAAGTTACGTTAACGGAAGGATATTTTTATATCGTAAAACTCGTTTGTTAAAATTTAATGAGAGCTAGTGATGTGCATTCACGCGCGAAAAATGCAGAAAGTTGTGATGCTGCTTTGAATAGATACTAGGTATTTCGAAAGATGCTTAAATCCAGTTTTCGTTATGCGAGGAAGCTTTCTAAGAACGTTGATAGGAACGAAATTACAACTGGAATGTATTTGTGATACATTTTTGACAAGAGAAGAAAAACGTTTGAAAGGGTCGGAAAATTGTTCAACCCTCCAGTCTAATCTGAATAACATATTGTTTCACTATTAAAAATATGAAAGCACAAAATACTTTTTAATCTATAACGAGTTTTTAACATTTTTCAGAAGAGAATAATAGCCGCGTGTGTAACTTTTACTGATTTCCTCGCTATTGTATTCATGAACGTACATCGTATCCTTCTCCATTGCACAGCAACGTGTAATCACATACGTAATGTTTCTTCGCAATTAAATGTATCTCTGAAAATGCGCGTCTCCTGTTACGCCCCAGTTGCACAGCTAAATATTTTGTCGAATGAATAAGTGATTTTCCCTCGGCCACAAAACGCTAATTTATATTCCCTTGCCGAGAGATATGCACTTTAGTGCCGTTTAATTACATTAAAGGGCACATTTGCGTCTTCCGCTAGTGAAATAGCATGGTAAATATTAACTCAATTTCCTTTGAAATTAATGTCGTTTGTCCCTATAGTTAGCACATTGCCCAGCCCCTCCAAAGAGCCTCTACTTTTCCAAATATTTAATATATTTGACGCGGCTTAATTTCTTAATTATTGCTATTGATTCTAGTTTCATTAATTAATTTTTTTTGTAATTTGAATGTGCACCAATTAAACGATAAATATTAATTAACTCAATCTCTTATAAATTTAATACCGCTCGTCCATCTAGTTGTCAAATAAATTTCACTCTACTTTTCCGATACTTAAAAAAAAGTATACTTCACCAGTTTCTTAATTACTAATATCAATCTCGGTTTAATTAATTGATCGCTTTAAAAGTTGCTGCTGCCGGAAATTTTACGTTCGCTAGGGTTAGACAAACAACTTCACGAACGTTGCTTATTCATGCAAATGCAAGGCGAACCCTTTCGCGGCCAAAGTGGCAGCTTGCCCCGACAATGCTAATGCATGCAACCAGTTGTGTTTCGCGGAATGTTTCTCTGCCCAGCCTCTCTTCGTCCCAGTGTTGTTTTGGCGGTTGCAGGTTTTCCCTCGTGCATCGTTGTGATTTAAATTGCGCGATGTATATTTCTTGTCTGGATATCAAGACTGGCAGAAGGTTCCTCAGAGCAGCATTTTCGCAGAGCGGATATATTTTCTGACGCTGCGAAATTGGCGTTTTTCGCCGCGTCTTTAGGATCGTTACGTTTCAAGAGACGGAAACATCTTCACCACCTTACCTTAGATGGAAACATGTTTACCACCTTACTGGTACCAGAGAAATACTTTCACCAATACACATATATTATTTACCCTCTCACACAAAATTTTAAATATTGACATAAATGATTCCATGAGAGATTGATCTTTTATTAACAAAAATAACAATTTATGTATATAGTTTTTAATTTTTCTGATATTAAATATTTTTCAATAAAATAAAATTTATTTCATTTCTTTTTAAAAAAACATTATTTAAACTTTATATTGTTATTTATTTATATGTGTGCAATTCACAACCGCAATTCACAAAAATACGCTTTTTTATTAATTAAAAAACTATTCACGTTTTGTTGTTTTTATTAAAAGACTAAATTAATAAAAAATCTATTATTTGAATTTAATATAGGGGATGTTTTCATAATATAATAACTACTTTATTTTTTTTTATTTATAAATTGCGTAATTGCACGTTACTCATTTCGTTAGTATTATTCCCCGATTAAAAAATTATATTAATTTGATTTGCTAATTTTAATAAATTTTACACCATATGCATCAAATCTAAGGTCGTGAATTAAAAGCATGATAAAAATTTCTATTTATAGTATATCGCTGAGCGAGATAATATGAACATCGAAACATAGTTTTACTATTAAATAATTATTTAATTACGAGATTCCAGAGTCATCCTATTTTCCTCTTAGACATTCAAGTTGACACAGTTGCCGGATTAAATTAAATCTGCAGAGTCAGATGAGAGTTAACGAAATAAGTAACAGCGCGGCGAGCCCTAGTCAAAGCTCGAAACTTTGACGTGTGACATGCAGAGGAGTTCAAGTCGCCACATAGTTGCCTATTGCCATTAAAAGCTTCTCTTGGTTTAGAGGTCCAGATTCTCGCAGGTCATCCCTTTGAGGCTTGACATATATCACGTTTCGCGATTACTTCAGACGACGATACGCGCTTTTGTTTAAGAGCAAGAATGTTATCAAGTATGAAACAATCAACCGTTTAAGTGGAGAAAATTTGCTGCTGATCTAAAACTAAAACAACGTCTAACACTCACTCGCAAGTAATTAAGATTATTTTGAAATAATCTCGATTGTAATTTATTTTTTTAAAAACTTTCTTTCCAAAAAATATGCCACTGTTTATCGATAGTATTTCACCAATGAATTTGAAAATAAATTGTCACATAAAATCAGAGATCTAAATTCATTTATGTGTAACATCATTAATATATATTGGCAGTTTTCATTTCAATTTTTATTTCATCAAAACGAAAAATGTGGCTAAAATTAGATGTGCGCGTTAATTATATGTTAACTGCAGTAAGATATAAGTATATAAAGAATAGTATCAGTAACATGCGTTTCGAACATTGTAATAAAATGTAGAATACGCTTGACGAAAATGCGAACATGGGAACTTTCGTGATTTTTCGCGTGAACTTTACGATCGACAAGAACGTCAACGTGCGCGCTGCGTTAGAGACACTGATATCCGGAAGTACTCGTAAAGGCTTTAAATAGGTATTAAGTAGACGGCGAGAGTTGCAAATGGCTGTAGATTAACGACCTCATCGAGCACTCTTAATGACCACGGTTACAGGCAATTATACCGGGCAGTAAAATCCATGCCCGGCCATGGAATGGACTTTTACGATGGACGAGTAGCACGTGTTCCTGCCTTTAGATTTATTCTTTTAGATTCCATCGTTGATGGAATGACGAGCTTTTTACGGTTCGTCAACTGGCCAAAAAAAATCATGCTCGCGAAACTGGTGACAAGCAGGCAATCGAATGTGAATCATTAATATCGGGAATTCGCGGATACCATCGAGAATGTCGTTCTCGAGAATGTCGGTCAACAGAGACGTTATATAAAAAGTGTATAATCTCTAAATAATCTCTGAGAGGTAGAGATATAAATGTCACTTAACAATTTATTGTATATATCCTGTGTCTATATATTTGACATTATTTTCTTGTATATTCTATCGTTCCATCTTAGTTTATTTTATTCCTCCCATGTGTCATCTCATTTCTAATATCCGGATGAGTTTTCGAACGTTTTTCACTTTTGTCCGTCTCTCATTTCTTATTCTGTCACATTGTTATTTGCACGCTTTCAATTCGCGCATATTTTTCCTTTTTATCTCTATCAAGCATGTTCGGGATGGATAATTCGCAATGGGTTCGCTCAAATATGCGTAATCAACACACTGCAAAAGGGAGAAACTCGCTATTACATGTGAACTTGCTGAAATTCGCGAGTTATAATAGTTTACATTAGCAAGCGCAAATATATTCCATCTAATTTCCGATTGATAATAACTCAAAATATTACGCTAAACAACTAAATTTTCGAATATTCAAAATTGACGAGAGATTAAAATTAAAATTGGCATAACAAAAATAAAATTATTTTATTCATTAATAAATTGTGGAGAATAATGTTAATTAATAATGAAATTAATAATTGATAACTGAAAAGAATGAAAAAGAGAGAAAAGAGAAGAAGAGAAATAGCAAATAGAGATGTCTCACGTAAATTTAATAATACTGTCAAAATATTTCATATCAAATAACCACATTAGAACATGTAATATAATTTTAATCTAATTATCTTTTAACAGATATCTCATCGATAAATTCAATATTCAATGTTAAATATAGTCTTCCAAGATTAATAATACGCGAGAATCGTTATTACGTATGTGATTAACAAAATCTGAGAATATTCCATCACATATCATGAATACGGGCCACAGTATTCGTACAAGGCTGTGCTTTCGTTCTGAGAGAGCTTCGATGTTTCTGTTTTCCGGCAATTTAGCGATGCGCGATAAAAGCGCACCGTTGTAACTCGAATCATCATACATATCGACGACGTCAATAATGTAGCGGATAAAGTCGTAAAATTCCGTAATATCGGGCCATATCGAAGCAGCGGCTGCACACTAAACTATTATAGATACTACACAAGAATTGAAACGCGTTAAAGCAAAAAATATTAAACTCTTTATAAAATGTATCTTGCATACACAATTTTAATCTTTAAAATATAATAAAAATAATGATGTGTACATATTAAAAAATTAGCATTAAAAATTATACACAGTATAAAATTTAAATCGTTCATTACCAAGTTTCGATATTGTGAAAATGTTATGTCCAATAATTGAGTCATAAAATTCTGTAATATCGGGCAATCTTGAAGCGAGACGTGCTGCACACTTGCATGTAAGCCGTTATATACGCATTTAGATATCATACATCGCTCACAATGTGATACAGTGCATTCTCCGTCTCTTTTTCTCTTCTGATGAAATAATCTCATAAATTCACATTAGATAGGCGGCTTGATAGCGAAAGTTGAAAAATTGCCCAGAATCCTCGAGAGATTTTTTATCCAGACACACATGTTCGATGCGAAAACATTACACATTGCGAAACCATCAAATTTTCAATCCAATATTATTCACTTCACGTACGGCCATATCGTTCTTTGTGTGACTTTGGCGTTTTACGTCATGATTTCCAATTTCCATTTTAATCACGCCAGGGCTATTAAGAAACAGAACAGTATATCCAAAAGTATCGAAAAGCGATTTATTTGAAATTGTGCTAAGCTTTTCATTCGCAGAAAAACATCTATTAACGATATTTTCTGAAATATTAATTTGCGTGTCATGCTTATTTTCCTTTGATCCTTGCATATTTATGGAAATAACATATTGCTGAAATAAACATATTCCAAATATTAAAAAAAAGAAGAAATATTTCAATCATGAATAAATGATTTTTTGTACATATTACATATAAAGTTTACATATAAAGTTAAAAATAAAAATAATTAAAACAACATATGTATAATTGTTATGTGTAATGTTCATCTTTATATAAATAAACATGAAATTAAAATTTTAACGCAATACAAAGAGCGTGTATTTTAATATAGGTACTCTTTGGAATATGATAAAAAATGAAAAGAATTCATTAATTTTACTAACTCTCATTTCCCTCCTAATTTCCGGTCTTTTACAGGGATTATGTCTCTGCAGTAAAGAGGAGATCTCACTACTCTCTGTCTCTTTTTTTTCTCTTTCACGATATTTTAGTATTAACGAGTTCTCTCTATGACATCTATATCTGAATGCAAATTACATTTAATGATGCATGTTGAAAATATTTTGAGCATATTGATGCTATTGCTGTAGCTTCGAATATTCGAAATAATTAAATTATTTCGTCCATTTATTTTCAAAAATATCATAAATTTCTGTTCGATTCAAGCACTAAATATACTATCGGGGAGAAAAACAGCAATAAAATTCATGCGAGAATACTGAAATATGACCACATAAAATATCTCTCATCAAAAAGAAAATTTTTCTTCTGCATTTTTTCATGCAAAATATCATCATAAAATTATGTTAAAAGTACAAATGCATTCCACCGAAGAGTAACATATCGAAAAGTACAAAAAAAAAGTTACACCGTTATTTTACCTATAAGTTTGTAATTGCAATAATTTATCGAGTAATTTGCTATTATACAAAAATATATTATTGCCGGAAATATGTGAGATACTCCGGAAAAAAGCTAAATTCTGAGTATTGCGCCTCATTTGATATTTGATGTCAAAATCTATTTAGCGATTAATCGATTGTAGTCAGTTTTGTGTATAATATACTTAAGCGCGAGAATATAACTCTTGTAAAAAGTTAACGATTTACTACGAAATCAAATTTTCCAATAATGAAGTTTCTCATCTACACTTTTTTTATTTACGGCACTCTTTCCATCTCCTCGACAGGTCTCCGCTTTTACATCGTACAACTTTCCTGTTTCCTACAATCATATTTGCTTCCGCCGTGGATTCCCAATAAATGACATCGTCGATAAGCAAAAGGTGTATCGCCGGAGGAGAGTAAAAACAGAAAACGTTAAGATACCTCATAATGCAATTGCAAAGGCGAAGACGTCGAAAATAGAAAAACAGAAATATAATTTTTAAAATACTTACTTAAAATATTTTAATTACTCTAATTTTATATCAATAAAACGTCGCAAATAACATAATTAAATATAAATATTTATATCTCCATCGCCTAAAAATCTTTGATTATATTTCTTTATATATCTGATACGACAAATCAAATTTAAATTGTAAATTATTGTACTGAAAAGGATTAAATGGAATTTAAAAAATAAAGCACGAAATAGTGTACGTAAGAGAATAGTTGGGCTTTGAGAAATAATGGATTTTTCAACATTAAAATTCGTAACCTTAAATTAATTGAAAGATCTTGCCCGGAGGTAGAGAAGGATTAAGTTGATGAGCTAGTCCGAGAAAATTTTTCATAAATGCAAGACGATGTTCGAATCTTCGTTGACGCCTCATTAAATTCCATTCTTTTTATTTTTTCTTAAAGCTTCATAACCACCCGCGATCAAATCACGATCAAATCAGCATATAAAAGGGAGGCAGAAATCGCGGAAGATCGTGCCCGTCCCTTTTAGAAATAATCCTCATGAATATAAATTGTTACATCCTCGAACGGCCAGGGGGGGAAAATGACGCGATGAGCAGGAAAAAACGTGGAAGAAGAAGAAAATAAAAGAAAAGGAACTTTATCCGATACAAAAGTTCAAAGTTCTGTCCACTTGCTCGCTTGAGCATAATTCTTAGCGTTTTGAAACATTTTTGCTCGTTTTCCATGCTTAAATTACGAGTTAACTTGCAATTTTGAGCCTCGTTGAATCTCTCTAGCATCTTACGATACTTAATACAAAATTTAAAATAACAGTTAAAACCAAAATGTTCAGGCATTTTTTCCTGAAATATTAATAATAATAATTGATTGCATATATTTTATATTAATATTTAGCTTGACTTAGATCTGAATTGGCAATCATGAGAGTGTAGTATTTCTAATTTAAGTTTCCTTCTAATACTTATTCCCTTTAAATTAATTAATTTATTCCCTTTTAATTATTATTGCCTTCTTATTCAGTTCAATGACAAAGGTATAATCGTAACGATTAAATGAAATAGTAACGTTCGTATGAAAGGCTTAGGTTGCTAGGAGAAAATATATGGTTACCTTTGATGTGAAGTTAGTCTAGTCGAGTGGCACTTATATCCTTATTAATTCACGGAGACACGTGTTGTACCGAAAGGTAAGGTTGCGACCCCTAAGAGTCACTGTCGAGTTTGATCCGCTTTTATGAAATTCTTATTATAATATAAATTTTTTGGAGCTTTTCTACTCACATTTAAAAATACTCATATAATTATCGAAAAAATAATTCGAATAGCAAATTGTATCTTTTAACATTAGAAGCCATTTTTACGCATCGCATAAAAAATATCTTGCAAGAACGGAATTTTTTTAGCTTTTTTTATAGACATTACAATTCAAATTGAGGAGAAAATATTTTATAAAAATTTCAAATTTTTTGAAATATTTACTAAATTTTACAACGATCTAAATCCTATAGGACGATTCAATAAAAGTAAATAGATCCATCGGAGGATTAACACGACGTGAGGCAATCAATAGAACGAATATGCGAGTGCTCTTCAAAAAGCATCTACGTAGCAGCTACCGGAATAAAAAAGAGAAGGAGTCGGTTCAATCGACACGGACGTTTCGTGCAATGAGAATAGAGACGGCTAGTCAGATAAGATGACCTCGTATGTAAATACGAGCGTCTCCTTCCTAGCTCGCGCATGAAGCGACAACGATCTGTCCCGCGAGAGTCGTTCGAACGGCACCGAGTTCGCGGATCAACCCGGGGATCATCGGCGCCGGGGACCAGTTTGGCAAAATCCCTAGATACGGATCGCGGAACCATCGTCGCCATCGCACCACGGATAGCTCGACCGGCGAAAAATCGAGAGATAACGTCCACGGAATGTGGATTAGAGTCTGCGACCGGGGCCTCGAATAGAACGATTTCGAAATTGTGTGATTCGCGATACACCACGATGCAAGCATATCTCCATCTCCATTTTCTTCGATCCAGATTACCCGCAAGCTCGGTCGTAAAATTTTAATGAGACGATGGCGGTAGTGGCCATCTCTATTTGTTGGCTTTATTATAAAAGTGATACAGTTTTAGAGATCGAAAAACACGTGTTTTTGGATGCATATCATTCATTTCATTTATTTACAGAATGATGTTGATTGATATTTCTTTGTGCAATTATTCATACAATAATTGCATCTACCTAATGTATTCATAAATATTCCTAAAATAATTTGTTTCTTCTCACCATAATTCAATATCGTTAAAATTCGCTTTAAATCTCGTCGCAAAATAATTTCATTAATTTCACTATTATATCAATCAAGTAAAAGCTATTCTACTTTCCTTTATATCACGAACATTCTGGAGGATTATTGATTTTCTTCCACTTACATAATTTATTATAACACGTCTGTTTATAAAATATAAGCTTTACGAAATATATATTTCACAAATCTTTTACATGAATTGATCATTAATTCAATCCATTACTACATTGCATTATTCCATTTAATAATTGTATCATCGCATGATTGGCTTTATCGAGCAAATTGCAGCGCGATATTCTCAACACAAATTGTTGCGATCCATCATGTTACGAAATTTATCGCTTGTCGTCATTTCACGAAATTTTTCATGAGCATTTTCATTTACGCTCATGCAAAATAATTACGTCCCACGTTATGCTGTCACGCGGTAAAATTCGCGAATCTTTCATTCCTCACTCGTTCCTTCTGTGGAAAGCTTTAGGCAATTTAAATTTTTTGCCATTAACTTTCCCCTCAATATTTAACGCACTTTTCCCGGGCGCGTCGCAGATGCGTAATGGATTCGTAATGCATTCTCGCAATCAGATTCAAAAGATAATAAATTTATTTAATGATACATGAACGAAAATATGTGTACAAATCGTAAAAAGAACTATTTGGGGATATATAATAAAATAAATATTTTCAGCGGATCAATATTGTATGTATTATCGCCAAAAATTACTTTCTAATTTCTCGTCTCTCTAAATCTGAAAATCATCTTTAACACTTTCGAAAATTACAATCCTTGTTTCGGCATTCATTCAATTTATAAAATTTTTATTTTCATTTTCTATTTTCTCTTACGTATTATTTCTTGGTTTTCCTTGACTAATTTTCAGAGTTATTATTCGCAAACTTCTATATAACCGCTATTATAATCTAAAGAAGTTTAAATTTAATTTTTAATTTAAGAAATAATACCGTTAATTCGATATAAAAAAAGAGAAAAATTTTTGTATTAATAATTAAACAAATTTTACAATGCAAAAGAATAATGTATTAAAAGTGTAGATATTCTAGTTAAAAAATTATTAAATCTTTCTCATCTTTTAGCGCGTCGAGACTCTTTCTATTTAACACTAAATTTTTGAGTATCAATTAAATAAAGAGATAATATAAGTAAATAAGTGTTTTTTACATATAAATAAACAATTATTTTTTTACAAACGTGATTATTTTCATCATATATCAAATATTTCGAAAGATAAAATTATTTTATTTGATTCAATTTAATATTTTTTTAAAGTAAACGAAAGTAAACGTATTCTCT
The DNA here is from genome assembly GCF_025532165.1 of Camponotus vicinus. Classification (NCBI taxonomy): domain Eukaryota; kingdom Metazoa; phylum Arthropoda; class Insecta; order Hymenoptera; family Formicidae; genus Camponotus; species Camponotus vicinus. The sequence goes on along the minus strand of NW_028141978.1, from coordinate 10,461,084 downwards.
TAGTCGGTTTAGTGAAAATTATCTTTGATACGATTACATCATAGTATTAAAATATTTATTACCAATGTGTTTTAAATAATTATAAAAAATATCGAAGAACAATTTTTTAAATTTAATTTCCATACCTTCCGAATATTTTCTATGTACATAATTATCACAATGAGTGTGTTCCCAATTGATCCACGAATTTTATAAATTTCCACATACAAATAATACACACTCGGTAACATATAAAAACTGTTAATGGAAAATTATTGTTTAAGCGGATATCTCTTTTTGCATTGAATGCATGAAAATGCGAGATGAAAGAGATCATTTTTTCGCGTTTCTCGAATGTAATGGAATTTTAAAAAAGCAATCATTATCACGAGCAAATGTCGCAATTAAATGGAATTGCGCGGAAAATTACAATAAGCTAATTATCGCGTTGTAATGAGTGTAGCGATAATATAACATTTGGTTTTTTTTCGCTTTTGTATATGTGTGTATGTGTTACAGATATACTACGACATTTAACCGAATTATTATCGTTTATTTCGACGTCAAATAGTGTCGCTAGGGGTCGGATCTGGGTTAATTTAAAGTATTATCAGACGCACCGGAAGTGAAGTGGAGAATGAGAGCAGAGAACAGACAAAGGGGAGTGCCAGATACAGCCAACGATGTTTTGAAACGTGATGAATTGCACACTCTTATCTTTTTATTTTTTAATTTCTCGCGAAATTATTCCTGTAGCACCATAGCATGGCACAATAGATTAAAACGGATATAATTATAAATAGTTGTACTAATTATTTAATTCAAAAATTGGAGATCATATCATATTTTAGATTAACATTAATAAAAAAATTTAATCAACTATTTTAAGTACGTATCCTTCGTATTTTATATCTATATTTTATATTTATTATATCGCATGTATTTTTGTTTGAATTTAGCATTTCTTATTCTAAAATAATTTTTCCTGTTTCCTACCACGAAATAACAAAACGTAGAAATTAAACAAAAATTGATGAAGAGTGCACAATAATCGACAATAAAATTCCGCGAGGAAAATGCATTAATTAAAAGATTAATTAACATATTTCCCACGCGAGTTATGCATCTGAAACGCGCGTTGGAATCTGATAAACAAGTTCAGAAAGATATCGCAGGCGGTGCTCGAAGCGGCGTGCGGTTCATGACGGCATTTTGACAACAGCCGCTTTCGCATCATAGTCACACAGCCGTTACATGCCAATGCGTGCACGCATCCGTTACGCGGGTGGCACGCGGCACGACTAGTACCTGCGGGCCATGTACGTACATATACCTGCGGGCCATACGTGAATAACGTGTTTCCTGCGATCGGAATGAGAGTAACCTAGCGTGATCAAGAGATAATTCGCGCGACCGGGTGCAAGTACATTCACACCTGCCGGCTATAAATGACGCGTCTCATTGGGAATTAAATTATGCTCGTCGGTGACGATGACTCGCCGTAATTCTCATAAAGCTGCATGCATTTATATAATTAGTCGCTGAAATTAAATTTTTTTAATTCATTTCACAAAAGCATTATGCATAAGCGTAAAATATTCCTTTGAATGGAAAAATCTTTAATGAGAAAATATCCATATTTTCAATAAATAAGGTTTCAATGAATTAGTTTTTTTATATATTTAATAAGTTTTTTAATTATTGAAAGAAAGAAAGAGAGAGCATATTAAAGTTATTAAGAGTGAAGTCACACAAAATTATAAATTTAAATTACTAAGTTTGTAATTATAGAGTAAAAATCTATTTGTGAACTAATTATATATATTTATAGAATAATAACATATACAAAATATTTATTCACAAGAATCTGAAAAAAATTTTTAAATGAATGAATCTGCGATTATGTTTGTAACTTGTTTGTACTTATTCAAAATTTACATAAAAATTTATTCATTTACAATCATTACATTTTTTATGTAAAAAAAAAGTAATTTAGTGCATCAATACTATAAATTTTATAATAGCAATTATCATTATTATTAAAGATGGTAAAGATAGTAAACTTAATGAGACGCCACTATTGCCACTGTCTACACGATTAATCGCATTTTAACTATCGAGGGAAAAGTATGCCAACATTTTAGCTCCTAGCATTTTTACTTCCTCATTCGAACAGTGTGACACACCTATAGCGTGATCGTCATACAGCTTATTTTACACCATCGGTTCCACCCTGTGGAACGTGAACGCCCTTCTTGTACACACGCATGCACCAGCGTAATGTCACTGTGTGACACATGCGCCACGCCTTCTCTTCTAGAGTAAATTAGACTCATAAATGACAAGCGTTAATAATTTATCATTGTACACATGGAGATATGTTGTGATGTATGATGTTGAGCGCGTAAATGGAAAAGCAATTAGCGTTACTGTTTTTGTGAGAAAAATAAAAACTCTGTGCTTTATTCGTAACTTAATTTGAAAATAAAATAATTCCGAAAATAAAAATTTTACAGTAGTTTTATCACCTTACATTTTTAATTGTGTGTTTCGAGTTAACAGATTTTATTCAAATTATCTCAGGTTTATCAGATTGTATTTTTTTTAAGTACGATAATTATATAAAATTTACAGGTTGAAAATACATTTGTAGATTAAAATAATATTAAATATAATAATTATAAATATGTAATTTATAATAATTATAAATATAATAATTATGAATATGTAATTTGAAAAAATAATATATTTAAAATAATTATTTATGTATAATATTTAAAATAATTATTTATGTATAATCTTCGTTCTAAAAATATATAAGATTAATTTCATAAATGACGCTTCCAATTCAATATGAATATTATTACGAAATCAGAAAGCTTCGAGTAAAATAATAATTATATTAAAAATTAATGGGACAGTCCGAGGTCAGTGATTCACAGAAGCTGTAAAAAACTAGTAGCCCTTGTAAAGAGATATAAAGATGTAATCTTGAAGCCGTCCGGGAATGAAACACGAAAATCCTCTTCTTAACTTCATTCACTGACCCTCCAATTATCCCCTTAACCGGGATTCGGCGTCTCGTTAGGCGAGTCGGCGTTCAAACACACTCGGTGCAAGCGCGTTACATTAGTAATATAGCTTAGAAGCAATTACTAGCACCGACAAGTTCTCCGGAAACAGCGATAATTAATTCGATCAAGCGTGAAGATCAAAGGCGCGTGTAATGATGCATCTTTAAAGCGACGAGACCTACGGTCGGTCTACGGAAGCAGGTTAATTAATATTCGCCCAGCGAGAGGAGGGATAGGACAAGAGGGGGAGAAAGAGAGAGAAAATAGAGTCGATCACAAGGCGATCACGACACAACGTTGCGGCGGCTTAATCGAGGATTCGTTTGACGAACGACTCCAAGTATACGCCCCCGCGTTGTCCTCTCGCCCCTCGTTCGCGCTTGTACAAACAAAACGATCGCGTCGGCGTCATAAACCCTGTTGAACTTTGCGGTCTAATTTCCTCGTGTAACCGCTCCGCCCGTTCGTGTTCCCCGTGTGAGGGCCGCGTTGTTGCACCTCTTCGGAGCCGGTGGTCCCGACGGACCTGTTCGAGCCACTACGGATAATACCTACCTACGTCCGTCCGGCGTGAACTCTTTGTGCATGGTGAATGAACCGTGACAGGGGAGGCTGATGCCGAGTGAAAAGTCGCCCTGAAACGCTCAGTGCGTGTTTTCCGGGACGCCTGGCTTACGTTACACGCGAAAAAATCATTGTATCGCGACACCGCGTAACGATGAAAGATGAGATGGTTGGCGATGCGCGGCGCGGATTTAAAATGAAAATAAATGATTAGGACGAGAATGATCGGTGTCGTTTTACGATTCAAGACTAGGAAAGAAAAAATATGTGTGACATTTATCGCACATATTTAAAAGTCATAAAGGCTAGCGCTAATTGATTTAATTCCACAACATTGAAAGTTAATATCTAGCTATTATTATTTATACAAAAATAAAAAACGTCGGGGGGGAAAAAGACGCCCCATAAAAGTAAGACACTTCTTATTGTTTTCCTAATTAAAAGTAACAAAAAAGGGATATCAATCATGAAGGGATGCTTTACAATCGGCGCTTCATGTCGATCGCGCGATCGTTAAACATTTTGCCAAGCGACGTCGAAGCGTCTCTGACAATATATTCGCTTATGAAATATCTCGCTCTCGTCAAGGCGAACAAAAGTCATCGAAGCTTCTGCTACGATATCGATATAACGCGAGGCTGATAAATCAAAATGGAAATAAAAGTTATTTACGGGAACGCGAGAGAGAGATCAGCCGCGGTTTGATAAAGTGGAAAAATGCAGCCAGGAGGCGGCTTTGTCGAAACAACGGGACCGGCCATCCCTCAAGCTCTCCCACCGCCCCATCCCCGCCGAAACCCATCAGCCCGGGGGTGCTTGCCCGGTTTTATCACGGTGCCGTTTATCACCGCTTGCCTAGACAATGCCGTTGTTGTTCCCATTGTACGGCCCACGGGGATGCCGCGTCGTGACCCATATCCTCTTACCGAACATTCCCACGGGGAGAATCAAACGCGTCGGCTACGACTGTGAACCTTTCCGCGCTCTCGCAACGTGGAATATCAAACGAGAGGAAGGAAGAAAGGAAGAAAGGCAGCTCCTCTCTCAATGTTCCTTCCCAGAGCAGCTTTGCGCGTCTATCGGGAACAATCTCGCCTATTATCACCGAGAAAGATCGAACTCTCGCTCGCGCGAGTCGAGAGAAGTGAGATGAGATTAGAGACGAGAAGAAAGTGCTCGGCGCCAGAATTACGGTCGCTTAATTGCCTCCTCGAGGAACTAATAAAAAGTATCTTACCAGAGAGACTCGCGTGGGGCATTGAGGGGAATTCGTGCCGGGGGTTAAGGCCAATTTTACGCAGCACATTCTTGACGAGCGTCTTGCGTGAACTGTAGTGTACAAAGTGAGAGAAAAAAATTTGTACTGTAAATGACATTTCCGCGAGAATATTTTGAATGATGAGAGAGAAGGGAAAGCGTTATTCTAAAAAGTGATTTTATAAAAATTTATTTATATCTACTTCAAATTTATTGTTATGAATTAAATATCTTAAATGATATCTAAATATTGTTTTAAGTAGTTAATAATGACAATAGATCACATTTTCATTCGTTAAAGACGGAAATGTTAAATTTATACTTATCTTCTTTTCATAAATTTCTTCGTCAGTTCTAAAGAAAATCGTCCATTGATAAAAATATCAATTGAGATTCTGATACCTTTTAGTTTGAGCGATTAATTAAAGAATTTTATGAATCGAGAAAATAAAAAAAATGTAGAACAAAACGCGGTATTCTTAGTTTTATTCATCATTTTTTAAATATTCTTCGTTAATAATAACTGAAAAAAAAAATTTATTCTATCATCTTTAATTCATTCAGAATGGACCATACAAATTCGCTTCAAATACCTTCAGATACTTTCCGATGTAATTCTACAGATCAATGCGATGCTTTTCAATCGTTGAATCTCGCGAGAGATGCCGAGAGAAAAACGAGACAAAAAAATCTCCAACAAGAGCGACGCGATATTGCGGTTTCTTTTATTGCAACTGGTAACGCCGTAACTTGTGTTCTGTTATCCGTGAATTGTTTCCGAAGCGGAGTAACAAATATTTAATAACCAAACTTATTTCGTTTCTACGTTTCCTTTCACTGCTTTTGTTTCTGCATTGTAGTCGAATCTATCAAGTACGTCTATCAAGTGCATCCAAGTGTCACGAACATCCGGAATATTGGATGCTAAAGTTTTCAGGCATGTAACAATCATAGTAACATTAATATTACGACAGCTGCGATATTATAGGCGATAAAAGTGTTTTGACGCGACGCCGTAAAATAATAATAAAAGTAGTAATGATTTGATACATGCGGATAATGCTAATAGAGACTAATAAAAATTTAATGGCACAACATTACGTCAACATTAAATAATAATCGTATCGTTAATAATATGCAAAAATAATCTGATTGCTTTTCATGAGGTGCAATTAATAAAATAAACTGTTGAAATTATGAAAAAGTTAAATATATTCGTACGTAATATTCATATATAATATATATTCGTATTCACATACAATAATAGAAAATATTCATATCAAAAGCTTTGTTGCATAAAATTTTCAACAGGAAAAATGTCAATACGCATTAAAACTGAAATAAGCCTGCAGAATCGTTATGTTTTATAATAAATAAGAGACAATTGTGCATTTTAAATTTATATTTTCATTTAATAATTTGTAATCTTTCACAATTATTTTTAAAGAAAAAATTGCTATAGATATTTAATTTGTATATTATTTATATTTATTTTTTTTTCCATTTTTTCGAGTAATACCAAGTTAAAGTAGTGGAAGAAAGTATACGAAACAATATTGGAGAGACGATATATATATGATTATTAAATACTTGTTACACTCCGTTTTCATTCGTCGATCGAACATCGAATGCGAGGAACGAGGTCGCGCAGGATTACAGATCGTAATAAGAGAAGCTGCAATATCGAGGCGTTAGTGCTAGCTATTTCTCTATCTCTTTCGGTATTTCTACCACGAGAACGTTTCTCCGATATCCAATGCCGGGCCATGAACATGGTTAAGACCAACGACATTCCCTCGATGTAACTCTAAAAACTAATTTACATGAAAGCAAAGCGCGCTATCCTATACATGATAAAATTGAATCGACCAACGTATCTCGATTCGCGTATTTTCTTCAAACGGCTTTAACAAAACTTCATGTCTATATTGATTTGCACCAAGCATCAAGAGATCGTCTATCGTCGCGTTTTTACGAATATTTCTCTCGCTCCCCGAGTTCGCGAGATCTTCATTGTTTCTCGATTATTACCTATGGTTTTACCTTCGCGAATTTTTTGCCGCATCGACGAGGCACTTGCGATTATGTAGATTCGCATCGCGTATCTAGAGGAATGACGTACGATTCGCGGATTAGTTGGAACACGGAAAGCAAGATAGGTACACGGAGATTTAAACCGAGGACGAACGGTGGTGATATGGAGTTGCCTGGCATACATAAGTCTACGACTGATACCAAGATCGTTCTGTGCGCATTTGCGATAAATTTTCTTCGCTCTGAATATTTCGCGCACTCTGTAAAATCCTCTTATTCCTCTCTGATCTACTTACTTTTCAACCTTTACAAATTGTAAGCACCTTATGCATCCTGATTATACGTTCAATTGAACAGCGACACGACGTGAAATCCTCTCTTTTTATTGCTTTTATACATATATCTTAAATACGTACTCGTTTTAAAATCATGAAAAACTTGAATTTAATTAAGTTGGATTTCTTTTAGAAGTAGCTCCATATACATTTATTTTAATTTTTTCCCTTATAAAAGAGAAGACAAACAAATATTTTTTTCAAAATAAACAATTTAATACATGTTAATACATGTTAATACATGTTAATTTTATTATTTTATCGATTGTGAAAAATAGTTTGAGTAATTTTTGCGAGAAAATGCTTTATATTTAATTAAAATCTAAATATAACAAAAGATGTTTCAAAATAAAAAAAATAATGTGGCATTCTTTTATTAAAATTCATATACGTTTTAACGTATTGAAGCAAGTATATCTTACATTTTTCTTATATAAATTATGAAATATCTTCAATGTTCATTAGAATGATACTATCGCACCTCATCGTTTCAAGATATGAAAATCGAAAAGCTACGAGATAAGAAGACCAAAGTTTGCTCACTCTCCCCTATTTCCTTCTTCCCCTCTCCAAGTTCTGCCATATCGACGTCCTTTTATTTCTTAGACGAGACTCGACTTTCTTCGTTCTCGCAAAGTTTATTGGTTGACGGCAGCAATTTTAGGAACATGGTTGACTCGAAAGTAGCAAAGTTTCACTGGTGATGCTTATTTGCTCCAACTATTTCAAATCTTATACGTATTTTTAGTTTAACATCACTCCTCTCTTGCTATTATATATTGGTCGATGAGAGAATGGCTCTTATTTTTTTATCATTTTTATATGACATAGTCATATATCGAATTGATCCAGCTTTTATATATAATATTTATATAATATTAAAAATCTGCCATGTATTTATTATTATCAACGTAGAAATAATTAGGAAAATTTATTGAAATTATAAAACAATATTGCATGATAATATGTAACATTATAATATATCATGTATACATATATTGCATGTTGTTATTTGATCGCGCACTTTATATTTTGAACATAAACCTTTAACAAGTTTAAAATTTAATTAAGGAAAATTTTGTAAAAATTGCGGTTATAAAATTATGTGCAACTTAAATTGAAAAAGCTTAAACGTGAATTACAATTTATTAATTTAAATGAATGATAATATATATATTTTTCTATTCGAATAAATTTTAACAATTGTATTAAATTGTCAAACAAACCAATACTGAAAATATTAATATTACAATCTATAAAATCTAAAATTAGAGAAAATTTAATATTCTCAATTTTGTGAATATTTATATTATATTATGATGTGCACATTATATCTTACTAATCATTGCTATGTTTAAGTTTGACAACTTTTAAAGTTTTCGAGAACTTTGTGAAAATTTTAATTTTTATCTTTTTTTTTGTGTAAATTTAAAATTTTCTATATTATATAAAAACATTTAAAATATATCTTTGATCGCCAATTGAGCCAATTATTTTTCATTCTCCCTAAACATGATACGTTAATTTTCGCGAAATGACGTCCTCGCGGTATCGCGAGATTAAACTAATTTCTCTCGCTATACCGACACCGGTTGCTTGCACGAGCAAGCCATTTATCGGTTTCTAATTACGTTTAATCGTTACGATTTCTCAGGATTAGCCAAGGGGAAGCGGTCAAATGAGACGCCGCGATGGCACGTCCGCGGCTGATCTTATGGCTAATTTGAAGTTAACGCCAATTACCTACAACTTTCTCTGACTACCGTCGCCATTCTAACTGGCTTATAAAGTAGTTTTAATCAAGACTTTATAGATAATTTATCCACAAAATCTTATCCTGCTGCTATTTTAGCATAATAAAATTACACTAACAGTTACACTTAAAATCTTCTTGAAGGATAAAATATTTTTAATTCCATTTTCGCGCGGAAAAGAATTTAATATCGATAAATATAAAAAAATCTGAAATTTAAGAAGTGTCCAGCTTTTATCCCTCAAATTTTATTAGGATTCATGAATTCGAATAGAAAATTCGATCGCTATTTCTCGCTCATGTTAACGAAACATTCCCGCATCACCTCTAGATAACAATGTTTTGAATCTAATTACGCACAACAGGAGCGAGTCACGCGTATACATTATGAGAACTTCCAACAACAAACATAAAGTTAAGTAACTAAGCAGCCTTTGACTTCAGGCTTTGTGGAATTAATCTTAACTAACTGATTCTGTGAAGTCGATCGATAGCTTGCGGAATGCTTCTGTAAAAGCTTCATCATTATATGTCAAATAGCTAAGACACATCTTCAGTCTCAAGAATAATTCTGTCAGATCAAATATGTTGTTAAGTGAAATAATTTCATAGTCTCATATTTACGTACAAATCTTTTGATCTCGGTCATCAAATGTAAAATTTATATCGACACAAAATAGAGTAGACTCACGAAGGTAGATTCTTGAAAACTACAGAATTTTTATATGTAAATTGATGAATTCGTATTTCACTTTTCTTGTCATTTTTTCAATCCCACCACTTTCTATCCGCTTGAATAAAGAAAGTTTCCGCTTAATTTAAATTATATCGATCGTCATTAACGTTAAAAGCAGGCGGGCGTACATCGAGATATGTATGAATATAGCAAGTTCCTTCGTGTCGAGTCACCATTTAATTCAGAAATGTATAAATTTGATACGTTCGCGTGCTAATGCATTCAGTATTATTAATGTGCGTGAATACCTTTCCGCGCGCGTCGCGTCATGTCGTTTAATATTAAAGGAAACGATACGTTTCTGCGTGCCGTACGTGTTGCCAAGTACATACCCGATTGCGACGATTAGCTAAACCCGTGACGGAAAGTTTCCCGTCGTCGGAACTTGGACGCCGGCACAGCTGTTAGGAACTACGACCAAGTCGAGTGCGGCGATCGACCCCGGCCGAGCTCGTGCAAAAGACACGGTCGGCGAAATTACACGTGGCGATGTATAAGTTCTTTTCTCGAACCGCCGATCCATGCCGGCGAATCACACATGCAATTGAACGATGCATCGATGACACTTACCTGGAACAAAGAAAGGAGAAATCGTACGTTAGAGAGAAACGTTAGGGGGAAACGTTCGCGCAGAATTTCGCTGAATTACCCGTTTTTACGCCGATACCTTGGGACGAGAATAACGAATCAATTTCACGACTCGGAGAGAAGAACACGTTGTATATAATATTTATTATCATTGGTGTGCCAGAAAGAGGACTAAAGAAAATATGATAGGGATAATTTCGATTTCGTAAATAATTTCAACAGAGCAAATCTTTTTAATTAAATATATTAATAATTATTAAAATATTAATATATTAATTTTGCTCTTCGTTTTTTTGCTTTCTCTCTCTCTGTCTCGCTTTTTCTCTTTCTCCTCTTAATTTTCTCCTTCTTTGAAATTGTCAGATAACATTTTCTATTCTCACTCCAAGATATTAATAACAGCCGAGGAAAGCCGGCCATCATTTTTTAAATTTCATTTCACGACGCCATTATTCACAATAGCTAGGTTTCACGATAAATCATATCGCAATATTATTTTCGCTACAGTTCTTACTCTGCTAATATTCAGAGCAATATAATTTAAAGCGTAGCCAATGACATACTTTCTAGATCGTTGATCATAGTTTTTATACAGTGTGTTTGATTTTATGGTTATTAAATATAACACAATTTTATATTAATATATTAAAATTAAGTCATGTTTAAACAATTAAATAATAATAATTGTATTAAAAAATATAAAATCGACCTGTAAAATATTAATGTAATAAAATAATTTATTAATGTAATAAAAAATATATTTTATAGAAATATTTATCGCTTAAAATTCAAATACAAAAAAATATGCTTTAACATTTATAATTTGTTAAATGTAAATATGCTAAACTACAATAATATCAATATATAATATAAATAATTTAATTATTCAAAGAATCGATACATAGTTTTTCTTTTTTCGCAAAAATGTCCATAAAAATATTTTGATAAAGCAAGAAAGTATTTTAATAAAAAGTCGACGTATAAGAATGTTATTAATAGGAATATTGCAATATTAGAATATTAATATTTAAATCGTTATTAACTAGTACCAAATTATTATCTATTATCACAATATTTATATATCCATCATCACAATATTTGTATAACGTTTACCATCTGCTGCATTTGCTGCATAATTAATCGATCACAGTTATAGAATAATATGTCAATATGCAACACAATTAATCTATATAACCGGCGCGCGCCGGAAAGAATCAAGTGCGAAAAAAAGGAACAAAAACGGAAAGGAATACGGAGGGCGCAGTGACGTGAAAAGGACTCGTCAGTCCGCAAAAAGCTCTCCGCCGCGACTTGGTGAAGAAGATAATTTGTTGGTTCAGTGAACTCTGCTTCGACGCGGTTTCAACCGTCGTCACACTTCGATTTCGCAGCCGTAATATCCACGTGCCCAACGCAAAGAAGTCGACTCAAATTATTGGTCTTCGACGAAGGTTTATATTTAACCAGAGCGACTTCCACCTCGCCGTTCGATAATTTAGTTCACAATTCGCTTCTTCCTCTCGATCAGCTATAAAAGCCCCGGGCATCAACGTATTCTCGCGCTCAAGTAATATTGATATTTGTAAAATGTGAATCAAATCATACCTGGAATTTTCTCGTCCTTCGTTCAATAAGTTTAAGTAATATTCAAAGTATCAAAGTGATGCACTCTAATAGTTCTTAAATAAATATTATAAAAGGGATATTTTTAATATTTAATTATTACTTTTATCTTTCAGATATTATTGTGCCTCTCTGTTACTTCTTTTTAAATAAAAAAAATCATGGAGTTCTTTAAATACATGTATACAATATCTATCAGTACGTGAAAGCACGGTCGATAAAAAACAGTTAGTATGTATATATTTATACATTCATATATTCACTCGCTTATGAGTAAAATGGTGAAATTCAAAACGCATATGTAAACATTAGGTAAAAAGATTTATGACCGTGATAATGATGTACTAATTGCAAGATGGAAATTAAAATGAGAGAATACCTAAATTATCTTCCATTAGAGAAAGAGCTTTATTAAAACAATATCACTATCATTATTACATTCGCAGTGCTAATAAATCGCATAAACCCAGAGAAATTGTTTGTTACGTAATCCGCTTGCCGCTACATTTTGTATTGAATGCTATAATAATGTGCTCATTGTTTAAATAATATCACCATTTCAGCCAGGATTGGATATAAATAATGTTCGCAAATACACAGATTTCTGCGAATGATATAAAATTGAAAACAATAAATTTTATGAAATATGTAAAATGTTGACATAAATAATCGATTTACAGGAATTTGTCTATTGTCATATTTTAACTCGTTATTATAGTATTTTTAAAATACGAGTGCATATTATTCATCTATTTTTTGTGAAAGGTTAATTCAAGACATCATATTTAAAATTGGCAAGTGATGGAAAGGGCGCGGCAGAATTTCCGGAAGGGAATTGAAAATAGGATCGTGTACAAGGTGATTGCCGTGTGAATCTACACGATGACCAACCATACTGACCCCTTACTAGAACATATATTTGTACGTGCGAGCGAGTATTCCGACAACTTATTTAATTAAATGCGAGTCCATCGCGATTAATGCGATTCCTTTGATGGTCTTTTACTAGAAACCTATCGCTCTGAAACGTACGCGATCGATATATATATAATTACTTGCAGATCATATCGATTAATGTAATCGAATCAAAATCGCTTACAGAAACGTAAGGACACCTTTCTGGAATCAAACTCAGTTCCCTATTCGGTGTAAAATATTCAACAAAATCACATTGCACGTCGCAGAATATAAAACATTCCCCATGAAATCGAGAACTGCGAAAATAAAGTAACGTTAGGCAGAATATAAAATGTAAAATTAGATATGTCATCGTTCTGCGAGAATGTGCCGTCGTTGCATTTTTATGAAGGAAACAGTGAGAATTGCCAGTGAAACATTCTCGAGAAACCAAAGATTCTCCGTTTTTCCGACTCGAGATAAACGGCGTCGCGATATTGCGAATCTAGTCTAGACTTTTCGTGATCTCGCCCGGCTCTCTCGTCTCTCGTCTACGTGCGCTTCTCGATTCCGGCGGCTATCTCTTCTTTCCGCTCGTGTCCAGAAGGTGAGAAAATGGAAATACGCGAGGGAAATGCGAGGAGAGCGATAAACGGGATTAGAATCGATCGCACGCCCTGCATAACTCGCCAGAATTACGTAATTGTACTTCGCACGCGTGTGCCTCTCGTGTTTGACACATGCGCGCACGTGCGTGTGTCATGCGAGCACTCTACGCACATGATCGCGCACGTGGCTGCGCGACAAAAATGAGACTGCGTGAGTATCTTTCAATTACTTTCTCAAGTTATCAGTATTTAATATAAAATAGTCGGACTGTCTTTTCATACATCTTTAGGTATCCAGCAGAATTAGATGTTGAGAATAAAATATATATATTTAACAGTTGATTTCTAGACAAAGCTCGATAATATCAAAATGTGCTATACAGGGTGATTCATTTTAATCTTAACAGGCAAATATTTTGAAAAATATGCGAGATACGAAAAAATGTTTCAGACAAAAGTTATATGGTTTTAAAGGAGACATAAGATGGTGTCATTAATTTGACCTTAAATAGTTACTTGAAGGTCACGTGAAGGTCACCCTCAATTTTTTAAATGGAACCGCCTATTTTTTGTTACATATTCTTGTAGCTTATCTCGAGAGCTTTCCAAAACACTATAATTAAGTTAGTTTTCATTAAGTACTTTCCGAGTTACGAGGCTTGAAATCGTTTCTTAATTTTACATAAACCGTAAAATATCTTGTAAAATATTCATTTTTCGATTATCTTACCTTAATACTTTTATGTACAAAATAATGAGAGGAATCAATTGGTGTAAAGAAAAAACACAGTTGTAACTCGGAAAGTACTTAATGAAAACTAACTTAATTATAGTGTTTTGGAAAGCTCTCGAGATAAGCTACAAGAATATGTAACAAAAAATAGGTGGTTCCATTTAAAAAATTGAGGGTGACCTTCACGTTACCTTCAAGTAACTATTTAAGGTCAAATTAATGACACCATCTTATGTCTCCTTTAAAACCATATAACTTTTGTCTGAAACATTTTTTCGTATCTCGCATATTTTTCAAAATATTTGTCTGTTAAGATTGAAATGAATCATTGTATATGTACGATTATTTTTGTAGCGCAAATCGCATAAATGTGTTTTATCTTATTAATATGAATATTAATATTGATATAACCCATTTATTACGATCAAATCGATTGTATCAGATAAACTATATTATTCAGTTAGTATCTAAAATAAATTTGGCGAGCTCCGTAAAATAGAAACTGTATCGATATATTCGCAATTTTATCTGTCTCCAGATCCTTGATATAGCTGCCAATGGAGAAGAGGTAGAGAGAGCTCGTGGTCGAAATGCTGGCGCGCGTGAAGTCGAGAAGGCTCAGCATGGCCATGGATCAAATCCGGATCGAACGGCACGTGACAACTGGATTTTCGTGGACTTGGTGTCCCCGCCGAGAACGGCGCGTTTTATTCTGCACCGCGATGGGATTTCGTGCCGAGAAATCGGGTCCAACCGTCGAGTTGATAGGCGGATGAAATATGACGCGTTGGCAGAGACTCGTATACGACCATCACCACAAAGGAGCAATAAAACCCGTTGACGCGGTAGCGCGGATCGGAAGAGATGAGTTTGCTCTTTTCCTGAGAAATCGGGAATATGTAAAAGTCGCGCGGGGAGACGTAACAAAAAACGAGACCACTTTTGTTGAAATTTTTCAACCGACAGGTTTTCGAGACTCTGTCGACAATGTACAACTTAATCGCAGTTTCGACATAATTTTGAAAATAATGTTGGATGTTTAAACAACATCGTGAGAGCGTCTTGGTTAATCTCTGCCTTTCTTTCCCAGCCATCTCGAAAATTAAAAATCCGATTTTTTTTTTAAATGCTTCAAAAGTGTCTTTCGACAGTCTTGACAATATCTTTCAACAATATATTGTTTTGTGAAATCTTTTCTGAAATGAACACATATATATTCGATATATAATAATCTTTTAAAAAGTTAATTTTCTTAAGAATTCACCAGAGATATTTCTTGCCAAAGGTTCGTTTTTCATTTATTCAACACAATCTCGGTTCATCAAGAGGCGCATTATTGGACTGTTTATTCCGTATACACAATACGCTCTGGCAGTAAACCTTCGCAGTATCCTTTACTACGGCAGCATGTCGGTGACATGTAATAAAGTCCAGCTCTTGTCCCGTTTGACGCGCTTGCCCGAATCTAAACGGGAACATGAGCTTTAGATGCATCTTTGCAGCAGCAAAGGTTAACAAGCGCCGGGTTGTTGCTGTAGTTTGGATACATTTCACTCGATTAAGTTTCGCGCACAATAAATTTATGAGAGTCGCTATTTACGACGTTGAAGATGCAGATAATATCTGTCATTATTTACATACAATATAGTATGTACAACTCTTATAATTTTTAAAAATAAAAGTTGACTGTCATATTTACTGCGGTCTCATTCGGTACAGAAAAAAATTATGCTCGTAAATAAATGCTCATTTGAGATTACTATTTTTTCAGTATCTATATCTATTTCTAAATAGAGCAAATTGCAAATTTATGGAAAGTAATATTATCACATACATTTGCCATCTCTGCGATTTTTGACATTAAGAGATATAAAATACAATTTAATTATTTGTCTTTTCTAACATTTTTTTAGAATTTGGAAAAAATTCTACTTCGAGGTTTAAAGCGAAAAAACTATTAATACCTTGATATTTTTTTGTGTCAAGCTAAACATCGATTAAAGAAAAAAATAACTCGAAGTAACAGCTTAAAAAAACGATACGATAATAGCATTCACGTCGCCGTCATGAATGCTATTACAGGATCGGCGCGCTTCGCGTCGCGCACCATGGTAATTATTCTTCTAGAAATGGACCACGTCCCTTTCGAGCACCCGACTATTCTCCAAGATCCCGTAAGGAACCTGTCGGTTTGGCCCCGCGAATGAGAAAGCATATTATTCCAGGCGCGTGCTCGGCGCGGGCACGAGCCTTAAGTCGCATTCCGCGCGGTCCTCCCGAGGGTGCTTTTGTCAGGTGACATGCCGGTGAATAATTCACCCGGCGCATACACCGATGACGTTTTCGCAGGCGAGAAATTTCGAGCTGAAACCCAACATCGTGCCGTATATTCTGCTTTCGCGGGGCGATATTATATCGACCGCGTTTTCGAGTCGCAAAATGCGAAAACTCGAAAAATGATGCTTCTTCAATGTTCGTCGAGCCGTCCACCCCGTTCGTAAAAAGCGTCCATGTACTTTTTTTTAGTAACTTCGGATCTTACGATGTAAGTTTGCGAAGCTTGTCACGTCGCGTCGGTTGTTCTCGGTGGTACGCAGGTGCGCCGGAAATGATGGCGAAATTGCACGTTTATACAACAAACATAATGGAGTGTGTATACTACGTCTGCTCTTTGTGCGAGTACTCTTATCTTTAAGATTATTGACATTACGGTAGCTTCTCTGTCACCATAATCTTTAATCTGCGTAATAACTTTCCGTAGTATCATTTGTACCTCATATAGGATAGAAATTTGAACAATTTCGAACTCATTAATATATATAAAGTTCAAATTCTCTCAGCATTTGAGATAATGCCTTTGAATATTTGATGAATAATATTCCTTTTATTTTTAATCTTGATTATTTACGTCTTTCGACATGTTTATTGATGTGTTTGTCAAATATACATTTGATATATATCATAAAAATTATATCAAGTGTAAAAATTATTTAATTATAAAAACTATACCAAATGTAAAAATTATTTAATTATAAAAATTATACCAAGTAAAAATATTATTTAATTATTAATATCTAATATAGTATTAAATACATATATATTGATATATAATTAAATATTAATATACAATATCTAATAATGTAATGGCAGGCAATTAATAAATTTCTTTTTTAATGGAATCTCTAAATATCGACTATCTTTATTACACATTTACTTATACTTCACGAGTTAACTATATGCAAAATGATATCTAATATAGTATTAAATACATATATATTGATATATAATTAAATATTAATATACAATATCTAATAATGTAATGGCAGGCAATTAATAAATTTCTTTTTTAATGGAATCTCTAAATATCGACTATCTTTATTACACATTTACTTATACTTCACGAGTTAACTATATGCAAAATGATGCACATGATATCATTGAGAGAATAATATTGCTGGGATCCCAAGATGGGAATTGAGGGACATCGATTTTGCTGAATTGGAGATATGCAACAACACAGTAGCCGTTATGCATACTGTTCCGCTTTAAGATAACGGTCTCATAGCAGGTAACTTGTAACTTCTCGAGTATTATCTTCTAAAATGTTACATTCTAGCCATTTGCAACGTAACGGACGTTGATAGTGCGTACGCTATGCGAGGATAAAACGTTTTATGAAAATGACTACATAATGTTAAACGAAATACAAGAACGCGTTAAAGAACGTTATAACGACACTCTCTCTCGTAACGCTTTATTACCATAACTGTGGATTGTGTTATATAAAAATGTTATTTTTTTACGATTTTACTCAGTCCTTCTTTATATCTTCTAAAAGTGTACAAATCAAATAGATTAAAGATTAGTATTAAAAGACGACTGTCACAAATTTAATATGACAGATCAAATTTTTACATTTTAAATATTTGAAGATCTGCGACTGAATTGTTTGTAAAAAATGAAATCGAAGTAAACCGCATATAAGATTCACTATGCTAATGTCCGAATCGATATCGAAATATCGAATATCTATTTATGACGAGGTTTAGGAAATTAATCCCGCAGATACAATCAAATATAATATACATTTTCTATGCAAAAGTCACTGCATCAAAGGGATAATACAGAAACTATGTCAAAAGCAAAATGAAAATAGAAAATATATTGTGTATCACAATATTATTATAATATATATATTGTGTATTACAATATTAAATATATAGTTTTCTTTTTGTATAAAATTTTTATAACATCATGAGTATATTTTTGGATATATGTTTAATAAATAAGATACTGTATCTATTGAAATGTAACTCTTGCTCAGACATCATCAATTTAAACAAATGCAAAAAGTCCATCGATAAATGTAAATATGCCCCGCGCGATAAATTTGATCGAAAACGATTCTTTTATCGTAGTACGATATCTGTAATAGACAACACACGCGTTCCGGTTTCCGGTGTATCGGATATTATCATGAATATAGTATCAATTGACATATATTACCAGGAATCTTGTCACATACGAATGCGATTCAAGAGATATCCGATGTACGCCGGTCGGGAAACAGGCTGTATTTTTGCGAATCCGAAAGAAAAACGCTTTTCCTCCTTCCTCTGTCTCTCTTTCTCTTCCATCTCCCTTACGTATGCAGTGCTGCTGGGGAAGTATTAAATCTCAAATATTTAATATCCTCAGATTTTCGTACGTAACCTCGACGTTCTCGTGTATCCTGCTACCAACTCGGCGCCCCGACCTCCCTACGAGGAAAGTGTGAAGCGTGTCGCAAATAACGGAACGGCATTCCTGCTATGTAGAATGTAGACACGATGTATCGTGCAAACGCAACCGACTGAGATGCGGGCATTACAAGATAAGAAATGGAGAAGAAATGGAAGTATGCGACTTTTTCGTTCATTTAAGGAACAATTTTGGACAACCAAAACGAAGATAGTTATTTCGTTCGATTATTTGCATCTTTAACAATTAGGAGAAAAGATACTCCGATTAATTATTAATTAAAGATAAAAATATTTTTGTTATATATATATATATGCATGCAATGTATCTCGGAATTAGAGGAAAGTACGTGATATTATTTTTGGTAAAATTTTGAATCGATTTCCTTTTAGGAAAAACTTCATCGTTCAAACCGTGAATGAAAAATACATTTAAATGCTATGATATTTTCGCTAATAAAAACTAGACACTATCGCGAGACATAAAATTTTAGTAAGAAATCGAATTCGCGAAAAAAAGTTAAACAAAAATATTCATTTTTGAATGATGTATAATACTTGAAAATTTTAATATACTTGTGAAAATATATATTTTTGCGGTAATGCGAAAAAGAGTGTATAGACTTATGTATTTTTTAAATTTCCTGGACTTCTTAATTTACGAATTTGCTACTGAATGAATTTCACGTTATCGAAATGTATCTCTGTGCAGAGATGTAACAATTTGACATTAAATTCCAGCATAGTGCTTAATGCCAGCTTCCACTATTCGATATTCCCTCGATATGAAATTTCAATTTATTATGAACAAAAATAAAATATTTCCGGATGTGTGTGACGGCGAAGTAATTTTTCATCGGATAATGGAATCGTGGGTTGAGAACGTATAAAACGCTCGTCGTACTCGACAGCTAGCCTGGCTGATTTGACGTTAAGTTGTATTTTAAGCCCAAAAACAGAGAATTTATCGCCGCGTCTCTGTCTGCTTTTAGTTTTAACTCAAAGAATATAATATGAAGACAAATAAAAAAACTAATTATTTTATTTCTTTGCTTAATTCCCTCATTTTCTTTGAAATTAATTTTATAAATTTCATGATATGAATTTCTTCTCCGATAAATAATAATCGATAATTTGATCAAAAATTAATAATTTATATAAGAATATTTTTTAAGACAAAATCATTTTTTTATTATAAAATCGTGCTTATTAATACGCAAAATTATCTGTCATTATTTTCGATTACATCTCTCAGGTACTCAAATAGCACAAGTGATTATTGCATTTTCGGAGAGTGCTGATCCGATTCCATGGTCCAACCAACATATAGAAACCAATAATTAAAGGAAGTAGTTTGCCTTAACTATTAGCGTTCGACATATCTAACTATCTGCACCAAGATCCGATAACGAAGACACGGTTTAGACGTTATCGTCAGAATTAATATCGTCCATTCAATTTCAATTTAACTGTCTGTCCGCATTTATCTTGTTGGAATAGATTAGAAAATCGGAAAAATATATATAATGAAGTTTTAAAATAATTATTTAGGACACAATCGAAAAAATGATTTGTTCAATATAGATCGTTATCGCATTTGAAAATAAAATTGATATAAAGCTTTTAGGTAATTTATAATTTGCGATGAAATTCTCGAGCCAGAGTTCTATTTATAATTTTATGTGCCACGTACTTTAATATATATCGCAATATGTAATTGCATATTTACTTCGCTGCAAATTTTCTACATTACACGATATATAAAATTTAGAGATAAAATTCTGTCGTGAATTTTATCGCGATCGTCTAAAGCGAATTTATAATGGGAATTTTATATACAAAACAACGGTATATCAATTTTAAGCGTCAAATAATTTTAAAAGTAAGACAAGTAGACTTTTTTGAGCATAATAAATTTCACGCTACGATGAAGGAATACACTCGATTATCGATCCAGCCGGGATTCGCGCCTATCAGAACACGCAATGATAGGAGATACTCGCCTTTAGCTAGCGGCACACCATCGCACCAGTGTACGGTTTCCGTCATGGAAACTTTAGAAGCGGCGGGAAGAATGTTCGCGTCGCGACAACTTTCTATTTAAATTGGATGGGAAATGGAGAAGAAAGTGCGAAACGGGTACGGAGGAAGAGAGAGAGAGAGATAGTAGGCATCGCTCACGAGGGAACGATTTCAGGGTAGATTTCGTCTGTCTCGTGTTACGATCAGTGTCTCGCATATCGACGAATGCATCGTTTAACAGGGTATGCCCGCGCACTTCGAAGCTCTCGAAGAAAAATGGATTTATGTCTCACCTACGCGGCCTCAAACTGGAATGCGAAACGCTACGCCTCGAGTGTTGATAAATGCGGAGCCTGAAATTCATCCTGCCGATTGCGCGTCTCGCGCACGATGTAACACCGAGAGAAATGCTTTGTTTCCGTCCAAGCATTCGGAGGGCTCGATGGAATACAGGGAGGGATAAAGGCGAGCCCATTTTTCTCTCTCTCTTTTTCTTTCTCTATCTAACGTACGATAACGGCAAATAATTTCGCGCGAAATATAGGCGTATCGGACGATTACCCTGCCATCAATTGAAGAAGAAACGTCATTACGAAAATCGAATAGAGAAACTCGGGAAAATTCGAGCCCGCGAGAGAATCGAGGAACTGATAACGTGATCCTCGCGTAGTATAACGATTACGAATACTTTATCGTTGGAGATTTTCATTTCCCGCTTAGATCAATGTCGGAACAGATAACTGCTTGATTGATGTACGATTCGATTTTTAAGCGAGAGATAAATTGCTAAACAGAAATTAATCTCCCGCGAATTTTATTATACGTAAGAGATAGAAATAATACAATTTCTAAATATTAGTAATAATTAATAGTAAAATTTAATTTTGTACTATATTAACTTTAGTATAATGCAATAATATTTTTTGCATAAATTGTTTTAAACAAATAGTTGCGAAATTGAATTTAAAAACTGTAACACATAGAGAATTAAACAAGAGAGATTAGCGGGTATTATTGAAATGGAAATTATTTTAATGGAAAATTAATATACTAATTTAATTAAACATAAATATTGTATTTAATTAAATTAAATAAAATAATTTAATTTAGTCAAAATAATACTTTATTCATTCAAATAATATTTCGTAATTTGTTCATGTAATAAAATTTAATGGTTAATTGACATTTTAATTTGTGTTAAAGACTAATCTTGATCGATATTCATATATCAAAATTTATTGATTGCATTTGAACATATTTACGACATATTATACTCTATTTTATCTTAGATAGAACAATTTTTTCTATACGTTTCCATATTCATTTTTATTTCGAAATATTCTCAATATACTTCTTTGCCAGAAATCGCCAGAAGCTTTTCGATTATAACGACATTTTGTTTTCTTCCTTCCCTCAAAGAAGGGAAAACGTGCCAAACGATTGAGCAATTCTGCACAGCTGAAGAAAATCTCGTTCTAGCAGAAGAGATAACTTCATAACTTTTTCTCGAGGTTGTTGAATATTACAAAATAGAGTATGCGTGTTATTTTCACGCAGCGAGAGCCGTTCAGCAGAACGTAGATGGTCGAAAATGATTTCAGAATGCTCCACACTCTAGAGTTCAATTTCTGCGAGATAGAAGACGAAACTCGGCGAAAGTTTCAAGCGCTTCCCTAGGCCCCCGTTTACGTGGCACCCTCACACGAAGGGCTTTCAACTCGTTTCGATGAAACTGCTGTTCTATTACTGTTCCATTTGTAGTGCCAGAAAACTGCTGTTCTATTCCCCGAATAAAAAAAAAAACTTAACGAATTATCGAGATGCGCCATCATCCGTCATTATAATCAATTGTCAATTAAAAATCTTGTAATTTGCGTGTATAATTGTACTCTCTTTGCAAATTTTATATATTTACTCATTAATTCATGGTGTTGTATATTAAACAATGATAATAAATAACAATATTATTCACTCTATAATAACGTATACTTTATTTAAATATATTTTTAAAGAAAAGTTTTATTTTTCTCTATAATTATAACGATTTAAAAGATAGTTTTAATTAATGTTCGTGAAAAAATGACGCGATTGTAGATTATTCCGGATATTTGTGGACTTCTCGAGTCGATTATAACAAGAAATGGTTCGTGCTGGGCCTTTTGTGCATTAGAATCGCCCTGCTTCGTCAGAAAAGAAACCCATCCCGACGACATTAAGGCGCGCGGAATACGCTCTTCACGTACCCCCTTCCGTCCAACTTGGATCAGGAGTCTTTTTCGCGCTCGGTCGAGGAACCGTCTCATTTCCGGCCGCTTGATCCCTTTGCCTTGCGCCCGAATGACATGTAAAGAATGGAATCCACAAGAGCATCTTGGGTCGGCACCATGGCAACGAGTCTCTATTTCGGCATGGTCGGCTAGTTCCCGAAGTTTTTGCGCTCGAGATCGCAAAAGGCAAGTCGCTGAGAGACGAAATCGACCTTAACCCGCGATAAAAAAGAGAGGATCGCAGAGCACACGCACGATTTCCATATATGCTGTTCGAGTGGACAAAAATTAATGACAGGTCTAGGTCGATGCAAAAATCTCGTCGCAAAAATATAATCAATTTTAATAATGTAATCGTAAAAGAATAATTATATTTAGAGTGAAGTATAAATAGATAATTTAACAAACATGAAATATTGTACATATCCTCAAAGTCTTTCTTCAGTTAAATACTTTTAAGTATATTATGTATTGTTCCAAATTTCTGTACTTCATATAAAACGTGTGTAGCTTTATAACCATATGAAACATTACAAAAATATAATATAATCAATCTCTTTCATTCACTCTATATTCTTCAATTTGGTAACTATTCACCGAGACGTCTTTCAGCCCCTAAATCGTGATATACATGCAAATTTTCCGTACCACGGTCTACGAAACGGAACTTTGACCGCCATTACGACGTCGGATATTGAATATCGTAATGCAGTACCTCCGTTCTGCTCGGTCGTATACCACAAGGGAATCGAGCTACGCCCCTCTTCCTCACAATTTCTAGAGAAACTTTACGTTCTTATAACGGGTGTCCCTGGCACAACGCGCAAATTTAAGAAATCAAAGTGATACGAGCAAAAACACCGATAAATTCAAAGAAGCAATCAACCTGAATCACTCTGAAAGATAAAATTGAATCTCTCTCCTGGAGCAAAAAATTATTTTTAAATCAATTTAAACGCAGATAATAATTATTTTCGGATACTCGATTGCAATTTGTGCTAGGTATGTCGGGTAATAATAGAATTATTAGAGAAAATGTTTACGTTTTTCACGTTCGTCGTGAATATCGATCATCCACTCGAATAAATTGACTAATTATGAAGCGAAATAGTTTGGTGGACATAAAGACCCTATATATATCGATATAAGCGATATATCCATTTCATGAAGTCTGCAGAAACATGCACATATATATAGTTGTTGACCTTTCCACATCCATATCCTATAAATTTAGAAACGAATTTTTGCAGGACATCTCGATTGAATTCCTCCGTCTATTGCGCTCGTATGTATCATATATATTCGTGAGTCAACAGTTTTACGATCGGGACTAGAAAGTGGATAAAATGATTCGCGACGGTTCTGGACTTTATCGATTAACCTATTCGAGACGCGATGATTTTGTCCCTGACCTCCGAAAGTACGTGTAATAACAATAACGCCCGTTATATTACATACTAGTCTTCTACCATCGTTCCTTAACCTCATAACTATAATTAGATGCTTGGTGTAAATTTCAACTGTCTTGAGCACGAATTGTCGGAGATCTATACAAATTGCTTGCTGCTGAAATCGCTTTTATTACTGGATGGTCTTCCAGCAGATAAATCTGTTTAAATTAAGTTCGATATTTAAATTAAATTCTCTATATTGGATAATGCACAAGATAATAAAAGACGAATTAAATTGAGAAACAAAATTACTAGAAAATGCAAGTGAGACAAAGGATTAAAAAGGAATATATGTATATACAGGGTGACCCATTTTAACTTAGGCAGCCAAATAACTCGAAAAATAAGCAAGATAGAGAAAAATGTTTTAGACAAAAGTTGTATGGTTTCGAGGGGGCCATAAGATGGTATCATTGGTTTGACCTTGAAGAGTCATTTGAAGGTCACGTGAAGGTCACTTCAATTTTTTTAAATGGAACATCCTATATATTTTTGTACATTCTTGTAGCTCATCTCGAGAGCTTTCCAAAACACTATAATTAAGTACATTTTCGTTAAGTACTTTTTGAGTTATGAGGCTTGAAATAATTTCTTAATTTTACATAAACCGTAAAATATCTTGTAAAATATTCATTTTTCGATTACCTTACCTTAATAGTTTTATGTACAAAATAATGAGAGGAATCAATTGGTGTAAAGAAAACACATAGTTGTTTCGAAGAAAAAATATGTAATTTGCAATTAACAATTCCATATTTTTTCTTAAAAACAACTATGTGTTTTCTTTACACCAATTGATTCCTCTCATTATTTTGTACATAAAAGTATTAAGGTAAGATAATCGAAAAATGAATATTTTACAAGATATTTTACGGTTTATGTAAAATTAAGAAATTATTTCAAGCATCATAACTCAAAAAGTACTTAACGGAAAGGTACTTAATTATAGTGTTTTGGAAAGCTCTCGAAATAAGCTACAAGAATGTACAAAAATATATAGGGTATTCCATTTAAAAAAATTGAAGTGACCTTCACGTGACCTTCAAATGACTCTTCAAGGTCAAACCAATGATACCATCTTATGGCCCCCTCGAAACCATACAACTTTTGTCTAAAACATTTTTCTCTATCTTGCTTATTTTTCGAGTTATTTGGCTGCCTAAGTTAAAATGGGTCACCCTGTATATGCACATTATTTTTGCGAAAATATATACTTTCTCACATAACTAAATTCTTGATATTTCCGCATAAATATATTGCACCTAATGATTTTTAATAAATTAAAATATATCTTGTAAATATTACATCTCTTAAAATAAATCTTAATTACATACGCTAAATTGAAATATTCTGTATAAAAAGTCACATACAAAGATAATCACTGGCTATTTAGATATTCTCACGCCTCTGATTAGAAAATATCAGTCGAGCGATAAAACCAAAAATAGATAAAAGCAAAGACAATCAATATAGTTAAAGAAATGTAAAGTGTGTGTTTTTGTTAAGTATTAATTACAAATAATCGTTAAGTATTAATTACAATAATCGTTAAAAACACGTAGAAAAAGATTGTCATAAATTTAAGAGAAATCTAAATATTTTATTGCATCAAAAACACATAACTACATTTTTAAAATATTTCTCTTGCTTATTTTTTACTATAAAATAGCATGCTACTATTTATTGCACGATTAAAAGTCGCTGTTACTTAATATTTCGTAATATCTCGAACGCTTTGGACGAAATTTCTAAAATCTTCGACGTACATCGAATCCGCTCAAGAGAGAAAACAGGCAAGCGTGAATTTAAAATAAACACGTTCGCTTCTATTCAGGAATTTGCTTTTGTATCGGCGCACCGACACGAACGTCGATCTGTGCACTTGTCCAAGCAAACAGAATTTGACTGCGGCGGCATAGTCGGCGTGCAGGTAAACTTTAAAACCCGAACAAACTATCCGACTGTCTGCCTCGAAATGGGAACGAACAAGTCGCGAATAGGAGCACTTCTCACCGAAGAAACTAGAAAAATGATGCCGCGAGAGTGAAAGATGTTTACTACTTCGTTTTTCGACTCGAACGGCATCCCACGGTGTTTTACCAAGTAAAAAAAATGTCCATTTGCAGCAATCTTCGTGTAATTTTCTCACGCTTCGCGCTCGTAATCGAAACGATTACAAGTTTTCTAAACGATGTACTCCATTTCGCTGAACGATTTCAAGAGCGGTATCAAACGCGAAAATTGATTTTTCGTAATGCAATATGTATAAATAAATATTTCTAATATTATTTATTGGTTTCGAATAACTAAAATGTTGTTTTATGAAAAATAAAAAATGTCTTTATCAGAAAATGAAAGCTACATAATTAATATCCTATTATGTGTAAAAAAATTAAAACATAGATTCATATTTCATAATTAGAGCATTTTAATCCAAATAAAAATAAGTTTTAAATAAATATTTAAATGTGTACATTTAGATTTTTGAGTTTCATCATAAATCTTGAAATATGAAGGATGTGAAGGATGTGAGGTTCGCTATAATCTTTTATATATATCTCACATATTTCTCATTTATATAAGAAGAGTAAACCGCTGGGGAATTTTGATGTACGAAGTCAAGTAGGAATTAGCGGATATTACTTGAGAACGCTATTATGTAATGAACGTAGTAATTCCCATTTCGGTAATATCTTCTAATCTTTTAGTTGAAAGCATGCTTGATAAATTTTGTAAAAATCCCCAAGTTTTAATGAAATATTACTCGCAAACACATGTATCATAGAAAATAAAATTATTAAAATTGTGTAAATTGCTAACAACAATAATTATTTAATATATTAGACATATTAATATTTGATTATAACAATACTAATAATCATTTTTAGTAGTTAATAATAACTAATTAATTATTAATAAATAATAATTGTTAATTAATTACTAATAAATAATAATTATTAATAATAATTATATTTTAACTTATTTTTAGTGTCACAAATTTAAAGAGAAATTAATAATAATATAAACTTTTTACTAAAAAAGATTAATTAATTAATCCCCTTACTCTACATATTGTGTGATTAAATTTAATACTTTATAGAATTGTCTATATAATCATCAGTTCAACTCCTGTAGACACATTATTTTTTATTTCTTCCGTTTTCTTAGACTCTCTCAACTATAACTATATCTTATCTCCTCTGCTGTTTCGTGGTAATGGAGCGCGTGAAAGTATATCGACACCATCACTCCTCACTTGGTGATTTCTTACAATTATTCCGACCGATTTATTCCGATTCATGCCGGTCGCAGCGTAAAGAGGAAAACATTTACAAAGGGAAACATTACAAAGAATGAATCGAATAAACAGCTAAAGATATCGATTCTGTTAATCTATACAATTTCATATAATCGGCATTCTTTCGATCTAAGGCATTTTCGCTCGTTTGATTTTTATTCCTGCGATGCAAGTAACTAAATTAAATCCGAAAAATGTAGAAAAATGTCGAATTAGGAGAGAATCACTGAGATGATCTTTACATCTCCCGACGTTGCGGTCCATATTAATTCAACGCGCGCCTATTGTTGAGGTTCGATCACCCCAGGGGATCCGGTTTACTCTCCCCTCTCCCGCCTCCTTTGCTTCCGTAGGCGGATGTAGGAGCCACGAAGGCACTCAACGGTGCATACAGAGCCTCTCATATGAGCCGATACAGGTGCATGGACGTCGTGGCCGATGCAGTCGACTGCGAATCGCGGGGGGCGAGTGTGAGGGGGTTGCGCGAGGGATCGTGGCCTCGGCGTGGCTCGGGGTGGCTTTCGGGATCAGGTAGGCAGGTTGACAGACAGGGAAGAGGAGGGGAAGGTCGTTCTGCAGCTGGATGGCTGCTTTCTGTCGACGGGTATTGTCGGTGCATTGACTTATCGACCAGAGAGGGGAAAGAGGAAGGGGGGTAGAGGGTTACGAAGCACAGCTCTGTACCACGATAGATCGCGGTTATGTCCGTTGTTCCGGTAACGAGAGTCGCTCTTATCCTCATCCCTTCGTCCCATCGTACGTCCATCTTCATCGTACGAGATCAGCGAGAACTGTCAATGCTCGTCATTATCTGCCAGCAAAGACGAGAATACGTACGTATGACAATGTGTCGTTAAACGAGGAGAGGAATTTACGATTGACGTAGCAGTATTTGCTCTTGAGAAGAATTAGTGTTATCATCGCAATATACGATAAGCCATTTCCACGCAGGATGTTACTAAAACGTTTCAATAAGCATCGAAAGGATGTTTCTTATATAATATGAAATGTATCTCTCTTCAGCAAAAATAACAAGGTAAATGAACAATTGGAAACACTCAATATCATATTACGTTATGTCAGTTGCTATTTTTTAAACGTTTTAAATATCTAACAGGATTGCACGTATCATTCCGGATGAAGTAAATGGAACGTCATCGCACGACACCATTCATTGTCACGCGTCGCGCGCCGGCGTTTATGAATGCGAAAATCTTTAGACACGTGTCACGTCGGAGAGTGTCGCGCAGCGTGGAAACAACATGCTCATAGTCCATTAAAATGGATGTAAAACAAGGGATCGTATATGCATGATACTACGCGCCGCTATCATGTCACATGTATCAAGTGGATTTCGAACTTAAATCTGCCTTCGTCTCACGCCCGTATCTGACAAAACGACCGATTCGCGTATCTTCTTGTCGAGAGAAATATGGCAGATGCTTTAAAGGGAGCAACCGAGATAAAAGCACGATATGAATACGCTGGATCGATTATACAAATAGTAGCATATCATTATAATTATATTTTAGAGCAGTCAAACTTTGTGTTACTATTTTAGCTTGTACTTTAGGATAATTGCATGTTAAATATAATTTATATGTTCATTAAAATATAAACAACTGTTCTGTAAAATATTACATATCATATGTAAATCATATGTAAAATATTACATATGATAATAAAGCATCGTGCATACACGAAAATAAAAATATTATTACATACTATTTCGATATCAAAATAATTAAAGATTCAAATTCCTGTAATGTATAAAAAGAAAGTCAAATTTTAATTGCGTTATTTTTTTCCTCTGATCCATCAGAAGTGAAACTTACAAACTATAACTTGTTCAAATTTGGCTAAAAATTTTCGCACCGAGGGATTTAGGCTCGTCGATGAAAGTGTAACGTTCAAGTACAGTCTTCGTGTAATAGATATGTAACTGTATGTAACAACGGAAAGCGCCTACATTGTCGCGATAACGAGGTACTCTCCCGTCCACTCACCTATCTCCGTTCTATGACTGCATCTAGCAGCCAGATGCAATGCACGTCATTACCCGCCGTCGTCGACGGAATATGTCTGATGTCTCTGAGAGGAAGGACGATGAGGAGAGGACGAGAGAGGACAGGAAGGGCGAGGACGTGGAGGATTCCGGCAAGGTCCTGCTGACAGGATTCGCTAAATAAGGCTGTCCTATCAACACAATGGTCATCGACGCACTAATGATCGATGAAGAGGATAGAGACGATTGGGAAACCAGTCTGGGAATTCAGTTGATTCGCTTATTACAAATAAATGCAAATATAAAATTTATACTTTCCTATGCAATAAATTTTTTAAATTTATAAAATATTCGATTAAATGTAACAAATTAATTGAAAGCAACATAATGAATATATGATTTGATTTGATTATTCAACTAATATTTAAAATTAAACAACTTTATGGTGCAGTAAATTCAACATGAAATTAAAAATTATAATAATACATATATGTTAATTTATACATTTTTTTACAGTGCACAAAAATTTAAGTAATCTATATATTAAGCAAAAAAAATTGATATCAAATAAGGATTTCAAATTAAACTTAAAGTTAAATTTAATTATTGTTTATTGTAACGTATAAACAATTTTTAACAATAACCAATTGTGAACTTCAAAATTAAATAAGTAATAAATTTAATTATGACTTATCAATAAGAAAATATATTCAGATATTTTCTTGTATTAGAAATTGTAACTTGAAATACTTTTCTCTTTAAATCACTCTGTAAATTTAAGAGTTAATATATTAAAATAAATATTAGAGAAAATTACATATAATACATATAAATTAAAATTCTTGCTTAATTCTCTCAATCTTGTTTATATTTTTACAAACAGATTGCATTTATTTCTAACGTTTATAAAGGATATATATTTATGGACATATATTTCTCTATAGTTGGCACCGCGCCGTGTTAAAGTTGCGACTATCTTTATCTGGCGATATACTCTTCGATTTCGTGGAGTTGATAACATCGAGAAAGTTACATGCGAATTTCTCTTTTATTCATTGGCTGATAGAGATAAAAATGCTATTGTATAAAGAGCAAAGTCATTGTATTTTCTCAAAATACAATGACTTTATAAAATATGCTTAAATAATCAAGTAATAATGATGCTAATTAAAATGTTGGCGTGAAAATATTTGCTCGAAGAAAAATTGAATTATTTTACCTCACATAATAAAAAGACTCGAGCAATTATTTTTCGCAGTTTGAATTTCGTTTATTTAAAATATTATAAAATATTTGTAATATTATATATTATTTTAATAATTGTACAAAATAAGATACAAAATTATTAATACACAAATGATAAAAGATACAAGATTGAAAAGTCCAATAAAAGTTTTGAATAAAATTCACAAGTAATGATACAATAATATCGCGTCTCTACATTTTGTTTCAATTACATATAACTCATTTATTACACATCCTTTCTGAGTAGCAGGGCATAACAAATTGCAAGATACATTTAATCAAAATTGATACAATTTCAGAATATAATGTAACGAAAAAAATCTTCTTTAATATCTTATAAATATTCAATGCAAATACAGATACCTTTTCGCGAGGATCAATTTAAATATTGACTTGAATAAATTATCTCAACTCACTGTAGCTTCAAGCGAACTAAAGTCGTCGTATCACTCGTTTGCGAGAATTTCGAGATCGAGATCTTTCAGATAGCACGACACACTTATACTCTCTGATATCTCGCAAAAGAGTCGCCAGTGAAGCGCGTCCCTCCGCGCGTGTGCAGGATCTTTATTCCGCCTCTGCTTCTCGATACGAACCGAAAATCGAGTTTCAAGTATCCTTTCGGTTCGCCATGGACCTCGGATGCGGATTAAATCCCGACGGGATCATCGATTGCCGGAGGGAGGCTGCAGGATACGTCAACGTTATTTTTAAACAAGTAGCAACATCTCCTCGCGCGCAGAGAGAACGAGGGTTGGATAACGAGGGAGAGAACGCGCAGGAAACGCTCGCCGGATCGTAATGAAATTTGGCCGTTATTCGAAGGAGAATAAGGATGCGCCTTTACTCTCGGCCTGCGACAATCTCGTTGTTACTATCGGTTGTTTCGAAGGGGACGAAGAGAGAGAAAAAGAAAAATCATTGGAATCTAACCACGACGATGAGACCGCGCGTCCAATAAATGAAAATTGCATTCGAAATTTCCCGTATACCGGCATGGGAAGCATTTAATTGTTTCTCCATGTCGTCTCAGGCACGTCGCGCATAGTTTCCTCAAACCTATAAATCTCGCCCGACAATGCAATTTTCTCAGATGCGCAGATCATTCCAAATTCACCTCCATCCTCATTCAAGGGGAATGATTATAATAAGAATTCTCATTAGTTTCCCTCTGTATAATGACGAGACGTCAATATTACTCGTGACTTCCATTCATATATATAACATCGAGATTTTTTATTACAGAATAAAAGCTGATGGAGACATTAAATAGAGAAAACGTAATCTCCGTATAAACATGTAAATCCTTCGAAATTATAATTTGCAAAGCTGAGACGGTATATCTCAAAATAAGAAAAAAATCATTGCGCGATAAATTTATGTCGAATGAATTTATAATTTCATTTATAAGATTAATAAAAAATAATTTTTATTTATAAGATTTTTATTTATAAGATTATTTATAAATTTTTATTTATAAGGTTAATAATAAATAAATTTAAAAAATTACGAGAAGTAAATTTCTAACGTCATCTCCCTCAATGTTACATTACAAATATATTCGCTTTTTTTTAAGCATTATTTATTAATAAAACAATATGTTTCGAAACGAAAGTTTTAAACATAACAGACTCGAATAAATTCTTTTTGTCTATCGATGAAACAAACATGAATGCAGGACGATGAAAATCGTCTGCGTCTGATCCATGAACTATCAAGGAGGCATCATCCGCTGATATAGCCGCACTATGAGTGAAACGAGACGGAACGAAAGCCGTAACGATTCAAGGAAACGGCACGAGGCCGCACAATGTTGAACTTATACCCGTCTTATATTCGCGATCGCGGTGAAACGCGAGATACTCGCGCACATTTTCGCTCCGCGCTCCCTGGACGTAGAATCGGTTATCGCTGGCAAAGCGCTCGGAAAATCCATCGCTGATCGCTTTTTGGTACGGGCTACTGGCCGATTCCGTGCCGAGGAAATGAGTTTCCCCGGGTCGAGTTACCGTAAAGCTACCGGTAAGCTTTTCTATTTCCCACCGTTGCTCTTCCTTTCTTGCGCGTAGCACGAGGGAGATTTAAAACTGGCCCAGCCTTGGTGCGACCGTGAAATTCGATACACACGATGGCATGTGCACAGAACTATCCGAAACGTTCTAACATTGTAGCGTAAATAAAGAGCATTTTTTCTTCGTCGGGAGAAAGATGCCAGAGCATCGAGTGCAATTTTAGAATTTTTTAAAAATCAATGTCTCTCCTCAAATTTAAATGGATTGAAAAAAAATAGCAAATTGTTGAAAAGAATTATAGGAAAGTTTCACATTTTGCGCCGGCTCTCAGAAAAAAAGCTCAAATACGCGCGTCAAATTATGAAATATTTGTACGGAAACTTATCGAGTCCCGGTTACTTTTAACCGTTTCTCTCGCCAGTGATCCGATTTAACAGATTTTCCCATTAGCGGTGATTGAATTTTTCATCAAACATTTGCACGACCAACGTGTTTCGGCGACGAGGATGGACGGTCTCCGAAAAAAAAAGCCAGCGCCAACTTTCATTTCGCACAAACGGGATTTAAACGAATATCACTGGCACGCGGAAGTGCGACTTAATGGAAAAAACGAAATACCGCTTCCGGTACTTTAATGGACGTGCGTGAGAGATGACTCGAGGGTGTCGTGCGTTTCTTATTAATACGAATAGCTGGTGAAACAGCGAGGCGATAATTAAAATTCATTATCGTCCCGTAAAAACGGCAGCCAATCTACCGCTGCAGTTAATTGTAGTCTCGACTGTGTTTTGAGAATCGCTCGTGTCAAATAAATCGGGCCATTGGAACTTAGTTGGATCGCTGGTACCTGACGGAGCATAACGTATAATGGGATTAAGATCGTCGCTCGTTAATCCACTTATACTGCGAAACCCAACGAGACGTCGTCCCTTCTTCTGAACCTAAACCCATTAAGCGAGTGTATGCACCTATGCACCCTCGTCGACGAAGGATTAGATACGCTCGAGATTTTGGGAGAAAATAATATTTAGGAAACCGGCGTATGTGTGTGTGCGTGTGCGTGTGTATGCGTTCTCGTTAGTGGCAATGTTCATGAATATAAATCTCCATGTGCATCACCTAATCCTCTATCGATGATAGGGAATTGCGTTTTCGGGGAGATCCCTAATGCAATATTGCTTTTAGAAAGCAGCTTTGATCATACATGTATATGGCAATTACACTTGCGTGTTAAAGTTTGAAGTATATAGTTGTAAGATTATTTACTCCTTATCAAAAAAAATATATATTATATTTTAATATTGTGAAATAAAATATGCAAGTTACATTGTTCGTTGAACGACGAATTAAAATATGAAAATATAATTTCCATGATATTCCTCACTTTTTGTTTCGCAGACTGTTTTTATTAGAAAATGGATAAAGACTAAATATAAAGAGTCAATGTGCTACAATATATAACAGATAATAACTATCATAACTGACTCTACACACATTTAATTGATATCACGAGAGAAATCGAAGAAAAATCATTTCAAATTGATAATCGCACAATGCACAGCGAAACGAAGCGTTATTCCCATTTTAAGCATTGCCTGATATCTCGGAATGACGGTCGGAAACGGTTTCCAAGGAGAGAGAGAGAAAGTGAGAGGAAGAGAGGTAGACAGATGGATAGATATAGAACTAATTGGCTCTCGTACCTTATATACATTCGTGCTGAAAAATATCTGCTTGATCTCATTCTCTTTTCTCTCGCGTCTATCATTTTCAGTTTTCACTTCGCCGATTAATTACAGCCAGACTAACTAGAGTTCCCACAAAAGTGGATCGCGCCGACTACCTCTTCTCTCCCTCGGCTCGTTCTTCTCTTGCACCGCTCGCCTTTTTACCGGCTCTTCTTTCGCTCGCGCTCGGATTATCCGTGCGACGACGAGGGAGAGGAGGCCCCGAGACTTCTTTCGCCGGCAATTATTTCGAGAAAATGGATTTCGCGCGATGCCGCCGCAAGAAATACGATCGCGCGATCAATGAGGATCATTTCCCTAAATCCGTTACGTAAGATTTTAATGACGCTCCCGGATATAAATACCGAGCAGAAAGCTCATATCACATACATTCGCGTCTTTTTGTCGAGGACCATTGAAAAATTCAATTTCACCTGTGCCAAGTCGAGTTCCGATAGATTAATTCCGCCCTATTTTCATGTTTGCCGCGCTCTCAATTATTACGTCTAACGAAGCGAATTATACGAAATCGAAGGGGTTATTCATCGAGCGGTTCTCTAATCTTTTCGGTACTTAACAAAATCAAAACGACTGTAATTGAACCAAGTTCTAATCTATTAATATTATCTGACAGGAAATGTTCTAATTATTCTAAAAAAATGTATAAAACGAAATATATTAATAATTAAATATTCTAAAATTGATGTTTATGATTTAATTAAAACATTTTTTATGAAAAAAATTAAACAAAATGTTTCAACAATTATTTTTACAATTTTTAATTAAAATTAATATTAATAAATTATATTAAATATTTCTATCGGGATACTTTTTAAGTATTATTTGTGAGTAAATAAAAGAAGATTAAAAGATACCTATATTTTGATTATATCATCAAAATCATCTTATCTATAACATAAAAATATCAATTCTGATTACATGACATAAATTTTTTTTAAAAGCTGAATTAACAATTCAATTTACAATGATTTCATTGAATGCGTACATGATAATGAATAAATGTGAAGAGATTTTATTTGAATCCATAGGAGATAATTTTACCATAATCATTAATCAGTTGGCTTTTTCAAGGCATTTTTATAGGAAATTGGTTACGATATTATAAGATTATACAGCTTGCATTATATGCAAAGACACATGCGCATGCATTATCGAATATGCATTATGCAAAGTTTCATGAACGAAACAATCCAAGCAGCATCGGGAAGTATCAAGAGAATAATTTAAAATAGATGAATGCTTTATCTTTCTTTCTTTTGTGTCATTCACGTTAAAACATTTAGAATTACTTTAAAAATTAATGCGATTACATATAAATAGATAAATGGATGTATTGCGGATCAATAACTGAAGGAAACATAAATTTTCAATATAAATCTATACTTATAGTGTCATGACAAAAAAAATTGCTACATGTCTCGTTACATATTAATTATTTCTTCCCAGGCCATATTTTTTGACAAATATAAAAAATTTTTTTTTATTTGAAAAAAAATTTAATAATTATAATATAAAAGTTAAAGCTAAAAAACAGAGATTCACAGACAATTACAGAGTAACGTAGAAAATAAAAATTAAAACAAGCGAATAGTAAAATATCTTTTAATATTTTTCAAGCGTTAATAATTTCAATAGAATTTAATATTGAAAATTTTATGCTATTGGAAAAATAGCAAATTAAATCAATTAAATAGATAATTAAATTAAAATTTAATTAAATTCTCACAGGAGAGAATCGTTATCCTAATGCAAACTTTACAAAATATGAAAACTTTAAAGGCAAAGTATAATTTATTGTACTATTTCAGCACAATAAATGCGCTTTCGTGCCAGATCGTTATACAGCATCATACAAATGCATTTAATATTGTTAAATTTAGTATAGAGAGTCGTAACCAATGATTCACGTATATTCAGGAAAGGTAAAATTCACGCTTCCCCGGTTATAAGAGAGAAACTATTGGTGTAATTAGTTACATGCATCATAGAGTTCCGTTCGAGCATGAAGGGGCGATATGAAACGAATTCTTCTATTC
Organism: Camponotus vicinus; assembly: GCF_025532165.1. Lineage (NCBI taxonomy): Eukaryota > Metazoa > Arthropoda > Insecta > Hymenoptera > Formicidae > Camponotus > Camponotus vicinus. The sequence goes on along the minus strand of NW_028141978.1, from coordinate 10,424,080 downwards.
GATCGACCATGTTTACGCAAAGCAACCGCAGCAACATTTTGCCGTTTATATCATACAGTTTGTGTGTTAGTCTTTTAGAATTCCGTTACTTTTGTAACATTCTCTGTTATCCAAACCGCCACGAGAATTCAACGAAAATCGAGGGAAACGAATGCGTATAATTTCATGGGATTAGTAAATGGTAAACCCAGTTTCCAAAATACGTTCTAAAAGACAAGTTTACAAAGTAACATAGAAAGAGGATGCCCCTATGCTATGTGCAATAAAAAAAAGTTACATACGGAAAAAAAACTGGAATTTTGAATAAAATTCTTATTGTAATGCTTTCGTTAAATGTAGGTGATCGATTAATTTCTTCGATGTTTGATACGCGTTTATGAGCGATTTCCGATATATCGAAAATAGGGTGTTCTCTTCGCGTGCGCATTCGCGAATCTGTTCCCACGAAATATACTCTCGGTTACAATAGCCCTATAAAACCATCCGCGTTTCATAGCCGCGTTTTTCCTGCGGCAGTCGGTCGATATATTGCGCGATTATACGACTGCGTAGGAAAAGGAAGTCGAACCCTCCAGAAAAATCCGCAAAGACGTTTTATATATAGCATTAATCTCGACATAAATATCGTCGTAAAAATGATTTATTTCCCGGGCAATTTTATTGCGTAAATTGCTAAATATAATGGACGTTACTACATTTTTCAAGAAAAATTTAATAACTATTCGATCCAGTCTTTCTTATTTAAAATTAAAATCTAACAATTTCTCTTATATTGCATGTAATAATAAAAATTTATACGATTTAATTGTACTATTAATTATCAAATACGATAATAATTATTTAAGAACGTGCAAAATTAGATATAAAAAAAATCATACCAAAATAATTATAAATAAAATTATGATATTATTTAAGTCTAAATTTTAATACGAAGGAAAATTAAATATTTCATGATGTAATTGTTATACCATTCCCTGTTGGCTTTATAATTGGATTTATGCAATCGAGGAAAAGGCTAAAATATTCATAGGGTATCAATGTCGGAAAAACAATCCGCCGAATGCGAGATCGATGATCATGGAGCGGTAAAATCGCTCGAGCTTTTCCGGGCTTTACGAGGAGCGATCAACTCATGCCTAGCACGCTTCGCGGTCCAAGCGCGGTCGTAAATCGGCCGCGATACGGCCGCGAAATTACACGGACGTATAACGGTGTTACGATCATGGGGAGACCGCCTCTAACCCCACGAATTCCATGAATCCCGATCGCATAATTCATCTCGCGCGGGCAGCCGTCGATCGCGTCGAGGCGTTAACGTCAACGTTGCGATTCGTATCATGTATGCCTGAATAAAATTAAGTCTCTAGCTGTATCTCTATACGTACGATACAGCGTCATGTATAAAAGCAACTGCAAAATTGAAAGATATTTTTATCGTGAATCGGATATTAAATAAATTTTATAAACTAAACAGTATATATGAGGAATTTATTTATATAAGCTCTCTTATGAATCTTCTTTCGTGTAGAAGAATTTTGTAAGGATTAAGTTTTAATAATTTTGAATCGGAAATTTTTAATAAACGTACTCGATACAGCGATACTTTGTTAGCTTTATATTATATAGATCCCACCAGAAATCTCTGAAATTATAGGAATGACAAATTGTTGTCGATACTTTTGCATATCGAGAGCGTGATGGTAAATTACGGCGTTAGATAGCTGCGGTGCGGTCTCACGCGCCAATTATGCGCAGAATTTATGGGGATGTCATATCTAATACTTTACTTGCGACTAATATATATGTGCCGCGGCTGTGTTTCGTTTTCGCAATCGGATTTAATAATCCCTTTCATTTCAGCTGCTATACGCGTTCGAATATCGAGCCTCCCAACGCATGTCTCGTTACCTTGGTTTATGCGTGTAATTAGCATCAATCGATACGCGATTGATCGCTCTATAATACGCCTACCACGATCATTAGAAGTATTAATGGAGCACGATTCGAGCGTAATAACGCTAAACAATGAGCTTAATACTATATAATTTGACCGCAAACATCAATAGCACGTTATGTTAAAAAAAAGAAATAAAGTGAAAATTGAGCTGGTAAAATTTATTTTATCGAATAACAAAGACAAAATTTATTTTATCGAAAAATGAAGAGAAATTTTAGAATGATTAATGATACAAAAGCTAAAATTGATGACCGTATCCAATATTGCGCGTGAAAATATCCACAATATCAAATTATAAACACGAAATAAAATTGTTATAAAGTTAATATAGGTCATCAAATTAAATTAAAAAGCAAGGTTTCGTTCAAATTGAATAATAAATTTTTTACCAAACCAACAAATTTATTTATTTTAAATGAAAATGTCGAGGTAAATAAGAAACAAAAGTTATTTATTACATTACATTGAATTAAACATTATCTTTCCTGTCGAATATTAAATAATTCATATCAACATCTCGTATAATTATTTATTTCAATTTAACGTAATAAACTAATAATAATGTAATATTTTTGTTCTTTCATGTGTGATGAAAGAAGTAAAATAAACATGTTCTTACCCACCGTAGTTATAACAGCAATACAAACGTCGACGATCGTTTCGCGAGGTGATTTACTATGCCGAGATGATTTACTATTCCGAAAATGCGGCGCACGAAAACGCTCGGCAACTGGATCGCGCACTGTCTATGAGCATCCTCGGTCGAGAAACTTCGTAGTTTCTCCCAAAATTAGCGAAACTCGTTTACACCGCGAGACAGGTAGTTTCGAGACAGGGCCGTTATAACGACGAACTCAACGACGACGGTATATACATGTCTACGTGCTTCTAGTGCGCGGGAAGAACAAGAGAGGACAACGAGTGAGAGAAGGAGAGAGAGAGAGAGGAGAGAGAGAGAGAGAGAGAGAGAGAGAGAGAGAGAGAGAGAGAGAGAGAGAGAGAGAGAACGTCTGATGCCCTAAGATACGGCAGTTTCGGAGGGGCTGTTAACAAGGCACGTTACCGAGCATCGTTTCTGGCCGGTTGGAGCTGATGAACGTTCGGAATATTGCGGCTTCTCGGCGCGTACGGATTCCCCTAGATTCCTCGGATTTTGACGTACGTGTTGGACTTCGAAGTTGCATATTCCTATAATTCGTTCGAGTATATACTACTACCCCCAACTGCTATAAAATTATAAAAAATAGACCAAGCCTTCTCCCTTAACATGCGATCGTTCAGTTTTAAATTTGCTCGCGTCGACTTAATTGATAGAAACAATACACGTGATTATCTTCCTTTTTCAGCTGTCAAAAGCGATTGAATAAAATATCAGGTGCCCACGTAATATTTCTCTTTCGTTAATACAATAATAATTAATTAATTACTTATCGGCCAACGACATAAAGTTCATAACGCAAATATTAACATCGAATGCAGATATTTCTTTTTGCGGTGATCCAGAATAATCGGCGCGAAATAAAAAATTATATATATATAAAATCTCTCACGAATCGATACGCAAATCCGCGTTGATCGTCAGGACAAATAAAGCTGTACGAAGGTATAGCAAACGAACTCGATTATAAGTGAGACGGTATTCTATTACAGCAGGATCGCAGGGCTTCCCCGAGCGTTGACATACTTGAAATACAATCCAATTTTATGTTGAGCGCAGCAGGAAAGTTTCCCGTACGTCGGCACATCTCATTTCAAAGTCGACTACTCTCGCATTCGAAAGCATTCCACATTTCGTCCTGATGCCGACAGATTTTGATTGTCCCAATTCCTGAATTCTTTACGTAGATATTGCGCCGCTCTAACTTCATACTTTGTTATTCCAGCTTTCTCCTTGCGCGAATATTCATCACGAAAGAAGAAAGACCACACGTTATTACGATATAATAATACTAGAATGCTCAAACTTTAATGAGATTCACGATTCATAGGCAAGATATTTTCTTTTAATTATTTTTGTAAATTTTGAAAAATGATAAATCTCAGTATTTGTTCATCTTGATGCAATACATGAAAAAGATGATTAAAATGTTAGTTTAACATAAATATCTTATATCTGCTAGTAATAATTTTCAATAGACAATAAGTATATGAAATCTGCAGTTGGATCATCTCTTTCTACTCTCTTTCCTTTTATCTCTATCCCTTTGCATTTTCTACGATATATTAAGTAGATGGCCACTAGAGAACTTATTTTATCGTTTTGAATAAATGCGTCGAGAGTTGAATTTAACAGAGAAGCTCTCTTTCCTTCGGTTCGTTCTGTCCAAACAGTGCGCGCAAACGATTTGCCCTCTCATCGAGAAACTTTAAAACAACTCGTTACGAAGCGACCGTCGTTGTTGTTTGCCGGTTTTAACCGGCTCGACTGTTTCGAACGTCAAATCCTCGGAGGCAGACTTTGCGCTTCGCGAAGGCGCTGTTGAACGACGTAATAATAATGATAATTATTATTATAAGTTTGCGCAAGACGTCCGCGTGCGTTGCAAAAGTTTGACGTTAATGTGGTACCGTGCAGAATTAACATCGGTTTGATCTTCTTGTGACTTGATTCTCCAAGATTTATTCTCGTAATAATTCAAAGATATTCCGGTTTAGCGGATTAATGCAAACAACTAGTTTTTACGAAGAATTTAACTCATCGATCGCGCATTGAACATAATTGATAACGAAACAGTAAAAATTCGAAGCTCTTCTATGACCTGTGTGTGTCATATTTTCGCACACAATTAAAATTTAACAAACGCAAAAAGAAAAATTTTATTGCAAAATGAATAATGTTTAATTCAGAAAAATAAATTCAAAAATATCTCATTTCACAGAAGTCTGAGAAATTGTACTTGACTTAACGATAGTATTTTTGTAAATTAAATTTACGTATCGGAATAAAAGATTTTATGGTTGAGACCGAATGGCCAAGGTGAAAAAAAAAATTCAGCATTCCGATCATTTTCGATTCCCTCATCATCTAAATCATGTATATGTCACCATATCTTTCATGTACATATAAAACATATCGCAATAAATTAAACCGCGTTATTAATAAACCGTGATATTTGCTAAATATCAAATCACGTTTAACGCTACGAAATGAATAATGAGTCGGAAGAGAGAGATGCAGAGCATTCACCGAATTTCAAAGAATAAAAAGAAGGAAATTGTAATTCTTCTTCATACCATCATATTCCTACGAATTTCGATTAAACGATGCTATTAGGAAATTACTATGGGCGGCGCAATCGCTCGCTTTACGCCATTCAGTATTATCCTTTAATGAAATGCGGAAGCTTCTACGATAGATGTATATATCTATATGTGCCTTCTCTAAATGAATCTAACGTGCACATAACGATTAAAAATCCACCGTGCTGTGGCTATCGCGCCGCTACGTGAACATTGGCTTCCTTTTGCAGCTTAAACTTTACATGCACGACTGCATCTTTCTTTTTATAACCCCCTTATAATCTTCCTGTTTCGTGTATTATACGATCGAACCCCCTTTTTTCGTTTCAGGCCAGCGAACTCATCGTGTCACCGGTAATTATCTCTTCCATTACCGCAAAAGTGAATAATATATAGTTCCATTATATCGGCGAGGCGCTGTCTAGTGGATAAAGTGCTTGCAGGCAGACAAGCCTTGATTAAGACTGCTCGATAATTGACACGGAGATCGTTCTCTTTACTTATCCTCCCATCAATCGGATGAAAAATCGATATATTATAGATTCGATATTAATTTTATTTTGTACATTTTTATCGCGCGGTCTGTGATAGTCTGTGAACTACTATAGATATGATTATTCGTGACTATAGTTGCTCGAAATTATCATTCGGACATAGCGCTACGGAATCGATCTCGCAAAATATTAAAGTAGATAATCCGCAATACCCCGTGTCGACCAAGAAAATTACGTGAGTTCTGTGACCTTCTCTATATCGATCCTAGAGCCACTGACAGTCCGCTGGCGCCAAAAGCGTTCTGTAATAGCAGTCTACTCGGGATACGTGAAAATGTCAAATGTAAATCTGTTTCGTTCTAAATTATTTTAAGTTGTAACGTTTTGCTATAATTATTTCGCAATTTTTTTTTAAGAATAATTCAGTGTATTTATGTGTATGTGTATTTATTAAAATCTATTATAATTTGCAAATATTTTTATCAGCAATATTTTTATCTTACTTGCAGATCCAAAGTAATTACACGTATTTTCTCTGCGTCTCTCCCTTTATGCAGCAATATTTTTGACTCACCTGTAACAAAATAAGCATCATATAAACTTTAATACAAGCATATCAAAAGATGTATTATATATAAGATTATTAATATAATATAGACATTTAAGCTTTGAAAAGAAAGCCAATGTTTGTCTGATGCTTATCTCGAATGATTTATTTTGTGTATAATTTTTTAACATATATCTTCTATTTAAGACTGCAATTTTCTGAGATTAAATAACATTTCAGCACATGGATATTTAATTCCGCACGGCTGTGCATATTCTATTTTGAAAGCCGCAGACGATTCTTGAATTTCAATTCGTGCTGAACGTATCGCGCGGCATGTTGCCGGCGATACTCCGATTCTTATCACCGTCGTGTAACGTATTGTGAAACTATGATAATTACACAGCGTTAAGCTAAAAGCATGAACCGTTAGATATTTCGCGCTTGATGCGCTTAACGTTCTTCACGCGAGCGCGGTCGATGCAATCTCTAAGAAGTTCCGTCTAATTTTCCATGGGGAAGTCTTTACTCTCTTGATGCATCATTCAATTTTCGTCTTATCTATAATGGAAAGTAAACATAAGCTTTTCTGGATGCTTCCATTATATTAATGATATAGTCTAATTCGACGAATGCAGTTTTAAAGGAAAATGAATATGTATATCAAAAAGTAGAAATAGATTTTGTAATAATTATAAATTTTTTACGCAATTATGCGATTAGAAGAAAAAGTTATATTGAACGATATATCAAAAGATTTTATTTCGAGATAATTTCAAGAATTTTGTTAAAATATATGTATACCACTTTATAATTGCATCATATTAAAATTATTTATTATAAAAATCATTTTAAAATAAATTTATAAATCAAACCGAAATAATATTTCTACGAAGCGTGAGAACGTCCGCCGATGTTTTCTACTAGAACGTTTTCGTTTCGCCTTTCGGCGAATGCTTTCCATGCTTCGATCCACGTTGCAATATGCAATACGCTTGGCTAACACGTCGCCGACACAGGTCGCAATAGGTAGCCAGCGGCTGCGAGGGATAGTAGCTGGCGAATGGCCAGGCTCTGATATACCGCGCGTGTTTCTTCGCCAGCATTTGCATACCGAAATCCCTAAAGTGTGAAACTATTGCCGGTAAAGCCGATCCGCAGATTGCAGATTAAACGGATGTCCGCGGTTCCGAACACACCGTTTTCCTTTCTTATCGCTGTAAATGATACGTAGCATACTTAAGCGGGAGTATTTTGCCTCGTTACTTCGTTCATCACCATACCATATTTATGGCTCGCGTCGAATCTCATTTTTTGTATAATTTTTAGATGAAGGCAATATCGAGATATAATATAATCTTATTATTCATAATAATTTTAATATCAGATAAATTAACTGTAATTTTAATAAGATTAAAATCGATAAATATAATAATATTATATTTATTATTATATTAATATTGATTTACTAACAATAGATGGAAATTTCTTTGATTTTATTAATTTATGTTAGACGAATAAGATGAGGATCAGGTGGTTTAACGCTAAATACGAGGCTAGAATACAAGCCTCAAACACATGTCGATGCCGTATCGTAATTTTACCTGTCACATGTGTGTATCCGTTTTGATTATACGATCCCTGAACATTAAGCAAAGTTACAATACTGCGCTCAGGATTTAGCGCGTCGCATCCATACCTTATCTCAATTTTGCGATTATAATCGCGAGAATGACGTAACACGCACGATCGTAACTCGATTAGCAGCTCTGAAACTTTACCCACTCGATGCGACTGCCGGAAACGGTTTTCGGCATAACGACCGCGTACGGTGAGCTCGTTGCCTTGGGAAATATCGTGGGAGGGATAACATATGTTACCGTTTCAGATTCATGTTAAGGGACAGGCGCAAGTTTAGCGGAATTATATCGGCGCCGGCGGTGGAATCCTCGTGGTTAGCGCGCCGTTGAGTTATTAGCTGTTTCCCTTCAGAATTAGCACCAAATTAGCATACCATTAAGGCTGCCCGCACGCACGCAGGTTACTCGATAATCCCCTAATCCTGGAGTTTATCTTCACGTGATCCTATTACCGCCAAGTGAAATTCGCCATGAAACACCGGAGTCTTCGAGTAGCGTACGACGGTTATTATCGTTTTTGAAGACGTACGAATGTGTGCGGCTGTGAGCGGCTATGTATGTGCGCGTGTGTGCGAGTGGGTGGTGGGCAACCCACTTTAAATTATCGTGCGTGTGGCACCACCGTGCCGAGCCTTCGTATAAGCTTCGAGGACGATGGTATTAGCGGCTCTATTATTTTAGTCGCGGCTGAACGCGCGAGCTGGTATTTGCCGAGGGCAAACCGTCGCGGGTCCGCAACGAGCTCGAATGACGGAAAAAGCTCTGTCACTAATGAGAACAAATTGCATGCGATACTTTTAAGCACTATCCTCTGTTAATTACAATGTCATAATGATAAAGATGCGCCAAGATTTGCGGCAGCGTCCAACGAGCCGATCCGCAATTATCTCACTTTTTGCGCACGCATATAATACTCGTATATCATTACAAGGGTACAGAGAAATCTCTAGATAATTATTCGTTTTAAAAAAATTTGGAGAAATATAAAAAAGTGACATTTATATGTCAAAGATGTTACAAGTCTTAATTAATGTGTCTAAATTAAAAATTTAAAGGTAACTATAAAATAGATAGAATTAAAAATTTACACTATTTTATAATAAAATGTATTACTTTCAGAATTGTCATATGCAGAGTTGAAAATTGACGCATTTCATAGTAAAATGTTATTTTCTGTCAGAAATTTTTAAATTTTTCATTTCTGATAGTTTACGAAAGTAGAGATCTCGATATTTTTATTTAAAATAAAAATTCGGTTTCCGAAAATTCATGAAAAACCGCACATAATATAAAAGCATTTCAGAAAGAAAATAACTATTGCGTAGTTTACAGCGTAAAATCTTCGAAACAGTTCACGAACGATACATCCGACGTAATAATTTGGTTCGGACGATATGGCGTTAGATGAAGGTAATTCACCGGCGAACGTGCATTACGCTTCACTGGAAATTGTACTTAATTTAAGATCATGTTCGAAGAGAGAGGTCCTCGGTGGACGGGATGAATAGACGTGCCTGGCACTTTACTTCGTGCACCCGAGAGCAAAGATCATGCGCGAGCCTTCGGCGGAAACTCGACCCGGTGACTATCTACCGTAGAATTAAACGAGGGTGCTAATTTCAGGTAGCTTTCCGGCACAGAACCTACTCGCGCCTCAAGTTTCAAGGTCTTCTGCGAGAGACCTTCCATGTGGAATTTTGGGAAAGCAGAAAAAAAAAAAAGAAAAAGGAGATGGAAAACGCCATGAAAATAATAGAGTAATGGCGGAATAATAGGTTGACGAGACAACGCACAGATGCTTATCAAATTTTGACGCGAGATTAAACTCGTTGCCCGCGCAAAAGTGAAGTGGACGAAACGAGCGTACGTTAAAGTAGGTAGGAGGTGCAGTTTTACAAGCAAAAAGGCTTTCTCGACGCGGTAGCGAGTCGCTGTCGCGCGTCTTTCACATTGCGACGGAATAAGCAAGCTGAAAGTTTCCGGATCGCATTAGAAGTCGGCCGGCTGCGAGTAAGACCATCAGACTAAAGCGTTAATTCTACCACGAAGCGGAACGTTACCCGGGGGAGGATGTTTCCGAGGTCGAGATGGACGCATACTCTCGGAATCCTCTCCGGCAGATCCGACGGTTCCTTCCTTTGCCAGCGGCAACATTTAACCCGCGGGCCCCGAAAGCAACCCTCCCCCTCGCTCGGCTCTTAGCCTCGCTCCTTAGAACCAAGTTTAGTCCTGGGTCACGTCTAACGCGCCTCTGGGTCGTCGTAATTAGGATTCAGACTGGTTCGGCGCGCCCCGCCTCTTCCCTTAGATTTATCCCTCTTTCGGAGCTTGCTCGCTGTCTTTGAATCTCCGGCACCAAAGTTTGCGCTCTCCTCGCGAACACGCGCCGTTCTTCTCGCGTCCTTTGAACGGTACTTCTCTCACTTCTCTCTTCTTCCATACGGAATTCTCGCACCGCGCTTTACCTGGGCGGCCGCTACTAGTCGAATGCGTTTATCAGAAAATCACGTAGGGAGAGTTTATCTTATTCGCTCGTTATCTCGAGCATTAACCGTGATTTAAAGCCGACTTTGCCGATAATGCGAGACTAAACGCTAGTTTGAATTCGAGGACGAACCGCGCATAGATTTCTTCCATATACATCTCGCTTTGTCAGAAATTCTAATGTCGATGAGAAGGAAACGCAAATACCTTATATACGAATGTATAGCACACTTTTATAACTAAAGAATTTTTCCGTTTTTTTTTTTTTACTTTCAAAATTACTTAAATGATATAAATCTATGTATAATATAGTCTGTTTTATATATATGTTTTATATATAATTTATTAAATTTAATAATTAGAAATTTGGCTCAAATAATCAAAAAATTAAAGAGAAAATGGAATAAGAGCCAATGCTCATGGCTCTTATTAAATTGAATAAATTATATATAAAACATATATATAAATTAATTTTATCAAGATCTCTCCATATTTTCTTCAGAAAAAAAATTGCCATTGCTTTCCGCAAAGAAAAAACTTTCGATTACATTTTTATTACGCTTTATGTAATAAAAACACGCGTAAATTTTCGCTCGAATTCTCTCGTATTTGATTCCTGAAACAAATCGCGAAAACGGATCGCGGCGAGCACAACACGCCGATGTCGGCGATTTGAATTTCAACGGGAGCATCTCGGGCCGTGGCTTCATCGACGAACACATAGTAAGAGGATTCAACGTTCGCTCGCTATCTCAAGGATCGTGGATTCATTGGGAACAAATAGATCTCGGGCGCGATGGTGCAGTTTCGTAGCAAGTTTGGCGATGGTAGCGAGATACCACGCTCGCGGAGTTTATCGCGATTTAATCAGAAGGGGAGGCGCACGTAATCACCCATCCTTCGAACATCATTGAAACTCCTTTGCTTCTTCCACGGATCCGGTTTGAGAGAAATCAGAGAGAAAAGGAGAAAAGTACTTCATGATTCTACAAAAATTGCCAAGATTCATCATCCAGGCAATCATAAAGATGTATAATATGGATATTAATATGGATGTTGATGTATTACGTGCTCACATCGAACAATGTATACAGGGTGTCTCGAAACTACCGCTTGATATTTTAAAGGCAGATTCTCTGGCCAATTTAAAAACGATTTTTCCTCAGCGAAAATGTCGAGGGAGATCATTATTTTTTGCATATTCCCAATTTTTGTCATCATGTATCTTTCTAACTAAGCCTTAAATTAAAATTCTATTGAAGTAAACTCTACTAAAATTAACTAAAGAATGTGACTTTATTAATATTTTATTTCCATAAGCCTTAGTTTGCGAAAAACCCTTTATTTTCAATCGTTTATAACTCGAAAACTATTAGTGCCGCGACATTTTCGCTGAGGAAAAATCGTTTTTAAATTGGCCAGAGAATCTGCCTTTAAAATATCAAGCGGTAGTTTCGGGACACCCTGTATAAGTATTTAAATCGGAAAAAACATCTCTCTCGACATATGTTTAAAGAACCATTTTTTATTGCTTTTATAAAGATACGAGAGAAGCAAGTAATATCGGATATCAACTTCAAATATCCTGCAAAAGACATTTTAAATGAGCTTTTTATTCAACTGACTATAAATCGCGATTTTTCCTTTAGATAATATTATCTAAGTCCTTTCTCTCCGCATCTACAAATGCCAAGTTTCTCGTTATAATTTGTCGAATCGATATAAATTTCCGAAGCGATCTGCATCAACCTGACTTCTCGCCCAGATTTCCTCTCAAGAGAATTGACCCGGGGCATACCCGAATCGCGCAAAATATATTATCTTTTATGGGTTGCACCTCGCAAGAGAGCGGCTCTCTAATGCCTTTTATCCGATAAAGAAAAGAGGCAAGAGCGAAAGGAATAACACGCGCGCGAAGTTGGGTAGAGAGAAAAGATGTGCCCGAGAACTGCCGTAAATCGTCGAATGTGAAGTCCACTTGAATTTGGCGGTGAATTTCCTGAATCGTACGAAAAGCACAACGATGGAAACGATATAGTTAAATCGTATCATCGTATTGCATAATGTCCAATCATAAAAGTGATTGGTGACATTTGACATACCTAAGCAATACATACACAAATCGTCATCTTACATAATCCGCAAAAATGTAAAAAAAAATATTTAGTCATGTATGATAACTCTAATCTTTGAAACTCTCAGAATTTTTAATAAAAATTTCTCGAAATTTACAATTTTATATTTATCCTTTTTATGCGTTTCCTATTTCTTGAAAGAATTTTTAAGAATTTTCCTGAATTTTTTCATGGATCTACACCGTTTCCTCTTTAAAAGAATATCGATTTCGTCGATATTCTTACATATATCGTCGTTTATAAATAATGATGCGCAAGCGACGAAAAGCTACATACTAGATTTGATCGCGAACGTCCCTTGTTTTGAATGAAAGCGTTCTCGCGTTTATTTTCAGCACGTCGACTGTTTTGAAATTCACCGTATCAACCCTTCGGGAGAGACGTAGATATATGCGAAATCACCTCCTAGTGCACCTCGAGCACACGGCACACGAATCTATGTGTCTTTATTGAAATAATACACGTAGCTCGTGTTACTTTCTGAAGCTTCTCGAGAGTCATCGTCTAGAATAACTGTTTGATATACTGCACGTTTTTTTTTCTGTTTTCGAATAATAACCCCGCGAGAAGGATATCACATAGCAAGTTCCCTCGCGCGTATTTTATCTGCAACTTGTCACAAGGGTGCGACAAAAAAAACTCTTACATAAAAAAAGTTTCTCAGGATAAAAGATCACTAACTCGTGAAGCTTCCCATTAAAAAAAAAAATTGCAAATGATGTTTCGATGAAAATTTCGTCGAGCATCAACTCGCATACATGTTTTCGTTTCTCCCGGTTTTCGAGAGGACGACGAAAGGACTCGGATATATACCGGAATGACATATTTCTCCGTTTTAAGTGGACACGCGTCATTGCCGGAGAGATCCGGAATTTTAAAATCATAAAAGCGCTCGTAAACGCGGATAAAGCAGAGAAATAAAGTGCGCGGAACATGATTTTACGACACGGGCGCTAACTGCATACGTATGGATTTTTATCACGAGCCCTTTGTACGAATGTTCTAAATCCACGATGCAGACATATAGGAACACTTGACGTAAAGGCTCTATCTCTCTCGGCAAAATACTTTTATTTGTTATACATATATTACTGTATTTATTATGGCAATAATTTAATGGTCTTTTATCCTCTTTCCGTTAATATAATGGAATAAATGTGTACGTTCGATAAACAATCGCAGCCGTAATCAAATATAATTGTAACAGATGCAAGAGCAAAGTGAAACGAAACTTTTACCATCGACAACACGATGAAAAATATATTGCAAAGAAGATATAAAAATTGATGACGTTAAACATTTCTGACGGCGCGTAGAACGCAATCGCGTCTGTAAAAAGATATCTGGGAATGACCCAGTTGTGCTTTTTTTTTTCTTTCTCATCGGTTTACCACGTCAGGTCTCTTTTTCGCACGCTACTTGTTTCTACGTTCCGTCGTAAATCCGATAACCTACGACTTTGCATATTCGCGTGCGCGAAATCGCGCGATCAAAAAAGCCGACCGGAGCTGTTTCGCAAAACGTCGCGCTCGTGTAATAAAATATATTATGAATACGATACGCGTTCAAAATAAGAGCGACCCACGCACGATCGCCGAGGATAGGGAGCTTTGAATGTAAATCGAGCTTCTCGTCTTTATCTCTTTATCCAGTCCTCATATGTAATTTAATAAGGATTAAAATTTCGATATTCGATGCGCGCTCTCTTCCTCCCTTTCCTTCCCTAAGAACAAAAGAAAGAATTCGTCACACGTCGCTCCCCCGCATTTATACTTCTGTACCCTCGTTACACGACAGTTGCGATCCTGGCGCATCCGCAGCACGTGCAGCAATGCAATCGTACACACTGGCGGTAATAACTGGACGATATACGAGCTCCGCGGTCTCGCGTTACGCATGTATGATTACCGCGGTAAGCGTTGCGTGGCACGCACTACCGGTGAACCAGCCGTGACACATCTCCTGGCCCCACTATCACCATGGCACCGGTCCCTTTCCTCTCTCTCCGCTGCCTGTAATTCCTCATATAGCCACTATATTTCCATCCCTCGGCTGATTGTGAAAATCGCGTTGGGAATTCAGTAGGAGGATAATATTAAAGGTAAACAATGGTTACAATTCTCGCGATTCTTTCCGCGCTTCCTCTCGTTACCGTTATAGATAGAAAAATAAATAGATAAATAAATAAATAAAAGTATATATACACATATGCAAATACAAATACTGCTTCATCCTTTTTTATTAAAGTTATAAAAAATATATAATATATTAATATATTATTAATGACTTTAAATTTATAAATATATTTATTATAATATATCGATCATTATATTTGCTACTTTGATTGTTTAATTTTGAATATTACAACATTATTCGTGTATATTTATTCATATCATAATCGAGAGGACCTGTTTTAATCATTTGTCAATTTTTATGTATTTCTTCTGAAAATTATCAGGCTTATAATTCATTGAATTATTAAACGCTTGTTTTTTAGGTCTTACAAAAGTGTCCGTTCTTTGTCGAGATATTAGATTATTGACAGTCTAATATCAATTTCATTATTAGATGAGGATCGATGGATTGTTATAATAACCTTCCAGGATTTAATATGCATCAAAGCACTCACCGGTTGTTTGTTTGATCGAGAGAATTAATCGACCATTTATATAAACGATAAAGATGATAGATGATCGGATAAATTTTCTCGCTCAAATATTTAAATGTAATTAAATCATTTGACTATTAATATTCCGATGAAAATCTCTAATCTAATCGTAAAATCTGCAATTCCATTTATATCCTAGATATATATATCATTTTTTTATATTATTTACTCTTCAAAAATTTATATCATTTGTCGTGTTATTAATGTGATATTTTGGTATATAATATATAATACATTTAATCATACATTTCAGTAGAAGAAACGATCTTTATAATAGAAAGACAAGTTTTCGTCACATCTTGGAATTTCGACGAAAAATAAAGACGATCTCTCTCGAAATCGGATAAAAGAAGAGAGTATCATCAGGCACAAGTGGCTTTTGGAATAGACAATGAGGGACACTATTTCCCTCGCGCATCTCGCGGTTACACTCCGCATAAAATCTGTTTACACAGCTGGAAAACACACCATCCGCGCTCGACCGAAGTGGCGCAAGGACTAAGGCATTTCGTGGACGACGCGACACCCGCACCGCGATCGACCGACGCCCCTGGAATTTTATTAGGCGAAAGAGGAGAGCAGGGAATTATCCGTGCTCTGGGGATTCATCTTCCTTCCCGGATTTTCTCTCTTTGTTTTATAGATACGGATACAACGCGTAAAGAATTGTGCTCGCTAAAATAATATCGCGATGCGTCAGTTTCGAAGAATGCCAGTTTTATTGTAATTGGATCGTCTTGAATAAGTAATATGCATAATACATACATATTTCCAACGTTTTATCAATCTTTTTGCACCCTATTAAAATCAAACTAATATCAAAATGAAATTTTATATAAAAATGAAATTTCTGCAGAAAAATTAATAAAAGAAAAGTTTCTTTCAAATGCTTTAAATTTCACGAAAATCTATAGTTAATCATCGAATATCCTTTCGTAATCGTTTTAGAAATCGTTCTTGTGTAACTCGTTGTACAATGCATTCGTACAAAAACTAAGGCAAATCCGTGATATTATAAATTTTATTAGGTGGAGGAATATTAGTATGAGAGAAAATATAAAAATTAAATTTTACTGCAGAAAAATTAGTAAAAAATCAGTTTCTTTTCAATACCTTAAATTTTACGGAAATGTATAGTTAATCATCGATGCTCGAACATTCTTTCGTAATCGTTTTAGAAACTGTTCTTGCGTAAGCCGTTATACAACGCATTCGTTACAAAAACTAAGGCAAAGTATCGTATACTTGTGAATTTTATTGGTCGGAAGTGGAAGAATATTAGCATGAGAGGAAGTATAGCTTCCGGTCTCTCGCGATCCTCGGCGATTTGACCAGGCTGAATTTACGGGGGGTTCTTCGGGAACTATTAAGCCAGAATAATTTATCGCGCGGATTTATACGATTGCGAGAAGTTAATCGAACTCGGGGCTATTCTTTATCTTTGCTTTATTACGCCGGCTCCTTCCAAAAGACGGTAAAACTTACATTCACAATGATCGCGACGTTCCATAAGTCATAAAACTGCAAGAATAATATCGTTGCGATAATATTTTTTCCGTTAAATATAGCTTGAAATATACAATATCACATAAACAAAATGAACATTGGAAAATTAATTTGGCAAACTGTCAAGTGGCAAATATAGAGATGTATGCCCTTAAACTTACCGAGATAAGGATGTATTTTATTAGCTGAAGAAGACGAAATTTGCATGAGATCTCTGAACTTTCGTCCGCATCGTCCCGTCCCGGCGATTCTACCTTTGTGAACCGCAAAGTTGTTCCTAAGTTACGACCAGAACTTTCGCGCGAGTTGACAGATTTATCATACACGTGGATGCAATAAAGAGCGAGCAAATGCGAATACACCAACAGTCTGCTTAATAAACTTTTATGCGTCATGGATCTACTTTACACTGTTTTGATTCAATTTTGAAAGAAACTTCACGAGTAATTGAATCAAGACCAATGCTGTTATTTCACACACACATGTCAAGTAGAATAAATATATAATAGCACTAAAAAAAAACTTTCAATCTCATGCTATCATATCTTGGCAAAATTAATTTGATTTTTAAATTTAATATTTTAAAATTTAATTATTTGTAATTATTATAGTGTTGGCATAAAAATTGAGATTTAATAATAAAAATAATAAAAACTACAACGCCATCACGTTCAACATAAAAACATATTTCGCGTGTCGAGAAAAATTCAAATTTACATGACGATATGTACAATTGATAAAAAAATATGGCTAATCTGTATAAATTCTCTCATAATAAATAAATAAAATGCTCGTTAATCCTTAGTCAGCTCGCATATTTCACCGATATCTCGTGACAAAAAACATTTTTATCTTTTACTCTCGACAGTTTGTCGAAAATTGCGATTAAACATGCATACTATGAGATATTAATCCAGTTTTACATTAAATCATTATCTTTTCAATATATTTGAATAAACTGTCACATTTTTCATTGTTATGTAAAAAATATAAATGTAAAAATATTAAATATAAATGTAAAATATAAATGTAAAAATATTTTTGTAAACATTAAAAAGACTTAAATATTCAAGCAATAAAACAGATGTTTATAACAGCTGGAGTCTCAATATAATATATATTATTAAATTTATCCATTTTCTTATTAATAATTTGTTAATATTAATTAAAGATTAATATTATATATTAATAATTTGTATATAATTTCTTCTTCCAACTCTTTTATATATCCCTATCATATAAAATTAATATAATGTATACACCAGCTATAGTGTGTAAAGATTTTATCTTAGAATCGCGGAATTCGCGTTAAATTTAGAAATTTATAAAGTTGATCTATACCGTTGACTATCACGACACATTGTAATGTCCACATTAGTATCTCTTTACCGGTTTATAGCGACGTCCCGTCGCGCGTATTCGCGCCCTGCGGAATTACGAACGGAAGATTTGTCCGAAGCGATAGATTTATCGCGAACGTACACACGCCGACCGTGGGTAATTCCGAATGCATGGTCGAGCAAGATTAAGGGGAAATCCCGGTTACAGAAGGGTGAGCGCTGGCGCGCGATTCTTTCGCGCTCTTTTCGCGCGGCGGCTTAAATATCCAGCAAAAGGGTGTTTCGGGGCCCACCCTACTCGGCTCGCGGAGACTGCGGGGAAACTTCCGCCGGAAGCTGTTTAGAGTTCCGGCGAGTGTCAACAAAATGGACCGAATCGGAAGGGAACCGAAAAGCCAACAGCGGAGTAAAGAGGAAAGAGCGAACGAATCCAGACTCACCGATGTTTGCCTCTCTGCGAGTGCTTGCGGGATTCCGTCGTATACCCGGTTTAGGGGCCACTTATCCGACCGGTCTCCCCCTTGGCACAAAACTTTTCCGAAAGCCTGCATTTAGCTCGTTGAGTTTAGTATAGTCACGGAAGATTTCTGTCAAACATTTTTATCACAATTTTGACGTATGTATTAAGTTGGATATAAAATATATAAAATAGAGATCTATCACTTTTCTTTTAATTTTGTACTAACTTAAATTGGAAATTCAGTTTTTTATAAAGAAGATAATTAAAAAATTCTCTCTAAAGTTAAATATAATAACGCGCGCGATAATTGTGCTTCGACTTTATTACAATTTTGTTTCCAATTTTATTTGATATGATAAATCTCTCGCACCAACTTAATACCTCTTATTAGCGAAAGTTTGATATAATAAAAAACCAACTTTTTATTTCTAATTTAAATGTCAGAATATTTAAATTTAAATTTTCCTTCCATCTAAAAAACTCAATAAAGAATAAAATTTTAATAAATTATTTTTTCAAATTTAATTTTAATTCGTTTTTAGTTTGATTTCATAAATCTACCAAATAATAATGTAAATGTTAAATAATGTAATAATAATAATGTAAAGAAAGAGATCAATTTTCTACAAAATTTCGAATCAGATTTTAATCAATCTAAACAATTGCACGATGAACGAATGCATTATTTCTGTGATTGATTTCTACTGGGAAATTTTTTTTTCATCCCGAATCTATTTTTTAACAAAGCTCGCGGCAAACAACGACACGAACTCATCGGAAAGCGCATCCGAGGTATCATTCCCCCTCGTGGCATCAACTCAATTGCAAAAACTCATACGCAATTGGCCGACTAAGCGGGGAGGGATTCTCTTCGACATTCAATTCCGTCTCGACTTTGTTTGTCCACCCGGCAAAAGTTCGATAAACTTTCGTCATAGTTTGTCGTCGTCGATGCCCGAGATACAAATCCCAAGTCCGTGGTCGTTTCATTTTTATGACACGTGCAAAAAGACGGTGACGGATGCGGCGACGATCCCTTCCGAAAATCGAACGTCTTTTCTCCGATATAGGGTGGGCTCGTAAAACCATCTCGGTCCCGTGGCAAACACATAATGCCGAATTGCGCCGCGTAATGAAATTCTATGTATCCGTCGTAAGGGCGCAAATATATGCAGGATATAGTGATTTTATGATGAAACATCGACGTAATGGAAAGTGCGTCATGCGTAGCGCGAATATCTGCGTATCGATATTATCGTTACGTGATTCTACGACAAATCCACGAGAATAACGCTATGTCGTATACCGTTACAATTATTTACATCTATTTACATCTTCATTTCGCATAAATATGCAGAAAATGTCGAAAGGTATTGATGCGTTTTAGCGCATAAAATTCCATTCTTTCGATATCGCAAATCACCGAAATTTCTTATGCGCGATTCGGAAAAGGATGTGCAAAGTTGAGGTTTTCTGATTTTCTGCTTATCTAAACATATTTTCGACATCTGACAATAATTTTTACTTTGCCATGAAGTTATATTTCGCTTTACACGACCCTTTTTTTAAGCCGGATCACGTATCGTAAATTTCATTTTTTTCGCATGTTCTGCCCAAGACGAGGGGACAAAAACGCGAAGAATTGTCGATCTCCCTTGTGCCATTCTTGTCCGCAAAATTTAAAAAACGCCACACACCAGGAGACAAAAAATGCGCCGGCCGCGTAGTAAACGGAAGTAGTCTCCCGTTAAAACGAGGTCAACGTCGACGCCGGCGCTGTTGGCTGCACACAACACGTGCCACGTGTGTCGCATAAATAACGTCGGTTTACATTTTTACGGCGCCCCCGAATGAATGCTACGCAGTCATTTATCCGTCAAGGGTTTTCCGCAGGATTACGTACGACTCGTAAGTCGCACGCTAGGTGGTCTCCCAAGAGTGAAAAACTGTTTTAGGTATTAGGCATAGATATAGCGTTCTTGAAACTTTTTGAAAAATTTAAAATTTCCAACAGAAATTTCTGTAGAAATTTCTTTGTTCTAAAATATACGAAAATACGAATTATATCAAACGTTTAAAATATTTGCGAAATAGATAACAATATGTCAAATGCATTTCAAATCAAATATAATTTTTAATAAATTTTTTAAGTTAAAAAAAAATAAATAATTTATCAATGATAAGGAATAAAATTTTGAAAGTCGGTTAAATATTAAAATGTTCATACACTAGCCAATCTCAAAAGCCAATTTTAAAAATGTTATATTTTTAGAAAACAAAAAAATTATATTTAGCCCAAATATATTGATGTGTGCAATTACAACATTCTGTATTTCGAAAGTTCGATACTCGCAAACGATTCAAACCCGTCGTCCAGATCGTTGATGACATCGTACATTTATAGTTTAAATGGTTGGTATTTCGAACGAGTGAACCACCAGTTATCGGAGCGATTCGGAGAGTGTAAAAAAAACTAACAGGGTAGACTATTCTTTTTCCCGTGAAATAACGCAGTCTGTATGTATACACCGAGTATTTTCGGTTTATTATTTGGTTACAGAATATAGAATGCATTTAACCGAAAGGGCTAGGTTTACCGATTGTGCAGAGAATGTGATTTGCACCAAATCTCCAACGATAAATCATTGTTATGCTCAAACATGTGCTCGCATAACAAAACTTTTTTTTTTCTTTCAAAAAATTGATCGGTCGTTATTCATAAAATATCGCGAACAATCGTTTATATTCAATCATCGTCCGTTTATTTGCACGCGAAATCGCATTTATTTAAACCGCAGATTGTAGAGAGAAAGAGCATTTCCTGAACCTTTTTTATCAATGAACAATATATAACATATTAAAAAAAAAGGATAAAGTTTATTTAATTACGCACACCCAACTGCCTCGATTATTTATAAAATATTTATTTAAAGAACATTTCAAGTATTTTCCTTTTTTCTTATAATGTAATATATTTTATTTAATTTTATAAAGTATAATATATATAATATTATATATAATCTTTTTATATTATATATATTTGGAACGATTTAATATTATATATTTTATATATCTGATTTTATACTTATATATATATATCTATATTAATATTTAAGATTTAAAATATGAATTACTTGCGTTTAATTACTTTTAAACATATTCGTACTTACATTTTTGAGAATCTTAATCGTACCGCTAAATTACTTCATCATTACCATACATGATTAATCTGCGGAATGCATCGCGTGACTTGATAAATCTCATACAAGTTTAACCCTCTGCTATTTTTACACAAGATTTCCAGTAGACTAAACGCAATAGAGAGAGTGGAAAGGGTGCGTAGCCGGCGTGGCGGACGTGCGCATCAAAGCTGGAACTTTACGCGTACGTGGATTCAAATTAATTTCCCGTCGTGCACCGGCACATTCCAGCAGAGCGCGTGGACATGCGGCTCGGGTTGGGTGTCAAGCGAGAGCCGGGGCCATTTAGAGCGAATTCCCCGTCAAATTGGATCTCTCGGATTTCATAAACCTGGCTGAAAGGCGCGCGAGCTCGGCCATTCTTCCTTTCGCTTTTTCATCGAAGGGGGGTGACATCGTCCTGACTGACCGCATCGGTTTGAAGGAATAAAAATCCTCCGTCCTCCGGACGATGAAGCGACTGATCAGCATCGTTCGATTGTGACCATTCAAGCGCGGATTTTTCATTGATTCTCGAAAATAGCGTCCGGCCACTGTCCACGTAGATGGCACATGTCCATCTCCCTGTTTCAATATGGATGCCAGAATTCCGTTAGACATAATTCTGACCAAAAGTCACCGAAAATTAAAATTCAACAATGAAACGTAAAATACGGTTGGATTTAATATCTGTGGAATGTGCGCGATATACGAATACACGGACGCGAATTGTTGTTTGGATCGATCCGAATTTACGAGATGATTTCAATGCACGCAATAATTACGATACGATTACGCGACTACCATAGGACGCGGCTTTAATCGAATTCGTATATAGCTTAATATCGTCGATTTTGTTGCATTACGCGACGATTACATCGTTATAACATTAACTAATAAATTGCTATAGAGCTTTGATAATTCGAATGAGTGGAACAATCTTCCGCAGCGCAAGCTTGCCAATACTCATTTTCGTTGCTCGTTTGTTTGCATAAGCCCTACAGCTCGATAACTACATCATTTATATGAGTCTATGCTAATCTCCGGATTAAAAGGTATAAAGAAGGGCTTCCAGCAAGTATCGATTCTTCGTCGACGCGTGCAAAATTATACGCGACGTTGGACGTTGAGGAAATAAGGTCTGCTTCCGCGAGGAAGAACCTTGAGAAAGAAAGGATATAACGAGTGACTGTCGAGAAAGGGGCGGCGATAAAAAAAGATGAGAGAGCTGTAAGAAGGCGACCGCGATTGCACAAAGGAATTCCAACGGTAATCCATTGACGAAAGTCATGGTACGCTGTCTGACAAATGATTTTCAGGGATCGCGCAAAAATTGCGTTCAGCCAGATAGCAGTCGTAATAGATTCGGTCGAACCAGATTTAATTCCTTCTTTCGAGACTCTCCCCTTTCTCTTTTTTCGCGACATCCTTTCCTGCCAATAGTTCGAAAGTTCTTATTAAAATTTTATTTTATACATCAACCCCTAATCTCAATTCAAATAATAGTTAAAAATAGATAGCAATAATTTTTAATTATATTAATGATGACAGAACTATATTTTGTAGTTATACAATAATAATATAGAATAATATAGAAGTATGAATAATATATACGTTTTCTAGAAACTCACTTGATAAACTTGATCAAATTTATCTGACAATAATTATGATATTAAACGATAAATTAAACGAGCAATAATTAAGATAGAGATTAAGGATTTTTGAAAATTAAAGATCTTTTCACGTGATAAAAAAAAAAACTCGTGATTAAGAAGCTATTTCTTCCTAAGTACTCGTACGAATATTTAAAATTGCATAAATTTTCTACAGAACGTACTTGGTAAAATTCATTGGACAACTATTCCAACGTAGAGAGAAAAGTGGGAATAATTAAAATGAGATAAAAAATTTCTGTAACTCGGCAGAGTCTTGCCGCGCGGTGATAAAAAAGCAATCTCTTCGAGAATTAACTGGTCGGTCGGCTGACAGAGGTTTCCAAGACCTAATCTTTAATTAAACTTATCTAGATTTCAATATCCGGAATATTAAAAGTTTGGTGGAAGTTGCGGTCGGCCGAGTGATGTGTGATTAAATATGGAGTTGATCTCGATAGACTGGCGTGGCTGAATTCATTTTCTCTTCGTCGTCTTCATATCGACGGGCTGTTTTCACCGGGTAATCGACAACGACGCGGAACACAGAAAGAAAGAGAAAGAAAAGAGAGAGAGAGAGAGAGAGAGAGAAACGATTGGGGCGTAAGAAGGAGCAAAGTTCGCGATAAAGATTTTACGACATTTCGAGAGGGTTCCTATTAAAGAACATCCTCGAGTGGCATTGGATGCTTGCTTGGTCCTTTCTATCTGTCGGTGATTCGGACTTTAACTCTCGTCTCGACGAAGGTACATCCGCAGCACGACCGAGCGTTACAGTCGATTGCTCTCGACTAAAATTTTATTGAACTCGAAAATCATTCTTTTCGCGTTCGTGTAATAATCGTCGCACATATAATCGTAATATAAAAATTAATTAAATCTCGGATTTAAGTGAGTTTATATTTCGGTTTTATATCTGATGGAAAAATTCGCTATGTTGTTAATTGTAATAAAGGTAATAGTAAAAATAATCTTAAAATTAATTGTAGTAAAAGCAACACGAATTATCAAGCATGGATGTTAATTAAATAAATATTCTTCATTACATAAATATTAACCTCTTTTTATTAATTTTTAAAAAAATAAGATGTAATAATTTAAATTAAAATTTCTTTCTGCTGTTAATCTCACACAGTTATTCAAAACACTCTCAAATTATATTAAAATTTTATTTTTCAAGAACCACACACACACACACATTAATTGTAAGTCAAATAAATCATATTAGAGGGATGTATAAATTTTTTCAGAATCCATGAAACCTCTTATGCAAATTTTCCTAAATATAATAATATGAAGAGTTGCAATGCCTTTAATTAAATTGTTTTAATTTAATTGTTTATTTTAATTGTCTTTAATTAAAGACAAAATCTTGAATAAAAGTGAATTTAAAAAAGTGAATTTTTATTCCGATGAGCGCGGAATGCTTGTATATCGATAACAATTTTTTTGACTAGTGATACATACGAGGAAGATGAACATACGTACATGAATTATTATTTAATAACGTGACAGAAATACCTTTCGCAAGATGAAACTCGTTCGACGAGCCAATAAGCCGTAAAAAATCGGGCGCGGCGACGACTGAATCGCGTTTCAGCCGCGATGCCGCGTCGATTATCGACAACCGACGATAATAAATCATCGCCAGGTGTTTTTTCGAACCCGCGGGATATGCTGCGCGATACAAGACACGCTGGTTGGGCGCTTATCAATTATTTCCTGTCGGACTCGCGCGCCATGCATATTTCCGCGCGCGTTTTGGCGTCGAGAAGTCGTGTAATTGAGCGGATCTCGACCGCCAAAGAAACGAGAGACCGCTGACGGTATCGAAAATAAATTGAACAAATCGGCGGTGAGAAATTTGCGCACTTCATTGCTGCCGTATCTTCGCATCAGACTATCGTGGAGTCACTTAATTCGCACAAATGGCTGCCGTGGAAAAAAAAACCACGCCAGCTAACGAGAGCATCAACGACCGATCGAATCGACCGATTAGTTCCACAGACATCTCGAGATTCTTGTGGGATTTGTCTGCGTTTCTCGCGGTCGCACCAAACCCGACTTAGGAACGATCAAGTTTTAATTGAATCATTCGGAAACAAGATAAAAGACTCAATATTAAATCAATCTCAAATATTAAGACTTCCATATTAATGAAAAATAGAAAAAAATTATATTAATTGCTTAGTAATTGTACAAAACCAACAATATAAATAAATAAAAAATTTTTTATATACCGATAATTGCGCTTACATCTCGTTTGATATCTTTGTAATTTATGCAATACCATTATTTTATGTGATGCATGTATTATGTATGATTGATAAATAATTATTATTTTATGTATGCATATTAAAAGTAATTATATTTTAACACACAAATAGGAATAAGTAATTATTGCGATAGGCAACACAAAAATGCAAATAATTGATTGAATCGTTTTAAAATTTATTGTTAGTGCTTTTACGTGCGCTGTGTGTTAAATAATAAATAATTCTGGTATAATTAAAGTCAATCTCGATATACAATGATTCCAAAAAGCCAATACTTGATCATGTGTATATAGTTTTCATATCGCATCATTATGCCATCGGTGCAATACCCGCTAATTGTTCACGGTAATTATAGTAATTTGCAAAAGATGTCATATTTAATAATGTGTTATTATATCGTAGGATTAACAAATTAGTATCGATGAGTGGGACTTTAATAACATGCATTTAAATTTAAAATTAAATCGTAATTAAATTTAAATTATAAACATTCTAAATTCGAAAATAAAAGATATATATTCATTCTAATTTATGACAAATAATTGTGTTTGGTATTTTTATAAATTCTTCGAGATTATTCGGATATTATGCGTATATTATGCATATTAATATTAATTCGTTATCTGTCAAAATTAAGCTAAATACATATATATTTAGCAATGTAATTAATTTTGATTACCGCAACGACTGCACAAAATAAGTTTAATCTCGTTTTGTTATAACGTCGTATAATCGAAGGAGTGTATAGAGTTCCCTGAAATATTGCGACTTAAAGAGATAAGAAAGCTCCGCCGAGAGTAAATGAAATTTGTCGCGAGCACGCGGCAGACGCTCGCGCCGGTGCGGAAACTTTAATCGCGGATCATAGGATTCGGCCACGATATTGCCATTCATCACGAGAGCAACATGAGCAACGGCGCGCGGTTCTCTCCCCCCTCCCCCTCCCCTCTCGCGGCACTATCTTCGGCGCAGTTTCGCGGGGTATAAAGGATGCGACCGTAAATCTCAGCGGGAGCTCATTTCGCTGGCGCAACACAATAGTTCGGCGATGCCGTTGGCCAGAAGTGTGCTCAAAAGGGTACCCGGGAGCACGGCCATTTTATTGTGATACGATTTACGATTGCTCGGACCGGCTGCTGAGCTTTTCGCGTCGCGCTCTACGAGTCTTTGGAATTCACTTACGTGTCTCCCGCATATACGGAACGACGACGATCCGCACTCGCGAGTTGCCCTTGTCGTTAAATTCGCGCCTCTTTCTCTTACCTGCAACAAGAAAAGTGACAATGTTATGGATAAGGAGAAATAGAATCGTTATGCTGCAGATAAAAAATTTCGCACATCATTCGTTTGTCAATCCGTTGAAGTAAAATATGTGTCACTGTACATATATGTTAATAATTTTTTAAATGATAAATAATGGAAAATTTAGGATATAATTATTATAATATTTTACCTTTTTTTCGAGAAATTTATTTTTAAATATATTTAGAAAAAAAATAAAAATATACTCTCTCTCTCAATTTAATCTTTAAAATTAATCGGAAATTAATCTACTTTAAAATTAATCGGAAAATCCGTATACAAAAAAGAATTCAGAGGGGATTCGGACGTTTTTCTATGTATAATATTTTTACTTGAATGTTAAATAATATAAAAATAATATAAGACGAGAGACTAAGCTTTAAACAATATTCTACATTTTAATTTTTATAAAAAATTTTTGTAAGAAATAACTTCATATATTTCTATTACTGTCACATAATATCATATGTCAGTCACATACAAATACACACACTGTGTATGCGAATGACTCTCATTTATAATATTAACGAAAATCCTCTTCAATATTCCATATAAATAGGATTATACTTTCATTACGGATAAATTATATGAAGCTTTTCGGAAATAGGCTGTCCAATAATCTGATATAATTTAACGAATAATTAAATTTAGTTTGTGCTAGATTAAAAATAATAAATTAATAAGAAGAGAACAAAAATTTAATGACAGATTTAACGATACATGATACATGTCCCTTTGCAGCTGTAATTATAATGTAATTATAACGTGTAGATATATGCATTTCCCGATATACTTTGCACACGCGCGCGAACACGGCAGATGCTAATTTACCTGGTTCAAAAATAGCCGCTTACGTAATGTTTCCAAGAATCTCTTTAATTATACTAACATAAGAACCTTTGGCGAACACTCGCGGCAGTAACCTATATTTCTTCGCGGCTACTATTTCGTACCGTTGCTACGGTCATCCGTTACAACGAGTGTATTTTTTTCTTCACCGATCTCCGCAACAATGGCACGCAACGAAAATGTCTACGTAATTATGTTTCCGTAATGTGTGCGATACGAGGAAGTTGGAGCGCAAGAGAAATAGGACAAAATACAGTTAGAATAGAGTAAAATTTACAGCACATTCCATGGCCAAGTACTCTTTTGAAATATTGTATATATAATACATGATTATATACAATAAGAATAAAGAAGAGAGAGAAAATAAGATCAAATACAGAATACGACTAAATATAATGAAACTAAAATAGAATAAAAAAAGGCAGATTGAATAAAAAAAAATCGATATGCAGAGAGTTTTAACATATGAGCTAAAATTAGAAAAATTAAATTTTCATACATATATGCTAAAGTTAAAGAAGTTAAATCTTTCAGAGAAATTAAATACTTTGCACCCTATATGATACAGTTTTAAAAAGATAATTAGACAATACGTTTAAAGTTCTAGGATGAATTCAACTTCGATAAATTTATTACACGAAATCAACTCTGCACCCTTCGAAATAATTAAACACGGCTATAGAAAGAGATAGTAAGGCAGGAAGAGAGGGAGTGTGAGCGAGAAACTACGAGAGTTGCAATTAACTCGAAACCTCGCTCACGCGTTCCTGGCGATTCAGCAGTTAATCACCCCGGAAGTTATTCGGCGTTGAGGACCTATGTCACATTCATTCCCAACTATCCCTTCCCGTTCACATACCACTACGCTGACGAACCCTTTAGCCATCCCTCTCACTTTTTCTTATTCTCTCTCTCTCTCTTCTAATGACGCTTCATTAAGAGAGCATTCATAAATATCCACATGACGTATCGACAACGTATAGTTATTGATGATTATCATCGGACTCTGTGAGCGCAAATAATTAATTGAAATACTACTCTTTCTCTTTTCTCCCCTTTCTATATTTTTCTTCAATTTCTCGGCCTTTTAATTTTCTCAGAGCGACTAATTTTTATGATTGAATGTAAATTAATAGCGGAATCGATCCGTTTGACAATCTTTGAAAATTGCGAATTTGAAAGGAAAGAGACGGATTTTTATTTTTTTATGGATTTAACAATTTTCAGCTCAAAATGTAGAAATATGTATATACGTGGAAGGTCCGCATTTTAACATTTTTATCGATAGGAGAGCACAGATGTAATATCGTAGAATGGCGTTAGCTAATAGCGGACGATAGTGCCTGTTTTCATCGTAAGCGAGAGATTTATTGTGACGGGGCCGGCGGCGAGTTATCACCTCGCAACACGAAAGTGCGGATAATCGCACCCGACGCTGATGGAAACCTGTTCGCAGCCTTTACTTGTCCGACGATCATCCGATACGCGTTGCATCACGGAACCGCTAGAAATCTCGTAATTGCGAGCTTTTTACAGAGACTTTCAGCTTAATCGAACACTTTTCGATGCACGAAGATGTAACATCATTATCCCAACATGTATGGCAAGTAACTTTAAAGATGGATTAAAAGTCTCATGTCATGGATTTACGCTATGCTTGGCGATAATTAATATCGGCATCATATAAAGATTTATTTAAAATTAGACAATCTGGAGAATTAAAAATAAAAACTCGATTAATAAAATAGGAGTCTTCATAAAAATATTAAAACAAAAAATCAATACTTACGTACACTAAGAGAGTAATTACGATAAAATATTATTCATCTCGAAATTTTTAAAATTTATTTAAAGAGTAAAATATGTATCAAATTAAAAATACGATATCTAAAGAACGTGATTATAATAATGTAATGTTTAACAAAAATATCAGAGAAAATTGCATTATTTTCACGAAGGCTTATTATCACGTTGTTACTTGGCTCATTCTCGAGAAGCGAGACATTTCGCGAAAGCGTGGTAGCAAATGCTGCGAATATCTCGAGGAAACTTGTCGAAAGAAGTTTCGATTCTTTCAGGACGTAAAGTTCGGAATTTGTTTCTTGAAAAAGCGACTCTCCTTACGAGAAACTCCTCGAAAAACTTGAGGCCCTCGTCCGCGCGACTCGGCTATTCCATGCCGACGTAGAGACGTAGACGGTATCGCTCACTAGCTCGCGTGATCGCGGAAGCCGGAACGAGAGCGCCGTTTCGTGAGCGCTAATGGATTAAGGCGGAAAACGCAGTTAAGCCGAAACCAATTCCTTATCTCTCATCCTGCGAGGGTGCATGTGTACGCCGGGCGAGATGGAACTATAGATGCCTTCGCGAAACATCTTCCGCTCCCGGACTCGCTCCTTTTTTTCTCTCTTGTTCCCCCTTTTTTTCTCGTTTCTCGTTTCTCTCCTTTGCCGCGTGTTGCACTCGCGTTCGCACGATTTTGCTCGCGGACGAAATTGCCGCGAGACGCGTCTACCTCGCGTATGATATTATGCTGCAACACGCACGTGTTCGCGATCACGTATCGAACTTACGAGCGGTTAACCGATCTGATATATATACATATATATAGGGTGTTTCTTAATAAGTGTGAAAAATTTTAGATGATTCTTTGTTGAAAATTAAGGGGGGTTTTTCATATAAACATATACTTCTACATTCCTCCCTCTGGAGTTACACTCCTCCAAAAATATGCATTAAAAAGTTTGATTTATTTAGAAACTTTTTTATTTCTTTAATTTTTTTCAAAAATTCAGTAGTTTTCAAGAAAAAAAATAAAATATGTTATCGTGCACAGCACGATGCTAAATAGCATGTTTCGAATTACGAGAAATTAAATTTTAAAATAAAAATAAAATTAGAGTAAATGTTGAGAAAATTGGAACAAAAACAAAATTATAATAAAAACCTAAAAACCTAATTTTTATCCTCATTTTGGAGGAGTGTAACTCCACAGGAAGGATGTAAGAGTATGTTTATATATTTATATGAATAATCCTCCTTAATTTTCGACAAAGAATCATCTCCCAAAATTTTTCACACTTATTAAGAAACACCCTATATATCGAGAACTCTATAGAGAGATTGTCTTTGAAGCCGCAAAATGCGGCTGGAAAAAGGACACGCTTCTAATAACGATATACAATACGTCTAGCGATGCAAAATTTGCAAGGCAATATATGACAATAAAGTATTCCGTTTTATTCTTACTTTGAGTAAAAAGCTTTGAGCTGACAAATCATGGAATGAGAATAAAAGTCTCGAGGATTCGTCAGATTGTTTAACGACCGCGAGGATAAGAAATTAGTGATTTGTCGTCGGTTCGACGTCTCGCGAGCTTTTTTCTCGTACTTTGGTCGAAGTCATTGAATACCGCCTTTGATGTCACGGCGACGGCGAGGGCAAGGGCGATGTCGCGACTATGGCGACGACTACAACGACGACTACGACGTCGTAGTTACGCGGATCGATGACGACCAAGACGTTCCGAGTTTAACGACTCACAACGACGAAAGTAATCGCGTTATTTCCGCTTCGTTAAAGGCACACTCTCTCGGAGTTACACGTATCCTTACGTGTGTGTGGCATAATAAAACCGCGCAATCCACGGTAAAGCGAAAGTTTATATGCGCGAGATGACATACGTATTTTTTTTTCCTTGAATTTCCGTTTAAAAAAAGAATCTTCCGCTATTATGACTCGTTTCTGAAAGCGCGACGTTGCACAACTGATTGGAATTGATTCCCATTATCTCCTTGTCATTTTCTTACGTTACATAAACGTAAGTTTCGCAAGCAACGTGTTCATGCAACCGTGATTGATACATATTATGCAACAGTCAGTGACGAACTCACGGTTCTCATGGATTTTCCCTGAGCGCCTCAACGTAAGAAAGTTAACGCACCTTGCCGTGATCCATTTTCGTCAGGACTTTGAACTGCATATGCATCTCATCTATATATTAAACAGGGGAGTAATATGAAAAATGGAATCTTGACTCTCTCTCTCTCTCTCTCTCTTAACTGGGTACGACGCATATATATTCGTCTTGTAATATCCTACGATTTACTGGATACGACGTTCGTTATTTCTCCTGGGTATTACGAGCGAGGCTTGTGGTAACATTTTGAGATATCTTTATACGGATATATTTCGAGAAAGTAAACTAAATCTGCACCATAGATAGAAGTAAAGAAAACAATCTAAAGAGAGTAAGTATGAAAGTAACTTTATCAAAATTTCTGTTCAAAAATTTCTTGTATTTAATCAGATTTTATATTATTATCTTAATGAAAGTGTAATGATCTTCTCGCTGATTCGAAAGATCATACATATACATTTCGTATATGTTAATAAAAAATAATCAACCACTTTCGAAAGATGAGAAAATATTTTAATAAAATAAATAAGAGAAAATATATAATTTTAATAATGTATTAAATATAAAAATATTAATAAATTAATAGAAAAGTATATTGTGCATCATCAATGTTACATCTAAAAATTAAGAGATAATTTTATTCGCTTGAAACATCGTTATCGTTCACGTCGAGAATCTCGCGTGCGACAAAAAGCATAGACACTTCCATTTAAATTCAGATACATATATCGCCTCGCGCAAACGCTGTTTCCATTTGAATTCAGACGATCTAGACAATTCCCCTATTGTGATTTAAAGGGCGCCGCAACTTTCGGAATCGAGGCCGTTTTCCCGAACGACGTGACGCGCACGTTCGCGACAAGAAGGAGCCACTTTGAAAAACAAATTCGCGCAGGCTCATCCGCTTGCAAATTCGCATCTTTATCGCGGGATATTGCACGACGTACATACACCCACACATACGGCAACCTGGCGCGCAGCTCCGACGGCTGCGTCAGTCACTTTGTTATCGTATCGTAACGCTATGCGAAGCCACCCCGACGTTTGCGAGCGCCGAGTAATATAGCGACGACGCACCGACAACGACTTCCTGCATGCTCGCTGAGATTGAGTCACTTAGATGCCGCGTGTACGTCATGAAAATTCAATAGACAACGTCCCCTCGCATATGTCCGCGCGCGGAAATGCCGCTGGAGAAGAGAGGATGAAGGAGGAAGAAGAGATAGAAGGATGAAGAGAGAGACGAGAAGGCGGAGAAGAAGAGAGGTTCGCCGGGGATGCAATAACGACGACGCCATGGGACGCTTATCCTGGGGATCTTTGTGCGTGGCCCGCCCTTTGTACCTCCGCGCCCCTTATCGCGATCGTCGACCTCTTGGCCGCCGCTTTCGAAAGCTACCCCCGAAAGCAGTTCCTACGCTCCCCCGAGATCACCGTCGAAAAGACGCATCGAGTGGTCGCGTATAGCGATTCATTGTAGCGCAAGCTGCTGTGCGACCCTAATTTCTTGGGGTGAAACGAAGCACAATGTAATCGCTCTAACGGATTCCCCGCTTCCTTCGTAGAAAATTGCTCGAGATATTTAGAGTTAAAAATAAGTTGTTTAAGAATCATGATAATGTAATATTAACTAATAATAATTTATTAAGTCGTGTAAATATCTCTTTCTTTTTAAATGTGATGGTCGATTTATAGACACTTGATTTTGATGTTTATGCACAAGAGAATCTTGCATCGATTAATTTCCAATTAATTTCCTAAATTATAATTCTTTTTTATAATCTTTAATAATTTTTTATAATCTTTTAATAATTCTTTAATATAATCACAAGAGAAAAGAATCTGAACTACATTCTTATGAAGAAAAAAAATTCTGAAACAGATGCAAAGAACACAATGTATCATGCTGCGTTATATATTCCAAAGTAAAATACCGTTAACAAAGGCGGGAAGTGAACCGTTTGTCGTCACAAATATTCCCGTAATAAAAATAGATGGATCGCGTGGAATGCATGCGTGCGTTTGTTTGCAGGCACAAGTTGGCTACCGCACAACTATATCTTGCACGAGTCACGAAGACCATAAAGCGACGCTCGTTTCGCCTTATCCTTATCGGCAGCAGTGGTCGCGAAATTGAATAGACGAAACGAGGGAAACAAGAAGAGGAGGAAAGCTAGTCCAGGTGTTGGATGCGTCTCGTGCATTCGCTCGTGGTACTCTACATCACTCCTGGTGCAACGTGCTTATCCGACGTATCTCTACCGATAACGTACGCGTGTACGCACATACGCGCGATACATTCGACGAGACGTATGCGCTTATCTATCCATATCCTCTGATTGGCTCTATCGGTTACGCACGGTGGCAGAATCCCGTATTCGGTGCTCGAATGCACGAGAGAAAGAGAAGAGAAGAGTTCTTTGATCTTTCGCGAATCAAATCCGGTTATGGCTCGCATCCAGATCTTCATCCCTCTTTCTCTCGCTCTCTTTCATCCGCGATGTGTCATCCGGGTGTCCCCTTTCAGCTTGATCCTCAATGTGTGCACCTTGTCGGTAACGGCATTAATTTTCCCCCGCAGGCTTTTTCTACGCCAAAAGCGCGTCTCTCATAGAGACAACTTTATTTATTCATTCAGTGAATCGGACACGCGTCGCGTGCATCGCTAAAAATCGCACCCCGCGTCGAGGGACGAGGGACGATTCGTCACGGCTCTCGCGATCCATAGGGACCGCGTATTTTGCGTTAAACTCCGTTTGTATGTAGCACCGTGTTTAAAGATAAGATTGATTTAGGTAGACGAAGGGGAGACTCAAGAATCGCTGTGTCGTTCAAGCAGGCGTGACGGAAAGGGCTTCCAGTTTTGATGCGACACCGTAACGAGACGCTATAAAGAACATCGTGTATCGAGGAATTTAAATCAGTCAACGCGCATAAAGAGCTTGTTCTCTTTACAAGATTTTCTTCTTTTTCATATGAATATAATATGCATGAATATAATATATATTCTTCTTGCTCTCTCTCTCTCTCCTTCTCTCTATTGATTCAATAAACAAGATATTCATGCTAGAAGAAATTTTATTTGCGCACTCTGCATATTTTTGTGCAAAAAATAGTTTATAATTTAAGAGAGAATTATTGAGTTACGTATCAAGTCAAATGTAAATCAAATTCTTACAGAACGGATTTGAAGCTACGAAAATAAAAAGGAACGATTTAAAAAGTATTATATTTTAACAAAGAAACACTCTACAGAAGAGGAGAAAAATATCTGCTTTTTGATTTTATTCTGCATTAAGAGAGAGAGAGAGAGATCTTTCCTTCTCTCTTACATATCTTATATTTAATTCTCTGACACTTTCAAATGATTTGATTATCTGAATGTTATTTCATTTTTCGATAAATCCTCTATGATCCTTAAATTTATTAGAACTTTTACGTTTCACAAATTCACAATAATATAAATTCATACCAGTGATGAGTAAAAGTTGAGAAGGCGAGATCGCAAATTATGACAGAAAAGTGAAATGAGGAAGACGTTTTCACCTAATTATCACTTGATAAGTTTTGCAACACTTAAATACCGAACATTATGTACAGTCATGCACGAGTAGATTTATGAGACATCACACTATTATAAATTAAAGACATTAAATTTCCACCTGGCAAATGCGCGCTGAGTTTAATTAACGAGCCCGTCATAAAATTCATGAAATCACGTTCATTAAGCGAGACACAGGAATCGTTCGCGGCATAGCATAAATATTCATTACAATTATTTTACCGATGTGCGTGCGCGTTTTCGCGTGTATCGCAAATCTAGTAATACGTGATTAACAATTTTGAAATTACATTGATGTATTTAGCAGCGCAGCGCGCGCGCGAGCACGGATGTGCCTCTCGTGAATTTATGGCTGTCATTGATTTAATTACAGTTCTGGTTAACCTCATTCAACTAATCATGAGGTTCATGTCGTGCCGTGCTACGCCAAATGCGGAATCCAAATCGCCTTGTGCGTATACTTAACTTGCCATAAACCGCTGCAGTGATTAGCAATTATTATCAATCGAATCAATATTTATGACGCAATGTCTCTTCTCGGTACAAATAAATAAGGTTAATTCCTACGACAAATATCCCTTTCACATTAATATTTTTGATTGTATCAATTACGATTAATTCTTTTTTAAAAATATTTTCTTCAGTTTACATGTATTGGGTACCTTAAGTATTTATTGAGAAATTATTATTATATGAGAAATTAAATTATTATTTTGTCTTACTAGCATCGCAATTATTCAATGAAATTAATCTATTTTTTCTAAAATAGATATCTGAAATTATTTATAATACTTATTACTTAATTTATTTTTATTTAAGATTTTGGTAAAATAGCTTTCTCAAAGCTTTTCCGGATTTAATCAATTATAATTTTAAAAACAATATATATTCGTAATAAACATAACTGAAGGCAGTCATTTAGTAAGTTTGCATGTGATCAAAGCTAACTATTATCTTAAAAAAGCTAACTTGTATCATTATTAATTATTGTCATTTTAGAAGAAAGTTTAATCTTATACACATATATAAGAAAAATTATATTTCAGAAGAAAAAGAATAAAATAAAATATTATTCTAAAAAAATGTATAAACAATCTGCGATTTTTTTGTAACAAAACTCTCTAGATTCGGTTGCAAATGTCTTCGTTGAAACGTTTTAATTATAGGCAGTACACCAAATTGGCACAACAACGCATGTGTATAATATTGACAGCTGGAGGAAGAGCGGAAATTATTGTGTTGGCACAACGGTTGCGACAAAATATCTACATCGGCATTTTCGTTACTTTGTGATTCACCTAACTAGCGATGGTTTAGTCTACGTCCATAATTGCGGTCGGTGTCGCGATACATTGAATCACACGCTATCCGTGTATCTCGTGTGCCATCCGTTTCATCCGGTAAAAGGTTTCAGTATTTGGTTATTCGACACGTACGTATCTCACCGTTCCACTTTCAGTTCGTTCCTCCCAAAATTTGTTTACAAATGCGTCCAAATTCATCCGGTTCGTTATTCGCATCGTGAATAATTCGTTGGAATGGATTCAAGAAAGAACAACAACGTGATAAACGTACGCTGCATATGACCCATATAGGCTAAATTGCGATGCGTTATGAAACCTACTTCGCTAGGATAATTGTCATATGTGTAAAATTTTTCTTTAAATCATTTTTCTGCAAATTTTCATATTTCACGTAACATGAAGGATCTCAAGTTTAATATTAAATATAAAGAAGATTGTATATGTGCATATAAAATCTCGTCCTTACATCCACGTGTTTTTCTTTATATAAATGTAAATTAATCTTGAACAACACCAAGAAAAATTACATTACTATTGATATTATTTATTGCATTGCATAAAAATGCAATGATTGTGCTATATAATATACGGAAAATATTTATAGAAAGATGAATATCTATATTCTATATAATACATACACACATACAATACAAAAATATACATATATATTAATTAGATTAATTTACGTTTAAGCGCAATACAATAAATGCAATATATCATATTACTAACATGCAATATTTGTGCAAATTTATCTTTGCATAATTTTTGCAACAGTTATATATCTTCTATTGGCAAGTAAATGATGGCGAAATTCGATACTGGTCGTTGTTACACGATCGTTATCTGGTCCTGGTTGTATATCGTCAGAGATAATAAAAAAAATTGTGTATATAACGAGGACATTTTCCACGACTCCCCAAATTACGAGGGATGCGCCTTCCGGTGGTGCTACTTATCGAAGATCTACGATTCGAAAGGGGCTATTTACGGTTCGTAGGGTAACTCGTCGACCTTTCCTCCCTCCGTCGGACTTTTTCGCTGCCCCTACCGCGATGCCCTTTCCTCGTCGTAAGAACAACGGCTTTGGCGAACAATAAATCATGACACGCTCGTGGGAAGTTTTCAGACCGTTTCCGGATATCATGCCGGATGGCTAGGATTTTTATGCTAACGGTGCGGACCGATATCGCGTCCTGTATTATATGTCGGCGGTACCGTTCGCCGCGATCCGTTCGTTTCGTTGGAACAATATCGAAGGGTCGAGAGTTAGTACCCATGGGACGACAAAAGTATACTTCGATATCCGGAACTCGGTTTTCGCGAAGGAGGGTGTTCGGCGGACGTTGAATTATTGCGAGTAGCATGATGCAACTTGCGCATAATATCTCAGCTCGTTCAAGATAATCTCGGGTTATATTTTCAATCATCGTTTTTCTTCAATATTTATATAAATTATATATATTGAGAAAAAAAATATGCAAAATTTGCATTCGATTGCAGTAATGTAATATTACATAAAAATTACTGTGATACATTTTAATGCCACTTTTTCACAATAAAATATATCAAATTTTATATATATGTATTAATTAATATTTTTATCTCTTTTAAACGTACCAATATTTACTATTTCGTGATAATTGAATATACATAATTTGTAAGAAAATCTTTTATACATATACATGCTCAATTTATGATACGAGTACATTTCAAATCATGCTAATTTAAGAGAAATTAGCTTTAAAAAAAACTTCGCCGCGGGGTGCGAAATATCCCTAGTTGACGAATGGGATTCCGCCAAACCAACCCTGCTGTCGCACAACGAGCAGCTTCGCAAGAGAGGAGGGCGCGATCCGGTTGACAAAGGGGCGCGGAGAAATATCTGCGATCAAATCCTGGCTGCTCCAGCTTGACGGACCTTATTTGCGTCGTTTTTTCGAGGGACGATCAGAGCCGACACCCCGCGAAAATCTTCCCCCCTGAAACGCACGACCCCCTCTCGTGCAGAGACCGCCCTCCGTCAGGCTCATCCCCTAACCGTGCTAATAAGCAACCCCAAAGAGACGTCGAGCGACAACTGTGACATATATATATATATATATATATATATATATATATATATATATATATATATATATATATATATATATATATATAAACACATACATACACATACACACATATATACATATATACATGCACGTATCCATCTAGAGATGCTGGAAGGCAATTTGCATTCATATTTGGGATGGTAATTAGGGGAAAGACCATAATAATCGTGATACTTGGACGCCCTAGCTACCCTAGTAGATCGACTCTGCAGCCGAGCTTTGACTTCAATAATAATACTGCGAGCACAAGAATTGCGAGTGCTAACCCTTCGTAACGTTTGCCGCCGCCCTTCTGGGCGATCTGTTATTTTGAACTTTCGACAACCGCATCGGATCGTTTCTCTTTGTCGAGAGAATGACTTCGGTCACGTTGAATGAAAGCTTCGATGTAAAATGTAATGGCAATAAGAGGTGTTCAAAAGAAAGAATTGAATTTTCTTTCTTTTCTAACAAATTGATAGTTTTTTTTTTTTTTTTTTTTAGCAATTTGTCGAAAAATTCTCATTCTGCAAAAAAATACTTCATCTCCTTTTTTTCAATTCCTCTTTTTTTTGTTCTCTGAAGTAATTCTCTTCAAAAATAAATGTTACGTTAAATATTTTTTTTTAACATTTTAAAATCAAACGTGAAATATTTTTCATTGGTTTAAAGAACTCATATATTTTTTGAAATAAGTTTTCCGATCGGCAGATGGTTGTTAGAAATTACGACTGTAAAAATGTGCTAATGACGCGATGTCGCGGCAAGATATATTCGTCGCATTTCGGAACACATTCGCGTCAGGTGTGCAAACAGAATACTGTCCAACGCGTTTGCATCTAAATCCGAAAAAACCAACCTCACCGAGCGAAAAATGTCGCTACGAGCCATGCGAAACGAATGTAAACCAGGATGTACAACGCGTTCGCAACACGATTCCATACCATCGAGAGTTCCGGTAGACTCCGGTAGGTAAATAATTATACGCGCAACGTTTCTGTAAAACAATCGCTGGGAAGCTCCAACAGCAGCTACAATGGCAGCACATGATTTTCAACTGACATGTTAACATGCTATTGATTATACACGACATTCCTATAGCGTAAATTATCATGTATAATGATTGTCAAACACTGAAAACCGACAATGTATGTAACGAATAATGTAAATTTGTTTTAATCTTGTTAAATATTCCTCATTAACATAACGTTATATTATATAATAGCATATATTTTTTTAATAAATTGTCACATATAATGATAAATAAAAATAAAAAATTTTTAAGTAATATAAACGGAAAATATTAACAAAATTAAAATATTAATACAATTGAATAAAATTTGCATATGGAAAAAATATGAAAGACATGAATTTAGTGCACAAATATTTCACACATAATTTCATATATAATGATATTCTGTTTTTATATTTGTTTTTTAAGTTTGCATGTAAAAATATTGAACTTACGCATTTTTTCAGCATCCATTCAAGTATTTTCGTACGTCTAGTAGGCTTGATCTAAAACGTGTTTCGAAAAATAGGACATGTTTCCTTTCTTACCTGTAACAAGAAGAATAAGATTATTACATCGTGAACAAAACAAAATAAATTATGCTGAAACGTGTTATAATAAATTGAATGTAACGTTTCTTATTAAAATATAAGGGATTAATTTCTAGTTGGAATTAAAAGGACGATTATTTAAAGTTAATGACAATTTTATTTCGCGGTAGGAAAAAAACGATATTTGAAACGAAAAATATTGTCAATAGCGGAAAACGCGTTCACGCCCCATGGCATACGGACGTCAGAAGCGATTTGGGGAGCTGATACTACGGGTGAAAGTCAAATAGAAACCCCGCCGCGTTGAAATACGTCGTCGGAACGTCCCATGGTACGCTAATGGAAAGAGCTAGGTCGCGCTTCTGTATAAAGGGTGTGTCGAAAAGCTACGCGATCGCCTAAAATGGAGAGACGCTAGTAAATATCTATTATTAAAATATGCTCTCGCAATACGTATGCCGCATATAAATAAAAGAGCGGACCGCTTCTTTTTCGAGAAAATAGCTGCACGCGATCAGCTCCTCGTGATAAAACAGATTTCAATTTGCGGTAGCAAAAGCGCGTGCCGCTAAAAGATTCATACAGTCACGAAGAGACGTGCGCTACCTCGCTATTACAAATTGTATCAATGTCTAAAAGGATTTCAAGGTGAAACAATTGTCCTTGACGTTTCATTTGCTTAGAAAGTTAATAGTCACGCTCGCTTTCAAATAATAATTTCATTCAATAATGAAGAACGTTACTAACGAAGGAAATGACGCTACAAATTCTTGTTTAATCTGTAAATTAATGAATATTTTTTCCATTATTTCAAAATTTTATAATTTAATTTGACTTCTACAAATTTATTTAAAGAAAACATTATATGCTTATATAAGTATTTCTCAAAAGTGATTATAACGTAAATACAATTATGAATATGTTTATTATATTGAGTCAGAAAAAGAACAAAACGATAACAAATGACTCGTAATAAATTGTTGCATGTACTTAATATAAGAAGAGGACGATATATATGTTTTAATATATATATTTTAATTATATTTTATATTTTAATTATATCTTGTTAGATACAAGTATACTCCTTTCATTAAAGGAGTTGATTGACCAATCCAAGATACCTAATACATCGTCACCTTGTATGTAATATCATATAAATATAACGTCTCTATACCGGCGCGAACCCTCGCACGAGCGATTGCGGTCGGTTCACGAAGGGTAGACAGGGATATGTCTTTGGGGGACAGGCTCTTTACGACATTATGTATCACTTAAATACCCTCCTGCCGACAAATAGCCTGACTCATGGGATTTTATTAGACCACCGTAAGCGCATTCTATCGCGAGATAATGGCGGACGCCGGCTGAGCGTGACGCTCGGTTACGAGCACGTATAGCATTTGCAAGAACGAGACGTGTATTCGTGCGAGTAGATGCTTATGTTGACCATTAGAGGGAGAAGGTGAAAGACGAATTAAACGGGATGTCCCTTTTGCGTCAATCAGTCATTTATGAATGTCGACATATTCCGGCTAGTTGAATGACAAAGGAATGCACTAATAAAAATTCTATTGTTACGTACATATGTTAGATTGCATCGATATTGATTGGTTTCATCAGTTGCGATGACTCGCTGAATTTTCCTCTTCTACTTATCATTCCACCAGTTATTTTAATATGTAATTTAGGAATTTAAATTTAAACAAGTTTGAAAATGTTTTAATTATACGTAGAGACTCTATATTCATACTTTAATTTTAATTTTGTGAAAAAAATTCCAAAAAGTTATTGCTTAGTCAGATAATAATGTCGATTGTAGCTAGTCGTCCGTTAACTGTTTTTCTTCCGCCTGTATTATAGTCGCAGTCCGAGAAGAACAAGGGATCGTCGGGCAAAATTAATTTACGAAGGTTGTCGGTGCGACCGTCTCCCGGAGATATAATTGCGCGAAACGCGGCGCGTGATAGTCGGCGAATCGAATTAGATTCGGCGCGACGGAGAAAATGCTTCTTCTTCGTGTTAATATCACGCTACTTCTCGCGGATTTTAGACACTCTCTGGCATAAACAGTTCGCCCTGTCACTCCGCCGGGTAATAAAGCCGCCGGTGAGGCGTCTAGGAACAATTTTCGAGGCACTCCTTACTACAATCTCGCCGTCACTACCGATCCTCGACATCCTCCGAGAGAGGCTCGTAAAGAGGAACGGTTAACCAAGAACCTCCGGCAAGCTTCGTCTTAACATTTCCTGAGATAATCATAAATCCTTATTAACAAGTCTCTCTTTCTTCGCGACAGACGTATGCTCTTACATTAGATTAAGTAAACGATAGTCCCGTTTAAGATGGACTCCGTTAACATGGTCGACTACTAAAACACTCCTCGTCAGAAAAGAGAGGCGAATAAAAACTTGGTCGCGTCTCAGTCTACGAGCATCGGATTTTCGCGTAAACACGTTCGCGCTTCGTATCAATTTTAGCTTCATCGACAAAGCGGCAAGTTCCTCGAAGTTTGCTTGGACTCTTTCAACGAAGAGTTTTCGGAAAATAAATTTTGATCACGTCGCGATATATACGTTGATAGATCGAACCGGCGAGTGGCGAGGATAAACGCTGACGATGAAAGGCGAGTGTCGTTCAAAGCTTTTTACTATCTGCGACGTTCTTGTATACTTATTGCGGAGCGAAATCCCTTTAAACCGAAGCGCGGCGATGTCATCATTGACTCGGCGTTCAAAGTTTGAATATTTATAATTTGCTTGGATGGACGAGACCCGGGTTTCTAAGAGTTTCGGAACAAAGCGGATACGTGGTAGTAGTGTATGTAGTTGCCTCGTTGCTAAATTTCCGGTAGTCGAGTCGATCCGTAAAAGACTAATATGAACTTTGCTCACGGAACAAAGAAGCACAGAGGAAGGATACTATCTTTTTCGTATAACATGTGTTTTATATGTATCAAAAGGAGAAAAGTAGCTAATGGTCGCAACAAAATGCTGCATATTATATAAATACAGGAACAAACAAAATGCAAAAAAGTAGAAAAAATGTATATTATTCTGGACATTTCAAAATGTTTATCATAAATACGATTATTGATTGCCAATAATAATTTTGCATTTCCATCCAATAAATCACATAAATATTTATATTTATATTACAAAAACAATCGAGGAAAATCACAATGCCGGAGTGTGTAAATATATTAAATGGATTGTGCACACACGCATAGAGAAAATTAGATTAATTACCATAATTAATTAAGATAAAATTACCATTAACCTTCAAAATATTTAAAATTAAATAAAATATTTAAAATTATTATTATATTAATCTGAATTTTATACATTTTTTAATATCACTATCATAATATATAACTCTCTTCTCTTTCTTTCTCTTGAATAAAAATGTAACATTTTAATTATTATATAAATTATTATATTATTTATATAATGTAATGTATATTATATAATGTATATATCGAATTATTACATATTTCATTAGTTGGATCGCAACCTTCGAATATAGCAATTAGAGATTTCGGTGCCACGTATTTACGGTTTCGTTTACGGCTGCGGCATAAACCGCGTGGTGCGAAGCGGAGCAAATTAAGTGGTGATTCCAATTGCCAATGTAATAACCGAAAACCGATCGCGAAACAAGCGTACACCATTTTCTTCTTCCGCTGCGATACAGCGGCAATTCCGATAATCCGGACGCGCGCGCGCGCGCGCAGACGAATCCGACGATACTGCACACGATCGGGTTCAGGTGTAGCCCATACGGGTCACTGGCCCTCGATGCAGTCTTCTCTCGATGCATCGTGAATGCATTAATTTGTAAGGGACTATTAGTTTAGCCGCGCGCTAATCGGTGCAACAACGTTTCCAAGTGCGCATAGCCCTTGGCGGAACTGGCGGTCCGTTTCAGCGGAAAATCGCCGCAGGAGTGACTATATTATCGTATTATAGTCGCGCATTATCATCGGACTCTCAACCGCGGCATCGTTCAGCTTTAGATCCGCTTAGCGAGACGCGACATAATTCTCTTTCATGAACTTTTCGTCGATGG
The DNA here is from genome assembly GCF_025532165.1 of Camponotus vicinus. Lineage (NCBI taxonomy): Eukaryota > Metazoa > Arthropoda > Insecta > Hymenoptera > Formicidae > Camponotus > Camponotus vicinus. The sequence continues at coordinate 10,379,848 of NW_028141978.1, read as the reverse complement.
ACCGCGCGCACGTAATACCAAGCTCGCATATTTCTCTCCCTCTCTCTCTCTTTCTCTGTCGCTCTCTGTCTTTAATTAACAGTGAAACGATATGACGATTGTGTGCGCGCGCCACCAAATGAAAATCAAAGGATTCCGCGTTTCATTGCTAAATGCAGCAGAAAACAAAGTGCGCGCGACATTTATGCTCGATCTACGCTCGTCATGACTCTCTCTCTTTCTCTCTCAATTTCCGTCTCTCTCCTTCTCTTTCTCGTCATTCTCTTTGCTTCCTTTCAGCTGCTTTCCATTAGCACGTTCTCAATGATATCGGTCCGATACCGTTCCGGCCGACAGATAATTGCAATCTCTCCCCGATATCAGCTGATGCAATTCCGAACGCGTAATGCTCTTGCTTAGTTACACGTGCGCAAATCTAACTGTATACAATGTGATACTAAAAGAGACGCCTATAAGTATACAACCGTGTAACGCGTGTAGCCATTTCACGCATTTCCGCGTCACGCTGGAAAATTCAAAGCGAGGAGAAGCAGGAGAGAGAGAGAGAGAGAGAGAAGGGAAACAGAGAGCCCGATTACATTTTCCATTAGCGGTCGCACCGGGCTTTCTTCGGGCTCTCGTCGCACGCTGGCTGGCACTCGTACTGATTATCAACCCCACAATGTTCGAGGTCAGGTCGCTTTTTTTTCCTCCCAGAGTTCTTTTCCCCCGCCTCATTTGCTATTCTCTTATGCGAAAGACCTAACGTGAATTCCCTATACATCAGGTTTTCGCGTCGAGAAAGTATTACACGTTGATCAAATCGCCAAAGTTCTCATCGCTCTCGTCCACGTTATCGAGATAATAACGAAATATCCGAATGTGATGTGGTTACGTATTCATCCCGAATAGATTTCAAAACGGATAAAGTGGATACGTGGATAGTGTGATATGTGTGAGCTGATTACTCAGTCATACCACGCAATATTTTTGCAGCGCGTCCCGAATGATTGAATAGATTGAATACGCTACGGATATCCGTGATAATGTATAGAAATGATATAAAGTGGATAATATTATTTCAACATTACCAATTTATGCATTGAATTATCGGATGGTAACGAAATGCTATTACTTGACGCAATCGCTGTTTTCAATTAGCACTCTTATAACTAATTAATGTTTAAGTATATAATAACAACGATTAGTACATTATACGTTGTAACGCTTTTCTCTCTTCATTTGAAAACGTTAAATAATCTTTGTGCCGCTTCTGTAATAAATTATAGTTTTATCCGGTATTTCGAATGAAATTAATAACTGAAAATCAAATGTAATTAATTAACTTCATTCGAAATAGATAGCTACGCGTCCCGTAATTCAACAATTGCGACGCGATCAAATTTATACTTGGCGATTTATGCATAAACACTTTTCGGAACATGTCGCTCGAGTTAATTCGGGGCTTCCGAATAAGCCGCAAAAATTTATCCGCATGTTTACAGATCGTCCGATGCATCTGCTCGTGGCTAATGGTTTCCTTTAGACTGAAAATTTAATTAAACCATTGCAACCGATACAGCTTATGAATAAAATTCTGTAAGGATCTAACGCGCTATATATTTACTGGTGGGCAAAAAGAGGTATGCAATATCGGGTCCGATGCGTAATTCTCTGCGGCTCGTATCTCTAACCCAGCTATGATTAATCTCGCGTTATTGCCATTACATATAGCACCGCGGTGCATAAACGAGAGAGCAACCGGACTGGAACAGAAATCGGAAATAACGGATTTATCGCCCCGGGGAAAGATTCCACCGATTTCAAGTGACGTCCCGCGTTCAAGGCGAGCGCTCGTTCTTTCGCCTGGATGCGTCGCGGATGCACCGAAGTGAGTGAGCTCGCGAAATTCCTGTCCCGGAAGGTGGAACGATATTAAACTTATTCATCGAGCGATGGAAGAATGGAAGGAGAGTCGGAGATGTTAATTTTACGGCGAAAGATAACGAGAAAATTCGCCGGCGGCGACCTCGATAAGGATTAATAACTGCAAGATACGTAAACGTGACTAAGAATGCATATCGCGTATTAAAGCCATCAAAATATTAGAAACCTACATTATTGAAAGTTACGTTAATCGAATAAAGAAAAGATCATTATTTGTGTATAAATAATACACTTTGAAATCTATCGCGATTTTCTCCATCGGAGATGACGTTTCCAAACCAGTCGAATTGTAATAATTCGCATAGACTTACAAATTCGGATCGCCAATAATTGTAACGACAGACGTTTCGTCTTCGCGCGAGGAGGGTAAATAATTTCCATAACAAGGTAGGGCGGACATAGAACGAATTCTTATCAATTTATCGCTAATCGACTAACGCGAGCAATTAAAGATGTAACCGGTCGAACAGCTGGCGGCGAGCTGGGGGCGGATCGTTGATTTTAATCGGCCATTCATTCGTGGAATGCTCGTATCCCGAGGAAAACGACTCGCACACCGGCCTTTGTGCGACGGGGAACAAGCGGAGGCGAGCGCATCGGAGCACGTAATTTTCATAACTTCTCTCGCGGAGACAATAACCGCGTGCTTCTCGAGCCCCACCTCCTCGCGAAGAGGAGCAGTGCTCGAACAGCTAAGTGGTTCGAACCGGCGGATCTTACTTCCTCATTCTCTCTCTTACCCTCCTCATCCCTTCGTCTCCTTTCTTCTCGCTTTCACGCCGTTCGCCGCATCTTGCAGCTCCTTTGCGTTTTCCGATGTAACCACTTTTCTCGCCGCGTCGCGCCTCTGAATGGCCACTGCCTTTTATTCCGCAGACTGAGAGAAATATGACGGGCAAATCTAATTTGAGTATTTACGAGATTATCATCCTTTCGAGTTTATGTTGTCTGACACAGCCGTATATTTCCCTCTCTGTTTCAAGATCTCTCTAGTGCTTATCGGGAGATTGGTCGAGGTTAGTTAAATGCGAGGCGGGTCGTAAAAGCTTATCGGCGGATATCGAGAAATATCGATGGAATTCATAATCGTTTAAAGCGATAGATCAATTCGCTCTGACAGTTGCAAAGCACGCGACGGACGGGAATCGTATGAGTAGCTCTCTCTCTCTCTTTCTCTCCGGGAAGGACCCTCCAATTCATCATCTCAATAATCGTATACAGAATCACCGTGTTTTATGTTGTCCCGGTGACGCGCATCGACGAGCACAAAGTTCCCAGAGGGGGACTCGGACGCGATCCTGAATCTACGAACAGCATCAAACCAGGATGCACGTATCTTCGCGCGCGCCGCTATGACTTCTATTTTATTGCGCTCGCTTGAGCGATCACGAAGAAATCAAATTACTTCCGCCGTGCGCGAGCTCTTGTACGCGCGAGTTTTCCCGTAAATATATTTTCGACCCCGCAAAAGGCATCTCTCGCTTGTCCTTCGTCGGCAAACTGAATACTCGGCGGATGATTCACAAAGTTATTGAAAACTTTGTTTGTCGTGTACACGACTGCGTCGAATCACGAGTTCGCGACAGAGTTTAAATGACAACTACGAGTAAACTTCCAAAGATGTATCTCTTAAACCTCGGTTAAATGTAGCGTATGAGCTTTTCACAAAAAAGTTTATCTCGATATATAGAATAATTTAAGCATGAAGAGAAGATAAACGCAAATGTATTTATGCTAATATTGCGCTATTGAAGAAATAACTGTTCAAACAAATCAATAATACATAATTTCAAATCGGAGCAGTAATCTAAAAAATATTAAATTAATATTATTGATAAGATGAAATATATATATAATGTTATATTTGGGCTTCATTTACAAATAAATGCATGTAATTATTCACGCGAGTATACTAGAATAACGATTCATGTTTTCATGAAATGTTTTCATGAAAAACAGATGGCGATGATTAAAAATAGCGACTGCTTTTAACTTTTCAAATAATTAAAGTATAGACTGTACCACACACAAGTATGATGCTTGTCACGTTGTGTTCAGTCTTATTAACTAACTTACTCTCAAAAGCCTACGTAGCTCGTGAATTAAATCCGTCTTCCCCTGTATATATGTATACATATATCTCTATCTAATCCGTATATTGCATCAGACAAACGGAAACAATCTTTCGTCTCCTCATGCTAAGAACCGTGGCATCATCTGTCAGCCCTCTTTCATTACATTCGCACGAACAATCACCAAGGGATCAAATTAGCCGCTTTTGATGTGGATCCAGCGAGGTGGATGTGCAATTCGTTCGCGGGTCGGACGTGTTTTCCAATATAGAGGGTTTTGCGCGCGTATACGAAGTAGCCGCGAGGGGTTCTGCTTGCAAACTCCTGAAGAACGAGCGTGGGATCGAAGCAGAAGGGTGGTGATGGGAGCTGTTGGATAAGACCCGAATACCCGGAGGGCACGACCGAATCTCTCACGTGTGGACGGTTCCGCGTGTTATGCAAATATGTTCTCGCGCTCGTGTCTCCTTAACGAATATTGCCAAACTTCCCGTAGTTACGACCGGAATAAAAACTTTGAAGAGACTATCACGAACGAGTCGGAAAAAGAAAATTAGTTTTCCGACACAACTTGTACTTGATTCACGTCAATGGACTAATATTTATGTTCAATTAATCGATGCCCGAAGACCTGTTATCGGTCAGATCGAAGATGATGAAGCGACGATTTTATAACAAGCGTTTTCAAATAAAGAGAGACGATTTTATAACAAGCGTTTTCAAATAAAGAGAGACTAAAGTATGTGATTTCATCGACCTTCACTCTTCTAATAATATCTCGCGAGTCTCGCGACGTTCTTGATATTTTAACCTTACGTTATTATCATTATTTCTGTGAAAGAAATCACTTTTCGAAGCTTTTAAGATATATGTTGTATGAAAAATATTATTGAAATTTAAAAAAGTAACAAAGAACAATAATTTTTATATAGAATTTATAAATATTACTTCATTATATAATTTTATATTATAAATTCGCACGATTTATTACAGATTATGTTTAAAAAATATAATCCATAAATATTTAATTAAATTTTTAGTAATTATATACACACGATATAAAATAAACTTTTATGCATGAAATATAAGAATGTTTTTTAGGAAATTAATAAGAAAGAACAATTTTTTTGCTATTATCATCATAATGACATCATGTACAGACATACATAATCAGACAAAGAAAGAATATCTACATAAGAAATGAGAAAATTACATTGATAATTGCACATTAAACGGTATTTCATACTTCTGCCGCATCTGTGCAAGTATAGTATAGCATATGTACAGTATTCTTTGATCTTTTGATTCAGAGATAGCGGATATACGTAATTCACAGACGTAAGTGAAGTGCTCATCCCACATGAGAAAAGATATGCGATTGTACTTAGCGAGTATAAAGTTGAATTCCAATTATCTTCTTAATTAGAATCTCTAGTGAATTTCTAGTGAACATGATGTTCCTTAATTACTCGAAGTACTTAATTATCCTAATTTCCTCTATCACAAAAGAAGCTCTTTTCTGTAATTAGAGATTTGCATCGAAATAAAAATATCGGTTTCAATAATTGAATAAAAGGCACAAAATATCGTTACTCGAATATATCGTCTCAAAAATCACTACTAAACCGTTCTTCCTTTTACGTAAATGTACTTTGAATGCATCACACTTACAAATCGCATATAAATCGAAAATCAATATTAATATCTTGCTTTTCAATCTTTTTATAATCTGCGTAATTCATTTTGTCTTGTGGTACATGTAAAACATAACGTGATATAAAGTTTTTATCAACTGGCAAAAGTTTTTATCAACTTTTCGAAATACATAGTTCGAGTTTAGTGACAAATTTGTCTCAAATTAATTTATTATTTAGGTAATTTTCTGCTTTATTGCCGCTCAAAGCTGATTGTTGGCAGTCGGGCATTTTTTTTTCCGTCGTATGAAGAGCATTTTCAGTTCCCTTAGTTAGACGACACATCCCCCGAGATTCAGATCGGCGACATAACGTCAACGTCGTTGAAAAACCACCCCTGATTAATGCAAGCGACGCACGCACACCCTTTTCCCTTATCTCGCGTACGCACACATATCCCCTGCCTTACAAGGCGTGCGTTATCGGCACTATCACCCGCAGTTCACGCGGGTACGGCGCGTGTCGTCGCTATTGTAGTCGTCGTTTCCGGTCGGACGCGATGGATCGCGTGAGATTGAAGAGAGTCTCGATTCTTGAATTACGTTCGCGATCGAGAGCCGCTTTGCTCGCTCAGGCGAGCACTTAACGCAGTAAACAGCACTTATCGATTAACTGATGCTGATTAAAGCTGTTTGCTTTACATATTGCGTGCGAGATGAACAACAGTAATAAAATGATATCGATCAAAAGGAAATTATCGAACCCGTATGTTTGATTTTTAGAAATATTTTCATACACACACTTAATACAGAAATAAAAAATTAATTAAATTATATTTTCTGAGCATACAAAATTTTTAAATATTAAAAAGCTATGTAAATTTAAGAAAACAAATAACAGTAGTTACAAGCAAATAAAAATCACTGTTAATTAAAGACACATGTGCGTTTTAAAGATGCACATTTTATACTTGGGTAATAAAATAATGAAAAATACCGTTTATAAAAATTATCAGAATTAAATCGATCAATCATGTTATCGTAATAAATCACGAATTATTGGAGAACAGCTAAGTGATAATCAAGAATTTATGCACGACGATAGCGAAAATAAGGATTTATTCCAATCTACAATAATATTTCACGCGCGGTTAATTCTCTTTACACACACGTGCACACGAGCGCGCGCTTTTCATAAGTATTTCAAATCCTGCGAATCCTTCGCATATTAACTAGGATTGGCGAATACACGCGTTTTACTATATTTGCTCGAGAGAACTTGCTAACACAGAACCACGGCATTATTCAATTTGCATTCAACGACATGCCGGCTAATGCATCAAGGAAAGACTGGATGCGTGTAGCATAATGGGAGATCTGGAATATTATCAGAAGCGTAAAGAGTTAATTTAGAGAAACGCGAAAGATGAAAAATATCGTTTATCGCACCTCAACGAGTGCACGTAGTATGATATTCGCACGCACAAAGCATGTTGTCTTTATCCCTTATTAAGAGATGACGATAAGAAATTACAGTAATTAGAAAATTCAATTAAAAAAAGGAAAAGAAATATATTAATCTACTCAACGGAAACTCGATAGAGCATCGCGTGGGGAAAGTTACACGCGTTCCTGTTGTTGTTTCCCGATGGATTACGCTATATAATACAGGGAGTTTAACGTTTAATTCCACGCAACGTTTACCAACAACGTTGCGCGAGCGCCAGGACAGACGAGGCGGTTTACCTCATCTTTATATACGAGCTCGCGTTGTAACGAACGAATAATTATTTGTAACACTCTGTCACACGCGCGGTCTCGCGGCTCGTCGTCTGCGAGAGACGCGGAATAGCGGCAGGCATAATTCATGAATACACACATCTCCCGAGGCGCAAGTACAAAAGGCGAGTAAATCGTTACGGGCTATCCTTTTTCCATGGAAATTTGTTCGCGCGCGTATGTCGCTTTACTAAGGTCCGGGATGTTTTCCATGCGGCACAGTTTTCCGTGCTTGCCCTCCGGCGCCGCCTCCCATGAATTATAAACGTCGGCGAAATGAGGAAGTTGCTTAAAAGGATTTAAATTCTGACGCGCGCCGACCGGCCGACGTCGGCCCCTTCCTCCCTTCAAGTTTCTTCTTTCAATCTCCACGCGTCGTAAACTCCTTTCTCTTCGAGACGGGGCGATATCATTTCAACTTTTGCGCGAAATTGAAAGCGGGACGGAACATATCGCCTGAGAATCAACGGCGCGAACGTGGCATGCTCGCCGCCATCTCTCCCTCTATCTCCCTTTCCGCCAATTCGCTCTCCTTCCTTCTGCAACGTTTCATTCCGCACTTTCATAACACACGGGTTATCATGCCAAGCGGTCGAAGTGAAAATAAATTGGCGAAGCGCGCTTCGAGAGTTTTCATTAAATCGTTCAAAGACGATGAAATCCTATTTATCGATATTTGATGGCCGATGTTAGAAAGTGAGAAAAGATTTGCAATTTTTAAGACACTTGTCGAAAAATGTTTACTGAATCCTTGAGATTCCAACGTAACGATAGAGATTGTCAACGTAAAGATACGTGAATGAATGTGTCTTGATAAATTGGAAAATTATTTCCTTTTTATGGAGAAATATTTATAAAAAAGATTATTCTTAAAGCGAATAAACATATGATACATTTGCTATGTAAAAACATAACAGTTCACCACACGATTAACTTCAGCAATTTTTTATAATGCCACGTAATAGTAACGAATGAAGAAATATCGCGGATTCGCGGAGATTTGTCATAGAGTTTACGAAGCGACATGATACCGGGACGATAGTAAACCCGCCGTTTCTTTTCGTCCTTTTGCATCCATTGTACGTTTTTCCGTTTCGAGTAACGAAGGGAAAAAGTGAGAATGTGGGACGGAACGGAAAACAACAGAAAGTCTAGCAACGGGGAAAAAGAATTCCTAAGTAAATTACAAAGAGGAACGTATGTAGAGAACGAGCATGGCTACGAACATAAAACTTGCATTACCATCTAACCGTACTTGCGAAAATATCTGACGCGACTAGAAAATATAATTCTATTTTTCATTCAAAAAAATATACTTTTTACACTTTTACACATATAAAATGTCTAAAAGCTTATTTTAGTTAAGCTTATATATCAACTATCACGAATGAATGTGCGTGCACAATAAAAAATATTGCATATTAGAGTCACATAAGATGTTAGATATAATAAATGTTAGAAAAAAGCTTGGAGAATAACTGTCTAAAAAATTACGTTTTAATTTTTTATCACCATTTGCAATCAAGAATTCGCGTATTCAGTATATTTTATTATATTAAAATTTGTAGGAAAAGATCTTTTATCATTCTTGAAAAACAAATAATATAATATACGATTAATTGATTTATATACATATAGATGAATAACGTATTTTAAATAATCTTGTATATAATAAACACAATTTTTTATTTCCTGGAAGCATTTGTTATTACATTTAATTTATTATTAGTTATTTTTTTACCTTTATATTTCAATCAAGAATATATGTGAAAATCAATGCTTGAGTAAAAATATAATCTTGTTCTAGTTTCAAACATATATATAGTATATAAATTTTCATTAGAATATACCTAAATTTATAAATAAAACGGATTAATGGACCGTCTTGTTTTACTTATCACCTGTCTATTTCTAATATTTGTGGATGTAGATCGTTAAGAATAATGTACAGTAAATCCCTTTTCATTCACTTAAACCTAATTTAATCTTCACATAATGTCTTTTTCAGAAACGCGCAGTCGAGACAATCATTATTATCGTGAAGCGTAAAAGAGACTATAAACCTGTAATATTGCATAGGGGAAAAACTGAGGGATAAGTGTGTCGTGACATCCCACAACGTGTTGCCAAACCCTGACCCTAAATTGGGGGAACTTCTTATTTGTTTCTCTTTCTCTCTCGTTCTTTATTTCTCTCACTTTCCGATCCCTGTGTATTTTTCCGCCTCGAGTGCTCGAGCAGAAAAAGCGGAATGTCGAAAAGAAACGGGTGCAGAAATCGGTACCCTTGAACAGACGAACGATAAAGCAACACAGCTAGCAAGTATTGGCAAATGAGGGTGTCTCGTCTTTCTGATTGCCCTCGAGGCCGATTGTACGCTTCGATAGATTGAGAAGGAACGAACGGAATGAAGATTGACCCCACGAACAAGTCGCGCATTTACAGTGATGAAAATCAAAGATGTAACCGGCGAGAAAGATCGAGTGACTGAGAATATTTTCTTGAAAGTGATCCGGCGCGAGAAAAATCTAAAAATTCTAGAGGAAAATCCAACGTTAAAAATCGAAACCCAATGCGATGGGATAAAATATGATTACTATAAATATGTTTCTTGTGTGTAATTGTATATACAACGTGAATAAAAAAAAATTATTTTGTCCTACGACAAAAACGATGTTGTTTGATGTTGCATAGTTCCAATGACTTTATATACTGAATCTATACTAGATCTGCTTGTCCAAGATGCATCTAAATGCACGATAATTTAACCGGTCATTGAGACAGCAATAACGTATCCTAGCCGTTACAAAGATGGACGACTGTAATTTAAGCGAACACGCAACAGTTCGTGATATTTACAGCCATATTAATGTCGTGCCAGCTATAAATTGCCTGCCCACTATAATACTCGCAATGATTCGAAGAATCAGAAAATCTTTTCTTTTCATTTTTGACTACATTTTACATGACATTTAATTTTGGAATAAATTCAATGCATTCATGAAATAAATAAATTAGAATAAAGAGATAAAAAAGAGTAAATTCAATATAGTAAAATGGTATATAATAGAATAGAATTAATATATTATAAAAATATTTTCCTGAGAAATTAGCGCGACAGAAATAAACGTGCGTTTAAACATAGCAAATACCAATACCATAGATAGATATCGACAGACCTTACTTATATATGCGCTCGAAGAAGTGCCACGGAACTGGGTCGAAGCCGTGATAAATCGCATCAATTTACCATGGATCGATACACGGAACCTTTATTAAAATCGAAGTCGCAATATTTCTGCTTCAGAGCGCACATCGTGACTATCGATTTCGCGATACCGACCAAGATGATGGTAATATATTAGCATTACCTGCTGACTGAGATAACTTTCAATAAACATTAACAGAGACTTAACTCTGATTTTCCGCTTCATTCCGGAGAAAAAAATCGAAAAAAATGAAGAATACACAGACACATATTATTAACGTTCACCAGTATTGATAGAAATGACTAAATGTTATAAACAATTGTATAAACCAAATAACAAGACACATCGATTTAACATGTTAATAATCCATTTTGTGCTTATCCATTTTTGTGTTAATTTTTAGTTCTATTCGAGAGCTCACTTAATCACGATAAATATCATTCAACTGTAAATGTAAAAAATTGCGATAATTTCGAATGATTTGACATATTTAACATTTTACATTTTACTTTTCTACGATTACGTAAAACGAGAAGAAAAAAAAGAAATGAATATATCAATAACAAATACTAAAACATGATGAATATTATACCTATCGTGTAAAATCTGTCGTGTTATTGCTAGAAAGCTATTTGTGAATATTTTACTGTTTTTAGTCGAAGTAATAAAAAAATCTCTCTTTCCTAGAAATATACATTTTTATTTCCTCAACTTTTGAAACCAAGTTTATTCGCTATATTACTTTTCACACGTTGAATCTTGCTTGATTTTTGAAATTCTCTTTGCGACCGATCTCTCATTCCCCGGGTCGGCGATCAAAGTCGGTTACTCGCTTCGAAATGAAAGAAAAAGGTAACGTCTCGCGCAAAAGTGAACGACCGATTCTTTGCTCCGCGTCGTGGCATCTGTCTAATATTTCTCGCGCTCTAAGGACGACACCGTCGTCGTACGATGCCTTCCTCGAGAGCGGAACAGAAGATGTCGAATCGGGAACGAAACGCGAATTCCTTCCAAAAGAATCCCGTGTGCATACAGAGTGTCTCGGAAAATCGTAATACAATCGTAAAGGAAATGCAATTTTTTATTTTAAAAAAAATCAATATACAACACGTTGCCTTCCTGACAAATTTCCGAAAAGTGCATTGAGAATTTAAAAAATTTATTTTCTTTTATCTTTAAGAATTTTATATCATAATCATTACTCTAAAGAAAATATTAGAATATTTGTTTATTGGTATTTACTTTTCATATATTTTTCTTCTGACCTCGAATGTCCATTTTGTCTAATTACACCCAATGTATAGGGTAGGTGTTAAGGGGCGATAAAGAGGTAGAAGAATGCGACTATACGGTCACGAAACAGGTGCAATGAGAACGGCAGCCAAGGCGGCGTCGGCGATGGCGCAGGCAGAGGCACGTGAGTTACGTATCGGAAAAGCGCGACGTGGAATTCGCTGATTTTACACACGGAGCAGGAAATATTTCCGGGAATTGTGCCGTGGGTAACAGCCGTAGAAAAGCCACCACTGCGGCACCTCCACCTCCACCACCACCACCATCGCCAACAACATCCGCACGAATACCAACGCGACACCTTTTCTCCACGTCGCTGCCGCTGCCAAAGTAATGCCGTTTCTTGCAGAATTCGGACCATTCATGAATGCATTACCGTCTTACTTTCACGCTATTCTTGCCCGCTCCGTGTGTGAGTATAAAGCTACATCAAGCTAAACACATATGAAGAATAGATTCTCTTTCGCCTTCGTTAAGTAATGATGAGTATAAATTATCTATGGTAATGTAAAATAAATATCATGTCAATATCTGTCTAATATCTGTCTTCATATATCTCCGCCATTTAAATTGCAATAAAATGATTTAAAATGATTTAAAGCGAGTTTGGAGAATTGTTCAACTTACATATTTACACACTTTATTCCCTTTTCTTTCTTCCTCAATTTAAAGTTTAGCGATCGATATTCGAAATTCAATGATTTATCGTTGCGATGAGAATTCTGATCTTATGCAAATCTTCGAGTGTTCTATCGGATGCGAAGATGCCCGCTATTTCGAAATAGCGGATATTCCAGCGTCGCGACGCAAGATAATAGCAGCCCGCGATTTATCGATGAGTAACGATACGGCTACGGTTTCCAAGTCGTAACGCGAAACGTCGCCTTTCTTACACCCCCCCGTATTATGCGAGCGTGATAAGCACCCGCGGATTACGTTGACTACGCAGACCGCGCGAGTCTGGAGTCTGGATCTCGATGGAGGGAGCGGGGGTGGTAATGCGGAAGAGATCTCGCTTTACGCGCGAATGGGACATGTACGACCCGATTCAAACCCGTTTTCAAAATACTCGGACTTTCCGGCATAAATGGATTTAACGGAATGGAAGTTATCCGGCCACCGGGACATTTTATCCGGAACCGTCGCTGGGGGAGGAAAGAGAGAGGGAATAAAAAATTTCTATCCGTCTATATATGAGAATGTCTATATACGTATTACATACACGCGTATTACATACGCGACGGAGATCCGCTTCACGCTCCGACGCGGCTGACATAATAGTTAATTTCAAATGTTGTCGATGCATTCCACTGCGTCGGCTATTGACGATTTAATTTTCGGCACCTGGCCGATATTTCTCGTCGCGACAGCGCGATTAATTGAATTTCGAAAACGCGCGCTATCGCGCGCGAAATAAAAGGCAATAATTTGCGTTTGTGCGATTTCCATGCTTCGTGTCGTTTAGCCGAGAATCGATCAACGTAAATTCAATGCTTCGAAATTTATCTGTTTATAATCAGATTCGCGTTATTTAATTCAGTGCGGTCCCTAAAATAATCTCTTCGAAAGAAATCCCCTAATTGATGAACACTTTATACAATAAAATTAGTTTTCTAATACGTCTTATTTACGCATACTTTACTTTAAAATATTTTAAAGGAAAAAAACATAATATTTTAGAGATATCTTTCTATATTATATTAATCGCTAATAAGTATAATGCAATCTTTTAGGAATCAATGAAGCTAAAACATTATTTTGCGTAAATGTTTGCTCTAAAAGAACAGAAGATCTTTTCTTATTTTTCATAAAATATTCTTAGTCGCAAAATACATTTCAAATCAATATTGGAAATCGATTAAAACAAGCACGCTATTTTAAATATATTCAAATTTTACAAAAATTAATGCAATAATTAAAGACAAAGATTAAAAATAAACCTAAGGTTATTTTCTTAGAAAATTTCACGTAATAGTGTTTACATCAATGTGAGCCGTTACAACGTGAACGTGCTGTGAGATGTTTAGAATATACCTTCTGCAATATTTATGTTGCCTTTCGCAGCAGGTTGCTAACAGGAGGAGTCCGTGCTAGCGGGAGTTTCCACACTCAAGACCGTTTCTGCCAAAAGATAACAGTTAACTGAATAAAACTTTGAGTTTGTCACGCAGAGTATAATACAATCTGTATTCTGGTGTTCAGCGACCTGTCGAGGTATTGTAAATATATAATGTTTACGCTCGGTCTGTTAATGTTTCCTACGAGATCCTGCGTACATGCATGTGTGTGTGTGTGTGTGTGTGTGTGTGTGTTGTTCTGTCTCGAGAATAAATACTATATTCAATGAACTTTTCACAATAAAAGGAATGCGTGATTCAATATTTTCTTTTTTTAGGCCAAGTTTAGATAAACCGCGCATTCTTCATTTTAAATAAAGTGTATCTAAAATAGATTGTAATACAGGTCACCTCAGTTTAATATATAATATAAAATTAATATACAATAATTTATACTGTTATATATAATATTAATATATAATACTAATTTTACATATTTTACATTTTACCTCCTTTATTAATCAAGCTCAAATACTTTATAGCTCTTTCATATTGCCTCGACTTATTACTTAAACTTTTCTAATGCAATGATTGTTACGTCGGTGATAGAAAATTAAAAATTAAACGTCAATAAAATAGACAAATTCCTGCAGAGGTACAAGCAAAAGCAAAGGTAACATGTGGTAGGTTCACGACCGAGTATATCGGAATACGAGTGACATGCGACATGACGATTTGAAAAACGTTACCTGGCCGAGCGACGCGGGCGAAATCAGATTTTTGTTTGTCGTTGTGCGTTGTTCACAGCCCATAGTTTTCATCTCCATAAAGATTGCGTGACGCAGTGCAGAGCTTTTCAATTTTCGATAGGAATCAAATTCCTGTCACTCGCGCACAGAGGACTATACGCCTCTGCGTGACAAAATCGTCTAAAAGAAACTGTTCGTTATTTTTTTTATCACCAACAGCGAATGAGACCATCGGCGCGTTTGTGGAACGTTGTTGTAACTCAATCACGAAATTCGCATGCTACGCTATGCAAAATACAACAATCGGAGTAAGAAACAGAATCGCTGACACGCTGCACACATCTACACCACGTGACACAGCCATGTTTCGTCCGCTCTAATACCGGTGCTTACTTCCATGTCGAGAAGCATTAATAATTTGAAAGTTAAAACACAGTTTACAAACACAACTGAAAATTGATATAGCAACTTCTAGCTTTACGAAGTAAGTTAGCTTTACGAAAGCAAGCAGAGATTGCAATCTTTTGCTTTACGAGCTTTCGCGAATTAATTAATATTAAGAAATATATTGAATATTGAAAAATAAAAACTTTCATTCAACATGACATATACAATAATCGATAATCAATAGAATATTTTAATAAATAAATAAATAAAAATATACATATATGGCTTTTTTATATTTTCAGTCGTGGAACTTTTGCAGGTATAACGATAGAAAAACGAACATTGTTAAAATGTTTCAATTTTTTTATTATAAAATGTTATTGTTTAATTTAAAATTGTTAAAATAGAGATATAAATATAAAAATATCGCAGGGAAATTGATCAAAGTTGATTAATATACGAATGTTCATTATTCCTAGGGAGATGCAACGAGAATTTTGATGGGCTTATTTACGATAGCCCGCGGCTGTTTCACCGCGGCTTTTAATCAGTCCGAATATATATACCGGATATGCAAAAAACTTATCCGCGGTCGGATATTACTTGGTTACATCCCTGCGAAGCGGGGCAATTTAATCAGCTCTCAACATTATATCGACGAGGAACAGAATTGCGATTCTTATCGCGCGCAGCGAGCTGCTTTCCTACCGACAGATTGAAAAAGCTTCACGGCGCTTGCTCTCCCGTGCCTCCGTGCTTTTATATCCAACCGTATATAACGAGGATTCCGATGAAATGCCGCTCACGGAGATTATTTTTGCTTATTACGGCGTCGACGAAAGAGAGAGAGAGAGAGTTAAGGAACTACGATATTCGTAAGTTCGCCGTATCCTCAGCGAACCGAAAATACTGCCGCGCAGGAAGTTAACTCTTTGAGTAGTCGAACTATAAAATCACGTTGGTCGCATACGAGTGAAAGTATCACGATACTACCGCAAACGTAATATTACAAAGTTGTGCGACAAGGCAAAACTTCATATCGAGAAAAAACCTACAAGTTTGGGATATTAAAACATTGTGCTAAAATCTCGTATAAATCGCGTATTAAAATAATGCGACTCGTTCATTTTATTTTTACACTTTAAATTAATGACATGCACTGTTAATACGCAGATTAAGGTCAAACATGTTTTAGGTACGGTTTGAGCGAGGAGTAGTGTAAAGCTCTCGCTCTGAAGTGCCTTCGCTCTAAAATTCCGTATTTTCTATCACTTTTGCAGCGTGTTTTGAATTCAATCAGTTTCGGAGCGCTTTTCGAACAAAAAACATTTTTCTGTTTTTTCTTTTTTCTTTCTTCTTTTTTTTTAGTGTTATTATTTTTGGTCTGCGGTAGTTTTGCTAGTTTAGTAAGGCAGTGTATTTTGTGTGGAAAACGCGTTTCTTTTTACATTAAAAAAAATATATAAAAATCGTCCATTTTATTATAATATAATTTTTAATTTAAATTCATATAGTAAAAAATATAAAAAATATTTAATGTAAAAGCTCTGTCTCTCTAAAATTTCGAATTTTTTATAATTCACAAATAAAATTTAAAAAAAAAACTTGTGTATTTGTGGAATAATGCTGTATTTCGTGATAACAAATCCCAAGGACGAAACTATGCTGTGCATTTATTGTACGTTGTGTAATGGAATGTCGAACCGCATGGGACGATTGCATTTTATGTACATTTCACGGGCGCAAAAACCACGATTCTCGTTATAGACGAAACTGGAAGTCTGGCCGCGGGCGCCATGTGAATTAGTAACGAACTCTCGTCGCTCGTGTGATGATAAAGAACACGCACGCATACTCACGCCGGATTCACTCGCATGCACATGAAGATCGGGTCGTTGAAATTTATATTAATTCTCGAGTGTCAAGCCTCGCGCCAGTCGACCTTGTTCAAACACGCTGTTGCTTCTGATGATTTCCATTACGCGGAACGAAACGAAGAATATGCAATGGCCGGCGTGGGAGTAAAACGCATGAAGGCCAGGGGTCACGCGCCACAATTAGACATATTAGTTGAAGATGTAATAACCGGGACCACACGGTATGCAGCCTTGACGTGCTTTTAACTTCTACATTGACGAATGAAATGATAAAAATTCGATTAACGTAAATATATAATATAATAGGAATAATTTTATTTAAGAAGAACTTTTTGTGAGCCGTTATCGCACTTGCCGTTTTGACACTTGTTCGAAATACAGAATGCCATGAGAAAACCACTTACGTCAATATTAATTATTTTTAATTTTGTTTTAGAAAATGCGGTTTTAAATATATATCTTCGCCAAAGCGAAAAGACAATAAAATTATCTTTGAAATATTTTATAATAGAAATTCAATGTATGAGGTTGTGTTCGTGATATACTATAAATAACTCATAAATCGCACTACGAGTCTTCAATTTTCTATAGGGTATTCGCGTATTAAAATAATCAATGCAAAATATATATGACAAAATTAATGAATGCCAATTAATGAATGTCAAATTTTCCAAAAATTCTCTCTTTCGCGTTAATATTTATATTCACTATAAAATCAAACTGTAAAGGATAATGTCGAGGTATAGCGAGTTAAAAAGAAGAAGAATGGGGTAAATATATAAACTGTCATGTTTCCGTTGTTATCTGAATTTACGATACCATGCATATGACTTGCCTCCAGGCCCAGGGAAGATTAAAGCGGCGCACTTTCGCAAAAGAATTAAATGTTAATCTAGAACCAAGATTTCTCCACAAAGCACTAACGGTAATTAAACTTTATGTCCTGCTGCACATTTCGCGGAGCTCTATCCCTACGAATTCTCCTTTTTATGAGTTTCCGGAACGGACATCAGCATCCTACTTAAGTGCCGGCAGTTTCACCAGGTGTTCTTGTAAAATGCCGGACCGTCTTTATTTTACTCCGGTAACGCAAACAGGAAATTATGACGTTATGGATATGTAATAATTAACAAAATAACGCAAAAAATGCTGAATCTATATTGGATGAATAGAAAATTACACATTATTTCTAAATCTCCAAAAAATCACAGAAATCAATTAATAAGTTATTAATTTTTTGATAACGGAAAAGAATTATTCTTATAGACTGGAAATGTAATGATATAAAAATTAAATAAATCAAGAAAATAGTTTTAAAAGAATTAGAAAAGAAAACTATATGTGTATATGTATGTTGATCAAAAATAAAGTATAAAAACAATTAAATATGACTATCGTTAAATGTATAAATATTAAAAAGATATAAAAATTATAAAAATGTGCTAAATGTTTAAATATTTCATTTAGCATTGCATTTTGCATTTCAAACATACATTAAAAATTAAATCATTTCAAGTGTTATCATTTTGGGTTTATTGATTACATTTAACTTCAGAAAATTCAACAAAGAAAATATGTAAGTCGGCTGTTTCAATTTTATAAAACTTTGTAGCATCGTCTTGTTTCTATTTCAAGTTTGGAAACTGGGACCAATTACTCGCTCCAATTATAATCAGTAGTTTAAATAATATAAATTATTTCGCCGGAAGTTTAGATAGTTTGACTTAAACTTGTTAAGTATTTCTGTGATACCCTAAGATTTTTAAAAGAATAAACTAAGAGTTAATTTAAAAAACTAACTTTTCTCTTCTCTGGATAGTCAATAATGGTCTGTAATTAAAATGTTAAAAAAAATTATAAAAATTATCGGCATCTACAAACTTCTATCATTCTACTCGGAAAAGCAAACTCTGTAAATTATAGAACAAAGAAATTTCAACTCACACAAGATTCCTAAGTATAAAGATTTGAAAACTATACCGCAACGCAGTAAATTATTGCGAAAAAACTCGCTATAATTTTGTATATAATAAAATTTATGCACCTATATATCACGTACATAGTCTGCACTTTTTCAGATCTCTCCCAAAAATATTTTCTCGTGCTTTTCACATACTAAAAAAAAAACTTTCGATTAATGTAAACAGATATAGCCAGTGATAATTTATAAGAAAGTAAAGAGTGACGAGCGAGCCGAAGACAGATCGATATTACAGCAGCAAAGTTGGATAAAACTCGAATATAGAGATTCGATATAATGGCAGTGGCCAGTCGTAAACCGCTTCCACTTCGATTTCAGTCACGCTCGCAAACTTCGCAAATCCACCAACTTATTCGCAGCGATTTCATAGTGCGAACAAGCTCGAAGCCTTTAAGAGATTAAAGTGACTCGCTGGAATCAGTCCATTTAAAAGATTGAACGTGCGAATTCGTGGCTTGGTTTCTCCCCATTGCACGGCGATTCTTTTATAAAATATATATATTGAATACCACATACACATACATAAAATTTGTTAAATATTTATTCTCAATGTATTTTCAACGAAAAATTTTAAAAAATTATATTCTTGAAGAAGAATAGCTCTCCATATTAATCTTTCATCTCTTCAATAATTCTCATACTCTCTGCCAAGAAATATTACAGGTAACACATATACATATATTGATAGCCTAAAAAAAAATGTCTTTTAATAAATACATAAGACAATATATTTTCAACGAAAAATTTTAAAAAATTATATTCTTGAAGAAGAATAGCTCTCCATATTAATCTTTCATTTCTTCAATAATTCTCATACTCTCTGCCAAAAAATATTACAGGTAACACATATACATATATTGATAGCCTAAAAAAAATGTCTTTTAATAAATACATAAGACAATATATTTTCAACGAAAAATTTTAAAAAATTATATTCTTGAAGAAGAATAGCTCTCCATATTAATCTTTCATCTCTTCAATAATTCTCATACTCTCTGCCAAGAAATATTACAGGTAACACATATACATATATTGATAGCCTAAAAAAAATGTCTTTTAATAAATACATAAGACAATATATTTTCAACGAAAAATTTTAAAAAATTATATTCTTGAAGAAGAATAGCTCTCCATATTAATCTTTCATCTCTTCAATAATTCTCATACTCTCTGACAAGAAATATTACAGGTAACACATATACATATATTGATAGCCTAAAAAAAAGTCTTTTAATAAATACATAAGACATAATATATTTTCAACGAAAAATTTTAAAAAATTATGTTCTTGAAGAAGAATAGTTCTGATATTAATCTTTCATCTCTTCAATAATTCTCATACACTCTGGCCAAGAAATATTACAGGTAACACATACATATTGATAGCCTAAAAAAAATGTCTTTTAATAAATACATAAGACACATGTACATGTGGATTACAATTATATATATTGTATATAATTAAATTATATTTATCCGGAAAAATATATTCCATTTTAAATTTTAAATTATATTTTCGTATTCAAATATATTTTAAACGTGCACAATCATTTGAGGGATTTAATGCAATATTTAAAATTTGAAACAATTAAGATTAACTACTCTAAATTTCAAGATAAATGTCAAGTTGTTGAAAAAAAGAATTAAATCATTATTATAGTAGATGTTTAAAATCTAGGTAGATGTCACGCCATCATGTTAAATGTACGTACGCAATTTCACAGGATATTACGGTGATAAAACTTACCCGCGCGTTCGCGTTACTCGCTACAATTCTATAAAAATAACGTCCCGCTTCGCGCTCTCTTCTCAATTGCGGACTCGGTCCCTACATCGTTGAGATCGCGTCGTATATATACTTCGCGGGTAAGTCCCGAGAAAAAAATCTCATCTCGCAACCGAGGAGGCGCCTCTCCACCCTCAGCAGCATCGAGCAAAGCTCGGGTGGATTGAACGGATTTGCAATTTACGGAATGGCATCGTCGTTAAGCAGTTTTAAGCTCGATATAATAAATGACGAAACACGGTTAAAGAGGCTCACGTCAGCCCCGGAATCTTTCGCGCGAAAACGTGCCACAACCGCAGCGTGATTTTATGTAGCGGATGTGTCCACCACCCGCCTGAAAAGTTGGCCAACTGTTGTTCCCCGAGTGTCGCGACTCGCATGCGGCGCGATAACCACGGGAGAATTATTAAGGGGTCCGCGGTGACGAATGGTCGCCGCGAGGAGCTCCGGACAAAAGGAATTTCGCGAAACGAGACACCGTCGACGTGCAACGTCACATCGCGACAAATTAGCACGGGACGGCGTGTAAAACAAAATCGTAGCGTGGTGTACACAATTCTCGCAGAGCACGGCGACGTGAATACGCGATCCTTGAATCGGGAAAACGGCCGCGGCAACCGTTTTCACTTTATCTCGCTTTTCAGCTTTACGAGGTTTGACCCGCGCTCGCGTGTTGTTTTCAACTGGATTCCTCTTTTTTTCTTCTTATTCTTGCGCACGCTATTCCAGGAGCTTATCGCGGAGAACGTATTGTTATTTGTATATCGCATTAAGGAAATTTATCCGATGAATAACGTCGTTTCTTTTGGCGATGACGTCGCGCATGAGACTCATGCCATGAGTGTGTTTGATTAATTTTCATAAAGTCGTTGCAAAGGAAATATATTAAAATAATTGCGAGAGAATAGATTAACTGACATTAACGTAGCCGTAATATAACATTTTGATTACATTTCGCATCTTCCAAATCAAATAAAACCGCACTCTGAATATTAGCCGGCGCTTTTTACCGATAACGGAACTTCCAGGTGTAAAAGCCCGACGTTCTTCATCGAGCCAATATTTTTCCATCATAATGGCAAGCATCTCTGCTTAAACATTTTTCTTCCTCTCACGCCTAGCACTTCCAAGTTAATATCCACGGTAACAGGGGTAACAATCATTTCTTTAAACATTCAGCGAGAGAGAGAGCATCCCTCTTATTAGAAGCGACATTCGTAATCGAGTTACGTTAATGCACCATTGACTTCCGTTTGATTTCACGCCCCCAGACGAAGCATCGCGAATCGTCGGAGATGCAGCAGATGCGCAAATTGTCCACCGTGTACTTATCGCACAAATTGTGCGAGTCGTCGGGGAAGATGCGGACGAAAGGGACGAGAAGGGACGAGAAGGGACGAGAACGGAAGCGCGAGAAGGGATCGCAACATATGTCACAGATGCATTCTCACATTCGACAAAGACGCGAAATATCGAAGACGCGAAATTGGGGCGCGCGGATTCAATGAGCACGATCGAGCGTGAAACGAGGTAATATAGGGGGACGAGAAGCTCTGTTGGCAGTTTGGGGAGGCGACCTTCGACCCCGGTGACGCCCTTTAACAATGACCTACGAGCCCATCGGGAAAACTTTTGCCCATTCGCAGCGTCGCGTCGCTGCATTAACCCATTAATTAAAGCCTCTATCCGCTCAGATTTCTAATTTACCACGATTGCCAGCATATATTGCGCGTACACATAATCAATTTATCCTTGAGTACATTACTTTAACTTTTCTGATTATTTCGCCATTTTTGTTCTCTCTCTCTCTCTCTTTCTTTCTTTATACAGAAAATAAAAAAGATCTTACAATGCAATGAACTTTAATTCTATAATGGAAATTTAAAAAAAAATATATATACTATAGCAGACATTCATTTTAAGATACTCGCATTTTCTGAGAAGTACAACGAAGAGCCAAGAAAGAAAGAGCCAAGATCGTGTTCCATTCCAACATCTTGTTCCGGTGCATCGTTCGGTTATGTACAATATACAGCTCACGATGCAGCAACAATGCGAGAGACGAGCGATAGTAGTCGTGAAAAGAAGCCATCATGTGGACCAAGGCTACGGATTACACGCCGCAACACGATACGTTGCCAAGACAGACCTCGTAGATGCGTTGCAAATCTTCTTATCTTGGAGTACGCTTTATACGTCCAATGGTATCATTTATTTTTCTTTTTTTTCAGTGGAAAAATAAATTCGAATGTGAAAAGTCGATTTCTACAACTTTTCGTCACAATTTTTTGGCTACTTGTTTCCTCTCTACGTATGATATTATTTAATGATCAATTTATTCAAATATTAATTCCTATTTTCTTTCTTATTGTGAAATGATTTGTAAAGACACAATTATTTTCAACATTTTCAATCTTTATTCTTCTATTTATGATCGTAAGAGAAAATATACTGATAGCTTTAAAACATTTATGTATTGGAGCGGAAAGAATCAATTCTTCGGTTCTGCTTGTCAGAGACACTGGACGAGCTTATAAACTATGAAAAATGTAACGGACGCGTTTACGGTAAGATTTCATATGCAAGTTCGGCGTGTACGTGACGTGTATATCAAGTCTATTTGTCTATATGTATTTGTAAGTTGTAAAGAGTCGACGAAGAGGAGGCAGAGTGCTTGAACAGGCGTTACCTCGAGACAAAACCACCGTCTGGGTATTGTCTGGACCAAACCGAGCAAATCAACCGCCAACCGCTCTCACTTGAGCTCTTGCATACCTAGGACGCTTCCCCTCCCCCCTCCCCCCCAGACATACGGACCATCCCTCTTCAGGTACCTATCTCGAGATGTATGTCTTCGCCGAGTCATCCACCCCTGTTTCTGGAAACGACTACCGGACAAAATATGGCGGAAATCACGCGATTGAAGAATCCGAGACCCGGAAGAACCTCGAGAGATTCGGAAATGCTTTACTTTTTAAATCTACGTCATCGTAGATTATTATTTTAATTATTATTTGTACGATTTCATCTTTTCGCAGTAACTCAAAGAAATATCGAGGACGAAATGTCAGAAATATTTTGAAACACTTATTTTTAAGTATTTATTTGCGAACATATATATGCATAAACTATGCGCCGCATCTCCGAGAATAAACAATTTTCGCATGGTTAATGGGCATAATGCTGCCAAATGCATCCTGCGTGTAGACAGCTCGAGATCGTCCTGCTTATGCGGGCAATCTGTCGCATTGCGCGGTGATTGGTCTGCCTTGATGTAACCTCGATCGATTAGTTAGCCATTAACGGGGCCATTAATTATCGTGACGAACTTGAGGTCGCGAGAACTTTCTCATGACTGTACATAAATCATACGAATCTGACGTTAATATGTCAATTGAAATGCAAACCGGAAAATTACGAAAGGTAAGTAATGAACCAACATGAATGCACGACATTTTCCTAACGCGAGAATCTAAATGCATGCCGATTAATTTGATAGATCCGAGAGGGAGAAAGAGAGAGAGAGACCCAACACACGCATATACACGCACAAATGGTGGCCCGACGTGCGTGACACAAGAGCGTTTATGTTTCGCGCACAGCGAACTGTGCGTTACGCACGTTTCACCTTGCGAGTCATGCTGTAGGTACATATTGCTACTGCATCTACGTGTCAAACTCGAGATACGTAGACAATCACAAAGCGAATCGTATTTCAGAGAATGCTACGTAGTGACACGTGAATTATGAATGTTACGCGTTCTTGCTAATAATATCGCAATTTTATATAACTATATAAAATCAATTGTGCAAATGTGTTCCAATTATTTGATAATATATTTCGCCTCTCTATTTTTCTCATCTTTCCGAATTTTAATTTATAATTCTTTCTTTATGCAAAATATTGCAGTTTTTATATGGGTTATTGCAAATTAAATTCTGATTGTAGAGTTTTCCAATTATTTCTTTCTTCGTTAAAACTCTCCGAATTAAAAATATAACATATTCAAATTGTATCGAAAATATTAAATACGAGTAAATTTTTATTTTATACAATTTTTGCCAATTTAACCCGTTCATTTTATTGCGTAACATAATAGTGTATAAAAATTATAACTTGGTTTCGTGAGCGCTATCGTAACATAATACGAGTTACTCCTCGCGTACGTCAAATATATGTCAAGCTGCTTCATACGCATCTCGTGTTCGCAATCCCATTAGATAGGCCAAAGTACACGCAACGACGGTCACGCACGCGTGCGTATGTATTCAGCATATGTACATTAACGAAGGGTCGCAGCCCGAGGGATGGATGACGTCTGCGACAAGAGGGATACCGCCGGTTTGCGGCTGATCATGTGTGCACATGTGGATTCGCCACCAGAGGAAACGGGGTCAGCGTGTTGCGTGCGAATAACGGCTAATCGCTGTCTAATAAGTTTGTCCGCATAATCGATAACAGACGTCATCGGTCATAATGCGCGATGTCGTTGCCTCGGAAACGTTCGGCGATTTTATCGGGAATACTTTGTGAATGAAATTCGATTAAACACGTACAATGGCGGAACACGAACGAGTTAATGCGTTTAGTAAAAAAAAAAAACCTGCTCTTCCGGATCATATTATCGTAAATCGCATTTTTACACTCATTTTTATGGAGAGCGTAAATAATCTCGTTATTCTTTAACCGTATCATTTTACATATAAGTTTTTGACTGCAGAAACGAGAAATGTATATCGAGTTTCCTAATTTGATTTGAAGCATTTGAAAAATATCGCAAAAAATATTTCATAAGTGAAAAAGAACCTACATATATATAAAATTGCGATCAATAAAAAATTTTTTTTTTCACTCTATTTCTTGATTTATTAAAAAGTTGAAATTTTATTTTTAAATTAGATTCTTTTTCACAATATTCGATTATATAAATTTTAATTTCGATATTAATTATCAGTGTCTGCAATATTACATTTCATCTATGTAATTTATAGTGACAGTTATCCGTGCTACACTCATTTCACAAGTTTGAAGTCTACTATAAATATAAAATTATCACGCGAAAGCTATCTACCGAAGTCCGTTAACAGAAGTTACTAAAACGCTATACTGTTAAACACACAGAGTACCGTGTCTTTAAGTGCGACTGTGTGTCTACCTATTATGACCTATAATTACGAAAGTTATCGCCATACCGTATTACTACCGCGTCAATAAAATGCGAGACTCTCTCTTGCATTGTTTTCGCATTCTCTATACGAAATTAAACGGCAGTTTGAGAAAATAAGCGGCGAATAAAAGACGATGAATTATTCAGAATATCGACGTGTTCGCTACGATTGTCACGCTATATTGAACTACTTTGAACGACGTAATCGCTCTTACATTTAATAATGCTCGAGTCACGCACCAACTTGTAGAACAATCTTCAAGTGTGTTTTAGAATAATATATATAATTTGGAATAATATATATATATATATATATATATATATATATATATATATACACACGTACATACATATATGATATTATAAATACAAAACATGCATCATATTTTCATGTGCACACACACATACAGCGCGGTTTCTAATCAAATAAATTTTAAATAAATTATTATATTTATTGTAAAATAAATGTAATAATTAAAATAAAATATTATTATCAAAAATAATATTTTATTAGGATTTTAATGCGAATATCACATTTGCATACGCCGAAAATATATAAAATATAATAATAACTTACCAATAGTAATCGAATAATAGTTTGATAAGAGAGTTGAATACATTTCTGACGATTATTTCTAATGACACGAAATCAAATCAGACACATAATATATAATTATATAAAGCCAATTATATATAATCGACCGTACATGTAAGAAAATTGACTAGAATACACGTTATCGATCTTCTCTCGATATAAACTGCATAGCAATCCGCAAACATGGCGACAATTCCTTTACACTGGTAAAAAGTGGGAGAACAACGGCGTATTCTCCATCGATATGAGCCGATCGTGACTTAACAGCGAGACGCGGATACGATATCGGCTATAGGAATCATCGGCGATATCGAAGCTGCATCGGTGGCTTCAAAACCATGCCAAGTCCGGAATTGACTCCAGGTACTGTTTACGTTTCGCGTACGTATAAACACGATAATTCCGCAATAACGCTGAGTGGCACGGTGTTCTCCGTGCTCCCCTTCCACAAATCTCTTTTCTTCCCTCCAGCCGATCGTTCCCGTTTTGCTTTACAATAACCGGCAACCTGTTACGGTTGTGTAATAAAGCCGCTCGTTTGTGGCTCCTTATCGGAGTCCCTCCGCCCCCTCCATCCCATCCTGCGCGTAAAGTGTATGTGCTCGTGGCAAGAGAAAAGCAAAAACGAGAAAAACAAAATTTCATTTTCCGCGCGAAAATTATTAATCTCTACGTCTCGTTGAATCGAGAAACATTTTTTTGTCCGACATTAATTGCAAATCCAATCCTGTACATAATATTTCCATTAAATATCGCAATGAATTAAAGGCAATGTGAAAATTAATCCGTTTCTTATGTTCGGACCACGTATCGATTATCGCGTGTCGTATCGTTCGAGTTTTCACGCGTACTCTATATATTCCCTTTGTGTCGTCTTATTTCGAAGTGAAATCGTTTCTGAAAGCGGCTCGTCGCGTGGGCGTCGAATAAATAATGCGCGCTTCCCCCTGCATCTCTCTTTCGCGCGTCACGATGAAGGTATCGTAGACAGAGTCCGCGTCCGCCGTCCATCATATCGTTAATGCACGTCGTTTTCTCCCGCCATCTGCCTCTCATCCGCCTCACCGATCCCTTTCCTCGTATGTATCTTTCTCTTTTTCCTCCCCCCCTCGCTCCTCTATCCTTCCTGCCGTAAAACGCGACTCTATTCGCCTTACTTTTCACGGGCGTTCCATTCCATCCGGTACAGTTTCTGCCGCGTCTTCGTCGCTTCTCCCGTTGTCTCCTCGCATTTTCCGTCCTTCTTGCGAGGCCTTCGTTAATGGAAAATACGTCCCAGGAGAACGTCGTTTTGGCGAACCGAGCGCAATTTCGCGTCGGTAGTTTGAAGCACTCAAGATAAAACTGGCTAATCGCCACCGATATTGTCGCGAAACGCCCAAAATTTCCCGTTAGCCGCTCGTTTTCTCGTTCTTTTCATTTCTAATATTGGTTAGAAAAATTCTCTCAATAAAACAATATCGTCCTAGGAAAAAACTATTACAGCGAGATAATTTGTTCCGCATGTATGTTATTGTTGAGTCGATTGATTTTTGAGATACTGTAAGCACGAATATTGAAATTGAATGTTAACATGCAAATAAAACTACACTGTTTTTAAAACATAGACGATACTCCCGGAAGAAAAAATATTTGAATAGAAAACTATAAATGTGTTTGTATATGGCATGTGAATTTGTTACCCTCGCATATATCCTGTGCTTTTATGTTTTAATATTTGTATATTTTTGAGAAACGAATACACATCGTTTTAATATTTTTCAATAGATCTTATATGTATTTCTAGAGACGAGAAAAATATTTGAGAATGCAACGCAAATTTAATTTAATACTAAATTGCATGAATTTTTTTGTAAACTACTTATTGCCAATAATTTCATGTTCGATACTGCGATAAGCATCGTTAATGGAAGGCTAAATGCAGTTGCATTCTTAGCAATCCAAAGATATCGATCGTCGCATTCTTCCCCAAGTAATGATTCGCGCGTTCATTATTTTCTTCTCTTTTTTTAAATTTCACGTCCGCAGCTACTATTTGTATCGTATTGCAACAATTTATTTAATCATTAAGATGTTCTAGCGTTTGCACGACTACCGGGTCGGCAGTAGCTTTCCCTCATCAAGACCAGCTGCATACTCCATTTCCAACTTTCTTATTGCATCATCCTGACTGCGTTTCTGTAATTAGTTGAGATAAGCTAGGAGAGATTCTTTCTTCAATTTCGTTCTACGCGATCCGGTACAATCATAATTTAACTGCGTGCACGTATCTTGGCATGCCTGAGCGCGGCCAACGACCTTTCTCTCGTACACTCTTATTTAACTCCAACTAGACTGTATCTGGACTTGAGCGTGCGATCAATTTCAGATATGGTCTTATTAATCTTTTAACAATTAACGCCGGGTATATTTTGATATCGAAGTATCAATAAGAATTATATAATTTCTTTCTTTAATCTCGAGGAGAACCGAAAGAATCTTTTACGATTCCAAAGCTTATTAAGTCCGACGACGGTCATCGAGGAAGCGAGCTCGATCGCGTCGATTGCTAAGGTCATTGCTTGTGTTCTCCCCTGCTTCCGGAAGTCATGCGTACGCTGTAATCATCGCGTCGATTTGCGCCGACACCCGGTAGCCTCGAAAAAAGTCCGAGGCAAAGTTGCACTTTGCATTTGTTTCGCGATTATGCAGATAAAGTTAAAACTTTTATGGCATAATAATCGTGTACAATAATGATATTAAAGAGAAATGGATCGAATTATTTTTTAATTATCTTATGATTGCTTCAATCATATTTTTATCATGCGTTGTTATATCAATTATTTTGTCATGCAAATAAAAATCTTTAGTCCTATACAAATAAAAATCTTTTAGTAAACAAATTTTATGAATTTAGCTTTCAAAAGCAGACACTATATGTTAAATAATTTAATTTAAAAATTTTTATATTTAATGATATATGATCGGGATACGAAGAAAGATTTTACGTAATTATGCAGATAAAGTTAAAATTTTTATGGCGCAATAATCGTGTACAATAATGATATTAAAGAGAAATGGATCGAATTATTTTTTAATTATCTTATGATTGCTTCAATCATATTTTTATCATGCGTTGTTATATCAATTATTTTGTCATGCAAATACAAATTTTTAGTCCTATACAAATAAAAATCTTTAGTGAACAAATTTTATGAATTTAGCTTTCAAAAGCAGAAATTATATGTTAAATATGTAATTTAAAAATTTTTATATTTAATGATGTAAAAGATAAGATCGGGACACGAAGAAAGATTTTACGTGATTATGCAGATAAAGTTAAAACTTTTATGGCACAATAATCGTGTGCAATAATGATATTAAAAAGAAATGGATCGAATTATATTTTAATTATTTTATGATTGCTTCAATCATATTTTTATTATGCATTGTTATATCAATTATTCTTTTATGCAAATAAAAATCTCTAGTCCTATACAAATAAAAATCTTTAGTGAACAAATTTTATGAATTTCAAAAGCTTTCAAAAGCAGAAACTATATGTTAAATATGTAATTTAAAAATTTTTATATTTAATGATATAAGAGATAAGATCGGGACACGAAGAAAGATTTTACTTCGTATATATTATTGTCACATATATAAATTAACTTGATGTTCTACGCCCAAAGCTCAAAAATACGAATCTTACTTTGAATATTTAATCCTCAATGGTGTCTTGTCGTAGAAGGTACTCGCACCATAATGTCCACCCACGCGGGAGTCCCACAATATTAATGACACGGTATGTACACGTACTGGTGTCATAAACGACTATATCCGTAACTTAACACAAGATACGGAGGAACGTAAAAAGGTTTACACTTTTGCGTCCAGGCGCAAAATAATGGCGAAAGGTACATCCTCGCATAATTCTCGCTGGACCAAGAAAGAAGAAAAGAAAAAAATAAACGCGAAGGATTAAAAACCCCCGTGGATCGTAAAACTCGGCCTTTAATTATTTGTTTATTCGCTTCCTGGTACACGCGCGATTAAATCTCGACACGAAGTATCTTCGGGCGGTGTCGCGCGAAAAAGCGGCGTTATCCGTATAATAATAACCACCGTGATAATTAAAAAAAAATCGCGACATAATAGCCAGGGAGCCTGCCGGCTAATCTATTCGAAACAATAAAAATTGCGCAGGGGATGTCGCATAACCTTCGATTTTCAGCGATCCACGAAAGGGCTTGGCCGTTGGCCGTTTTTTCAGCAAACTACTCGCTCCTTCCCTCCTCGATTCTCTCACCGTCGATAGTATTTACGTTGATTAAACCGCACCGGCGTTTTTTCGCCGTCACCCCGCCGCCGGCCACAGGTAAATTGAAGCGTTTTTCCGTTCGCTCACCCCGTTGCCGTAACGATGTACTCCAGGAGCGTGGAAAAACAAAGAGTGGAGCTGCTCTCTCGCTATCGCACATATCCCGTGTGATCGAATCGCGTTTCGTCGCGTGCGCGCGAAACTTTGGACCTCGTTCCATGACGTGATTTACTTTTCGCACCGGCCTCTAATTGCGAGGAATTTTTCAAAATAGATTGCTGGCGGGGGGACATTTCGTTCGCGTTACAAAATGTATAGCGAGCGGAAATCAGAATTCAATTATGCACGCCCGCGCACGGCATAATTATGCCGTTATGCGGCACAATTATTATGTCGACATAATTGCATTCAATGAAATTATTTCGATTGCATATCTTTCTACATCTATGCGAGTTACATTTACATCGACTCGTTACTACATCATGCATTAATTTGTCTCTTTTACGTTACAGTTACGCTTGCAATATCGTTGACGTATATATGTGTCTGTGCATAATAATGACAAGAAATCTTTAGCTTTATATATATTATCCGATTCATACAAATGTATAAATTATGCACGATTCGCGTCGCTTAAAACACATTCTAATGACAAATTTTTTCGATCGTTAACAATTTTTATTCTCTCCTAATCGCTTAAAAAAAGAACAATAGTTCTCACATTGCGTTGACAAAAAGGTAGAGCTTCGCTTGTAACTGGAGGCCTCCGGGCGGTTTCATCGTGGAGGAAACGCTTTTGTCTCCGCACGAAAAGAAAACGTTACACGCGTATTTTTTTCTTCCCTCTTTTTTTCTTTGAGGTCGCGCTCGCGGCGAAACGCGTCACGTAAGGCGGAACCGCAGGTCGATCAACCTTTGCGTGCTGAAATTTCTCTAACTGCGCTCGCACTTCCTCTCTCGATCGATGCGGTTACCCCTTTGCGACGTACCTCAAAGGTAAAAGAAAAAAACTTTTAAAGTACACATTTTTCTCTTTCCGCCGCCAGCGAAAACGCCGTTGTTTTTTTATCAATTCGCGCCGTGTTCTCGCGATTATAAAAGATTTCCAGGCAGCGCGATATTGTCGCTGCGAATTCCAGGAATTTCGTCGAGTCCATAACGTATGTGCTTATGTAACGTCTGTTAATAGACATTCCTTACGTAAAGACGCAACACTGTCGTTGAAATTGACGGACAAATGCTCAAACAATATACAAAACACTTCAAATAAAATTTACATTAACATTCAGGATTATTGAAATAGATTTGTTCCAATTGCAAAGTTTCAACTGAAAATAACAATGAAACTTATATAGTATTGAAACAAATAGCACAATAAAAACTTTTAACACGACTGAACTTTATTTCGGAATTTATCTTCATTTTATGTGCTTGAAATATTTTTGGGATATTTAATATTGAAATATTTATATCGGAAAAAACAGAAAATAATATTTTACGAACAAATATTTACAAGTGTCCAAAATTATCTAGATACAAGCCATTTGTATTCATAAAGAATAAAGTGAAAATTCTCTTTTATATTCCTTCAATGAATCTTATAAATGATATGCCGATCATGTATAGCTGACAAACAGTCGTTAAAATCAACTGCTGAGTGGTCAATTGCGAGCAAGCTATAACGGGATGTTCGTTCATGAACCACAACGAACTTGTTAGTTAATCGCTCGTTTGGTAACGTTACTCCTAAAGTCAGCACAGGAATAGACATCAATGGATGAGACAATTAAAGGCGACTTCGCATTCTAGGGTAATTCTGAAATGGAGGACAAGTTGTCTGCATATATATGTCTGACGTGTCTGACGATATTTAATAATTTAAGTTGCTCTATAAATTAGTAAACTTGGACGTACAATAATCTTCGAAATTAACGATTTTATGATATAATTGATGGAGAAAGAGGATTAATTGAGATTAAATTATTATTTTAGTTTCGCATAATTTTGTTTTAAGAAGAAAAGCAAATATATACGATAAACAATATATTTTTAACGAAAATTGATAAATTCTTCCTTTATTTTTAGTATTAGTTTTCCTTTGGTTTTAATATAAAAAATATATAGAAATAATATTCATTAAATATAAATCGAGAAAACTGCAGAAAGATTGAGCAGCCAAAAGTCGAATAAATTTTTAATATTAAATAAATTTTAATTAATAAATAATTTTTAATATTAAATACTTTGTGTAATACTTTTTCATTTTCCAATTGTAATCTCGCTTCATTCGCGATAGCAAATTTCTTTAACATTTTCTTTTTCGAATATTGAACTCGATCTGGTAAAGATGTCCTTTAATTCGCAACTATAATGTTCGACTTTAATTATTGCTGTGTAACAAAATACAAAAGAGAGCAACGTACACTAGTTGTAAAAAAAGAATCATTATCCAGGCGCTCTCTATAGATACTTTGAATGAAAGCACGCACAAGCACAGGATCGATTTTTTTTTTTCGAATTCACTGCGTGCAATAATGCAGCTTTCTAAACGTACCATCATAAAAAAAAGGAGAGAGACTTGCAACTACTCTCTAAAAGTGAATCAGTGTATTATCACTGAAAAACAGTAAATAGTCACTGATTACAGCAGTTATAAGTACAGCACTGTAAATCAGTGATATTTTATTGAAAGAATCAGTTAATAATTTTGACTGTTTCAATCAGTAATATTTCTCAATATTAGTAATATTTCTTTCGTTATTGTCAGTAATATTAAACTACAATTCATCTCTCTATCTGTTTCATATAAACTTAAAAATTTTATTTATATTTACTAAATATTTATTATATTAAAAATTTTATTTTATTTATATATTACATGCATATTGAATTTGTTATTTTAAATAGATAACGAACGAATAATTTTCATTAAGTCGCCAGACATTTATTTGTCCGACTTATAAAGATCGATTTAATATCTGAAGCCTCTCTATTGAGATTGTATCAGAAATTAAATCGAAGTAATACTTCTAATTTTAAATGTCGCTCTTTGCAAACTTTATATAATTTTTATGACTAAAATTAAATACGAGAGAGATAGCGATCGTAGCGGTAAACGAACGAACTAGCGATTACTGGTTTTACAGTGAAATTTACTGGTTTTACAGTGAATTTTATTTTAACTGACCATAATCAGTGAGATATAAGATAAAATAACAAAAAAATAAGCGTTTCCACTGAAGATCAGTAAAATACTCACTGATTCTCAGTGAAATCTTATTTTACTGTTTAAATTAGTGATATTTTCACTGATTCACTTTTAGAGAGTAGAAACTTCAGGCCCGGAAAAAAGCACAGGCGCGTAATAACGAGTGACCAACAGCGATTTTCATTGGCACGTACGAATTTTGATTGGCCATTTCTGTACTTTTAACGCGGTGTCTGAACCGGCAAAAGATTGGTCGCGAGGGAACGTAATCACGAAAGTAATGAATTCTGGCAATTTCTCGCAAATTCCCCATCGTCCAAGGTGGGCGGATCTCCGTGAAGTTTCCCGTAAAAGCAGACACACTTACGACCAGGAACTTCGTGCGCCAGTATGAATCATGCGTGCGACACCCAACGGTACATCACCGCGAGCTCACATGGAATATATGCATGAGGCTAGAAGTTAAAGCTCCATAAGTGAACTAATAAATAAATGGATTTTAAAGGAAATAAAAAATGGTTAAAGCGCGGTTTCTATGTGAAGTAGCAACCATTAAACGAAATTATAGTATCCTGGAAGTTCATAATTAAACGTGAATTTCTATGTAATGTAACTGTGAAATAGAAATGATGAAGTTGATAATCCTACTGTTTCGGGGAAAGCAATTTTTTTACCAGACATTTCATAAATATTTAAAATAATAACATTAAAACATATGCATAGATTTTTCATGCGCATTAAAAAAATATTCTATATCAAAAAGTTTTTCTAAATTCTCAAATGTCTGTCATTCGTGAGTAACGCAATAACCATGGAATATCTCGTAGACGAGTTCGGAAACTAAACTATCATAGCTCAACTGTAAAGACAAACAGCAACGTGCGAAAGAGCCCGAGCTTGTGAAGGGTTAAGTCGGCCAAAGTTTGTGCAAGTTCGAGCAAGTTAGCCGAAGCTGAGGAGAAGCGAAGAAATGTCTCCCTTGGCCTGCGGCTTACGCCATTCCGAATGAAATATGCATGTACAAGGTTAGGGAGTACAATTTTCACGGAAAATAGCCGCCCCTTGTACGCTCTCGCCTTCGAGAAAACTTCTTCTTCAGTCAAAGTACAAAAGAAGATGTGCCCTGAGTCTACGGCAATCTTTCTCTCTCGCTAAACATGGAAATCCGTTACTGCCTGTCACGAAAAAAGCAGCATATAATCGTGCGTCTTTGAGACATTTAAATTTCGCCAACATTTTAAAAATGTACAGAAGACTAAAGACTCAGATATTAAATTAAAAAATTCAAAATATTAGCTCAAACTAAGAATTGTTATAAATAATTGCTAATGCATACTTCATTTGACAAATAAAAGAGTGAATTTCCGCCACCAGATACATATTTAAAGCTCAAATTTGCACATATAAAATTTATAGCAGTAAAATCTAAGAGATTAAAGAGCCAGCTTGTCGACGAGAATAAAGAACGACTATTTAAAAAAAAAGCATCTACAAATTCTCATAAGACATTTGCAACAGCGTGCGACATTTGAAATTTAGACACGCGCAAGCAAGAGTTATTTCAGCTTAAAAATCCGGCCTAGTACTAGATATTTCAATATGTAAATATCGAAACTATAAAAAATTCAGAGGACCGATTGATCGTAAAAAAAAACGCGCACCGGGTAAATATATCCACAGCCTACCACACACATCGGATGTTGTCGATATTTCAGCCGATTCGAAATTCCGTGAGGTTTCGCTCGAGCAAGCGTCACTCTCGAGAATTGTTCGCGTTCATGTCGCATTTCAATTTTGTTTCAAATTCTTATTCTTTTCGCGAAACGATTTTCTCTCTCGTCCTCTATCTTTCCTTCTGCCATGTACAAAAATGTCCGCGCTTGATTTTCGACGACAATTTCGACCAAGTCGTAACAAGATTCATAAAAGGATCTTTCCGATAAATAATGTACAATAAATGATTGCCGGATAAAAAACAAATTTGCCGAGTAGTTTTGAAGCGAAAGCTTGAATCTGTCTTAAGTCGGTCTTATCCTTTCAAGATTTTCATTCCACAGAAGAATAAACGCGCGGATAATGGGAAAACCGTTTAATCTCAGCGACCGAGATATCCGTCGCGATTTAGTCGCCCCGAGAATTCGCGAAATGCAGAAATGTAAAATGTGTTTTACGAGACAAGAATCGACTGAAATGAACGCGGCAAGAAAATGTGCTTGCAGTACAGATATAATGAACGACATTTAAGCGAGATTGCCGCGCCAAGTTTAATAAAACGATTTCACGTGCGATAATTGCAGTCGGAAATGCCTTCTGCTATTGGAAAATTATTTTATCGGTGAAAAATATAGTGTATCTTGATATCTAAATTATTAAAAATTGAAAATTTAATGCACATCGTTTATGAGTGCAGCGCACGAACACTTGTTTTCTTTCTTATTGATGTTGTACCGTTAGATAAAACGTGGAGCTGCTCGCTTAATTAATATTAACGCAAATATCGGGGATGCTACGTTTACACGCTACAAGAATAAAAGCAGCGCAAAAATCGATGAATTCATGAAAAATATCTCATTGCCCGTTAATCTCTCCTTGATTCCTTTTCAATCAAAAATAAGATAAGTATGCGCATCGATAGAAAGTTAATGCACTTTGCAACGTGTAGCATTTTTGCGAAATGACTCATCAAGACGAATAGGCATGCGCGTGACCTCCCCTGTGTTCTACATTAGCTCTTCGTAAGGATAATTAAAAACTTTGAGAAACGGTAGACACGGTGATTACTCCTAAGAACGTAGTAATGAGTAAAATCCGATTAATTCATCATGCGTCAAAACTAAGTTTCAGAACGAAAGTTCCTAATTGTCTCGAGGAATGTTCGTTAAATTAAAGGGGCGCTGTGTAGGTAGGTAGGTAGGTAAGTACGTAGGAATTACCATCCGTGTTTTAATGTTTCTTCTCACTTTACTTCCGCGTAATTGATTAAATTTTATCCCCGGGCATACTTAACGACCGACGTGCCGATAATGTAAAGTAAGAATGTGCAAGGGCGCCATTACGTCATCCCCACCCATTACGTAATAACTAAAAAAAAAGAAGAGATAGAAAAGTTCTACTACATATTTCCCTCGATTTAACATACTTTGTCATGTAGGAGCTCAGCTGCGCCGTTTTCTGAAATTCTGAAATTCGATCCATATTGATGCCCAGAAAAATTCAGATCCTAATGTAAAAATTTTTTATATTCCAAACTTCGAATTGCAAATTCTAAATTTTACTAAAACTCGCGTCATATTAATAATACGCATAATGAGCTTTATAATATCTTAATTTAAATTTCGTCGAAACAGAATTAGAAGAGAAACAATCGATTAATTTTATTGAAAATGATTTGCTGTGTCAAGAAAAATTATTCAATACTAAATTTTCGTGAAAATGCATAGAGGAAGAAGAACATTGAAAAATGATGCAATTTAGAAGTTCTACAGGCTAATCTCATAGATCTTAAGGAACGATAGGAGGTTCATTACGGGACAAACAGTGACTCGGAAGCATCGAAAATGAGAGCCGGATAAAAATCAAGTACTCTCCGTTCGCGATTGCGTAGCGACCGCGTGTAGTATTAATAAATAAAATGCCAGAGCCCTTTTTTATGGACTGGCGCACACATGGAGTCATAATGAATCTCATTTATTCTGCGAATAAAGAACGCGACGGCCTGGACATGGTGATCGATGACCCTGCTACGTACGCAGTAACCGTAGTACCTACTAACTGCCCTTCCGCGTAATTTAAACTTGCCATTCGTAACTCTTTACAACCCAACGGAATTAAAGTGTAATGAGGCGACTACGAAATTCCTTTGACAATATTTCGTGTGTTGTTATAGTTAGTATTCTTGCGCTGATTCGATCATTTTTATTATCTATTTTCATTATCTCTTTTCGATTCTTGCGTTATGGTAAAATATAATACATATTTTACATCTATATGTACGCATATTATTTAGATTTTCTTCTATTGTTTGTGATAAAATAATCATTTTGTATAAAAATTATCAAAGAAAATATAAAAAAATTATATTTCAAGATATTTCGAATGTAATAAATCTTCCTTCTTTCAAGAAAAATTACAAATTAATATTTAATATAAATATTCCTTAAATTATAATTAAAGCGAGGAACAATCAAAGTTATAGCCGTCGAGCTATCAAAAATGCAAAGAGAAATTGCAAAACGGTATATTACTGCCTATTGAAAATTCCTGTAACGCACAGGCCTACTTTCGCAGTTTATTACGCCTTAACAGCGTACGCCAAAGTAAAAGTCTGCATGAGCAATTTTCCTCTTGACATTTGCCATTCCAACGTGGAAATCTCAAGATGCTGGAATATCGCGCGGTTACAAATGCTTCCCCCACAGAATTTTATAAAGGATACCCGCTGAGCGCGGTCTCGTTATACAGCATATCGCGGAATAGTTCACCTTGTATATTTGATACGCTGATGCACTCGCTATATCCGCAAATTCTTTCGTAAAAGGCACCGCCAAATGTGAGGTGCATTTTTCAAGACTGGGCGATCCGTTATATTATTACGTGACTCAACTACGAACAATGCAGGACCGGGAATCAAGGTTGTGCCCACGGACCGATGCTGTATAATTCAAGAGAAACACAATACGGTATATCTTAATACTGCGATCAGTATCACGAATTTACAATGGAGTCGTGATGTACGTTACATTTCAAGTTTTTCATGAAAATTAAATAATAAGAAAAAATTTCTAGTATACAAATATCTCTTTCATTAATTATAAATATCCACAAACTTTTCATTTCAAAACTCTAGAAAATTAAACATTACTCATCTACTAAATTTATAATAATGCTAATTTATAATACTACCAATCGAGAAATGATAAAGTCTCAAACATTTTTTTGTATTTTTATATTATTTTTTATATTTAATTTTTTATATTTTATATTTTATATTTATATTTTTTATATTTTATATTTATATTTTATATATTTTATATTTTTATGTTATTTATAACATACAAACTCACGAGAGATTCCACTTTATATTCAAGCTATTGTTATTGATAAAGCAGATAGAGCGATTGCGCTGAATATGCTTGCGCCAGCTATAATAGTTCTCCAGCTGGAGTGGGAGAGACTTTCATTGTCGCAGCAATATCGCGCTTTGTATTGAGGCAGTTATCGAAGTTACCTGTGATGCTAATTCGATAAATACTCGCCGCTTATTAGAAACGAGGTTACCGAATGATGGGCTAAAGTTCAGTCGAGCAGCATAATATGGTACTTCATTATATCTCGCGATCGCGCCAACTCACGTTGACTACGCGGCCGACACCATTATACATCCCCCGTAACGACGTCGTAACGTGAAATCTAAACGTTATAGTCAGCTAACGCCCGAGTCATCCTAATGTAAAGCGACGTGGATAATTCAACGACGACGTGGCAGTGCGTGAAATCAGGATCGACAGCATTGCGCTCAAGAAGTGTAATGATAACGTCGATGTAACTTCAACTGTCACTTTTTATACAAGAACGTAATGATATACTAATAGCGTTATAAACCTCGTAAAATTTTTCCTTTTTTATTAAATGCCTCAATTTTACCCGATTACACACATTTCAGAGAACATTTAACACAGAAAGAAATTATGTATAATTGTCCTGAAGTAACATTTAAAACGCTATTTTATTTCTAATCGTGTCGAGGCACGATCCGCCTCTCATCATTAACCAAAGCGATTGGAAACTTTTGGTCATTGCGCACATACGACCGTGGCACGATTAACGACGAACGTGCACAGAGGTTTTAATCTCGCGCGTCGATAATCGTGCTCAGTTCGACCACCCGCGTATGCAATTTGCAGTTTATAAGAGCGGCGCGCATGAAGGTCGTATTATCGGATTTATCTGTAACGATTTATCTGGATGTAATATATGCGATAGCCGCACGGTAACTTCTGCTATTGTATACGACCGTGACACGATTGACGATCGACGTTTAATTTGTGATGCTGAACGCGAAATTGACAAGGTTACATCGCGCCTAGACCTTTCATGCATCATCACTTTATTTATTTGATCCAATGGAATTTAAGTGTCTTAAAATTCTAATGAAGGTAATCGGCAAGTTTTCCGTGCACGATATCCCAAGAGAAAATCACAGAGAACGCGATTTAGAGATAAAATTAAACGGAAGCGTGACAAAAGACATTAAGGAAAATTGGAGTAGATCACTTAAATGTGCATCTCGTCGTGCGCATTAATGGTCGATGCGCGTGGATGCATCGGACGCAGCACTCCGATTCAGATGCAATCGACCGTTCGTCAAACAATTTCTGTCTTCTGTCAATCGGACTCGTTTGATCGCGTATACGTTTCGGCGTGAAACAACCGATTTGAACGATTGCACGTTGGATTGGATAGCAATCAGTACGCAACGTCATCGAGATACGTTTCCGGAAAATGTCAAAAACGATAAACAATTTTCTTTATCTTCTCACGTGTATCCTCACTTCTATCATGGATAACTAAACATATGGAGAATTATTTCACGTATCTTTTTCTATCCGCATGTATTTTAAAATTTTCCGAGTATTAATAAAAATTCTCTTATCTACTCGAATTTACTTTAATTTTTTAAAAATTTCTCTCTTTCTCTCTCTTTCGTTTCACGCATTGAGAAAAAAATCTGGTTGCATTAATTAGAATTCTGGTAGATTCAACCAGTATGTTGGAAAATGGACGAACCAGAATTCTTGTAAGAATTACCAGATGATTCTGATTAATTTCTTCCTGTTAAATTTACCAAATTTTCTGGTTAATAATACTAAACTCACCAGCACTAAGTCGTCTAAAATTTTTTCCATCTAATTTCAAAAGTCTGTTTAATATTCTGAATTCCAACAAGATTATTGGATAAATTCAATCCAGATTATTGAATAAATTATTTTAAATTCAGTTTGTTAGAAATTAAACTGATAAAACAGTGATGCGAGAAGAGGATGCAGCTCAAACACACACAATCAGAGAGCTAGCGTCCTCTTTCTGGCACTACTGCTCGTAAGAGAAAAAAAATATACCTTGGATTTAATGTTAATATTAGTTCTTTATATACATTTCATGGCAAATATTGAATACGAGTTAAGTTAAGAGTGGCTCGCCGCCTAGCGGCAAGCAAAGAAGTTAATGTAACAAGATATTTTATAGATTCAACCAGAAAATATTAACCAGATCCTTATAGTAAAATCTATTAAACGTTCTAGTTATAAAAAATCAAGTCTTATCATGATAACTAGAAATTCTTGTTTGATTTAACCAAAATGCCTTCAATCATATACGTCTTGTTGGTACAATCAAACGATTTTTCTCAGTGCGACGTAATTTGCATACCGATTTGCAGCTTTGACTAGAAAAGAGCAAAAAATAATTAAATTACGCCGAATCAGAAAGAGGAGAGAATCGGTCGATCAAGAGATACACCCCGCATACATTCGCGTTCATTAATATTCGGCTCGCGTTTCCGAAACTTTTTGGAAAATGACGCCGATGCTGACGCGCGGCCGGCCGGAAATTGAGTACCTGCCCCGTAATCCGCTATTAATATCGAGCTTTAAACTTGTTTCCTCATCGGGGGAGCTTCTCTCTACCGGCGACACGCCGGTTCCCGAGTAGTAGATTATGAGAGCGGAGTGACGGGCGGGTGCGATTAATACGCTCGCTGCTGTCTCGGACGGGAAGAAATCCGGCGCGTCGCGCGCGGACGACGCACCTGCGGCGATCCGTGCACCTGCTCGCGTAGTAGTCGCGCAAACTTTCGACCGGTGATTAATGATTTCCACCGGAGTCTCCGCGCTTTTCCCTCCCTGCCCCTCCCCCTATTCTTCCACTAAATCGCGCGAATTCGAAGGGGAGGCGCTCTCTCGCGGACTGAATTTCGTCGGATTAAAAGTTTCACGGACTCGAGGCACAAAATACTGCTTTATAATGTCTTTCGATATCAAACGGTGTTGTGTTATCGCATTTGAGCAAGCACGAGAGAGAAAGGGAGCGAAATTAAATCTCGAAATTTATGCCTGCAAGTGTAAAATTAAGGCTCAGCCAATTAATTAGCAATTAGTGCAAAGTTATGAAAATGAAATTTATATGACATTATATTCGATTATATATATATATATATATATATATATATATATATATATATATATATATATATATATATATATATATATCATTTTATGGCTTTATTTAACTGAAACTAGATATCCCGCAATCCCTATGTATTGATTTTATATTTTAACACAATGAATGAAACCGCTTTTATCTATAAATAATAATATATAGTTCTATAGTCTATTACATATATATCATTTCTTTTACACGTGATTCAAATCCACAATGTATATATAATTTACATAAATATAATGCTTACAATATTATGCTATTTTTTTGCTTTGGTTTGTTTTTATCATAACCGCTATTCAATGAGATATTTTCATTAAAGAAGATATTCTCTCTCTCATTAAAGCTGAGATATTTCTAATATTAAAATATTGTATTATTACATAATAAAGCAGACACTTTCCTTTGATAAAACAAATCGATCATGATTTTTTCCTACCTTCTCCTTACGTCTAAAATATTTTTTAGAATTAATTTAACGTATATTTTCTTGCACATGTGATAATTAAATCAAAATACGAAATAATTTGTTTTCTTTCATTTACTTATTTGCTTCTAGCGCGAAGAAAGCGAGAAAAAGTCCATTTATATTATCTGTACAATATCCAAAGAATTTATGTATAATAATTTCGCAGTTCGTGGTACGTAGGTACCGTAAAATACAGGAAACCAGAGCAAATGGAAAAAGGTTTTTATCAGAATGCGAAAATTTGTTTCCGCGTAGTACGACGAACACCAGGCGCATTTACCGCGATATAACGCGACTCATTGTGTTTGCTGAAAACTGCTCTCTCTCTCGTGGAGATGCAAAAAATTGCTAATTTATCGCCAACCAGTACTGGTCTCGATGATCCGAGATACTCGAACGTAGCGAAAAAGCAATCGATAATTTATCGCAATCGGCCGCGACCAGGCACCGAGATGACTTAAAATATTTCGTTTCAGTTAGTCGCTGACACAACGAGAAATAGCGCAAGAAAAGCCTCTTGAGCGAATGGCGAGGAACGAGAGATATTTCTTGCCGGGATAACAGAAACCGTACGTTAACTTTTATCTCATTCCGTAATTTTTATAATAGTAAGTTTTCTCAATATTTTAATGACCTTTGATGCGAAACGTGGTTTTCTGCTTATTCTTTCGATACATCTCAAGTTCTAATAATGTATTAAATTCCCTTCATTTTATCGAGCATTTATTAAAATTTAGCTTCAAATTGCATATAATAAAATATAATAATGTAATAAAAAAACATTATTTTATAATACTGTACTTTTTACTAAAATTTGTGGCACTTTTATATTAAATTTTCAAAATTAAATCCTTTAATTAAAAAAAAATTAAATATAATTCAAATATATAGCACGCAAATATTATTTTCCGTATAATTGAATGCTTGAAGATTTTAACAAATACATTTTTAGCAAGTTAAAATATGAAGAATTATTACATTAGTGTCATCGAAGAATCCAATTTATCAAAACATTCAGCATATTGTAGGGAAATGCAAAGTTAGCCGGAAAATTTCAGTAAACGTCCAGAGAGATTTAGGAAGAGAGGCATTTTCACGGACACGAGCAGCCTGCTTGCGTCACGTATAGCGGAAGAGAAAAGTGAAAGAAACAGAACATTCCGCAACAAAAACTACCAGTCTAGCTAAGATCGCGCCGTACGCTGCGACTTTCGAAGCGCACCCATGAATTATGAAGCGGGGACAGAGGAGCGGAAAGGACTTACGAAGTGTTTAAACTTTAAACGGCCGGAAACCATTTTAGGAGCTCAGGCTGTACGGGGCCTGAGCCTTCGCGTGCGAATATATACGCGGACTTTTTTCCGCGTATATATCACGGATGAAGAAGAGATCGCATATCCTACCGTCTTGTCTCGGCGGCCAGTGCAGTAGCAGCTGGGCATAATTCGTTGCGAGTGCCACACATACACACGTACATAAGGATAGGAAGGATGATAAAGATGAACCCGTCGCGTCTTCACGAAGCTTACCTGAAATAAAAAAGAGACTGGTTATTACGATAAACGGCAACAAAGGACAAGAGATTCTTAATTATACGCAAGAGAATCGACGCATTGCGTGAGAGAGCGTCATGATACCATCGTTGGACGTGCAACGTCAAATACAGGTGGTCAGATTTGCTACCGAATTAGAATCCTGCTGCAAAAGTCGTCGGCATATTTATAATTTGCTGCTAATCCTATTGTCGTGACGTTTTTATTACTTGATTTACGTAACAACGCGACGTAACGATCTGTTTTAACGGCCCGCTACAACGCGAACGAAACGAGTCTAATTTATTTGGCGTTAGAGGG
Source organism: Camponotus vicinus (assembly GCF_025532165.1). Lineage (NCBI taxonomy): Eukaryota > Metazoa > Arthropoda > Insecta > Hymenoptera > Formicidae > Camponotus > Camponotus vicinus. Next base: position 10,335,289 of record NW_028141978.1, on the reverse strand, counting down.
TCATACGCTTAACGAGTTGTACCACGTACTGCTTTAATAACTTTTGCCCTGGACAGTTTGCTCTCTTTGCAAATAGTTTTAGCAATCTGCTGTTTTATCCAATATAAATCGCATTTATATGTATATATCTCTAATTATATTCCTGTAATATATATATTTAAATTTTAATGTCATTTTATATCGTAAAAAATGTAGGTTTAATTATGACCAGACACTTATCTTATTTGCGTAAACATATTTTATATTTAATAAAATACACTGAGATATATACATATAGTCTGCATCTTTTTATAACAGCAATTTTAGGTAAGTTAAATCAATTTTGCAAATTTGTATAGATAATGTCTCATTAAGCCCTGCTCACTGAATAAAGTATATCTAGGCAAAGTTGATCCAAAGTATCTGGTTCCTGTTATCGCTCGCGGTATCGGCATAAATATTTTACCAGGATATCCTCATAATTATCGTCTCTATTAAGAGTGACTTTTTATCCGATAACCTGGCCAAAAGAAGAAACTGAGCGACTTGTCACCGTGAAAAACTGTCGTAGAAGCTTGCAGAGGGCAAAGGAAGGACAGAGAGCAACTCCGCGTGCAAAAACTTTCGTCCGGAAATTCAACTTGGAGGAAGAAGCTTTCAGGATATCGAAAAACTTTGGCCAACGCCGCCCGCGTTTCCGCAGTGATGATTAATTGCACTCTGATTCGACGACGAGAATGCCTACTCGTCCCATGAAAGAAAACCACCATCGCCCTGTCGACAGATGCCCGCGTCGGGGGCTTTCAATAAAGAATTTTTTTTTACAGCTTCTTCTCATTAATCTTTATAAACTGTGTTTATCATTGAACTTACAATTTTTCGATAATATCACATAAAAAACCATGTGTAAATTTTACATATTTTCTTTTAGCGAAAAAGTATATTACAAAAAAATTATGACCTTCTGTTTTATTTTATTTTCTTTGGTATATTTAATACTTGTGCTAATAAAATATCTAATAGAAATTATACAACAGTTGAGTTTTAAAATATCAATATTTCTCAATATGTTTGATTTATAGAATATTTGAAAAAAATATAGTATGTAAATGATATCTTGCTATTTTTTATTCTTTTCTCATATTTCTTTCTTTTTTTCTCATATTTGCGAGTAATGAATTAAAATTCAAAATATATTTAAATATATTAATATGAAAAATTTATCATATTTTTCCGAGTGCCCGGATATCTATGCAAAATACTATATATATTGCGCTTTGTCAGCGCGTAACACATTAGATTATTTTATCTTTAGGAGACGGAAGAAAAATACTGGATCTCTATAGTATTACGTCGCACGATGAATCGTTGAAAACCGCAGATATCCGGACAGAGAAAATGCGGTAAGAAGCGGAGCATAGAGTACGCAATCGAGCCAAGTGACTACACTTCGCGGTCGGACCGAATGAGATCAATGACGGTGAAATAGAACAAGAAGACCCTTGGGACGCGCAAATGAGCAGTCAACTTTAATAGAAGGTTGGAAGAAGCGAAAGCGGTGGAAAGACGAGACGAGCCGATAAGATCTGCCGACCAAGAGATACTCGGGTTGGTATTAATATTCACTATGTTTCCACGTAAAGAGTCGTGTATGCGTCTTAAAGCGCCACAGCTCTCCTTTTCGAGCGGTCTTCCGCGTGGATAACATCGGCAAACATACTTGAAGAAAGCGGCACACGTCTCGAAACTTCACTTCCGAGAGCTGTAGGAGAGCCGACAAACATATACTGGATCTTGAAAAACCGGCGAGAGAATAAAAACTGTAAAAATTCAGATAAAAGGAGACGCTCTTCTTCTTCTTCTTCATCTTCGCGTACTTAATCGAGGGTTCTAGCTAATGAAAGGCGATTCAAACTGATGACGGAGAATTAAACGATTATTCTTACTGGTAAGAAGATAAAAGGGAACGTGTCTGTATTGTACTAGGAATCGCTATTTGATGCAACTTCGTGGTAATGACGATAAATTCTAAAAGAGATCTGATCCCGTTAAGTCCTCTTGCAGAATATAAAAAAAAACCTTGTAATAATGAGAGAGGGTAAATACAAAGATTACTTGAATACAAGACGTCTCTTGTATTGTGTGATGACATTTTAAAGTAATGGAATCGTTCTGTTTGTGTTGCAGAATAAATTTTCCAAATCGTAACTACATAAAAGATTTTAAAATACTATCATTTTCTATACTATCCATCTTCCTCTCCTCTCCATTAATATTTATACACACACACACACACACTCATAGCAATACAAAATAATTAAAAGAAATGTGACCTGACTATATTAAAGTTATCTAATTAAGAATTCGTGTTCTTGTCTGATTTGTCTAATCTTTTTAAATATACTAATCTGTCTTCTTATAAAAATTGAATAAAATTATTACAATAATCTGTCACATGTGATTATTTTCTGCCTTTAAATATACTTCAGAGTTGTTTAATTTTTATTAAAAAATTAAACAACTCTGAAGTATATTTAAAGGCAGAAAATAATCACATGTGACAGATTATTGTAATAATTTTATTCAATTTTTATAAGAAGACAGATTAGTATATTTAAAAAGATTAGACAAATCAGACAAGAACACGAATTCTTAATTAGATAACTTTAATATAGTCAGATCACATTTCTTTTAATTATTTTTTTTGTCACACTATATTTATATTTCACTTGGATTAATTATTAATGTGTATTATGGGGATATGTCCATACTTCGAAGCTTTATCGTTTAAACATCATTACGAGGAATTGTAGGCATCAGATGTATGACAAGGATACTAGGGGTATATGTGTAATACCACGTAGTAATTATTGACACATCATATAACCGGAATCGAGAATTATAGCTGTAGGCTAATGCTAAGTGGATTAGCAGAAGATGCGAAATATATACGGAATATTGGATCCTTTGCAAAATAGTATCATAATTAAAATCATAATTATCCGTTTTGATAAATAGCTTAATATCGATTATTCATATTATTTCCCAAAATTGATAAAATATCGCATTTACATTAAACAAGTTTTTTAATCATCGTGAAATTGATTCTCTCTTATTGATTGTATCAAACAATTCGTAAACAAAAAAAATTTTGAAATTATTCCAACATTTTAATTTTTAGAAAGAAAATAAAAAATGTTTTAATTAAACTAATATTGAAATAAAATATGCAATTATATCAAGAGTAAGTCTTTATCATTTTTATCTGTAAAGATTAATTCGCACAAACTAATCTTTACTTTTAATCTTTATAACTTTATAGCTATCAATCTTCCTATTAAAAAAGAAATTTCAAATTTGTCGAAGAATCTGCCAAAAAAGAGAACAGTTTAATATTCACACCGTCATTTTATACAACAATATTCGAAGATAGATCGGATAAACTAAGTAACAGGTGGCGCACCTGCCATTTGTCTTCATCTTATCATTTTGCACGAGTGAAAAGGTCGTTATCATCAACACAGATTATTAATTATGCATCGCGATTTGATTTGCAAAATTAATATATTCGCTCATTAATTATTCCATAATTTTATCATTAATTAATAATGAGAATACTTGAACGCGTACTTTATTTCTATCCGGAATCATCTTCCTAACAATTACAGAAAATTCTATTTTGAAATTACTTCTATTTCAAAATAATTAAATCATTCAAACTACAATTATTATCTATTAAACAATTTCATTATACATAATGTTATATCGATTACTCGCACCAATATAATGTAATAAAAATAATTTTCGTTATTCGATTTATTTAAAGTTATTACAGCATTGCAAATATTATTTTCGATATAAAGGCATATCATATCACACATTACGAAATGAAAAATCGTCAAAATTTAAAAGTTACTTTGCACAAATACATAATTAATATTTTTTATATCTTTATACAAATTCTAATTCTTACAATATATAAATATAACATGATTAATTTCTAAAAAACTAATTTAAAGTTTTTAGTATCATAACATCATCCAAAATAACTAGGAAATATTCATGTTTGGAGATAGTCGGCATCTTCATTTCCTTTCTCACATATTTAGCAAGATTGATTGTACCACTTTCCATTTCTAAAAGATGATCCCATAAAGTGCTTCAAAATTAATGCGATGTAAAAAACGTGTGGTGTTACTGAATGTACAATCGCATCTTTATTACGTTTTCACTCGTTCCGCGAGTGAGTCACTACTTCCGGTAAGCAGTCATGACTAAAACGAGTAACATTCGCACGTATACATGCGCATAAATTCCAGTATTTTATTTTCGTCAGAGAAGTATATTTATATTTTTGTTATATTCACCGAGGCGATCGTTGATAGACGGTAAAAATTCCGCTCACGTTGCACACCATACACTCTGAGTTACGCAAGTCCGATGGATATGTAGCATATTTTACGATGTAATATATCATCATGGAAAACAAACAAGTAATACACAAAAATTCTACTTTTGATAAATGTAAAATTAGAGAAAATACACGATAAAAAAATTATTAATTACACTTCGTCTAATATTCCATTCGCTCAAGTTGAATTATTGTCGACAAATAAAGAGAGTGTCTATGCTTATTTATAAAATATAATAATTTTCTTTGCGATGTAATTTCCTATAACTCAAAGTGAGATATAATTGTTATCCATTACACATAGACATGTTCAAGTTGATTTGCACATAAACCTTTATTACGTAGAGCAAGAATTTGCGATAAAGCAACAAATAGCGCATACGCGAGCGGGAGATGGCGTAATAGCGTTACAGTCGTTTTAATTACAGGCTCCTCACGCGTAACCACTTTCCTGTAACAAGTCGTAATTTATCCGGAACAATTACTTACAGTGAAAACAGTTATTTCTCGAGACGAAAACGCGCCGCTCTCAAACTGACGACTCGAGATCGCGCCCGAGATCCTCGGAAGATGCTGGAAATCGCTCAGTCGATTGCCAGAGCGGCCGTTCACTTGCCAACAACCCGCGTTGCCGCATTGCGAAATATTCCTTTCGCCGCTAAATTATTCCCGTTATTCGCATATTTCCCCGACGAGCGCGATAAACCAAGAATCGTGACGAATGCCGATGATGGCAAAAAGATTCGGTGCGGAAAGCTCGCGTATGATGGATCATTAAAAATTCAAAAGGGGGATGACAGAAACGAAAGGCGGACAGTTCGCAGAAGGTCACGCACGGCGATTCTCGGTGTTGATGCGCAGAATGGCAAAGTTACCCGGCGTTATAAATATTTATGCTCGACGTATACGAACACGTAGAGAAAGGCAGCGCACATCGCGTACCCTCGATCCGTCGTTTGAACGTTATTGTTATCGCGTTGCACTTTCTGTCGCAACTGCAATCGACATCCTGCGCAGCGATTTTTCGATGTAACGTTTATTTTATCTCTTCGTATGTAAATATTTCGTATATAGTTGTGCTACCGGCGAAAATGCCCACTTGTAGTTGAGCCCACTTTGCACGCATCAATAGTTGATCGCTTCAAAAAAACTGCGAAATGCCTTAAACTGAGAACATGTGCGAATTCTCTTAATGTAGGCTGCGCTTAAAGCGTACGCGAGTACACGCGCACTCAAGCATGCCTTTATATACGAGACTGTCTCTATCGTAGATCTCCTTGACACCATTTCAACATGACTTCTTGTATAGATCACAATTACACGATTATTAGATACGATATACACGGCAAGAATGCCATTCGAATTACAGGGCGGCTCTTGTCAAGTTTGTCGAGTTTATTCGAGACACACATGATTCGGTGGGTTTTAAATTAATTTTTTCTGGAAGAAAAAAATAATTTAAATTCTGGCTTCTTCCAGAAAAAATTAATTGCTTCTGCAGACACGAAATTTTTTGGAAAGGGAATTTTAAAGATTTTCATGGTTGTAAATGTGTTGTTGATTAAAAAAAGATATTATGCATTAAACTGAACCAATCTTACAATTAATCTTTCATGTTCTACATTTTTAAAATTTATGTTTATCGAGATAAAATCGAGCAGAATCGTAACATCGCGAGTTCGTTCGAGCACAATGCACCCTTTGTTTTTTTTCCCTTGCTTTCTAACCGCAGAACGATTTACACGAGCCGCGTGGGTAATAAAGATCATAGAAGCGTAGTTAAAATCGGTGTTATACGATCGTTGCGTTCTCATCATTATCTCTGCCAATGTTGAACTAAGTAATTGCACTATTGTCAATAAACGATTACCAATTAATTCTCAAAATTCAATCAATTTAGGGAAAAAAATAATTACGAAATTATTAATTTGAAACATAAGAATTAACATGTCAAAATTCCTTATTCATCTTCTTTAAAAGTATTCTCACGTTGTGCATATCTTAAAGCTTTATCTATCTTGCTATTATAAATTTAGAATTATTACAGATTTATTATTTATCAAAGATAGAAGTGCTGATAGTCAATTTTGCTGTGCTATATTTATTCCATATTATTCGAATTCGACAATCAACTTTTTTAATAAAAATGTTCCCCAAGTCATGTCTATTTCAAGTCTCTAAAAAGATCATTCCTAAGAAATGTTTTATCTCCTAGAATTTTCCTGTTCCAGAGTTTTTCCTCAAGGTACTAAAACCCTTACGTCGATGACATCGGCACTTGTACGGGTTCAAAATGGCAATCATTCTGGCAGAATCATCCCGGTGTGAACTGATGGTCCACTATCTCGCGACGCTCTTGCGCCCTCACTGTCGGCAATGCCTCGACATAACGCGCCAAACTACCTGACGCTTCGCCGTTATTTCCGTCGCGTAAAGAGAATTTAGGATGGTCATCGAGGCGATGGCACAGAGCGCGGTCGAGCTTTTACGTTCGTTTCGCTCCGATAACGTCCACAGGAGGAACAGCTTACGCCTTAGCTGGCGTAAATCGTGATGTAAGTTAACGATGAATTGCGGGTCGGCGGACTTGTCGTCGTGTTCACGCACGAATGGTGCCTAACGGTTCTACCAATTCACACGTGACTACTGAAGCTGTCCGTCTCTTCCTTCTAGACGACATCATTCGTTCGTAGCACGAATTCGCGCGAACAGACGAGGCTTGTTAAATGGGATAGCCGATATCATGCTGCTTTCACCGTACAGCATTAATTTAAAGACCCATCTTTGTGATATAAAGGCGATCTCCTTTTAAAGAATATAACTTTAATAAATAAATCCAATTAACTATATAATATTTCAGAAATATTTTTGCTACGTAATATCTAGTAGAGATGTTGTTAAAGTCGATTATTACTAAAGTATGAAAATGGAATCAAAATTTCTCGTTGAAAATGGAATATTAATATAAAATAATAAAATGTAAATGCCGCAGTTTCAAGAAAGACTTTAGGATCACTTGTTTCTCATGTGAAATGCATGATTTTTCATATACTCACTTGAAAATATTTTTTTAAAAATAACCATCTGTGCTAATTTGTCGCGAATTATGACATATTTTCTATGAATAATTTATTATATGTATGAAAAATTAATTATGATAAAAATGAAATATTATATTTATATAAAACAAAATGATTTTTTGCATCGAATTTTATTTCTATTGAAATAAATGTTTGATAAACAATATAAGAGATCGAAACCGAATTTAATTATCAATACACAAACGAACAATGCCCGTTTTTGACGCATAACTGATCACAGATAATCATCGCGCGAAAATATTTTAATTCACAATATTTTTCGCACATATTATTCATATCAGATATCTACCTTTCTATTGAAAAAAAAAATCAATATGTATTTATTTTTATAGGCTACATTATCATAGTTTACGTCATATGAAATTTCAATACTGACAATAATGTTATCAACTACGTTTTACTAGATTTTGTTACCGAATGTTTTATTCGCTTGTCTCGAAGTTTCATCTGTAACATTATCTGAAGCAACGTTGCAAAGCCTAAATTTTTATTGAATGAATTTGTAATAATCACACATATAGTCTTGCGTAATGAAACGCATGCTTCACAACGAAGAAAGATCCGTCGACGGGAAGTGCGTTGAACCGCATCGTAACCTTGGTACCGTCACGGTTGCTGCATCACGGTTGGCAGGTGTAGCAGCAGTCGAAAGATGATCTTACCGCAAAGGTCAATAGATACTGAAATCATCTCCCCCCCCCCCTTCGAGGCTTCCTCTGATTAATAGCCTCTCGTATCTTTCGATTGCCCGATATGTATCTTGGGCATTGATTTAACTGATCCATTTGATCTCTCGGACAGTGTATAAGTAAAAAGAATATATAAAAGAATATATAAAGAATATATAAAGAGGGAATTTATTTATAGTCTTTATATTAATAGTCTATGAATAATCTATTATATATATGAAAAATTAATTATAATAAAAATGAAATATTATATTTATATAAAACAGAATGACTTTGCATCGTATTTTATTCTACTGAAATAAATGTTTGATAAAAATCTTAACTTACAATTATTATCATAGCAGTAAAATTTATATTGAATAAAAATAATAACGTACGCGATATTTTCCTCGTTTTATTCTCGTCTTCTGTTTGAGTACGATACCATAATTGCAAAATAAAAATGTATTAACTCGTAAAGTATATCATATATTCGCTTTCTCTCGTAAAACAAGAGAAATATTTTTCCATGCAAATTATTCCATCATCTTTATTTCTTTCGAGGAAATAACTTCCTTCAATTTGTTCAATTACGAAGGAATAATATGTTGGCCTATAATGATGTAACCATTTTGCGGAATTCTTATTTCTAAAAGAGTCATTTATATTGCAGAAAAACACGTCAGTCGTAGAAGGACACCGTTTCCTGTAGTTTTCCGCGAAAATAATGAGTAATTAATGCATAAATGTCTGCATGCGAGAATGTAGGCGTTGCCAGCAAGTGTTTCATTGATCACAATACGATTTTTTTCTCACAATAATTTCCCATGTTCATACATAGTACTGTATCATAGATTATTGATAAAATGATAACGTCATTGTTGAATGACGGAAATTAAAATCACAAATACAGTAAAATGATTTAACGTGGTCACATTCTCTATTTATATATTTAACCCATTTGTTCACTGTTAGATAAGTAAATAATTTAAACCAATAGCAATACCCTATTTACGTAAATTTATATAAATATATCCTATTTATTAAATTATATGAATAATATTAAATATATAAATATATCCTATTTATTAAATTATATAATTTTATTATTGACGTTAGACAAAATCCCTTTTTCTTCTTTCTCAATTTTTGAGAAATTTAGACTAATCTAATGGTATAAATGATTGTCTTAAAATTATTGTAATAGTTGTAGCAACATTTTACTAAATAAGACACTATAAGAAAAAAATTCTGATCAAATTTAGACTAATCTAATGGTATAAATGATTGTCTTAAAATTATTGTAATAGTTGTAGCAACATTTTACTAAATAAGACACTATAAGAGAAAAATTCTGCTCTCGTCGATGAAATTTGAAGATCAACGGAGATGTCCTCATATTTGAAGACACAAAAGACAGATAACGAGAGTCGAGTGTAAGTCAATCTACGACTATATGGGTCTTCGATGTGCAATAAAAACGGGCGTCGACGTAAAGAACGAAAGCAATACGTTTATTTCTTAGATCACCGACAGATTGCACGTGTCTCCACACACTTCGTCTCTGCTTCTCACTCCCTCTCTCTCTTTCTTTCTCCCTTTCTCTATCTCGCACTCACGCACATTCTCTCTGTTTCTCCTCTTCTTCTCTTTCCTTCTCTCGCGCGCATAGTCAGCGGGTGTGTGCAACGGCTCGCTGACCTGTTGCATGCTCTTTTGTCCGGGACCCGGTACGCCACCGGTTTTCTGAAACGGCACTTATTCTTTCTGGCGCACTTCTGAGAGACGCTCGCGAAACAAGAAACCTGTATTATTCTCGTTGGAAATCCTGTAATTTCAGTAGATCGACATTACACGCGCACAAGGACCCGCCAACTGCCATTCTCATGTTCCCGATGAGTTTGATCGGGTTTTTCTTCAAATAGAGTCTATTTCCCAACTTAAGCTGACCGATGGGATTCGATTGCAACATTGTCACATGTCTGTATTGATCCACCACTATAATTCGAAGAAATAAACTGTCGAACGGTGAAAAGCTTAGATCTGTACAATAGTATAGGGTAGAAAGAAAGAGATTACGAATTTCGGGTTGCTAATGTATGTGTATGCGATTTTCAAATTATGTTATTGATGAATTATTTTTACACGTAACAAATTAATTAAATACATAATACTGTTATAAATGTCAAAAAAATTAATAGTATAAAATCTTATACGTCATCACACTACATAATAAAGTGTTCAAAATTGTCAGCCGAAACTAAATAAAGCAATAGAACATTCCATGATAATACATAACTGTTTTCATGCTAATCTGCAAAAAAAAGTTTGCCTATCAGCCGGATATTTAAATGAAAGAATACACGTATATGCGTATTGCACAATAATGTACGCGACTTTACGAACTTTAGTCCGGATTTCGAATAATATCAATGATAAATAGCGCATATTTTTCGTAATACAGTAATTCTTTTGCCAGACAATAACGCGCGGCTCGGACAAAAAATTTCTGCAACAATGGCGGTGATTCAAAATAACGGTATATAAAATGCGCGAGGCTGAGACTCTTTCGTTCGATACAGCTTTACCTAAAACTGTTTTTATTACTTTTTTATTACACGTTTACTCGTCTACGAATCGCGGGATACGTGAATAAAATGACGCGCGCGCGCGCGCGTGTGTGTGTACGGTTAAAAAAAAATTCATCGCGCGACTCGTTGAAGGTTTGGAGACATATGTCCGCCGTTGCCTGCGGATGAACGTCAAAAGTGTTTTAAAAATTCATTTCCCTCGACGGAAAATATAGCGACAGGAAAAAAGTCCGCTTTTTATTCAGCCTCGAATTATCCGGCGTCGTTAATCCTAGAGTCGAGAGACAGGAAATGGCTGGAAGATTATACGATGCAAATCTCCGATTACAATGTATGGCTAATCTGCGCTAACCCTCACGTTTTCGTTCGCCAACGCAGTGAAAAATCTCGGAGGACGGTTGAAAAGTAGCGTAATTCACGAGACGATAGAAAATACATATCGACGTTAAAGTAGAAAAAGTCAATTTATATACTTGGCACTGCGAACCCTCGGTTCGGTGGAATCTACTTTCGTGCTCTACATAGTCATGTATGGTCGCGAATTTCCTCTTCGATATTTTATTGCAACTGCAGTATAATTTCTAGCATAGAAAATTGATGGAATATAATGCGAATACGTTTATTCGATACAATTTCTATAATCGCAAAAAAAAAAGAATGACGCATCCAGGATGTTAACAAGAGTATTTCACGTATACATTTTTCATTCAGATTACAATTCATGATATTCTAACGAGAAAGATCGTTGTCATTGTCATTGTCATTGTTATATACGCTTTTGTGATAAACAATATGTTTTGATATTCAATGTCGGCTATTCAATATCTTTTATTCATGATACCACTAGCGATATAAATAAAAAATATGTAGTCAAAAATTTTGTTTTTAATATATTAGTACCTAACTAAAAGACTTTTTCACTGCACAATACTGCCAGCGATGATAAGACATATATATACAGAACGAGTGTAGATTTTAATCGCGCGGTGATTATCACCGGATTTGCGCAATCGCGCGTCGTGTGAATGATTGTACGATGAGTCAGACAACGACGACGAAGGTAAACCAGTCTATTTTTTCTCAAGAGTGAATTAAATCCTTCCTTGTTCGCATCGACAGCTGTTTCCACGATTGATTAAAAACTTGTACTTCTCGTGGTATAATTAAATTTATTCATAATTAACGCGAATGCTAAAGTAAAGCCAATGTAACATGCAATCAGCAGGTAGGTCTTCTCTTAGATTGTATCACTTGATAAAATTGCAGAAATATTTCCTACAACTTGAGAAAGTTCATGAAAATTGAAGCATATTGTAAAAAGATTATTTAATATTTAATAGATATCCTATAATAAAAATCTCAAAAGATATTTTGTTTAGTGTTCCAAAATTAGAACTTTTAAAATTCAACATGCAAATATTTCGTACAATCGTTTAAATAATATATCCTAAGTTTAAGCTGCCATTGTTTCATTTTGCCAATCGCTGTAACCGCGCGTGCCTGAATATGTAACACTTTAATATTACATTTTGAGCAACACCAGATGTGGTTCAACGCGTGAAGATAGGATTATTGCCGGTAGAACGGTATGTAAAATCGAGTAGTATACACGAGCAGGATGGTTTCAATTTGGAAACTTGTTACCGTAACTTTCGTAACGAGCACTGTAGCGGCACGGTAGTCTCGCAGCACAATGTTTCGGTGTGTCATCATCTAAACGATGGACCTAACTTATATCCGATCAAATTCTGCCGCGCGAGCAGATTCCGCTTCCGCTGAGACCGCGCGAACGCACGGATTTCCGTTTTTGCCGGGAAATATTAACCACGAAGTCTACAAAAATAACCAACATTTTTTTTCAAAGCGCTCACAAATAACAGTAAGTTTTATTGTTTTCAACGTTGAAATATTTTTGATTATTTCTAAAAACCTACAATGTAGCTTAAAATTTCACTGTTTTCATTTCCTTTATGTCGATGAAAGAAATATGGAAATTATTTTGCATTGTCATTTAAAGAATAGTGATATTTTCTTGTCAAATGCAGACGGAATTCTTACAATGTCTTATAGAAAAAAAAAAAGTTACATAAAAAAAGGCGCATAAATCAATACATGTTTCGACAATAAATATTTATATTAAAATATATACTCGGAAGATTATGAAAAATACCTATGTTGCGTAAACATGAAAATAATATCAAAATTTTGTCTTTAATTCATAACTTTTACTCGTATATTTTAGTAATAACGTCATCGTCATTAAAATCTATTTAGCTATATCTAATTACAAGAAATTCAATTATTTAAATATCTAGTAGATATGACTGAATATTTCTATCAGATATAATGCAGAATATATTATAAATAACTTTTACTTTGTCTATACCTTGCAGTGTATTTAGTGATATCTGACATGCGTGTACGATTACTATGATATAAAAACATATGCTTATCACAAAAGCGTGATAAAGACAAAAATATATCATTGATAAGAGAATGAAGAGTTAGCGAGACTCAATCATAATAAAGTTATTGAGGTTTAGATATTTAAACGTTAGAAATCCTTTTTCTTTTTATTTTCTATTGTTTTATCCGTTATAAGGTAATGTAACACATGTAACACACTGGATTATTCTCGAGGCATGGAAAACAACTTAACGAAAGGAAGCACTTTCTCGCTGTTCTCGCTATAACAATTACGATGTATACAACAGGTATACACTATATTCGAGCAAGAAAATTGGATAGCTTGGGAACAAAGTTAAGAATTAGAAGTAGTAGTAAACAATTGTCGACAAAAATATTTAAAGCGAAATTAAAGTAGCAATGATTATGCTGCACTCCACTTTGGATTTAATAAATAATAATTAAATAAACTAAGATTATATTATATTACATTTCATTACATACATTATACATTAATAAATATAAATTCATTTTTTAAAAAAATATTAAACTATAATTTAAAAGTTTCTCTCTTTTGTACAGATATTGACTTTCTTTTATCCAAGATAGACATTTATTCTTTCACATTCTAATAACAGAGAAAATTTCGAGCGCTCTAAAATTATAAATCAATAGATATTGAGCGCATGCTAAATGCTTAATTTTACGGCAAATTCAAACAAACGATCGCTTTAATAAGGCGAAATAATCGCGCGGCGAGGTAATATCGCGATACCGAAATATCGCGGAAAATTTCTTTAACTCGGCTGATCCGGTTATTAGGCTTTGTCTCACTGTGTAACCCCGATGCCGGCGAAAAGTAATCGATAATAGACAGAATACGGTCTGTCGGCCGTGAGAACTTCTTTGCAGAAACAGCGGAGCGTGACGGCCGTCTACTCTTTCAGTCGCCGCTGCGCTCGCAAGTGGAGAAACCATAACGGATCTTCCCACCTCCCTCGACTTCCGCTATTCATAGTAAAATGCGATCAAATGAAACTTCTTCCACGGTGTATCGCAGCACGTACCTAAGCAGGCGCTGCGATAACCCACATACGAGTGTAACTTGTTGGATGCACATATTGGATTTCAAGGAGAACGCGTATTTCAACATATTGATCGTCAGTCAATCACCACATTCCGAACTGGCGGAAACTATTTATCTTCACTAATGGAAACCAAAACTATATACAGCGTGTTTCATGTGCTAAAACTAAAAATTCTTTGCATATATTTACGCTAAAAAATCAGCGCAAATTGCTAAAGATATTCCTAAATAAAATTTCTCCAGCAAGATATTTTGTATTTTTTGTATGAATATATGAATTATATTTAATATTCTGGGTTTTAGATTATTATTGTATAAACGCACACTACATATATTTTGTGATTTCGATGATTAATGAATAATGATCAATCAACGTGCACTAATTATTATTAAAAATTTGATACATGATATCGATAACTTTTGAAAATATACAAATCGCTATTTTAAACTAAACGTACACAGTAATTGCTATGAATTTGTGAATATTCAAGATTTATCGGAAAATTCCACTAACACGATGAAACTCATTCCAGGCTTTGATTCGTTTCCGATTTTTCATTTCAATTTCATTTACCTATCTGAACATATCGTTCACTCTATATATTGTTTCACATCACAGCAAACATAATAAATATGTTGTCTATCATTCGCGAAAAATTGGAGAGAAATTTAAAAATCCATCATGTTGAAAATGTTAACATAATTATACATATGCAATATATTTGTGTCTGTAAATTCTTCGAAAATTTGTATAATTCCTCGATGACACATATAATATATTTTCTCAGATATTAATTTGAAAATCTCAACTCTGAATTAAATTTAAAATAATACAATAAATTGAGAGAGATTAATTATTATATATATATTATAATTAATCTCTCTCAATTTATTGTATTATTTTAAATTTAATTCAGAGGAGATTTTCAAATATATATATATATATATATATATATATATATATATATATGTATATGTAATATTACATATGTATTATTATCGTTGTGACTATTATTATTAATAAAACAGATCTTATGTAGAATTACTATTTTTGTGCTTCTAAAATCTATATAAATTCAATACTTTTAAAATATAAAGATATGAGATTTCGGCTGTGTAAATATGACTGTCAAATATAATTAACGAATAATAAAAAAATTCCAATATTTATGTATATTTTATTTAAATAAATTTATTTAATTTTTTTGGTAAAAAAAAACTTGTTTGATTATTTGGCAGTTGCTAACGAATATTATCGAGCAATTAAATTTACACGTTGATATCGATATTGTCGGCAAATATTTTTATTTGAATTTTTATATCACTATAGAATATAAAAAGAATGAAAAAATCTAAAAGTTTGTCGTTGAAATATTATTCCTTTCACGCGGATCAAACCTGAAGTGTGCTCATCGAGTTTTCCGCAATTCCTACGACAGCCGACCTTGACGAGGCATCGGCGTAATGCATAATTCATCTGCATGCAAGGAGTGAAAGATCAGACGACATAAGCGTCACGACGACGATGGACGTCGAAGTGATCGCTCGCTCGTGAGCGGGTTTCCGCCGTCTGTCTACTGACTGCTAACGTCAATTCGGAAACGGACGATCTCGAGCCCGGTTGCAAAATTTGTCAGTCAGGAATCGTGAGAACGTGCTAGGAATACGAATGATGACGATTGCTGTCAAATGTGGGATGCTTCTACGGCGCCTCGCGACCACGAACGCCGCCTGTCGTATTAAAGCCACGGAGAAGTACGTACATCCAAAATGACAGTCGTTACATAAGCCAGGACAAGTTTGCGAACGTATGACAAATATGTTAAAATTGTCTTGCATTTGCATTCCACGCGTGAATCAACTTGGAAACGCGACGACGTCCTTAGGCCACACATGACGTCAATATCTTACTATTATCGCTTACAAAAGCAGCTGTTGTTACTTTAAAATTACTAAAATATATTGGAATACCTAATTATTTAAAACCGATAAGAGGAGACATTAGCGGCTAACAATAGTCGTTGCAAGAACGGCAATAAACAAAGTGTCTTCAGAAATGCCACCTCCATGTATTCTATCAGAGATAAATTTTCAAATTAACATATAAAATATCTAACATATATTTAAAAATCTATTTCCTTTTTTTCATTTTTTTAAATACATGATATCTAAAAATTGTTTCCAATTTTTTGTTTCGAAACTTAGATATTATTTTATATTGTTCCTTAAATGACGGATTCATATCTCGTCATAAAAGTGTACGTGACCCGTGAAAAAGGAAATTTCAGTTGCAGCAAGCGTTATCGCTTCGACACTATCTTGCTACGAGCAATATTTCCATATTTCCCGACTGTCGAGCGCTCTGCGCACTAGTACTCAGACATTTTCCGCTCGCCAACGGAAAAATGGATGCGTAAAAGTAATTTAAAGTTCGCGAGTGGATGCTTCGCATCGTCGTGATTTAAGTTCACTTAAAACGCGACTGCGCCGTTGGTTCGCTTCGAACACGTAGCAGGCAGATAATACAGGGAGACATAGTACTCCGAGTAATCTTTTTGAGATTGCAAACGCAGGTAACACAAATATTGCATTTCTGACCGCGAGAAATTGCGCGATACTTTTTGACAAATAATTTAATCCGTGGCGAAAATAAATCTTACCGTAATGAAATCTAATACCTACATCTTACAATATATTTCAATATTATTATTCCATTAGCATTCACGATATTCGTCAAAATATGTCTGCAGTGTCAAAGTAATTACTAAGAATGTTATCGCACTCATTGTAATTTAATGCAGTCGAAACGCAAGCTATAACTTCGCTACGCTAATGCGTCTATACGATAACAACAGTATGCACTCAAAATTATACTGTATGATAGAAATGAAGATTATTAAAACGATAATAATTATTATGAACTAGACACGAAACTTTATCCATTCATAGACGATATGTTAAATTGTAATGAAATCTCACGAACTCTCGAATATTTTAGTTGAAGAGTCAATGACTATTTAATTTACTCCATCGAACATAAATTTAACGTTACATAAAGATATAACAATAAAGGAAAATTATATTTCATACGATATATTCACATGATGTAATTTCTTTTTCCGTTTATTTTGTACATCTTCGCACGCGCGAATAAAATTATATATTTAGCAGAATAATAAAATCGTTGTTGGATTAAATAATATGAGATGCATGTCGGATCTATCGAAAAATCTCATCTCAATTTACGCATAGCTCACTCGAGCATAAAATTCAAAGACATAAATTGTGTCAAAATCGATACTTGGTGGCCCTTTCGGTTCGACATTCTAGTGACGCTATCTGTGAACCGAGATGAACTTTTCGAAGGTACATTTGGTTCGCAAACGACGAGCGACTTGGTGTAGAGAGAGAGAGAGAGAGAGAGAGAGAAAGAGAGAGAGGGGGGGGGTGGAGGATAAGCGCGGATATTTATCTAGCAAGCGGATTTCTACGTTATGAAAATCGCACGTATAATGCCGCCGTGGCAAATTATACCGGCTCACATAAACGAAAGTACTTTACTTGGAGGGAATTTTAATACGCCACTCCGCGTCGTGATAAATTACTGTTATTATGTATCTTTTTCATTTCAGTGTACTCCCCGCGTACACCATAAGCAATACTGACGAAATCGATACCGAAATTCTCTAACGATTGAGCTTTATCGCGAACAACCGCGTGAGCTAAAAAAATCCTGGCCTCCGTTTTATCAAGAGAGGTCGGTCAGGAGTTTTCAAAGAAGAGTATGAAAGAGATCGTGGGACGAAGGAGCGATCCTGCCAAAAGTGAGAAGAGAATTCATTAAAGTAGACCGTTACTATGGTGAAGCTTGAAGAAGCTCAGAGGGGGAAAAAAGCTCGCACATCGTAAATAAATTTGAAGTTTCTCGATTATCTCATTCGATGAAATATCACATATCGATTAATACAATATCTATTAATAAATGTAGCAAAATCAGACCCTCTTTATGAAAGAAATATTTCGTATCTGATCATCCTTATCCTTGTTAATTTTAAATAAAAAATAATCAAACAAGTATCGTATTCTGTTAGTATATTTTTTTATTAAAGGACCATTGTGTGCCATTTCTTTTTATTAAAGAATTTTTTGCGGCGTTACATCTTGGAATACGGTAAATGCAAAAATTTCACGTTATCGCGACAGCAATTTTCAGTTGTATTATTTACGTATACACGCGACTTTATACCACGTCAGTGACTTCATATCTATCTCAGCCGAAATACGCTTCTATGAAAAGTCTGTATTTGCACGTAGTTGCGTAAAAGCGGTTTCTCAATTCATATACAAGATATACTTCGCGTTTTTATCAAGAAGCTCCTCTCGCGGCCGTGATTATAAACCGTAATTAATACCCGCATTCCTTAGTCGTGGCAAATATTTGCGCGCCCCTCGCAGGAATGCGGGGATAAAATTACGGACGAGATTTTGCAGTCCGCAATTCCGGCGAGGAAACGTTTATTTGATCAACATTGCATTTGAGCGTTTTCTCTTTCCCCCCTTTTATCAAAGCATTATCGGTTGTATAATATTGTATTACTCCTTGGCAGATCGTATAACGACCACTTCTTGCTTCACGGTAGCCGAAAATCAACGTCTCTATCGCTTTTCGCTCTTTCATACATTGGTAAGTATCCACGAGTTTCATATTAAAAAAAAAAAATAGGAAAAAAAATCTCTTGGTTCTCGTGCTCAAAGCACCTTGTAAGAACGACGCCGGGTTCACCGGGAGTCCGGGAGTGTGTTCCGAACTCCATCGTCTGCCAGGCAAGGAACGCGTTCATCGGTGTGTGTCTGATTGGCGGGCACGAGTGTAGACGGTGTCGGGGATGTTCGGACTTCTCAGCCGACAGTTCGCCAGAGCGTCCGCCAAAAAGGAAGATTCTCTCCTTTTCCGTCGAGCAACGCCGTCGTCCAGAAGAGACGTTTATATACAGCGACTTTGGCACATCTTCCGAAAAAGATAAAACTCCGTTTCTCTCGCGGTGAACCGGAAGACAAGCGCATTGTACTCGAAATACTGCCGTCGCGTCAAAGTTATATTTTTCAAAGACAGGAAAAATATATTGAAATAGATCAAGCTTTATCGCAATATTCATAAATATCGAACAAGATGTAGCCAGCGAAGATGATATTAAAACTAATTATATATATATATATATATATATATATATATATATATATATAGAGAGAGAGAGAGAGAGAGAGAGAGAGAGAGAGAGAGAGATCAAAACTGACAGTTAAATTCTTCTAACAAAAATTAATTTTATTTTTGCAAATGTTTTAAAAATAAAATAAATGGAATAAATCCATAAATAAATGGAATATAAAGTATAAATACCTTATATTCCATTTATTGATGTATACATTTTAATGCATACATCAATAAAACTGACTAGGCTTCTTATTAGCTAACTCAACAAAGTTTATTTTGCCACAAAGATAGCAACACGGCGTCATTTTAAGTAATAAACATCGTTTTCTCAATTCTGCATACTAAGATGGTTAATAGTTGAAAAACATCGAGTTAGAAAAGGTTACTATATTTTCGCTGTATTCTCTTAAGCAATATGTTACATTAGCAATTTAAATATTTTTCTGTGGTGTAAGAACTAGTGTTTAGAAAAAAAAATGTGAAATAAACATTCTTCGCTAACAACTCAAGCTTAAGGTAAATTCGTATAAATATATAATATTAGGTCATCAAATTATCAGCAAGAAATTACGAATTAAATTGCAATTTTAAAATTACGAAGAGTTCTAATTTAAGCGTCTAAAAAAATTTTTAAAACACGTTAAATCATTCCGAAAGACGTATAGATATCTTATCTCTGGATGCTTAATCATCTTACGGTCGAAATCTAAAGAAAAAGAAGAAAAAAAAAATAATCTATTGTCACGCTGTAAGGCAGCACTGTTTCACGTTGTACCTCGATGAATTCCTAGAATGCGTTCACGGTTACAAAGCGACAATGTCCAGGGCACTCTCAAAAGTACGGGCAGCGCTAAACCGTGCGCAAAGAAAGAGGCTAACGGAGTAGAGGCTTTCGCCTACTCGACCCGAGAAACCTGTTCGACCGGTCTTTCTCGGCCGACCACTCTTGTACCTCTTTCTCGTTACTGGCTTCTTCCTCTCTGTCGCTCTCTCCTCTCCCTTCTATTCTCGCGCTGTCCCCTTTCAACTTCAGCCCGATTCACGTAAACGCACACGGATCAAAGGGGAGAGGGGGAGAGAGACTCGCCGAGAACACTACGCCGCGATACTCGCGAAAGAAGTACGTCCGTCTTCCTGGAGTTCCTTTTATAAATCAGCATTTCGGGATATGCGAGGGATTCACCGAGTGACGAGCAAGCCGTATAGTAGAATTTTTACGTTCGTTCTTTTCACTATTGAATGAAAAACGAATCGCATACGAAATTACGACGTGATCTTCAAGCTGGAATATCGTTTATAGTTCCATATATATGTCAAGTAAAAATATTAATTCGTGAATCAAATTTATTTCATTCCGAGATTTCTACTCAATAAATATGAAATAGAAATTTCTCTATTTCTGAGAGTCGAACTTGATAAATATTAAATAGAAATTGCTTTCATTAAAGCAGATTATTTTAAATGTTTTGAATATCACGACATTTTTATATCAATGACGTAGCGTTCATTTAATGCGCCGATTTAAAGTAACGCAGCACAAATCGGCGATAAAATATATATTATTTCATAAATCATAATAGATCCTCGTAAATAGCTAATGCTTTCTTGTACTTTTATTCCTGACCATCTTCCTCGGCGATGGATCGTTGAACTCTACGAGCAGCCTTGAACCCTTCGACCGGCTTTCCTTGCTGGTACCTTGGTGCGAATGTTCTAGGAAGTATAACGACCGCGAGAGAGTAAAAGAGTTCCCTCTCCTGCTACCTCGCTCTTGCACTTTGTTCCTTTTTTCCTTTTTCTTCGATTCTGGCGAGGGTCCGTTTCTCTCGTTAGGGTCAGTTCAGGGCAAACAAATCTAGAGACGCTATTCTGCAGTTTATTTCATGGAAAACGCAAAGAAAATTCTTTTCTCCATTATTAAATTATAACTGCGAAAGAATTGGAACGATCAACAATCGTATCGTGACACCTGCACAATTAATTTTCATTTTGCAATCGTGATAATTCTAAATAATATATATGTCGAGAGAGATTATATCTATTATATTTTTTATACACTATACATTCTACTTGACAATAGGATGTTAATATTCGATCATCTACATCTTGTTCGAAGTAGTTTGGTGATAATATATGATAATCATACAGAACGCTGTAAAAAGTCGACTAAAACGATTGGATTTCATTTACACTATTTATCGGAGCTCAAGCTCTTTGAGAATAATTGAGAGCAAAACAAGGTAACCTAGATTACGTCAGAGATTGCATCAGAATAACCTAGTTTACCTCAGCCAATATTGCAAACTCGCATTGCAAAATAAATTGTAATAAATATTGCTTGTGATTCGTTTGAATAAAGTTCGTTTAAAATTTGCTTAACCAAAAGAAAATAAATTTTCGTTATCTATTAATGCTTTTTCAACGTGCCAAATCTCTAACTTTCAATCGTGTTCGTAATTCGAGAATCATCGGTGTCACGAAAGAGCCATTCTTTTCAGTTTAGTTTGGCAAGATCTATGGCCCAGAGGATACGCGCGCGATCTCTGCAACATTGTGTACATTGAGAGATTACCGATATCTAAATTGACAATAAATATTCACCGAATATCCACGAATCCCCTTAGTAAACACTTTGCTATATTAACGTGTCGTAATCATACGCCTTTCCGTTTCCCTCACGTTGCTCAACAAAGATTTCGGGGCCGAAAAGTGTCGAATCGGCAACGACAAAGAAGTGGCCCCAGGAGTGCGCTAGCGAAGGAGTAATTACGAAGCACACTGTCTCCGTCGCCAGTGTAGATCTATGATCGCATAATGGATAATCGAGAAAGAGAAAGAGAGAAATGAACGCGAATGTGTGAGTGAACGGTAAAGAAAGGAAGACAGCATGAAGGAAAGAGAGAGAGAGAGAGAGAGAAAGACACACACACACACAAAGAGAGGGACAAGGGGGGAGGAGAGAGAGGGGGGAGAAAGCGTCAGTCTCGAAGAGATGCCCTGGCGGATCGAAGAAGAATAGCCCGGAGGATGGAAATTCTCCAGCACGAGAGGTGGAGACAGAAGACTTTATTAACGTCCGAAGAAGAAAGGGACCCCTGACTGAAAGACATACACATTGGAGTGAATCGACGCCTACGCCACGTACTTTATCCATCCCTTTTCGTATAACGGATTCGTCCCTGTCGGATTTCGAGGCGATTCTGTTGGCTCGTATCCCAAGACGAGAAAACGAGGCTCCAGCTGAGGACGATTCTTTTCTTTTTTTATACAAAATGAAAATACATTGAAGCACATAGTGTTTAGAAAATATTTTAAATTCTTGTAGGAATAACAAAACTTAAAATTTTTAATATCGTCCTCTACTGCAAACCTCCAATATTTTTTCTATTTATTAATTATTTATTTAATGTGTAGAAGAAAAGTTATACGGTTAAATGTAACTTTGTATAAAGTATCTCTGATTTCTTCAAGATACACAAATAGTATATGAATCATGAATTAAGGTACATAAATAGTACATGAATCATGAATTAAGAGAACTAAACATGTATTTAAAATATGATGATAATGGTATTAATCATATGCAATCATGACAACAAGAGACCAAAGATCTATGATTCAGTTGTCTTAATTGGTAATTCGGCTTCATCATCATTCGTAGCCCTCAGATGAGTAGTAATGGGAAGCTGTCTCGTGATGGAATGCGCATTGTGTTCGAAGTTTCACTCTCGGAACGTGTATCCGGTTACCATGTCGCCAATTCTCATTCGTCGAGAGAATTACACCATGCTGCGTATATTTGAAAGGTCTATTTTTGGGAAATCTTCTTTTGTAACATTTACATGTATTATAACATTCTTATATTGTACGTATAAGAAGCATCTCAATCTAAAAAATCGATTTAAAATATTGCAGCATTTAAACACAATCATTATAACAAAAGAAATCAATATATCTGTTTCTAGATTTAATAATTAATTATTAAAAATATATAAGACTCGAAATATAAAAATAAACAAATCAATTTTAATGGCAATACGAGTCAAGTGTCGATCTTATAACACAGTTATTTAAGGTCGAAACGTTCGCAAACTTCTCTTTGTAATCTGTTCTACTTGATCTGTTGATACTTATTTGTTTGTATAATAAATAACTGTGTTATAAGATCAACAGTTGACTCGTATTGCCATTAAAATTGATTTGTTTATTTTTAATAATTAATATTTGAGAAAGTGAACACAGAAAAATGCATCGCATATTTCCATGTTTCCTCATCTATACAAATGTTTTATACGCTAATTATAAAATTTAAAAATGCGAAACATTTTTTCCTTATGATATCTTCTATCTCTTAAATATTGAATAAAAAAAATGCAATTATTTTATGGAAAGTAACTCAGTATGAGAAAGATGATCGATTAAATACAATGCAATCAACCGATTCAACTGAACCTATAAGCGTCGACCTTGAACCATTGGATTCTAACGGATTAAACGTTATTGCAGTAATGATGTCAGTGTTATTGATGAGCGTTGGAGCGTTCGGATACGAGCGGAGACAGAGAGAAAGAACGGCGTTTCATTTCGAGTATCTTCGAGAATCGAACGTACGATCGATCAAACGAAGGATAAAAGGCAATTATAACCGATGAAGAAATGAACGGTCGGTTTTAACCTGGCTTCGCGTCCGCTTTCATCTCGACGACAAATGAGGAAGTAATAGAAACAGTCAAGTCACGACTTTCTTCACGGTGTGTTGTGCACGACGAAATGCACCTTGCTCGCTGCAACGGATGCTGCAACGATAATGCATCGCGTTGTTTTTCCTTCTCTCTCTCTCTCTTTCTCCCGCTCGCTGCACTTCCTTTCGCGCGCTCTGCTTTCTCTTCTCTCTCTCTCTCTCTCTCTTCTCTAGGCTTGCATTTTTCTCCTCGACTAGAACTTACTCCAAGTAACAGAACGTAGTTTAACGACGTACCGGCCGCTGCTAATTTATCGAATGGAAACTGGTGCGAGCGAAAATCGACGCTCCAATCGCCAAACGAAAAAGCTTTCAACGAACAAGCCGGTTAGCTACTCTACGAACTTTAATTGCGCCGCATCCGCCCCGAGTTTGCACACGCTGTGTGTACTCTTCGGGTGGGTTTGATCATCGCAACTTGACGGCATTTCGGAATGCATGGCGATCGGTGTGCGTGTGTGGGTGTGTTCGCGCAAACTTTTTCCGGTAAAATAAGAGAGGAAAAAATGGAAACAATTTTTGTACTTTTTTTTGTCTTTAAATAGGACAATTTTTTTTCAACTATATTTAAAAAAGATGTTTCGGCAAACTGTTTCGCTTTAAACATAAAAAGATTAAAATAAAAAAAAATGTAATATGTAAATTTTAAAACCGGAAACGTCATTTCGCTAAAAAAAATTATAAAAAGAAATATTCTATAAATACGTTTGTCAAATGTGTCCATCTCATGGACATTCTGTTTATCTTTTTTATTCTCTGTTTGTAAGTTTTACACTGCCAATCTAACTGAAATTGCCAATTTAGATAGCGACTGATTAAAATAACCATCCATGCATATATCGAACTGTTGCGATCTCTCCAAACAACAAATGTTTATAAACTTGCATTCGATTTTTATTGAAAAACCGCTATTTTCGCGCACTAAATTGATAGCGTTGGTTTAGATTCGACACAAATGGACTGTCATTCGCTATTTCAAGTTACACGAAAATTCTGCGCATCGAAGTAAAATATATACAGTGAATTAACCGAAATCATAGCAAATTAACTCTTTTTGCGGGATAAGAGCGGAAAACGGATATCGCGAGATAACTCACCGGTTTTGCGCCGATATGTAAAAGCAATTTACCGATGCATGTGCATACGTGCAGCATCGTATTATGCAGAACGTATTTTGCGATTTACTGGCAGTCTCGTTGCAGCGCCGATCGATTTTCTGTCCGAAAAATAATATTGATATACGAGAGACCTAGTCGATTCCAATCCTCCCGAGGGGATCGGCGGCGAGCCGTACAACGCCAACGATGATCGGTACGTCCGCAGCACGTCGTTATGCATCTTCCCCGCGCCTACTATATAACGTGCACACCAGGGTGTCCCAGAATTATCATGCTTCCTCTCTTTCATATATGTATAACGTTCGAATAATGAAAAATGGCCGTTGTATAAAGACGAACAAAATCAAAATGAAAGTCTCAAACATCATGTTGGAAACTCTGTCAAATTTTGAATTCGAAACATCTTATTTTCCAGCTACTTTCGAACATATTATTTTTCAAAATTCAAGTGTATAAAATAAATCTTTAATTTTAAAAATTAGAAAAGTACAGTTTAAATTAAAACCGATTACAAATGTTAATTTATTTTGAGAATTGAGATATAAATTTATGTTGAAAAATAATTATAAACAACTGTATGTAGGATGCATTTATTTCAAAAACATATATTTCAATGCAAATGTTCAAATCAGTTCGTAGATTTAGTCCAATTTGCGATAGAATGTATATTTCTTGAAAGAAAAGCGCAATGGAATTTTGAGTCACCCTGTATGCTTGCATTACGACCATCGTCATCGCGACGTACTATATACATCGAGACGACGTATATGTAACCATGTTACGAGGAACTCGGTTCATGTTCATCGAACGACCGCCCCGTCACAGAACGTCGAAGTGGAGCATGCCGGCGAATCACGCGACTACAAAGCGGAGAATTCAATGCGATTAACGGTCGTTAGGGATCCTCGCTAATTAGCGAGTCGTGACTTTGTTCGATTACGCGCGACCGGAATCTATCGCTAACAAATTTCCGGAAATATCTTCTTTAATATCGGCGAGATCTAACGACTTGATTTCTTCATCAGAAAATTCCATCACAATCTTGTATTTATTCTGTACATCGATATTAATAGTCTATTGTAATTGTAATATAATAATTTCAAAGCTCGATCAATCTCAATATTCAAATTAGAAAATATCGATATTTCATTGAAATATTTAGGTAGATATTAGGATTGAGGTATTTATTAATAATTCTATCTTTATTCTTTAATAATTTTATATCTATTCTCTAACAATTTTATTAATAAATCTGTTTTCTCTTTTAAATTTCAATTAACTATATATATATATATATATATATATATATATATATATATATATATATATATTTTCTTTTTTTTAATTACATTAATTCATTTTATTTTAATATAGAATATATTATTTTAATATATTATATATTTCGTAACTTTATAATTTTTGCTGCCAAGGGAATAATTTGAATGGGATAAATTATATATACTATCAAGACTTTTCCTTTGCATCTTTTCTCTAAAGTAAAGGCACTTGAATTAATACATAAAGTATTAAACTCTTCGTCGCTATCGGAGATTAAATTTCAATTAACTTATTATTAGTCTCTGTAGGACGGCCCGTTAACCCACATCGCTCGCTTAACGAAGCTCGGCATCGCTTACGAGAGCAATGCGCTCTGGCTGCATTCCTGGGGAGGGTAAATTCCCCGACGATAAATGCTAAAAGCGCATAGATTCATCATAGAGATTTACAGTGGCCGTACGGCCTGGAATCGTATTTTCCAGTATTAGGAGAAGAGATGGGCGAGGCTCGTTTTCCCTCCGGCAGTGTTACACATACAAACATACAAACGTATCGTGAATTCGGGCCCATTACTACCAATAACAATTACATACTTTACGATGACACTATACCGTTAGAAGCTCTCTCTCTCTCTTTTCTCTCACTTATACAATGTTAATACATAAAAGTAATCGATAAATCATTTGAGACATAAAATTAACGATGAATTTAAAGAAATTAATAAAGCTACAAAAATCGAAAACATTTTCTGCTGCTTTAAAAATAATACTTAATAAAATATTATTAAGTATTATTTTTATTTTAAGTATTATATTATGTATTATATAATATTATTATATATTATATAAAAATAATATTTAATAATATTATTAATAATATTTAATATATGTAAAAGATATAATAAGTAGCAATTAAATGTAATAATCTACAAATGACAGAAAGTTTAACAGAAATTATTTCTCAGTATTATTATATCAAGCATATTTTTTCAATGATAAACAATATAAATACAGCAGTGTTAAATGATAACAATATAATATTTAATTGCTAATCTCACTAATTCTTTGTAAAGAATTATCATATTTATCAATACATTACGTTATTCTTCAACATGCAAAATTTTATTTTTAGCTGATATATACATTGTTTATTATGTAAAATTTGCATGTTATTTTCGAATGTTAATATTTAAAAAATAATTTATTGAATTACAGGCAATTTCTCAAAATCCAGTAGACCTACGATATATATTGAAATACGAAGTGCATAGCGTAGTAAGTTGGCGAGGTACTCGAAATGTTCACGCGTTCGATCGGTGAACACCTATACGGCGGTAAAAAGAAGATGCCTCTTCCAAATTGCATTTGCAATTCAGATGATATAACGGCGATGTTTATCTCGCGATATATTTTCGATATCGACCGAGTGAAACCGGATATCCCCAAATTTAGAGCAGACCTCCTATATCATGTACATTCGTGGCTCGTTTCTTTTACGATACGATCGATATGTGAACTAGCAAAGACATAATTTAACGATGTGACATTAACGCTAATATCATTTACCGTAAAATCAAAATCGTTTTTCTGTCAGCTACTATTGCAATTGTACATACATCCAACATATTGCATTTCTACATTTAAAAAACATGCGCATTAATATGGAAAAAAAAACAGAAACCACCGGAAATAACAGATGTTACACGCGACATTTTTACCTGGAAGCGAATTACTAATATAACGCGTATCGTTTTTTAATGTAATCATGTATCTGAACTAAAAATTAGCATGTTATTTTATAATTAAGTAATGTAAAATCATGAAATATTATATTTTTAGGTAGCGAAAGAAAGAATAATTATATAATTTCAAAAACATCAGAGATTATTTGTATTTAAATATATTATTATTAAATTTTATAAATACCATACCAATTTTTTTCATTTATTTTACTTATTATAAAAAAAAATGAAAATTCACATTGAACAAAATCTACAGATAAAACTCCCACTCGAATCAATAAAATATGAAAAACGTAAAAAGTATGAAAGTTAAAACCTCCGTAAAATAAAAATAGTAAAACAGTAACAAATTTTCGATCAAATAGGAACTTGGCTGTTTGCCCGCTTCCAAATGATACCGTGTCATCGAAAACGTCGCGTCGACGCCTAATTGCAAAATCCCCGACGAGAGTGTAATTGACTCAAATCCCGCTTGCAAAGCGTGCGCTCTAACAAGACACGCGATTATTATCCTCATATATCGAAGCTGCTAACTGCGACAAACGACACAAATCATACCAGACAAAATCATGTGACTTAATTACCTCGTATCTAAGAAAAATCGGCAAATAATATCAACTTTGCTGTAAATATACGAGAGAAAAACAAGATGTTATCAGATTAATATCTCTTGATTCGTTTTTAAATAAAAAAGAAATAATACATTAAACATCGTTCACATATTGTATATACGGAAACTATTCTAATCGTATTAAATAGTTACGTAACAATTATATCAAATATAACAGTTAATATCTCAAGTTCACGTGAATTGTATTCTACAAGATTACAATTTCTTGTTCTAACTGTCTGAAAAAAAGAGGTAAAAGAGGAGAAGATGAAATGTTCATCGTCACGGCGGAAAAATACGCCAGCAACACGCTGATGCGCGTGCAACGAATGCCGTTGCGTAATCATGGCGGAGGGAAAGTCGCGCGAACGAGAGCGTTCGGTTGGCTCGCGTGCGCTGCTCTTTACGGGGTCCCTTTCCGTGACCATGTGCTCTTTAGACCGGGTCAATATCCTCCTTTCATCTGCTCGACCACGTACAATTAAGCCCTACGCAAGTGCCCGTTGATTAGTGAAGATTCGCATATCATATAACCGAGTTGCCGGACTTATTTCCAGCTGTTGTGTGAGTCATCTTGAATTTTTCGGCGGAACGATCGGTCTAGTTTGTATACTTTTCTCATACTAATTTATTTCGTGTTTTGAATTATAAATCAATGCGTGTATCGGTAATTTTTTCCCTTTTTAAAAGTTTAATTTTAAATTAGCGAATAAAAAATTACCTATGCTTGAAAAAGTTCATAAATTTAATATTTTGACTAATTCAAGGATATTAAATATCTCCCGAAAGTTTTATATTACATTAATTTCTCTAAATTAGTATCGTATATTATCTTCAATTAATTTATTTAATAGTTACTATGAAAAATCGTATCATATGCTGATAAATTATATTAAAATTTTCTAATCTAGAGCAAGAGAGAGAAAAAGAATTAATATATTGTACATTATCTATACAATAATAGAAATTATTAAATTAAATATATGTATATTAAAAACTAAATCTCTAAAATTGATATATCCAAGTTTGTTACACAGATTAATACATACAATACTATTGCTGTCATAAAATATGGTTACACTTTTTTCTAGAGAAGTTTATATTTTCCAACTGATGTGAAATCTGTTCGATTCCTTTTATAAGCTTAAATTAAAAGCTTTTTATTTTATAATCCACAAATAAATTTATATCGTTTTTCCAAACATACGATGACATAGGACAAATAAAAGTAAAATGTATAAAATTATTATACGCTAACATTTCATGTTTTATTGCATTATTTAGAAGAAAACATCAAAGAATCCGAACCATTTTCCTAATAAATGGAAATTCGCATAGTCCGTATCGCTGTATCTGAATTCCATTAATCGATCGAACATAACGCGATAGTGCGTGTTTTCGCAGTCAGTCTCGAAGCTCCCGCAACGCATTAGAAAACGCTGCTGCATGGATGTCACGATATAAATACACGATATCGATGCACACGTAATCCATTGCGCATGCAGCATGCAGATATTACGAGCTCAGTTGTACGCATGAATCTATGTGATTGTGTGTGTACACAATGTGTATATATGTCGTATATACATTGCATATATTGTATGCATGTTTGTGGTGTATGTATGTTAAACAGCACATTTGCAAGGATTATAAATGCTATAAAAGCGCATTTCTCGAGGCGAACCGATTCACTCGCCCCAATACAGATATGTATCTTTTATTCTTCCATTAATATGATTCGTTGTTATCCCACTTATCAAGATTTTCAAAAAGTATTGAATATTGAGGTCGATGACGAATTCTATTTCATACAAGTGTCAGGCGAGAAAAATGTACAAAATGCACATGCAGTTTAAATATTTTCAAGAGAATGAAAAAATTCTAGATTAGAAAGATAATTAAAATGTAATTAAATCATAAAAATACGCGCTAATATATGAAATTTTAGACAAGATTATAAAACATTAAATGTCAAATTAAAGTCATTATTTTTCAGTATTAATGCTTAAAAGTCCATAGGTAGAGTCCTGAATTAAAGAAAAACATCTGAAGTTTACAGTGCGCGCGCGCACACATCTTTTAAAATGTGGGAATTATATTCAACAAGTTTTTATAAGTGAAATAGTAAAGTTGAAGCTACGTGAAATCTTAAGGGAATCCGCGTAACGGCGCAACTTGTAAAGCCATGATACCTATTAGAAGAGATCTCGTCATATGGTTGCAGTTTCAGTTTGCCTCGAAATAAGCAAAAGGGTGGGAAGTTTCGGTAGAAGTCCCGAGAGAAATCTCTATAGTGAACGCGCGTCGACGAAATATTCATACATATATTGGAGTTACGCCGCAAACATTTCGATTTAATTGTTTACGTCCGTCGCCCGCCTGGAAATATCAAAGCGAGTTGCCGGTCGAGAGGCAAACAAAAGAAGTTAGAAACCCAGAAAAAGGACGTCTGATTGTTGGGTGTAACTTAAGAAGTTCCAGCGACAATGGTGCTGTCTAAAATAGTCACCGAACCTGTTCTGCGAAATACCTGCTGGTCCCATGTGAACGTGTGTGCGTGCGTACGTACTTGTGTGATGAAAGTATGTATAGGTGTGTGTGTGTGTGTGCGTGTGTGAATGTACAGGTCTACGCGACGAACACATCGATAAAATTAGAAAGCACCTGCTGCGTAACTCTTCTCGTGACAAAACGTTTCACCTTCCGAACCAACGCATCCGTCCGACTTGCTTAGATTTATACCTCATCGACTATAGTCGTTCGTTATTTGACCTGCTCCACTAACGAGACGGAAAGGTAAAAATAAATGTATATAAACTTTCAAAAGCTATTGTATATTTCAAACTACCACTACTATTAATACAAACTAAACTATTATTACTATATTTCAATGGAAGATATTCGACCGGACAAAAAACTGTTTGCTTCAACATATATAAGAGAGAGAAAGAGAGAGAGAGTTTATATAATTAGTTTACGAGAGATTTTATATAATTAAAAATTAAAGAAACTTAAAGCTCGTTTAAATTGAATTTCAACATTAATAAATAATCAAATTACAATTTTAATTTAATTTTAAATCAATTGTTAAGGTAAAAAACACATTTACAATAAGTAACACGCACCGTTATATATCCGTTACAAAAATATTGACTTCAAATTAACTAGTAAGAAAACCGGTTTAAGTGAATGGCCGCTTCTTAGTACGCTGAGTGCGTTTGTACTAAGAGTTCACTTCAATATGTCTTGCTTATACGCTGAGTGCAAGCGTAAAAATATCGATACTCATTTGTATCAATTATTTTTGAATCCCCTACGTAATTTTATTATTCTTTATTATATGTTTTAATAATATGTCTGTAAATGTAACTCGATATTGCTCAAAGAGAATAAAAGCTTGCGAAATTAATAAATATTAATTATATATTACTTTAAATATTACTTAAATTATTAAATAAAATCATTTTTTAAATCCAATTTAATTTATATTGTTTCATAATAATTATACAATAATGTGAATAATTGTTATTGTATTAAAAGCGAATTTTATTACGTAAATTTTTGTCTTTTTGTATTTGATTACTTTATTTTAAAAAGAGAGAGAGAGAGAGAGAGAGAGAAAGAGGAAAAAACAAGAAAAATATATCACCATGTTATATAATATAGTATATAGAATACCAAGTTTTTCATGTATCCTTCACGATATAATTACTGTGTAGATCCTATGATAATAATTGCTATCCGTATGCGTCATTAACTTTGAAGCACATATATTACAAAATTATGCGTCAAAGTATTATTCATTGCCCGCAATTATACCATTCTTGGAATCGTTTTGTAGAACACTCTGAATCCATAGAAATATGTGTTTCGAATAATTTCAATTTGAAGCTAATATGTCTATATTTTATGTCTATATTTTTTATTAATTTCAGTAAAGATATTTCTTCCGTACGATTGATAAATGATATTAAAAGAGCATGAGGGTGTATGTGTGTATGTGATAAATCTATAAATCTAAATAAATTTATATAAATCGAGAAAATGTGCATATATACATACATACACATTTATTTTAGTTATATATAACTGCTATCTCTCTCTCTTCTTCTCCTCTACAGATAATATTTACCTTAATTGTGTAACGGGTGCTC
Source organism: Camponotus vicinus (assembly GCF_025532165.1). Taxonomy (NCBI): domain Eukaryota; kingdom Metazoa; phylum Arthropoda; class Insecta; order Hymenoptera; family Formicidae; genus Camponotus; species Camponotus vicinus. The sequence continues at coordinate 10,302,192 of NW_028141978.1, read as the reverse complement.
AAATTACGTAAGGAAATTTGGACTAATTAGGACGTCGCCCTGTTTCATAATGTAACCCACATTCTTCCATTTAAACGTTATAAGATAACCGAGTGTGCAATGACATTATGTTTACTTAACCATCAGTGACATAAGCATTTTTAATTTAACATTTTCCTTCGCATCGAATTTAAAGCATTGTTCAAACACATAAATTATACTATGCTTTGCGTAGTTTTTAATTTATAATCTTTATTTTGTATAATTTTTACGTCCAATTATTTTATATGTTTTCTCTAAGATTTTTTCTCTTTCTTTTCCTAAATGCATTTAATAGATAAAAGTTTAATATGTGATATGAAACACATCATTATCCCCAATTTGTATGCGAATACAAATTATGCAAATTGTTGCTATATAATCAATATAATCATTGAAAAATAATAGCAATAGCTACGATGATAAGGATTTGTTTTGTCAATATGGTGAACTACTTATCAATCAAGCGTAAACAAATGGTAGAAATGATGGTGATATAAAACTTGTAGTTTATTCAGCTGATCCATTTTGCGTAAAACAATCATAATCTTATTGTAGAAACTAAATATATGACTATTAATAGCTTGCTTTTTGTTTTGACAAGTGGATGATTCAAACTGTAATGTGATAAAACATACTCTGTCTTTCTTCTTTGTGCTTCGAATAATATCTGATAAGATTACTTAAACAGCGCGTATCAAGTATCGAATTTAAACTCTAGAGTTCGTAAAAAATTCGTCATATTTTATCCAGCGGAAAATACTCAACGCAAAGAAATGATATATATTTTCCGTAAAATCTGAAATCGACCACTGCTCTATAACTTCGTGGTAGTTCGGTTTACAAAACAAACTCGGTACTCTCGTCCACGTTCGGCCAAATACAATCGCGTACATCCAAAGGCAGACAGAAAATTTTCAAATATACTCATCCGGCAGAGCTGGCAGACTACTTCTTTCGTATTTATCCATCCGGAGCTACGGTTTTACCAACAATCGTGCGCGCGTATCAAGTATCGAATTTAAACCCTCAGTCATCCACATTCTCTTCGCTTCGAACAATATCATCCCCGGTATCACTCTCTCTTTCTCTCTCTGTCTCTTCTCCTGTCTCTCTTCGTTCTATTTTGTAATCCCTTTCCATTGCGTTATACTGTGTGTACATAAATATTCTCCCTCAACCAAACAAGTATTTTTTACTGGCTTTCGAAAATCTATCTCCATCTTTTGCAATATTTTTGCAGCTTGTGGTGGCCTATAGTCTTTTGCGAAAATACAAAACGCGTATGTCAACGTAATGATTTGCAAAGAATACCAGATAACAAGAAAAACAAATTTTTTCCGAGAGCTTTTTTCGAATTAATGTTGTATGCTATTTTTACGTAGCAAAAAAAAATAAAATTTTTAATAAATATTAACAAAATTTCGACGGAATAGAAACAAATTTACGGTTTCTAAAATGAGAAATTGTTTATTACGTAATATTGCCCGAATATATTAATTTGAAATTTAAAAAATTTATTTTTTATTATAAATTAATAAAATATATTTTCATGTCAGAATTCCTTTTCATTAAGTGCTTTCTATAGAATAGAAAATGTTTCTACTAATTAAATTTTTATCATCGATACCTGTGCGTAAGTGCACGTACTCATCGCATTTTACGATCAAAGTCACAGAACGTAACAACTGGCATTCATCGACCGATTGACTCATTCTGTTCTGGGAATTAGGTTATGACATGCACGATCAAATCATAATTCGTCATTAAGAACATGACATCACTTGCCACAAGTACTTATAAAATTACATCTCCTCTCGCGTGATGAATACGTCTACAAGCGCGAAATGGATCTTGCTCGACCGCAGAAATGCAAGACGCATCAACGAATTTATCTGGAATGCGTCTTACGTATTAATTGCAAGTATATTGCATCCCACGTCCAGCATTCACAATTGCATCAGACATGCATCGACCTTTCATTACAGCTCAAGGCGAACGCGAGTTTAATCGAAAGGCAAAAGGCGAGTTTGTGCAAACGTGACCTTAAACTTTCCAAGGCGTATTTCAGATCATTTTACGATGGCACGCACGCGATGTTGATATATATGCGTGGCATTTTTACACATCATGTTACTTCTATCGAAATATGTATTACATGTATATATCATGAGCATCGATCGCCGCGACACACGTGTTCAGAATTACATTAACAGATTGTTACAAATGTTCACATTTCGAATGTTTTTTTTATTTTACATTATCTTTATAGCCAGATTTAAAAATGAATATTGCAAAGCAAATTGGCTTATCGCACATTATGCAATATTAATATAATACACTCGAGAAATTTTAAAAACATTCGAAATGATAAGATTTTCGTATTAAAAGATTAAACCGCAATCTGCATAAAATTTGTAAAAAAACGAAATTCGCGAATCATATCGCACATAAGCAGCAAATGCAATAATCCTGGTATCGGTTGTTGCTCGTATAACCTAGATCGATAAATGCCAGCTATTGGATTTGTCTTATACCTGTGCCACGATAATCAAACTTGTTTTACGTGGTTTATGTACGGCACGTGAGGAATATAATTTAATCGGATAAAGAAGAAAGAGATTAACGGAAGACTTCGTATAAAGGTTTTACCGTTTTATATGACAATCTAATTTAGATGATATAGCGGATTAAACAGACGAATATCAAATTGAAGTAGTACCAAATTTATTAGTTATAAAACGAGATATATTTTGATCTATAACGGTAACATTACAGTACATCATTAATTCGATGTAAAAATAGTTGCCCTTAATTTAAATCAAAGTTTGAGTTTTCGTTTAACGTCCACTTAATTTTTCATAAATCAATAAAAAATATTTAAAGCAGTATATATTTAAAGCAATTATCTTTTAAAATGTTCGAGAAAGGATCATTAAATCAAATAAAATAATCACATACTATTTTTATCAAAAATAACAAATAATTATTCAGTTAAGAATTAATTTCATTTGCGAGAAATAGTTTATCGAGTGTTTCGACGTGCTCGTCCTTAAATAAGACTGCCGCGATAATTGCAAAATAATCAACGTCCTGCTTGGAAGCCTCTTAATTGGTTGCGACAAGTTATTCGCAGGTAATGAGAAATTTTCTTTGATTATATCGTAATATTAATTGTTTATCCGACCAACGCTTTCCTACAAATCGGCTATCATTTCGTTCACTAATAAATCACGTAAAATAACTAAAATAATTTAATATAAAAATATTTAAATAAATTGCGCTTAAAATCCGCGTGATAGTCTATATATAATAAATTTTCAAAATCATGAATCGTAGATTTATGATGTAACAAATTTTTTATAAATGCATATATTTTAATTAAATAAAAACTAGGATTTATATATGAGAATTCCGTACCAATAAAAATCTTACGGAAGCAAATCAATTGATATTAATCCATATATCCATTTTCATTAAATCAAAACCTTTTCGTATCGTAAATTTATTGACCGCTATAAAATATTGTCCTTGCGAATTAGTGTAAATTAATAACAATAAGTCCTATTGTTTATCAAGGCCTACATTCTTCGCAAGTACGTCCTTTCGTATTTTGATATCTTTTCAATATATTACATATTTAAAGATCTTTCAATGTTTCCTTCGATTCATTTTTTCTAATTAAAAAAATCCTCTAAAAAACGCATATCTTTCTGAATGCAATAACAATAAAAAGAGATATTAAGAGATATTAACGATGATAAGATTAAAAACGATAAGAACTTCAAAATAGTACGCTTGATTGTGTTAATAATATCGAATAATATATACATTTATAATAATCTAAACGTATATTATATGATATTAAAAGTAATTAATATATTATTTCAAAGAGAGGATTAACGCGATATCTATCTCTGCAACTTTTAATCACGCTTGAAATTTGATAATCTTCATACATATTCGTCTATTTAACTTGAAATATAATATATTCTGGAATATAACTTTACAATAACTTATCGTTATTAAATTCATTAAGTATTTAGATAATGAAAAACTCGACTTTTGGACTAGCTACGTAATAAAGTTTCTATGAAAAATTGATTCTATAAAAAAACAGCACAACCACAGAAAATTACGTTTAAAAATAAAATAATATAACTTGTCTCTTTCTCTCATTTTTAATGAACTGCTGAATTTTCAAATCGAATTACGTGAGCAAAATTAATAATGATATTATAAAATTGCTCGGATATTGAACCAAATGAGAGGCCGTGATGAAAAACTTTTAATTTGTTGTGGTAAATATCTTAATAATCTATTATGTAGGAAGAATATCTTAAACATTCGTTAAACTTTTTGGTTATGTTTTGTTACCATCACGTTAATCCAAAAGCGATTGCAGTACAAAATATACAAATCAATATAACTCTTGCTATAACTTTTAAGCGAGTATATATATATATATATATATGTATTATTGTGACTCGTACCATATTTCGTTATTTGACTCGATGATCAATAAGTTCTAATCTACTACTATACTGCCACAGGGAACCGCTTTCTTTTGGAAACGAAATATGTATAACAGCAATATCTCATATCGTGCTCATAACCGTTTTTCAAATGTATTGATATCGAAATATATTAATTTCACATTTTAAACTTTACATTATAATCATATAAACTATTAATCAAAGACCTTATACTTCACAAATATTTCCTAAATTTTAAAGTTTCCTTTCTAAGTTTCCTTCTTAAAGTTTATTTTATATTAATTATATCTGTATTTCCTGCGCTACTAATTCTCTCTTTCCGGTATTCGTATAATATATATTTATTTTATTGCACATTTTTCGGTTAAATTTATTATACATCTACATCGCGTAAAGAATTATCCGCAGAATATTATAAGTATGAGATATATTTATATCGAACATCTTATATATTTTATTTTATATCCACCAATCATGTTCCGTCTGACGAATTTCGCGCTACAAATCGTCTGCCTAGTTTCGTATATTTAATATTAATATCACGCTGTTAATTCGACCATCGAATTACATTCACGTATTATTATATTCATCAATTATACATACGCGGAATACCTCGCCGATGTTACATTTATAACGCGCCATTACCCACGACTTCGAATTCGTTTCGCTCGAGACGGGGACGCATTCGGGAAAATCTCTCATCCCGGCTTCCACGAATCGGATAATCTCTTCGATGACGATGTCGCGGGAGAAGCGCGAGCGTCGTATTTTCCCGCCAGCGTTTATATTACTTTCCTACTCGACGCATCGTTTCGTGCGAAGCGCAACCATCGCCTGCACCAAGCCCCTTTGGCGCTTCTTCTTCCTCTTGTCCTCTCGAAAGCACTCGCGGACTCTTCCCACGAGTTTCCCTTTCCCGCGATGAGAAACGCTACGAGAGGAAAAGTTACGACGCGAGTGCCGCCCGTCATTTACCTAAATGCGTTTACTTTTCCCGAGATAACGATCGCAGAGAGACCATAAAATCTTTCTTTTCCCGAATGCGTCGATCATGGCGATCACACGATGCTATATTCGTGGAATTAACAGGACATAAACGACGATCGTCGTCGCGCGTCTTTTTAACGACGCGTGCGTCGCTTAAAAAACGCATTGTACGACGAGAGTCGCAATAAAATCTCGTTATAACGAATTTCCGAATATTCCGAATTTGAGTTAAATTTACGCGTCGTATATACACATCGATAGCGCCGTCGTCGATCGATGCGGCCACGCGGTCAAATTTATATATTCGTCATAACGAGATTTCACTGTGCGACTGTAACTGTATAACTTTATATCACGCACCTGTAGCAAACGTCGCGCACAGCACGGCGAGGACACAGGCCCAGACGGCGGTCGTCATCTTGTAGCGGCTGGTAGCTGGCTTCGTGCACATCACAAAAAGAAACACTCGGAAACTGATTTCTCCAGTCGCGAACCTGAGGCGTCAAACTTCCAGGCGCGAACAGTCGCAAATGAACACAAAAAACTCGATTGTAGATCGCGATTTATCGACGCGGACGAACAACAGGTGTCGCGGAAGCGCGGGTTCCTTCCTTTCTGTCCGGAACGTTAATCCGGAAATTCGGGAATCGTCAACTCGTAACGTATCGAGGAGACCGGGAGGTGCGAACAAGAACGACCGGAGAGCTCGACGCGCGAAGACCGTCTGCCGCGCGCTTTACTTTCGGAACACTTCGTGAGACATCGGCGGCCAGCCGAGATCGCCCGAGCGCGCCGCGATCCCCCCACCCTTCGGCCGCGCGCTCCCACCTTCACACGCCTTTACGCCGCGCGTGTGTGTGTGTATGTGTGCGTGCCTACTTTCTCGTTCCATAACCTTCCCCTATCTTACGCACGTCGCACCCGCGTCGTGCCATATTCATTTCCAAGCACACGCGCGATCAGACATGATCCTTGAATCGGCGAATTTGTATCCTCCGCGAATGTGTTACTCTATCGACATCGGCCTCTATTCATTCGACATGTATGTATGTACGTACGTACATAACGCGGTATATAATTCGAGATGCGCAACAATTTCACGTAAAATGGCGGGCGAGAGGCAAACAAATAAATTCTTTTACCACACAAATATTATATTCGTCTAAAGGAATACAACGGATATTTCTGATATGTACTCGATACGATTCGATGGAATTAATGACGCGTATTAGATGCTCGAGGTCAGAGATGCTTTGCCTTTGAACACACTTTATTTTGATAATAATATTAATATTATTAAAATGAATTATGTGGGTGCAAATTCAGGTGGGAGGACATCTTTGATCCCGAGAGCTAACCTTAAAGAGTTGTTTTTTGCATCGCCATTTTACTGCGACATTTAAAGCAAAGCAATTACTTGGCAATTATTTTCCAATGAAAAGTATCAATCCCGATCGCGTGTTTATTACTATGACACTGTTTACGTCACTCAATCGTCTGCGCGAGGAATTTGTCCTTGACGGTAAAAACACGGGAAAGACACGAAGCGATCGTACTTTGAAACGACAATGTTAGAGGACGTAACAGATGCATATATCTACGAATAATACGACAGCCGCCCGATTGTTTCCTCGACACTCCCGGCATGACACACTTTAGAGACGTTTTACAGACGATATATTATGAAACGAATTGTATTTATACCACGAATAGACATCTCGGCGCCAAATAACCGCGCACAACGCACTGAAGATGGACACGAATTAAATATCTCAACTTCCAATTCCGTTCACTGGCGCTGCGATCCGATTCGACGTTTTTGAGTTTGTACGTAAATCACATATAACTGACACTACGCGAAACATTCGAGAGAGAAAGATAATATTTTAATAAACGTTATGTACATATATCGAATATACACGCGGGACACTAATGTACGAGTAAGTATCGTAAAAAGTCCTAGACTGAACTCTCGCGATAGCCGAGATGGTACTAAACAAGAAACTGTCTCGAAAAAAGCCAAGTGACCTTGTGTGCAGGGAAGGAGATTCTCGGAAGACAAGAGAGCCCGGTCGCGAGTGAAGCTCTGTGTGTGTGTATGTATATATATGTGCTCCGTTTCGAACGTGTATTGCAATGCGTCGAACACGGTAATTTCCGTAGAAATTGAAACGAGATAAGCGCGATCCTAAAAAGGGATAGAAAGAAAAGAAGCGAAGCGAGCTAACCTTAGTTATCGCTTAATATAAATAGCTGAATTTGCTTCTAGGAAGATCTTTTCCTGGCTTCTTTAATATTTTTCAATGATAATTTCTCGCTCGATGTAATTTCGGTCGTTGTGAAAAATAATTCAAACTTTTTACTATTCTTATTCGAACACATAATTTATGTAACATGCTGTCAAGGATGATAAATCAATTATCTAATAAAAATCGCGACGCGTTTAATTAATTTATATTAGTGATAAAAATTAGACATGATATTCCTTCTCCTTTTCTTTCTCTCGTTCGTGTTTTATATTCGATATTTATTAATGTCGCATTTCTGTCTAATCAAACGGCGCAGGAGCGTCGCGATACTGTATACATAGTACTAATTATTATGCACTAATTTCACGTCATAGAAACTAGCGCTAAATTAATGCACGTCATGACAGCCATATTTAATTTGCGCTATGAACTCGGAACTTCGGAATTGGACTGCAGTATTTGCACGACATTGAAAGTGAAAAGTTTAACTGCTTAGTCACTTGTGTAAATTTAAAATATAGTTGTTTAATTGCAATCGCGAGCATCGCGTGAACATCGAAATCAGTATCGTATATATTATGGTGTCTCGTCGAAAAAAATCAAATCAGTCTATATTGATACACTATTGTAATCATAACATTCGGTTTCGCGACATAACCTGTTTTTCGATAATTTGATTTATCATATTCGAGTCGAAATCAGTATCGTATATATTATGGTGTCTCGTGAATGTCGAGAAAAAATCAAATCAGTCTATATTGGTACTCTATTGTAATCATAACATTCGATCTCGCGACATAACCTGTTTTTCGATAATTTGATTTATCATAATCGAGTCACGATTTTATATAAATATTGAAAATAAATATTGTCTGCAAATAAGAATATATATAATGTCAAGAGTGTCGAGAAAAGTATACTCGATGTTGTATGTATTAGGCGTTGATACTATATATATATATATATATATATCGGTCGTGTAAATGTGTGATAGTTATCGAGTAATCAGAATTCCAATTGTATTGCTTGTTAAACATATTAATAAAATTCCCGTGAGATTTAGTTTTCAAATATAAATGTTGCCTATAATATCGCGAATGTCGAGGAAAATATCGGGAGTGTCGAAAAAAAGTATCGGGAGTGACGAGAAAAATACCGGGAGTGTCGAAAAAAGATACGGGCGATAATCATTATGCGTAGATATACTGTCATGTCGATAGTGTGAACATGAAATAGTTTCGTCAAGCTATCTCTCTACGTCAATCCTCAGATATCATTCAGTAAGTATAATAATTGAACGGAGAAATTTATAAAATAATTATAGAATAGAATAATTTTTTATAGAATATATATATATATATAATTTTTTATAAAATAAATATATTGCCTATTAAAGTACACACCTAGCATTCAAAATTTATAAAAAAATATCAGGTGATTATATTATGCGAATATATGAGTTGATAGTTAATAAAATTACTAAATCACTAGGAAAACAAAAGATTGAAATTCTAAAGAATAATATTAAAAATAATTATTTATCATATTTATTTTAGCATTTTTTCGTCAAATATAACTAACTCAAAATTGTCGAAATTTTCAACTGCTCTTTTTTCAATTATATATTTTTCAAAATATACAATTGTTTGAATATATCGATTTAAAAAGTACTATTAGTGATATCCCGGATAAAGTATGATTTAGCATCCGATCGGATGCATAATGTAGTGCTGAAGCATCAGCTTGAGATTAGATTTGTGCAACCGCTCGGATGACAAGCTCGTTCGGGCAATCCGTTGAGCGTACTTACTTTAGGTGCCGATTTAATCTTTAGCGAAGGTAAGCGGACTCACGACATTATCTACCCGCTTATCTATAGTCTCTTGGACTCCGGAGAATCTAGTGGGTTATGTATCTTTCGTCCAAGTATGACGCGCGCGATGTATTATCTCTCGGTTAATGTCGTACCATAAGGCTTAAAGATAATCACGATGATGTATGAAATCATCTGACACAATTGCGTTCTAGAAATACTATTATAAAGTAAAACAATGCGATCAAAAATCGACTGAATTACAAATTTTAATATCATTAAATTTATAGAAAATTTTATAAAAATTTAAATGAATAGTTTCATAATTTATATTTCATATATTATATAAATAAATTATTAAATTTGACAGAGAAAATTATTCTTTGTTAATTCACAGGATAATGTATTCGGGAACGGAGGACTTTAAAAGAAACAAATGAATTAGAAGTTAATAAAGTCATAATGTCTGTATTGTATGTATGTTTTCAGTAGATGTATATGTGTATTATATTGCTAGATTAAATATTTTATTTAAAGCGAAGATGCATATCGCGCGCGCTCACTCACGCGCGAGATCTTAACTATTAAATTTATTTTTAACTTTTTGAATTTTCGTAAAACTGTAAAAGCAGCAAAAGACGGGAAAGTAGTCGCGTTACTTTAAAGTAGTTCCTCCAAAGTTGAGCCATAATGTAAGCACAGTCTATATAAGTAAACCAATATTATACGTAAACGACCCTGCCGTCCCGAGTACATATAAAGAAGCGCCTTATCTTTATTCTCTGACAAATTCGGAAGAAATCCACGGAACTGTAGTACGCGATAAGAGTAATCAAAATGAGATAAAACCGATCGCAAGCTGATACTCGTAAATTACGCGAACGCGAACAAAGCCGAGAGTTTGTTGCCGAGCTCGCGGTCGTTATCGCACATATCGCATAAAGCGGAGAAAAGAGGCCAATGATACGTCAAGATACGACGTGCAGGTGAATGAAAACGAGCGCGGGGAATCACGTATTCCGGTAAACACGCGGATGTATGCGATACAATAATGAACAGGTATCGATATTTATTCGTTTGCAACATCGTTACAGGTTTCTGCGAATGCGATTCGTCGACTGCAATATGATGCACGTGAATACGAAGCGGCATTTCATCGTGGCTGGCGCAATCAATGCCACAGCGGAGAAGCCCTAGGGAAGATCTACCCTCCGCACGTGTAACAGGTAAGAGAAATGTTGATCACGATCTCGGTGTCGGTCGTCACGAAGCTACCATTGTGTCGTCATTGTGTAGTCGCGTATCATTTACATGAAAATATGTTTACGAGATAGACACATGTGTGTCCTTTGCCCGCATCAGGGATTATATTGGTGGCTTATGTGTTATCTACATTCCGATTTATAATAATTAGGACATTTATTATTTCCAAAATATGGAAAAATAGTTAAATAATTATAATTTATGCTTCATAAAAATGCATTATTTGAAATTCATTTTATTCGTGATCAATTATTTCTGATCAAACAATTTTCATTTATATAAACATATGATCGTGATATAATATTTTAACAAGTTAATAATGGATATAACAATTATGTTCTGATGCATAAAATAATAAATATGAAAAATATACAACTATACACCACGTATAGGATTGTTATCACTATAATTATTTCAACAAAATTTTGATAAAATTGTAACAAAAAGAAGAAAATAATGCGATATTTACATAAGCATTTCGTGAATATTTTCTGGACATCAGGACAATTTCATTAAAACAAAAACAAATTGTGAAAAATAGGAACGTATAAATATTACAAGTGTGACGAAATAAAGTAGAATGTAGAGCAAAGTTGTAATTCACGAGATGCGTGATTTTGTACCCTTTCGCGGTTTAACGTTGATATCATCGGACGCTTTGATGAGAATGTTTTAATAGACAGCAAAACGATATCATGAAATTTTTCCGGTATGTATTGCGATGATCATGCTTTTTTTTTGCGTGGGACTGTGATAACAATACTAGAAAAACTAGCAAGCACGATCTTCTATTTTTTTATCATATATATCAAAAATATATAAATATAACAAACAATAACAAAAAATAAAATAAATATTTCCGAAAAAAAAATATTTTTATCTATAAAAATAGACTACAGTGTAATAGATTACAGTGAAATTGAATACACCGACGTGTAACAATAATATTTGACATGAGAATTCGAGAATAAAGTGAAATTGTAAACAAATGAAATAAAAATATGCCTAAAATTTTCTTGATGAATCAATAAATTAAGAATACTAATTTTACAGAAATTGATATAGTCAAGATAAAAGTAAAAAATATTTTAATATTATAAATTATTATTTTTTTATTACCAAATATGCAATATTTTAATTAGTCATAATCATATCAGTTGTAGATTTTGTAATTATGAATATTTTTATTAATTTCTACTTATGATTAAAAAAATTTATAGTTTTTATTATTTCAAAATTTTTAAATTTTTATCAAACAAGTAATATAAAGAGTGCGAATAAAACCGTTACCTAAAATTTTCGTTACGGTTCCATGGAAAATGATTGATAAAAGTAATTTTTATAAGAGTAAATATTGAAATTTTTATAACAATAAAAAGTAAATACTATCTCGGTCCATCTGGAAACTTGCATTTGTAATCTACGAGTCATAAATTTTATTTTAAGCCAAAAATAGAGTTCAATCTCAAGTTGAGAAAATTTTTGACAACAGTTATCCGCACTTTTTTTCTGTAAAACTTACTTTAATTATGAAAAGAGAAAAGCGTATCTTCGAACATCAAAACTTAGTCTCTTTATATTACAACAAATCTTTTTTTGGCCATGACTTTTACCGAATAAACTTTTATCATTTACATTATGACTACGAACCATCATTAAAACGGTTCGCGCTCGCGGTTAGAGATCTTTTGGTGATAAAGTTTCGGTACATGATCAAACGATCTTGGTAACCGTTTCTCTGTAGCGGAGTTCTCTGTACATTGCTTATAAAATCGACTAATCGAGTTGACTGTAGTTATAAACGCGCACGCGTACATATAATCATGTTAGTGGTTGAAACAGCCAAATTTGTAGCCGGTGGTAGTCACTGGCTTCGTAAGTTTGCTAAGTTACGATCATTCCTCTGAGCCATCTATTTCAACCATTTATATCCGCACCATCGCCTATACACGAAATATCTATAAAACGAATTTGTTTAATCCGCAAAAATTGATAGGATACTTAAATGAGAGTGATTGAATATCTAAGTTTTGACACGTATTTTTTCTGAAATATTTTTTGTGCAATCTTATATAAATATTTTTCAATTTTTTAAATAATTTTGTATTTTTAATTTGTTATTATTTTTAAAAAGAAAAAAGTAAGTTTTCCTAATCGGGCACAAAAAGATATGATTTTAAATTCATAACGCGATAATTTTTTGAATTTTTAGTTATTTTTAGTATGTCAATTATTTTTGTAGAAACAATGTCACATTTTATTAGAATATATCTGACGCTTTAATGAAAAATAGTATTTGTGAACTCTTGTAAAATTATACAATAATTTTCTCCAGAATGCGGTACAATATTTTGATTCATAATATAATTAAAGCAGATCGAAAGGAAATGTTATGACTTGCAACTTATTCTCCTAAACATAACTTCCTAGGAAATACTAAGACTCCTTTTGTACTTCACATTTTCTATAGTAAACTATTATCGTTTGAGACAAAACTTTTCCTTGATAGTACAGAAACAATATCACATTATATCATAGATATGATAACAAGTTCCAGCTGACGCAGGAATAATGACCCCTTAACTAACGACTACTGGAATTACACGCTTGTATGAATTTGCTTTATATCTAAATAATGCTGTAATATTCATTATCGCAACATATCAGAAAATTCCGTCATTGCTTAGCTTGTTTATTCACTATTATGATGGCATTTTGCCTTTTTATATAATCATATATCATATATTTAATACATTTAAAGTAATTTATATGAAAATAACTTACAAAACGAATGTACGTTGATATAAAAATTAGGAATGTTTTATTATTCATTTTTCTTTAATTTTATTCTATATAAGCAATTTTTTATACTTAAAATGAATTTATTTTTATTTCTATACCAGAAAATATATTAAAAAAGAAATTTAAGTCTATTTTTCATTCCTAATGTTCATGAGATTTGTTTTCTTATATAATTAATATCATCGTCAAAACAATCATAGATCAATTTTCTTTTTAGAAAAATACGAGAACAATGTTTCTAAATAATGAAAATACAATTTGATATAACGAACTTCAGAGATGATAGCTGACAGCAGCAAATGTTGATCTCCTAACTGACGGCAAGCCGAGTTGCACGTTTGTATTAACAGGTTTCATAGCCAGTTTATACAGTTTATACTACTATTCTCACAATTAGCAACGTATATGTGTAAGAGGCGCACATTAGAAAGTTACGTCATTATTGGTTAGCTAGTTACTAGAAATTATACGATTTTTCATTTCCTTGATATAAGATATATTAAGAGATTTACAATATTGTACGAGATCTAAACTATTTATAATATTACAGTATTACATAAAATATGTCAAGTATTTACAGTTTTACTTGACTGGACATTTTTGGTCAATTTAGAATTATATTATAATAAAATTTTAATTTTACTTCATTTCTCTCTTTTTTTCTTATGTAGAAATCTTTTATATAATTTTGTTAATATTAAGTATCTTGTTAATTATCTTTACTCTATAAAAACTTCCAAATTGCTTTTTTCCTATTAAAGATATAACCAGTTTGGGATTAAGTGAATAATGTTTGTAATGATTGCACATTTGAGAATTTAATTGTCTAGAATTCTTTAATCTTCATGTATTTATATATATTACTAACAATAAGAGAGAATCTCTATTCTTATAAATTTCCATATAATTTACATATAAGATAATTTACATATATATAACATGCAACAAAACACAAATATATGTAATATCATTATAGCATCAAATTAGTAAAACTCTTGAAATTGCGATTTACTTATGAAAAAACGGTTTGATGATCTTAATTTACGCGATTCAAATATCGTATGTAGTATCGTATGAGTTATTACTGTAATCAAATGAACATGTGCTCGTCCAATCAATGTAGATTCATGTCGCACTAATATATATTGATCTATTCTATTCAGAGCCTTTTTGAACTGCTATCGTTTCTCACAATTTATGTTGCAGATATACCATATATATATATATATATATATATATATATATATATATATATATATATATATAAATTTTAAATTTTAAAATTTAAAATTTAAATTATTTTATATATATATAAAACATTTTTGTACACAAAATGTTATTTTTAAATTAATATTGATCATTTTTATTTCATCGTGTTTACGAGAATTTGGAATTATATCTTTAAATATAAACGTAAGAATTTTTTTTTATTATCTTGAAATTATATTATCTATCGTCTCTAAAGTTTGCAAATTACGTGCTATAATCGCATTTTATGTGTTAAAAGGCCTAATATTGGCTTAATGCCAACTTCTCAGTTGATATTTCAATCTCGTAATTATTCAACGATCTTCCGTAAGTTTTGCGAGATGCTAAGCGTGCGGATCTTGTTATATCAGCACGAGTATAGCTTAAGTTCTTAACATGCTTCGAAACAATTTAAAGTTCCATAATTGACAGAAACATGTGCGTTTCATAACTGTATTAGCGTTCATTATTGTGCGACAGAACTTTGTGCAAAAATATATTTGATTACTCGGCCTCGTTACGCTAATGGGCTCCTTGTTATCCCTTTAACACAATAGGTGCTCTCGGTATCGCAATTAGTATCAATCCTATCAACTTATTTATCTTGCTACTTTGAATTTGGGACCGTACGTGATTGCCTGTTTATACTTGCTTACTTTAGACGAGAGTATGTATTGTCCTCTCCTAAGGGTTACTAAACAGATTTTATCATCAGTGAAAATACATAAATGTATTCTCGAAATAATATTGAGCGATAATTCTCTTTTTTTTGCAAGAAGACAGAAATTGCGCAATAATATAACATATCAAAGTGCATCGTGTGATCAACGCAGATATTAAATAAAAATAAAAGGAATAAAAATAAAAGGAACAACAGATATTATTGTAAAAGAGTGCAAACTTTAAAGTAGTTGTATTGCTCTGATAATATTTAAAAAATAATAAAAATAGATTATTGTAAAAGAGTGCAAACTTTAAAGTAGTTGTATTGCTCTGATAATATTTAAAGAATAATAAAAATAGATCGATAAAAATCAGAGTATTCGTGAATGTAAATTTGTAATATTTTTTTTCCTATCGTAATTTAAATAAAATCAAATATTGAAATCACAAATATATTTTTATTAAAGCTAACGTTTCATAAACGTTCGTCGTAGACATCGTAATCTCTTTATTTTTCTCTTGCTATACATTTATTATGCAACTGCTAAGAGCATTATTTTAAATATTGAAAGTAATTAACGAGAAAGATATTTAAAGAATTTATAAATGAATTTATTATTACATTATAAATGTCCATTTAAAGTACAATATATGTATTATTACTAATATAATACTATATCTTTTTTTCTATTGTAGATTATAAAACAATTTTTACATTTTTGTATAAAAAATTTTAACTTTATATATATTATAGTATATGTATATATATACATATATATATATATATATATATATATATATATTCTCTTATTTTAAGTTATACTTGCTATTAATTTAATTAAATTAATGTTTATAAATTTAGTATATATATGTATATTTACAATATTTAATTATTATGCAGCAAAATTAATTAAGTCTCTATAAATGATTTTATAATAGATTGTAAATAATTTCTCTCTATTTCAATTTGCAACGATTATTTGTTGCAAATGATTGCTGCAAGTACAAAATATTGATATAAATCTCGAGAGAGAAAAAGACGAGTACGATAGATTAAAGGTCGTTGGAGGTCTATTCAGATATTTAATATTGGTATGAACATTACTCTAACGCAAACATGAATTGTGTGCATATAGCAATTCTTTAAATGAATATCAGATAAATATGGAGGTAAATATAGAATACGAATTCAATATGCGTGTGTATAACAATTTATTAACATAAAAATATGGCAACGTTCAATTGATTTATGTGATATTATTAATATCATCCCAACGTTCATTTATATGATATCCAAGTAATTTTGTATTGTTCTCGATATTGATTAAAAGTATTTGAAATGATTTATTTTCTTATTTTAAATCATTTTCACGTAAATCGATTTTATAAACTTTTTATTCATGAATTCTCAATAGAAAAATGTCTTGCTGTCGAACGATGAATGAGTGCAATTTGTGATTGCTGGTATAGCGGGGTTTAATATATAATTATAAATATTTTTCTAGTTTTATATATATATATATATATATATATATATATATATATATATATGTATATATGTATAATTAATATAAGATTGTACGTAGGTATTAAAATATTCCGCATATTTATGCAGGTGGCATGTTATGTTGAACTCTATTTCCTTCAAATTGAACGTCTTGGTATTCGCCGGAAAATTGAATGCCTACAATAAGAAAGAAAACAACGTAATTTACGAATAACTTGGTTCGTGTCATATAATATTTATTTTCTTCTTTCGCTGCGAACATTTTATTGAATATTTCGACGAATAACTTGACTAAGAGGAAAATAAGGGGAAAGTATCGCTCTTTAATGCGTCTCAACGAATATTGATATAGTATATCGAAGATATAAATTTTTATTCGTAAATGTACGATATGCGGAGAGCGGAAAAAGGTATTCAATGCAGGAACAAAGGAATGGCGGATTTTATATTCAGAATCGTATCGCATATTACAAAGAAGTTTTTGCATTACAGTATTTCTTACAACACGGAGCATGTACTGTTCACTCGCTCGTTTGTTCTCTCTCTCTCTCTCTCTCTCTCTCTCTCTCTCTCTCTCTCTCTTTTTCTCTCTCGGAAAGTTAGGTCGTTACAATGTTTAACATTGTCAAATATCTCTGTATCGCATTTTAATCGCCGTGCCGTGAATTAAAGGGGATAATTGTACTATACGATTGTTGAATTAAAGCCGTTCGGCATGCGACGATCAATTTCCCCAGTCTCGCATAATACTGAATGATTGAGACTCTCGTACATAATTATCATTGGATTACCACATGTTAATTACATGCAATTGGAATATGTTATTTGTTTTGTGAAACAAGACATAGATATCCATAAATTGTTTTGATTCGTGTATCGTATGTACAATTTTTTCTAATTGTAAATATTTATTGATTACTATTTTTTTTATTTGTTTCTATCTTGTAGCATAATAAAAAATGCATTATAGCAAATCATTTTTACACAGAAACGTTTTTGGAATATGGTATATTTCCAATTTCTCTTCTTTCTATGTTATATTTTCAATTATTTATTTACTTGATATTATTGATTGATTATTTAAAATGATAATCGTTGCATCAGACATCACGAAAACAATTAGAAATATTGTAGATTTGAATTTATATTAGAAAGCAATGATTTAATAAGATCGCGCGAAAGTAATGAATAGATTTGTGAACTGGAAATGAATTGCACAATTGCCTAATCGAAGCGATAGTATCGCGAACAGGAATGTTTATGAGCTGCAATGTGCGCAAGGCGTTAATTATTTCCAGCTACTTGGCTGATGCTATAGTTGATTGACGGGACCACAGACACTGAATTAGAGTTCCTGGCGGCCGTCGACCACCGCGTGCGGAAATTGAATTTCGATGACAAGCACGAAATATTAATGAACGATGTGCGCCACGTTACTCTACCGTTACATAATATCTATTCCAATCTTCGCGCAATAATAGAAATTGGGCGCAATTGTGGAATAATTGCGCATAATGGCTTCACGAAAATATTACCGATTCATTGAACCGGCGTATACGTTTGCGCGTTAAAACGCCAGAAACATTTGTCACGATGAAAATTATAGATGTTAATATTATACTTGCATTTGTATTCTTACGCTCGTGTAAAGACGTAAGCGAGAAAAATGAGCGATACTGTCGATCCATATACATATATTTAAAATATCATTCAATTTAAAGCTACTTTTGAAATATTATAACTTTAGAAAAAACATTCGCATTTTTTAAATGCTAATTATATGTTGCTAGATATAATTTATTAGTTATTATATTCCTTTACGTAAACAGTTGGAAAAAAGAAACGTTTGCAAATAATAATGAAATATTATCAGATAATCAAGTATAATATATTTATCATGAGATCTGTAAACGTTTATACGTGTGAGATAAAACTTGGCTTGAATTCAAGTATAAAAAAATTACGCAGTCAATAATGTCTTGCACAGAATAATCGAAAAATTATCAAGAGAAAAGCGCAAAGCTAGAGCTGCAGAAAATTAACTGCTCTCAGATTCTGAAAGGGTATTCGAGAAGCGCAGCGATCGATCCGCCCGTATATCGTTGTGGCATAATCGCATTTGTACGCTGTGCTTTGATACAAAATGTTGGTAAAATCCTCTTTCGAATGTCCGACGAATGGAACTATTATGTTCAGCTTTGCGGCTTCATTTCTGAAATATGTTTCGCGCCATCAAGATTTCTGAATTTATCGTTACAAATTCGTATCTAAACTCTTTCACTATTCTATTTATTTATATGAACAAAGATATGTTTTATTTCTACTATTCTTTGTTACTCATTCGACAAACTCATAGAATGTCTAAATATATTTTATATTTTTATACTGTTAAAATATGTTTTGTTATATAATATTTATTCGAGAAACACACATTTTTTTATATACATACTGTACATGTTTTTATATAAAGTATTTATCGTTTTAGTTTCAGTTTTAATGAAAGTAACTATCAATAGCTTCAATTGCAACGAAGAATTAATTTTGCTTTTAATATTTTAATAGGAATACGATAAATAATATTTAAACAGAATATATTTTATAAACATTTATAAATATTTACAAATTATTCGATATTTATTTAGATAAAAAGAAATAAACTTATATAAAGTATTCGTTGTTTTAATTTCACTTTTAATGAAAGTAATTAACAGTAGCTTCAATTACAATGAATTAATTTTGCTGTTAATATTTTAATAGGAATACGATAAATAATACCAAGAGAGAATATATTTTATAAATATTAAAATAGAACAAGCTTATAATAGGAAGATTGTATGTATATAGTGATTTCAATAATATCAACTTTCAATTTATGCAGCTATTTCATCGTTTCATATGGTAAACTCTTGAAGAACACGGCATACCTAAAGAAAGACGAAGAATTTCAAAAAAACGAATCTAATAAATTTCTAATCAATTCGATTCGTTCTATTCTGTTTTGTAACTTAAAGAATATTTTGAAAGAAAAATGATTATATTTTTCCAAACAAATCTACCAGATATGCATAAAATATGAGAGAGCTGCTGCATACATTCTGTGGATTTGTACTTTAAAGAAAAAAAGTTTGAAGAAAAAAAGACTAATAAATATAGTTTTAGTTTTCGTTTTTGTATGATAAATTTTCTATTTCGAATATTATTGATCATATTTTGTGTGTGATTTAAAATTCTACACATACAAATAAATAGCCAAATATAAAATCCCGTTCATATATTTATATATAGACAAAAGAATATGCGATGCAATAATTTTTATTAAAAATATCCAGACAGGAAATAAATTTCATTTTTTGATTATATTTTAATCTGTTTATACATACACGACGGAATTTTGAATGCACCATCGAATGTAAAATAATGCGTGTAGAATTCGAATCTTGGTGGAATTACAATACTGTGAGTGGCAAAAGCGATTGTTTCTCTCGTTGGGAACCAAAGTTGTGCAAGGATTCAATTTCAAGGAACGGTAGAGAATCTACTTTGTTGTAGAGAATAGTTGGAAAACTTCATCCTGTAATAGAAGAGAGTTGGTCTAATTTCGCAAAAAAGATTAGCGAAGAACTAATAATTAGATTATTCATTTTAAAATGGGTTTTTTATATTTCTTCTCTAGTTTCCATACAGTGATTTATTTTCCGACCGTTATGTAACAAATAATTATTTCCAAATTTCCAAATTTCTTAAATTTGTACATTGTTATTTATCAAGTATGTCAATGATTTCTTTTGCATTCTGAAACAATAATTGAATAAAATTTAATTTTCTTTTCAATTTTTTACTATAGAAAAAACTAATTTAGCTTAAATTATATTGTTATCGCAGATAATTATGTGATATCGATAAATATCGGTTTTATTTTGATAAAATAAGATAATTGGAAATGTTATAATAATTGGATATGTTGAATATGTTATATCTCTTTTTAGATATATAAAAACGAAGTTTGAATCAGCTAGAACATAATACACAATATATAATCCATACAATACAATCTTACAAGGCAGCCGGTAATTGGATATACGAAGATACGATTGTCCGTATATGTGTATAAGTCCTGCTCACAATGTGTCTGGCTTCGATTTTCAATAGCTGCTTTTGACAAGCACTTGCGTCTCAATACAATATTTTCTATATAAACGCACGATATGATAAACAGCATTACTATTACGATCTAAATCTTATATTGTATCATATAAGTACCATTCAAAGTTTCTTAAAGAGATGTATAGATGATTATTGATTCTAAATTATGTAAAAGAAATCTGACATACGCATAATAACAATGCAATATAAGAGTTGATACGAAATTTCATAAAATATCCATATGTGATAACTTACGACATAAAACACTAATACATGGAGGAGTTTACGAGCTTAATGAAATTTGTATAGTAGCGATTTTATCATGTTGACAATGCACAACGTTGGTTATTATACATTTAATAGCGTACATAACAAAGTCGGTTTGATTCGCAGTTGAAAATGTTATTATAATGGTCGGTTATATAATTGGCAAGCGGATACACGTGTATACTAATACCGCGCGCGTTGGATCTCGTTATTCCGCGCATTCGTTAAAATAATAGCGAATCGATAAAGTATGATCCTTTCAAAAACGAGTTGAAATTACGCTATTTACGAGATAGCGCGCAAACATGCACAATTATATTCGGTTCGTACGCTTGTGTGGTTCTCTTTGATTTCTCCGAGTAAAGTGTTAATAAACGCAAAAATTGGCAGCAGAGTCAAGTGTACTGCAAAGAAAGAAATGAAAGGGGTTTGTCGGTGAAGGGACCGGCAGAAGGTACAGCAGCTTTTCCCTTGCAGCCTAATTATATGAAATCGTAATTCAACCCACCGTGAGACTGAGATTCCACGAAAATTCCGCACACCCGGAGGGTCGATTCTTCCTTCATAGGTGGAATAACGTGGCAGTAATTCACGGAATAAAACGCGAGGATAAACGCGACGCTATCCGAAAGCGTATTTTGCGTATCTGCGTAATTATAGATTGCAATAATAAATTGCAATAATACCATATTATGCAGATTTTAATGATATTAAATTATATTAATTTTATTAAGCTCTGCATCTATTGACATACGAAATCGCGATGATGTTCATTTGAGTAAATAACATGTATAATTGATATTACTTTATTACGTAATTTACTTTATTTGCTTAAATGAATACATGTATTTTATTCATTTCGGAATTGCTGTATACATGTAATTTCGCGAATAATTATTTCCGAATAAATGAGAAAGCGTTTCCGGCAGATAATTGATCGATGTACCAACGTATTTAATAATCGAGAAATTAATGTACGAGATGCTTTCCTCAATTTCGTCCACGTGGTAAAGAATAATAATGAATGGCTTTGAATCTCTCATGAATGGATACGACAACTTATCAATAATTCGAGAACATTATTACTTTTCGAAGAATAATATTGAGAAAATAAATGTCTCCGACTTAATCTTATTATTCGATTGCGCTGCATAATCATTTAAAATATTAGCAAATTGGTAACATAGGTGATAACATGAATGTTCGAGGATCGATAATTTACGAGAGAGCCGCTGATTGAAATTTATTTATACATCGCTTACTCTGGCAAACGCATCGCATTGATTGTGAAAGATTTATCGATTGCTACGCGTCTATAACGAATCAAAAAATCAAGTTTTACGTGTTGAGCGGTTTCGATTTTTGTTTGTGATGCAATCAGAGCCGATAACGAGTTAACTTTTAAATGGCAGATTAAACGTTTTAATTTGCTCGCATTCGATCGCTCGTTACTCTCGAAACGCTAAATGACAAGCACCGCACGGCACGGCATCTGCGACAACTTTAAAAGTATTTGCTTTTATTTGTATATATTCTATATTATTTGTTAATATGTTAATTATTATTTGTTAATTTGTTAATTATATTATTTGATAAATATGTATTTTGAAGAATTTTGAATTAATTTTTTCTTCATATAATATGATGCAATATTTTTATATTTATGCAATCTGTTAATGTTCGACATAAAATCTCGTAACTTGAGACATGAAATAAATTTCAGTTAACATAAGTTCTCTTTATAATTATATATATATATATATATATATATATATATATATATATATATTTATTTATTTACATGGTTTCAAAACTCAATTTATCAAATTCTTAAATCACGCATGATATTACACTGATTACGGTGTTATTACATTACACTGATTTATACATTACAAATTCAATTAAAGTAAATTTGAATTCAAGCTTTTAATAGCTATTAAATTCTTGGCGAAGCAATATTGATTACAAACTCCTTGAATTTTAACATAAACAATTGCGGCTATACATTTGAAACACCTATATAGAACTACGTCGAGGTTAATTAAATGGCCACAACGTGGATAAATTACGTAGACTAGCAAAAAGAGAAAATGGTGACAGAACGGTAATATAGAGATACGATGGCGGAAAACTGCGGAAAAAGATGCAGACGAGCGTGACGTTATTAACGGCAGCGGCTTACGAACGTAAAGCGTAAGATGTCTCTCGGCGGTTGCACTGTCCACCGGGTACCTTGGAGGCATTTATCTCACAGCAAGAAGCTACGAGAGATCGCAGCGCAGATTTTTGTTGTTAATTTAAATTAAGTTTGCCATTCTTCTCTCTTCCCCCCCCTATCTCTTTCTCTCTCTCTCTCTCCCCCTTCTCTCTCCTTCTCTCTTTCGCATTTATAAAATAACTATCAGTTATATTATATAAAAATTTTAATATTTCGCTTATAAAATCAATATCAATTGCATATACTGTACACATAGAATAGCTAAAAAAAGGAAAGGAGAGAGAAGAACATCTTTTCCAAATCTTAAAGTAATCACATCACAATAGATTACCGCGAATTATCATTTTTTTCAACATTTAAATACATTTTTCTAAAAATATAATTTTTTGTACTTTTTTGTACTTAAAGAATTTGAAAAATGCGACAATCGGAGAATAATCCTCTTGAAATTTCGCTCCAATTCACTAAAGGAGCACGAAAGCGGACAAAGTGAAAGCGTCAAATAATGTCGGGGACAGCCGGAACGGTAATTCGAAAACGCGGGCAGATGGTGAAAGAGCGCGCGTGTTACTTGATTTAATATTATTTTCATTTCGCGAAATGAAACTTTTGACATAGCGTACCATTTTTTCCACGCATCCCTGGATATCACTATGCTCGCTCGCATTGTTCCTACGTTTCACACGTCGGCAAGGACCGTCGCCGCAACGATTTCTCATGCGGTTAACGTTCGAAACATTCTACCTTCCTTCTCCGCCACTATTCATTTACATTTTACATGCTGAAAAGTTGAGGCAACGTAGCGCATGCCAGATGGAACTTAAGCCCGCGCACTGGTATCCTATTTATATTAAAACACGCGAAAACATCCGAGCACGCTGCATAGGTGAGATTATGACACGCTGTGGACGCGTTTAAAATTCAATGTGCTTTTACGCCCAAGTTAGATACGATATCGCGGATACTCGGAAAAATATCGAGGATACTTGCTTAAAATATCGTCTCGCGATTTTACATCGACAACACTTAAAGTTTTAAAAACTATTTTTTTATACCAAAGAATTAAGCTAAAAGTACTTTGTATGCTGAACATATATTCTAAAAAATATATTTTCTTCGGAGAAAAATCTTGCGCTTTAAATTGTGAAACATGTTATTAAATGTAGAAAAAAAATATTTACGGATAATTGCTCTATTTTGCTATTAAAAAATTACAGCATAATACAAGGCATATCATTATTTTAAGGAAATTTTTTATTCCATCATAATTTGACTTGACTACCATTTTGCTATTGATTGATCACTGATAACGATAAAAAATTTGTCTTACATTGTGTAACGCAGATTGCAAAGAATTAAAGTTCTTGCGATATTCTTGTAACAAAGACAGTATAACAGATTCAAGCATGAGTGGGGGACGAAAATGGCTAACATTACTGAAGGTGAATGATCAGGAAGGAAACGGCAAAAAGTACCATTTCGGCGCACAGTACATCCGTGTAATCCGGGCTATCCGCAAGTCGGCTTTTTATTGCGAGACGACTAATTTATCTCTTCGAAGCTCGCCCGCGTCTCATACATAGATCCTACTAACCACCTCCGCACCATCGACTGCACATTGGCTCGCATGTGCAATATCTGTCTGAAAAGTGACATATCTAATCCGACAGCTAGGAAGACTGGAGATAACTTTGTATCAGAAAGCGTGATCTGTCAGAAATATTTTTCACTTTAACATGCATTTAACATGAATTTTAAACGCGTTTATAACATTGTCTCTTCTGCAGTACGCTCGGACATTTTTGTATATTTTATTATAACACTATTTTTATACGAAATGATTGTTTCTACATCAAAAACATTCTAATTTTAACTTTTGAACTTTTTTGCTTTTAATGATAATGGCGAGCTTTTTTTATTTTCAAAAATTTACATTTATTTTTATGAAACGAATTATGATGGCCATAATAAAAGCTCGAGAAAGAAATAAATTTAATTAATTGTCATTTTTATCAGACGTGCGTTTACCACCATGAAGCGGTCAACGCGATGAGTCAACCAAATGCGAAAAATTATATTAATCGTAGTGCAACAAAATTTCATGCGTTTGCACGCATGATTGTATTCGCTAGGTGCACGTAACGGGCTAGCGCTGGTCACGCTGTGCAACATCCGGCTCGATTCCGGTTCGTCACGATGGCGCTGGCGGATGCATTAAATCTGAAACGGAAGCACGAGGGCTAAAACGTAACGAGAACATTAACAGAATGCCAGGTAGGCTTTCAAGTACTCACCCCTCTTGCTCCACCACCGAACTCTAACCCCCTTGCTGGTACTCTACCCACTGACGTCTCTTTCTTCTATCTCGTGCGCCGCGTTGCCATTACATTCGCTCGATACGTTTTATTCTCCAAAGTCGTAATTGTACGTTACGGTCACCAGCTTTCTTAAGGACTGCGCGAAACGACCTGGGAAACACTTTCTAGTTCCTTGCGCGAGTCACAAAATCCTAAATATTTGATTCTTAGCATGATAATAGACTTAAATGATTATTTGGAAGATAATTTAAATTATAGGGAAAAAATATATCCAGACTTGATTTTATTTTTATCTTTAAACAATACTATATACACTTAAACATAAACAATAATTGTATATTATTTTAATATAATTGTATATTATCATTATTTTAATAGCCAAACTTAAACATTTTTTTATAAGTGTTATATTTTATATATGTAATTAGCGATACAAAAATGATTACACACAATTTTGCATTTATACATTATTTGTAATAAAATATGTAGTAGTCAATCCACAATGAGAATTAAATATCAGTGAAGTATGCATTATTATTTTTACATTTTGAAATATTATCATCTCATGAGTATCTATCTCGGATTTAAAAAATTGCATGTATTGCAAACAGCATTTTCGATTTGATACACTTTTTAACTCGGTCGTTCATTTGTCTCTGATGAAACGACGGCTTACGCGGTTGATACGGTAATGATTGATGAATATCTGTCAGAGACACCGATCTAACGATGGTTGGTGTAAAAAAGAATGTTATGCACGCGCGCGAAGGACGTTGGGATAAAATATCGGTCAATCGCAATATGAAGTGATAACATTCATTTTACAATATATATGTAAAACAGATTTTACGAACAAAAAAGAGAGATTTTTGTTGAATATGCCACATGTCAATTAAAAATATTAAAACAAAAAATAATTTTACGTTATGCAACAAAAATTTAACATTATCCGCAATGACAAATATATAAAAAAACAATTAATTTTATAAATATTAGTTAAAAATAATTAATTAATATTTAAGTTTACAATAGATTGTGAGGGAAATAATTGATAATAATCCAATAAAATATACTTTCTTTTTCTCTCTTTTAGCTTTACATATTTTATCTTCTCTATGGAAATAAGTCACGTAAGAGATTACAAATATAATATATATAATATATATAAATATATACAAGATATATATTATTTTTAATATACATTAAACACATAATCCGCATTATTTTTTTAATTAGAATAAGCATTTTTTATTCATATACTTATATAAACATAACGCTTTAATGTAGTAAAGTAAAAGCGGAAGTATTATAAATTTCGTTTCTGATAACGTCTACTTTATTAGTATTTAGGAAAAATGAAGTAACTATCTCTCTTGATAATGCCTTCCGTATAGTCCTGTTTCTTAATTCTATGTACGAACTTATCGTGACTCCACTGTTACCTATTTGCGTTTTTTTTTTCAAATTATAAAATGTAAGGTACACTGAGGGAGATTGCTGTATGCGACAGTCTGCTAGGGGTTATAGAGTCCCTCTCTTAAGTAGCCCTTGCCAGTTATCTCGCAGACTTCAGCTTTGCATAACGATTATTACTTTCTTCCAGACGTGGTTTTCATGCGAGCGCGCGAGGTCTGTATCTTTTCTACATTTTAAGCCACTACCCAAGATATCGATGTAATTTCCAACTGAACTATTGCATTAAAATGATATTCAAAAGATCACAGCCAGATTTTTAATGCAAGATTCTCTTTTGGGAGAAAATGTTCCTTTTTTATATTTATTTAAATGTACGATAAGAAAAGAAAATACTTTTACTGTATATTTTGTTCTCACTTAAAAAGTATGGAAAAATAATTATAGAGAATAGAGGTATTTTTTGTTATTAAGCAATAAAAGTCATTTTAATACTGAAAATTTTGGCATCCTGAAGGAATTAAAATATAAGGAATTAAATAATTTAATTTATCGTGATTGTGTGTGTGTGTGTGTGTGTGTGTGTGTAAAATAAAAAATATTTTTGAACAATTCATGAAAAAAAATTCCAACCTACATGAGTTCGATGTCATGTCGATAGTATAAATATGTTTCTATTCATTTCCGTTTCATCTATATTTAAACACTGTGCCGAATAACGCGCTCTCTACCATTTAAGCAAAACGTACATCCCGCACGCCGTGTAAACCATAGCGCGCGAGGGAGAGTTGGGTTGGGAATATATACCGAATAGGCGGTAGCTAAATATCAGAATTTCGTAGTAAGTAATGTAAATGTATTCGCGCGATTCCGCCGCGCAGGAGCAGGATTTCAAACACTGGGCGCAGAATACAACTGCAAATTGAAATACTCGCGGCACCACGTGGCTATATCGTATGCACGTCAAGTTCTGACGCGTACCAACGTTGAAGTGGACGTTAACCAGGAATTTATGTAGCTCGTCTGAGCAGATAACATAATTAATTGTAGGAATGGCAATGCAAAACGGTAACCTAAAATGCCTGATAGTGTAAGCGAAACATTTGTTCTTTTTTGATCTTTAATTAAGTTTATTAATCAAGAATATTAATATTAATATTAATCCAGAATTTAGTTAAAATAAAATAGAGATTGTTAGTTTTAATGAAATAAATATCACTTGTGTTCTATTGCGATCAATTAATAATTTGACATTTATGTGTTTGTAATTATTATTTTATAAATATCTTTTTCTGCTTATATATTTTTTAAAAATATCTATATGATATAATTCATATATATATATATATATATATATATATATATATATATATATATATAATTTTTTTAATAATCCTATATATATATATATATATATATATATATATATATAGGATTATTTAAAAAAATTAAACATTACTTAAAATTGAAATTTATTTAATTACTTCTTATAATATCAAATTTAAATGAGATTTGCTTTTTGATAATATTGGTCGGGTTTATCGTTTATTCGTATCACTTGTCCTTTTAATCGCGACTAATACGAGATGGTTAATTGTCATATTGTGTAACAGATCAAATTATATTGTATAACTATTCAAACATTGCTTGAATCAGCCGATGAACAAATATTTATTTGTAGATATATCATGTTTCCTATCTTTAGTTTCTGATAGTTTTATAAACATTTGTCACGAACAATTGAAACGTGTCCGTCCAACGATATGATCGATCGATTCATTTTTCACTCGTCCAATTCAAGTTATATCTTGGAACAATTCTGATATAAAATAACGCCGTATGCCATATGGTATAGGATTATAGATCACCAGGCAAAATATTAATGTTATCCTTGCACAAGTATTAAAATAAAAAAGATGCAACGAGAAATCTAATAACCCGGTTATCGTTGTTTACGAAAAATACGAAAATAAAAATTTACTTTTTGCTAGTATCAATAACATTAATCAAAAGAATAAATACTTTAGGTAGAGTGCCGTGATTTGTATAACTCAATCGTAATTTTTTAATTGATACTTTTTTCACTCGAATTTTACAACTCTTCAGCAAAGCAGCGATCGGCTGCTCGAAATACAAACACGAACTTTTTAATTACCGACTACGAATAACGAATTCCGATAAATAATGGTAAAGTAGTTCTCGCGACAGTAGAAAAAAAGCGATGCAACGACAATGAACACTTACTATGTTTACGTACGGTGAAAGGTCGACGTCGAAATAATAGATGTGCTTGAATTCAAGCGGCACGCGTGGCTTTTAAAACAATTCCGGGCATGGCCAATTGCCCGTATATCGAAATCGGTGCTTCAACGATCGATAGGCAATCTCGCAATCGCTCCGTCACGCGTGTACTAAAACGCGATTCCGAAAACGGAACTTTCGATTAGTTTCCTCGTTACGCGTTTGCACTATGATTCAACGCTTGGTAAAAAAAGCGGCAAAAAAACGTTATTCATTTGTACAAATTTATTTGATAAATTCTTTTTGTCTTCTATTACAAGAGTTGTTTATTTTACGTTTATCAATAAAAGTTAAAAAAAAATTCACTTGTACTTATTAAAAATAAAAAAAATTGATGTCAACAAACGCAATTCATTCGTCATCAATCATCTTTTGAAATGTAACTTGTAAAGTACTGTAGTTTACAAATGCACACACACATATAGTATATACTTAGATTTGTTACGCAAATATTTATCATTAAAACCATAAAATTAATATACTCTGTTCGAGCAGAGCAATTTTATCTACTACAATTTATTATTACATTTGCTGCATTTCCAATTGTTGACAAAAATATTTATTTAAGTTCTAAATAATATAGCCAAATTTTTTGCTTCTTTGCTCATCTCTTATGCATATAAAAATTATAATTATATAATAAAAATAAAATAATAAAAACAAATAATAAAAAAATTATAAAAAAATTATATTTTTATGATATAACATATATTTCTTATTACCTATACATTAGTCTTATTTGTTACTATGAGAGATTTTAATACGCAGTGAACGATAAAATGCTTGTAATCCTGAATGAACTCGATTACATTATTTAGATGCCAACGGGAACGGTATTAATATAATATAAGAGCAATATCCATTGAAACTTTTATAGCTGGAAGATCCATAGCAGACGAAAGATCCCTTTAAACGAAGATTGCGGCTTCTAGCTTTGCTTTAGTGCGATCTGCGGTGCTTAACTGTAGTTGCGCAGCTGCGATCCATTCCCACGAGGCATGAAACTTTAAAAAGAATGGCGAGGGAGGTGGAGTATGCAACAAAAAAGGGCTCGTCGCCAAGCGGAATCCCATTTGCAAACGTATTTTTAACGAGTTCCTGCGGTAGAAAAGGTGTCCGAGGTCGTCGACGTCGACGCCGTCACCGTCGTAGTCGTTGTCGCCGTCGTCAGTAGGATGCGAAACAGAAGCTTCTCTAAAATGGATAGAAAAAAAAATTTTCAAAAGGGATCAACAAAATATTCTCCAAATATGTGCCTGTTAACAACGAGCATTATAAGATTTAAGTTGCATTAATTAGGAAAGAAAATATTATACGCAATTACCAATGGAGAAATGAAATCTTTGAAATGTTGGATTTTTTTATTTTGACATAATAAGTTTTAATGAAAAATCTTTGATAACCCAATAAGAAATAACAAATTAATCAATTCAAATAAGTAATATTTATATATATGTATGTATAATATACTATAAATATTACTTACTTTAATAAGATGGATTTTTATAAATACTAAAAGAGAGAGAGAGAGAGAGAGAGAGAGATGAAATGAAATATAATAATTAAGGAATATCAAGAATAGAAAGATTTCTTGATTATTAAAACAGATTCTTTAATTTATTAACTTCAAATGACGAATTCACAATGATGAATTATTTCAACGTATATTTTAGTCTCTCTTGCATAATTATTTTGAATATATTTAATCCTTTGCACTTGGAGTTATCTCTGCTAGACTTATGATGTCCCCTCAGAGGGGATATCCGAATGCAAAGGGTTAAAAATTAGTTACTAATTAAAGGTATTTTATTTCTTTTAGATAAAAATTATTTTAACAACTAGCAAAACAAAATATGTGACTAAAGCTGTAAGAAAAAAAAATATAAATGTATAAAAATTTATGAAATTTTTATATTTTACACATGTATGCTTTTCTTTTACAGTGTAATTTAAATTACCTGTATATTACTTTGCTCGAGAATATCATTAATTTCTATTTACATAAAATTAAATTTTGATAAAATAGTTAAATCTGTTGCTTTAAAGTTAATCAAAATGTAAATTTTTCAAATCCATCTCATTGAAATTTTAAATAATGTTTCGCAGAACTCTAAAGAATAAATGCAATTTTATGCATAATGCATAATTTATATTTTTAGATGAAACTAGCTCAGTTCAAGTTTGATAAGTCTATTTATTAATATATATAATAAATAAAATCAACAAAGAAAGCAAATATTAAATTTATTTACGAAAAAATAGTAAAATTTAATTAAATAAAAAGTAATTAAATTTATTTAATAGTAAAATTTTTAAGAAGAGAGCAGATTTATCGAAATCAATCTTGATGGTTTTTCGAATCATCAGAGTTTGATTCTGCTGCGCGTCTTTCTTAATTAGGGCACGTTCGTCGTCATCCTGAAAATTCCCATACCTCACGACTGATTTATAGACAATGATAAATTTTCTAGTACGGTATTCGCGGAACTCCCGAAAGGCATTGATGGATCAAGTAACATTACGTATCGGACTCACCAGTTCCCGCGCGTCTCGTAAAACTTTTATATTCCGCAAAATGAGCATTTGACTCATTCTACAGCCCCGCGGCTTGTCCCAAATATTCCCAGCACGACTGCACAAGTTTATTACGTACCGCCGAACCGATCTCCATTAACCTAAATATGAAGTTACCCATATATTGTGTTACGTGGTTTAATTAAAATTTTCGAAAATTGACCGATATGCTTAATGCCTATTGGAAATTGCGAGGGACGATTACGTGTCATGCGTTAATTTCGACCGCTACTCGACGCCGCGGTACACGTAATTATGTGATAATTATCGAAGCGCGCTCGCGTAACCGGTTTCATTGGTAAGTTTCAATCGAACGCCGCCGGGAATATATATTTGATGCGGTTTGATCACACGCCTAATCTGCAAGGAAATCATGGAAATTGTTACGTACACAGAGAAATGTTAGTTTACGTAATATGGTAAACCCTAAACCTATATAAAGGACTTGGAATGTTAATATGCCAATTCGCGCAAGGGGAAGCCAGACGTCATCTCATGCTTTATATATATATATATATATATATATATATATATATATATATAAAATTATAATATAATTCAATTGTGGTTGATCCGAGACATTATTCTTAATTGCAATACGTTCAGAAATATTTTTAAGACTTACGATAAAAAATGCGAAATGTTATTTTATTAATTTCTTATCTCTTTCAACGATTTATTATTCCACAAATTCGATTTATTATTTCAAGCCTTTCGTACATGAATATTTTTTTATATGCTAGAATATATTTTTAAATTAAAGAGAAACGAAAGATAGAATCTATATACGAAAATATATATATATATATATATATATATATATATATATATATAGATAGATAGATAGATAGATAGATAGATGGAATTTCGTGGATAAAAATATTTTGAGTGACAAAAAAATTATAATATTAAATATATTTAACGTTGTGAATTCTGGCAGATTTACAAATTTTTTTCGGATACACGTACATAATTTTTTTTCAGGAAAAATCTCTTGTTAATCGAAGCGCGCACTCATCTCGTTGGATATATGTCACACAAATATTTCCTATCACTACTAGGTGATACCGACAAATATAATATTATTATGTATCACCAAGCGTGACAAAAATTTTAAAAAGAAATGTCATGATTACCATGATATTCAAACACACTTTAACATATGTCTTCAGAAAAAGTCTAGAGATATGATTCTATTATAATATGGTAGAAATATTTCGATGTTTAATGTATAATAATATCGTAAATGTTCGAAAAATGAGCTTATCATGAATAAAACTATTGATATCGTAAACATATCGAAAAGATATTTTGTTTCATTCATCATTAACAATCTGAAGATTTTTATTAAAAATATAAAGCAAATATATTTTATGTGATATTACATATCATCTGAAAAAATTAACAATTAAAAAATTAACAAATTTTGATTTAATATTAAATAGTTTGTTACTTCGATTCAATTATAATAGAATTAAAACAATTTTTCATTAGGAATAAAATGGTCATTCTTTTACCAAAAGGTTTATTGAACTCTTATGATTAGGTACATCTCAATATATCTTGTATAAGTTCAAATATAACTTGCCGGAAACAGCAAATGAAAAAGTGCTACGAGATTGCATTGAAGATGTATGTGCATGTCTGGTGGATACAGTTACAAATAATTTGATCAGCCAAAATATATTACCCGCCCGAAACCGCGTGGCCATAAGGCGGCTTGATATTTTTCATGAAGAAGCATATTTCCGTACACGCGCACTCAATCTGAAAGTTGACGTGGAAAGTGCTGATAATATGAAAACGGATAACATATTTTTGCATTTTACGTCACAGCCAATACCAGGACGCACTTACCTCGCATCGTTATCAGAAAAAGAGAAAGAGAGAGGAAGGGAAGGAGGGAGGGAGGGAGGAAAAGATGGAGAGAGATAGATAGAGAGAGGGGGGGAGGGAGGGAGAGAGAGAGATCGTTTATACGGCACATATGGTGCGACGAATTCCAATGTCAATTTTTCTGAAAGCACAAAGGCAGCGGATTTTTAAAGGTAACAGGCTTTCAGTTTAAACCCGCTTCATTTTCCACGTATATTTCAGCGACGGATTGACAAGCGTGGGTATCCGCGGATATATTTTCATCTTTTATTTATTTCTCGGATTATTTGCATCTGCGTTATTGATCGCATTATCTTTTCCGCTTATATAATATATGTCAATCAACGTATTTTAACATTGTATCTGTGAAACTAATTTCACGAACGATTGCCACAAAAGCAACATTTAACATCGATTTGACAAAATATAAAACTTATGGAACTATTTAATAGAACGGCGGATAACACGGATGCAGATTTAATCCAATAAAAATGTACAATCTTTATTCACAAATAAAAATAATATATTACCTTTAATATAACATTGTTTCACAAAACTTGCACTATGCATTTAGACTGTTACAGTATCATTATTTTATAAAACCTATTGTTAATTATGCTGTAGTGCTTTCATTTTCTTTTTTTTGTTTTCTCTTTTTAAACTTTTATGTAATATTTTTAGAAAATTTGTGCAAAAGTTATTTAGGTCAATTTGACAACAGATATAAAATAATATCACTGCATAAAATCACTGCGGAATCTTTAATTAATTTTTTTAATTAATCTAATTAAATATTTATTTTTGTTGATTTAAATATTTATTAAATATTTATTTTTTATTTTATTAAATATCAATTAAATATTTATTTCTGAATTTTAATATCATTTTAATATCATCCTATGATTGATTTTTCGGCGTAATCATTCATTTTAAATAAAAGCGAATTTATTTTAAATAATACAATTTTCATATATTTTATTCCACACAAAATAATATATTTTTATACATAGATGATGTATTACATTTCATTGGAATATTAGTTTTTTTTCTTAAAAAATTAAATGAAGATATATATAAGATTTTTTTTACAAATTGCACTAAAATACGATTACATGCATTTAAAGAAGATGAAACATGATAACGAGACATGATAAAGATTGTATCAATTATATGATATTGAATTAATTTTTATTTAATTTTAAACTGAAGTAACATCGATATTAAATTAAAGATCGTTTCAAATAAATTTTGCTATATCATCGAAGAAAGTTCGTACAATATATTAACATCTGCATTCAAACAAACAGGAATAATCTCAAGAATAGCTTAGCGAATCGACAGACGATCGCCATACTTTAATACAAAAGTTCTTTAAGCTTATAGAAAACTTCGAGGTAATATGGCAGAGTCCGGCATTTGATTTAAAACTCGAGAAAAACCGGCGCGTAACAATAAATCCTCCATTCTCCCTATTTCTCTTGGCAGCTTACGCTTTTTGACTTTCACGCTACCACATATATACCGCTGTGAATGCCTGGCTGAGTGTTTTACTCTGTTATC
The DNA here is from genome assembly GCF_025532165.1 of Camponotus vicinus. NCBI lineage: Eukaryota > Metazoa > Arthropoda > Insecta > Hymenoptera > Formicidae > Camponotus > Camponotus vicinus. The sequence goes on along the minus strand of NW_028141978.1, from coordinate 10,266,477 downwards.
TTCTTACTTTTTATACAACCGTTTCCACGCTTATTCCAGAACGAACTTTTATATATAATGTCTTTGCTCTCGCATATTTCTTTCTAAAAAAAAAAAATGCTGTTTAAGGTTGGCTCTAAATAAAAAGTGTCCGATATATAAAATATAATTATACTTTTCGACAGAGAGTACGCTTTTCTCTCCATAATAAAGTATTTTACTCGGAACAACCATTTTATTAGCTGCCGGGACGCTTTATTCCGCTACATGAGAAAAAATTTCAAACCAAAGTAATGAAGAGAATTTTTAGGCCGTCGTATTTTTACATTTTTGTACGAACAAAAGATCGGACCGTTGCGTTAAAACGTAGTAACTCGTCATTCATCGTCGGATAAGCTCATTGGAGATGTGAATAGAAATGTGAACAGCCGTTAAAGGAGCTCGGTAGATGCTTTGCCATTTTATTATATCAGCTCAAACTTTTTTGAAGTAATGGTAACGTAAATTGCATGCATCGCGACGTCCGGCAAACTTTCGACGCTTTATATTCTTTAAAATACTTATCACAGTATAAAAGACGCATAAAGCATCTAATGGAAAAAATAGCTGCTAGATGTACGAACAGTGAGAATGATATATTCAACTCGCTACTCCTTTTTGCATCGAGCATATTTTCCCATTCTTTACTTTACATATGCTTTAACGTCGCGTCAACCTTTTGAATATCGCATATATCGTGCTTTTAAAGGGGAAATGCTGTTTCGTATCAACGCAACGGCCGCCGTCTCTCGGGCGCAATTAACGGGTTACCAAATTTGCACGTTGAATGAAAAGAATGAGAATGCAATTGCTATTTACATCGAATGGCGATGGATTAATTGGATTTTATATAGAGAGAATACCAAAGATAATTTATATATATGCGAGGAAAAAAAGCAACTAATTAAATAAATTTGTGTGAATTATTATTGGTACTGATGTCCGATGTTTTTGAATATCTCTAATAATTAATTTAAATCTATTAGGATCGAATTAAATTTGATAAAAATAATTCGATATTTTTATGTAGATATAAAAAATCCGATATTTTCATGTTGTTTAAAAGATTTTAAGATTCTATAATTCTCACAATGTTTAAAATAATGATTTAAATTATTTATATGGAAATTCAAATTGTAATAAAGAACCGTCTAACTTATTAAAATAAACTATAATTTATTAAATAAACTATATAATTTGAGTCTTATAATACTGAATATACTGAAAAAGTACTTTGAATACCAGATGTGAATAATTAATTAGATCTCGATATTACCTTTTCGATATATCAAGGAAAAATCGATTGACAAAGTCAACAATAGATGAAAGTTGTTTGGAATAATCTGCATTACAGAGCGGACACACACTCTCTCTTTCTCTTTTAAAATTGCAATATATGGCTGTTGTTCTCTCTTATCTGTACAAATATCTATGAAACGCGCGTGGCAGATACACAAATTCGTCGTCGTCGACATCAGCGTCACGAGCACGCGTGCGCGCGGAAATAACCACTGGTGCTGCATTTGCATCTTCAAATCTGCTGTGATACCGCCCTCCATGTACGATCGTTGACACAGCGTACAAACATTGAATTTACTCCGGGTAAGATAAGAGTACAAATACCTGGATGTGTATCCCTGTACTTACATGCCTCTCTACGTGCGCGACATCGTCGCGCGATGGCTACAGGATTTTCGAGCGCGTTGCGCGAGATTTCAATGAATTAATTCGCGCGACAGTATTGTGCGTGAGAAACTCACCGATACAAATCTTTCGCGTACATTAATAAGATAAGGAATATTTGAAAATAAAGATTTTTAAATATATATTAATGCGCATATATATGTTATATATATGACTCTTATATTACTAGTTTTTTTAATTATAAATTGATGGCATATGAACAACTGATATTTACTAGTAGTTTATAAGAGTTTTCTAAATAATTTTAAACAGGTCTACAAAAGAAACGAAACTCAGCAAGAATGTACGCAGAATATTATGTTATTCTACGTGTCATTCAAAAATTGATTGCGTAGGAAAATTCGTGGCAGAGAGACTTTTATCAACTTTGCATACACGCTATCCCTTTTTCGCGTTCATAGCTCGGCGCCGCGTCACGCTACATTTAACAATTACGACGTGATTTGTGCCTTGCCCCTCGAACCGGAAATGAGAAACCAAGGTAGGCGACCTTCTTTCCTCCATCAATAATAACGACTATTTCCAAATATTCACGTTCGGCCGTTCATTACGTTTATGTATTGCATTTGACGGTTATAGCGCTCGATACAACACTTATGAACCACAATGTTGATAATCGAAACAATGACAATAATCACACAGTTATACATGCAAAGGTAAATTTATAGATTTTTAGTTTTGAATTCTATAGATCAGATGTATATATGCTAACTGAAATTAAATTTCAAATATAAATTCGTACACACACACACACACACACACAAACTAAAATAATAATGTAACTATAATTATAATAATTATTAATAAACATTTTAAATGAATATATTTATATTCGTATATAAATAATATTTAAGTATTTAAAATAAATCCACAAAATATAATAGAATGCACAAGTACGTATTTGAGATGAATAGAATATAAAATCATTAAATAAAAAAAAGTTTTACAAAAGTATTTACAAATATCAAAAATTTTAAATATTAAAAATAACTTTAAATTATATAAGTGTATAAACATTCGATTGCTTTAATAAAATCAATTTTATATCAAGTTAAAAAAATGTTTAAAAAAGCAAGAGGGATGCAAAGTGTTGCATTGATAACTTCTTGGATTAAATAAAAAAAAAAACAAAAATGAAATTTAGTTTTAAATTATATGATTTTACAAAACAATTTATCATTGAGTACAAATTTTACAACAAATGTCAACAAGTATAGACATAAAGCTTTATTTTTTTTCTGCAGAAAAAGGTCGAAAAAAAGAATCTCTTGAGATTGCATGCATGGTATATGCAATCTCAAGAGATTCTTTTTTTCTTAACAATAAACTTGATAATACTTGTTAGCATAAGAGCTTTTGTCACTGCGGATTATTTCCAGTTGCGTTTTTTTTAAATAAGCAAGAAAAAAAAAGAACAAAGCTTCACAATGCCTCTGGACTTGCTTGAGAAAGCTCATGTTGTATTATGTGATAAATTGTATCTTCGTGTAATTATCAAACAACGCGATAGCATCGCGCCAAAATCATACATAAAAATCAAGGATTCGATCGATGAAAATCACAGCATAAACGCATGAAAACTTGGCATACCCGAATCGTATTCAAATGCATAGTTTTTCAAGTTTATATCTTATAATATATGAATTGTATTTGTTAAATAATAAAAAGATTAATATATATAATATTATATTTAATATATGTGTATAACATTGTGTAAAGTTTTATAGTACTATAAAAACATAAAAAATAAAAAAAGACATTTATGAGATAACTTATCAGACTAATATGTCCATTTTCATATATATTGTCTAGGATTTTATATTTTATTCAAGATATATTTTTGTTTGTGAAATATATTTGAATGCGCGAATGCCAAGATTTCATACTTCGCTCTAAACGCCGTTTACAATTTAGAATTTTCATAAAACTTTCTTCTGAACTGAATATATTTTAAATTGTATAAACTTCTAAATCATATAAAAAGTGCTTTAAGAATTAAGGGAATTTTAAATCATTTAGTATAGTATCGATTATAAATTGATAGCACATAATTTACTATATACTGGGCTAATTTTATTATATCTCATATCTGTTTTTTATTGATTTTAAATTTTATTTTGATGATTAATTTTTTTAACAGTAATTTTAAAAAAATTTTTCAAATATATGTTTAAAGTATTTAAAATAAAGTATTAATTTTTTAGAGGAAAATTTTTTTATAAGTAACTAGTACTTTTTTGTTACATATAAAATTTCATTAATAAAATATTTTTTTAAACTTTTCGTTATGTACAAGTGGGGATATTGTTTACGTACTTGGCGTATTTTTTTTACCTTTGTGAAATTTTTTTAGTAATAAACACATTTTCGGAAATAAAACATGATAGGATTCAAACTGAGTATAATATCAGATTTATTATGTATGCTATACTGCATCAATACTCTCGGAAAGAGAAAGAGAGAGATTTATCATCCAATATGCCTTGTTTTCTCATAGATAAAACTATCATATTCCTTTATGACGGCGATGTGAGAGATACAGTACAGCACGAACGCACTGTGGAAAATTCCAGTGAATATCGTTCTCGAGAACAGGTAAAAAAATCGCGAGAGAGAGAGAGACAGATGAGAGCACACTCGCTTTGTGCGGCTTTCATGATAAAGTGGACCAGATTATTCTTCCACCATTTGCACTTTCAAATTACGAAATACGTTTATATTTTGAATTTTGGGAGAATGATACGCGAAATATATCACAATATCATTTGCTCCCACTCTTTTCTTAAGTATACTTTGTAATGCGAATTGTGCACCTAAATATTGTAAAAATGTACAAGAAATTCGTCGTTTTGCCAAATGCAACGAATAAAGCATACCGTAGTGAGATGCACAAGCCGATAGAAATAATTTTCCTCGCATTCGTATTTTCCATCGTACCATGCCATTAGATTTAGTTGTAAGCATTCGTGAAAAACGACGTATAGTACACGCTCGCAGCGAACGTAATTGTGTATCTCGACGTATGCTGGCACGTATGCGACGTGTACGTATGTGTGCATACATACATCGACGTGGTGGTTGGCTAATTTATGAAACTTGCATCGATCGCACGGGGCAGTTTGCATTCGCCGGCGTGCAAGAAAACCGGGGATTTCTACTGCCGAAGGAGGATAGTACGGGATGTCGGCTGCCGAAAGGGAGAAAGAGAGAGGAGAGAGAGAGAAAGACGCGAGAGGACAGAGGTGGATCAACGGTAGATGTAGTGCGTCGGATCCGAGAAGCGCACCTGTATAAAAGAGCCGACGATTTTTCAAGCAGATAAAAGTCACGAGTAAAAAATCAACATCACACGCTCCGCGTCACGTCGCGTCGCATCGCGTCGGACCTCGACGAATGGACGGGCGAGATATCTCCGTGCACGCTCTGTGGTGCAGGATTTGCCCATTTCCCCTATTCTCGAGTTTTGTTAAAAATAAAGAAAAATAGGGTAGACGCAGTAGTCACGGTGGACGGACGGAATGAAAATTGTTCCGCCGGTTGCAGTCGACCCTGATGCTTAATACGATTCGAACGACAGTCGCATTCATCTAATCTCGGACACCTCGTGAATCTTGACGTGCGAAACTAGTTTCGATTGATTAACTCTAAAGTGGAACCTACTCTTAATTTACAACAAGAAGTATCGCATTTATTCGCACAAAACTGTTATTCGACACGAAAGACCAAATGTACAAAAGGAAAGCTTTTTAAGTCTTCGTACAGTTTAAGTAGTCTTGTTTTAAAAGTCGCTATTCTCTGCATCATATTAAATGGTCAATATATCAAAATCTATTTTTATATATATTTTATTAAATTTCTTTTACTATAAAAAAGCTTTTTAATTATAAGAGATTATTTAATTTTGTGCTTTATAAAATTATTTTGTAATTATAAAAGAAGATTTTTAATATTTTATAATTTTTATAAAAATTTACCCCCGTTGTGTGGCTCGACAGTACAATTTCATTTATTGTCAAAATAATAATAACTCTCTCTCTTTCTCTTTCTAATAAGGCTAACATTTTTAAATTTTACATCTTTCTTTATTTTCCGCTGTTATACAAATATTTATAAAATATAAGCAAAAAATGGACACATTTAATTAAAATTACAATTATTTATATTATTATGCAAGATATTATAATCTATTTGAATTCGAAATTATTAAGCATACACCATAAATAAAAGTGGCAGAACTAAAATTGTATTAATTCAGAATGATAAACAGAAAATGAATTGTGTGATTGAAAACTCGTACTTTTCTTGTTAAAATTTTCTAAACAGCAAAACTGATTTTATATGTCGATTTGGTGCAATTCTTGCTCGGCGAACCTCGGTTTTATTTAAGAGTACTCTAAACGCGAAGCACTTGTAAGGATAACATCCGTAGGCGGTGCCGCAACCGCAGTGCCACGAAACTTCGGATCTGCGGCTCTCGCAATAATATTCGAGTTTTCAACTCAATAAGCTCTTGATTAAAATGTGCTCTTCGTCGCTCCCCTTTCCCCTTTCCATTGCGAACGCAAACGCGAACGCTCAGAGTAATTTGAAAATGAGACGTGCCTTTGCGGAAAAGTTCTCAATACGATACGCTGGTGTCGTTGGTAGTGGTAGTTGTTACTGTTCTTTTTGCTTTGCCCATCGTTGTTTTCACCTTACTAGTCTAAAAAGTATTCAACGAAAAGTATTCGAGCCTGACTCTAAGAGAGAGAAAGACCCGCGTTCGAATCGCCGTTGTAATTTCACTGACGAATATTAGTCAAGCTTTTTTAATCTCGCGGTAAGAGCAGATATCTTCTTGATAATTCTTTTTTTCTTCGCGACCTCGTCTTTGCTAGAATTTGGAACGTGATGATTAAATGCGTTTTAAAAGGATAAGATATTCCACGCACGAAATAGATCATGTGGGTTGCTACCGGTCGCATTTCCTAATTAACGTGTAGATTGCTACAAATTTAAATTAACGTAATATGTTATATAATTAAATGGATCTCCGGAGAATAATATAATTAAAGAAAGAAAGAGAAAGAGAGAGAGAGGTCCTGTTACTTTTTTACTACATCTAAAAATGGAAATATAAAATGAATATAGAAATGAATAATTTTCACATACACACATTATTTTATCCGCACTTTATGTTCAAATTTGCTGTACCAATCTTCTTAAATTCCACTGCAATTTAACATTTAAGCAAATATAAAAATCATTTTTTTTTAATATGCTTCAACGTCGCAGCATTAAATTAATACGATAAATGTGTATCGAGTATAAAAACTGCAAATACTATTATATTAATTTATAATATAATTAAAACGGGCTAATAATTAAAACGGGTTAATAATTAAAGCGGGCATTTTTTTTAAAACAATGTTAATACCAAGATATACATATATAATATCATTATTAATTGGTATATTATTATTAATTAATTATCAATTCTTCAATTATGATGGACTATTCAAATTAGAGTGGCACATTCGATCGTTACGATGTCTCGAACGTGCTCAACGATCAGTCACGTATGTACATCCGTATCGCATCTGTTATCTAATTAAGATAATTCCTGAAACTAGTGATTGCTAGGTAATTAACAAGTTAACTCCGACAAATTACAGATATCACGTAACGTAGTTTTACGTAAAACTTAATTACAAAAGGGCGTATGCTTTGCAAACATCGTATATGCGCAACATCATAAACACATCGAGAGGTAGAAATAATGCATAATGCTACTCATAATGACCGTAATAATGCGTTCTATTATTCGTGTCTTTTTTTGTTACTTTTAGTACATATATACACACACTGACAAACGCAAAGTATATAATTTAATATGCAGACAAAAATGCGCAATACATACCACAGACTGCGTTTAATGTACATTAAATGCAAAACAAGGTGCGCTGAAATTTTATTGCTCAGCAAAAATTATTTACTCGAGATTATTTAACTTGCAGAATAAAGAATATTTTTCTCTCGAGGGAGTTTGTAAAAATAGCGTTTGTCGTAATACGATTTTAATAAATAAATTATAAGAATTTTTGAATATATGTATAACTTATATGAAACAAAGATATGGACGCGTTTTTTAATTTATTTTATATAATATCTATATATATTCTTGAAAATAGAATTTAGTAAAAAACTCATTAATTTCTAGCACGTAATTATGAAAATAAACGATATTTTAGGTTTTAAACTAAATTATTCTTATTTATTTGTTTCTGTATTTTCTATTGTAAAATAAAATCGATTAAAAGAACATTGATATCGAAACGAAATTGTAATATTGTACGATCGCATTTCTAAATATCATTCTTTCGCAAGTAATAGAGATGGAAAATTATATACATCAAAGATTATTTTAATAATTAGTCAAAAATTAAATTAGCATTAGCTTATTGAAGGTAGCTATGCAATTTAACATGCGATTAAATAAATTTATAATAGATGCAGAACTGATAAATCTTTATTAATCTTTATTCGTTTATCAGAAAAAATATTTTTTATAATAAATTTAATATAATATAAGCACATACTTTAATTACTTATATATAATCACCCATTTTATATATACACACACATATTATATATAGAACACGCACATATTATATATGGAAGGATTATAGAAAATATTTTTCGCGATAAATAAAATATATAGAATGTTCGAAAAGTACATAATCAGAATAAATTTTATTAGATAGAAACACACACACACTGAACTGATAATAAAAAAAAATCAAAGAAGTTAACAATAACATTTCTAATTCAATGATTTTTAATGGTGCAACTAAATAATATATTGAAAATTTTTTCAATTGTCATTTTAATTAATGAGTTTTAATAATTTAGTATTTTTGAATACTAAAATATCTCAAGATATGAATGAAGATTTTAATTTAAATTTTCATTAAAGAATTGAAATCACAGTTATTTAATAATGTACTTGTTTTACTTTGGATTTCTATTCTTTCTGCTATCGTGTACATTAAACTTTCAACGTTGACTGTCTATTTTCCGGCCAACGATTAATTATGTCGCAGCTAACCGCAGCAAATGTCCTATTCATAGTTTCCGTTTTTAGATAAATGGTTTCGCGTTATGATTTTTTTTTCTCACCATTATCCGCGCTTAATGGCTACCGGCACGGGTGACTGGCTTCCAAAAATGCTCCTTAAAGCCGCGGAAGAAATTCTCGTCGGACGGAGACTATCTATCCTCCAGCTTCTCTCAGCCTGTACAAGGTGACTCTTTCCACTTGCGCAAGTCGAAGTCGAAGCGCGGCGCGTGTGTAATAAAATCCCAGTCAATTAACGGTACGTCGCAAGGTAGCATTAATAATCCTGCAAGCTCCGTCGTCTTTTCAGGAATTTCGAGAGAAGGAGATACTAACGGAAGAAGGAATATAGTAACATTTAAAACGCGAGGGAGATAGAATTTTACGAAAATGAGAAGAGAAGAGAAAGGAGCTTACAATACCGGCTTAAGAACTTCCGGCACTCTATGCGTTTGCATTATGCTGTAGGTTTCGTCCATACTTCTTACCAAACATATCTCTGTACAATCAATTATTGCATATTTGTCTCATAAATTAGGTGAATGTGAATTTGTTAATGATTGTCAAACCCGCTATTGATAGAGATTTCTTCTTTTTTTATTTTAGAACAAAATAAATCGAAAGCACAACTATTGAATTTATTTTAATCCGACTTTGAATTATTTAATGAATTAATTAATTGAAAATTACTGTACATGATAACGTAATTTCCTATTTATTTTGGATGATTAAAAATATCGGTTCTAAATATACTGTAAAATTGATGATAAAAAAGAAACGTGCGATTTTTAGTGATTCTATACACGAGCAAATTGTTCGTGTACTCTTCAGTCTTAACCTCATCCTGTATGTCGTGGTTCTTCTCTTCGGACATTCACTATGCAAAAAGTAGTCACGAGTCGTTACTTCCAGTGAACTTCCTCAAACTTTTCCTTACATTCATACATATGTAAAAGTACGCATACGCAAACACAAATACACACGTACCTATTTGCCTCTTGGAGAGACGAGTATCTGCAGCGTCACCGTAGTTTATCAATTCCGGTCCTGTTTCTTAGTAGATAGGACTTTGTATCTTCTCTTAAAAGGCTTACAACTTTTGTTTAGAATTGTCACAAATTTGTTTGTAACATTCTTAGTAAGTTTGATAAGTATATTCTTAGTACGCGAATGATATTTGATTCAGTTTCACAAACTTATATAAGTAAAAGTAAGTTTCTATTTTTGCCAAATATTTGAAGATAGAGAAATCATCAAAGATGTTAAACTTTTTCTGAGTGAAAGAAGAATCCGTTCATTTTCGTAATTTTTTGCAATCAGATAAAATTCATACTACTTCATTTGATAACTAAAATATAATTATTAATTTTTTTACGCAAGCATTAATTTTTCTTTTTTATACAATATGATAAAAAAAGAAACTTAACATGTTCTTCGTCTTCCGCTTGTTAGAAATTCATTTCTAATAATTAATCTTAATTTGCGTAATTAAAATCGCGACTAAAAGCTTTCGCTACAAATAAATAGCCGCGAACTAGAGATATGTGATTTAAATGCGACGTTCTCCGTCCCATATATTCTGGTCCGAATATTTGCGTTATGTTTCGAAAGAGAATTCTTGTGTTCTCGATTCTATAATATATAACGAACCGCGGAATATACGGAACGAACGCAGGTAGCCGGTAGTTGGTTTGGCATCGGAGAATACCGGAGCATACGGACGAATCGCACGCTATGATAAGCGTCGAAAGAGAATTCTTGAGACGTTTGTTGCATAGCGTTTGAGCCGCGCACTCCAATAGTACACAGAGCAATAGGACAAAGAGCCAAACGATGCCATTAAGCTTTCACGCCTGAAAGAAGGAATGTCTGCCATACTCTGTACAAGAATAATAAAGGGAGAGAATGCGTATACTCAGCGAACATGAGCAAATATTCCAAATTAAGCAAGAGACATAAATATGCATCGCAATCAGATACCATAACTTCCATAACAGTTATTAATAAAATTTTTATGAATCTTAAATTTATCTCTCGACATAAGTGGAACGATTCTTGATTACAAAGAATATATCGATTATGCGCAGTATTATATTATTAATCATTTATTATTAATGCATATATGAAAAAGATTTTTTTAAATTAAATCGCGTGCGAAGGTAATATAAACTTATAAAATAATCGTATGATATACAACATTAAAAATAAAGCGTATTATGCCTATTTAATAATGAAACAATAACGTCTTGTAAGAAAATTGATGCGATATTGATGCATAATTAATATTTACACAGTAGAGAAGTTTAACACGTTGTTTACACAAGATGGCAATAAAATAACAAAGCTCCATCCCATAAAAATGTCGAAAGAGAATTGGAAATCACGAGACCACAATAGTAGCAAGAACCATCTCTGCGCCCTTGTTTTCCACTCTCACGAAAGATATGCCACGTCCTCCTTTATTACGCAATTCATTTCCCAGGACGTCAGCATAAATCTAGAAATATGGTACCTGCCAGGCTGTAACCAACATCGCACTGTATATGCTCGCAGGCAAAGAGTCGTTTTTCCGATGTGTATACATTTTATCTACCACTAAACGCTCTCTCTTTCTCGGTTTCTGCTCTGCGAGAAAATTCTCAACTCGCACGCGATACTCGCAGAACTCGCAGACGAATAGAAACGGAAATAAATACCGCTTGAGTGAATATAAAGACTCGTGCATTTCAAATTTTATACGTATTAATTGAATCGTTGGTTATTTCAAAAATGGTATTTATTCATACAAATATAATGAACAAAATATTTCACGCTTTTTATGAATTATACAGAAATATAACACCTCCTAATAATTGCCTAGTTTTCGAAGCAATGATAAGAAGCTCTCGTGCCATATTATTGATGTAATTGTTCAAGCAAATACATTGTTGAGCTACTGAAGAATGTAATGTTGAGTGAACTAATTGGCCACTTGAATAAGTTGGCGCATTACCAATCTTGGAGAAAGCAAAATTAGAAAATATTTCACTAGGATATTGTTTCCGACTAATTAACGATCGATCTCTTTCACGAAAACATTACGAGTTATTAGCAACGCGCCAAGTAATGAAAGCAGAGAGCTGCGAAAGTTAATTGAATAAATAGTTTCTAGTTTGGAGCAATGAGAGTTTCAGAGGGACCTTCTTTTCGACATGTGTATTGCTCACGAAAGTGCGACACTGGATTGGTGAGTGTATCGAGTGTACTATCGAGTCTACATTTGTTTGATTCCCGGTTATTTATGTGACGAAGGACCGTCTTCGAAATGGGTAACGTCGATGCAAAACAACATCAATTAGGGCAGCGACGCGATGTTGATCGCACTCACTCGCTGAAGCGGCGCCCTCGCAAAAACGCTTTAATTAATTCCGCTCACGACGCGCAAGAACTAATGCGGCGGGTTACACAGGCATTACTAAGTATGTGTCGTGTGTCTCCGGGGTGTGTGACACAGTACGTTTCACAGCCATGGGGATTACGTAGGTATTAAAAAAGCGTTTAACCGGTAACAACTGCTTCGCAGTTTCGTTATTTCGATAAAAATATCGTTCTGCACAATTATGCGCTTTTGTTTCGGCCGATCGATGACGCGAGGCAACGCGACGGAAGCAATTTTCGTGATCCTTAGTACAACTCATTACGTTGTTTGGAGTGGCAGTCTTATCTCGATGAAATAATAAACCAGCGCACACAACAGACCTTTGTAAGAAATTTTAATTTTCTTTAAGACTGCGTGCGGCCGTGTGCGAGTAATCCGTGAAAATTAACCGTCAGCTATTTTCTCCCCAGCCGAGGATGTTCATGAAGCAAACTCCAGAATCGCAGATAGAAATAAACGGATATTTAATTATAGTTTGTTTGACATATTTTTATATTTCGCAATATATAAAATTTTCATATAGTATCCTATAAGATATGTTTGATAATTTTTGGGTAAAATATTATTATATTCCAATTTAAATAATCAAAGAAGTGTATAAGGGCAGTAAATATTTACTATGTTTATATAACTAGGTATATTTGTGAATGTGTATAACCGTATAATTAATCGTATAATTAACTGTCAGTCTCTTTATTATAAAAAAGTATGTATGCAGCGTTAAGTTATTATCGCATATGCGATCTCTTTTACTTTGATGTAGGAATGAAAATGATATAATTTTTGTAGGAATAAAAATTTAAAAAAATTTACTGAATTTTCATTTGTAATACTACTTTAGAGATATATTTGGAATGTACATTTGGAAGTGAGTATATAAAGTATAAGTACGCACGATGCGCAAAGTATAATTGAAAATGGAAGAACTGACAAATTTTACTTTTACTGTTGTCCGAAAGCTTGCAAATTAATTCTGTTTTTTCAAATAGCGCAACTCTCGACAGACAGTGACATGGTTGTGTACATGATAGGCGCAAGAGAAATACGCGTAGTCACGAAACTATAGGCGAACAATGGGTGAAAAAACAGATTGTTCATACTTTTCCCGAAATATGGTATACATAAAAATGGATATTTTTTATTTTCGTTGCATATATTTCCATTCATTTTAAAATGAAAAGAAATGTAAACAAGTTTGACAAGAATTTTATAATTTTAGATATTATACGTATGATTTTTTAATTTGAAATTTTTGATTATTCGAATGTTTAGTTTTAAAGTTCTTCAAAGGAAGATGTATCAATGTTTCACATTTTTTCATATTAAGAAAAGAAATCAAATACTTTCGAGTTTATTAAAATATAACTGATCGCTGACTTTATTCGTGTCAAATCAGAAGGAAGGGATGATTATGCTAAGACATGCTATGTACATCACTGAGATGATATGCCATTTATATTGCATAGGTCAATACTGTATGAGTTTCACGTTCGCAATACTGACAATGTCTGTTTTTACGAGAATGTTCCTTTAAAAGTTTTATGACGAAATACACTTTAGTATCATCGAAAATACGAAATAAACGGAGTGTCTTTTTTCAAGCATACATAAACCGTTTTCTATTTCTGTGATTATTTTTAAAACAGAATAATGGAATTACGTTTGCATTACGCTTTTATAGGTAAATTTTAATAGAATTGTACATTAATGGCTTTTATGAGAAACTTCTATTTTTCTAACACATTTCTCTAACAATAAGCAAAACGGCGGTAATCATAAATTTTAAGAAAAATGAGATAACATTAGTAAATATTGTACGCAATATTAAAGTATTTACATCGCATTTATGTAAATAAAATTGTCAAAAAAGTCATATATAAAAATTATTTATTGAAGCAAATAATGCGAAAAATTTAAGATAATTAATTAAAGCATTCAGTTATCCGTGAAATTGGAATATTTCTTCGGAAAAGAGATAATTAGAATGTGAAAGAACATGAATGATGAAAAGTATAAACTGCTTATAATCTTTGTACTGTTACTAGTATAATATATCGCGTGTTTTTACGAAATATATTTATTACTTATATAACTGATCGGCACAGGAAAAGTTATTATTTTCTTGCTTGGTCCACAATAATCGTAGAACATATGAGAGTTGTTTACGTATCGCCGGAAGGATCGATCCCATGCGAACGTCCTTCTTTAAAAGTTTTATAGTAAGAGACTCCCCGGCGCCACGCTCCATTGCTCCATATTGGAAGAGATAGGAAAAAAGCTCCTTTACGTTGCCGCTCGAATTGTTTGCTCGTGTACGCTAAATTAAACGTCAAGGACTAGGTACATCTAGATACTATCAGTTGTAAACCGCAAATGTTTGTATCCGCTAACAGACTTCTGCTCCAATTTCTGCTCCAAACTTAACCAATTCAGCCTTTCGTAAAGATATGTCCCGAGCAACTTTGCCAGAATTAAGAAGTATTATCAGTTTGGAAATTTTAAAAAGTTTAGCTTATCATTCTGCTAAGTTTTACGTATCTATTAAAAATGACGGAACAGTCGTATGATATTCTTTTTCAAACTAATTTCCAAACGTATTTTGATAATTATATGTTACTTTGAAGATTGCAGTGAAAAAATACGGGCACGTAACACAATTTTCAGACATGCGCGAATCGAAATTAAGCACGCAATTTTGCATTTTACAAATACGAATGTTCTAATTGGACAATTTGATTTAATGAAGTCATATGGTTATGTCGGAATATTTCACTGTAAACTGGTAGCGATTTTAATTGGCAATTTTCCTCTCGCCACAGTAATGAGAACTCTATGTATATATATATTTTATACAAATATTTTTGCAACATTTTACGAAAAAAATAATTTTCCTATATTTTATATAATAATCCATCTTTTTCTCTATAAATACTTCTTTGATTAGTGTATTGAAATACATTTTTGAATACGTTTTACTACTAATAGTTTACATTATATAAAAATGTATGCATATATATATATTTTTTTTCTAAAACTATTCATTCATAACTTAATACTTGAGTTATCATGAATAGCGCAGTGTCCATTTAGAAGTAGACATTTAAAAATAGCCGCGATAGCAGCTTGACGACAGGAGACTGTTAGACTGTCAACCCGGCAGCACTAATGATGTGACCAGTTAAAGGGGCAAGTACCAAAAGTTTTGTCTTTCGGGATAAGGCAGCTTAAAACTTGGGATAATAATGACAGCCGTGATGGCGGATGTATCTCTTTTGACACGAATGAAAGGACTCGTATCAGACGTGCGTTTTCTCATATTCATTGTCACATATATAAAATTATATTGTTTTAAAAAATTATTTCATACAAATGTTAAAAATAAAAAAATATATAAAACGTTAATCCATTAAATCTATAAATGTTGTTAATTTATAGTAATATATAATCTATAAATCTTTATCATTTATTAATAGATCTATGAATAAATTTTTCTTGAATAGATTTTGATGTACTTATATGAATGTTAAATGTGATAAGACTAAAAAATTTCTATAAATTAGAGAAATAAATAAGATACAAAATTAGATGACAGAATTTATCATTATGTGAGCAAAATTGAGCACACCTATATATCAGATTATATATGTAAAATATTATGATCGAATGGGAGGTGTAACAAATTATTTAAAGAAGTGATAGTGGAATAACCATTATGACATTGCAATCGTGAATTTTTTTGCAAACGCAGCGCATGACGAATAGGTTGGATGGATTTACGGGTGGATTTGCCAGTGGGAGGGAAACTGGAAAAACAAGAAAGCTGTCGGAATTTTCGTAAACTCTCGACTCGGCTATGGACCGCCACGAAGTGGCTGAGCGTGGAGGCGACATCGCGAATCTTATTAAATTCCGGAACGCGGTCTTCCAGCTGTTTCGCAATACCTTTCCTCAACAAGAAAGTCGAAATGCAATGAGATATAAAAATAAAAGAATAAGAAATATATATACATATATATATAAAATTTACTTACACAGGAAACATTATATCACATCGATATGTAATGGAGATATAAAAACAAATATTTGTTTATACAACACATTTTATATTATTTTATTAATTCCGATTCTTAATTTACTCATATATTTAAAAACAAGAATTATTATAGGCTCGCCTGCGCATTAAATTTTTTCCCAATATTGAAAATATGTTAAATATACAATGTAAATATACAATTAAGCCAATAATAAGATATAAATTATACGAAATAATTATGACACTAATCTATGAACTTAGATATATATTTAATCTGATGAAATTCATTAGATGCATATATTCAATGATACAAGAACGGATTATTTTAAAAAAGTTCAAATTAATAAAAAGATGTCACATGTTATAATCTTATTATAATTTATTAAATATGAAATATACGTACACAAATGAAACAACACAAACGTGAAGAGAAAGAGAATGAGAGAGAATAATATATATTTCAAATTTTTATACTTCTTAGGAAAAAATATAAAAGAATATTTTTGATAGCTTAAATATTTTGTCTTATTTTTAATTTTCTGATTTTACACTGTATACTATTTGACACACACACGGCACAGATTGTACGGCTTCGACAGAGTGGCCGCAGGCGTACCCTTAACAGCTACATTACACAGGCCGAGCCAATGATTAATCAAACACTCCGATGTGCAACGTAGTAACAATGCATGGCTCGCCGCCCGGGTGCTATTAGATGTAGGGGTTGCGGTCGTACGGTTAACCTGTGATTAACCATGTACTCGAGATAAACATGGGCTCATCGGTCCCACGACCAACTTCAAGACGGCTCTCACCATTGAATTCTCGACAAATTAAAGGCAGCTCGATTCCGACATCACCCGTTCAGATACAATGATTAATAAGGTACTACAATTTAAAGCAACAAGGCACGAGTGACAGTATTGTGGTCATTATTAATATAGCATTATTGCGATGATTTCAATGAAACTAGATTAATTTCAACCTTAGTTTATCCGATTGGTCGCCTCTTTTTGCAATTAGATTTAAAATCAAATTATTTAATAAATTTATGCCTATTTACGTAGATATGTTTGTATGTCATAATTAATTTTTAATATAATTAGCATAAAAAGAGATTTGTCGAAGCGGAATGATAATAAATTGATAATAAAGAAATATATATGTGCCTTTGTGCATCGCATATGCTGATAATACTTGTCATCATTCACGTTATATCTAGCAAATTAATATCCAGCTTTGAAAAATGAGACAGATAAATTTCGCAATAGTGCTTAGAACTTGCACGCAAGTCTTCTAGGATAGTTTAACAACGCGTAGACATTTATGCTCGATGTCTGGTCCTTCAAACGAGCGGCGACAGCATCTCGTTCGGCAGTGTCGATATATCTCATTTATCATCGTACACAACGGAAGTTTTTATTACTCCCGATATAACAGGAGCTTCATAGGGGAGCGAAGAGCTAAGAAGGATTGTGAAAAGGAAATGGAGCGAGATGAGAAAAACAAAGCGGCGCGTCCGTTATTTTTTAATAAAACTTGCCCCGGCCGTTTTTCCGCTCCCGCTTTTCGTCGGGCGGAAGTTCGTTAGATTCAGCCAGCCTCAATTTTATAAAAACTCGTTAAAGAAAGAGGTCGAAGCCCAGGAATGTGCGAGAGGAGAGAAAAGCATTCGCTTACGGTTGGCGAGCGGTCGCGTAGGAAGAACGTTGCCAACTCGGTCGCAAACAAGCTGCATCGTTATCGTCAATTACACCGGCGGACTTGCCGATGAGTTGGTGAAGTAAATTTATTAACCTCTTACGAACAAAATTATTTTCCTACTAAGAAGGAATGCTGACTTTGTTTATTGAAACTGGAGTAGTAATTAGAAACTAATATATTTTTTTATTTTTTTAGCCATTATAATTTTTATATAAAAAATTAAGTTAGAGGTTGCGCTATTTGATGAAACAAATAAGAATGTTGCGTTTCCTGTAAAATATGTTAAAATTGTTTTAATGAAAATAGAGATTCAAAAGTTGTATAATTTACATAATAATTTATAAAATAAAATTTTTCATATTCGATATCTAAAGATAATTTTCAACATTGTTAGAAAAGTAACTTTTGAATCCTTTTAATAATATATCATTAAAAAACTTTTTATAAACTCGAAAAATTTTAATATGAACTTTCTTCTCTTTCTTATTTGAGCACATCTGTTTTTTTAGATAAATGTATGAGAGCCATGGAATTTGATGGATGACTAGATACCAATAAATGTTGTCATCACGATTTTAAATATATAATCTGTGTCCCGCATGATGGGATTTTTCTTGTTGACTGCTAGAAAGAATAAATTGCTGACCACATCTAAAATAATTTTATCGGAAAATTTTTTCGTGCAAGTATTCAGTTAGTGTTCGTTTAAATCATGCCAGGAGGAATTGTTATTGATTGAAGAAAGAGACATTTGTTTTATGGTTGGCATATATTTACTCTGAATTTGCGAAGCGTTACATAAAATTCGAGGGAATTGAAGACACACTGCCGCTCGTAAAAAAAAAACGGTTCGCTTTTGCCTCTTTATATCGGGGAGCGAGGGAAATCACCATAATGTTATTCTTACGTTCCTTCCTTGAAAGACAGCGATAGTCGGAATGGAAATACAGCGAATCCGTTACTTACAAGGAACCGCCGCTTCATATTTTTCCGTTCGCAGATTTGTCATTGGTTCCTTAGGGTATGGCCTCGCGGAACGAAGAAAAACTCGTGTAAATATCTTACGGGGAGACGAATGGTTTTCCGCCACGTTTGAAACTAATATACGAATTGCGCATGGTTTGATTTATGACTACGGTAATGCGCGAAATATGAAGAAAGACCCGACACTCATGTTTCCACAATCGTTTCTGCCGTAAGTTTTTCAGGAAGTTACGAATTTTATTAACGCAATGCAGCTGGTTCTGACTTTCTTTGCTCTGAGACTTTGATAAGAGAAGCCAGAATATGTGTATGAAAAATAATAATAAATTCAAGATGCAAAAGTCGCTCATTTGATAGTTGTAAATTTAAAAAATCGATTTCTTCCTAGTTAAGGTTTTATGAAATACTATTAACATGACAATTTTTTATTTTTAAATGTTAATATTTTGACAAGATTAGATCTTATTAAATTATTATAATAATATATAAATAATTAAATATCATTATATATTTTTTCTGCCGTTGATATTGCTAAAATTTAATTTCAATTTTTTAACAAAGAGCTTGTTATATTAACAAAAATCTAATCAGGTCACTCTTCATTTCTATAGACGCTTTTATAAATCCCGTGTAATTGTTATAATTATGCATACATGTATATGCATATCTTTATCTGCAATTTATGATCTTGCAATGGTATGCAATGCCGACATTTGTGAATCGTTTAAAAGACAAACTACTACGAATGTGTGTAAGCGATAAATCTCATGCCTATAGTCGAAATTAGAAGCAAAGTTGTGTGCATTTGTTAGCCAACAATGCCTTTCTCGTCCTGGATGCAGGCCATGATTCCAAATTCGTAACATCCGGTAAAACCGGCCCATGAATGCCATGCTTATGGCTCAATTAATTTCAATGACCTGCAGGTGACACAGGCTACTTCGATAACAATGCTGGCCATCCCGCGTGTCCATCCGCGATTGTAATAGTGACGGTCGGCTGACCGTTGCCATTGCGCGTACAAAAACAAGACGAATAGACCGGCTATCTAGAGCAGATAGCCATTGAATGGATCCGCTTGATCTACGACTCCGAAAACCGTGCACGAATGTATCTGTCTGCAAAAAGTCCTCACCTATTGAAACCGGCATGAAGTCTTGGTTCTTTTGATTTTCATGAGCCCAATTAATAGATTCATCGATGAGTCTTGCGTCGTTGATGAATATTGCAGAGCGATATTTATATAGAAGGTTTATATATGTATTTTTTACATTTGATAGAGATATCATTATATGTTTGAAAAATTCATCTCATTGAAATACGTGAAGCTAAGTGATATCGCAACGATTGACGCGAATTAATATGTGTCGTCATAACGCAGTATTTTATCGTAGTTGCATTACAAATATTGGGATACGATACGTCTGCTTGGAAAATATCATGAATCATGTTATAATGGATGAAGGATCGAGCTTGCATGCGAATGACACGGATTCAAATGTCAGCTATCAAATACATGCGGAAGCCATATTTTTCTACAAGCCGAATCAATATCTTCCCGAAAAATTCTCTTGGCTACCATGTACAGTTTCTCTCAAAAAGAAACTCTTTTACAGAGATGAAAATATTTTAAATATTATAATTTTTATAATAATTTTTATAATATTTTTATAATTTTTATAAAGAATCTTCTAATGTATAAAAAGTGTTATAGAATGAGATAGAATCTATAATGATAAGACCTAATTTTCTAATAAAAATATTTTAGATAATTATAATATATATTATAGCTAATATATATAACTAATGAAGCTAGAGATATTTTTGAGATGCATTTTAAGTATTATTGTATTTTAAGATGCCTCGTAATATTGCGTTTAATTTATTGCCTTTTCGTTAAGAAGAAAATTTTAATTTTAATTTTAATTTCAACACTACCTCTCGGCAACTATTATAATCGCGTAAATATTTTTAATAAAGCACAATCTGTTTTAGTCCAATATTTTCTCAATACTCACGATAAGTATCCTTGTATAAAAGACGAATGTTCGCGATACTGTCGTCGGATTCCGACACGCAATCAGCTAATTGAACCGTAAGAGAAATTCGTCCGGGTTTGTTACGCGAACGAACGACCTTGGCGCTCTAATTCGTAACCTGGGCATGCCAAGTGAATGCAAATTTATAGCGCGGCGAGAAGTTTCGGAGAAACGGCAGGTCTTAGGGTTGGTGAGCCGCAGCGTAGGGTTGATGGTCAAAGCTTGTATTAATTACAACTGTCAGGCAACCGAGCGCACCGCCGACTGGAGTAGAACCGTGCCAGCACTGACTTTGTTCCTTCCGGATCGCGTTAGCGACACGCAGCGATTCTCAATTCTAGGCTATGGCGCGATTAATCTTGGAATACGTGATCCGACAATAAAATGCCCCAAACATGGAAACAGAAGATAAATTTCGTGAAACTTAATTCTGCCAAAGAATTCCCAAGTAATGTCGTATATATATTATGACACATTTCGTTAGATGCATAGAATTTTTATATTTACGCAATGTATATAAAATACTCCGATTATTGTTATGTAAAATAGATAAAAAAATTAATCTTGATATTATAATATGAAAAAGTAATATGAAAACATATTCAGACATCTCTTACTTATATATTTTAATTTATTCGTATATCATTGTCATACATTTTATCTGAAAATATTTCACATTATCAATGAAACGACATTTGTCGATACTAGGAGATATTCTCATGAAAATGACAAAACGAAGCAACAGTCGATGGTCTCTAGTGGCGACAGTAGTGTTTTCGCACTTGAAGCACATATATCAATCTTCGGCAAGAAGACATTGCTGTCTGAACCAGTAGCCGGGCACGAAGAATCGATCATTTTAGGGGAGGTATCAATCTACCACAAACAGCATAAAGTAAATCAACTGTTTCATTTGTGTGTTGATTACTTTAACTTTGTGCTATGATAAAATATCATATATATCATACGTACAAAATCCCAACCATCTTCGCAATTTATTTCAAAGTTCTTTTTAATAATTTTTCAAAACATTTATACAATTTAACAAATACTTCTTATGAGATCCATTTTTTGTTATAACAAAAAATTAATCTAATGTATCTCATCATTATATGTGCTAAACTGTATTAATTATAGATATTAATAGTTTTTAAAAAAGTATATCTACTTAAACCGTTTGTAAAAATTGTGTGTGTATATAGCTATTATTATTGAATTAATATTAAAC
Source organism: Camponotus vicinus (assembly GCF_025532165.1). NCBI lineage: Eukaryota > Metazoa > Arthropoda > Insecta > Hymenoptera > Formicidae > Camponotus > Camponotus vicinus. The sequence continues at coordinate 10,244,253 of NW_028141978.1, read as the reverse complement.
TATTAAATGATTTATCATTTACAATCACCATATTTATTCTCATATTTTAGCACAGTATATAAGCAGGTCTAAACAATCTCTAAACAGAATATAAAGCTGTATACGTATATCTTTGCCATGGATGTCTTAATGAGGCATTATATTATTACATGGTTTCTTGATTTCTTGCTCGTGCTATATACTTGCATAAATATGCGCAGTACACGCGAATCCTTGTTTCCTTGTTCCTGTCGGATATGCGCAAGACGACGTCGCAAGGCAAACTTCGGGCTTGTAACTTCATTGCACCAGCCGTGTCGACCCGAAGTTCCGTGTGCATAACACGGATAATATATAGAAGACTGCGTAGTCTTCCGAGGAATGACGTGCGTGCGCTATACGATTCATGATGTAAATTATTACATAGGGAAACTTGAAGCAGTTTAGCCTAAAAGAGAATATGCACAAAGAGCCATATTCCTGTCATCGATATCTTTCAAAAATTTATGAAATAAATCGAACGTGTGTGATAATATATTGAATTTATTATCATGCAAATATTACAGAAAATATTAGCCTTCAATTTATTTTTGTTCTTGATTAATTATAATTTTCAGCTCAAATATATTTATGCATATTTTTTCGCTGTATGCATAATTACTAGACATCTTCTCAACGTCACATTGGCACTGCGTCGTTTTTCTCTTCCTCGCGTCAAGTTAAATCTTATTATCTTACGATAGATCGATCCAACTTTTGGGTACCGGCAATACGTCTTCGTATCAAAATACTTTTGTTCAGGGTGACCTCTTTTCCCATCAGCGGCCTCCCGACCTCGGAACTTGACTTTTTTCGCATCTACGATCCCTCACCTACGCGCGGACGTGTGTTCTGGGAAGCACTTGGGTTTGATGCATGGAGCTACTTCGCAACGTCGCCGAGAAATTCGACTTTATCAAGCGGTCGGAGCGCAGCGACCGATTGTCGACATGGAAATTTGAATGTGATGAACTTTGCCGGGAAGCGATAGCCCCCATCGAAGACGGGGGTGTAGAGAAGGAGACGGGAAAGCTATTTGCTTTTGATCTCGCGTTAGAGCGAGCCGCTTTACGACGACGAGGCACTCGAGCGACAGAAGCGCGGCGGAAAGATAGGTCGGGCAAAGTGTGCTTCAAGAAACTGGAAAAACGAGATCGTAATAACGCCATGGTAGTTCAGCGTGCGATAAAAATTTTTTCTCACTCGCAGTATGTTTTCTTCCCCGAGAAGAATCTGCATTTATCATCACTGTTCTTACGCGCATGTAAATTACAATTGTTCGATTCCTTTATTGTTTTCTGAATGAATTGCACTTATAAGAGACTATATATTGTACACTTGATTGAATATTGAAAAAATGGCTCTAGAATGTTAATGATAGAAATACTGAACATGTAATCTTTATAGAAAATCGTATTATTCAAGCAATGCATGCAACACGTAATTCAAAATACAGATATATAGATGTGTCAACATGTACACGTATGTATTTAATGCGACAGAATGTCTATTTATGCGTGCCTGGAGGAAGATTCGTGCGAGACAGAGCAACGCGTGCACTTTCGGTGCAGCTTAAGGGCTAATAAGCACGCGAGACATATGGCACAGAAGTTCCTAATTGGAGAATCTTGTAATGCTGTCCATTGCATTTATGCGCTCGATAAACCACAAGTCTCCAGAATTCATCAAAACTCAGAAACAGCAGTTTGCGCGTTCATTAGATTACAGCACAGCTTATTAGCTAATGCATATAGAGAAATTTAAAAGATGAAAAAATATCTGTGATGTTTAGTATTTCAGATATGAATATTTATTGAGAATGTCTGAGGAAACGTACATAAACGATAAATAAATTACATGAAAACTATGAAACATACTGAATAAAATTTAATAAATCCATGTATATATATATATATATATATATATATATATTGAAAGTTATTTAGATACTTTAAATAATTTTTATCCTATAAAAATTAAAAGCGCAATATCGTACAATTAATTAAAATATATATAATATAATTTAATAGTAAGATTTCTAATAAAATTATATAAAACACGATTTTTTTAACAAGAGAAAACAAAATAATACTGTCATATTTGATAATATATTAGCTTTTAAAATTTAAATTGATTTTATTAAAAAATATTTTCAAGCGGTACACGTAATCGAAATCAAATTAATTGAAGCTACGTGAACGCAAGACAATATTTTTGATATTTTTATTATGCAGAAATATGCGCAACACCGAGATAAATTATTTTACTGACTGATCGAGCTAGACTGACTCTCTGTTTGCGCGTTCATGAAAATCGTTCATATAAATTAGTTTCATTTATAAAGCTCCGAAGCGCCATTCGTGATCTTGCAGAACAAGGCGAGTTTTACGAGCGTATACCAAACCACGGTGATTAACGATTGTCTCGGCCGAGAGGGAACATTAATTTTGATTTCGCGTGTCGAATTGTAACGCGTATTTATTTTTCGATAATTGTTGCATCATTTTGTTCTATTCGCACAGAAACATGTCATATTGATCGCATTTTTGAATCGATAAAACCTTTTTTCGTATGATTCATCTTTTCGTCATTTTTGTTTAAATAATTTTACTCTCCACATTTACATGCATGCTTCAAAAATAAATAGCGATCGAACTGTCGCACATTAGTTAATTTCTTGCGCTTGTACAGATAGCATTGTTGTATAGATAATAATCTATCAAAGTGTAACGACATTCTATTCCGCATAAAGCGATATCATGATTTCATATTATTATGCAACCCCAGGGATAATAACTCGCGGTATGACATACATAGCCCGACATACATATCGTACGATGTCCTTGTCATTTGGCATGTGAGTTAGCGCACGGATTTGAGACAATTGAGAAGTTACTTTTTTCAACATCTATCTTCAATTCTTTACTGAAAAAAATATTAATAAAAGATGTTATGCTTGATATTTGAATAAGAAATTAAAATATTGGTTTACTTAATAAATTAAAAACCTTATATGTGCTTATAAAAACTCTTTTGTTTCTTCTGTATATTCGAAAATGGTGAGTTATTGAATTATTTCGTGTATTTCTGAGTTAAAAAAATAATTGTCATAATTTGCAAAACATAATCCATTATTTTTCCTAAATGTTCCCCAGAGAAATTTAAATATATATATATATATAATATACAGGGTGGCCCATTTTAATCCATCCAGTCGAATATCTCGAAAACCAAGCCCGGGAGAGAAAAATGTTTCAGACAAAAGTTGTATGGTTTCGAGGGGGCCATAAGATGGTACCATTGGTTTGACCTTGAAGAGTCATTTGAAAGTCACGTGAAGATCACTTCAATTTTTTTAAATGGAACACCCTATATATTTTTGCACATTCTTGTAGCTTATCTCGAGAGCTTTCCAAAACACTATAATTAAGTACCTTTTCGTTAAGTACTTTTTGAGTTATGAGGCTTGAAATAATTTCTTAATTTTACATAAACCGTAAAATATCTTGTAAAATATTCATTTTTCGATTATCTTACCTTAATACTTTTACGTACAAAATAATGAGAGGAATCAATTGGTGTAAAGAAAACACATAGTTGGTTTGAAGAAAAAATATGGAATTGTTAATTGCAAATTACATATTTTTTCTTCAAAACAACTATGTGTTTTCTTTACACCAATTGATTCCTCTCATTATTTTGTACATAAAAGTATTAAGGTAAGATAATCGAAAAATGAATATTTTACAAGATATTTTACGGTTTATGTAAAATTAAGAAATTATTTCAAGCCTCATAACTCAAAAAGTACTTAACGAAAAGGTACTTAATTATAGTGTTTTGGAAAGCTCTCGAGATAAGCTACAAGAATGTGCAAAAATATATAGGGTGTTCCATTTAAAAAAATTGAAGTGATCTTCACGTGACTTTCAAATAACTTTTCAAGGTCAAACCAATGGTACCATCTTATGGCCCCCTCGAAACCATACAACTTTTGTCTGAAATATTTTTGTTTGCTGGGCTTAGTTTTTGAGATATTTTACTGTCCAAGTTAAAATGGGACACCCTGTACGTATATAGTCAGATATAATCTTTTATCAAACTCGTTCTCAACTGAATGATTCAAGTTCAAATTATTATGCAAGAAGATAATGTAACTATACCTCTCATTGATTGCATACATAGTAGTTATTATCATAGAAGGATCACTATCGGCTCGAGTATGCATCCTCGCGCTGATATAGGTACACGTTGCGCCGGGACTAATGAATCGCTTGGGACTTTAGGGGTAACGAGCAGCCAGCCGATCTATCTTGCCGTTATTCGATGTCAAACACTGTAATCTTCCAGGATTAATCGACTTTGGTCATATTTATACACCTGCGGGGGTGCGCGGTGAGAATTTACGCGTCTGCCACGTTAAATCCTTCAATATTGGCCAACTTGAACGATCACAGTAGGCAGATCAAGTTCTTGATAACCTCTATAGTTGGCCTGTTTGATCTACTTTAATATATGACTTTTTTTATTTTTGCGAATTATAAAAGACTTGAAAAGTTTCCGAATATAAGAAAATGTGATATAAGTATTTTAATGTATTTTCTAATATTTAAGATTTTTTAATTTAACTCTCATTGTAGCATTTTAAGGAAATATAAAATATTTTTGCTACAATTAAAATAAGAAAGACTTTCGCTCGGGAAAATTGGAAAAAAGTTATGTCTCATTATTATTTATTATTTCTCCATTATTTGTTATTTATTCATTATTTGTTATTTACTCATTATTTGTTACTTATTATTTTTGTAAATTATATATTTTAAGAAAATATAAAGCAAATTTGAAATTTGAAGAAAGAATATATTTTATGTTATAAAAAATTTAATATTTAATATTTAATATTTGATATTGAATATTTAATATTTAAATATGTAATATTTAATAGTTAAATATATTTTTTTAAATTTAATTTAATATTTAATATTTAAAAATGTTATTATATGAATCATATATGGTTAAAAAATTATTTGGTTCTCTTATAAGAAAGAAAAGCAAAGATTATTTTCTCTGAAATATATAAACATAATATTACAGAAAAGTGTTGAGAGAATAAAAAATCTTAAGAATAGTTGTATTATAACGCAGTTTGTATAAATAATTTTGCGAAATTTTTCACTTTTATATTCGATGTTTTTCCTTTTCCTTGTCAAATATTATTATACAATCTTTTAATTTCTTCTGTTTCTCTTCATGTTTTTTTTTTCTATTTCTGTTCAGATTATAAAAAATTGCGATATTATCACACTACAGCAACTTACATTTAGCTAGATTATTTTTAAGATTGTTCGGGAAGTCAATTTTCAGGAAAACAGGTTTTCAAGTGTTTTGAATGGATCACTTTATATAGAAGGGTTGTTTTATCTACATCATCAATCACCGCACATGCAGTGGATAACCCTTTCAGATTTATCGTTTTCATTGCGCATTTCATTATAGCTAAGCTGGAATCGCCGTAAGAAAATTACGGAATGAAAATATTGTATCTAAGTTTGATCGAGAAGGATCGAGGGTGCGCTTAGCCGGTTACAACGAGGATAGTAGTGATATTGGTGGTAGTGACACATCGAGGGTGCGAATCTCCCTATAGGTTTGTATGGTTGTCGAGATTATTTCATTCTCCATCTTCTTCCTCCATCCTTTTCTATGTAAAGTAATACACTTCGATATCAGATATTCCTGATGCATAAAACTACATATCAACCGCCGCAATAAGAAAACCGCTGCAATTGGATTTAATATGACATGTACCCTGTTATTGCCGATGCAATCTCACGTTTCTCTCAACCTCCTACTTTTCACCCTTCGTTCGACCTTTTCCCATTGCACTCAACGGCTCTCAACCCGTCCTCTTTTCTTTTCCTAGCCGTGCACGGGGATATACCTATGCGTATTGTGTGTTATATAGATGTCGTGTGAATTTTACAAAGTTGGTCTTGCTTCGTTTCATCCGATTTACGTTTTCTTCGCAGAATAACGCGTTATCGCGCTGAATTTTAATATCGTTCCATGAATCCAACCATTTTAATAACGACTGGTGATTATTTCGCATGTAACAACGATTTGCATGACCGCCCAAGTTGTATTTTCGATAAAATGCTCGATATTCGATAAAGAGAACTCAAGTCAAGTCAGATTTTATTCGATTTGAAACATATATATGAAAAACGTACAAATATATATTCGCGATATTTAGAAATATTTTGATCATCGTTAAAGTTTATAAAGATTTTAGCGTAATAGATTTGCAATTTCAATACCTTTACTGAGAGATGGACTTGTAATAACGCCCGTCCATTTGCGTATCATGTTCCCGTGAATTTATAGAATATTAATGACATCGTGTTTCTGGTGATTACTAGTATGCGCGCGGCATGACGTATATAATTCGAAAACGCTTTCAGATATATTTCAATATTAATGGCCGATATTGCAAGTTCGCTTGCAATACTGCTCCTAAAAATGAGTGATTCCGCGGTTGCGCGGCGAGTTCGATATCAAAACATATCTCAATCGCTGCCTATTTATTTCATTGTGGAGGAATGCGCGTACACAGGACCAACGCGGAATGTCAATGAAGTCGTATATCATTGCCAATCTAGGCTAATAACAATCTATCCATACACACTACCGATCGACTCATTTCGCTAAGCCGCTGTAAATTAGGCTATTAAATTCGTATTGGCCTGCGGCGATCGTTCGTCCAGGCCTTGTTGTTGCCAGTAAATCGCCGAATAGCCGGACGAAAAGACCAACGTGGATTCCATATAATCGTACACAGCGCCGCGAAACTCGCCGCATTGTAGTCCGCCACTCGAGCGTTTTACATATTTTGATTGTTCACATACATATAAGCATACGCGCACATCCATATGCGCGCGCGCGCGCGCACGCGAGAATCTCGCGCGCGGGCATAGAATCTCGGGTTCAGGTATAGAATGGAAAATGCGCATTATATTATTGAACATGCCGCTATTGTCGCATTCATGCATAACGATCGCAGTTCGTCGCTTTTTGCAGCCGAATCTGATGAAGCTTATCAATATATTTTCTCACCAAAATAGATCTATAAGACGCTTCAAACTCATCAATTATTAAATTTATGATACTTTTAATGACCGCTATTTTAGATTGCTAACCAAACGATATTTTATGCAAAATCATCATTCTTTCAACGTCTTTTTATTCCCAATTTTTTATAAATTATTAATAAATGACCGAATTTATATGCTGTTCGTAATATATTAAACATCTAATTGTTGAGACGCACATGTGACACGTGATACAATTTTAAATTATTTTTGTTCAAAAATATAAGACTGGCTTTAGATAGTAATATCTCAAATTAAAATAATTTTATCTTTTTTTCTAATTTATTCTTCAATATCTAAAATATAAGTTAATTTTGGAATATAAAATATAAGTTAATTTTGGAACAGTATAAAGATGGACAGGTTAAATGATCGGTCGCTTCGAAAACGATAACTGTCCATCAAAAAAGCGATGCAATTCGCGATATAAGGTTATTAAGATTTTATTTTATCATAGAACATGGATATTTTTCAACATTGTTGATTTATTATTATTGTAATATTCTACAATATATCGTAGTAATATACAAGTATGTTTGTGAAGTTTTATTTTTCGATTGATTATAAATTAGTTTTTTATTTCAAATATTTTACGGATATGTTATCAGTCATGATTATTTTGTCTGGCATGAGTAATATTGCTTCAGTTTAAATCGTTGAAGATTTTGCCGTATAATATCCTATATAATCCTAGAGAATGATATGATATACAATTTTATAGATAGAATACACAGGAATACACAGAAATATATTTCGTACAAAATGCATGAAAATCATTTCTAAGAGGATAATTATTTAGAGAAATGGCAATTTGAAGAGATACATAACAAAGCCACACGATGCAAATTGGTGGAGGATAACTTTAATACGACGCAAATGGAAGTGAAACTTTAGTAGATTAATGATAATAATAAAGCAAAATAATGAGAGAAAACTAATAACATTTAAATGCATCCAATTCAAAAGTGAGTTCGCGCAAAAATCGACTGAATTTTTCTATAACAAATTTTTTTGGCATTTTTGCATCTTAGAAATAACGTTTCAGATCAACTCAGAAGCAATCCAATTTAAGAGGAATAAATAGCTTGTTCTGCACGACCAACTTTCAATATACATATATGCCATTTTTTTTAACAGCAAACCTTTCACATTAGATACGACGGAAAGAGAGATTTATGCAATAATGGTAAACTAACATCATCCTTATGTCATTCTTATAAGTAATCAATACGAAAAATATAAAAAAAAATGTTTTAAATGTACAAAAGACACAAAATCTTTTCTGTAAGGAATTGATCGTATTGTGTATCTTTTGCACATTTTTTTTTATTTTGTATATTCTATGCTGTAAGGAATTCTTTCCTGTAAGAAATAACATTTTTCTCTTTTTTTATGATATATATATAATGTATAATAAATATATTTATTATGCTATAATTAATAAATATATCAGAATTCAAACGCAGTTGATTAATTAAAATTAATTAAGCTTACAGACTTACTTATTAATTTTAATTTCAAATTGTTTTTTGTATCTTTTTGTATCTACAAAGAGAAAGAAAGAGAAAGAGAGGAATAATTAAAACTTTGTTTTTAAAAATTTTTCTAAAAGCTTGGAACTCGTATTAACGTTCCACTCATTGTGGCTGTTGCATAATGGGTCAAACGTTTGCGGTAATTTGTATTATGATATCGCGCACGTCTAGATATCGTCGTGAGATGCTTACTAATCAGGAAATAGTAATTAGTTCACATCGCGCGTGTTTTTCCTCGAGCTGTTAAGCCGATTTTTCGTGTATGTCGACGATAATAATTTTCGATCGCAGATAAAAATTACGAGAAGCGTACGCTAAAGACTTTTTTCACATGCGAACCGTTGGGCGAGAAATCGCGAGAAAAGCTCTAATCGGAGTTACGAGTTTGCTGGTATTCGCAAGGTGTTATTACGAGGCGAAATAATGATTTTGCTCGCTGATCGCGCGTAACACGCTAATTAGTCGTGTGACTAACAATCGTATAGCGTCCTTCATGTACATACGGCGCGGTAAAAAATGCGATCGTACAGGCAACAAGGCGGATCGATCATATTCGCGGGTTAAAAAAGAAACATTGACAAATAGCCCAAGGGAGAGGTTTCCGTGTTCTTATTTTGTACGATACGCGACTCTCATGCGTGCCGCTCGTCGTTGCGCCACGCAAGCGCCGAGATACGCCCGCATAAAGAGTTTAATTGAGTAATAAAACATACGTATTATACATACTACGCACACTGCAACGCTGAGAGAAACGGTATATCTAATGAATTTACGTGGTTAACTCTGCATCTCTCTTTCTTTCTCTCTTCGCAGCAAGCTTCTATTTTCCGCTGCGAACTCTGCGTGTTTATTAACTAGATTGACTTCTCAATTAACGAGGTTAAAAAAACTTATAAAAGGGAAGGTATAAAAAATACAGATACAGTATGTTTCAGTAAATATTCGTTTCATGTAAATGTACCTTTTAACTGTTTTTGAAATATTAAAATAGATTATACAGGAAAAAATAGTGAGATTATTTTGATAAATTTGATTTCATAATCTATAATGATGAATAATAACACATTTAATAATTAAACTGCAATAATGTAGATAATTAATCAATTAGTATTAAACAATTTTGAATGGATATAACTTCTAGAAACTGTATTTAAAATTCAAGATCAATAATATATTAAAAATTAAAATAATGGAACAAAATTAAAGTGCTTTCAATAAAACTAAATTAAATATAGAATATGTAAAAGTAATTTGTTTCTGGAAAGTTACATAAATTGTATATAAATTATTTGAGAAGTGTAACTCACAATTAATTTAAATTAATATATTAAAATATGTATATGTATATAAGTATTACGAAATCTCTCTCTTCCTCTTTCTCTTTCTCTGAAATACTAAGATAGCAAAAGTGCTAGGTATAAAAGTGCTGAGACTAGCAAACGATTGCAACTAATTTGCGTATCATAATAGTAAAGAAATTCTAGCGGATTTAGTCGACTTCGTTTATCGTAAATGGGCAAAATTACGATTTCGAAACATCTTTTGCAGAACTTATTTTAATTTACGCTGAGCGTGCAAGTTGTAAGAATGCTGGTGTACGTAAAATTGAGTTCTTCTACGGGATCTAAATATAATTGTTCTTTTATGTGTCTAAAATAAAATTGAATAAATGAAAAGCGTAATGAAACGGCTGCACTTGCCGTTTGCCTTTTGCGATTATTTTCTTAATGCAACCATGATACAATCTTTTCTAAATTCTTTTCTAAAGAAATCTAATGATAGCTCTTAAAGCATTTATAAAAAAAATAGAAATTATAAGAAAATATATTTTAAACATATATTATAAACATATATTATATTAATATATTATATCAATTATAATTATAAAAAATTATAAGAATATAGATAGTATGAATCTTCGTTAAAAATAAAATTGATAACATAAAAAACTTGTTTTATATTAAAGCTTCATTATTTTAAAAATAATCAGACTTATTGGGCTTAATTATTGGATTCTTGTGTAAATATTTTATTGCTTTTAGTATGAATATGATATACTCTTCAACTTTGAATATGTTATTTCTGATGTGATCGTGTGTAATAATGTTTCATAATAAGTTCATTAAGACTTTGGTAGAATTTTAAAACAAGTATTATCTTGAGAAGTAAATAGTTGCAAAGAATTATCACTACATCTTGAAATAATTGAGATTGTAATGCTGGGTTGTAATTTAATCCGAAATATATCGAGATAAAAGCAACGGGCGATAGTCACGGAAACATTGCCCATGCAACTAGCCACATTTCAAAGCGAAATATTATTTTAACAGTTATAAAAACTTTAACAGTTATTAAAAATTTCATACTCAAATACAAGAGAATTAACCAAAATCAATTTTTCTATTTTTTTTTGTTAAATTGCAAAATAAAATACTTTGCTTTACTTCAGTAGAGAAATATATAACTCGTGAAAATATTATATAAATTTTATCGGTACTGTTTTTTTTAAGTAAAAAAATATTTTGCAAGATCCAAAATTTCTCATTATTTTTATCACATTTGTGTAACAAACCATTTTTATCGAATTTGTGTAACAATAACCGATACTTCAGAGTCGCATTTTTAAAAATCAACAAACGAAAACGCGCGTGTGTATCGCGTCATTAATTTTCTCTAACGTTAGTCGGAGACTACGCTATTTCTCTCGTGTTCCCTAATGCTCTATATACATCTTCCTTTATCATCTTGGCAACAGTGCGGATATAAATGTGCGGTCCGGTGGCTCACGGCCCAAGGGTGAAGCCAACCCTAAAGACGTACGCACGTTTTCACGGAGGGTAAGAGACGGACGCGCGAGATGGGCGCGGACCGATGAAATATTCCGCAGCGCAAAACAGAAACAAAAGCTGGCCGTGTTTCTCTGCCGTGCCGATACACCAGGCATGGCAGAAAGCGCGCAGTAGTATATTTTCACCGATGGTTGCACCCCGTTGGATGCATCCCCTGCTGCCTCCCTCTCCTCTCGTCGCGCGTACGTACATCCATATATACCGCGGAACGCGGCAGTAGATGTGATAATTTAGAGCAGGAAGCGAAGGTGTGTCTAGATAGACGCGCCGTAGAAATCGACAGGTATGATGAATGCTCAACAGGCGCCACCGTTAAACCGACCTAGCAGAGATTATTGCGCGCATCTCGCCGTCGAGCGCGTCGAAAGTTGACCGGGTGGGTTAACGATGTAACACACATCTGTGCGTCGCCCGCACCAAGTGAATGGTAAACGAATTTCACTCGTGTCGCCCCTCATCCGATCGATGCTCCATCGAATTGTGCGCGCGTTTTTTTTTCTCTTCCGCTTGTTGACCGCTTTTCTTTTTAACGATTGATATTGTGACATGTAAAGGCATGCCTGTAATAAGATCGAAACAAGATCAATTCAAAATTGATTATTTGTATGATGGAATATGTCACTTTTATTTAAATGAGATATTCAGAGGCATGAAGATAAAAGTATTTCATAGTTTTTGATCAAATTGAAAAAATGACTGTGATTTTATTCTATTCATTTTGTTTCTTTTTTTTGAGATTCTTTCAATTTATCGTAATTCATTATATCTATCTTATATTTTAATTGAATATTTCTCGAGCGCTGAATCCGCATTTTCTCTTCTTTATTTTACTTATCTCTGCGCATTCAATCATGCTTATTAATTATGTCGATTCGGCATACAAACGTGTATTTTACAAAGTGACCCAGTTGTCGGCCTTTCAAGCGTGAAAAAGAATTGATAAACCCAATGAAGTACGTATATTTACATTGAAATAGGGGAAACTCACTCTTATTGATCATTTTCTTTTCATTCCATTTTGTATCTTTTAATATATTATTTCCATAAATAGTAGCTATATATTTACTAAATAATAAAATTAGTTAGCTATAAATTTGCTATCAAGTCACTTTCTTGTATTTTCCATAATAATACAGCAATAACTCTAGGGACTCATTTTTATTCACATCATTTAATTTATCAGGAGATTCTTTGCATATTTTTATCTTAACTGTCAAAACGTTCGAGAAAAATTTCGCATGAGCTGTCATAATCATCTGCATCTTCAGAGTCGCGGTTGAATGCAAAAGAAATCGCACTCCTGTTCCGCGCTTCCATCTTTCTCCCTTCCTTCAGAATGTGCGCTCTATCCTCTTGCTCGTCTACTCGTCGTTTTTATTTTTTTGTCGTTCGATGCCGCTATCGAAATCCTTTTAGCTTGCTCGTTCGAGTGATTCGAGGTTTTAAAACGGCATTCCATCACCAGACACTTCAAAGATCCTGAAGAGAGCGATGCCATTGCGAAAGAAGACGGGAACGGCGACGACGACGACTACGACGAAGACGACGACAGTGATGAAGGCGCGAGAAGAACTTCTCGTGCTGGAAGGATCGACCGAATGCCTCGACGCGAATCGTCCGGCGAGTTTTGATGGATTATCCGTCGACGAGGAAGCCAGTCGATCAGCGAGAATTTATCGTGACTGCATTCCCTATTGATGTCTACAGTTACCTAGACAAGCGTCTAGACATTGACGTGATGTTGAGTGCCTGACTAATACAATAATCTCTTTAATCATTTTGGATTCTGCATCATATATACATCGCTTATTATTTTTCAGCAATTCATGTTACTGAAAAAACATAACTGATGAATATTTATAGCTTCTCTTTCTTAATATATAGTATATATATCTGCGAAGAAATAATTATTATGCGCAAAAAACAGAAGGAAGGAAATAAAAGAAAATACATTTACTAAAGCAAGAACTCACTCGAGAACTGTAACGAACGCAGAAATCTTTTCATTTTTCTGGGAACTGAAGAAACTTATAAGACTCCTTTTATTCTTAGCTCTCCAATTATCCCCGCATTCTACTCGACTTTCTCCTCTCTTCTTCGCTATAGCGATGATGACAGTATTTTACTCTCCAAAATTACGGATTCCTCGAAATCCTGGTAGATTCACGCGATGATTAGCGTATGCGGGGGTGCCAAATAGCGGGCGGACGCGTTAGCCAGCGCTAAATCATCCGCGATGATGCATCATCGCAATGGCAGGCACCCTACAATATCCATCAAGAACCGTCCGCTCCTACGTCGCCGGGAGTCGACAGAGCGGTACCGGGCAGAAGCAAGGCTCGCAACGCCGGAAGGAAATCATCAGTACACCCGACTCTCGCCGCCACCGTGCAGCGCAATGGACAATGAATTATTGCTGGTTTCTGGCCGGGCGATAGCGTTGCACGGCAAGCAGGCAGGCAGGCAGAGACCATAATGCCGTCCGGCATTGAGACGTCTCCTCCGTACGCGCGCGTGGCCGGCATTTAGGTTTAGGTAGACGAAATAACCAAGATCGTACCGCGCGCTTTGTTTCCGCGGCCGTTTGCATGTCGCGGAACTCTCTCCCGCGAACTTCCGGCATCGTAACGGAATCTCATTGTAACGGTAATGCGCCGGGTTCCGTATCGGGAAACGAGGAGAGGATTCTCGCCCGGCTTAATTTGGGGGGGAAACACGTAGTTTTATCCCTCCATTAGTAGAGGCCGAGGGTAGAACTGTACTGTATTATTTGAGGCAGTAACTGTAGATTTGCTAGCATTTCCAACACGGATTGCGTTTGCTCGACAATTTCTTGAAAATGATTTCCTTGGATGAAAATGGAAAATATAAAAGTGTTTATATTTAAATATATACAGATATAGAAAAATGCTTATTTATTTTAAATATTTAATTAACTTTGTGAGATATTACGCAACAACAATAGAAATTAATAAAAGAATAGATTTTATTAAAGTGCAAAAAAATTTTGCTTAAAAAAGACCAAATTTCCCTTCTCATTTCTAGAAAAATATATTGTATTGTTGATATATTTTATTATTTTATTATTGATTTTTTCGTAATTTCACATTTTGTATTATTTTTTCCGCATATGATACATTGCAAAATTGAGAAAAAAATTTCCTGGATATCTGATTGTCATCAGCGATTTATTTACATTTATGTCATATTACTCGTAGATAAATGTATTTGATGAGGTAAATATTTCGATCGCAATCATACATCGTGGTGAAGGCTATTATTAATCTCTGAAAAGCGCCTTCCGCAGAGTTATATGAACGCATATTATTTAGTATTTATGCATAACCACATTTCATAAACACGTTTCGATTTCCCATAATAGTGTTATATGCTCTGCCGCCTAGTCTCGTCCATCGGTCCATCCGATGAAATCGCACACGCAATGAGATTGCTATATATATGCAGATACATAGATGTACATCGCCGACCGATCGCATAGAGTCACAAAGATCAATATGCGAAATAACGAAGCATATATATTTTAAAAACTGAAAATTTTTTTCAATCAACAGATGTTTTCCTTTTAATTATATGTAAGAAAAAAATTTATTTTATTATTTAAATTATATTTCTTAATCTTTTTTTCTTTACTCGACATTTTGTAATAAATTTGATCTAATCACAATATAGAAAATGTTCGAGAATTTGGAAATTTTTATATATTTGTGAAAAGAATACGAAAAATATACATTTCTCGTACTTGAATATTGCGCGACAGTCAGCAAAGATTGAATGATCAAAAAAAGGAAGAAATGCACGATAATATGCCGCGAAATCACGATAGAAAATATCGTAATAGCCATTCTCTGACGATCGGTATCGAAATCCGAATGGCGCAGTCCTGGCCGAGTGAAGCGTCAATTAACCTGATCAACGTATTACGTGCGCCAGCTTCGTCAGACTGGGCACCTTGTATCTGCCGGAATTCGATTAACGTTTCGGGATAGTCGCGCTAATGGTTAACGCATTGCCCGGTGGAAGCGTGCAACGGCCCGCTAACGCGTTGCAACGCGTGTATGATGCACGGTATGATGATCGGTATGTCGCGATATGTAACGATGAAAAAATTGTCGGCAGCGTGAAACGAAACGCCAAACGTCGTTTATCGTATCGTAGCGCCCGTAGATTCGTTCGATCGAATCACTACATGCGATTACCGTATGAAACGCGGTTCATTAGAAACGCAGCGGGCGTCTCGTTGGCGGAACGTACCGTTACAACTGCATCAGGCATTTGAAATCGAATTGTACTGACATTTCATTACATGGAATTCACTGTACGGCGCGATAGACGTTGAATCGGATCGCACGGTGCAACGGTATAAATCTCATTCCGTCGATATTCGTTAACGAAATTTTGTTGCACAAAGAGAAGCGTGCGATATATATACATATATATCGCATATATATATATATATATATATATATATATATATATATATATATATATAGGATAATTAATTAGAGACAGGTAAATATACGAACTTTATGAATATAGTGCAATATCTTTGTGCAATTTAAATAATCAGAAATACCGAAATAGAAATTCCAAGCTTAACTGTATGTGGGCGAAATTACGAAGTTGGATATTAAGCTTGGAATTTCTATTTCGGTGATTCTGATATGTCTAATTATGTATATATCGTTTATCGGTTTTCTATAATAAGCGAAATAATCAATATTGAGAATTCTAATTCTAAGGAAGTAAAGAATTTACTGCATAATTGAATATATAATAATATAACAACCTTGTATATATATATCCACACACATGCACATATGTATAGTATACATACAAGATATGTTAATATTATGTACAATACAAATTAATAAATGTTGTTTAATAAAAATATCCTTTTTCAACCTTTATCGTGTTACATGATATGAAATATTGGAAATATGCATTTCTGCTTAAAGTATTATCGAATGCTATCTAAATCCAAGTTCTATTGTATTCTGATATTGGATTGTAAAGATTTAATGGCACCGCGTTTCTTATGCAAACGCGTAAACTCAAGCATATTTCACGACGAGCCCATCCGTTCGAACATTAATAACCAATCTAGTCTTTTTATGTTTACCGGAAATTACATCGACTCCTCTAACTCTGATGTGAATTGCTAAAAAATTATTTCGTTCACAATAGTTATAAAATTCATAGCTATTGCGTCATACGAAATCCCAAACAGTGCAAGCAAGCGTTGCGATGCAATTATCTTTATTTCCGATATTTTAACAAAGTGGATAGGTAAATATGTTATATGTAAATATATTAAAGAGGACGTATATATTTCTTGCGTCGCACATGAGAACATATTTTAACCTCATAATTTTGCGAAGGGAGCTATTATCGACACGGTAATATTAACTTTTTTAAATGGATTCAGAATATATTTCATAAAGCTATTTTTTATTTATTTGAGGAAAATACGATGCAGTTGGAAACCGTCCACGAGTATCGCGGCGACATAAAATCTTGGCGTCGCCGCGCGGAAAAATCTCCCTCGAAAAAATACAGTATTCAAGCATGTATCGCGCTAAGCGCATTTTTAAAATAACAGATCCTTGAAACGATGGTCCGCCTATCACGGTGACGGTCCGGTCCGCATTCGTTCCGGAAAGCGTAATAGACGTCGCCGTCCGGCAGCGTGTTCGAGAACGTCGGACATCTACCGATGTAAATTTGCGTGAATTTGTTGGAGGCGGCAAAAATGGCGCACAGGACTAACCCTGGGTCGTTGGGGCAGGGGGGGGAGAGAGGGGAAGAGGGGTTCGCGCCGCGGGTGAATAATGCTCCCGTTTAAATGGTGGGCGTCCGGTCATCGGGGGCGAACGCCGTTTATGCCGCATCAGAGTTCGCCGAATTTATTCCATTGCTCCTGCTCGCGCTCAGGGTGCCTCCGTGGTGCCATGTTGTTGGTCCGCGTGATGAATGCGCGCATTAAAATCGTCGCAAGAGAGAAGGAAATGCGGGAGAGAAAGAGAATATTGTGCAAAATACACACGTTTATATGTATGCCTCGCGAATTTCCTAGGATGTTCCATTGAACTCTATATCGATTCAATTTCATATTATGTCAAAATATGTCATATGTTAAAATATTGATATACCAACATTTATCATGATAAAAAAATGTGCACAATTACCTTGGGATTACGCGCATCAAGTAAGAAAAATTATTGAAGATATCTTTTAAGCGTTTTTATGATCCTTTTTAAACATTTACATTGAGGATAAAAATTGTATCAGTGTTAGATTTTTATTTTTAGTTAATTTACGTAATTAAAATAAATTTTAAATAAATTTTTCAATAATTTGTATATTTTTAAACGGAATTATTAGTATCAACGTTTAAGTTTAAACAAACAGCAAAAGAAGTATCCATCCACATCTAATTTTTAACATATGTTTGTCTTCATAGACAGTAAAAGCAAGTAAAAATCATAAGTGTACTAAATCAATATTTTACGTTCGACAAATCGTAATTCGAGAAACGAATCAGACGAGTAGTAACATTCGTCGCAGTTTATCGCTATCATCCAAATTCAGATTCTGACTCGTGCAGAAATAGGGAGACTCGTAATCTCGCAGGGGGATGAGAGTTATTGGAGCACGATCAGTTAGAAAATCAGATATGCCGTAGTTTCGCTCCCGGAGGAAGTGGCCCAGCCGGATGTTTACTTGAAACTCCAACCGCATCTAGCGTGCAGCTAAGCGAAGTAAAGGTGGGCCGGAAGCTTCTTAAGTAAAACCATCTCCAGCTATCTTACCTTACCCCAGCTACAGAATCAGATCAATCCACTCTTCCTCATAGATTCCACGATGGTATCTTCAAGGTTTGTTTTCTCATCGTGCTTCTTCACGCGTCTCTAGGAAAATATTGAAAATTAATGCCGGTATTTTTCACCTCTTTCTTGAAGTAATCATTCTTTTTCTTAATTAGCGCCATTGATTCTAATTGAAAAAGAGAGCTATCAATAGAATTCATACTTTGAAATGTCAATTTGTACATTTTCAAGATAAAGAAATTGTGAGAAGTGTAAAAATAATTATAGAAAAACAGAATATAAAATATTCATGTTTATCATTTAAGATTAACACAGTATTTTTAAAAATTCCATTAGTTATTTTTAATAATATGTTAATAAACTTGAAGTCGATTTATTCGGAAAAAAATTTTTAGAAAAAACTATCGTAACTTTTTTACTATTTTGCGTATATTAAATTAGATATTTAAATGATATTAAACTCAATTTCAAATTTTCTAAATAAATATGTCAATTTGAAAAACAATGATTTTTTTAATTTATTGGCATTTATACAGTTTGCGAGAAAATTCGCATTTTTATCATTTATGAAAGCATATACATTCGCAATGTTATATTCCTTTCACGCGCGAAAGTTGCTAAATTTCTAAACAAACTCAAGGTAGCAGCACGTTATAGTTTTTTCGCTATCGGACTCGACGGCTTCGATGCGGCTTGTAAAATTGAATGCTTCAATTTTACAGGCTACTTGTTATTTGGCTGTAAGAGAAAGTTACGGCGCAATACCGAATCTATTGGTCGAGTTCCAACTCGAGGAGTTTTTACTGTTCGAACGAAATCCGAGACTGCCGATTACCTTCGCATTGGATCACGTCCAACAACTTCCCATTCTCGCCAGTTTAAGGTCCTCTCCATGCTCATCTGCTCCTGTTTTTCTAGCCATTTCGCGAGTTTTGCATCTTGTCCATTCGAGAGATGTATAACCGAATTTGCATCGGTCATGATGTACGCGTCGTCTATACAAACGTAATACATATATTTCCTACAAACACAATCGCAAATGTTTTAATTAAGCATTAATCTTAAGAAACGTAATTATGGATGAAAAAATATTCGTTGTAAATTAAAAGCCATTTTAGTCATTCAAAAGCCATTCAAAGATACCTGTTTGTTTTATGCTAAATATATGTTTCAGAAATTATCAATCAACACTATTAATAAAAGGTTAATTTCGAAGAAGTTTCATATTATATTCATATGTTCTTTATTATAGTATGTATGTATTGTGCATCGTGCTTACAAACTAAATAATTAATTTATTACTAAGTAATTTCATGTATATTTCACTTTATTCTAAACATATATTTCGCTTATAAACAAAATTTCATGTTATATTTTCCGAATTTTTGGATTATTGATATTGAAATATATCGAGTAATTTTAATATAAAGTGCAAGACAGGTACATTAATTATTTAATAAATAATTAATCTACATTTTTAAAATGTTTTTATTATGTAATATTTAGCGTATATATATGTTGTATTACTTAAAATATTTTGGCAATAAATTAAAAATAATACGGCATTTGATTTTTGCGGCAGGTAGCGCGCTATTGTTTACATGTATCTCAACCTTGTTATCATTCGCGCACTCAAGCAGAAAAATAGTGGTATAAAATAATGTTCCATCAAATATTTTTTCTAAATCATAACAAGTCGGAAAATAATTTAGTATGATTAATACGTTTGCGGTTTCGGCAAAGTATTCGTATATATCGTGAATGAACGAATCTTGACAATCCTGACAATTTAAGAGAAGGAGGATGCCTATGTAGGAGAAATATCAAACATTGGTGGGACAGCGTGTGATAAGTAATAATCATTAAAAAAAAATTTTTATATATATTAATATAGCGCGATAATAAGTTTCGAAGCGCGTGATATGTACACACATTTACAAAATCAAGAATCAAAATTATGAATTGTGGTTTTATTATGATCTTTACGGCAATAATTATTTCTTTAACAATATTTAATGTCAAATATATTTCGTCCCATGCTTTATCTCATTTGGTTCTTCGACAACCTAAATATAATTCGTATTGAAAAAATGCAGCAAAACAATGGAATCGCAGGATCGAATAATTATCATAACAAAAGTCTCTATGATACGTTGTTGAATAAATAATTCTATATCGTTTAATAAATAATTTAAAAATCTATTGTCTAAAATACTAAATTCTATACTTTAATATTCTACGTATAAAATATTTTGGCCACGAATTAACAATAACACGGTCGGCCTTGACGGCGTATAGCGCGCGTATGTTCACATGACGGCCTTGTTATCATTCGCACGGCAACACTCGAACAGTAAAGTGGTGTGTAACGCTTTATATTATTAAATTCTTTTATTATTGAATTCTTTCTAAACGCGATCGCGATTAATACTGAAATATAATTCATTTCAAATTATTTCAATTCATATTCAACCCGAATGATATTTCCTATGCATATGCCATTCTTCGAGTTATTCCAAATAAACTAGGAGGTATAATTGCTCTATTATCTTCCATTTTCATTCTTTATTTATCTCCATAATCCTTTCTAAAAAAGACATGTTACGTGTATTGATAATTATTTATTAACATTTGTCTATTGACAATTGTCAATTATTATAATTATTAATTACGAAACTTTTAATTAACTAATAATTAAACTTGTTGATTGGAAATATGATTCTCTGAAATGGGATTTTCAAAATATCATACCGAGATTCGGGAGTGCCGTCAAAGTATCGTGCGTGTAAGTGCGGGAGTGCCATCAAAGTGTGTATATAAATCGGCTGGATGACGGATTCTGATGACCTGAGAAAAGGAGACATCCTGCATCGACGGAGCAACTCTAAAGTGAGTACTTATTTGTATATTAATATTGTTATAAATCGCGTATGCGCATTAATTCGATTCTATTACTTAAATGAATTAAACAAAAGAATACTACTTTTGATTAATAATTTAGCATTAGTTAGAGCAAATTATTAGTTAAGGCAAAGTTATATTAAGATAACGTACAACTAATCGTTATGTATTACGATCGTAAACAAACGTAAAATTACGTTCATACACCGGTGGAAATAATTAGCTGGCGACGGAAGAAGTTTTTCTCCTTCATTGATCTTTGATGGAGGTCGAAGCTACATCTCTGGCTAGTACTAGCTTATATATAGTACTCTTATATATATATATATATATATATATATATATATATATATATATATGATATAGAACTTTTCAACTATTAAAACAAAATAAAAAATACTCCTTGTATTCACGAATATAATTAAGAAGATAATTAAAATTAAATGAAATTTAAAATGCATTAGAAGAAAAATTGCAAAAGGATGCTTATAAAATTTTAAACCATTATTGTCAAACACTCTTAATTTTCGATTTCGATTATGCGCAAAAAAAACAATAAGTTTCTTTA
Source organism: Camponotus vicinus (assembly GCF_025532165.1). NCBI lineage: Eukaryota > Metazoa > Arthropoda > Insecta > Hymenoptera > Formicidae > Camponotus > Camponotus vicinus. Next base: position 10,222,386 of record NW_028141978.1, on the reverse strand, counting down.
TATCTTTTTAATTAAATCTGTCAACGAAGAAAACAAACACTTAAAAAAAATATTCGCTATATTTACAATTCAACTCGACAACTTAAGACTAGAAGTTATCTCTGGGTAAAGTTATTATCTTCATTTCTGAAAAACGTTGATCCAACTTGTAAAGGTGAATCAAATAGCGACTGAGAACCTTGTTTTCCAAGTTTTTACATTTAATCTAAGATTAACGTTGCACATTAAACTGCAGATTATAACAAAGCCACATGGATTATTTAACGAAAGTTTTTCAAACGACATGTTTTTGAATAATCTAGATGTCTACATTGTACAAAACGGTATTAAAGTATTGTTATACAAGTAAATGGTTGTTAGCTTTTACGCACATAATGCATTGCCATTGTTTTAAGATTGTTTTGTACTCGTACGAAACAAGTTATAAATATCCGACGAGACTTTTCATGTTGTTGTGAAAAGTAAATGGGAGTTTGGACGTGTACTTTAATTATTCATACTCAATTATAACTTTCCGCTGCCGATTTATGCTTGCATAATACATCTGGCGATCGGCTTAATTACGAACCTAGCTACAGGGTATACATAAAACGGCATTGTGCCACTCCGGAAAAAAGATTCACTCCATACAAATATAAACAGGCGAAAGACCTCGGGGGATGCTTACCGGTAACCCTCCATGGGTAAGCTTTCTATGTTAATTAAAAGAGCAAATAATATTTACAAATACATTTTGCACGGTTTTTATTTCGTTCCGCAACTTCCCTTCTTCAAACAATTCCCTTCTTACATGAAAAAAATACAACTAATAATAAGTATTCGATATTAAATACCTCTTTCGAAAAACGAAATAATTGATATTTGCATCTTTATATATATATTTCATAGTTTTATTAATTTCATATATAATCAAAGTATTAAAACAGCGGAGACCTATTATCGTAATAAAGAAAAGAATTAATTTATTTAATTATTATTTAGTTTTTTAAAAAATATAATTGATTTAATGCGCAAATGAAATAAAAAAATGTCCATAATAAATTTTGTGTTATATATTTTAGAAATTTTTGACTTTTTTACTTTTCTAGTCTGAAAGAGAGATTCGAATACGGTTGTACATTTTATTTAAAAAAACAGCGATTGCTAGGAAGCACGTTTTTTTTTTTATCTTCTACTATATTGTACATTTAATCTCGAAACAGAAATCGATGATAGATATTGAGTGTGAGAATTGTGACAGATAAGAATGTGAGCTAGCTCGATTTTATAAATAATTTCGATGATTAATAATTAAAATTGGTAAAACAATTCGTAACGTCAATGATAGCAAACCAAAGTGCAAATGTTTAATTATAGAGACTTTATGCGAATCGATAATTCAGACCGTAGATAAATCGATATTCTCCATTATGATATTTAAATTTTACAACATATATTTTTATAAAATAATTCTGTTTCCTATGAAGTATAATTTGACTTTTATTTTTTAAAGATTTTTCGGTATATTTATTTTAAAAAGAACAAACATTTTTTATACATAAAGTGTAATTTTTATATCAAATTTTAAATAAATAATATTTATCTGTATGTATTTTTAAAAAATAATCTGCTATTGTATATTTGATGTGAAATAACTTGAAGCGTTGTAAGAAAATCTTGCGCTGAATTTTAAGTGGAGATTTTAAGATCTCTGGCAAGCTCCATCGCAACTAGCTCAATGGTTTCTTCTGGTTCACGGTTGTGCTTCGTGCTTATCGAGCCAAAACGGAAGGAAAATTTAACGACGAATAGTATTGATTCTTTACAATGAAAACTTGGACTGCAAAGCCAAATGTCAGCTATCTGGCACGAGAAACGTTTACGTAAACCGTACTTTTTATATTTTTATATGATCAGCAAGCATTTTCCTATAATTCTACTTTAATATGACAAAAATTAATTCACTTTTCACGAGATTACTGATTCTTTTATTTCATTATTTCTTCATGGTATTTATTAAGCATAATAATATTTTTAATACTATTAATCAAGAAACAACATTTCTTAACTTGAAATTATGTTAGTAGTCACAAACAACATTTAACGATAATAAAAAGATGAAATATAAACAATTTTATTAATCAACAATATAAGTTGATTTTGATTCCATGAACAGAATCAATTTTATACATGTTCGACAGTTTTTGTAAGAGGTAGCGTTTAAAAATTTCGAGAGTTACTTTTATTAAATCATAAGGAGTCTGTCGGGATAACGAACTATCGCGTTGACGAACTATCCTCAGACCGAGATCCTCGTCGTCCTTTATATTAGGTCACTTGCGCCAGCCAATTTGGACCTCCCTGTTTCCCCGTTTACGAGCCGGAGGATTTTCTTCGCGTATTTACGGTCCGAGAAATAAGGTACGCGAAATTAGACGCCCTCGGTGAGGTCCTCGCGCGCGAGTATAAGAGAGGTGCGGTAATGGAATAAGTCGACTCGCGCGATGCACCGAGCGGTAAAGAGATGCGAGAAAATATAACACGCGGGGGTGTGCAACGATATACGCATGGCGCGCTAAGAAACCACTCTCCTAAACGCGCGTTACGGCTGTTCCGCAGAAAATTAGTTATTCCGTCGCCGACTTTCTGGCGATGAAATTCGCGCGTTTTACGTTGCGGTTGCGGCTCTTTCTTTTTTTCCTTTTTCAACGGATGTAAAACACGAAGAAGATTCCCAGCAATGTTTGGAGAACAGCCCTCGACATCCCTCGAACTTGCGTAGTGGGAACGTTACCCTGCGCCGGCTACTTTAATTTCCTCTCCAAAGAATCTTTGTTGATAAAATACATTTTTCAAACATTTTCTCGATTTCTCTTGCATAAGTCAAGTTTATTCATGTAATATGATATTGAACGTACATTTCAGACTTACATATATCACATAATTGCATATGTTTTTATTTCTTTTGTAAAAGATTCTTATTATTATTATAAATTATCTATATAAAGTTAATCTATATAAATTCGAAAACTCCAATTTTTATTTCAGATATTTTTATTTATTAAAATATTATGCGTTATGAATCTTGACTTTTTTATATTTTTCGATATTTGACTTAAATATATTCAAGATGAAATGATTACCTTGTGAATTATTATATCACGTTATTAGCATTGTTTGTCGCAATTACACATATTGCTAATAACATAATATCAGGAGTATAAATGATCAATTTTGAACAATCCACACGTTTTCACAAATATCTCCCATTGTGTACAGTTTATCTTGCTAATATAGCTATTGCGGAATCGACTATAGACATTTGTATTGCCATAATATGCGTGGTATTGTTACTATTTTACATGCTCGAATTGTGTTGATACCACTATTGCATAATTCGACAACTTATATTGCTCGTTACCGCTAATTAGCGTTCTATTTGCCAGAAGGTATTCATTCAAGACCGCGTACATATAGTTCGCTTAGTTTATTTAATGTATCTCCCACAAGCGGAAACCTCCATCCATCTTCCCAGTGTGGTCTGCATGCCCCGAAGTGAAAATCCCCTATCCCCTTTTGTCCAGCGGGCGCTTTTATGAACACTAGCGTCAACTTATCGCAACTAATTATAGCGATCAGTCGGACAGCGATGTGTGGTCCGGAATTAAATAGCCAAAAGTGACGAGACATATGTTAACTAAAAATTAATTGAGGAATTTAAAATCGTGATATTGAAGTAAGCGGAAAATTAAAATAAAAGATCCCTCCAATGCGCTTAAATGAGATAAAAGCTCGACGCAATAACATCATTGTGTATCTCGCGCGTGTCTCGCCATTCTTTTTTTTTCTTTTATTTTTTCTCTAATTTAATTCTATGTTTTACGCGTACGAAGGCGACGACGCCGGAGTGCGCTCGTGGAGTCGCTTTTCATTTTTCAACCGGTGCCCGGTGCGGGCTTTTTACGTTTCCTATGCTTTTGTACCGTGAGTAATTAAAACATTTTGGCCGGAATCCACGGATGGTGGTCCTTTGAGGTTTAAATGCGCCAGAAAATTCATCCTTCTCCCGCGTTTACACCGCGCCGCACCGGGCAGCGTCGTGCCGCGTCGCGCGGAACGAAGCCCGTGGCAAAGTGCGCGTTTGCTATAATGGAGAACGCCGACGCATCGCTCCCCGACGAGCTTCGCTTCGCGTGTCACGTATTCGCCCCGCGAACTTTTACCGGGAGGTTCGCGGTAAACTCGTGTTTCGTTTCGCGAGCTTGCGAGCTACATCGTGAAAACGCGTCTCTTTGATCCGCGGATGATCGTTACGATCTTCTAACTTGTGATTATGCCTCCGTTTACATTCACGTGGTTCACACAAAGGATTCTGTGCTCGCGTGTACGTTATGCATTTGTGCGCATGTGTGTGCGACTCGTGCGCCCGCGAGTATCATGTAAAATATGTCTAAAATAAAAATTTGATGTTTAAATTATCTCGTTTTTCTCTCTTTCTTTCTCTCTCTAAAACCAAGATATTATTTGTAGCAAAGATCGTATAAAGTACCATTATCATACATGTATAGAATTTGGAGACAATTTTTTTCAGAAAAGATTATTTTGTACCAGACTTTAAATTTAAATAAAAAATAAAATTTTTTTCAATATGATTACATCTCATATAAAACTTAGTTAAAATAATAATGTCTATTAAAGTTGTTTAAAATATTGATTCCAATTACTTAAAATATAGAGAGAAAGTGAAATAAATCTGTTCATATTTTTATCCTCAAGGGTACAATAATTTTTCTTTCATTACATTCATTCGCTTGCTCACAAATTGCACTCATTTATATTCATTCTTTTGCACATGATTAAAATATATACATTCCTTTTTGATGTTATCCTAGAACAGCTCTGCGCAGATTGAATCTAATCAATATATTAAAAGTAAAACGTGGTATTTCCTATTAAAATTACAAACTGCATGTGCCCTCGGGAATGTATGTTATATATATTTTCTATTTTAAAATAGCTTAATAAAATATTTAAAAAATATGACCGTTTGAATACCTATATACATTCTTTTCTTTCTCAGACACAAATATAATTACAAGACTCAGTTACACCCTCGTATTCTACAGTTAATACTCCTGAGCCATTATTGCCCGACTTGAACGTAGTAAAGTTTGGAGCAAATTTCCTATTGAACATACCTATAGCGTTTCAATATTGCAAAATTAAAACGCACCCCCTTGATCAATGTTTGACTAACCAATATGCGCGATAACGAGGAGGGGTTAAGAACGCTCTCTGTGTACTTTGCAAATTTTATTTGCCCCCATTTCGATGCAATTGCGAAAGACTAGTGCAGGTCGGAAACGCGAGCATTATGCTTTCGCGTGATTCACGCGGTCTGTCACGTAGCAAGAAGGAATGAAACGTGCTTGTCAAGACTAATTAAAGATTCCTCCAAGTCTAGAAGTACGCGCCTTTAATTCTCACTGGCAGGTCGAATACAATCGGAGAAAAGAGGAGAGGTATTACACCCCAGTTCTTGCAATAGGGGTTTCTGAGGGTATGCAACACGAAGTATCTTCTTTTATAGAAGAAAATAACAAAACCCTTGTTGATTAATAGTACCGTTTGTCTCTCTCGCTTTTCATGATTTCGTTTCCTTCATCGCTCTACTGGACTAGCGAAGCTATTTATCATAACGCGCTCTCGCTTGTTATCAATTTAACTGAACACGATTTCAAGATTCTCTTAATTTCTCGCAATTCTACATCCATAAATGTAACAACAATTAAGTGTAACTTTAGCAAACATGACTGCAACTTGCATCTTAAAAAGTTACATTATTGATTCATAACTGTAAAATAACGAATTTCACCTCTTAAACAACACAAATCGGTAAAGATAATTTTTCATATTTCCTTCATTTTTTTAATTTATAGTTATATATATATATATATATATATATATATATATATATAAACAATATTTTTAATTTTACTTTAAAAATTTATATCTATATTAATGTGTAAAATACATATATAAATATATAAGATTATTTTGTCACATTCTGAGCCTGTGAATATATGTTCGACTTGTTGCTTCATCTCAGATTAAAATATGGAAATTAAATGCATTAAAAACTATTCATTAAATTTCAATGCACTTGCATCAATAGGATACTTTTATTATCGATTTTATTGACGATTCTAATTTTACAATTTTACAATACAATTAATTATAAAATTTGACATGTATATATATATAATTTATGAATAAAGTCTTTCCAAATGGAAATGAATGCGGAATCTTTTGAAATTCGTCAAGTCGTGCAGCTCTATCGCGAAGATTACGTCGCTGCAGCTGTCATGTGCACACTAACTTGTCGTGATGCCTTTTCAATCGGGAACATCCAATCGAATAACGCACGGTCTCGAAGAAATCAATAAATCCGAATTCAAGCACGAAACAAGTCGATAGCGTGCGCAATGCCATTTCCACTTTCGGTTAACAATGTGGTCTACCACTTTCATTATCCACACTCGAGTTAATGTGACACGAGAAATTCCAATGTATATCTCTCTTTCTCTCTTGAATATCTTGCGACTAAATGATAGTAGGGAAATTGACGTGTATGCCAGAATTTATTTTACTTGACTGAAATATATTAAGTAAATAAAGCGCAAGTTTGAGAAATCAATGAGACTCGTGACAAAATAATTCAGCTGCTATTTATGCGTCGCATCAAATTCCAAGGCTGATTCCCATGTCCGGTGACAATTCAGAATTTCTGCGGACACGTGACTGGCATCGCTATATATAGATAATTGCGGTGCAAATTGGAATTCCTTAAGGGTTCTCTTATGCAACGATCGATATCTTTGCAAAATCAAACCGCACAGGAGGAAAACGTCGATATAAACCTACGCGATGTCTGGACGCGCATAGAGATAGGGGTACGTCTATCTGTATTACACATGAATTTTATATACATACACATATACACAAATATATGTATAGATATTCCAGTGGGCACGAACCTACTCGAACTATCGATGATCGTCGACATCGAGCCGCCCATCGGTCGAGTGGATGCATCGGTTGCAATCGCAGCACTGCTGATTTGGTCTTCAATGGCAGTCCCGACGTTTCAGTCGTGATCGCATATATAGATAAACGACGGAAATGAAGCTCTTAACCTTATTTTTCGTTACAGAGCTTGTATCGCTGAGGCAAGCCGATATTCGACTTCATCGAATGTTCATCCGTAAAAAAAGGAGATGCTCTTATTTTGAAAAAATTGATTGTTGTCTCTGTGCTCGAATTTTCACTATTATATAATACTTGTTCTATATAGATTGTTTAGCTAATTTCCTCAACAAACATTTAAATTGCAAAAGTTTATAGATCAAAGTTATGCAACGAGATCAACAATCAATCCGAAATAGAACCATGCTCATCTCTCTCTCTTTTCATCGTTATGTAAATTATTTATCTGAAAATGACATAAGTTTTATACACCTAATCAAAATTATGAAAGTTGTCTTATTACGCAAGTTGTATCGATACCTGCATTTTAAATTTATAATACTGAGCTTACAACGCTTTTGAAATAAATGATTTCAAGAGAAAGTGCGTTAAAATTGTGACTGCTTAAATCTATTTAGAAATCTTTTAAAAAATATTGAGATTTACATTATTGATAAGAATATAACATATCTTGACAAAGAATATAAGATATCAAGTAACATTGATCTAGTCGCAAACGATAATTTTCCTATACAATTTTACTCATAAATTTACATCATTTTTTAATTTTACTAACATTTATTTTACTACTTTTAATTTTACTACTTAATTTTAATACTATAATAGTAAATACAGCAAAAAAAATTATCATAGCAGTTTATTTCTAATTTTTTTGTAAGAAAATTTTTAAAATTTTTGCAAAATTTGTGTCTAATGTGTTACTTATGCATACAGACTACAAGTATATCAATACACAACTGTATACATAACTTGATTTGAGCACGCTATTATCATTCTGCATAATATAACGTGCTCCAGGCAGTAAACTCTAGTCCAGCACCACATCGCATTGCATCCCCATTTCGTATCTGTCTCTATTCGTAACGTGTTGTGTGTTGAACAAATTAAGCCTAGACTGTGTGCATCTGCGATGCACATCCTCGATCGTAATTTCAACGACATCCTCAGCGACGAGGATGTAACCCCATATTGCGCGAGTTTGATGCATAAATATTACGTTATACGACTACAAATGAATTCGCTAGCAGAGAAGAAAAGAGAGAGAGAAAGAGAGAGAGAGAGAGAGACGTGCGTCATCGCAGAGAGTTGCGTCAGTAATTTAACAGAATATACGCAATTACAGCGAGGTAATTAATATTAACGATATGGGTATCGGACTAATTAGAATTAGACGAGATCTGTGTAATTAACACTATTGTTTCGCGACGCATTGTACGAATCATCGCACATGTGTGCATACGCATCATATTTAGCCATTTGCGACTTTCGCATTATCATCTATCATTTTCGACGTGAAAACAAATATGTGCACTTGTAACGTTTATCAGGATTCTTTTCATCTCAATAAAGATAGTGTTAATTATGTGTAATTTTGTGTATTAATTATGTGTATATTTTAAAATTATATTTATTTACAAAAAACGCGCATTTTTTAAAAGGCATTTTGTTGTATCTTTTTCGCCAAAGATTGAGTGTTTAGTTAGAGTTTTTTAATATCATTCGATGTCACATCTCTATGCAAAAATGACAAAATGTATCTGTGTTGCATATTAGCGCGAGATATGACTTTCATAAGTTGTTTTTTCTTTGTTCGTCCCTAATGAATTACGTCCAAGTTAAATTATGCATTCATGTTTACAATGAATAAGACATAAAGAATGGAAGAGAATATGCGCTGATGATAATAATTAAGATTCAACTCGAACGAAAGAATCGCTACGCTATCTTGAAGAAAAAATTATTGCGTAAATAAAAAAAAATTGTGCGTTGATAAGACAGATAACCAAAAGTTTATGAAAACAAATATACATTATCCATTATCCCCGAGCTATCTGCGGCAAATAATAAAGAGATATAGAGTCAGTATTATAACTTCTTAGAATCGGCGAAAGAAGACACAAGGGAGGACGCGAGTGTAGGAGGAAAGTAAAAGAAAAAGGGAGGAAGTCGCACGATGCGTTCTTTCTTCATTAATCCCTTCGTTGCACAAAGCTACATTACGTTGCATCGTCCAATTGCGCTCGCCCGTAAATCTTGGAGCGCGACTAATATCATCATCTCTTCAATGTGCAACGTTATTATTCCATAAAGTAAGTCATGCCGCTACCGCCGCCGCGCTGGTCATTTCCTTCGTGCCTTTCGCATGTTAATACATTAGCCGTCGTCCCAGGGTGCAATTTTCCCGCGCGAATGAGCATCCCTCACGTAGGATAACGTGGCAATCTCGCATAAATATCCGCTAGAAGTTTATTACGTCGATAATGCACACCGAGAGAATAAAGTGAAGAGAACTGCTAGAAAGAGAGAGAAAGAGAAAGAAAGCGAGAGAGATATATGATAGAAAGAAGGGTGGAAGAAGATCTCTCTCTTTCTCTCTTTGCCTAAGCTGACTGAGTATGTCGGATGTATATCTCGACATTATTCCTCCGGTCGGGCATTTTTCTAACTCGAGCTAACGGCAACGGGGAACGGGGGAGGTTCGCTGAACTAGAGGGATGCGCTCGGCCACCAACGGCGACAGCCACAATCCGTTCATTTTACAAAATGCCATTATCGTGGGTTGAGCGCGGGCGGTTCAGATAGCCATTGTGAGGATAACGATGCCGCCTCCGGATGACGAGTGCTATTGAATCACTCCACCAATACAGCCGCCGCGCTATCGTACTCATAGATCTGTTCGCTTGCGCACGGCGCTGGTAATACGAGTAATACAATAAATTGCCGCCGATACGAGCTGGGGGATGACGATAAACTGGCGACGTGTTCAATTAAAACCTCAAAGCGTTCCATTTACCGAGGTAAAATTCATTTTAGGCAACACTTAGGATTTGCCGCGTGGTGCGCATAGTTTACTGATGTAGACTTACGTCATCGATACATGCGTGAAAAAGCGCTTTAAACATTACAACAATAAGTTGTCAAAATTTAACAATTTAAATTAGCTAATTTTCTCGTAATAATTGCGCGTATAAGTTTTTAATAGATAAATATTGATAAAACTTGGTCATCTCGTAATTCGCAATCGACATGTGTGTATAGAGTATCCTTTATCTCAGGCAGTCGCAAAGTTGGTAGAAGGAAAGACAATCGAATCAGTTGTTAATCTTGTCGTTATCGATGCGAGGAAGAAATTACTCTTACGAGTTATCTTGGAATAGTGTCCCGCGCACATCTCCAAGTACGAGAGTTATGCGTTAGCGTCCTATGAAAGGTTCGGGTACGAGCAGCAGCCAGAGCCTGCTTTCGGCTCTTGTCATTTGTCTTCCTCCGAGATAGAACCAAAGTTTCAAAGACCGCCCCAAGTCGCGTCCTGGAGCAGAGGAGGCCGACGTCTCCCTAAATTTTCGCGCTTGCAGAATTAATGGCGGCGTCAGTTTGTAAAATCTTCGTTAACGTCGTGGAAAGTCGCCGGAAACGATATACGTTCCGATAGTTGGAATCGAGTAAATCGAGCCGGTCGTACGTAATGGCGAGATAGATCCTAATTCTCTGCCATCGATGTCGCGAAAACGGAGAAAAATCAGTGGTACCATGCTGGTTTTATTTCCGAACTTCCTGACGAAGGGATCAGCTTTATAATACGCCGACATGAATTAAAAAAAATGACAAAGACTTTTTACCCGATAATTAAGTGTGGCTTTAGAACCATCTATCCTTTGTTCATGCATAATAATCGCCTTTAATTCCTTCAGTCTCTGTAAATTCAATGATTAAAAACACCTCCGTCTACATTAATGTCTTTCCGAATGAAATATGAATACGAAATGCATTCGGTACTTTTAATGATCTACTACTGTGCTTTAATTTGCATTATTTAATTATATATAATTTCGAGATTTTATTTTCACTTGTTCGCTGGAAAATCATATGAAAAACTGTTATAACTGTGAAATAAAAAACATAATCTCACAAGTTATATTACTTTGATGTATATTTATTATATGATCTATATACGTGAATTCCTGTATAAAGAATGTCAATTTATGCAATTTGTAAGATGCAACATTAATCGCATCATGATGAAATAAATATCGTTAACACAGGTGATGTTTCGATGGCGACCATTGATTGCTTCAGACGTAGATTGCAACAAACGAGTCTCGTAAATACGTCGTAATTATTGAACATTGTGAAAGCGACCTGTTGATAATCTTGTTAGGATTTTTTAAATTTTTATTAAAGTATAAAATTAATGCGCTCTTTTCATCTCATAAAAATTACATTTTTTAAATCTAAAGAAGTAAATTACATCAAAAAATTTAATAATATTATGACAACGAAAGTAATAATCTTTGGAACAATCTTTAATATAGCTTATGCGATATATATTATATTCGAAAAATTATTGAGGAATTTTTGTGTTTACCTTATTTTTGTGTTGTCATCTTGAATCATACGGTTTTCATAAAGTTCACATAAAATGCACATAAATCAAACTGCAAATGAGAATTCCAAGGCGGACCTTATGTGTCGTGACACGCGTTTGGCTCGTTAAAAAACCGTTAGCATAAAAATATAAAATTCGCTAAATGTAATCTCTCCACATTCAAAACAATCTATGGAATTATTTTTTGCATACGTGCCTTCATGTGGTATCATTACTATTGTACTAATTACGCTAATAATTATTAAAATAACGTAATAGTTATTATTATTAGAAAAAAAATTATTAAAATAATATTTTAAGTAATTATTAATTATTGGAATTGTTTTTACCATGAGTTTTCTCGTCTCGCGATAGTCGCATTGCAATTCTCCAACGATTCTAACACAATTCAATTCGTTCTGTGCTAATCTTTGCTAATTCATTTATCGTGCAACATTCTCTCTGTAGCTACTGTAAAAGCTTTCTAGTGAATAACGGAAGGATACGCGTTTAAGTACGTTATTGATTCGGCGCGGAAACATCTGGATTTCTACGGATTTTCAGGCGTCTGCCAGGATTCCCGCGGTTGCTATTCGCGTACAAGTAGGATGACATTACCATCTCCACGACGAGAAACAACCGAGTGAGTGCTTTGTATAAAAAAATTACCGATAAAATGGTCAATTTTTTACGACATCGTAGATAATATATAATCGATTCGCGCATCACGATTTTATAATCGTACAAAGTGTGACCTGCAAATATCGTCATTTATATTAATGAAAAACTTTGACAAAAATTTAAAATCAATATTTTCTTACGTTAAGGATAACTAAATCAGAGGGAATTTGATTTGACAGTATCCAAAATACTATATTGATTAAAGAAAAACAATAAAATTTCGTTTTACGCGTTATTACATCGCGCTTTTCGAAATATGATGAACGATCCGGCATAATTAGTCATACCATGACTGCGACATCGATTTCCCAGGAGAGGACACGTTACGCTCATCAGAGGGAATCTCGATGGCGCAGGCGGTTTCAGAAGAGTACAAGTGCGAGGTATCCCGTCCCAAGATAGATGGACGCGCAAGTATGCCGTAGTTACGCGTCAAACGCCCGAGGATTTATGTGCACGTTATAGAGTTTGGATACTCGCTCGCTGCTCATCGCATGCACTTCATTCAGTGGTAATTAAGACGGTAAAGCGGTCAATATACTCTATAGTTAAGTACGAGTTCATTGTGTCGCTCAAAAGTTTGTCAATCTGTCCAGCATTAAATGCTTTAAGAAGATAAAATAATGCTATCTTTTTATTATCCGTTTTTTTATTGTTCCTTTTCTTCGTGATTGATTTTGCTTTGTTCTCAAAGTGTTAAGTGGTTTGAAAATTTAAATGCGGTTTAACATCCATCCGGAATACAACAACTGTAGTGCGTTTTGATGAAATAATTTCTACAGCATATAACAAATTATATGATAATTTAATTAAATAATTTATTACAAATATAAAATGTGATAAAAAATACAAATATGAAATGTGATTATTCAAAAATGTCATCTTACTATTTTTATGTATTTGCATTTCTTTTAAATGTATTAGATTTTTACATGAACAAAAGTGATTTTTATTATCAAAGTTGACTAGTAGAATATCTGAAAATCGAATAAAATATGTTAGAGCTCTCTGTTGTGCATCAGCGTTACTAAATTCTTGAGCTCTTGGCAAATCATTTTTTTTATTAAGTGATTTGTTGAAATGGTTGACAAACTGATGCGGTTTCGTGCAGATTTTGGTCGTTTATCAAGTTTTCGGTGCAGGTCTAACTGCGGACACCAACTATTTTCGAAGCCCGCAGCCCAATTTACCATTAACCCAAGGGGGCCATTACCAGCCACTCGAACTAGGAATAGTGATCAAAGTTTAATTGCACCCTTATCGTAAAGTTGTACCTACTAACAAAGTCTACTTTACTCGCGAGAAACGCTGATGACGAGAATTATTTACTTCATTGTGGCGTTAATATCTCCAATTTGTTAATTGGACCGAACCAATTCATACATTGAATAAGCTACCGACTATATTTTGAAGTAAGAAATGATAAAGTTAATCAATGACAAAAAGGAAAATAATTTTTATCAACATTAAAATTCCATTCCAGATAGCAAGTGACATAATGCATGTATTTTTATGGATTTCTATACATACTTATAAGTTTTAGCTTTTATCGGCAAAACGTATATAATTCTGGATATTTCAGAAAAAGTTTAATTTTAAAATTCAGATTATTGTAAAATAGGAATAGGCATAAACAGCAGTTATTATGAAATAAAATGATTTAATATCATGTTTATTGGTCCTGTACGATAAATTACATGCATTTAAATGAATATTTTCATAAAATAAAAAGATTAAATGCAATCCCGGTCACAATTACAACAAAAATTATACGCAAATCGGATACAGCAAAATTGGTTTATACAATGATGATTTTATTCCGTAATCTTATTATAGTCTGAGTAATATCAATCTCTATCTGATAGAGCCAAATTGTATCAATAGATTTCATAGAGAATATGAGTCACGGAAATTTGCTTTATAGATTATGGACATTTTCTTTTTTGAAATTTTGTGTAGATCACAATGATTTATTTAAAAAATAATATATATTATTTAATATTAATAATATATATTATTTAATATTTTAATCTCATAATATAATCATAGATTATAATACTAATCTTACATTCATAAGGAATAATACGTCGAGCACACACCAGGCATTCAATTGCATCTATATCAAATTACTTTTAATTTTATGAACAATTGTATGTATATATGAAGAAGAATGTAAAGTCAAGATGCAAATATGTATAGTTCTGAAATTTCAGAAGAACAGATTTCTGAGTACATAGTACTCGATATATTGTGCACAGTGTCACATAAGGAATTTAATAAACGTACACATATAACATACATCTCGCGAATACGACAGGTCTACCTCTTCCGACAATTAGCGATGGTCGCGCAAAAAATGAAATGATAAAAATATATCCACGCTCACGTCGGATCGCCATATTCATATCATATTCATTCATATCTCTTATTATTTATATTTATCTCTTTTGTTTATTTGACTCGCTTCTGTTGTCTTTGGCGGTAAATATCATTTACAGGTGGAGGCGGTAAATCTTCCTCTTCGCTATCATCTCCACCTAAACGTGTTCGTCTTCGTTTAGATCCAATGCTCATACCATCGTTACTTTCATCAACGATCCAATGCACAGATTTCGCGAGATCGAATAATTTTGTGTCGCATCCATTATCTGCTACTGGCAACGGAGCTGTAACAAATTTAATATAATGTAATATGACAAAATTTAATATGACATTCAATTCATGAAAAAGTCAATTTATAAGGATGAAGATAAGTACCGTGATCGGGTAATTGAATTCTGCTAAAAACATCCATAAGTAAATCAACGGCAACAAATGGACCCCTGAAACAACCAGGTGGGGGCAACATGGTGCACAATTGAGCTGCAGCTGGTGGTAACGGAAAGGAACCGCCTACGCAACAATAATGTAATAATAATGTAATAATATAGCTTGCTAATTATATTTGATAAAAATTGAGATACATTCAAAAACATACCTGGTACCGGATGTTCACCAGGCAGAGGATTCACTTTCGGTTTATACGGGATCATTTGCGACAAATCGGGTCTAGGTAAAGCGGCAATCGCTTCTTCTGGATCAGGTACACGGGGTATAGTGCCGATAGAGTTTCTAGCAACGTTAGATACCTCCATATATCCGATTGATTTCAATTCCATTGGTGTGCATGGATACAAGTCCAAGAATTTATATCTATCTACTAACTGGGCAGTCTCTTTACCTTCAAATTCTTTAATCTAAAACAGACAACCAATGACAATAAGTTAAAGACAGCGATAATATATTATTTGTTGTTAATATAATGTAAATTAATATGGATAAATAGTGACCTTTTCCAATACTGCACTTCGCCTTTTCTCAACTTTAACGATACTAGCTAGATCACCAATATTAGATTCGAATTCCAAGAAACGATTCCATATATCTCTACAACAGAAATTATTTGCAAATAAAATTTACATTTACAATTTATGATAAATGTGAAATGTTATATACATACACTGATTTTTCAGGCTCTAAGCTACCAGAAGATAATACTCTCTCGAAAAGAACTCTTGTATTGTTATCCTCTGTAATAATAGCACATGTAATGATTATTTCTAATAATTTAATGTATATATAAATTTGCTTACATATACACATTCTTACCATTTAAATGTGACAAATAATCTATATAACAAAGAATGTAGTCAGGATTATCGCCAAATTTCTTTAAGCCTAATTCGAATATACGGAATGCTATATTTTTATCTTTAGTACAGTAATATTCCATTAATGCAGCAGCGACGTAAACATGGTGTTTACATCTTGTATCTTCTCGTGCTCGTTTAAATACTGTCCTCGCAGATTTTATACCCTCGGCTCTTCTTGCAAATTTCATATATTGCACATATGCCTGTAAAGCGCGAGATATTTTATTTTATAATATAGTCTACATAACATAATTATATAACGCATAAATGTATATAAACCAACCAAGGTAGGATCTATATCAGGTATATCAAGAAACTTTTGATATATCTGATGCACTTTTTCGTATTTCACTCTACCCTCTTCGAAGTCCGCGTGCGCGAAATACAGTAACATATTCTTTGATAATAATGTATTTGTCGCTCTCTCAAACATAGTAGCGGCCTCGTCACTGAGATTCTTAGCTGCATTCACGTCACCTTTTTCCGTCAATATTTTAGAACTCAGTTCTAGGAAGTGTGCCGCTTGATGCCATACTGCAGGATGATGACCCAAACACAGGAGACACTGTTCGATCGCGAACATAACTCTACGAGCAACAAGCGATGTATCTTCTGTTCTTAAAGGATTACTGCGTTCCCATGCTATATATTTCTTCCATAATTCAACCTAAACGAAATACATTAATATATTATACTATCAATATATTCTGCTATTAATATATTATTATACTAATATACTATAAGATACTCCCCAATGTACTATGAGATTCAATCTGATATTATTAAATTATTATCCATATGCTCAAACAGAAATTAATAAAAAAATAAAAAATGTATTGTATTTATATACAAATGTAAAATAAAGAATGTATTACGAATAAAAAAGAAAATATATATATATGGTAATTCACGATGAAAATTGCTTTCTATAAGAAAAAGAAAAAAATATGCTAGATATAATAAAATGTAAATGTACCTGCTTGACTTCTTCAGGATGACCAGTTGGCGGAACGCTAGGAGCACTCCTATTCAAACCTCTCGTAACTGCTTCCAATTCCTTAGCGACGCGTCTTGCATTCATATAATCTCTAGATCTTTCAATTGCCATTTTCTCCGCGATTATTGGATTAATATTCTGCTCGAATGCCATATAATCTTTCCACAATTGTTCCATATTTATCATGGGATTAATAACACCTCGTTGATAAACCTATATGGTAATTATTATAAATTATACGAATACTATATATAATTTTTAATCATAAGACGCATTTAATATATTAATGTATTACCTTTCGTACGGCACTGATTTTCTGATTTTCGGCATATGATCCAACTGCTTCCACACTCTTCAAAAACATGACGTAATCATTCCAAATGCTATATGAATGAATATCCATCCCAATTTTATCTAATGCAAAGTCATATGCTTGTGCCATCTTCTCTCTAAAAAAATATTACAATTAATTTCTTTTACCTTAGAAACACAAAAAAGATAATTCAAGAAATATTTGCAAGTATATGCTTAAAATAGCGATTGATATAAAAATATAATTTTATAAAAGATATATTTTTATTTATCATAAATCAAAATACGATATATCCATGTACTTACTTATATGTAGTTAGACTTGCTTTAGTTTCTTTGACATAAGAAAGATATAGTTTCCACAATTCAATATTTAAAATTTTCATGAGGCACCTTTGGAAAAGCTGTTAGACAAAAGAGACATTTTAGAAATATTGTAGCAGTTAGCAATAATACGTCGAAAATATAAGAATTTATTCAAGTTTTGTCTCCTAAAGGAAGATATATATGCATATATATCTGCCAAATTACTTACCCATAAAGGCAAGTTTTATTTACACATAGCTAAACATTTGTAATGCATAAACCACGAAATATATATATTATACATTTATTATTGTAGGAAATAACAGGCAGAATTTATTAAGAAAACTTTTAATATACAGTCACCATAATAAAAAACAGTGTTTATATGTATAAAATAGGATAAATAATAATGCACCAATGCATCATTTGAGAATAGTTTATTGTATAAATATGATTTATTAATAATAATGAGAGATATTCATGATATGTTTTATATATAAAAATATATATTATATATGTATTGTATTATATATAACATATAAGTGCCCCACGAAATAAAAAAAATTTATTTATTTTCTGCATGTGGGGCTAATAGTAGAAGATTGAACCTATGCGGGATCCGGAAATGAGTGATCCCAAGACAATATAAAAAATTAAGACAATGTGAAGCAGCATAAGATGATAATGGAATATGCTAATATTAAAATATTTTAAAATAAATGAATAAAAACAATATATGAAACTATATATTTATATATATATAATTACATATATAAAAACACATAATCAGATATTTTATCACCTTATACTACCTCTAAAAGTGCTCACAATATTTGAGCTTTCATCTATGTCAGATTTTCTCAAATATTGCTAAGAGGAAGGGTAAAGAATTCTTTATACTCTTGATCGAATAAAACAACATTATAAGATATTCTTCAATGTACGATAAGATTTGACCTGATTGAGGAGTTGATATAATATAAATACAGCTCGATTCATACTAATAATATTATTGACTATTTGGTTTGCAATAATATTTATATATAATATCTTAATTTAATACTTTTAAGCATAAATAAAAATATATATTGCAGGAAGGAATATAAGGCTATTACATTCAGAAAGTTGTCTTCTTCAGATCATATTTTTTACATAGCAGCAATTATTATTTTCAATGAATAAACTTTATACAAATAATGCAAATGGTAGTCAAAGAAAACAACCTCCCAAACATATTAACAGATTGATTATTAATCAATGAAATAATTGACTCATGGTGAAATAGTTTTTTATTCACCTCACATAATATGCAAAGTGCTTAGAATCACATTATATGATAATATTTGGACATTGCATGTTAGTAATATCTTAAAATTCTAGCCTGTTATGCTACAGCGAGAAAAGAAAACAAAGACATCCATTCCATGAAAGTAGTATAATAAAATAATTAACTCTATAAAGAAAAGACACATGTACTAATAGTCTGACTAATGAATTAAATAAAAATGATATATGAATCGCATACAAAATGTCATTCTTTTGTATTTGCGAACACACATTTAATTATAATGAATTAGAAATCAACTTTTTGATACTTTAATTTACGATATCTTTATAGTATTTTATATTTATGCTTATTTTATTTATCTGTATAAACTAAATTTTCTGTGTCATTTTTGGGAATATGGAGCTAACTTTTAATAACATATAAATATACACAAACTTATTTTCACTATAAATATATAAATCCATAAAATTGACGTTAACATACCTTTTCCACTTTTTCAAAGTTCCGCATTTTCATCTGGACAAACAAAAAATATATCAATATTAATAATAACATATATAATAAGTTATTTTTAACAAAATGATTATTTAGAATATAAAATTTACTAATTTTTTATGCCTTTTTATATACTGTAATATAAAATGTAACACTTAAACAATTTTTATAATCATTGTATTATTTTGTAAAAGTACTTTTGATCAATTACCTCCTGTTCTATATAAATTTTCCAATAACGTCCAGCTGATGGAAATACTGAAACGAGTTTCTCGAATACTGGTCTCACTTCTGTGATCGGTCTATTCTGTGCCTCTCTTATAAGAACACTCCATGCCTCCAAGTCATATGGTGATTCATCAACTGTTTTCTGAGCACGTTGTAACTTTTCATTTCCCCAATCCTACAAAAAAATTTAAATTTATGTGTATATATATTCTTCATTTCTTTCATATAATTGGACATGTAGGAAAGTAATATTATTTTGCAGAAAGAGAATATACAGAAATTTAATATTAATTTAATATATTAAAAAAGTTCTTTTCAAAAAAGAGAGATACCACATATAGTATAAAATGGTGCATATGAATATAAATACATATTCTTTCTATTTCTTTCTTTTATAGTATTTCTTTTATAGTAAGCTTAAAATGGACAATTTTATCATAATCTAATGAATATAATGAATGCAATATTACTCAAGCAAAAATTAGAAGGGGAAAAATTGATGTAAAAATAAATGATGCCACATTGATAATCAACAAATAAGCCTCATTGAAAGCGAGGTTAGAACGCAGGTCAAGAAATCGAGACACACAGCTACTTACAAATTCCGTTTTTTCTTCCGTCATTTTATTTCCTGATCGTAGCTGATTGTACGTAAAATCTGCAAAATAATCACGCGCGAAAGAAGAACTATTTTCTAAACCACTCACACTACACGAAATTACGGAGCAACTCGGGCGAATATAAGCAGAACCAGAACGTACATTCATCGTACAACACAGACGAGCAATGTGAATGAGTAATCTAGACGAGCGACGTATGCAGCGTTTCCTGTACGCACGATGCAGCGACACCAGGAAATAACACTAGAGTCTAAGCAGCCAATCAACGTTCAGCTTTTCCATACATCATAGTGATCATACGTGCGATTGGTCGATTTTATGGCTTCCTTTTCTTGTCACTATAATTAACTGCGAGATTTTAATAGAAAATATGTCGATATATGTGA
This sequence comes from Camponotus vicinus, assembly GCF_025532165.1. Taxonomy (NCBI): domain Eukaryota; kingdom Metazoa; phylum Arthropoda; class Insecta; order Hymenoptera; family Formicidae; genus Camponotus; species Camponotus vicinus. Next base: position 10,201,770 of record NW_028141978.1, on the reverse strand, counting down.
TAATTAAAATTGTAAAACATAATAATTAGATTGATCGATTTTTTTCGCAGTCACGTGAGTCTTACGAGGAGTGCAAAAGAAAACGCCCCCGGGTGGGCTCGAACCACCAACCTTTCGGTTAACAGCCGAACGCGCTAGCCGATTGCGCCACGGAGGCCTTCGTTTTCTAGGTCGCAGTTGTCTACAAAATAAAAAAACAGCACAAAGGGTCCTTATCAATTTTTTATATGCAATTAAAATTAATTTATATATATTTATTTATTTAATTTATTGTATGCGTATTAAATATATATATGTGTGTGTGTGTGTGTATATATATATATATATTTATTTATATTAAAATAAATAAATAAATAAATATATATATAGATATATTTATATATATTTAAATCTTATATCTTACAAAATATCTTTATAAAAATGTTGATAATTCTATTAAAAAGAATCTTAAGAATAGGCAACAACTCTCTCTTTTGTAGCTTCATGAAATACGCTTCATATTATGAAGGGTATAATCTAGTATCTATGTTTTTTTATTCTATGCTCATTCTATGCGCGTTTAAAAATCGCGCGTAATAATTTTGCGCGGCAGAACCTGAAAATTCTATCACGTTAATAGTTTCGTCGTAAATGTTAATAAGAGTGAGTTAAGATAAGTGCCAGTGAAAGAGAAATGTGATTAAAAAAGGAAATATATCTTCACGTAGACAAAATAATTGTTAATTGTAAGTATTAGCGAAAGAATATAAGAAATAATTGACAACAAGATATGTTGCATCGCATTAGGTTATTTTAATGTTTATTTTTCATATACTACATAATATTTATACTTTTATTTCACGTTTTTGAATTGGTTATAAATTAAATATTATTTGCTACATTAATTTCTTTCATTTTTGAGCAATAATGACACTGTTCATTTTTGTTATGTTTTAGGTTACCGAAGCGAGAATTGAAAGTTATTATCATCTGAATGTCAGTCACGACCGGATCAAACAGTGTGAGTACGAGTTTGCTGATCAGTTTCGGAGTACAGCTTTTATTCTGATGTCAGGTAAGTATCCACCTGTCACGATACTATTATATCTTTATTCAAACTATATGAGGGCGGTTCCCATAATTTTACGGATAATAATGTAATGACATCATCGTTGCTAGAGAAGCTATTTCAATAGAAATAACAGAAATACATATCTTTATGTGATATAAGCTTTGAAATTCAGATCAAAACTTCGAGAATTACATCAAAACTATTGTTAGCGATAAATCGAATATTTGAGACATATCTTAAGAAATATAAAATAAAAATTCTTTCTTTCTCTTTCTCTCTTTCCTGTACTTTGTCAAAAATAATCATATTTAAAGCATAAAAAAATAATTTGCTCCTTAGTGTTTCTTGATCATATAGATTATTTAATTTATTTTTGAATCAGTCTAATTAATCTCTGCTGCTAATTTAATAGTACAATAATATAATAGAGAAACAAATGATGAAAAAAATCAAGGATCGGGGATGTTTAAATTAAGACGGTAGTCGCACGGGCGAGCGGCAAGGTGTCGATAATGAATCTCCGCGTTAATTAGCCTCCGGCCGGGCGAGGCGATAGGTGGTTCGTCGTGGCATACCGATATCTTCCTCCTTGCCAGTCCTGAGCGAAGTAAAGCCTAACTGAAACGTCACGCCACTTGTTACTCGTTAGTGTGCACGATGCCATCTTTACTGGCGGCCCGGTTACCTCGCCTCCGGTAGCCAGTATCGATATCGGCGCACGACCGTGTAATTAACAATGTTCTTCGGCTCTTTACCTGCTCCAATGAGACCTTGTTTCTGGAACGTGGACAGATTTTGCGACACGACTTATCGCCGATCCGGAAACTGCCGCTAAATCGCGAGGATGAACGCGTGAAATCAACTTGACATTATACCTCTTTAAATATTCTACTATATCTATAATATATTTCACCTAAAATTAAAGGGAGATATCGTAAAGAGTAGCGATGTGTATCAATTTTATTTTATTATTTAATTATCTTGCATAAAATTTCCACGTACGTACAAAGTCAAGTCTATATTCAAAATCTAAAATCTAAGTACGTAGGATGTTATTTATATGACGTTTAACGCGCTATTCCGCCGGAAACAAAGTTGAGCTAGAAAGGGTTAATGACGAAGTCAGGTGGAGTCTGCGTTTTCTCGTGGACAGGTTCGTGCAGATCTCATCTGGGACGTATCTTTTGCGCGTCGACAGAGAGCTCTTCCATTACGCTGGGCGGTGGTCCTCGTCGTTATATCTGGGACAAGTCAAGTCTGCTACGGCCGTTGATCTGATAGTCCCAGGATTTATGGCGGCCCTGATGGTCCATTTAGCGCTGACACGACGGGACGGAGGCGCACTTTCGTGTGTATGCGCGCACGTGCGACAATACGGAAATATCTTGTTAAAAACAGGTAGCAGAAAAAGAGAGAGATAGATTGAAAGATTGAAAGATTTGACTGCGCAAGAATTATTGAATAACGGCAATAATTAAATATATCTAAACGACTTGACAAAGCAAATGATTAATTAATATAAAATACAAAACATATATAAATGTATAAGTTTAATGATTTAAAAAATGAGTAAAAAAATTTAAATTTCAAAATAGAACTTCATAAACTTTTCTATTACATAATTACGAAGAGTTATATTTTGATAATTAATTAAATTTGTTGTAAAACAAAACATCCGATATCACAAAGATAATTGTTTACATTGAATTATATATAATTTCGAATAACGAAATTTTTTTAAAAATTATTATAGCTTGAGTTAACAATTCGTAAAAATTTTTCTATTAAGAGTACAGTAAGTTTCCACGATGATAAAACAAATAAATTTATTACGATACGTATAGAATTTGATAGGCTATATTGGTTTTGTGAAAGGCGTATTAAGGAGCTAATTACCGCTAAGGAGGACGATCACTAAGGTAAACCTGAGAATACGTTCACATTTAATGGCGAATAAATTTAATGTGGCATCCCATAATAGTGGAAAACCTATTATACTTTCGCCAGATAAAATAATCAAATAGATAAATAAGTACTACGATTAACATTTATTGCCATAATAAAATGATATCGCGTACGGATACGAGTCCTATCAGAGGAAACAAGACATTATTTTTCGATTACGAATTCCCATGTGGTCTCATCAATCTATTAGATAACATAAAAATTAAAATCCAACAATCGTCTCGTTTGCGATGTCATTTTAAATATTTTAAAAAATACATTTGATCATCTCTTTTTTAATTAATAGTAAATACGTTCAAGGATATCATGATATATATCATTATAAAGTAAATCGTTATAAACGCTTTTTATCGTTCTAAAATTATGATTCTATATCGTATAAAATTAAAAGTCATTACAATTTATCAAACTCTTGTTTCCTTTCACTTTTGGTGATTAGACTCGTCAAATTCATTAGACTTAGACTCATCAAACGACTTGAATGAATCAGTAAATATTTCTTACAGAAGTATCGCGTTTTTGTTTCATGCGTGGTATCGATCACTACGTTCGGAAGAATAGGAAAATAGGATTACAATAGTAAGAATGAAAATTCACACGATTTCAATATTCATATATCATAACCAAATAATTATATTATTACAATGGCACAGTGACATTAACAATTTCTCAGCGCGATGTTGAGCGTGCCCACCGCGGGCAACACTTATTAAAGAGCGAGCATTTTTTATCAATACAAGGACAAGGTGATAAAATTTGCAGGATATACAGTTCGCTCGCGGATACTGATATAACTCGTCGATGTGTAACTGTCAAGGATTCATGCGCGATAAACGTGGGACCGGCATTAAAGCGTCTCTAATTCATTAATAGCCCGCACGAATAATAATTGATATCGTATATAATTGCCGGACCGCGTTCGGAATCGCAAACGAGTATGGATCACCTGGGAAAAAGCATCACGAATTGGAGATATTCGCATCGTAATGTATCGAAGCTGACAAAGGAGAGTCCCATATAATTCGATTATATCACGCATTACGATTCCTCTTGCGATATATGTGCGCAATTAGCGTGCGTTCTGTCTTCTTTAATCGACTAATAAAATATAATCTATGCCTCAACCACAAGAGCTTGCACGTGTGATTGTCTGCTATATCGCGGAACTCGCCAATAGTACTTGAAGTGAATGTAATCTGTCGTGTTTTTTTCTACGCATGTATGTTACAAGTGCGTGCGAGTACGTATACGCGTTTATACAATCGAATGAAAAGACCGTCAGTTTTTTCATCTCTCGCAGACTCCAAGTATCTCTTCCTAGGTGATTTCAGGTATAAATTAATCGCTCAATTTTATAGATTCCTTCTTATTTTTTTAAATAATCTCTCTAAAAGGTACTTATCTCGCATTGATTTTTCTCGCTTCACAATATTTGTCATTATCGTACATATATCTTAAGTTTTCTTAAGTCGCGCTTAGCGTGCTTGCCTGGGAAATGGTTGAAGGTACTCAACGTTCTCGTAACCTTGATACCTTCGAGAAGTAACTGGATAAGGTAAAGGTAATAATCACGAGTACCTTTCTATACCGCTGTAGTCGCGCCAGCATACTGATTTCTCAGATAATTGTGCAATTGAATTTGTTGCACGACCTTGGTGCTACTGCAATGGTGATATCATCGCCGATTTAATTATTACATCCATTGCCGTTTTCGATTCACTGTGAATACCTTGTTGCCATATACGATAGTTTAATAATAACTTTAATTGGTCCTAGATTCGTCAGCCGACTCACAAAAATTTGGCGATTTTATTTCCCTATCATGTACTTTTGATATTTTAACATTAACAATAATAACAAATTCATATTTTACTAATATGTGAAACCGATTATCTTAAATTATATATTATAATATATTAAATTAATTAAATTACATTTAATTTTACTTTATATAGAGATTTTTTACACGACATATGTAATATATATATGTAGGTTTTTTATGTAATATTAACTTTGTTACATATAAATTCGCACATATTCAAACATGAAATTATTAGCAGCACGATATTTCGCAGACTTTCAGATGAACACGGAAATGCAATCAAACATATATCGACTGTAATTGCGAACGGTAGCCGGGACGTTAATAGCCGGGATGTTATGCAAACTTAATATCGCGGGCCCAGCAATAATAATCCTCGATTGCGCGATGTAAAAATATCAATTTTCGCAGAGAATACACATCTTAGAGCCGCTGGAAACGGCGTAAGGCGCATTTTACGGTAAAGTTTCTTGCATATGCGTATACATGCAATTGGCGCTGCCGTGGGAAACGTGACACGAGCTCGCTCCTAAACCTGAAAAGCCGTTTCGAGACTGTAGATAGAGGTCGTCAGTTGATCGGTAGCCACATATGACTTGTGTTCGAAGCACAGGCGGGTATATCTCCGATAGCCGCACGCAATAAATTACTTATTTGCTTGTCACAAGAAATGTCGAAGCAACGTTTCTCATCATCGTATCATGGTACGATGCTGTGTGAAGGTATTACATGTTAAGATTGAATGACTCTTTCTATACAATATTCTTTCAGATTATCAAGAAATTGTTAATGTTGATGTATCATAAACAATCATATTATGAATTTTAATATATAAACTTGTTATTTATTCTTATTTCTTACCTTAAAAAATAAGTGAATAAAATGTGTAACTTTTAGTTAAAGAAATTAAAATCTGAGATTGATCTTTTTAGATATTATGTGTTACGTTTGTTTCATTTAGTTCTTCGATCTTCGATTATATCTAAAAAAGGTTTTTTTATTCGTCTATAAAAAAGTCTTTTTCTTCGTAAACGAGACTGCAAAATTTCGATGGACTCCAGTATGCAAACTAGTTATATTAGCAAATAACGATTAAAAATTATAATAAAAAATTTAAAAATCAATTACAGATAGAGATAATAGATTAAATAATAAGTAGATTAAATATTACACACGCGTATTAATGAAGGAAATAATCAACAATAAATGCAGTAAGTTAACTTGTACCGACATTCGTGCGAAACTATTAGAGATCAAATTTATCTACATGTTATATATCACATTTCTCTCGTGAAGTATACAATTATATCGTGCTAATACCATGCGATTAGTATGCATACGAATAATTTACGCAAGGTTTTACAGTTAATATGTTATCTACGGTTGAATCGCTGTTGTATTTAATCAAGTAGTTCAACGATTCATTATGCGTGCATTCGTGCACTTATAATTTCGCTTTGCAATATTTTATAAGATTGTTAATCTGCATCGAATTGTGTCGTAAAGATCACGAGATATGACAGCTGCTACAGCAATAGCATACAATTTCCGCAATGCTGCGTCACGCAAATACTATTATGCGCATGTCTTCCTTTTATAAATAAAGTCATTGTCTTTCTGAAGTCTGACAACTTAAATTAGATGATAATGACAAAATAGAAAATGTAAAATTTGCAAATGTAAAAATTATGCTAGATGTTGAAAGGAAAGATTGCTAATAAAAAATTATTTTTTTAACAAAATGACTGATTAAAAAACGCTTCCTTTAAAAATGATTCAAAAGGAGAGACAAGACACACATAAACCAATCAAATATATAACGGGAATTATATAGTTATATATATAATTTGATGTAAATTTTTTAACAATTCTTTTAGTGCCATTGAATATACACATTTTTAAAGTAAATCATCTTTTTATAATTCATTAAGTTAATATTTTATAAGAAAATATGCAAACATTTGGAAAATTGAAATTGATCTTTAAAGATCTTTAGATAATCCCCAATAATCCAAACATATGAGGTCGTGATAATTATTGTAATTATGGCATAATAGCTTTAATTGTCATTCGTAGCGGTTAATGCGAACTAGTTACCATTATATGAGAGAATCTAATGAAAGATATTTTAATGTCATCAATTTTAATTGAATTAGTGTCTCATTACATCCTCATGTTGATAGAAGCGACTAACGCTTGTAAAAACCCATTTGTAAATTGCACGCCGGTTCCTTCGCCTTCGCAAATTTTTTCGCTCTAAGGTGCTACAAGATGCGTATAAAATTCAACTCGCCAAACGTAATAAGCGCCGGTCCTTTTTACGAGCCGTGGACGCGTTTTCGTAATTCACTTTCTAATGCTCGGCTAAAATTATATCGTCACTTTTACCATGCGGTAACCACACTATTCCGTTCCCTTCTCTAGGCACGATTTGCGCGGATACCGCCGCGAACGCGCCCGCGAGCTATGATTTATAATGCAACGCGTGCGATGCTCGCAAAAAGACGTTCGCTCTCGTTCCCGTTCGCACATCGTCGTGCGATCGCAATCATTATTCTTTTCTCGCGAAGGTCGCAAGGCATTTATGTTAATCTTCTCGACTACTGTGACACATTCAAATCTGACCCTGATATTTCACAAATTGTGAGATACTTTTACTGATTATAAGACAACAAAATAAAGATATATAGGAAATTATTTGACAAATTATGATAAAAAAGTCAGTTATTTACCAACATTATTTGATCAGATTATTATCTATTAGTATTAGTATTCAGTTTATTAAATAATAATTTAATTTTCAATTATTAGAATTAAATATTCATATTGTTTTCTTTCAATTAATTATATGTATAATTTTTATTTTTCGATATTATCTATCAATGGCAACGATTTTTGCAGATGTACTTTTCAGACGTAGAAAATTTAATAGTTGAAAATGATTAGAATAATACATCATGTTTGCCTTAAAAAAATTTATCATGCACGACACGCTGACTTACATTGAGAGACGATAAGTAGGCTTGACACCTTTAAAGCAGTGGCTTCATATAGTTCGGATTATGCCGCAAATACAAATATATGTATACCTCGCACCCACTAATGATGACAAATATATATATCCGCGCAAAGTACTACTCGCGATCAATAACGTTCGTGGACAACATTGCCCATTCGTTACGTTCAAAGCAGATGTGTGTACGAGGTTATAAACATATATTTTACCGTAGCTAATAATCGCACAACTTTAAGCGATCCTTATTTGCCGAGAATATACTAGTCGAGGCCGCGTATGATTTTGCCGATTTTCTTCTGCTTGACGTTCTCATACACGTTGCGTCGCGATATGTCAATTTATAATCATCAAGAAATCACGCCACAATTACCGTCTAGAAAGTGTCATTAACGCTAATGCGATTGACGTGGGATACGTATTGATACTTCATTTAAATTTATCGCGATTCACTATATGCCACATCCCGACATCGAGCCTATGACAATTGCAGAAAATGAACACAAAATGGTGCATTAAAATGTATTAAAATGTTTTCGCAATTTAATATAACTGTATTCCAAGCTTAATTGCCAACAGAATTAAAATACGCGATAATGTTGGAAAAAAACAGTGGATGTCTATTTTTTAGGAACAACTTATTTTAATTTAATAGTTAAGTAAAAAAACGTGTTTTGTTTAAATTGTTTAATTTAAGATTAAAATATTTTTTACGACTTGCGTAGAGTTTCCACACGTGTAAAGTATTTAATGTCTATTTTATAGCAACTATACTATTTTCTAATAATAATAGCCATCATCAATCGCATAGTGACGCGGAAGACATGTGGACACGATACGAATGGCATGATCACGAATACGAGTTTCTTGCAGCCACTACCATAAGCGTGCTTGTGTTGTATATGTTTTTTTGTTAATATTGTTTGAGAACTTGACATGAGTAGTAATGTCTGTTCGGCTTTAGATGGAAGTCACAAAAACATCGGTATTAGATGTACCGAGCATTTCTCTCATTAAAATAGATTATTTTCTCCTTAATTTCATATATTAAATACACCACTTACAGAATTTAATACTTAGAATTTTATATATTGCCTCTATAATCATATTGACTGCTATTATATGTATATTCAATATTTTACTGATGCAGATAATTTTTTTATCAACTACGTTCTGTTTTTCGATAAAAAGACATAAAATATGATTATGCTTTGTATTGTTATCTTTACAAGTAGTGAACAGTTGATCCAATTAATTATGAAAGATAAGAAGAAAATTACCAGAATTACATAAAAAAAGAGAATCATAGTTAAATTTTAATTTATTTTTAATACGTATATCGAGGAAATTTTAATCGAAGAAGCTATCTCGTTTTAATCTTCTATCTGTCTGTGGCTTTGAAAAATCTGAAATTTCAAATACCGAAGATCTTATCAGCATGCATATAATCGCATTTTTTTCGAAGAAGATGCGAGGAGATTTACGTTGTGACGGTTGATATCCAGGATTGCGCCTCGACTTGAGAGAATTCTGTCATAGACCGGAATCAGCAACGGCGATATTTCGCTTAAGTTATGGCCTTGGTTATATATATAGCCACCGTTCGAACTACAAATTCTCTCGCAATGGCACATATATACTGTATATACATACGGTAGGATTTGTACTTACCTAGTACGGAAACTACCTACCTACCTACAACTTAGCAGAATGCCAGCGTGCAGAAAGGCTCGTTGCTGTGCGAGACAAATACACGGTTACCGCAGAGATATTGCGTCTTGAGACGCTACATACTCCGCGGAGAAAATAGTCTAATGATCGTATTGTAGCCAACTTGTCAGAAAATATTTCTAGCGTTTAATCGTCCATGAATTTATTTGTCTATTAGAATCTACTACTCAAAAAACAATGCAACTGGACTAGATGCGTTTATATAATAATATCCGACAATCTGTCTTGAGAAATAATTTTTGCACGTATTAAAACATCAAATTAAAATAATTAAGTAATATAAAACTTTATGTAGAAGAATTAATTATATAAAAAGATATTTATAAGTTAAATTTTGCATATAGGATCTGATCGGAAGGGATATAAATAGACATACTTCGTATCACTTCGTTTTTTTTTCGGTTTTAATGTGTCGTAACCCTGCCAAATACAATAATAATAGCAATAGTATTAATTATAATAATTGTAATAATAATAATGATAAGTATTATCTAAAATATGTAACCACAACGCGTTTCGATAGTGTGGATACCGAGACAGGTGCGTGATTGTACCACACACAGAACGATCATGGCGTGCCATGTGTATGTACATCACACGTCACTGCAACTCGACGGCGTATATTTATTTCAATAAATCACGTGTCAGCCACGAAAGAGAGAGACTGTACCACCAGGATCTTACGATATGTAAGATTCACTTCCACAGTAGGAATCGCAAGTTATTATAATCAATATACGCGCTCATGGTCGTATTCGACCGCATATATACTTTTAGGACTTTCTCGTAAAAAAACTTCACCGGCATTTACGATAATATCGTATATATAAATATATAATATATATATAATTTCGCGTGCATAATATATATTTCACTATTCATCTCTCCGCGAATAATTATAATTATACATTCTTCTCTCACACATTTTTTTCAATAAATAAATTATCCAAATTAAGGACATCAATATCAATAACAGTAATATGATTACAACCACATTTACAATATATTTATATTTATCTCTCTCTATATATATTCATTTATATATATATATATTTTTTTCTTTTTATTTAACTCTAACAAACTCTTCTGTGTGCGCGGTACGATAGAGACCATCTTTAAACGCCGCGTGATACAAAAAGACCAAGTTCATAATGCCTTGGTTTATACAGTGATTTATAATATATTATTATTGATCTACATACCTACACTATGCATATAATTATGCTTAAAAGGTAATAGTTAGTGGCGCGCAGCTATTTTGCCTTTCTTTCAAAATTTTAGCACTTGGCATTTTTTATCACGAAAAAATAAAATATAACAAAACATTAGTTTTAATTTTATGGATGAAAAAATGAATATTATAATCTAAATTACTCAAATGTAATCAAAGATTTCGAATATAATTATGATTTATATTAACAAAAAAGCGATCTTTTGTGGCAAATATTCCAGATAAATAAGAAATATATATATATATATATATATATATATATATTCAATATATATATATCAACATATTGATTGTAGAACACAAAGCCATACTAAAATCTATGATTCAGGCTAGGCTACGCGCACCGCAGTAGATAAATCCGTGCGAGATCCAAGAGAGAATTACTGGCCCCCATTGATACATTAATCGGATAAAATCATACTATTCTAATCCATCGATCGTCTATGGACGATTATCAGATGGCGAACTTTACATGCTATGTACAATAATTATTGTTGTTCTAAATTATTATCTTAATATCTAGTAGTTCCGTTCACGTGAATATTCGAACCTACAAATTGCAATAAAATTCGCGTCGCATAACTTGTTTAAAGAAACTGTTATGCTCGTATTTCGCTTTTAGAGTACTTTCAGTAAAAATAAAAATAAAAAATATTTTTTTTTCGATCGCCCATCGAGACATGTACTGCGGCATTTTATCTTAATATTATATCTTGACGAAAAAAAGTTAGAAGAAAACGCTCGAAAATAAATTATTGAAGATATAGAACAAAATATGCTTGCTAATTGAAAAAAATTACATTTTAAAAAGAATGATAATCTTGTTGATATGAATCAATGAAATAGACGCTGAAGGTTAATGTAATAGAAACGAAATTCTCTTTTCGAATTACGAATCATTTCGATTCACCAAACATCTTGTATTTTATTTCATGTATATATTGAATTTTGATATGCGCATATATGCATGTGAAATTCAATATATGAAAACACCATGTTACCATGAGCACCATGAGCATATATCTTGAAAGAAAAAAGAAAGAGAGCAATTAAAACGTATTAAATTTAAGAGACAATAACAGTCATACTAAAAAGATGTATACACTTATTGCAAATTGAATTGAATTGACATGCTCTTATCATGCATTTAGATTCAATAAAATCATAATCTTAATTGGATATAAGTCAGAAGACAAAATTTCAAAATTAATAAAATAATAACTTATTTCTTTCTGAATTAACATGCTTATAATTATTGAGAATCTCATCTAGACTTTTAAAATAAAACTAAATTTTTTTTCAGCCGATCACACATAGCTTTCCAAAAGAATGTGTGAAATACGATATTTCATATGGATAGTATGTAATTTTCTGCATTATTGTGTGTGTATGTATGTGAAATATTTTATTTTTCAGTTTTATTTTTCAATCTTTCATATCAATTCTTCCAAAACAAACCTAAATTTCATTTCGGGACTTGAATAATCGAGCTCGATAGCATTCAAGATTACAAAAACATGTGAAGAGATATTGTCAATGCGACGTGCCAGTGCTTTTCTCTGAAGTTATTAATAAAGTCGTAATCGAGAAGAGACCCCTTATCACATGTGTCGTATGTGCAAATACTTGATTTTCTACGTCATTCTTCTTTAATCGGGCCTAACAAGATATGCCAAATATGTATAAATGATTCACATTTGAAAATCGACAACTCGATTGTAGTGATTACGACTGTATAATCCCGATTAGTCGACTGTCAGCTGACATCCATTAAGGCACTTGAAATGCTAATCTCCTTGGGCGAAGCCCTTTGAAGAAAGTTAGAGCTCGTTTATCTACTTTCTTATCCATTCACGGTTCGCCTTCTATGGGGAATTGAATAGTCATGCATTAACATAGAAAATAAGCGCTAATATATATGTGTATATATATATATATATATAGAGAGAGAGAGAGAGAAAGAGGGAGGAAAAGAGAGAAAGGGGGGGAAACATTTTTCAAATACGCGTAAAGCATTGGACTTTCTTGAAGCTCCACGTACTCTTAGATAGGGATCACGTACTCTTAGATTAGGAACGTGTGTGCTCGGGGAATGTAAATTCGCGTAGTCGGTTCCTTTTTCTTTCCGGGATATCAAAATTTCTAACGACAATGCGGCACTAAAATTTCCGCGTAATGAACTTCATCTCGTGCTAATAGCAACAGGAATGTTTTATTTTCCAATAAAAAGGACGGCAATTAACGTACACAATAGCTAACTGCTCTCGTGTACTTTACGCGTTTTAAAACTTATATAAGCAAGAATAATCGACGTCACGTATCATATGCGAATATAAAAACATTTTTCTAGTCGAAATGCGAAAAATGTGAGCGAAAGAGCAAATATAACGTGAAAACGATACATGCATTTCAAACAAATTATTTATCTATAACGCCGAAAGTGTATAAGTAATTTTAATACAACTATATCTTTTAATATTTATATTGATGAAAGCACTCCAAATCTTGAAAGACATCACGAAAAGTCGAGAAAAAAATATTCAATAGTCAAAATAAAAAAACAATTCAATGAAATTATCATTATCATAAATTCATTAACATTAGTATATTTCCGACATGTGCATATATACTCTAGATAGGAATAAATTTAGCTTATCATAGGAGGAATTGAATTGAATATATATTATATATATTATATATATATATAAATATCATATAAATATAATTCACGTATAATACGATCATAAAATTGATAATCGAGTTAGATAACTTTAACATTGAGCGGTAATCTCTCTTGACAAAAGATTACAAAGATTGAAGCCTCAATTGTGCAAATTCTTGATAATTAAGTTGAAACATCCAGTGTTTTCAATTAACATTTTTGAATATTACAAAAGCGATTCTCAAATTAGAATTTCGTTAATACGATTAATCACATGACAATCTGAAATTGAGATAAAAAGTGACAGACAATGTGACGACATATTCCGGCACAAATACATGGACAAAAATGATGAAAGATAGTGTTATGTCATAATACATTTTCATCATCTATATGATGTGTGTATGAAAGTAATTCATGTAAAAACGTGATCACTATCAATTCTGCCCATAAAGATTCTATTGTAGCCTTCATTGCTTCTTTGCTCATCTAATATGTATAAGTTATATAGTATATAGAAATCCTTATTTATTATTTATCCGTCACAGAATCGATAATTGATTTACAGGATATGTTGAAGAATATGTCAAATGATAATCTCAAGATTTTAATAAATGATATTTACAGAAATGTGTGAGAATACAAGTTGAAAGTCAAATAATTATATCATAAATTGTGAAAGTTGTGAAGAGGGAACAAGATGTTCGATCATATCGAACGATCAAAATCAACCGTATCGAGATTAAAAAAATCAAAATTAAAAAAATTATCTACACTTTTTGCCAGAAATACAAGATGTATTAATAGGCCAAACATCACGATGTTATATGTAATCATTATTTATAATAAATATTTGTAATCATTATTTATTATAAAATTCCTATTAAAAATTCCATTAAAAATTCTATATCGTTACGATTAACGCACCTTAATCGTCCAATATTTTAATTTTTCTGGAATTATGTTTCTAATAACTTGAAATTTTGCATACAATTTAATTGAATTTCGTATAAGCTGACATGTGACGTTCGATTTGTAATTTTTGCAAGGGAGATATTATAAAGCGCGCTGAATTGGTCCTCTGGGCGAGGATTTTTGAAGGATCGGATTATGAAAGGTATACAAGCACGAAAATTCGCGTGACTTAAGGCACTAACAGTATACTTAAGGCCTAACGCAGTGTCCTCTTCCTTAACATTAGAAGGCACTATTTCCTATCAGAATACAACACATAACAAATGTTAATTTATCGACCCTCGCATTAATCTTACACGCGAAGTTTCTTCTTTTTAATGATAATAAACTGGCTCTCTAGTATATACTGGCATCTCGTGTTTCATCGTTTTAACTGGCTTCAGATGTCCAAGCTTTAATTGCATTATGCAGCGATTTGAAGAAACAGATTAATGCTATGCCTGCCATTTATGCAGATCGCGTTTCGCAAAGTTTCTAGAAATTATGTACACGATGTATGTATTATTATACATCAAATGAGCGCATTGAGATTTTTGTGTCCCTTGCATTTCCGTGATTGTGTAATATGTAGAATCAACGATCTCGGTATCTAAAATTTCTGATATTAAATTTCTTATTTTTCCTTTTCAATATTGCATTAATAAATCATATTTCATTTACAGAATATATACATATATCTCATATTTCTTATATATGTATATTGTTATATGAAATGAACCATATAGATTTATTCTTGCATTGTGTGGTAATTAACTAATTTCGTTAATGACGTATTGTACGATAATTTTAATTAACTAGTTCAATTAATCCCCTAGTAACATTCTGTTCTCTCTTATATACTTATATATTTAATATATATGTATATCGAACTTTCAATTATCGTACGAATAAATTTTTATAGATTAATCAACATTAATTAAAATGATTAATCAACTATGATTAACAATTCCGAAATCGTCAATTCGATGCATCAAAAACATCCTGATGCGATTGTTATTTTGTAATCAGGCGCAAAGAATGATGTCATAAATATACATGATAAAGTGGATCATTCTTGCAACAGATAACACAGAGCGTTTGAGCATATATTTGCTTTTTATAGGTGCTCTGCGGATATTTATTGAGCTATTGAGTTTCCCATCAGGATGCCATCACGTAAAATGGGAAATAATATTTGTTGTTATCATTCGTATGTCTATGTCTCAGGATCAAAAATCTCAAAGCGCATTAGAAAAGAATAATTTACTCGATTATGCTTTTATTTTCATAAAGCACGAAGTAGTATTAACGATATTTCATGATTGCACCTTCTACTTTGGCACTTTACGCGGAATTAAAATTTGACGATTTATGATCGGAAAAAGCTGTTTTTTGCGACTAAAAAGAAATTTAAAAAAAGCATTATATATAATATATAATGCTATTATATATAATGGTATTGCTTGTTACGCATTCATAATACTGGCTTTTGGGATGCCGACGTTCTATATCTCACTTCATTACTATATAATGAAAAGTTAATGATTGTCCGTCCCTAAACGCGAAATTCTTTGTGCATAATCGAAAAATTGCTCTATTAATGCTTTTACGTAATATCTACGATCACGATTGTAGTTTATTTAACTGAGCATGCTAAGTCCCAAGCTCCGTCACCGGAGTTCGATATATCATTTAGTTTACATTCTAACCATTTACTTATCTTAATTAATTAATTAACTTTTTATATACTGGCTCTATTCGTCGTAATGTATACGATAAAATGGTGCTCTAGACTAGTTGAGCTGGCCTTATTTAAACATATATATATATATATATATATATATATATATATGTGTATATATATATATATATATAACAAACTGGAAAATAGAACAAATAAAAATTAGCTAGAAACACAGAAGAGAACAGATACACGCTTATATGTAATAACGATACGTCTCGTCGTGCCGAATCTATGACCTCGATCGCGATCTCAATCGCGCAAGCGGATCTTTCTTTCCTTAAAATCTTGAAGCATCCAAAAAATCATTGACGCGCCTTTTTATAAAAGCTCGACAATTGTAAAACAATTACCTTACTCTTCCGTTCAACGCTCGTAATTCGGACATCGGTTCGATTAATTGTAGCTGCAATCGGAAAGATCCATCGAAAGATTCGCAAAAGACAGCATCGAGAGAACCAACTGATCAAAGTTGATCGGCATCGCGATTATTCAATTCGCGATTAAGCGTTAAACCTAATGAACGATTTGTTTGCTTCGTCAATCTATTTTCTCTTTTCCTAGTTGCTGCCCGTCCGATCGACCGGTCCGTCTTCGTAAGAAATTCGGGACGGGCCGGCTCGCGACGCGGCTCTTCAGGTCCCAAATGTAAGAAATATCATCGTCCGTCTCTCGCTCGCGTCCAGGATCACTCGAGATCACTGGCCTATTGTCGAGGACCGTTTCTCACCTCCGCTTCTCGTCGATCAACGTGCGCTTTCTCTCGCGTCGCACGACTCTGTGGACGGTCCTTTTCATCAGTGCCTCTTCATGTGAAGCGACAAATGGTCGCTTCGCGAGAACGATCGCTGACAGAGATGGCACTTGAACGGCTTTTGGCCCGTGTGCTTGCGATAGTGCCGCGTCAGCTCGTCTGATCGTGCGAATTTCCACGTGCAACCTTCCCACGTACACTGATATGGCTTCTCGCCTGCAACAGATAATGAAAACATATCTCAATGATAAGAATATACTGGATATAATACTTTAGTATTGCAAATTTTTATTTTTTTCATACTAGGATAAACTTGCATAAAAGCAGGGCTTGAAATATTAAAAGCACTTTAAAATTTGATGCTCATTGTTTTGATTTTAATGCACTTTTAAATAATTTGAAGAATTTAATATAAAAATCTCGTGTATGTCTAAATAATTGTACAAAAATTTTCAAATTTTTTTGGGATTTAATTAGAAAAAAATTATAAAAGAAGAGATTAAAAAAACATAGAATGCTATTTTAATTAATATATTTAGAAATTTATTATATTTAGAAAACTATGTGACAATTACTAAAATATTTTAATAACTATATTTTAATAATTTCATAGAAATACACAATATTCTACATAGAAACTTTATCACGATAAAATTTCAATGCGTTAAATGCAGGTTTTGCAACAATTATTTTTTTTTTGAATTTGATATAATGTGGATATTTTTAAATATAGTTGTCTGTTTATATACATAATTTATGTGAAATTTATAGAATATCTAAAAAGAGAAAGAAGGAGAGAAAAATAAATATAGGCAATCAACATCAATTGTATTAATCGAAGAGTCATATGATGACTAAAAATAATAATTTATATCCTAATGTGCACAGTTAAATTTTATTCAGCGGTTATATGATTGTTGGGTATACTCATTTATCAAATCAAAATAAGTTCGTTAAATACATATTACATACATTAAATACATATTAAATATATGTTTAAATTAATCTTAATATCGACAATTTCAAGAAAATACATTGTAATTAAATTTCTTGTTAAATTCGAGAATTTAATTTTTGTTTCAACATGCAATATGTGACAAATCTGGACAGTTTTTTCAAACATTATAAAAATTAAATTTCTTATTGCGTCAATTCGATGTAAGTTTAAGTATATATTTCGAAATGTGTTTATACATATGTGTGAAATAATGCACACATAATGTACATAATAATTACATAATAATTTGAATAATGTAATAATATTATTGGACATACAGTTGTGCGTATTGCTTCGTCAACAATTATATTCTGCTTAAATGCACATAAATTGATACGAATTAGCGTGAATCAACGCAGGCCTTTATCGTTCATGCATAATCGACTTAATATATGAAAAAGAGAAATAAAAAGAGAAAAAAATACAATATCAAGGTCGCAAGATAACGCAAGTATATATAAGAAGTTCTATATAAAGAATTCTTCAGACGTATCTCTTTTAAATATCAGTCGAAAATTGAATATTATTGAGTATCGAATATCATAGACCCCTGAATTGTTGAGATATCATGGTGTCTAAAGTATTTGTGACGTTTGTAATAATTAGCTTATTGGCTTTACAACTTTCTGCTGCACGTAAGTGTTTAAAATGTGTTTTTGCATGGAAAAAAAAATTACAGTACAAATTACAAAAAATATATTCTCTTTGACAACATTTATTGTAAATCTGGAATATAATGACATTAAAATATTTTTATTAGTATAAATATTTTAAATTATTTGTTTTATTGCTTATTAACAATTATACATTTGTTTGTGTATCAAAATAATTGAATAATTACAATAGTCCTTTGCAAAATATAATACGTATATATAATATTATTGAATAAAAATATCATGATTTCTCTTATATGTTAATATATTTCACGATTATATATATTAAAATATATTATATTTAATATATATTATACTTTTTACTATATTTTCTCCGTGTATTATCCATTAATTAATCAACTTTATGTTTTGTACTTAAAAGTTCTCATTGTTTACATAGAGCAAGAACGAAAATGCGTACAAGGTAAATATTATTTTGATGGATGTAACACGTGCTTCTGTGGTTACAATGGCATTGGGGCATGCACTAGAAGATTTTGTGATCCATCGGAGACGATTCCACCACCCGATGACTTTTGGCAAACAGATGTTGAACAAGACTAACTATTATATATTATAAAAAGTAAATGTATAAATAATAATTTACACAAGTATACCAGTATATAATATTAATATATCTGCATATCTTTATACATGTTTATTTCTTTCGGAAATAATAGTTATAGAATAACTAGATTGCGTTATGCGATTTAAAAATATGAAATAAGATATATGGAAAAATAGCTTCAACGTTTGAATCAAAAGTAAAATATTCAGTTAAACATTAACTTTGAATTCCACAAAATCTGATAATCTAAATAAAAAATCAATCTATTTCTCGATACATAATTGTATCAATTTATTTATCATTAAAATAATTTCGATCTCATAATCTCATTGTACGTCACGTCACGCTACGAAACCATTAATCCTCCACAAAAAGTCGAAACAGAAGTGAGGAATCGTTTTCATCCAGATGATCGTGGAAACGGTTCGGCAAATGACGTAATCGCCATCAAGTTCAATCTCTTCGTGCAACTGTCGAGACGAAAACGGACGGCGAATCAATCCGTTATGATCAGGTGGTCGATTTCGCGATCCCATTAAATCTGGATCGGATAATAATCTGTTGGATCGAGCGACGAAGACGATGACGCGTCTCTTTAAATCTGGAGATGGAACATCGCGGCCGTTTAATCGATATACATATTTGCGTTCATCCGCGAATTCTTCCGAGAGCGGCGCTTCTCCTCAGTTAATTGCGGATCGTAAGTCAGCAGGTCAAGATAAGAAGTGTTATTATCGCGAGGATCGAGACGGGGGAGCGGGAAGCGGCGCTTAACCCTTAATTTGGTATTTGCCCTTGTAAATGGCCGGTGTTAAGGCACAAGCGGAACAATTATCGCGTCGCGGGACGTGAGCCAAGTTGCTCCAACGCAAGACGAGGCAGAGTTAACACACACATTTATTATTACGCATTAGGAACGATTAATCTTTATAAATCGGACGTTTTAATTATTGAGCGATGCGCACGCAAAGAGGGAGAGATAACCGTGAGATCGTTTTAATGAGAAATCACGCTTTCGATACATCCTCGCGGCGATTTCGCGTGGAAGTGGAGGTATTTCCTTCTGCGCAAACATTCCATCTTCCCCTTTCATCTCGCAATTTATCCCATTCTGTCTAAAATAATGGAATAACGCGCAACTCACAATCTCGGAAAATGGATTAGCATCGTTATAGTTAGCGTTACATTGTTCGTAACAACTAGTATCGCGAAAGAAAGAGAGAGAGAGAGAGAAAAAGAAAGGCAGTCACTACGGAATATTAACGCCACCTTTTTGACAGTACCGCGGGGCTAATTACCGAACGGTAATTAACGAGGTATACTCTACGTTCTTGAAAGCCGGCCGTAATTAAAGACGCGACGCAAAGGGAACGGCAGGTTGCCGCGCGGCTGGAAAGGATCGAGCTTTAGCGATGCTGAGCAAAACGGCGGGGCGCGGATGATCGAAGGCACGCTCTCCGCGCCGTAGATCTAAATCGGCCGTTTTAACGTCCCGACGTCCATCGGGCGGAATATTATTGCGCAACGCGCCGGGGATATGCGAACGACTAATGACGTTACGAAGGAAATCGCGCGCGCGCGTATACGCGTTGCGTAATCGTGAGTAATTAGTCCATTTACAACCCGTACGAGGTGCGCGTAATATCGACCGATGGGCGAGCGTCGCATTAGTTTTACCTCCGTTATTAATGTATTTCGATCGCGTTTTATTGCTCCATAGATTAACGTCGCGTTAATCCCTCCCTCCGTTTGTGTTTTACTTTCTTTCCCGTCAAGTTACTTAATCATAACTCGAGCGAGATTGGCCATTTATTCGACGTCGTTCTCATTTGCGACAGCGCGTGTACATCCACGTATAAAGAGCGAAATGTAATAAGGCAAAATATACAATTGAAGAAATAAATACCTTCGAAAGATTCAAATTGTTACTGATTACTTAATTAATTTTATTTTCTGAGCATTGTTTTTGCATTATCTCTGAAAATCGATGAGGCAGAATTAAATTGCAGAAGCTTTGTCCTCTCCATTTAATTTTTTTCCAATTTAAGGTTTTACTAAAAAAAATTAGTCAAGATACATAATCGAAATTATAAAGAGATTCGCATAAAAATTACTTATATTTTATTATTTATCAATCGCGACTGAATTCCATCCGTGTCAATTCTTATTCTAGTATAGATAGTATTATTTCTTCATCTTACATTTGTGCATATTTTATAACTTTCTAATGAAGCCACACGACTATTAAACTTGCCGCAACGTACCATTTTTTTGCGATGCAAATACACGTGATTCATTTATCATTGCATGCGGAGACATTGTTTAATTATCGCGTAATAGCGTGTCTCGTCCTTTGTTATATTTCAAGATAGCGAGATAGATGGGACTATTTATCTTGGAACACAAGTTTACTAGAGTCACGCAGAGCGAAACTTCGAAGACAGTGTTGTATCGTATTGCGACATGATATACAAATAAGATGTTGCCTATGATGTATTAATTACAAGTTACAAGTCGGAGGAAATGATAAAGTAAATGTGTACGTATAAATGTATACACACACACATAACATGAATTTATTTTCATATACAAATTGCATTAATCTTCTTCATAAAAAAGATCGAACTATTTATGTCATATTGTGTACATATTGGCTACATTAGCCGTGGATATTATCGCTAAATCTGTAAAATTGGCAGCTTGTGCACGGTACATTTCGCAATTCTAACGTTTGCCTATCAGTTAACGAAGCTGTACGTTTCGACACATTTGCTGCGCGAAGCATATAATTATCACATCATAGCACGTGAGAAAGTTGCTCCGACGCATAGTTAAGCGACACGATGCGTGCCAGTAATGAGGAGCGAACTAACAACTCTCTCGACTAGTTCGAAAAAAAAAAAACATAAAGCCTGTGTCGTTCATATGCAGCGTTCACGTGATGTCAATCTTAGACCGTAATGAGATTCAATGTTTTCGATGCATCTTGAAATAATATACGCTTCGTATAATCTAATTTTTAGACACACAATTGAATTTGTTTCTCTCCTCAATGATATGAGATTTTTTTCTTTAATACAATAAATAATAATTAAAAGTTATTGAAAAAATAAAAAAAAGAAAGATTAAAAAATTTAGTAGGTGTATCTAAAAATTTATAATTTATGATATTTATTTTATATTAAATTTCTTATTTGAAGTTTGCTTATAGACTTTTATTTTGCATATGTTCCAAACTCAATTCAATTACTAAATCAACTCTTCTAAGTTTACATACTGCAAACGAATAAGCGGAACCAAAGTATTATTACGAGTGCTATCGAACGCAAAAGTGAGCTAAGATTGTGGGAAGTTATTTGTAGAAAAGACAGAAACGATGATTTGCAACGACCAACGAAGAACAATGCGGAGAAGCGTGCTCGTCAGGAAATCGTTAACCCAGCCGAGAAGGTAATCGCAGCCTTCGGCATTAGTGCATAAGTGCATTGTTAATAACAGGGTACCTGAAGCACTACCACTCGTAGAGAAATCTACAGAGCGAACTGCTTGTGCTCATCGGCGTATCCTTCGATACACGGAACCGATCGGCGGACGTTGTCCAGCTTACGCCAAGGCTAATTCGCCTTAATTAATACACGAGGTCTCTCAGCAAACCTCCTGTCTATCAAGGGTCACGCCAATCGGCTGACACCGAGCTTATATTCTGATAGTTATGCACAGTGATTCTCAGCTTCCGTTCCTTTATCTTCTTTGAACCATCAAATTACTTGCTACAGAATATTGCGAATAATTCGCTTTTAATATAACAATAATTATGGACATGATAGTTTATAAATAAAACAAAATTTAAAAAGTCACAAACAGTAATAATATATGTCGAAATAACATTTCGATAAATGATTGATTAATGCTATAAAAAGAAATCGAATAAATGATTTTATGATAATTTATTATTTGTTTAGAGAGATTAAGATTTGAAAAAATAACTGAATACATTATTATGTTTATATACATGGAATATAAGTGTGTTGCTCAACTCGCATGAACTATAATCAATTGTAAATATATTTATGTCGCTCTGATTTATAATTATGTCTTCTTAAGAATTCTCTCGCGCGACTCATTCAATCAAAATTCTGACTCTGATGTTGAAAATAATGATGCTTTTAAAAGAAACGGTTAGCATTTCTTAACTTATATGCGGAATCATACTCAGTTGAGGGAAATGCGATAATTAGAGATACTCCGTAGATATACATGTTGCTATGCGATTTCTCACAGGTAGATAAGAAATTTTATGTATACGTTAATGGGCGTAGGAAACATCTCTCACCATATAATCGTGCAAGGGCGATTTACCGTGCACTCATAATGAGCTATGATTCTCTACCTGTAATGCAACTCTCGTTACACGCAACAACGTGTGTCAGGTACACTGTTATTCGTCGATATTAAAAGTAATATTAGTCTGTTATTGTGTTCCGTTACATAGTCAATGAGGCGCGTAATATGAACAACGTCCAACATGCATAAACAATTAATATTGCTGATTGCATTTCATTTTTTGACCCGTTATTCCGCAGCTTTATTGAAAAGTACTAAATGTCATAATTTAAACTTATGACTTTTAACTGAACTTGCAAATATCGCGTACCTGATTTTTTAATGAAGTAAACATAATATGGCAAATATACATGCAATGGACAGAGCAGTGCATATTTTATGGCAGATAGTAATATTTATGAGTCTTATAGCGAATAATTATCAAAATTAAATATTATATTTTGATAAAAAATAAAAATAAAAATTATTGCAATGAGAAATAATTTATAAAATATTTTAAAATTAATGGAATATGATATTGAAACTATAAGTTGTTGAGAACTAACAAGCCTGTTATTTCTCCACAATTTTACGATCGCTTCCATCGGCTTCGCAACGACAGTCATGATCGCGCGAGCGAGTTACAGCGCAGAATGGTAGAAATGACGGTAATCAATGAATTGGTATTTCCCACATTCAGACGGTATCCACCTCAGTAAGGGTATCTCGATGGCCGCATGGTGTTAGAATGACGGATAGACGGCGGTTTGCCACTAGAAACCGGCGTTATACCGATCGTTGAAACAATTAGTCGAAGCCAAGTACACAATCGAGTTGTACGTCAAGTAATGGTCTTTCGTTTGCCAGCCGATCATTGCGAACTAGGAATTTCGTAAAACCGTCCATCATAATGGCATAATGCGCAAAGCATGTTCCGATCTTTGCAAACTTCGAGCAAGCTAGTTTCTCTCTTTGAGATCGGAGTGATGGGAAAATGCTAATCAAGATGACACGCATATCTTTCGTATATGCAAATAATTAAAATCAATACGCCAATATGTATACTCAGCGCTTAATATGATTGATTTGTCAAAATAAAATAATAAAATAAAAAATAATAGAATTTTGAAAGTATTATAATTATATCGAGTTATTAAAAATTTTTAGTAATGCAGAGATAAATTCTAATTAATTTAAAATATAATATTACAGAAAAATGATGGATCGCGTATGTTATTAATAAAAAGATAAAAATTTTATTTATCTCATTTAAAAAAAAAACTTCAGATATAAAATATGACATATAAACTTTTATCCGATAATGATATTATGGAAAAAGGCTTCAGTGTTTCTCCATATCGAGCTATTTCTGGGTTGAGCACCGCGATCGTGCTGCGTCTCGGTTGAACCATGGACCAGACAAAAGATCCTGGTTCTCACGACCACGCCCTCTCCCCGCTGCCGCTGCCTTCTCCAGACGGCGGCGGCGATGCCTTCACGAAGGTACCTATCCACCGGAAATTCCTGAAGCAACCACCGCGCCGCGTCGTGTATGCACACGGAATGGAACGGCGCGATCTCTTCCAAGTTCTCGTGACGCGGTAATAAATGGCCGGAGCTTGGATCTATACGCGAGAGCGCCCGTACGAAAGCGGATAAAAGTGCGAGTTTTCTCTCCTGCTGGACAGAAGGCATCTCCAAGGCGACGCTACGGAACGGTATCGAATTTCCGCGAGGCTCTACGGTCGTGAATCCTAGCGTGCGAAAGTCGACGACCCTTGACCGCGACGGGCCGCGGATCACGCGCGCGAAAAATCTTGGCGGAGAATAACACGGCTGATGTGTGCCTCTTATCTGTTATCCTGCAAAAGAGAAAGAGAGAGAGAGAGAAGAGAAGAGTCGCGTGTTCGAGTCTGATGTAAATTCGTAAAGCGTGCGAGGAAACATGTGATTCTCATTAATTAGCTGTTCTATAAAAGTTAAAGACCCTCTGCAAATAAAATCGCGCGTTTATCGCAAAAGAAAGAAAAATCAATCATCTCTTTAACATTCTTTTATCGAATCCACCATTCTTAAATCTCACAGAGAGCAACTAGCGATTATTTGTCGCATCCAAGCACCTCGTTCGAGAGAAGCGCGTCGGTCTCGTAGAAATTAAAGGAATGCCCGATGACTAATGGTTTACCGTCGAGCACTTGACCCGATCGGGCGACAAGTCGTTAACTACCGGCCATACGCTTGGGTTAAACATTATTATTATTATTATCGGAGGATCTCACGGCGATATTTGGTAGTGAGGTTGCAAGCGTCGCGTCGATTTAACGTGGGAAGACGAAGATAATGGCTCCAATCTACACGTAACCGAAGCTTCCTCCTCTCGTACGAGAAGAAGAAGCGATTTCCATGTCCGCTCGAATCATGCTATTTCGCTGAACGAGATCCTATCTTGTCTGTATAATTGCGATGTGACAATAAGATGGTTGCCCTCATAATTAAATTCTTTTCTGTCAGCTTACCTATCATATATTACGCGTTCGTTGATTTCACATATCCTGCTATCATTGAAACAATAGCGTCAGCAACGAAACCACGTATGCGAAGCGAGAGAAGGGTCGATAGTAAAGTGACGCGATTGTTCCAATGATTGCTGACGCACGTGCGTGACTCACGATCGTACATAACGATCATCGAGATTGTAGCAAGTTTGTTTCTTTGAATCGTTTGATGTATTTAATCTTGATTGGTTTTCCCGATTCAGAGTTTCAATAAATTCCATAGTTTCCAACCGTGCATAGGAATCGAGAGATTTATGATACAATGTTTGTGTAATTTCTACGCATATAATTTAACATTTTTTTCTTTTTCTCCCTCTAGTGT
This sequence comes from Camponotus vicinus, assembly GCF_025532165.1. NCBI lineage: Eukaryota > Metazoa > Arthropoda > Insecta > Hymenoptera > Formicidae > Camponotus > Camponotus vicinus. Next base: position 10,175,428 of record NW_028141978.1, on the reverse strand, counting down.
GTATTTAACACATATCTCTTTTGCTTGAAGATATATTTTTAAATTTTGCACATTATATGTACAAACATTTCTTGCGATATATGTCGATTGATTCGAAAAATATCGAAATTATTTACTCAAATAAGATAAACTTACCAGTGTGGGTCCTCTTGTGCGCCTTGAGATGCGAACTCTTCGTGTAAACCTTGTCGCAGCCGGCGACATCGCATCTGTGAACCTTACGTCTCTTCAGCGCATCGCCGCAATCACCATCGACACCTAAATTGCCGCCATTTCCGCCAACGCCGGCATTTCCTCTACCACCTAATCCGATACCCCCCGCAAGCGGACGTTTCTGGAATGCGCTGGAATTAGATAATTAAATCCGCAAAGAGTTAAACATAATATCTAAACAAAAATCTGTCGTTAAAAATTATTCTAATTATATGCTTTTCTCATAATTTTTTTACAAAAAAAAACAAACAGATTCTTCCTATAAATTTTTTAAAATCGATGTGTAAAGTAAAACATCAAAAATCAATAATTAGAAATTTAAAAAATGAAAAGAAGCAAGTGTTAAAGAAGAGATACAAGTTAGATTATGTACATAATTATAAACTTTGACAAGTTAAGCTTTTGACTTTTTCAAAGCGCAATTTTAATTACAAAAGTTTACTTTGAATCAACTTTATTTCTGAAAATTTGTCATATCTTGATAAGTATACGATCGGCTCATATTAAGTTTATTTTTCATACCAGCGGAGGATTTGCATAAGTTAACTAACTTTTGATTATATGAAAAGCAATTAACATTTTCGAAACGAGAAATAACTGAGAAAAGAGAAGAAATATTATTCCACGTTAAAATACATCAAACGTAATAAAACGGCATAATATGCAACACATGGCCAATTATAAAAGAATTAGATGTAAGATCGCGCGTTTTCCTACGTCTGAGATTGCTTCCAGTGCTTATAACGATGCACATATATCTGAGATGACATTGATTACGACGAATGATAAGAAATTCGTCATTCTTTACCATTTTTATCAATATCATTTCCAATATGGAGGAGATATCTTCATCGATCATTTTGCGCATGGATCGCATGTTCCATGGATCAACTGTCATTCTTACTTTTCCTAGACATACAGCCAAAGAATACTAAGATATAATCCGTTTTTAATATTTATAAAGTTGCTATTTTCAATGTAATTTAATTTGATTCCTATTTTTATAATTTAAAAATACTTGATATCTTTTTGGGGAATCATTTTTCTGTGTCTCCATAAAATCAATATAACTTTAATAAAAAATTATACAAGTAATTTCAGACAAGATACCGGAAAATTAAGGATTTATTAGATGATTCAAGAAAAAAAATCATTAAAAAAGAGACGTTAAAGAGAGAAAATTAAAACTATTAATTTTTTTACATTTTATAATTTCTATAATAAAATATAGAGAATTTATCACATTTCCTCTAACAGAAATTTAATAAAAATTTAAATCATCACAAGTTGAAATTCCCCTTATTTACAAAATAAGTATAGAAATTATTTTCACAAACAAAATATTGTTTGCTCATTTATAGATGAATATATTAGTTCCTAACAACGCATTATTTACGATGTAAAGCTTTCTTTCCGAATTAAAATGCCTTTTTCGGTGAGTACACGAAAAACCGAACAATTCTTCGAAAGCGGGCAATCGGTCAAATAATATTGGACCGATTCGATTCGATCCATGAAGAGAAGAAAGGCGTATCAAGCTGGTTCGATCAATCTCAACTTGACACACTGAATTCTGGTAAGACTTGTTTTTCCGCCAAATACTCGTACGTGCTAACGATATAGATCAGCTTATGTTTCTTAAGATGCGCCATATTAGTATTGATTAATTTGACGCAGTACAAAATATTACTTGCAGATTGTTTGTGGATAAATAAGGCAAACGATAAGAGACAATTCGAAATAATTACGCGATATACTTCCAAAATCTAAAACTTTTGTATGCTTGATGAATTCGATTTTCAATTTATTTTTCAATTATCTCAGAATGTCAATTAAAATGAATGTTTTATATAATTTCATATAATTTTATTAATATAATTCATAGTTACTCTTTTTGACAGCAACATTTTTATATAAATTTATCGAAATATAAATTTTACAAAACGATCTACATCATGCAATCTTACGATTAAGGATTCTTTGAAAGTTTGAAACCAAATTAAATAAAACGGTATCACTGGCATGTCCTTATTCACCGCCGTATTTTATCGAAAGCACGTGAGGGTTTCATGTAAAATTTGCGTTATAAACCGGAACGGTATATTGCGCGAACTGACATACATAAATTCGCAATAATGCCGGATGGCATTAATCCACCCTTTAAAAAGTACGTTTTTTTATTCATGCATATATTTCTGTGTCTTCAGATATAAATACTGGGAAAGTTAATTATTTGGATATTTCTATATGAATGATTATTTTGTCTTCTAATATATTTTTTAACAGTCCTGCTATGCACATCACAATCTGAGTTAACGAGCAGAAAATTAGTAAACGAGAGAAACGTATCACAATGCATTTTATACGAAGAATTATAATACTAATAAGTATAAAAATGAATATGCATACAATTGTGCAACTTATGAATTTTTTTCGTATATAAATGAAGATTATAATAAATTCCGCTTGAACTTTACGAAACATAACAGAAATAATGTTGTTTGATATTATTTGCAAAAATTAACGTACATAATTAAAGCTAGAAAAATCCAATTTAAAAACGAACCTTGCTATATGTATCAACAACGATGTGATAAGAAGATGTAAATTATTACTCACTTGGAATAGTCATTATAAATCCAGCGATCTAATAAATAGACAAGAGTCTCACTGGGAAGCGTATTTGTCGTAAAATATTAGTTCCCGTTGCGGATTCTCCCCAGGGAGTACTGATATGCGGGTACCAGTACTCTTATGAACATGTATTCGTGTTCACTCGATGTGCATATAAAGAGATAAGTAGAAATGTACATATATGTATAAAAAACGAATTCAAATTTATATCAGACGCGATTTGCAGCCATTCTCTCTTTGTACGTGAAACAAAGCTAAATAAAAAACTACGAGGTACTGTATAATTATTAGCCACAATTATGGGATGCTTGAATTTATAAGTTTTAAATTAAAGTCGCCTTTTTCTGTATGTGACACTTTTCATTTTTTGGATAGCACTAAGTTCCTCGCTCAAAAAATGGAGCTCAAACACAGAGTTCGTGCGCAGTGCACCGATATAGACAGGTTGATTTGCAAAAAGCGTATAATGAATCGGCGTCACGCTAATTGGGCGAAAGAAGCGAAACGAAATTACTTAGGCGCGTGCTCGAAAGAAATCGTGACAGGACGTGTAAAATGGGGTTTGTTAGCGTGCGCCGGTTGTCACGAGATTACCATGTTTTCTTGTATATGTTTTATATATATGTGTGTATGTGTGCGATGTCAAGACATGATTTCTGTAAGAGAGATGGATCGGGAGACCCGGGTACAATGGAAACGACAGTCGCGCGAGCGCGCGCGGCGAGAGCAAATTAAACGAGATTTACAGCGGGCGCACGATCTTGTCCTATTAACCCTGGACGTGCTTATGCATTCGATGAAATACGATTGAACGTAAGCATCGACGCCGTGAGTGAGTATTCACTGTGATATCCCGCTGTTTTCGGCCGATTGTGTGAAGCGATAATAAAGTTAGCCTTTGTATTTCGCAGTAAACTCGACAAGTTTCTCGCACATTTATTCTGTACATCTTTACCCCAACATTACAACAAATCGTAGATTTAATGCGTTATATAGTATGATACTGATCAATTCCTTTTAATTGTAAAGATTCGATATAGCAAAAATTGTTATTCGTTACGTTTCTCAAATCCAGAAAAATTTCTTAACTTGTATGAGGTTGAAGTTTGAAAAACCTAATTTGAAAACGAGTTAATGTTGTATGATTTCTCAAAAATTTTGTTTCAAACTATTTTTATAAACTTGGAGCAATTTCCTCATATCTTATTTTTTGTGTATTAAAAAGCTAGATTGATATAATGATCACTTCATCGTGACTATTAATGTATATATGCGAGAAGACAAGTAATTTTATCGATTATAATTAACGAACGGCAGGACATTAAATTATTCTCGCATTGCCTATTCACGAAGTAAATTCGCTTTACGATTAATCATTTAATTTTTATCATGATCGTCTCAGATACATAAACTTTGCTATCCTGCTTTAATAGCGTCTTCTCGCAGCCCTTACGCAACGTAAAATACACGCTTGTGCCTAGGTAGGATGCAACAGGTGAATAATAATACTTACTAAGAAGCCTTTATCCTCTGCAACGCGAGAAGGGCGGCGGAAGGGGAGATCGGGAAGACGGAATCGGGTGGCTCCATCACGCAGACCGATACGTCCCGATCCCTTTCCCTGTCCCTCTGCCTGTCCCTATCGCGATCGCACTGCTCCCTTTCCCGATCTCGCGCCTCTCTCTCCCTGATCGCGGGTTCTCGTTCCTGTTGACATTCCCTCTCGTTCTCGCCACTCCTCTCTCGCACCCTCTCCCGCTCCCGGTTTCTTTCCCGGCTTCGATCTCGATCGCGATTTCTGTCCCACGCTGTTTCGCTCAACGATGGCAAGGATGGTGACGCTGTAAAAGAAATAAAAGAGATACCCGTTATAAGAAAATTCTTATTATTTGTATAAATTATTTCAATTCAAGTTAAATATTATTTCAAAATTTATAAATAAATTATTTAAAGATTTATACTGCAGAAATTCATATAGAAATATGCGCTATTAATTCAAGTAGAATCCTATAAAAAATCATTTAAAACATAATTTATTGCGTAACACAAGGGCAATGTTAATTAATATTCATTTTCTAAGAGGCTGGATATACGAAAGGATATTCCTGTTTAATGAAGAGAGAGAACTGTCTTCGCAGATTGGAAACTTATTTCCGAGAACCGGTACTGCCGCTTAACTGATTACGGTATTTATATAATTACGTGGTATCTGTCACACTTTGTAAAGAATATATTATGTAATTGCTATTATCAGAAAAACCGATTACGAAATTTAACACAAGAAAATGGGAGTGGAACAATTGAAGTATAACATATAATTTCTTGTGTATGAGATATGCGTTTGCCACTTTGCGCGAACGTGCCATGGCGGTCACAGGGTACCGTGTCCTCGATCCATCAGCGATCGAGGATCGAAGGTCGATGTCAGACGAGCACGATGGAGCTCGCGCAACCTCTCACAGATAAATCAACCGAGTGAAGAAATGCAAACGTTTCTTGCGCTCGCATCCTTCCCGAGACGTAATTCTCTACGATGGCGTGTTATAAATCGCTTTATGATTTCGTTTTGCGGGACGAGAGATCGACTTGTTTAAGATACTTCCCTTATCGTTACGGCAAGATTCGCGTCCGCGTATCGGACACGATAAATTCGTTTCCGATGTCCTCGGAATTTCGCGAATTATTGCGGTATTTAAACCGTGAAACATTTCTGCATAGATTGCTACATCCTTTAAAAATTGGTAGCCACAGTTTATTATCGTATTACGTGGAAAATTGCGATTTACCTCGCTATCTAGAGAGTTTTGACAACCGTTGTTGACATCGTTGGCCGCTGCATCTCACCGCACTTTCTGCAATTTGTGAGAGCGGGGGACAAGCGTATTAAATGTCCGTGACATTGCTGTTACTAATTAGCAGTCGTGTTAGCGGCGGAGCCAATATATTCGCAAGATAGAACAGAAAGATGCGGCGGCTTCGCGATATCATTGTCGATAGTACTGCTGATAATATTTTGACCGTGCACGTCTTTCATTTGATTATAGAAGTTGCCGTCGAGATCGTCCCATGTAATCGACGTAAAACCATAATTTGTAAGCTTACCTTGTTACGCGAGGATAGCTTGTTTGTTGATAAATACGTTATTAGAACCGTGACTTTAATTATACAGAATCATCAAGTTCGAATTTCTAATTTAAATCAGTACCTATAAAATTAAAAAATTATATTTTTAACACAATATAGAGGAAATATATCATCTTTCTTGGAATACATTTAGATTGGAAATCTATTTTTAATTTAAGTATTTGGATTTATTAATGCTACATATTTATCATTATAAGGCTTCAAATAACACTTGTCAAAATGTGTTTTTCCATTTTCGGAGAAAAAAGATTAAATAAAATATTTAATAGCTCATGTATTAACGAATTAATGAATTATAGTGCTATTGTATGGACAAAATGTGCCTTCTTTTTTAATGAAAATCTATGCTAATGTCTAAATTGATTAGAATTAATCTCAACGATGTAATGCGATAACACGTGGCGCATGGTCGTAAGTTAAGCGGAACGTTCGTGCGGAACGATCACTTAAACTGACGCGATATGAAATTTAATGCCTCGTCTTCACGAACCTGAACAGATATCTGAAACAGAGTTGAAACGCGTACCGTTGCTGTTTCGCTCTTATATATTACGTGTCTCGTTGCATCTTGACAACCAAAGTTATCTTAAATTAAGTAATATATGTCGTGCATCCGTGTAATAAGATTGATAATCAATTTCAAGGAGAAATTCGTAGTGAAGAAGGCGGATATAATATTCATATTTCAAATTCATATTTAAATATTAACATATATAATGTTCAAGAAATAATATATTATCTCTTTTATATATTATTTCAATTTATTTTCTTTCAATTACAATTTTGATTTACGATTTTTCGTGGATGAAATATAAATGTTTACACATACTTATTCGCAAGAAATCGTAAAAACTCAAAACGAAATTTTTCTAAAATATAGACAAATCAACCAGTCACAACTTCACGAATATTTAAAAAAATATTGTATGAAAATTAATCGCGTTATTAATTTACAGTACATTATATGAGAAAAATTATCAAAATACTCACTCTCACTACATATATGGCCGATTTCTCATTAATTATTTGTTCTTATCATGACAGAAATCTCATGAGCATGTTCGAAATCGAATCGAGGAATCATTATGAATTCAGTCGGTCGAACCACGACGTAGTAACAGCGGTATTATTAACCGCAATTTCCGTGTGCCGGGTACACCGAGGCGGCCTCGCTTAATTAACCACTGCTTCGGACACTTCCCCCCTCCCCCTTCTCCCTCTCCCGAGATCTCGTTTCGAACGTCTCGTTAGAGCCATTAACTCTTCTCATAGTTTTAGCCGAGACCTATGATCTTCGCTATCTAATGGGGCACGCAGTCGTCACAAGCAGAAACGATCTGACAGAACTTCGTCGTTATTTCATGTTTCACCCTTGCTCCTTTTCTTGTCTTTTTCATTTTCTTTTTCACCTCCTCTTTTCAACACAGTTATCTCTTAATGTAAAAATATATCGATGCGCGTATGATTCGTATTATTTGAAAATCAGAATAACGCAAATTTAATTATCGCTAAAATGGGATAAGAAGTTAAATTAACGATTAAAATAGAATAGCGTAGTCTAAATGAAAATTAACTTAATAATTCATAATTTCTTCTATTAATGTTAATATTGTATAATACTATTTATAAAGAGAGCAAAATTAGAACAAAATTTTTTAAAGCTCAATTATTAATTTAATAATTAATTTTAATTAAATGTATACTTATTAAATTCTGGTTTAGTTGTCCCTTGACTGTAACAATAATATTCAATTTTAATGTTTATTGTCACATGTACATTGGAAAGAAAAAATCGTTCTTCTCTAATTGTCTTAGACTATAATATTTTATTTTTTAACAATTTTTCTCTTCAACTATATTACTATTGATGTCAATTATTAATTATTAATTATTAAAGTCAATTATTAATTATTAAAAATCTTTGAAAAAAATATTTTAAATTTGTAGAAAGCATCTTCGGCCGTTGCTTGATTAGCATACCAATGATAAAAATCATCCCTCTTTAGGCGTTTGCTAGCAATAGGGTGAATATTAAGTATTAACGATAATAATACTCGGTTTTAGCCTGTTTCGCCTTTTCGTTTCATCTTCGTCTATCCTCCGCTCACCCTCATCCGCGCACGATTCCATCGTTTTTTTTCTCGCGCACACGTACATCCAACGCTTTTGCGCGCCAAGGGGAACGTCAGGGGGTAATTGATAATGTTAAACGCCAGGGTTAATCCGCCGATTTATGGGCAGAGAGCGTGCGCGCCGTGGATTTTTTAGAATCCACCAAATTGAGGGATAATCGCCCGACATTAATGCCTTGCCGCTAAGGACGCCGGGCGCGCGATTCCAGAGGGATGATTGAGAGAGATAAGTGGGAGGTTATGGCGCTTCGCGTGTCCGGTGGCGGATAAAAGAGGGGCCCCCGCTAATCCGCCAAGAAAAAGGGAGAGTGCTTGAATCGACTGGGAGAATCGATCTCGAGATAGCCACGGCGCATGGCGTCGAGGATAAAGCGCCTATCTCATGACCCGAAGTCAAAGGTAGTCACTCGTTGTAGGATCTCGCGTTCGCAACGATGCGATGCACATTTCGTTCCGTGATTATCGAATCATGTGCTATAAATCTCAAATCATAATTCCTATCTATAAACTCGCGCATTTTTCCATCAACATTAACATAAAAATATAGTAAAATATAATAGAATTTAGAAAAAAATATATGTATATTAGAAAGATAATAATGCAATAATACAAATAATTACAATATCATAAAAAAGATATTATATAATACTAATTATTATTATATAATATATAACAATAATTATTATATATAAAATTATTATTATATAAAAATAATAATCATATAAAAGTTGATAAATATAAAATAATAATTATATAAAAATTAAAATAAAAGACGGACTTATTTTTCACCCTAGCTTTATCATTCGCAAATAAAAACGCCATTCATTCTGGCGGATAACGTCGATTATCGCATGTTATATAATTGAGCGGGTGGGCGCATTAGACGCGCGGAAATATATGCGTGCGCTCGCGTGCGCGTGCACGGATGGAAGGTGGGTGGACATGCCACCCGCGTCGCGGAACTCGTTAGGCGTTATGTGTTTTCAATTAAGTTTCCGAGACCGGGTACGCGAAGCGCGCAGATTAGCGCGAGCGACCGGACTTGCGTCGATTAATCGTGAAGCGTTATTTCTCATTCTCGTGCCGCGGGGGCCGCTACGACGTTTAGAAATTTATTGACGGTGGTTCGTTCGTACAAAGTACCGGTTATCCGTCAGGTGCGAAGATAACGTGCGCGATAACGCTTATTCACGTCGTGCCGCAAATTCAGTGAACGTTCGGAGTCGAGAAGAGAGATTCCACGAGACGATCGCGATAAAGTTTTTGCGAAATATTTCTGCGTTTCATAAAAAAAAAACGTGAAAAAATTGTGCAAATGTTAACTACATTTTACAATAATCATAATAAATTCAGAATTTGCTAAATATATATTTGTAGCGAATATACGTGCTAAAGATACATGTATACATATTTTTAAAAATTGTCGTATAATTTGGAATGACATAGTTACATTATGATGTAATATTTCAAATGAAATCCGACATTATGCGCAACGAATTGCGCTCAATTCGCGCAACGGAGATTTAATTCTGAAAATAATTAAAATTTATATTTCGTCGTGTTAAACGACGACTTCAAACTGCATCGCGCAACCCTGTGGCGTAAACGCAGAATGAGCGATTATCTCTTTGTCAAGCGGCACATTAATGTATCTTTATCATAATCAAGCGCCGCCTCGTGCACACTAATTGACAAAAGCGTAATTGCAAGCAATAGCGAGGTGAAAGTAAATGTAGAAATGCAATTAAATTAATGCCGATATGTCGTTCGAGGTCGCGAAAACATCTTAAATAAATTGAATTTTATTGGATATTGCTCTCTTCCTCTCCCTCCAATTTTTAATCAAATTGATTTGAATTCTAAATTTAGATTTATTTGTGAATTTCAGATTTCTTTTCTCTCGCGACAATAATACATATCTTCGTTAACGAGTATACGAAATCATTTATAAAATTATTAAGAGTACTAAGAGTATTATATCGGTTTCGATTAATGTAGGATGTACATGGAAGATATAATACATAATTTTTTAATAACCCGGAAGGTATCGGAGCAACACTGACAATGAGAGAGAATCGACCGCTCGTAAAATACGATGGTGCAATGGTATCCAGATTAAGATATGCGTCGGCAGGTAATCGATTCATGCACGCGTTGCATTAATCTCAAAGCTGTACTTTTACGACGCTCGCTATTGCTGCGCGATAAATCGCGCCTTCGTTATCGTGTCCCCCGGGTTCGTATTCTTCTTTCCTCTCTTTTTTTTTATACATGTTGTAAATATCACGCCATCAAAAATAATGCGCGCGCATATGCATGCGAATGAGTTTTTGCAGTCGTTAATGTAATACTTTTTATGCGCGCGCTCTCTTGCAAGGCATAAAAGAGTCGCATAACGATAATAAAAAAGATCATGGTACAAGCCGTATATTATCATCGCGCCATGAACTCATGGATGAAGCAATGCTCAACTTTAACTTTCTTCATCAGATTAAATGCATTGTATATCTATACTTGCGTCTTTAAGAATCTTGTTTAAAAAAAAATTAATAATTTTCAAAACAAATATTTTAATTCTCGACAAATATATTTTCACGTATTTTTATATACGATAAATCAAATTCGGACAGTCTCATTTAGAATTAAATACGCAAACGACAATGCGAAAAGGTTCGATTAGAATCGCGAAAAGATGTATGCGGAAAACAATACTCGGAGAATAAAACCCAGCGTCGAAGAAATACATGGTTTCGAGTGAAAGCGCGGGAGTTAACCGTTTCGAAGATAAGTCCCTCGCGGGCAGCGTTCGAATTGTTACACCCACGCTGATCGCGCATAAAACGTCCGCGTGCGAGCGAGAGAAGCCCCGCAGTCGCGATGGGCATGATGCAGCAGATGGATGAGCTTCGGCTCGATTCATCTAAAAATCGTAAAATCGAAGAAACGGGACAAGACAAACACCGGTTAATTGGGAAACCTCTAAGATGGATGAATATCTTATTATCCGGTATGCGGTACCGTGTAATACACAAGAGTAGATCGTACGTAGTACTTTGTTGATGCATGAATCACGGAAGATTAGGAGAATGACGATCAAGGGTACACACTTATATATGAGTATTAACAAATACAGCCCAAGCGTCCGTCGCGATGCTCGTGATTAATCGAGCTCGAGAAAACCGCCGCATCGGAATGCATTACCGACATAAAGTGACTCGCTAGAACTAGTCACGAATAATGGTATCAAAATAGGTGGTCACGAAAGGTCGAAATCCGTGAGCTTCGTGAACTTCGAATGCTATAAGTTATCCTCATTATAAATCCGCAGGCAATTACGAGTATAACAAATGCCTCATCAGTTTATTTTACTGCTGCAAGTTGAGTCTACTATGTTGTCTACAGAAATTATCTATAGTTATCTAGTAGAATAAATTAAAAAATAACAAATTAAAAAATAACGATATCATTACGAGGCAAAATTATTGCGATACGCAAATATTTATTTATTATTTATTGTACGTTATGTATTTACTAAATATTTTTGCAAATATTCGCGTGTAATAATGGTATCGTTATGTTTAATTCCTGTGTATAATTCGCGTTCTTAGAGATTGCAGAATATTTGACAAGAGACAAAGCATGCTTCATTTCTTATCATAGCAAACATACCTTGTTTTCGTGTAAGTTAGTCTTGCTCTTGGCCGATTAAAATTCACTAATAATTCAATTTCAATTGCTAGTTTAACCACACAAAGCTAACTGACTTTAGCTTAAATCGTACTATAGTAACTTGATTTTTTATTAGTGAAATTCGACATTGAATTGCAGAAGTTTATACAATTTTTCTAATATTCAATTATAAACGTGAAAAGAGAAATTATTATAGATGAAACTCACTCAAATCTTAAAATAATTTTCTTCATATTTCCTTTAAAAAAAGTCTAAGTTGCAATCTAAAAAAGTCTCAGAACAAATATGTCACGCAATTCTAATAAAATGAGAAAACATCGAGATCTATTGAGGGGCTAAAGATCTACCTAGGAGCTAAAAAGCGGGTTCCGTTTAGATCCGCTTCGAAACGAGGCTCAATGTTCCGTTGCGAATACCGGTCAACGTCAGCGATTACGAACGCACGTCGTGGACCTGTCGTAACGTCCGTTTGCACCAAAGGAAGGTGTATAAATTATGGACGCGGAGGTGCCGATACTTGATAAATCTATCGACGGGTGATAGACGAGCCGAGGCGGCGCGGGCCGACTATGTGCATCGCAGCGACAGGCTGCACTAATGCATGCAGCACGTCCTTAGCTGCGCACCTTCACCCGTAATCGTCTTCGGGTAAGACACGTGGACGACAGCGCGCGCTAACAATAAGTCCCTCTCGATTCGTTCCTCCTTCGGCGCATCAGCTCTATCTTTCTCCCTCTCTTTCTTGTGTGGCATTCGAGATTGCGGGAACCCCGGAGGTCAATCTCTCGAGGCTCGATTACGCGTATCGATGACTATTAGGCGCGGTTTATTCATGGCTCGACTGGCCAGTCTCGGTCGTAGTTCACTTCGCATCGCGATAACCCTGCGTCACTCGCTGAACTAGGAAGTTTCGACGGACGGATAACAGCTGATTAAAAGGAAAATAGAAGATTATCGAGAATTAATTGGATCACGTACAATCAATGAACGTAATAATAAGAGACTTTTAATACATTATATATAGGCTATTTTAAAAAACTATTTCTGTCTTAGATAATCATGAAATTGATTCTGTCTTCAAGAAATTATAATGTGTAATTATATATCTACAATGAAAGATTATCTACAATAATCTAATTTTCTTCATAGCTTTTTTTCAATTTTTAACAAATTAAATATTTTTTAATTAAGCTTCGAAATTATTCAATTATATAATTCTGTTAAAGGAATAGCTACATAAAATTGCCTACAAAATATATTTCTTTTTCATATCAATTTTTAATTTGTTAAAACTTTTTTTGTCATAACGCAAAATCTATAGATCTATACTTTCTTTCAAAAGGAGGCGATGTTTTGTACAAAACATTCATAAATCAAGAAAATAATAATAATTCTGAAGCATGTATATACTTCAGATTTAAGATGCAATAATTGCACAAGCATTAAATAAGTTGTATTCCAAGACAGTAATCCGCATCTATAAAGAAGTTCACATCTTTCATTGCATGTCAAATAATGTTTATGATCGTGTAGAAGAATCACTTGGCACCGTCGATAACCAGATGTTGTTCCATTTATAAAGATTGCATAGGTGGAACACATTGCATTAACATACGGTGAGGATTCAATTGTTACGTCGAAAATCTACATACAAAGTATCGTTGGTTATTTTAAATATCATCCGCAATAATAAGTTACAGCGTTGATGTGTAACCTTTCGGCGAACACTCGATAAGAAAAAATTATTATAAAACTGCAAAGATCTAGCTTGATCTCATAATTACATCTCATTGTATCATACGATAGAATTAAAACACCATTAAGTCTATCGACGTTTGCTAGTGATTTTATCTCGATAGATTCACCCATCTGACATAGTAATCAATCACTGAGGCGAAGCTTTCATTCAATTTCCATGGTGCAATATTTCTTCGATTTCATCTAACAGTAGCATGTTTTCTACAACATGTCTCACAACCAGCATCAGTTGCATAATAAAAAAAAAAGGAAGACAGAATGGTCGCCTAATTCGTCACTGGAAACATTCTGAACGTATTTAATCTTAGCGAGAATTAACATAGATGTGTCTCATCTACCTATAATATATTAGGAAAGCAACGAAGAGGGAGAGAAGAAAGAATACGCGTGCAACGGATTTCTTCGGGTACACGGCGGTCAATAAATTTGCGATTTTTCTCGCAAGGGGAGCCATCGCGGCTCTTCTCATCATCCCACGCCCGCGCCCGCGGCCATCCCGCGCCCTCGGGACGACTTTTTCCCAGACGGTGCGCGGCATCGCGGTGAGATCGCGCGCGACCCGGGAAAAGGACGGCGGACGGCGCGATTACACGGATAATAAATTAACGCGCACGACCTTATCGAGGCGTATAATTCATCACGAGGTTACGTGCACGCGTGCGCGACCCGACTCGGCATCGTGCGCCGACCCGATATGGCGGTTTTGCACATTAACCTCGTAAAACTCTAATGGCACCCGATCCCTTACACCTGTAATACGATATACGGGCGATGTGAAAGTTCGGAGCACGGAAGGAGGTTGAGCCCGGGACAAGGTAAACGCTCGTTAGGCCGAAGACGCGCGTCGTTAGAAGAACGATGTATATTCTCGGTCTACTTGGGATACTCCTCTCTGTCAGTGAGATAATGACTTTCCGTTAAAAAATATGCTGTAATGATATTAACCCTTGACTCGCGACGGGCGTTAATAGCGCTTTCTTCTATTAATCTATTATACTCTTATATTTCACGCACGAAGAGTGCAAAGATACTCGTAATACTATTAATCATAAGAGACATTTTAAATTTAAATTTTATATAATTATACGAATAAAATAAAAAAATTCAAAATACAAGTTTAGTTTAGTAAATCAGTTTATTAAATCAATTTATAAATATGCTTTTTAATAAAGCTCATATATACATAATTAAATAATCCCAATAAAACTGTTAAAAAAATATTCGACATGTTCTTTAAAATACTAATAATGTATTCTGAAAAAAAATTATAATTTGGACGAAAATATCTTTTCTTTACTTATCAGAAATTAGTCATCGAGTTAATCTTTTATATGGGAAAAATTGGATTGCGGTTGATGCAAGAAAATGAATGCAAGTCGTTGCAATTACGTAGTAGGAAATGAGCGTTATCGATGTACGTAAACAGCAAACCGACTGAGAAATAAGTCTTGTGTCAGTGGATTACGACGGTCATAATATCCACAAATAGGAATAGCTCTACATAGCGCAACCATTCCTGTTTCGCGGTTCATTAGACGTTTTGAAATATCGATCGATGTCGCGGTTCGCATTCGGTAATATATCTGAACGTATACTAATTTTCTAGAAATAAATTCTATTTTATTTAATTTTTGCACGTAGGAAAAAGAAAAAATTTTACGATCGATCCGAATCAATCTTCAATTTAATTCAATCCTCCTCGTTATCAATCAGTAACATTCGAGTTAAGAACAAAGAAGAATCGCGAGTCCCATCTCGTGCAACCTATCTTAATGCGCTCGTGACCGATCCTGGTGTCTCGACCTTTCTGTCCATAATCGCAGTCACATCCACGAAGATATTAAACGCAATGCGACGAGCATTTGTCTCGCGACGCTTTTCCGCCCGCTCGCTGCCATTTACGGATTCGGAGGAGAAACAAAATTGCGCAACGTGGCGCACCCGCATGATATTCCGTCGCGTTGCGAGTTAACGAGGCGTGCGATATGGACAGAGGATAATTAATTAACGGTTCGACATAGAGCCAGGAATACTCGACGCGTTCTGCGTCTGACGGAATTTTCTTAATAAGAACCACGTCTTTTTACAAACACGTTCAATATGGAAGTAATGTCAGTTAGGTAAATGTCTGACCGATATCGCGCCACAAGATCGAATAAAATAAAGCGAGAAAGTAAAGCGATAAATACATAAGCGAAAATATATAAAAAAAATATTTACAGTTTTGTACAAATTGTTAAAATATTTTTACCTAGTTATTTCTCTTCAATTCTCTGACATCTCGAGAAAAATTGTCGGTCTCCCTTGATTTATGGAAGCGTATTCATCGAGACATAAAAAAAATGAATTCTATCGACCGGACTTATCGGTCTTGTAAATCCCGTTTAACGAATAAGAGATCTCATTACATGTGATACATCAACACAAATCACACTAACCGATAATCCGGCCCGACCTTCGTCCGCAACCTGCAGATCGCTGTTGCGGTGCAAGCAAGCGGCCGTATGGTAAGGCCGCCGTATCTACGAGCCGCGGAATACATTATCCAGAAGATTAGTGTGCGAACGATACGAGAAAAGGCATGTACGGCGAGCGAGCGGAGGTCCATGTGAGTACGGCACGAGTGGTGATCTCCGCCTGGTAAATCGTGAGGTACGCGAGAGTAGGCGTCAGATTTGTGCTTCTAATTCGCGTAAAATGTATGCTTTAGAACCTAGTAATTCACATTCAAATCATCTCTTTGAAATTTCACTCGAAACAACGTGACAATTGCGGTCAAGGAGGGACTTTGTAAAGATTCGCAAAGTAAAGGAGATCTCAAGGGATTAGTAAATATCTCTTTGAAAGCCCTTCAACATGTGTAAAGGCAAACTGCGAAAATGTCGTTGGTTATTTTATCAATTTATTTCTCGCAATTATCATAAAGCTGTTTAAAAATTATCATGTATGTTTTGTTTTTTTTTTTTTACATGCTGTGTGTAATTTTATGTACAAATTTTAAAATTTTTTCGGTAAACATATATTACGAACGAAATTCTCTTAAAAATGTTCAGAGGGAGAGAATAATTCATTTAGGAATTTATTCGCAAAGATATTCATATGAAAAATTAACATATTCCGAATTAATTCAAATTTATTCTAGATTACTTTAGACTGAAATTAATCTACGCAAATCCCCAAAAAAACTTATATCATAAATTTAATTCTTAATTCATTTAAAGTAGCTTCTGGTTCTTTCAAATTACACAATTAGTCTAAATGCTTCCGGATTAGCAAAGTGAGAGAACGAAATGGAATGGAATCGCTCACGTGCGTCGACATTCGTTCCACCGTCACGGTCTCCTTATTTCTGTCTCTCTTCAATGACAGCTACACTGTTCGGTACGACATCATCCTCAACGTTAGCGTAGGAGTACCAGTCGGATTTACACGTACAGGTGCATCGCCGGCGTATGTAGGTACAATACACGATGCGGCCGTGCCCCATGCCCCACGTTTTATTCAAGTACGACGGGGACCGGACCCGCACTGCGTACACGCGTTGCTGGAGTGCAAGTTAAACAACTATTCATAAATATCGTAAAGCGCCGTTACTGATGGCCGCATACGGCGCTCTCAGGGCCTTCCTCGCTGTCATAGCAAGCCAGTAAATCCTCCCGGCGGCCGACTACGTCGACGATCATGCCGTATGTTAAGCGGATCGCCGATACGGATGATTCTCTTTCGCGAGAACACCTGACGCGCTTTTCAACGTGGAGGGAATACGATGATTGGCTGCACAAACGGGAAGATATTCATGTGCATCGACCGTATTAATTTTACGATCCTTTTATTCTTGTAGTGAGAATATTATATCGACGAAATATTGTTTGCGGAATTATTATAGTTAATCAATGTCTTCTCGTAACGTTGTGATCGCTGATTAAGCTTTCTAAATGATCATAATTAACGTTATAACAGTGTTACTTTTTATGAGAAAAATATATCTTACCCGTATATTTTTTCAACATGAAAGGAAATGTCTTAAAAGATAAAACATGATAGATGTTTAATTTCAATTAAATATATTAATAACATTCAACTTTTAATCAATTCTTTTAATCGCATAATAAGCATCAATTTTCTTTCGTTAGCGAAGACTGGAAATCTATTTCATGATGCCGCTATGAATATACACTGTAAACTGTATAACTATTAGCTTTTGAGAGAAGACCCCGTTAATTTAGTATTAACTTGGCACAATTTGCTCGCCACATCTAAAGTTCATCGAGTTGCGGTTCACTAATGCACGCTTGATCACCCATCTCGTGATACTTTAATGTACAATTCACGTATGAATCTACATTCATGACGCGTCGAACTTAATGGATTTAATCGAGTAATCGAGGAAGCGATATCGAGGCTATACCTATTTCATCTCGCAGGCGAGGTCGCGTGCTTACGATCGACATAATTCACGACCGAATGAACGTCGATAACAAGCCCGGGCTGATTGACGGCGTCCAAGGAACACACGGACAGTCGTATACGTCGCTTTTACTCTCTGACGTATGTGCGCCGTTTCCACGTGTGGCAGGTGGAACGTGCAGTCAATAGCACACCAGTCCTCAGCCAACGGCCGAATGCAAGAAAGTAGGCAGCTTCCACGAATATTGCGTTTGCCGACGTATTATTGTCGGAAAAATACTGCCCGAATCAATAATAATTACGATAAATTAGAAGATTACGCGACTATCTTGCATTTGGTGCTTTGAATCTGAGAACAATACTCTCTTCCATTAACTAAAAGCCGCTTGAGAGGTAATCTTGGACACATACGACAATTGTAAAGATAAAATAATTTTAATTAAAACTTCAAACAGAAAGTCATGTCTCGCTAATTTTCTAAATCATTACAACAATTTTCTATGAAACAAAAATATAAAAAATGCAAGTTTATCTAATGATTGTAAAATTTAAGAGATATTTTTTAATGTTTTTTTCAAATGATTAAAATGTTGATTAAAAAAATATAAATTATTTTAGGGAATTCTATGATAAATGCAAAGTTTATAAAAAGAAACATATCCTTGTCAGTCATATTTTTGTCAGCGTTTAGCGCCTTTTAACATCTGAGCACTTTACGATAATTGTACATACCCGGGCTTTGGCGGCGACTTTCTGTACGTTATTAATAATAATTGCGCGTCGAACACGCTCGTAATGTGCACCCGTCCGCGAAAAGTACAACAAGAAGATACTTTGAGAACGACCCATGTTATCTGATTAATAACGATAATATTTCGCGCGACTGATAATTATTATTCGGCTGAACCGTAAACACGGTATATCGCGCAACTTTGTGCTGCCGCGAGAGAACTCGTGCAGTGTGTCTTTCGCGTGGTCGTGACTCGGAGGGAAGCCCCTTCTCGTCTCGATTTTACACCATCCCACCCCGTCCCCGTGCACGGAAGACCTTACGTTCCCTTAATTTGTCACGGACCGGCCGGTTGCGAAATCGACGGCGCTGGCCGCGCAATCGCGCTCTTGCGGTTGCCCTGGCTTTCATAATGCAAATTACGATCGTTTCGTATTGCCTTTGAGAAAATGTTCCAGCGAATGTCGTCGCGCGCAAGCCGGGGTATCGCTTTCTGCGAACCCTTAAATTACAATTGTGCCCGCTCGCGTGTTTCATAAGGCGTGTATTTCGTCCTCGTGCACGTCGCGTATTTCACGAAGCGAGACATTGCATAACATTGCATTAATAAATTATCGAATTATTTCTCGTTTAATGTGTTTTTTCCGCATATCGTTCCTCTTTCTTCTCCCACTATCTCTCGATAAAATTTAATAATTATATAAAATTTATATATTTATGCAAAATCGTCTTTGACGAGATTTTTCACTCGTAACATATTTTTTTGCATTAGATTTTATAAATCTATCAAGGAACGGAAGTTTTAATCGCTTAAGTTATTCGGATATACAAAATGCTGTGCGAAATATAAATTAAAAAATGCCATCATAGTGTATCATGTAGAAGGAAATGCAACCAGAATTTATATTTTATATTATAATAAGCAAAACGCGAATTACTATAATATGTGTAGTAATATGTATTACTGTAGCAAAATAAATAAATTAAATTTAAAAAAATTTTAAGCAATATCGTGTAATTACAATATTGTAGATGTTGCTTTTACAAAAAAAAAACGAATCATAATATTTCTATATAATTTTTTAAATTATCTCATAGATTGAGGATGCACGATATTATATTTGAACCAAAATAAGTTTATTTAAATTTCTCAAATTGGGAAAATTATTAACTAAATTAGATAAAAATCAGAGAAAAATTTGTATTATTATTTATTATAAATTATTATCTATTATTATATTATTTTTTACATCATTCAGAAAATACAAGATATATCGTTTTAAAACACCTAATATATTATTTAAAAATATTTGGTGCGTTATGTGTAAAAAATATTTTTTTAATTGCAAAACCAAACTTGCTGAACTTAACAGGAAGATTAATTTTGATAAAACTTTCCACTGTTTGCCACTTACCAGTATTTGCATATTTATTCGTTCCCATGAATTATAATTGCTAATTATTAATTACCTCGCGCAAAATGTCATGTCCGAGGTGCTGCTAAACAATATCATAAATTAACAGATTTCCGGCGTAATGGTAAATAAAATCGAGCTTAAATCGGAGTATCTTGCATAAGAGAGCGAAGTAAAAAAAAGCCGACGATTCTCTCTCATTTCAAACTCATAGCAGCACATTGCTGCACAACAGTATCCCTTTCATTGCATCCTCCTTCATGTTAGTGCATTGCCAGGTAATCTCAGTCGCATCTCTGATTTCAATCTGTGAGCGCGTTTTTACAACACTCCGCACGCGAACGATCTACAAATCAACCCCGTTTCTTTTATCCCGTCCGACCAGTAAGACCTACACGTGCATACACACGCAGTTGCGTAATTCACACTGATTTACATTGCCATTCGAAAGCCTGAGATTGCACGTTAAAATTATGCAGTTGTGGCTTCTGAAAAAAAAAAATACCAAACTTTTGATATAAATTTCATCGAAAACAAAGCAATCTTGATACGCAATTGATTTTTTATCGATGCAATGGAATACATTGTACGTGCTTTCGTATGCAAATTGCGTACAATATGCTAAATCCAATGGTTAAGATCTGCTCATTCGTATTAAATATTATATTTAATATATCGTATATATCATATCCGTTATTACATCATGCTTTATATCATTATATGCTAGGAGCAATTATTTAAAAATTTCGAGTGTAATACTTGAAGAAGAGAGTTACTTATCAATTTTCTCTTCCATCGTCGTTCTAAAAGATGCTGATTAAGCTAACCATGCGTTTAGCAAAAGCCTTTACTTATTCTGAAGAAACTGAAGATTGATTGGATTAGGCCATTGGGACGAAAACGCCTAATAAATTTAATCCGGAACGATCCCGTTTTAGTCATGCACGGATTTTTATTTCATAAGTCTTGTGGATTTCTTTAGGGATAGCGCCGTTCAAGCATTGCATAACTCTCACGAGGCATATATGTGCATAAATGTTTCATGTCCGTAAACGGCTGAGTCCTTCGACTCGTTGCGACTGCGATTTCGTTAATTAATTACTTAATTAATTATCGTAAATTGATCGATGTTGAGATTTGTCAGAAGGATTAAAGCGCTGTGTATCCGTTTATTAAAACTCAACGATAAGAAGATTACTGTGCGGAGAGATTTATTTGACAATCTGTTATATCATAAATATGTTTACGCAATATTATAATCTCGAATAACAAAACATATATTGTATGACTCTGATAATTTTCCATAAGAAAACTGATGTTTTTCCATCGTTCAAAAATGAAACAAAGTTAATGATAGGAGAAAAAAACAGACTTCATAGATCCTTTAAGGATTAATCGTCAAACTTGAAATATGATAATTTTTTAATCTATGTATGTATATGTCTAGATTCTTATATAGAAGTAAGGATTCTAAGAGAGATTCTCTCCATTTTGTCGAACAACCGAAAGAGGATGTATTTCTCACAAAAGAGGCTATAAAATTATTATAATTAATGGTAATTTCGTAGCTTCTGCTTATAACGTGTGAGAATTCATTAAATCGCCACGCCGCAGGGAGAAAAATCGCGCGGCGTCATTACCGGCAGATATTTCATTGTAAGCAAGACTCTCGTACCTAAGAAGTACGCGCAAACCAGCCGCGATATATAATAGAGAAACGGGCCACACGAATGTTATAAATCACGTAGCGCGCGTTTCGTCGGGCGTAAACGGCGCGAACCGTCCGTTAAAAATTTCACGTTTCAGGCATCAAACACGCAAAATGTGTCGTGCGATCCGCTTCTGCGAATATAAATGCCACGATACCGTTTATTACGTCCGTTATCATGATCGTCACTTTTACGCTCACAAAGTAGCGAATTAATCCACGCTCGCAATTTAATCGCTGTGTCGACTTCTTTTTCGCAGCAATAAATTTGCGTCCGTCGAGCGGTGGACCAAGGACCGGACAGGTAGATTGATCAAAGAAATTCACGGCTGATGTTATTTACAGCGTGTAATTTGCGATTAAACCGCTTAATGCGTCGCTTCCTTTTTCTTGCATCGATATAAAAAAAAAGTTATAAATTCAAAAAGAGGTTGTCAAGTGACAATGTTATCCCGTTATGAACAAGCTCGCTCGAATTTCGACGGTAATGCAATTGACAATTTGCCGAAAAATTGTTCACTCGCATTCAAGTATTTTATTATTTTAACGCAATTGAATGCGTTCTACATAGAACGAGAGATTTTTCAAATGACTTGTCAATCTCGCATTAATTAGATCTTCTGGAGAGAATAATCTGCGATCGCGATTAAACGAGAAAATCATATAGAAATGCGAGTATGAAAAATTCGACAGTTGTTCTACGAAAAACTAATTTTAATATTTTATTGACGAAGTATTTTAATATTTTATTAACAAAAAAACTATCTTAAATATCTTTGGCAATAATTAATATGTGTTTCAAATTAATAAAAAATGTTTAATTATTCTACAAGGTATTTTGTAAAATACAAGCATTGTATCTCTTCGCAGCATCACCTTGACATACTGACATAATTTCTCATTTTCAATTTACTGCCTCCTCACACACGATTTATCAATCTATGTTCATTACGTCAGCAGAAGAAGACAGTTTATGATCATGACGAATACGATTGTACCGAAGAGATATGACAGGATTGGGAGAGGTTTGTTCAGGACTGCGAGAAAGGATCTCTAGCGCGACGCACTGCATCATTGCCATAGCGTAAAACGAAAACATCGTTCATAAGTACAATGATAACTTGATCCTTTCTCAAATAATCCTTTCTTTTTTTTTTAACGATTCATACCTTATGTCTTTTCCTTTTATATATACATATACATTAGTCTATAAGCATGAAAAAAAAAATTATTTACAATGAGAGTATCTGTAGCAATATACGAAGAACTTAAGAGAAGTGGATATTTTACCACCCCTCTTATTCGTATGCGTATACTATGCATAATTTATCAGTGAGTCGGTGTAAAAGTTTCGTCTACGAGGAGGTGACTATAGAAAGAGATTGAAAATGGAGCATTCTCAGTGATTCTCAATCGAAGAATTTAATATCCCAAAAACCGAATAAAATCAATTTTGTAAAGCGCGAAAAAAACAAATTAAGAGAGCAAGATTTTATTTTATTTTTGTCAAAATATTAAATTTTTACCAAAATATCAAATTTTTGAAAATATTATCGATATCATGTATGTATAATTTTTCAATATTTACAATCAAGTACGATTTTGTTATAGCCGATACGTTGTCAAAGTTGTCATTCTCGATATATCTAAAATAAATCCCGACAATAATCTGAATATCTAAATCTTTCAATATTTTACTAGAGAGAAATCCTAGTATTCATGGCAATACAATAATAATATTTTCCTTTGCTTTATTTAATATACCGTACTATAATATTTTTACATAATATCTAATACATTACGTAAAACGCAGAAACACTATGACGAGTCCCGCCACGTATTCCCTATGCGATACATCTCTTTTCATATTTGCGAGTCCCGGTCAGACAGCTCGTGAAAGGTAATTCCGCAAGAAGGCGAATGCGAGACGACGGTCGTCGTCGGCTTTATTTTTATTCGAAACGATGGCAGCAGCGATCGGTCTGGATCGAATCGGTCCATTCCCCTTCCCTACTATCTTGTTTCTTCGACTGCGATTTGCCAATAGCTCGTTGATATGCAGAAAGCCCATCGCTGCCGCTTGAACGCGCAATTCTGAACACGAACGCGAGAAGTTTCAAAACGGCATACGTGTGCTGTTATAGAATGATATATGGAAGTGTAAAATGTATTCATTATTCGGTAAATGTGCGATGAAGCGCAAGATTGTCGAGAATGAGTAGACCTTTCGTCGAATAGTTGCCGCCGGTTGAATTCTGTTAAAACATCAATAAAACAAAGTTTAAATATAATTAATGCAAATGATTATTTTATTTTTTCTCGAATCAATTTAAAATCTCTTGATAAATAAATAAATTATAATTTTATTATCCTCGATTGTTTGGATTTAATTTGAGTAAGGTGTTATTATTATCACATAATGAAATCAACGAAATCTCTTTCTCGCAATTTACTTTCTATTACGCAATTTTTCTGTTTAACGCACGTCTAATCTTCTATAAATCAGAACAAGTATCGGATTATATTATACTCGAAGACTGAGTTTTTAGCATCATCCGGATTAAGATACGATCACGCAACCAGGTGTCATCAGCATAAGAGATACAATTACGGTTATTAAGGGCAGGCAATTACGATTATTAATACGTTAGAACGTTACATCCTGCCGACTATGAGGAGAGCGATTACTTATCCTCATTACGACACGATGATGATGCGAGCGATAAAGTCGCGCAGATACGGGGGCCTAATATATAAAGAGAGTTAGGCGATCGCAGATAAGGGAAACGGATAATAGTTCCCGTCACGCTATACAGCGAGAATCGCGAGGCGCAATTAGCCGCGCCAACTCTGCGACGGCTGCGAAAAAATCTCCATCGCGTAACGTACGGAGCGCTGCAAGTCGAGTTTATAAATATTAGCCGCACTAATTGCGGTTTAATCAGTCGCGTGGGCGCGCTATCTAGCGAATGCGGACGATTAGAGTCGGACACGCGCGCGACGTGCCAATTAAAAGTCATCCAAATCGTGCGTCGAGTGGGTATTATCTATCCTATGACAGCAGATGGAGCAAAAAATCAGTTGCTCGATTCGACATGCGTGGACTGTATCTCAAGAGGACAGACGTGAAAAAAATTAAGTGCCTCTCATACAGCTATCTCATTCCAGAATAAATGGCTTATGGACAAAGAGTTTCGACTATCATTAAAACGAACGAGTCGAAATGTTTGCGGTACGTGCACATTTTTGGACCGCGATAAACTTTGTGTCTCGGTGGCATTCCGTATCGACTTGTGAGTAGACAAGCGTATCTCCCGATGGACCAATTAGAAATTACGAAACGGCGGCACGCTATGTATCAAACTCGCGTACGATCCTCATGCATATTCACGGGGAAGGGGAGAGTCTGGTCGGTCGAATCGACGCGTACGACGCGATCCCGAGGTGTCCGCGAGACGTACGATATTTTGCGAGCTCTCACGAGGGCCGCACGATTTGAAAGTAAAGGTATCGACGTTCAACGATATCGACGGTAAAAGTAGTCTTCGTGCTTGCGAAATCGAATCGCCCGCGATTATCGCGAGGAACAGCAGCGGGATGCGGATACGAGGAGCGCACACGTGCGGCTGTCATGTGCAGTTGGTTTTTATGAATTAGAAAATAAGATGGCTCAGCAATATTCCGATCGATATTTAATTGTAGCGTCAATATCGCTTTCCAAAGTTTTTATTAAAATTTTTAGAGTGAATTAAAATTTAATTAAATTATTAAGACTCCGGAATTGATATTTTTTCTCATCACAGATAATTATTATCACGGAGTAGTGCTGTCAGTTCGATATATTTTTTACAAGGGAAAAATTTGTGAAAATAATAATCATAGTCTTTTGGAATTAATAATACAATAATATACTAAAAATACAGCATATTTGTGTTCCAATATTTGGCAAATTACTGCATTGCAGATTTAAAAGCAGTATAAGCGGTAAGAATCAATATTAATGCACAGCAAAAGACACAGTGCGTAGCCGTGATCGCAATCTGCGGTCTAGTCTGTAGTATTAGCGGCAAAAGGACTTGCGAGAGAGGAGAGTCGGTGACGCAACGTTGCGTCGAGGAGACTCACTCGCTCGCTGCGTCTTGCTGCAGGGCTCTAACCTCGGCTATTATGCAAATTAATGTTAATTAAAATCAAACAGACATCCTCTCCGTGTACTCGCCGCACTGTTGAAACATACAACTATAAGTACGCGTATACACAACATGCGTCATTACATTTGTCACAATACAGTAATTCGAGTTTCTAAATTCTTTTTGAGTTTATAACATAATTTATTATAATTTATAATATTTATAATTAACAAAATAAAAATAAAAATTACATAGGATGAGTAAAAGAGAAAAGATAGATTTCGTATTCAGCATTTAACCATACTTATCAATTATAATGATAATTAAATATTAATAAATGTGTATTAAAAAAGTGTGTAATATAATTTTAGATGATATCTCTATAATATTTTTCGAGTATGTATTTCTTTTATCAAGGTTTAATAAATCTAGATAAGATTCGATATTCAATATTTATATTTCGCTACCTTATCTTTTCATGATAATTATCCCCGATTGAAATAATACGTTCGTTCCGGCAATGATCTCAATTTTTAACGAGAAAAGGCGGTCTCGGCATAAACAAGACGCGTGTTATCAAAATAGCCGTCGCCAGTCGGTCGATTCGCCTTATCGGGTGCATGTAAATGTCAATTTAACGAAGAAATGCACGTTCCTTTATTTATCTGTCATTTCGATCACCAGATTAGGGATAAAAATCGCGAACGGGATGGTTTTGTCAGGCATTAAAACGCGCGCCGATAATCGCGCCGGTTGACTTAATTAGTGAACGCTTAATACCACTTAACATCGATGCTCGCGTGTCATCGTGTTGTTGCACTTGTATTTATTATATTGTAGTGAAAGAATAAGGCACGCGGTTATTAATACTTTCACGCATGGCTGGCGTCACGTGTGTGGTCACTCCGTTATATCATTACGTAATAAACAGTAAGGAGACAACTTATTTGTACACGCATAATATGTACGAAAATAAATATCGCATAAACAAGTTTTCATAATTTAATATATTGACCGTTTTTACATCCGTAAATTAGCCATTCTTATATAAACAAGTCGTGTGCAATAAATTACAATGCGGTCGCGCATTAATTAAGTTGAGATGAGAGAAATCCACTAATAATTACTAAACTTGAAAAATTACATGTTACATATTTCAAGGTGTAAAAGAACGTGGAAAATGATTTCTATTTTGTCTGTTTAAAAATATGCACATATGAGTATAAAGAAGACGAGTAAATGCGGGTTATGCGTTCATTAACAAAGTGGCATGTCGGATAAATTTCATGTTAACTATTGGATTTTTTTTTGCCGCTAACGATCGCTTGCGAAACCCGTAAAAGTGAAACGCGCGCGTAATTATTAGATTAATTATTAGAATATCACGAGGCCGTGGAATCTCGACGAGCCGCTCTCCCGTCTGGAGACTCGATCTCCCGGCGAGCGGAAGATGATCGGCTCGCGATCGGGTTTAACGACGCGGATGATCCACATATCGACTGACTTTCGGGTCCGCGCGTGGCCTCTCGGCCGGAAAAAAATCCACCGGCAATCTACATACACACATCGCGCAAGATCGCATCGAGAGTAACGAGAAAGCGGGTCGGAAGCCGTGTGCAATTTACGAGCAATAAGCGAGATCCGCCGCGGATCGGGGAGCGACGAGACCGGTCGTTGTTAGGATCGGAATATGCACGGCCGCGACCTCGGTGAGCTTGCCTAGGCTCACCTTTCCTTCGACGACTCTTCATCCGTGCCACGACCCACTCTCCTTCAAGTGCACCTTCACAGATACACCCGCAGCGTTCTCGATCCTCTCGAGAGAATGCAAAGAGTCTTCGAGGATTATTTGGTCCATCAAATATCGGAATCGCGAATTGAATATGATGGCGATGTTACAATATAATTTTAATTTGAATTTAAATAAATTCTGTTACAATATAATTTTAATTTGAATTTAAATAAATTCTGAGAGACAAAAAGAATAACATTCAATAATGAAAATAAAAGAAAATAATAATATACTCGCCGCCTCGAGGATAAAAAGTCTCAAAATTTTTCGCACCATTGCTTCTCGAAACAAGTGGCTCATTCGACAAATTAAGTAAGTCTCTCAGAAGTAAACTAGAGTCGCGCACGTAGTTTGCGGTGAAGAAAACAACGAAGCGGCCTCGCCGAGAGGAGAATACCGGCGTCGCTGACCGCGGCGGGTGAACCGGAGCGGTATCCGGGCGACATGGAAATAGTCGCGATAAATCGCTCTCGCCACGAACTATTCCATTATAAAAGCAGCATGCGCCAGGAGTAACATAGCCGCTCGCTCGCGACGACGTTGCTTTGTGCGCCCGGCGGCGCGCCTACCTGTACCTGTACCTGAGAGAGCATCGAGCTGCCGCCGCCGCCGCCGTCGCCGACAGACGCCGCAGAGGCGGCCCGCGACTAACGACAATCGCGAGCCAAGGATTTCGCTGAAACCCCCGTCGCGACGATCCTAGGCATAGATCTTCGCCTCGCTTCCTCGTATACGGTTCTGCATTTTACTCCTGACATTTTCTCCCCGTCCTGCGAAGCGAATAAATCGAGATCCATCCGCTGACACTCATTTTTTCAGCCATCATGATATCAGTCGCGATCCAAGATTCAAAGAACTGATTATCAATATTTTTTCTACTATAACAAACTATAAAATCCGGCGGTAGCAAAGTTGTATAGAGATAATTTCATTATCTGTAATAGTAGAATTAATCAATAAAGAGTTTAGAGAGAGAATTAATAGTAATAGGACGTTTGCATTCTGGAATCTCCTACGCGCACTTCCAGGTCCATATTTACCAAGGGTACCGGGAAAAGATATTACCCATAGCTTACAAGATGAACGTAGCCGAGCTCGTCCCGCGCGCGTTACCATCACGGACGTACAAAGAGGCGAGGTGGAAACACGCCTGTTATTACTCGCGCAGATTGATGGAATCAAGCAACCAGTCATTTCGTGGTAGAATCAGTGAGAATTAATACCGGGCTATTAATTTCCTTTCCCTCTCCGCTTTTATGGCGGGGGATCCTGCACGGTTCACGCATACACGTGGCGCATATGCACGCATCCTGGTGGAGAATCACCTCGGATACAAATAGTCGAGCAAATAGCCCGCGCGCGCGTTGGAAAAAGAGGCGCTCCACGTAATTTAGACAGCTTTTTCCGCGTGCAGCGCCGAGCGAAGCTTGAACCTTAAGCGATCGCTCCCCTTGATGAGCCCCCGGGATCGCGCAGATTCACGGGCCCTCTTAGCGTGAATTGATGCGCGGGCATTAATTACGCCGCGGCCTGGACTGGCACCAATCGATGATCGAGTCGGGGTCAGCCGCAGCGCGGCCCTGACGGAGATTTGTACCAATTTGTTGATCAAATCACGCTTGCTCTGATGGACGAGCGTCGATATGCAGACCGGGAAACGCGCTATTCGAAAAGGTACAGACAGGCTGTATGAAATATGTGACGTACGCGAGATAGTATAGTTATTCGAAAGGGCAACAAGTAGATAAGAGCCGAACCCCCGCGGCGAGTCCCGTAAATTTTAGAAATATTTAACTTTGTGTCAAGATGAAGAATTTAATTTCTTATAAAGAAATATTAAAAGTTAAATGTTAAAAAGAGAGAGGAAAAAATTAAGAAAAAATATATCTTTTGAAATTTATTGCAAGCCTTATTACACGCTTCGGTTTAATAAAACGATAAAATAAGGAGCAATAATTGCTAATGAATGATAAAATTATTAATAGAATAGTGGAATTCAACGTATATTTATTGTAAGACTTTAACTTCAAATATATGTATATTATATAGTATCAATTTAACGAGAAAAGACACGCAATTCTCTCTCTCTCCGGTATACGCCAACACGGTATCGTGCGCGATGCTTGTAAATCTGTCATAGATTAATCCACTGTGTAATTACTTCTCGCTACCTTCGCCATTTAAATTTTATTTACACCGAGCGCGGAAAAAGCGATCTCTACGGCTGGCGGGATTTTCTCAAGACTCGCTGCTCGAGCGTATTTCATAAACCGAGGGCACCACGATGGCGCCATCGCGATCGTATTTCCCGTCGCAGATTTGAAAAGGCAAAACCTTAGGCGCGGTAAAACGTTGCGGGCGTGCCTCGATTGAGACGTCGCCTCGGATGCACGACGTTCAGCATGCATCACCGACGAATCCGCCGGAGTGCGCGTGCCCGACGCGATAAATATCAGTTTCCCGGCCCCGATCCCCTTCGGTTTTCAGTGTAAATGCAAAACCGCGCGTAATTCACACTGGCAAGTAACACGCCTCGGCGATGGGACCCCCGCGGCGAGCTTACAACGGCTTCATAAGACCGCAGAATTGCGGCTGCTCACCGCCGCCCGATCTTAGTTACACCTGCCCGATTGCGGCGATAGACTCGATAATCAGAGGTACTTTGCATCGTGTAATTTTAATCGCTAACACCATTGACATTATAAGGAAGGCGAGTTCACACCAGCATGCTCATTTGTATATTTGAGTATTACACGTATACTTTATCCAGTTCCTAGATAGCAATCGAATTCATTTCTTCCTTGGTATAACAATAAAATGAGGGTTCGACATTTTCAAATAAAAGTTTAAGTGTGTTCGAAATTTATATCGCGTTATAGAAATAACAAAAAGTTATACATATGTTTTAATAAGACAGAATGCATATTTGTGCGAGAAAGCGGACTAAGAATTAACATAATTTGCGACGCGTATCTCAAACAGTATTAGAAGTGAGAGCTGAGCGTATTCGGTCAATATGTAGTTAACGATTGCTATATTAGTCTGAATTATGTCATTCTTATCGCAGTTCAACTCTATCCGCTCCTTTAGCAATTAAATGACCGTGATAGGGTGCACTTTCTATGCATAACGATCTTGCAGGCCGCATTCAAATGCGGCCGCAATGGTCATTTACAGAGAACCGCGGAAAGGTTTGCAAGAGCGATCGGAGCACCAAATTGAGTGCCGTCTGATCGAGAGCCTTTCCATCCGTCTCGACTGAAATAGCAGCTACGTGGTCGTTGTTTCGAGGACCATGTCTACCTAAATGGAAAGCTAATTGCACGCGAAGTGGACAGGTGGGACGGTCATTTGTCGAGGGTTAGCACTAATGAGTGGTCGAATCTACGATTACGTTCGTTACGATCGGAATTTCCTTCGTAATCTATGCGCTGGCTTTGATAAACATTCTAGTTTCACCGCGCAAATCTTGAGTCGTAAACACATTTATCTTGACGAATGAAGTTTTATTAAAACATTGTGACGTGAAAGTATTTTTTTAAATAACGTATATGTAATTTGTTGCGCCGTTCCAGCATTTGTGAGAGACAATTCAAATTTGGCATCGCGATTTATAAAGCTTGGAAACTTTAATAAATTATGTGAAAAAAATTGGATAATGCTACGAATGAAATAAATTTCCGGGGTCGACATCAGGATCGTTCTCATTAAATATTTTCGAACATCAATTACAACAATTTACTTTCGAATAAATATTTTCTTGTGAAACGACATTCGAAAATTATAAATTATGGGCGAGTTCGCCGCGAACCGTTTCCCACATGCGGAAAATAATCGCGTTAAAACATCACGAAGTAGTATATCTCCCCTGTGGCTGTCATGCACGTTTAAACACCTAACTTCTGTAAGGCATAATGGCGCACGTCTGGTAATTGCAATCAATCGTGTCAGTAGGTTCAGCGAAAACAGGAACTCTCGCGGCAGTCAATAACGCCTCCGCATGAGAGATCGCTGAGAAAAGGCATCTAATTCATAAAGATAGTTCATTCAATGCAAAATATTTTATTCATATTAATAGACATAAATTTAGAAAACTACAGCTTAGCTTAGAAAAAAATTAAATTTAGAAAATTACAGCTAGACTTTTTAAAATTAATTATATTCTATTTTGTGTATTAGAACTTTAGAACTTTTCATATTTATAGACAAAATTAGTCGCATTTCTTAAAGTTTTTCATTGTTATTTATCTTTTCCTATTTATTATTTTTAATTCATTCTTATTTCTTCTACCATATATTTATTTGAAATGCATAATTTATAATAAGCGCTAATTTAATTAACGCTAATTTAATAAGGTATATTCAAACTAATTTAATGATGATGATTGTTTAAAAAAAATACAGACTAAATATTGTGTAGCATAATCAAATGCAATATCGATTATGCAATGTACTCTCTCCGATCATTGTTTTATTAAAAGCTGACTCACCAATATGTGTATACCATATCACATCTCCGTACTCCATTTGTATGAATACTTACCTGCAACATAAGACATGCACATATATATATATTTCAATATATATTTTCCTCATAATTTAGTTATATATTATAAATTTCAAACAGTTATATAATTTGTAAATTCATTCTAAAATACTTATTAATAAATGAAGTTAGAATAATTTAGCAAAGTTCTAAGAAATATAAGATTTCAACAATTAATATTTTGCTTTCATAAATAACGATGTGGATCATAATTACTTCTGCGATCGTAATCGACTCGTACGTATTGCGGGCCTTAATTGACTATTAAACTCTACGAAATGCATTGTCGGATTCACCGCGATTATTGCCCGGTAGTTATATCTATATCGACGATTGCAATCGTATCTGCATCACGCTTTCCACGGCTCGTTAGGCCGAGCATATCGTTTTATACCAACGAGGTGTTTCCTTACTGCCTACCACGCAGATAGAGAATCTTCTTGTCCAGTCAACTTGTTCTTTGGTGATTACATCGCTATGTAAATTTATCGTTGCTACGTGCACACGCGCGCATGAACATGTACTCTTTTTCTCTTTTTTTTTTTTGTTTGTTTCCCTCCAATGTATACGCGCGCGTTACAACAGTGCGTTACGCGATTATGCTTCGGATAGTTCGGTAAAGTACGAGCAATTATTCATCCGGTTAACAAAAGAAAAGAGCACAAAATGATTAACGTTAATATACCACCACCCAACTTGCAAACATATCACAGTAATAATGCTCGGTAAATTACGATAGCCATAACGTCCTGTTATTAGTGTTTATGTAGACAGGTTCTGCTTACAAGAACCAACCAGCAGTTTCAAACCATTATCCTTTGCGAGTAAAATTCTTTTCATATTCCTTCGGAGCATTAAAAAAATGTAAATTCATAATTTATACTTTATTTGAAAGATTTAAATGCGATGGCATAATCGTTCGAATCTAATTAAGAAAACTACAAGAGAACAAAAATATCCAGCAATTTATTACAACTCAATCCATCGAGAAGAAAGATCGCTCTTTCGAAAAGCATGGTATGTCGGTGCTGGTATAATTACACTTTATGCGGCAACGTATCCGTATCGATTAATATCACATCGATTGATTAAACTGACCACTAGTCAATGTCCAAATGATCAATAGAGATTTTGTTTTTCGCTAGCCAAGAATTGCCCGACCACGTCGAACTTCAGAATCCGGCCATTAATTATGATAATTGATTCGTGCGCTACGCATAAATCGCGAGCTCGACGAAATATCAGCGAGAAATTCAAATGGCATGGCAGACGAGTAGATAGAGATCAATGCTAGATCGATAGAGATAGAGACTTCATGGGCATCATTTTTTTGCTGAAGATATTTATGATGTGACAGGTCTTATCGGATTTTTTCTTTGATAACTTAATCTTACGCAGTCAATAGAAGGCGATAAAATGAAAAATTCCATCTCGCGCGCAATTTTCACGCAGTCACGTAAAGTTGCCCAGATGCAATTAAATTCGCATCCATACACGCGACAAACCACGAAGAAATGTCTCGCAATATATTAGGTGAAATGCGACGTGTTAGATTGACGAGCAGTAAACTAAAAGTGGCAGCATAAGTGTCACTCGTTCGAGAAAAGCAAGTGATTTATATTAATTTTGCGTATTATTGTTTAACCCCCACGCGCGTTTCACGTATTAGACGAACACTATTGCATTTGTGGAAGCGATTTACGCGCCGTAAAAGAGACGACGACAGTGTCAGTAATGATGATTTTTGTCTCGTTTCAGGTAATAAGAAAAATACGCGTTTTAAATTATCGCGCGAGATCTCGTCGCACATACAGGATGATTTAAAATATACCCGCACATACAGGATGATTTAAAATATACATAGCTTATCGCAGATTTCCATTTAGTTCGACGAGGAAGAACTTCGTTGACGTTTAGCAAATGCCTCGGCCGATGTACCGCGACTTGATAACCCGCTACTATTCATCATACCATGTTTTATGAGCCTGTCACGATACGAAACTACGAGATATCCGCGGAAACGGCGTTTCCGTGAGAATATTTTCTACGGTAAATCTCCGGGCTCTCTCGTTAAGTCTCGCGAATACTCGGCGGGTTACGTCGCCTGCGCTAAAACGTGACTGATTTTACGGGAGATTTATCGGATGATCGCCAACGAGGAAACTGCCAACGAGAAAACGATAGAGGCGCCAGTATGAGATAACGTGCGTGAATCTCCCAGTACACGTCGCGATATTTAACCACTCTTTTACCGCGTCGAACGATAGAATTATGTTTATTTAACGTATCGCAAAAATTAATAATTAATAACCGATGTTCTTAGTCAGGGTCAGAGTCAGGGTCTGCGCTGCTCATAAAGTATGCTTTATATCCTCGTGGATCGCGCGAAAGAAAGCGATAAAAGAGGAAGATGGTGGTGGCCGTCGTCCAGATTGGTTAAACGGTCTCCCAACGGTTCTTCATTAATTGCAATACGTTTTAATGACCGCGGTCGATTGGCAAACGTTCGGCTGCGACGCCGGAAAGTTCGATTAGGGAACATGACGGCATCCATCATCAGCTGTCGTTTCACAGCTGGTACTCTATAGAAAAATCGCGATAAATATTGCGAATCGTACGCGGTTTATGCTCAAGCGGTTGACTTGCGCGATTCACATACACATTAAGTCAGTACGAAGGTAATTAACTTAATTATCATGCGATACTGCAACACGCATACCTTGTGGAAGAATCATGAAGTCTAACGCGGCGACTTGTACGAATACATTATACGTAGGCATCATGCAAATTATTTCCACTAGTCTTCGTATCTCCCGGCTGGAAGAATTATTTGATGTATTGGACGCTAACGCGATAATTAAAACATGTCGGCAATCATTATCATATATCTAATGTCAATATCTGACATTATTATAATTGTCTTTCTAATTATATTGTGAAAATTATGTGTAATTATTTAATTTTATTATATTTGTTTTAATTAAGATTAATATTAGTGTAGACACACACACCAGAAAGAAGAAAAGATACTTATTTAATGCGGTTTTTGTACAAATAAATAATTTCTTCCTTTCACTTCTCTCTCCTTAAGCGAATACTATGTTACTTGCAAATAAAATTCAACAGTTATTTAATTCTTTTTTTAATGTTACGTTAACGCTCGGCTATTATGTAACATTTGACAGTTTAAATGCGAAACATCGCACGAAGAATGTTACATTTTATTCAATGACAGATAAAATTGCTGATGGTGAAGTAGCAAGTAATATGATACCCCGTAATAACGACAAATCGATCGTGGTATTCGATCGTTCCTTTTTGCGTCGATCGATCGTAATGTCGCGGCGTTGGCAAGAAAGCCATTGCAAAGAGATCATTCTTTACCGCGGAATTCCAAAAGGAATCAATCGCAGTTGCAATGGTCACAGGTGCATGTGCTGTGTCGCAAGACGGGACATTGATCGATCGGATTAAATTATTAGCCATTATTATTCACATCAGCGCGAGAAATTGCTTTTGCGTTACGTCAGGTGTGGGATTCGGAGATGCGAAGAAAACAGACGAAGATAACGTGTTTGCATATGTAAATATTTAGTGCTCGATTATAAAATTCATATCAAATTTAGTCATAAAAATAATATCGAATATGAAAGCACAAAGTGCAATATCTCTTCTACGGCTTCTTGAGTCCGAAATAACAAATATTTCATAAATTATATATCATATACATATATATATTGGAAAGTGCAATATTGATTTAAGTATTTTCAAAAATAAATAGCATACATTCTTGAAAAATTTATACGTGTGAATGACGGTTATGACAAATCACAATGATTTCATCCACACGAAATTGATCAAACACGCAATTTCCAAAATTAGCGATTATACGAATAATTATACGAATGATGTCGCGTTTTTTTTCATTCTCAAGCATAACGGCATCTCCGACTTCGATCGTAAATAAAAGGCATCGCATTCTACGTAACACGAAATAATATTTACGAACCTTGGATCGCATCTAATTATAACGTTCGACTGAAAGTAAACTCTGGTCTCTGTTCTTTCCACGAGACATTGCGAGGGCGAAACGTTTGACGGGGGCGTTGACACCCACAACGAGTGGACAATAAAATACATCCGAGAAATTATCGACGTCCACGCCCAGCCAGAGATACATCCTGTTTTTACTCTTGTCGTTCCCGTAACTGCAGGGCACACTAACTACACTTTCAATTAAAAAGACTCGCATATGTTCGACCGCGATTACTTTCATATGCAAATAAATTGCACTGACAAAAGGCCTGCATCGAGAAATGTCTTTATCTGTTTTTCTTTTAATTTTCATTAAATGTTAAAAATATTAATTGCAATTAATAACAGAATTAATAATTTTAAAAAATTTGTTAAAAAGAAATCCAAAATAAACGATTCCATTTACTCTTTTCTCAAATTTTTGTATTAGCACTTTCAAGTCTGCAATATTCATAATAATAAATGACAGACATGTAACATTTCACGCATATTGCGACATAATATTTGTCATTACTTGACGTGAATATTATGGAAATAATTCTTTTTTTATACATTAATATATTAATGAAATCACACAATTATATATATTGATTTGCATGAAATGTAAATGATGCTTGGCGCCGAAATAAAATTTATAAGCTATAACTTGGCTCATTTTTAAACGAATAGCGTTGACAAGGTGGATATTTTAATCTTGACTCGTTTTTAAATATGATATTAATTTTGAAAAATGACACTTGTGCAATAAATCATACAAATATTGCTTATAAAATTGTCAGACTCGTTGTCCTCGAAAAAGACAATCGTTCATAACGATTGAGAAAAATTTAAAAAAGTGCAGCTTGAGATGAATACGTTCGTTGAAATATTTCCAATAATATTCCGAGTTTAAAAATGAAACTAACGCGACGCGAAATGATTTCTTCGTAAAGCTATTAAAATGCCACGTTTCGTGAAAATTTTATTAAGCTGTTATTTTTCTCTCTCTTTCTCTCTCTTTCTTTTTCGAGCGCTGTCAAGATAATTCTTTGCGTGGTTACGACGTGTGTCATTGATAAAACTAATTAATTATGTCTTGACAATTGTTTCAATCAATTAGCGCATCCCACGACAGCGTCTATTTCAAAGATTCTGTAGGAAGCTGCGCCAATTAAGGTCGTTTCTCTGTTGAAAAATCAATTTTCATGGATTTATCTCTCTTCTAACGATATTTAATACGTGATTTGCAATATCCAATTAAGTGGCGAGCTATTTCCAATCGAGACAAAGAAAACAAACGATCATCTTATAGCATGGGGAATATTTTCCATGTTGCGTAATATAAAAAATCATTGATGAATAATAGAATGTGTTTAAATTTTAAATTTAAGAATAACGGAATTTAAAATAGATTGAAATCAATTGATGAAAAATATTATAAGAAACATTTTAATTCAAAAAATATAAAGAATAAGAATTTCTCGTTTTAATACAATTCTTTTTAATAATAGTTTATTCTGTTTTTTACTTGAAACACAAGATGTGCTGTGTTATATATGTTTTAAATGAAATCAAAAGAATATAATAAAAATAATTATAGAATAAG
The DNA here is from genome assembly GCF_025532165.1 of Camponotus vicinus. NCBI lineage: Eukaryota > Metazoa > Arthropoda > Insecta > Hymenoptera > Formicidae > Camponotus > Camponotus vicinus. The sequence goes on along the minus strand of NW_028141978.1, from coordinate 10,137,509 downwards.
TTTGTACATGGTACGATTTAACTCAAAATGAAAAAAAACTAATCTTCATGATACTTTTCATTTGCTTAAAAAAATTTCAGAGATGATTTATTCCATCATTTTCTCTATCATTAAAATTTTCGAGTTTCTTTCAAATTATATTCCTATCACACGCGCATACACGTTAAGCCAGTTCCATGTGATTTAATAATTTAAATTTTGATACTGAATTAATGTACGGTATTTATATACGGACGCGAACCGCTCGTTATGATTTACGATCACGCAATCATCACGATCAAGTGACATATAATCTAAGGAACTATTGATATATAATCCAAGGAAACATTGTCGAATATCGCATGGGAGTATCCTCTGAGAAGCGAGAGTATAATTTGGAAAAGTCTGAGAAATCGGGTCGGATCATAACTCAAAAGACATGCGCGTCCTAAAAAAGAAAAGAAAAACTGTAAGCGATTCACGGCAAACATAATGATACAGAATATATGATGTCGTGTATATTTTGCCAATACACGAGAGAATGAATCGAGCGAGTTAGTGTGTGCATATTTCGATACGAAACATGTTTCCAAGTCTGAATATACTGAATATAGAAAAGAAAGATATTTTATAATCTTTTAAAGGAAAAAAAACATGATAAATTTACATATATTTTATGACTATTTTGATGGACAAAAATAAAAAATTGCTCAGATTTGATTAAAATTATAGACTAACGATAAGCTTTATTATTATATTTAGTTTGTTATTCTTATAATCGTTTCTAATCTAATCATGAGATTATTAAATTGACTCTCCACAATGATATAAAAGAATTCATACAAGTGATTACGAAAATATTTAAAATAACAATCAAAATTTTATATTTTTTATACATGTATTATATATGAAATATTCTTTAATAATTCAATAAAATATGAATACTGAAAGTTTTTATCTCCATATTAATCTTATCCACAATCATAAAATTTTTAAAAGAATTTGTATATGACGATATAAAGCAAGATATTTATGATTAACTCGCTTTTCCCATATTTGGCCACTTGTACAATCGTCAGGATACGTCTACATCCAAGTAGAAAGTATATCTACATCACGATGATATTCGCCGTCGTGCCGAATCTGAAAGCGCGATGATCGATTGCAGTATGTTTGCGACGGTGATAAATTTCGTTTGAACATAAAGTGCGGCTAGCTTTTTTTTACGGAACGGGGAACACGTGTATCAACGCGTATGGAAGAGCGAACGCGCGCGATATCACGTACTGCGCTGCATATTAATCGCCGTAATACGTGCGAGTTGTTTAACGCGCGGCCTCACACTCGCCTCGTAATACGTAACGTAAGTAAAGCACCAAGATATGTTAGGTACGCGTTTCTCTCGAGATGGGTTACGTAAATCGGCGAGGGAGCGAGATGCAAACACGAAGGAGTACCAAACATCTTGGTGGTCACGCGTCGACATCGATATCTAATTTTTGTGCAGAAAATCCAATTTACAAATCAAACATAAAAAAAATTTCGCGATTTTATATTTATAAGAATAACACTTTTTCGTGCAAAGATAGGTGTTCATTAAAGACTGCAAACTTGAACTTTTTATTAAAATCTTAGCTTTTCATATCAAAAAATTATGGACCATCTTTATCTCGCACGTTCAAGTATTAATCTTCTCTATGCGATGATTGATAAACAAGTTAATTACAAAATTAATTTATATTAATTCAAACAGCGACTGAAAAAACACACATAAATCTATTTTGAAGACAATTAACCATTAATGAAGCCATAATTATCTTTAAGTATTCTAGAATAAAATGCAAAAACGTTACATGAGTTTCTTTTATGTTTTGCTTAAGTGCTTCTTTCCAACCGTGGCTTTAATACCTAAGAGTATTAATAGTTAATGAAGCTATCGACCTCTCACAAAGTATTTTATAAAATAAAATAAAAACCTTCTATGCATCCTTTTCGAAGCAGGACTTTGGAGATATCAACAAGATATATATATTTCTTTCTAAAATTATCGATTATTACTGTTATACATCAAGATTCGCCTATAATATATATATAATCTCACGTCTATGAATTAATTCATCTCCTTATTTCGTTACATGGTTTTGCTATGGCACGGCGGGATGTTTCTGTTCGACGAGCCTCGCGTTGAAAGATTCATCGTCTTGCGCAAACATGAGAAACGTTACTGGCTAAAGTGTTAAACGTTGAAAACCATAATCGTTCCGCGGCTAAGGTGCGAGCACGAAGAACGCTTATCGAGGATAAAGGTGGAAAAGTATCCGTCGTGCTGCCAGCATCGTCCAGGAGAACGTTGATGAACGGCCAATCGCAATTTGCAGCGTTGAAAAGTCACGGGATATAATTACGAAATGCTCGCGCGTCCCGGTGAATATACGTTCGCCCGGATATCTTTGAGAGAGAAGACGGATTATTTCTTAATTATCTAGGAAATGGATAATCTCGGAAAGAAATCTCGCTCGGGCATATATGCGTCTGATATAAAGTAACGATCAAAATAATTTATATTGAGTGATTTGTCGATATTTTATTTGACAATTTTTTTTATCGACAATTCATAAAATTACATCAATTTTAATTTATTTTCAAATAAATTTCAACATTATCTTTCAATTAAATTAATTAAATAATATATAAAAGAATAAGACTGTTTTATATAAGCATTCAGCAAAATTCAGTCAAAATTATCAAAATTTAAAATATAAGATTATTTATGATATTTAAGATAGAGAGAAAAATTCGAAATAAAGAGAGATCATCAAATGTAAGATTAGTAAGCAATATACATGCATATGAAATCTAACAGAGTCGCATGCCATTACCAAAATAATTCATAATGCTTAACTAGGAAATTACTAACCGAAAGAAAGTCGCGGGACAGGAAAAGATAATACGAAAGAGGAAGTCGAAGGTATGAGCTGGTTAGCAAAAATTTCGAGCAACGTCGCTGAACGCGGATGGTTTGCCGGGGTCAAAGAGTTAACCCAGTCGGCATGCACGCATCTACGCAAGCCGGACGAGGTTGGGGTCAGATTGGATGAATATCATCGCTTTTACAGTTGCTCCGAGGCATGTATATAAAATCACCGGCAACGGATTACGAGCGTCACGTGCAATTGGCAAACGATATCATCTCGGTAAATTAAATCGGATAATCTTATGACAGACCTAAGCATCGCTAACACGCTAAGCGATTTTAATGAAAGCAGTGACGTAAATAAAGATGACTTTTTTTCACTTGCGTCCAATCAAACATCTCGACAATAATTATAGATTAAATATTTACATTTTACGTAAAAGCTCTATATATCGCGTTTTGCGTCGCGTATACTCGAGCCATAAATCTATGACGGATCGGAAAGACGGATTGAAAAATCCACTTGTGTTCGAACCGGCTCGAAGTAATCATAGTCTTTAAAATTCACCGCGGCTTCGTGGTTAATTCAACTAGATTTTTCGCAGACCGAAGACACCACGAATATAACGGTACTTAATAGTATGGAGACCCGATCGTTCTCTCTCAGGTTAATGGATCTTCATCCTCGCGTGGGTGTACGTCGTACGTTCTCTGACACAAGCCGCAAGCGTTTGCGGAATTTCCGCAGACACGTAATGCTGCATCGCTCTTGAATTCAAAAGTGGAAAGATACAGATTTGCCTTTATTTCTTATACATTTTATATCAAATTCGTGCACAAAATTCTAGACAATCCTCGCTTTAGTACAATGATGTTTCACGATAGCGTGATAAAATTTATAACTAATGAATAAAATAAATGTAAAAAGTTAATTAATTAAATGTTAAATAAAAAATTAAATATTCAATAAATATTAGAAACTTGTATAAATATGCACACTGAATTGCTTCTATCGCGGTAGCTGATTTTGCGGAAACATAAAATCAATAGTATAATATATAAATCTCCTTGGAAACTGTACCCTCCGAAAAAAATATAAATTTCTCTCCGGTACTCGATCAATTGCACGCTACGTCGAATACCATTGGCAGTTTGAAAATAAACACGGGAAATGGGCCGTGACATGATAACTTGTTCAAAGCGATCATATATCATCTTCATCATTGAGTTTTTACGACCGGCGCTGCAAATCAATTTTCTGGTTGATGGATCTCCGTTACAGTGTAGGCGTTAATCGTTTTCCAGCAAAATGCGAGCCAACGCGAACCGAGATCGGTACATTTTGCACGATCATATAATCCCGCAGTTGTATAATAATTCCCCACACATAGTTTAATGTATCATCAATATAATAAGGTATACAATTGTATCTCTTACATACATTTGCATCTTTCACATTAGCTTTGAAGATACATTTTATTTTTCAAAAATACTCTCGTTACAACTCTCGATCATTTCCCAGGTAAAATAATGTAACAATTTTTCATCGATAAATAAAAAATTATTGTTTGCGCGAAATAATAACGCGTAAGGAGAGAAACATAACTTTAATAAATCAAATGCAGTCAATATTGCTGAAAATATAATTATCAGCATAATTAAGCGTGCGTGCACGCGCTTAATGTAATCTCTTTATTCGGCGGCACGCTTACGATTCTCCAATCTGGACGCATCCGTATCCGTGAATCACAATATATTCACACGTGTAACACGGCCATAAATCATATTCCGTATTATAGTGGCTTCATAGTCTCACGATATATCGCGCGATACGCGTATGAATCGTGACGATATGAATTTTAATGCGCGTGGCGTGGCGCGAGAGCACGCGAGATGCATTAATTTTCTTCCGGATGGCATCTCCCGAGACGTTTCCCGAAATGCATTTTAATGTTTCGTGGGCAATTTGGAGCAAAATACGCGCTGCTTACGTCGCCGCGAATGTTTCAATCGCGCACGATGCCAAATTATGCGTTTTAGTGACTTAAACAGACGTTTATCTTTCGTATCGCGTAGCCGTTCAATTAATGTTAATCGTTATGATAATACATGTTAATAACGAAGCAAAGCGGCACGCGAGTCGCGAACGTTACTTCTCACTAAAGCGGAAAAATAAGATGATATCGAACGATAAATAGTCTCATTTAAATATCTGATGATGCGCGTTTCTTTCCTGAATATCGAGAAACTAGAAATCCTGTCATTCGATATCTATATCGACGAGCTAGATATTCTGTTATTCCTTTGGTCTTCCAATTTGTTCTAATGCACATTTATTACGTTCTCTTTCCATATCCATTAACTACGCGAATTAATTGAGAAAATACGTTCAACAATTCGTTAAATGGATATCCAGAACGAATATCCCAATGATTGGAACAGTATAACGATCCATTCTATCTGTCGCCGCATTTTATATTTATTCTCGCTTCATGTGACTTTCCCAAAAATATGCGTAATAATAAATATCTCTCGACGCGTACGATCTCGATGCTCGCGTGGGAAACGATCGTTATTATCGAAAATAATTTACCGAGCACGCTTTCTCACGAAACATCGAATAATATAAGAATTCGACGACTGTACTTTTTCGTCAGATATAAGAGAAAGAGAAAGAGGAAGGGACAAATTCCTCGCGAGGCTTTCTACCTGTGTTACACCCGCAGGAATGCGCAGCGTTATAAATTTGTCTCACAAACGCGCCCGCGATCCTCTCGAATCTCGGTATTTCTCGCACCGTCCGAAGAGACCGAGAATCCGTTAATCATGCGGCGATTATTAGGCCAGGCGTCGCTAGGAATGCACATGAGATACTCCGTAAATCAGGCGGGACGGAGGCGACGACGCGGCAGCAGCTCGCATCGTCATTATTAATCGCGCTTTACCGCCGTTGGCGTTAAATAATGAGCGAGCACGCGGACGCCTCCCTTCTAATCCTAATCCGTCTGAAATGTTAACCATCAATCGTCGCGATAAAACTTTGCGGTGCCTTCGTTGTTGCGAAGTCGCTGCGGCGATCGAACAACGAGTCGCGAATAAATCGTCGACGTCGCGACGATGAATTATCGTTGCACGCGTCGACATATTATCTGCGAGCGCGATTGATAAACCACCTTCACTTTATGATGAAATGCTTCTTGCGAAATACTAATTGTGTATCGGAAAGACTCGAATTATATATATTATAAAAGTATACCTTTTTATATCTTCTTTATATCTTCTTTAAATGAGGAAGCACTTAATAAAGGGCATATATTGAAAAATATATTTTCTCCTTTTGCACGTTTATTTAATAATGAGAGAATTATTAACTTTGAAATTTCAATAACGATGAAAACATTAGATGAAAGTAATTAGTTGATTGAAAACTTGTGATTTCTCATCTTGTCAGATCAATGAGAATAATTTCTACCAGTTGTAAAAAAATATATATATTAAAAAAATATTATAAAAAAATATTATATATATTAAAGAAGTAAAAGTGTACGATAATTTACACAGGCATTTTCTGAGTGACTTCTTAGATGCAGTAAATGGGCGCAACTGCCGAAATCGTTGTAATTTGCGGTTGGGACGGAATAAACTTTATGCGAATTCAACCGCAAAATTCGGGCGTATTACTTTGCCACGAACAAAAATTTTATTTTATATTACGTAACCGCGGAATAAGAACGCTCGAATTTCTCAAGCGGTCGCTTGCGCGATAAATTTGTTCATATTATAAGCAAATTGCGTTCGAAGTGTCCAGAAAACCGGATTCTGAAAACTTGACGCTGGTTCGTGGTCAGGTTGGCATTGCGTTTGCTAATTTTAATGTGGTACGTTCTGGCGAGCTATTACCGAATGTCCATAAATCCCGGGCATTTTTAGGTACTGCGCAATTATTACTTAAAGCAAAAATTTCACTCGCGGCAAGGCGAACGATCGTTGAAACGATAACGATCACAGCCGGAAGGGAATCCGCGAGAAGTCGCACGAAAGAGAAACTGATAATTTATTGAAAGGGAATCATAAGAATTTTCATAAGGAGCGTTCATGTTGCAATTTCATGTATGCAAAACGTATAAACTTTGCGATTCGGTGCATTAAATTTCGGCCAGTGTATGAAAATATGATGCAATTACTTTGTTATTTAAATTATGTTCTCTCTGCATCATAATAAACTTCAAGCATCACTTTATAAAGAGCAATCTGTCGAGTGCACTTAATAATATTCATCGAGATAGTCGGTTAATACGCGATGTAATATCTCAGTAAAATTACTGTTTTCATTTACGAATGTCACAAATAGCGCACGTGTAGAAACATAGACAAAAAACTGAAATGTGAGATAATAAATCATGCGAAAGCTGTGTCGCAAATAATAATTGTCTCGCGAGAGTTGAAAATATACCCTTCATAAATTAACGAAAAAGCTTATTCACATGTACCGAAAATCTAATTTAAGAGACAGTTCTCCGAAAATATAGTAATCGATAAAGCAAGAATATGTATTTTTTAACAAATTATTGAATTGAGAACTCAAATTATATCAAAGTAGAATTTTGAGAAAAAAACAATATAATGAATATTGATTCAGAAACAATTATTAATTTATAAATATTGTATATATAAATATTTATATTCTAAAAATAATATAGTTAATAATTTCGATTTTAAAATCGACTCTAAAAATAATAGAGTTAATAATTTAATTACTAGAGAAGGAAGAATTAAATTTACCACATATATTATATAAGAATTGTTATTATGATAACAAATGCAAATAACATTAATTGTAGCATACAATAATAAATAATAACAACATAATTAATTATATTACAAAAGGTTTGAATAAAAAAATTTAATGTGTTTTCTTTTCACAATAACAATAAATTAATGTCATGTGTTAAAAATTCTTTGTCTTTACGAGATTACTAAAATTATATTAAGTATATGTACATATTTCATGTATTTAATTTATAATTAATATTTTAATCAGTCGTATGTCGCTGTAGTCATTTATTTATAATAACAATTTCAATTTTCAGAGATTATATCTTTCGTATATGTAAAACATTGGTGTTATCTCGTACACTTATCTCTCTCATTTTTCAATAGCAATTTCGAAAGACAGCACCTTAAAAGTCAACGCGCGGACGCGTGATCTACTCGACGTGCGAGATTCCGTTTAGCGATAAAACGAAATGGCAAGTCGACGACAGAACGGTAATCTAGTTAATCGATTGCTCGGAGATAATCGATAATGTCGGCGATCCATTCTAGGTGGTCCAACGAGTAATCCATGGCGGCGTGCAATCCATGGTAAATGATGCGAGTAATGGCTGTCAACGAGGCTGCCACGCTTAGTCACATCTTCATCCGTTATTAATTCGCGACTGGCTGTTAACAAATCGTTAATGAAAAAACCGCCACACTCGATAGATTTTATAGATTTTTTCGAGAAATAAAAGCGGGTAAAAAAGTGCTATAATATTCTCATTATCCATTAAAAATCTCGATATAATCCAATTGAATCTGACAAAATATATCAATACGTATTTTAAAAAATTATTTCTATTGGATCGTGGAATTTAATTGTTGTATGTAGTAAATTTTGCAATCTGTACACTTTAATTATTATCAATTATTCAATAATACCGTTCTACTATTGAATATTTTCCATTTATTTTTTTACTGTAATAAACTAATAAAAAAATATTTTCGAATGTCATTTCCTTTCTATCGCTCAATATCTTCGAGAAAGATCTAGCTATAAATATCAAGTGTTGTTGGATCTCACATACATGTATCTCTGTGGCGCTAATGAGCGGTAACGCGAGAGAGACTTGAACAGGTGCAACGCGATACCAACATCGATTCCTTCGGGGAGCATTTTCATACACGAGATGTATGTATGGGCGCGACACGTCGGGAACGTACTCGCTCGCTCGCGGTAGATCCTCTTCTGCGATCGATCGTTAAACTCGCGCCGCCTGCGAGATTCCCACAGGCCGCCTCTACGAAGCATCGCGCCGCCGCATCCATATGGGGTTGCGGCGGCCGGCCGCGGTCAATTTGCGTCCAGTCACAGGGTGCCCCGGGTTCCCTTCCGCCGTACCGATGTCATAGCTGCCGCATAGAAATGTCGTGCCCCGTGAAGCGCGCGTAAAATAAGATGTAGCGTCACTGATAACAAGCGCGCCTGGCTGTGCCGCTACCGAGGCGAACGTGAACCGAGAGGCAAAGAGCGAGCAAGGGTTGTCCGCGAGATCGGCCGTGATGCGGGGGAAGAGGGAGCGGGAAGAAGAACCGATCTGATAGCGGAATCGCCGCTACGTTCTTACTTCGCGTTGTAAGACCTTCTCGGACTAAGCTACCGTCTTGCGCCCTTCGATCTGCCACCACTACCGCCCGTTGCCGGTGCCCTCGGCTATCTCTCGTCGAACAGCGCGTCGAGCTTGTAAATTTGTGCTCGCCTTCCTTGATAAAGAGCCGCCGCCACCGCTGCGTTTCTTTCGCGCATCCGTAGCGGCGGAACGCGAGATTTAAAGCGCTCCCACGAGCGAAAACATGTCCGCACACCGATGAGTCTTGTATGCAGCTAGATCTCGAGCGATACACATCAATGTGAGAACAAGGAATATTATTCCACTTAACTTCTTTTGAAAAAGAGAAAATGTTATTCAAAATAATCTAGGATTACTAGTTGCTGTTTTAATCAGAAATACCACAACACATATTAAAATATCTAGTGTTTTAGTGAAACATTGATAGTTGTAAATATTATATATGTAATACCTAGTGAAAATTGAAAAATTTTAAAAATTAGAGGCAAATATATTAATTTTCATCATTTAGTAAATTATTGATAATCATATCATTTAAAAACTTAAAATTATTTGGGATATCTTCCCCAAAAATTCTTAATTTAAAAAAAATAACTCAAAATATATATATCTTGTCCCAAAATTAACTTGAGAATCTTTTTAAATCGAGTTGCAGTTATCTATATTAATTAGCATTATATATTAGAAACAGAAAAATTAATTATATATATAAAATTAAAATGAACGCCAACTTATATTAATGCAACCCAATCTTAACTGAATTATCCACATGCTTGCAATTTAGTTCAGCGAAAGTATCGTCGTATATAATGACATGAAAGGAAGCCGCAGCCGATCATCGGGTTAGCCATGGATGAGAGAGGGGAACGTCAAAAAAACGCTCGATCGAGTGAAAAGTTTGCCGTGTCAGATTCGCATAATCGATCCTGAGGTATATGGAGAGAAACATGTTTCTCTCTCTCTTTGCCCATAAGTCCATACTTTCCTCCCCCGATTCGATCAAGATCGGCATCCGCTATGTGTTGTACGTTCTTTCCATTATCAGTATGTCGTAAATAAAATGCAACGACATGGAGAAATTATCGTTTGCCATCTCACCGATCGGCGTGTTTCTTTTATGTCGTCGCGAAATTTTTTTATTGAATTACGAAGCTAATTGCAAGTTACGGAACAAAAATGCGGTACAAAATATTCACGCACACAGGTAACCATTAAAATTACATTTTTTTATATTTTAAGAAATAATAGAAAAAGAAATATTAAAACAGAAAAGTTTCATATATTGCAACTAAACGATTTGCCTTGATTTCCCTTACATTTGTCTTCATACGTTATGAGTAGCAATATATCTTGCTAACTCATATAATACGTATTTACCAAACAACTTCCGCTAACCGATTATTCAATTAACGTACGATCGACATATATTCGCGGCAGAAAATTTGAGATTGCAGAAATCGTTTAAGAGAGTATCAGTCGATGGCGGGGCTCAAGTCGTGAATCTCGCGCAAGCTTTCAAGACGAAAGAATCCGACGAGAGCGAGAGGGAAGCAGCAGTGGAGGTCGAAGGGTTGAACCGACGAGATGCGGCCAACAGCGATGCCTTGAAACTGAAGAAGCATAGGAACCTTGCGCGTTGCAAGAAACACGCATTACTCCGAGGAGGAAGAGGGGGAAGAATCGCAAGAAGTTTTAATCCCGGCGGTGTAATCGTCTGATAATGAATACCGCGCAACTGATTATGAATGGCTAAACATACCCGGCGTGATTTTTACATAAACCTCGTGCGGTTGCATACTCGCACTCTCGCGCGCGTGTTCGTGTACTTTATGATTATTAAGGGGCGTAGCTGCTTACCGCTAGGATGCCCTTTGGGCTCGTCCCTCATAACGTTTCCACGAAGCAAACCCTTCGCAAACCTCGGAAAAATCTACCTCCGCGCGAACGAGGACGCAAGTTCTTACCAGTGACATGGGACGGCTAAACTTGTCCTTCACTTACCCGAATACTTTAAGAGAAATCGATAGATTATAAATAACTATAAATTATAAATTTTGGCAAAAATTGTAAACTAATAATTATTTGAAACTAAATTTTTGCAAGACTAACAAAATTTCATCCAAGTGATAATTTCTCTCTCTCTTTCATTCCGAGATATTTTTTATACATCCATTTAATGTTTTATTTTTCTTTTAAGATTCTCGACGCATTCTTGCGCTTCTGTTTTTATTATCAGCTATCCGGAACACGAAATAAACCTTACGCTAATCTCGCGCGATGTAACTGATTTCTCTTACACGCAGGCCAATTAGCGGCGCTTCACGCATTCTTGTTTATCTCAGATCGATTCCCGAATTTGCGGACGGAGATCGTCGCTTTCGCCTCGCGACGATCGATCGTAAACATACCGGCGCCTCGGTGCCTCGCATTCCGCAGACATTCCTACAATTGGACGTGGCATAAACTTCTCCGCGCGATTGATAGAAGCGAATATCCGCGCGAATTATTCGAGAGATGAGAGAAGTATTCATGGGAAGGATGGGAGAAAGGACTGCTGATCTATCGAGCCAACTGCGCGGCAATATTTTGTCAGGATCCACATTCCCCGCGCTGGACAGGCTATCGCCGCTGTTAAATAAGGCGCGAGAAACGCGACAAGTGATAAATAGAGTGATTACCTACGAGAGACGGTACCATACCAGCCACCGCGTATGAAATTGTCCAATCATCATCAGTCTGTTTGTGCCCCGAGTGGGTAATTCTCTCTCTCTTTTTTCTCTCGCTCTCGCGAGCACTCGAGCACTCGCGAAGTAATGCACGCCCGCGTCGCGTGCATTTATCCACGCGCAAGAAAAATGCGCTATTACCAGGCATAGGATCATACATTTCCTAGATGATTGGCGGCAACCAAGTCGATGATTCGGTGGCCTATAATCTAAGACGAGTCGGAATTGCTTGATTTATAAGTTCATCGAAATTACCGTGCATCGCGTAATTTTAATACGCGATCTAGAATAATTTACGAGATGAGAGAGAAAAAGAGAGAGAAGACGATTGGCGTAAGAACGGTGCCCATTTACACTCGACCAACATTCAAACACTGTACATCAGCTTTCTTCGGGCAATTCAGAATCACGCGACTCGCTTCTTAGTCTGCTTGTTTGCGGTCAACGTAGTCATCCAAGCATGTCGCATATTATTTGTTGCAATTGCAGACTGCTTAATCACTTTATGAATATTTACGAACGACTTGATCGATAATATTTCTTGTGACACACATCATATCGTGTCTATATAATATTTTGTTTATATTTATTTCTATTAGAACAAAAAATATAGTAGCCAAATAATATGTATAAAATAATGACAGGTTTGGGGATTAATTTTTATCAAAAAATAAAAGCCTCCTTTTTTATCATTTTAAAGTATTTAAGAATTAGATATATTCATTTTTACAAGGAGCAAAGAAACAAATTGATTATTAATAAGGTCGTGCAATTTGTCAACTTATTTTAACCATCTATCATAAAAACATTTGAATAATTACTTTACACATGCTGTATTGCTTTATAGTGCTCTTGGGCTAGCTCGCGAGCAACCGTGCACGCGTAATTGGAATAATAAGTGAAAATGCGGTTTAACCGGCCGCGATAACAGCCTCCGTGGGAGGGCTTAACGCTTGTTAAACACTCGATTGGATGTATCCACGCGAGTTTTGAAACGTAAACCAGGGCGACTTGTACCGCGCCGGCATAATGAAGGAGATCGCGCATGCGAGATCGTATTTATACATCCAGGGTACTGTACGTCGCGCGTGCCAGCACTGCTGCCAGCACGAAACGCAAGACACCGTTGATGGAGATAGGCCGCATGCGAAACACCGTGTGGGATTTCACGGGTTCGTCTTACTCGTTCAAACTCTGGAGACCGCGAGAGTCTCGTTACAGGGGAAAACGAGGAAGTAATAATTGCAGTCGGATAATTGGACGACTGTTCTTTGACTTTAATTAGCGTTTGGCTTTAATTAATTAAGAACTTTGCAAGGATTCTGGAATAACGCGACGATGTGAGAAGTCGAGGAATCACAAGTCTAATTCCGATCAATTAATCGCATTCCTTTCTCGTTTAGATATTTTCACGCATCTCTTAGAGCGAAGATGTATTGATGCGTCTGAAAAAAAAAGAACGAGAGAACAGATATTCCTTTCCGGGTTTGGAAACGATACCTACGAGAATCATCGAGACCGTAAGTTCACCCCGAGGACTTTACTCGCGTCGGAATCCGATCGTTCGAACATATATCGAATTTCTCCGCTTATCGTGCGTGGAAAAATGCATTGGAAGTATATATGCACGAGTAAGATATTCCCATTTTACCCATCATTTGAATGTTAACCGAGCGTGAAAATTAATCAGTCGCGAATTAAAACTCAGCGCATGTGTCATTATGTTTTTTCAGCTTAAGGAAGATATTTATCATACGTTCTAAAAAACTATAATCGATAATGAAGCCGAGATATAGTTGGGTATTAACGCAATCATTAACTCTCCTCGATATTAATAACCCTTCTCATGTTCACTGTAGAAGGATATCCCGAAATAAAAACGACGCTAAGAGCATGCGAATATACAATTACGTTGTCGAGATTAATGATATGCTTTTGCGCTGTACTACTTTCGTAATTTAAATACATGACGTGAAAAGATATATTACCGTAAACTTGACGTCCGCGCAAAGTACGAGGCATGCGAGCGCGCAGACTCGTGGACCAACTTGTGGCTCATCTTCGGTAACATTGGTCACCGGGTCGCGGAATATTAACATTTTACGAGCGCGGGGATATTGCTCGGAATGTCGATTACACAGTTCGTTAACTCCGACGCCATTAATATTCCGCACAATCTTAGGATAGGGAGGGGGAGGGAGAGGGGGGTATACGGCCGCCGGAAAACATCTTCATTACATGCACGCTTATTCGCGTCTCCGTACGTCCGCGATTTAGCCGGGGCTAAGCGCAATGGCAAAATCTTGTTAACGAAGAATCTTGAGATTCCGTTATTTCCATTTAAATTCCAGAAGCGCATCCATGACGTGTATATACGTGCCCGCACACGCGGGGGGAGATTTAATTACGCGAAATGGACCACCACCCTGCGCTTTTCTCTACGAATAATAATTAAGCACGTCTCGAGATCTTTTAAGATTGGATATTAACACACATGTGTGTAATTAATGACAGACGGGACGGGAAATGAATGAGTGAATTTAAGGTAGAAAGAAAAATGGAATATTATTTTTTGCAAGCTCGGTATATTGCTTTGACTTGCATTGCCACGCAACGCGGATCAAGTGTAAGATCCGGCACAACAAGATCTCGCGAAACGAAAATAATTCGTCGCGGGGATTGAATGCAGGTGCATCAACGCTGTTAATCATAAGCGGGAGAAGGGGGAAAAGAACGAGAGCCAGAAAGAGAACAACAGGGATAATGGTATGTCGGTCGAAGATACAAGCGACGGGAAAAGGGAGTAGGAGTGAAGAGAGAAAGAGAACGCGCGGAAGAGATAGTGTGGGGGGTGGGAAATTGAGAGGGTAGAGTCAGCGTTCACAATCGGATTGTGACGTGTATGTCAGGCAGCTGTTTCCATAATTACAGTCTCCTTAAGATCCGTATCGGTGCTACGGTGGTAGAAAGGCGCATTATCGCTGCTTGCAGCGGGGCCAGACGCCAACGACGACGAATCGACTGGGAAAATGATATGGCATCTGCGCGGCGAAGAATAACTAGAGAGCGTCGCAATTAATGGCTATATTAAATTACGATTTTCAGATCTTGTACGAAGCTTTTGCATCTCCGTTTTTCCTCGTAAGGATGTCCGATTTCCCTATATTGTAGACTTATTCACTCAAAATTGTTTTTTTTTAATACAATTTTTTTCTATTTGAATATAGAATGACTCTTACAAAATGATATATAATATATTCTTTAAAAAAGTATTAATTGTAAATATAATTTTTAATATGATTAAATTTTTTATTCTTTCTGCAATTAATTTGAAAAATTTGTCACGCTATTATTAATAAATATATTTTTTCTTTTTATTTTAATGCTTTCTATTTGTATTTTTTTCTAATAAAATCTAAATCTTTCGAAAACCTAAATTGATTTTAATTTTAATATACGATAAACTTGATAGAGAATATATTAAACGAAACATACAATTTACGTTTCATCATATCAGTTAAGAATGCAAAAATATATAAGTATCTCATACAAAGATTCAAGCATTTATGCCATCGTATATTTTAAAGTCATAACGGTAAGAAAGAATCATTAATCATTGTCACCCTCCTTGTCAACAAGCAATCATCATCTCTTTTTTGTCTTTTCTTGAGACAGTTATCTCATTTTCTCAAGCGCGATATCGATCATTTGTGCTCGCGTTAAAAAGATGATGTCGCTAAAAAAAGCAGGCAAAAAATATCGCCTCACCGACGCGACGATGATGTGGAGCGTGAACGCGGCGTGAATTTCGCGATGACAATACAGAAGTAACGCGACGCGATTACGAGAAAAAAAAATGCCGGCGTTGGGAATGGTCTCGTTAGCGCAAGGTAGGTGCGGCGAGAGATGCGATCGAACGATGGCCGTGTATGCGTTACTTATTGCCCATTGTCGAGGACCGCCTTCGCGCGAGAATCGCGCCGATCGCGAGCTATTAGCCGCGACGGCCGCAATTAGGAACGAGTTTTCCGCGCGAGCCTCCGACACGATCGCCTCGCTTTCCAAGATAATCGCACTGATGGATGGAAACACGTAACCCCCGCGGTGTTTCTGCCGGCTCTCGTGTGTATTTTCCCATTTGGTGCGCTACCGTTTATAACGCACAAATAGCCAATTTGATGGCGCTCGCGGATATCACTTCTATCGCTTGAATGTATTTCAATTCATTATCACAATGTATTGCAATGCACCGCACTTGCGTTATAATAGTTTTGATTTTAAAGAAAGAAGATACATTTATTATAAATTTAATAGGAGAGTATAAATATAGCGAAAAGAAATTAATCTGGTTTGCGTTATAAGATTTTATTATATATTTTTGAAGATTGTGATTTCTTCTAAATTTTATAATAATAAAGATACGTAAGACTCGAAGAAAAAAATTTACTAAAAATCTTTTCCAGAAATTGTAGATTATTTAAGAAATTATAATTTCATTATAATATAGTTGGATAATTGAATTGCTTTATTCCCGCAAAAGATTTATGAATTTTCGAAGATTGATTTCTTCTAAATTTCGAAGATTGATCATTTCCAAAGATTAATTTCTTCTAAATTTTATAATAATAAAGATACGTAAAACTCGAAGAAAAGAATTTATTAAAAATATTTTTCAGAAATTGTAAATTATTTAAGAAATTATAATTTCATTATAATATAGTTAGATAAATTGAATTGCTTTATTCTCGCAAAAGACGTTATCTGATTTTTTAAATTATTTCATTGCACGGAGAAAATTTGTTATCGATCTGCCAATCATACTTTCAAGTTGCTAGAGAAAATTTTGACTCGGGTATCATTCACACGTATCGCTTTCCAACGAACAATAACTGACCATCGGCCGGGGGGCTTAAAAGTCATATTCCGAAGTGGGTGTCCCGTGGGTGGGACAAATCTAAGAAGGTATTCAGTCTCGATCGAGGGGAAGAAAAGAACGAAGGCAGAATGGGCAAAGAGGAGGGAAAGACAGACGAGGGAAAGCCAAAGGTCAAAGGGGCAGTATATCCGTGAAAGAGATCTAACGGATCAGCTCGAATACGTAAGAACGATAAGAGCCACGGCGGAAGCCCCCGTTCCTTTGTCGTTGCAGCGATGTTGCACCGACCACATTGCTCGGCAACGTACACACGCAAGACTCACCGCAACGCGCCGATCGGCCAACACCGTTCTTCCATTTAGCTATCCGAAAAAAATCGGCCGAAGAACGATCAGCCCGGTTGAAGTCGGGCGCCCACGTTCCGCCATTTTTACGATCCGCCCATAGTTCGCGTGCCCTACGAGGACGGAAGAGCAAAGGCTCCGGATGCTGGAGAATCGCCGTTTACGGTCAAGGAAGATCCGAATGAAACCGGCATTGAATCGCTATTTTTGTTCTTCAGATAGTATTGCATAATTTCTGCGCACGATCATTAAACGCTTGTATCGGCAAGATTTGAATTAGATATAAAGATGCTTTTCTTATTACGTTTATTATACACGTGAGAAAATCTTTCTTCATCCGTGGATAAGATTTAATATAAGAATATGCGAAGAAGGCCTTTGAAATTAAAAATATCACACACGAGACATTCAAGATTTAATCGTGAGACTTCACTTAATAAAATTAAGTAAAAATATTTTTCTCGCGCATAGAAAACTCGATAGCTAGTTTTTTACAATAAAACAGAAAAACTGTGAGATCTCACGTGATAATTATTGAATACAATGAGTCTTAATCGAAAAGGAACATCCCTTCGGGATGAGTCATATGGCACCTGCGCGGGACGGTTTCCTTTTACGTTTATAATAATTGTTTCTCGGCTTGCGTGGGTTGAGTCATTAATTCCGAAGCGTGGCATTCGCAAAGAAACGGACAGAGGTATGCGCCATAACGATGAAGTCAGCAAACAAAAGCTAGCCGAACACCTTTGTACAATAATTAAAGAAAACTGATTGTGAGTTCTCTACTTCTCCGTTAATTGTTGCAATTTACATGTGTCACGACGTAATCTAGAAGTTTTTATCTCTCTCTCTCTTTCTCGAGTTTCTTTGTAAGTTATTCACGTAATAATTATAAGCGTTCTTCTTATTCAATCTTCGATATTTCGATTAAATACCTCCGGCAAAGTGGAATAAAAAATAGAATTTTGACGTTAATATTACCGTTTGCATGTTAATATAATTCTCTGTGTTCCACTTTGCACCTGATTATACCTTTTTGAAATTTTTATTCATCAAGTTATTCCCATTGCAATCTAATTCCATTTTCTAAAAACTAAATATCTTAATATATGCCAACATATTTTCAAACTTTGAACACACTTCTTTTCTTTTTATTTTATATTCATACATATTGTCCGACTATATCTCACTCGAGTCTCATCTACTGATTGACGTATGTAAATATTGTGCGACGAATGCGCAGTCTTAAAGCTTAATTTCTCTTCGTAAAATTTATTTTTTTTTTCCTCTGTACCAATTACGGGATTTCCCATTGTCGTATCGTCGCTCGAATCGGCTCCCATACCGGCCCGATTATTCCGCAATCAACGAACGCGACGATGCCTTTCTACACCTGCCTGCACTATCTCGGCGCTCTTCTCTATCTCCCTCGGCCTTTAGTTTCTTAGCGCCTACGGCAAAAGGACAGAAGAGAGAAGAGAGAAGAAGAGGAGCGGTGTCGTTTATTCCCGTTTAAGTAAAGTCAAGGCGACGGGACCTCGCACACACAAATCAGTCAACCCTCGCGAGCGAGAAAGGCGTCCAATCCATCTCGGTGAAATCACCCTCCATCGGCCTCGGACGTTCCCGTCCCAGTATCGCAAACATCCTCCACGTCCTCGTCCTCGTCAGATACGACCATGCAGGACACCGTGAGAAAACCACTCGCCGATGCACAGGCGCGAATACCGATACCGATTCCTGTTCCTTTTCGCTCCTGATTTGCCGCTCGTTTATTTCCGCGCGCGAACAATGGCATCGCAATAATCAGATCGAGGTAGCTTGCTTTTAATCGATTAGATCTTTAAAGAATCAATTCTTTTGATCGGAGACAGATAATGTATAATAATAGAATATTCTGATAAATTTTCTATAATTTTCAAGATTGTACAGTTTTTATTACAAATTATGAATTATATAGTAGACGATTATTTTTTTATAAGCAAAATTATTATGTTATCTATAATAATGTTATCAATTATCTCATATACGCGTACAGTTTAAATTTTATTATATACAAAATTTGTCATATATATTTTTTCGTTATAATAAATCACGAAAACTTTTGTTTTAGCAATCATAATATTTCAAATTCTATATATTGAACGATATTAAACATAATTTAATAGCGTTAATTCCTATTATTAATTCCTATGATATTTACTGTTATGCCAAAAGAAGGTGCATTTTTGAGAAAGCGTTTGTTTACGTTAAAAAAAAGACAAAAATACACTCAGAATGCATTAAAAATCAAGGACACTCGCATTAACGCCGCGCGGTGAGAGTTTATCGTCACCTTTTCTCACTGAACGATCGAAGACTCTATAAAAGCAAGAAATCCCGCGGTGACATCAAGTCGTTTTTGTTCGCTCCAGGAAATTACCTTTCCAACGGTTGTGACAGGACTATCAATTCCCCAATAATTCCGCTTGTCCGAGCATTAATAAGTTAAAATAATTTAGAGTATTATTTTTCTCGCACGTTACATTTGATTTTAATTCTTTAGTGCATGATTTTATATATGTAACAAAAAATCTTTATTTTCTTTTTTAGCAAATTCCCCGTTTTTTTTTACAGTTGACTCAAACCTATTAGTTATTAATTATATATTTAAGATATTTAGTAATAAAAAAATGTGTGAAATTATAAAAAAGAAATCTATCACAAATGATATAATTATCTCATTTCCCTCAAACAAAAAACCAGTATGAAAAGACAAATTCACATGAATTAAAATAATATAATAATATATTTTTGTTCTTATCTCTCTCTTTTTCAAGTCACATATTTTTTTAATTAAAAGAGAGTAGTAGCTGAAAACTCTCACGTACGCGTATCAGTGAAAGGAAGACTTATTTCCGTATTCTCGATCATAAAGCAACCAAAATCGCGATCGCTAATGCGCCCAAGGACAGGAAATACCGGGAGAATGAATAAGGTAGTGCGATCGCTGGCAGTCGCCAAATTGCTTTGCGATGGGATACTCGTGTACTTGCTACTCATGAAGATAAAGGAACCGTCAGTTACCTGCCCGACGCAAGTTTCACATGGTTCCACAACCAAGATGGTCGGACGCTAATTACACTCGTAAAGATTAATTAGATTAACGTTAACCCGTCGACTTGTATCTCGCGTGGAATTGCGGCATCGTGTATCATTGAGATACGAGCCGTCATGTCGAGAAAGCTCTTTATAAGAACGTTAGAAAATATTCAAAGATTCAAGAACAATGAACTCTCTCTTCCTCTGGAATCCTTCTTAATACCCTTGTAGAGATTAAAAATTATTACAAAAAATTTTAATTAAAAAATATATTATTATATTACTTTAAAAATGAGACTTCCGAAATTTAATTTAAATAACCACATGAACAACTGGCATTTTATCTCTTCAGAAACAAATAATGGAGATTGTAAAGGTGATGCAAATATCACTGCAATGTATTTAAGTTCATCAAATCTAATGTATTGCAATATGCGAGCTCGAGATGACATCGTCATTACCGAAATCGTGCGTAATGATCTAATCACGATCGCTTACAATGACGGTCTTACACGGCGTTCTTTGAAAAAAACCACTCTGATTTTCAGCTTGTTTACGGTGACACGTATAATCGCGCTGCATTATTACGATGTAATTATGCTAATGGCGACGCGTCAGGTAACACGCGTGATTATACGTTGCGCGATGCGCTTGATCGCCTCGTGTAGATATCGAGAGTGTAATACGGATGCAGAGGAAACATTAATGAAAAGACCAGAGGAATAGAGGCTCGTGCGCGATTTGAATACCAACGATTCGACACCTTCGCGATTAAGACATCCATGACAAAACTAATCAGAAACATTCTCTTGCGCTTTAACATCTGCCTTTAGCGGAGTTATCTCTTCTCATGCTGCTTAATACAATTACTGCTCGATTTAATTTACATCAATCGATTTAATTTACATCACTGATCTAAACTTCTCGCGAAAAAAATGTTCGCCTTCAAGACGATCATCGAAGCCGCACGCGGAACGATACTCGACTTCGATACTTTTACCATGGCCGAGAGCGAGTAAAATGTTCACGCAGCCTTGTACCAATTGGGATCGGCACGATCCCTTTTACAATGTTCGCCGCGGCGCGTACACAAATGAAATCGCTTAGAACAGCGGATAAAAATGTGGGTCTCTGCCATATTCGTGCACACCTCTCGCGAGTATATCGAGCAAAAACTAGATCCGCCATATTAAGCCACCACGTGCTGCGGAAAAACGCTGTTTTATAAACGCGCCTTCTCTAAACGTTGACACGTTTCCCCTCCCTTTCCGCGCAAACACGCGTGTCGTTCATTCCGCGGCATTTAAAACCTTTCTCGAGGCATAAGACTTGTCTAATGCCGACAAGAATGCAGATAGAAATTAAAAAATTAAAAAATTTTTAATTTTTTAATTTCTATCTGCATTCTTTATTGTTTTAATAAGATATGTTGTAAATGATCATATAAATAAAAAAAAAACAATTGCTATAATAAATGTGTTTCGAGATGCTATATTGACTATTCTTTTTTTCATAATGGCATTTTAAGGGTATATCATTTCTTCTGATGTTTCTGCGAAAAAGGAGCGAGAGAGGTGTCTTGAGTTATCCCGCATTAGCGTGTCTCTGCTTAAAGACGTAATCTAGGAGTAATCTAAGGAGGCGCGTCCGGGAGTATCGGGTTTCGCAGGCGAATTGCGGATAAAATCAATGACCGAGAGCGTGCTTTTAAGAACGATCGTAAAATCGAGCCTCTGAGTATGGATTCTTCTTAACGGTACACACGCGTTCGCGAACGGAGGAAAAAGCGCGATTTCTCGCGATGGCGAATGCATCGGTATGCGCAAACGATCGCGAATAATCGGGGATAGATTGGTGAATAATGAATTGGACAACGTCGATAAGCGTGCAATAAAGAAAGCATCACCCGCTATTTCAAGCGCGACTTCGCCATTACACCTGCATCGGCAAATCGAACGTAAAAACCGGAGAAGAGATCGGCCGAATGACACGTGCGCGATAATAATTGGATATAATTATAATCCTGCTCCTCGAACGAGCAACGAAACCAAGGGGAGAGCTCGTCGGCACACATCGCGATTCTAATCTCGAAAATTACAGGACTGTAACGGTCGTGGTAAGCATTATGACGGATATATGTATTGTACATGTATCCGCGCACCCACGCGATCGAGCGCGCGCCTATAGGCAAGATAACTATAAAGATACGGACTTAGAGGGAGGTCATAGAGTGCGTAGTAAGCGAAGCTTTAATCAATAAACTAATAGTTTCGCGGCCCCGCTACCGTGCGGCACTTTGACCCCCGCGGTCGTACCCTTCGCGCTGGGCGGGAGGGGGGGGAGGAGGAGGAGGAAAAAAGAAAGAAAGAAAAAGAAAAAGAGAAAAAAAAACCTTTCGCGCGGCGTCCGGGCAATAACCGTAAAACCGGCTTTTAATGTTCCGCACGCATCGGGCTATCGTGCATCGTGATCGGACGTTTTCAGAACCTCTTACCGGGCGTTATGTGTACGACGGACTCGTACACGGCTACGACGCGCGCGTGTATCGGCGATTTCGTTTCGCGTTGCGTTTTCTCTCATAACTTCTCGACTGAAACCTTTCGATACCTTCGGCCGCACGCGCGTAATCTGGGCGTTATAAGTCGGCACACTCGCCCCTCAGGGATCTGCATATCCTTAGAACGTGCAGGATAAAGCTGGATGTAATGTCACCGTCGCGTTAACGTAACGTTAAATATTTTCATACGGACTTTCAAAAGAAGCAATATGTTAATTTACAGAATCGCCGAATTGTCACCGATATTTAAAAATTTATTTATGTTGACATAATAAACGTTACGTAGAGTATGCATCCATTTTAATTCGTTATATCAAATGTTTTGTATAACAATTTAGAATTTGCTATGTTCTATAACAGTATTGTGTCGAAACTATACGTGTTTATGTCGATAAACTTTTCGCATGAATGAAATTAATATTGCATGTTAGATAAAATGAAATGTCATCGCGCTATATAATTATATATAGAAGGAGAAATAATTAAGAAAACATTTTTATTGTACCTTCTTTAACGAATAAAAATTCATAACAGAATAAGCATAATTCCCCATCAAGTATAAATAATATATAATTTGACAAAGAATTTTTGAATTTCATAAATACACTTCGACATATAAAGTATTCTTTTATACTGTCATCGAGAAGACAAATCGTCGAATTATCGATGGTTTTATTACAATGCAGCAACATACAATAAACAGCATAGTTTATAAATGTAGTCGAAGCCGTGCATTAGACATGTGTGCCTCGCACTTACGCTAACGATCTCTCACGCTCCGCAGTTGCGCGTTTTATTATACGTTCGTGAATACTCTCCAATTATCATAAGTAAATTGCAACTTTGCGGGCACGATAGCTCATGTTCTCCGCCGCAATTACGACGCGCAAACTCGTACGCTGAACGTCGGATTAATTACGATCTCGACAGCTTGAATCTCTCGCGCCTCATTGTTAACGATTCCTGCGGATTGCTCCACCTTATTTAATCGAGAATGCGCAACGACTTGATTATAATAATCCTTTAGACAGGTGACTTTCTCTCCATCGATATTAAGGCTTAATCTTCTAACTTATTCAAATAGCCGCTCCCATAAACGATTAATTAATTGAACCATCAACAGTGGATCTTTCGAACTAGTTATGAGAAACATGCTTGGATGACATTAACAATTTAAAGCTCCTTTAAATGCTCTTTTAAACATTTATTAGAGGCAATTACAAATTATTCTAAAACGAAAATTTTTAAAACAACAAAAGTATCAAAAATTAATGCTTGTTATTTAAAGCATGTTTTTTTCTATAATTTCTACATCATTTTTCTAGTAACAAATTAAAAGACAAATAAAGAAAAAAATAGAACGCTTAAAAAAGAAAATCCGGATGACATTTCTTCATAAAAAAATTAGATTTGTGCAAATTCAAATAATCACGTAATTTTGTGGAACGCATTATTTGATTGCAATCTAATAAAAGTGTCACTAATTTGATATTACGTGTGTAAAATTCATACAAGTCACTTTACCTCGGCAAAGTACTATTGAAAAAGATCGATCGTGTAGGGTGACAGTTTTAGAACTACCTCTCGAAATGTTCGGATAAAAAAGAAGAGGAGAAAACCATAGGAGAATTGAAGACGGCAAATGAACATTCTCGATGACAGACGCGTAGCCTTATTGGGCAATGATCACGTTCATTTACATTTACAACGCACGCTACTACCTTATATGCTGTTCATCTATTCGTTCGATGACGTTTTTCCCTCAGTCCTTTTTTCGTCAGCTTCATGAAAATGGCATTTGACTGCCTCTGTCGCCAGTTTTACACGATATGCTCTCGCGGAAATCGATATCGAGGATGCGTTTGAGAAGTCAATTATAATGGATTATACCTCGTATAATCGTATTAAATTCTTTGGATAAATAATCCTTTTTCGAAGATTCTTACTTATTCTTCTTATTTGAACGAATGTTGTTATTTTAGCGATTATAATAATTAGAAAAACGACTGTCAATTCATCAAAAAATTAGTCCATTATTAGAAATGATAATAGGGATATGAAGCATTATATAAATGAGAAAATGGGTAACCAAGTAGCATATGATGCATATGATCTTTAGTAATATACGAGTACACCTAGTACTTTAGTTGTGCCGAAGAAAGCGAACCGGTTCCATGTATTGTTTTCTTTTGCTACTCTGTAGCCTCTGGATGCATAGGATAAAAAGAAGCGTGGCGCTGTAGAGGATTAATCTTCTATGAATCTTGCTCAAGCCAATCTTACTCGCGTTATGGCGAAGGCCATCCTTCTTCTTGATGCCATGCATAATGCGCGCTTCTCAATTGAAATGGCTAAAATATAATCATATATAGCTTCTTGCGCGCGTCGTAGCTTACGGCAGTGCAATGTTGCGTCAGGACATTACGGACCAAATGTAGACCACCCATCGCATCTAAATCACCTATTTGTAATTGAATTTTGAAAATGATGAGATTTATTTTTATAAATATTGAATATACCTATAACAGACGCTGAGAAATAAATTATTTTAATAATTTTTGATTAATTTTCTTTTTTTCTCTCTCGATATATGTAATAAATAAGTAGATTATGTCAACCTACAAGCTAAAGATAATTTATATAAAATTATAATATACTCTCGACTCGCCCATGTATCGATAGTGCAATATATTTTTCGCGTTTATGAATAGCAGCAATTCATATACCGGCACAATGGAACCAACTACAAAACGTGGCTGCTTTACAATTATCGAGAAAACGTAGATAACTCGCAGCGTGTAAATTCTCCCGTGTATCCTATATCGCGAGGTTACACATGATCGAAAGATAATTAGCCGCTAATTAGTCACCAGAGCTGCAAGTAATTTGAATCATTTTTGTCGTACCAGGATTAATAATTGATAGACTCCCGCGAGGCTTCGCTTATTAATTGTACTTTATTGGAATTCGATAATTCATAAATGATCATCAATTTATCAGAGTTATTAACTGTTATTAGTAATTTTTATGAAAAAAATCTTGTGTAACAATCATGTTTATGTACAATTCTTCAAGTCAGACTTCTTCATTACTCGTTATAGTTAAATGTAACATAAGTTTAGTGAAATATATGTTGTTTGATTTTTAGTTTTCTCTGTAAACAATCAAAAAATATATACTACGTATATAATAACAATTAAATTATCATTTTCTATATAATTTGAGAATAGTTATTTTTATATTTTATTTTGATTTTATTGTAGTGAACATTAGAGATTATTTAGTCATTTTATAGATGCGTGAACTAGTACTACTTATTATTTGTACACGTTGTGATAGTCAATATACTAATGTTTCTTTCCAATTTGTATAATTGCACAAATTATGAGCAGCACATTATATTATGCACAAACTCAGACATTATATTGGCAAAATTCCTGGCCATGGAGCAATGTAATATCTGGCAGGCTTGATCGCGATTGCCACGATATTACATATTTTACGATGTATTAACGGTAGCGAGAAATCGGTAATTGCGCCCATTTACCACGGCGGGTTGGTTGAAATGAGTTACACATTCTGCAAGTGTCGATTTAATGGAAAGCAGCCACGTAATGTTATAGTGGATGGCGAACCGAAAAATTGCGGTTATAATCACTGAAGATAGTCCGTTTTTAATATCATAAAAGTAGATCAAGGAAACAACATAATGCGTTTGGTTCTTATGTATGTAACCTGAATATTTCTGAGAACGTCAGATTTTATAATCTTTATGTATTTTTGATAATGTTTTTAAAAATATATTTTTCATAATTTTTATAAAAAAATTACTCTTTTTTAAATTTGTATATTTTATAATTTCAGTATTTCGAGGTATCAAAATCGAATTAATTAAAAAAATGATCGTTCTCTTATTCCGTTTCTTTTATGATTAATTTTATAAAAAACTTTTTCAAAATTATATATATTATATACATAAAAATGCAATGTTATGATACATACATATAATTATAAGAATCATATTTAATCATGATGTTAGATTATTTTGAGAATAAATATCATCTGTAAATAAGCATGTAGTATCAGCAGTGTCAACAAAAATATTGAAGAATTATCGTAGATACAGTATATTGCATTCGCAAAACAAACATACGACAGTCTCGTCAAGTGAACTCCATGCGATCGTAATTTTAAGGATTATGCCAAGTGTAATAATAAAATTATCGAGAGGAATTTTGTTTCCGAGAATAAATATTATTTGCAAGTAAATGTATAAATCGAGAGATTGGCAAGAAAAATTTCAAACGGTCGTCGTCGAACTACGTACAGATAATGGAAGCCTGATGATAATGGAAATCTAAGTTCCATCAAATTAATTTCATAATTCTAAACATTTTTAAAATAAAATAAAAAAGATTTTATAAATATTTTATATTTATTCCGTCCAAAATTTAATATTTTTTTATCTTATAATCTCTAACCTTCTCTTATTTATCAAACTCTATCACTTACTTTATAAATACGAGTACTATGATATTATGCATATGAAGAATGAAATATGTTGCAAAAGTCATTTGCAGTATGTTTACTCGCCGACATTACCTTGAGAAATGTACATATGTACTACTAGAAGGGATAAAGCACTAAGTAAAATGTGTAAGAATTTAAGCGATCGGCAGGCGGCGAGAGTTCCTTGACGAGATTTCACACAGGATCTTGACTCGCAACACGCCGTGTGTGCAGCGCGCAAAGACTTATGGCCTTGGCACTTAATATGCAGTGGAAAGTCATTAGGGTAAATCGACTATTAGATTATCAAGATAGCGTCGAGGCGGCGATACAACGACGTCTCTTTTTCGATAATCTTATCCCCGCGCGCGCGCACGATCTTAACGAGCCGCAGATGCGAGACGCGGTTGCGACAGAGAGAGCCCCGGACAGATATTTATCACCGGCGTCGCCGGAACACGCGGAAAAGTTCGCCGCCGATAATTAAAGCCGGGATTTATTATCGCGCTCTTCATTGTGGCGTTAATCTTTTATCGCGTTTGGATTTATCGCCGGCTGAAACTAGCCGGAGCGTGGTTGCGTTAAGGCAATCCTATTCAAACGGAATGCTTTTTAATCCTTACAATTTCGCTATAAAAATTGTACAATCTTCTACATAATAGTAATTAATGTCGCATTAATTTCTCGAATATTACTCAATTTTTTACTAGTATTTGGAATAATAAAATATGAACGAGAGAGAATCGCACAAAGAAGATTACATATATATTTTTCATATAAAATATCCACATATTTTTCCTCCTAAATTAATTGTATAAAAATTTGTTTTTTTGTTTAAGATACTAAAGATCGATATGTTAGACTGAGAAAAGCATCACGTGGCGTAGCATTTGAGTTCCGTCACTAAATAAGCCTATATTAGAGTTACTTGCATTTATCGCGACCAATCAGCGCTTTATAGACACGCCAGATGATTTTCGCAAAATGAATCTTTCGTAATTACACAGAAAGCAGTGAGTTCGTTTCGCCTCGGGCTCACGCGAGCTTCGGCATCCATCAACGTCGTCTTCGGCATCGGGCAGAGGAATGCAGAGAGGGGAATTGTACTCCATCGATAATAACCGTCCCACGATCGGCCGCGACGACGAAAAAGATCTCTTTCGCTACTAATAACGTCTTATTAGTATGGCCGCGGTGACATATGAAAGATGACCATAATGAGGCCCATTACATCTTAACGTGACAAATTGCGATTGCGCATGTTACCTCGCGACTCGCGGAATCACGACTGCGTGCGTGCGTGCATGCGTGGTCGCGCGCGCGATTAAACGCGAGAAATCTCGATCGCGTTTCCCGACGTGGCGAAATCTATCAAGTGCCATTCGAATATTTTCTAGCGTCGCCTGAACGACATATTTCACTTCGCTATTATCATTCTTAGAATTGCCGATTGGTCTACAAAATGATTTTCAACTCTTGATTTATTTTACAAATGTTGAATATCAAATACTCGAAATTTTATTGAAATTTTTTAATTTTATTTTTACTTATACGTATAATTTTATATATAAATCATTTTTTAATTCTTTTATATTTAATGCCTCATTTTTTAAGAGATATAAAGAAAGAAATATATAGAGATTATTGCAGTTTAATTTCGTTTATATGAAAAAGTGGAATCGAATTAGCGACTTAACGAGGGGTCTTAACGAATCGCGGCGGCGACAAGAGGAATACCTTTTTTGCGCGAAGGCGTGTCCAACTACAGATGCGTAAGATGTGTGTAATGCCGGACGCAATAATGTCCGGACCGTGATGAGCGCGATAGATCTCCTGGTAGTAACCGTAACGAACGAGACGCGCGATGGCAGCAGTCTGATAAAGTAGACAATCTGACGATTGCACGTAACTATTTCTATGCCCCATCTACGCGTTGAGAATTACAGGAATCAGGATCAAGTTGAGATATTAAGTTAATCTTTATTTATATGCTTAAAATAATTTAAAAAATGCAATAAACTGAATTATATTTGACGATGTTGTGTCACGTATAAAAAAATAATTTCTGCAAATATGAAGAAAGATATATATAATTAATAATATATAATCACAAGACTGGAAACAATCATAAAATCGAGATTAATAAAAAAGATATTCTTTTAATTATATTAAATAACATTAATATTCTAAGGAATCAAAGATCCTTGAAATTTATACATTGAAATTCGGTATATTAGGATGATAATAGCTGCACGAATTGAATTTCTGCGAGGAAAGTCAAGTCGCAGAGCAACATCGGAAGGAACGAAGGAGTCCGGTCTTGATTATCCCCCGGAGGATCGGCGGCGATGCTCGCGAAGGGAACGAACGAATCGGTAGTGCGCCAATGGAGAGGCGTGTATATCCTTCACGTGACACGGGAACGAATGGCTAGCTGGTAGTACCCGGGGAGCAGTAATATACCTGGGTTACACAGTGCTCAGTGACTAATGAACCTTTACAGTCACCTTTACGTCCGACTGTCGACGCAGCGCGACTGGCTGAGTTTATTGCCGATGCTAATTCACGAGACTCGGCAATTAGAGGCCGCCGCATGGAAGCCACCGCGGATCCTTATTCACCTGCGAAACCCCGTCGATTTTCAGTGATAATACCTGTCGATATGGACACGATAACTCGGCGATGCATGCCCGAGTAAGAAAATTGAACTGATCGAATAGTAGTATTAGGTACATGTTTGTATTATTTAAAACACGAGAAATGCCCTTAGCTTAAATTCAAAATGACATAAAATTTAAGAAATGATCGATTAAAGGGAGAAAATTAAGAAGTAAATTTATGGACAAATATTTATATATATGATAGATATTTGACGCGTTTTTCTTTGTTCGACTATTCGTTATATCGCACTTCATCTTTCTGTACAACGTCGATCAAAATTTGTCAACGAGATCATGTAGCAACTAGTCATTCCTATAATTCTTCAATCTATATTATATATATCTGCGCAATCTCGTCGTGTCGTCGTGAATCCATTGCTAATTTGCGAGCAGCATCTGTCTGCCTGTCTCGGGACAAGTTGACACGGTATGTCTCTTATACACATGGAAGAACGAAATCTTTTCTTACCAGTGACAACTCGACAAGAGATACGCCGAGGGATTCAGGTGATAGAAGAGAGGGAGAAGCGAAAGTATGGAAGATCGCGCGGAAAAACCGGTATGCCGGTAGCACGTACGCCTAATGACGGGACGATCATTAGGATACACTACAGCAGCAGGTCTTCGGAGGGCCAGGGTGACGAAGACGAACGGTGCGCCTGGACGGGTGTCTTCGCGTCGAAAGAAACTCGTTGTCGCCGAAAGGAGTATTCATACAATCGAGTGAGTTTGCCTCGAGAAATCATCGTTAGTGCATTGTACCAGCAGAAAAATCACTTCGTCGGGATCTTGAAGACGCGGATTATACCACGAATCCTAACGACAGAACGTAAAACAGAGTTAAATCCCTGTCAGATTCAACACGATGCGAAAGTGAATTAATCGACATGTAAACGATGAACAACTAACATCAGTTAATTTTAACTCTTCAAGCTCTGTGTATTTTTAGTATGAAATCTCTAATTACTTTATGAATCATGTTTATTCACTTTTCTTTGCTGACACTTGCCAAGCATAAATTTTAAATAATAACAATTAATTCCACACACATTGAAATTAATACAATTTTAAACTATAAGATCGTAAATTCAAGTGCCGGTTCCCATCTGGCTCGACGTCATGCATGCGTGATGATCTGTCGATATGGGCCGGCACACAATTCGCACGACCGATAGTGATTGATGATGATTAGCCGCCGATTTACCGATAAGGAAATGTATCTCGCTAACGCGTTACCGCGATATTAAAACACCGTATGCTCATGTCAATCGTTACACAATACGCAATTACAACAAAGTACGCACGCACGATGTACATTAATATCGCATTTTCCAGCCTAATATGTGATGCATCTCGAATATTATGTATAATCATTTAAGTCATTTAAATATATATGATTAAGATTGTGAGACATTTTGAAACACAGAGAAACAAATGTGCGAATGAAATCTCTTGGATCAAAATTTATTTTACAAACTGAGGTCGAATTTCTGATTTCGTTAAATCAATTTTATGAATTTTATGTGACATGAAAATAGCTCGTATACGAGAGGTTTTACAATCTCGTAAGAACATGATAACCGAGTACATTTACTCGACCACGTGTGTGCAGCGTGTAACCACGTGCGCTTACGTTTACCACGCATCGGGAATCCCTGGAGTTCGTTAGACGCGCAAGAGAGATCACGATCGCGACCGTCGTGCACACTGCGAAGATACGGATCTACCTGCGTGACAATCGCCGGACAACAGAGCGAGCGCATCAGCGAACGCGCGATTCTACCTGCTACCGGTTATGCGATGTGTGCTGATAAGCGATATCGCATACTCGCGCGCACGATCATCCCTTCCGGCATATTAGTCGCAATTGCGTTCATAAATCTCCGAAACGATACACGATGAAACAAATCATGAAACCGATTATTCGAATTCGAGTATATATCTTTATATATGAATATCATACATTATACATAACAATTATTTTTTATTTCATATTTACATTGATAATCTTGAAAATTTACATAATTTCAGCAATCTTAAAAATGTCTGAAATAGAAGATTAATGTGTCGGAAAAAATTTAATCTATTAAATAATTTTTTAAATTATTTAATAATATTTTTAATCGTGAAAAGTAAATTTGTGCACATAAAACGAAGAGTGAAAAATCTAATTATTTTGTTTTAAGAAACAGAGAAAAATTGAGTGTTCAATTTTCATCGGCTAAGTATCTCCTGTATTCTCATGGCAAATCATGATTGCAACCAGGCAGAGGCAAGACACGGACGAGACGCGGATACATTTAAAGACCTCAGCGGACGCTCGGAACACATTAAGGCTCGTATCTCGCCTAAAGGGGCGATGGCAGGGATCGCACTCGTGGCTTACCCTGGAAGTACCAGTTGGGTCGTTATGCCACCGATGAAACGATGGTAAATAAAACTTGCCGTTTGTCGACAACGGCCGATAACGGTTAAGTGCTCGGATGCTGTAAAAGAGTGAAGTATACGAGCGTATAAGAGATGGTTCTATATAAAATATTCAGTAATCAACGATACAACAAAAGATATATTTTTTCCTCTGTCGCTAAATCTAAATCAATTTGGTACAATTTTCCGAGAATAATTGTTATTATATCGGCAAAATTACACTACAAAATTTAAAGTTTGGAGATATTTTTCTTATACACACATCGGTCAGAACTCGTTTGGTCGCTTTATTACAACTCGTTTACACCAAAAAGAATTGAAGGAAACTGGAATCAAATCTCAGACAGGGTAGAGTCCGGATGTTTACTCTTGTACCGACGTTTTACAACCGCGTAAATTTTCTGCTCGGTCGCCTCGCGCTTCTAAACGATTTACGATACGATCTTACGAAAGAGTATTTCACCGGCATCACGATGCATGAGAGACACGCATGCTCGGTAAGAACATGAAGCTACAATCTGCAGAATTTAAGGCACTCCTCTTGCGCAATATTTGAAAAAGAAAATAAAGAGTTGAACTTTAATAGTAAATATATTATTTAGATTAATTTCTTTTTCTCCCTCTCTCTCGATTTATAATTAATTAATTTATGATTAAAAACGTTATTAAAAAATAAATTGTTATGTCGTCAAAAAATAATTGTAAACAATAAATTATTCACATGGTCATAAATATAATAAATGATATAAAAATTTAAGATTTAAAAAAGCGCAAAAATTTATTAAAAGATTACTCAAGATAATATAATTAATATGACATCAAAATATGGAAATTAAAGAACCATCGTTTCGCTGGAAAAAACTGCTAAAAATCTTTCTTTACGGAACACCGTTACGTAATCTTCTCGTCGCTTTTAGTTAGCATGATTCGGTCGCAGGTCCCGGGTGCACGTTCTCACACTCTCACCTTCGAGGGATCCTTCGAGGGACCCTTCGAGGGATCGCCAGGTAGTCGATCGGTGATTAGACCGGCAGCTTGTTTCCGATCGCTGTTAAATATCTCGTTCCGACGAACGGAATCTCCCCAGCTCCCTTGGCATGTCCTACTAAATTCCGTTACATTCTACCATCAGTTATTACATGTGTCGAAAGAACTTTTATATTCGTATTAGCAATAAAATCCCAAAAACTCAATACATGATATAAATTATTCGGACGGAACAGAACATTGTTATAAATAGATTTAGCCACGGCATTATAATTATGTTTCACGTTTCTGACATGTCTGTAAGACTCGCTGACACCTCGATAAATTCACTACGTCGACAAATCGACATTGTCACCATGACAACTTGTCCGTATCCGCAATGTCGAATAACTTGGAAGAACGAGATGCTTCATCGACGCACGATTCATAAAACATGAATCTTTGAGGAATAGACAGAAGAAACGTCGCGCACAGTGACATGCGACACTAAATGACAACGCGAAGGACGCGTGAGAAATGGATCGCATATAAATTTGTAAACCCGTATTTGCCACATCCAAGTCTGTTTATACATATACATATATATTAATCTTTAATAGTTTAATCATGCCTCTCTTTATTCCCGACAATTTTACACGTTCCCCATTTTCCGGCCCGTCTCAAAGGAGACAGGGACCCATTCTCGCATGCATAATCAAGCAGGTACGAGCGCAAATTCCTCGCGGATACTTTCTTCGCGCGATGTACGTACGCGTCCGTCGAGAGATTCACGCGCGTCAGGACAAAATTACCGCGGATCTTTTTTTTTCTCTTTTTTTTTTCATCATCCCGACCCCTCTAATGCCAACCCGACTTGTCTACCCTTGGTGCGACGGCTGCGGCGGCGGCGACAGTTGAAAATAGTTTCGCGCCGACGAGCCGTGACTAAACGAACGGAAAACGATGGGCAGCCGGACTGACAGCGTCTATGCACGCGTCATTATCCACTCCAGGTGCTGCGCGCCGCGGCGTATATTTGCATGTCAGCGCGAATACCGCAGCCGCGAGACGCGTGACGTCTCGTACGGAAGAGAAAAAAGAGAGAGAGAAGGAAGAAAAAGAGATTGAGGGAAGAAAAATTGTTTCTGAAGAATAGATGGATTCGGAACGAAATGATTTCCGAAGGCGCGTTTCCCTTTTCGGAAGTGAAACGAGAGACGCGCCTTCAGATAGAATAAACATAGACGCGTCATCGCGTGTCGGACGCCAACAACGAGCCCGCGGCGTCAAGATGAGAACAGGTAGATTCTACGTCGCGGGTGCCTGATTACGAGTGCGTGTATGCGCGTGATGTGCGTGTACGTATACGTACATGTACGAATACCAGTCGCTCGCAAACCGATGCCACCACCGTCGCCGACGCGTTTTTACTAAGGAGGATTCTCGCCAGATGCGGTTGTACGCGCGCGGGATCTTCGCAGCATCTTCTCGCCGGCCACCACCAGGACTTTCGTATAAATCAAAGCTTCGTTTCGCGCGGTACCGACCATAGGTAGGTAGGTAGATATAATATCTTACGTTGGGGTCAAGGTGAATGCGTCACGCTCGTTTACGGATTACACACGTGCGTGGATTAAGTACCACTACGGGCCATCGGGTACCAGAAAGAAAACTAATCTTCCCTGATTCTCTGGTTTGACGGCGAGGCCTCTACGAAAGGGGTCTCTCGCGCTTCGCCGAACTTTCTGACGTCCTCCAGACTTGTAACATCGCTCATACATGTATTATGATCCCCCTATTGCGAATTTATTCAATTTTAAATAATAAAAAAAACGTGATGCTTAGTAACATTTTATATTGTCAAATGAAAACAGTAAAGTAAAATTTCTGATAAAATAAAATTTTGCAAAATATATAGATATTTCAATCTATTAAAAAAATTTCACAAGTTGACAATAAATTTCTAAATACAATTTAAAAAAATCATATTCTATATATCTTCTTTAATAGTTTAATCAAATTTAATTAGCAATTTTTTAGCTGGATTAATCGACAAAAGAATATAAAATAAAGCCTAAATATTATCTTTACTGCTTCGTTGCTATTTTGCTCGGACATAGGACATTCCGTGGATATTTTTAGATAGAAACGCGCTTGTTTATTGACACGCAACATTATGCATCTCCGTAAGATGTCTTTCAGGAATTTATCTTTCTTTCGCAATTGTTCTAACCAGTCGTACCTGCGTACACATCTCAGTCTACCTGCAGGTAGTCTGGAAAAAAAGTTGCTCACATCAACGACGGTGCTCGTGCTGAGAATAAATAAATTAATAAATCAATCGGTATGATCGGAATGCATGCGTGCAGAAAAAAGAAAAGGGCGCGTTGCACATGCCTGCTTAAACGGTACCTCTCAAATAATTCTCAAACATGCGCACTGCACTCCCGCGGAGAAAACAGAATTAAATGCCGATGCACTGATGTTATCTCGGGTTTATTTTAATAAAGGCAAGAGACTCGAAAATCCGCTGATACAATCGAACAGCGATGCATCGAATTCATTAAACTTTTGGTACGATAAAACAGAGATTTCATGAAGAGATATTTTTCGATGATATATGTTTCCATATTTTCATTAAAATTC
Organism: Camponotus vicinus; assembly: GCF_025532165.1. Classification (NCBI taxonomy): domain Eukaryota; kingdom Metazoa; phylum Arthropoda; class Insecta; order Hymenoptera; family Formicidae; genus Camponotus; species Camponotus vicinus. The sequence continues at coordinate 10,101,435 of NW_028141978.1, read as the reverse complement.
TAAATGAAATTTAAATATCGAAATGTAATTCCATTTAAAAGCAACTGAGATCTAATGTATTCTTTCTACTCCTCCAATAATATAACTGTTTGTGATATGACAAAGACGGAACACCGGGTATATCGAAAGCGATTCATTGAAATTTATATATGAATGCCTCGTAAGGGCTCGGCGCGCGATAGTCTCTCGATTGATGTGTATTAACATTTAACGCGCCGCCGTTTTCATCGTCAGGCGTGTCATTTCGCGACGTGCGCCACGCAATTTGCTCCATTTCTTTCTTTCTTTTTTTTTTTTAATACACGCGCGTCTTCTCGTAAACAGGAGTGCCGAGTGTTCCGTCGCACGGATCTCGAGAAGATGAAAAAGTAGACGCCGCCTGCGCGACGCACCGGTATGTAATCTCGTGATTGACTCGCCTACATTTTCCGCGCTTTTTCCCCGCTGCCCTGTTTTTTTACCCCTATCTGGCACAAGCTTATCGCGCGACGAGAAAGTCGAGAATGTACGCGGAAATCGGACAGGGCGTGACATACGATTTGTGTTTTAATCTCGAGAGCTCTCGCTCGACATCGATGCAAATAAGCAGTCTGGCTTGACAATGAAGAATTTATGATGCAACAAAATTTATAATATATGTAATAAAAAAATCGTTCTATTAATTATAATAATTTAGAAGAAAATTCGAATGGGAGTGATAATTTACAAATTTTCAAGTTGATTAATAAATCTAACTCAAAGCAACTGCAGCAGTGATAGAATTCTGTATTTTTTACAGAATTTAATACAAAATTGCGTTGATAATTTTTAAGATTGCCGAGGACACGATGTTTATGCGTAAACCATTTACCAATTCTTAATTCTTCGTCAATTTCCGACTTGTCGGTTCTTACTTTATCCGCGGCCGAATCAGTGCATAACTCAAACGTCACCTAGCACGACGTAGATCTATCAAGCATTCGCTGTGGGTCGATAGAAAGAGAATGGAAGCCACGACGGATTAATCTCGAAGTGCAGCGCGTGCAACGTGGCCCTGGCGAAAGTATCGTGGACCGACGGCGGTATAATTCATTATTTTTGTGCTGTCAATACTCACGTATTCTGTTGTCTCCGAAAGACTAAACTGCATTCTGGTACGGCTTAAGAATCGCGTGGCACAGCAGACTCGTGGAAATCGAAAGGACGGAGCGCGTGTATGATTTTTATCGTCTTATTATTACTCGAGATGGCGAATATTCGATAGCGATTTTTTTACACGATTTTCTCTACATACTCATTTTTATTCTTACGTCCTCATATCGTGAAGCTTGGCCTTATTATTATAAAAAGTGTCGTAATATTATTATATTTTAATAATAATTTTTATTCTCACATTCTCAATTAATATACGCAATATATGCAAATTTGGGAAATGCAATGACTGTAACATTGTGTCTACCATTGATAAGCCGTTGCTCTAAACTGTGTCGAATCGTACGCGAAATATCTCGAAACAACATGTTACAACATAAACAGCTGTCCGTCCGCGACGAGGAAATGCATCGATTCGATCGGCAAACACTTTTGCACTTTGCGATTTGTCGCGGAGTCGGACTTGCCGCCTGTTTACGACAACCGATCGAAATCAATGTTTATGGCGAGCGGCCGATGGTGATAATACGATTGGGTAACAGTGGGTGACTCGATGAGCCGGATCGTATGGGAAAACAGTGCTTGTGCGACTCTATTCCCTCGCCGCGATGACAGAAACCGGTGAGATTTATTCGCTATGTCGCGGACACGGACAACACCTTGTTCTCGTTCGCGTGCTCCACTTTTAACGCCGCTCTGGCGCGCTCTTACTTATTGTCAGTTTCATAATTCACCTCGGAGACGGATAACACGGGGACTTTTTGCTGCAGCGCGTTTTGCAAACGTTAATATCGCGTTAGGTAATATGTACGGTGAGTGATAAGAGTTGCTGTAACGATAATTTCACGTGCAACATGATATATTAGCGCGTTTGTATTCAAATTATATTATTTTACATGATAATCAATATTAGATATTAGCTAATGACGCAATTCTTTCGTCGTAGAAGCAAATGATTTTCTTATTGGCAACAGCTGGCGGCTTTTATTTACGAATCACAAGACAAGCGCGCAATTTCGTGCGAATTAACGACAATAAGTATATGCCTCTCGAGGAAAGTTGCGAACAGACTCGCGTAGGATCGCGCGGTTCAGCAAACGGCCGGCCGGCGACGCGAAATTAATAATCCGCCACTTCTTATGCCTCGTTATCGCGCATCGTCACGTCTTTATAACGCGGTCGACTTCCATACGTCAGATGTTATCGTCGTATATCTCTCGTACATCTAGCAGCTAGTAAAGTAAGTGCGAGTAAGTATAAACTACGCGCACAGAGCCGCCACCACCACCCTCGATGTTCCGCCCCAGCGAGTAGATAACATCTTCGTGCATACACTCGCTCCGTCTCTCCGTCCCTCTCTTCTCTCCTTCATCGCATCTCAGCGCGCCTTCCTCAACCCTTCCGTTCGACTCGCCTCGACCGTTCGCCCGGAGGCTTCCCTACGAACAGCTACTTCAGTAGCCGCACCATCTGGGCACCATAAATCCCCGTTAGCCGTCTATGCTGCGCCGATACGCGGACATCAATGTCCATCGAACTGGACTTTCGAATCGCGCTTTCTGATTTCGATGAATAGCCAGTCGAATTATGGATTTTACGAAAGGGATTCTGTTTGAAATTCGAGAATATCTTCTGTGTGTTTGAACCTTAAGTTTAAAATTCAAGCGAATATATTATCATTTGCTGCTATTTTTTAAACTTGGTGAGATTAAAGAATTTTAAGTATCACACTGAAAAAAAAATTAAGAGAAAGCATATGATAAATTATAAACGACATTTTTAGAATTTAAAAACATTAACTGTAAACACGAAAATATTGCATGGCTGCATTGTACATTTTTACAAAACAACACTGATAAATGTATTTTATATGCTTGAACGTAAATGATTATTGTATAATCTTATAAGCTTCTTCTCTTTGATGGCAAGACAAAAGTAATTTCTAAAAGACTTCCTTTATATATTGCCGACTTAATGGCCACAGTGACATTTATTCTTCTTCAAGGACTCAAATTATGAGATTTGAGAGTTCTGCTGAATAAACCGGTGGACAGTTAATTCAGCGAGCTGTTCTTTCGCGATTTTACACATAGTTTTTGTGAAAGCGTGTGAGAAGACTAGGACGGACTTTATATAAAGTTATACAAAAGAGTCTTTAACAATAGTACCTTAAGTATAAAAAAAATTAAATAACGGGCGTATAAATAAACCATTTTGCTTTCTTCACCCGTTGTATTTCAATTAAATAACAATTTATTATTTTCTTTACAGAAAATAGTTTCAAAATTTAATGAAAATCCAACTTGGAAGATTCGATTTTCCAAAGTTTAATTACGCAACTTAATAATTTTTAATAAGATGCAAATAGAAATTAAAGCGGAATATTTTATATTGATCTGTGGTCGAACAATCAGTCTCAAAATAAATGATTCAATTAACGAAACTCAAACTATATTAAGAAGAGATCGAGAGAAGCTGGGAAAAAAATAAACTTTCCAGCTTGAAGTTTCTGAATACGAAAGCCTGCGAAAGTTTAACCAACTCGACTCGTTAAACGTGCTTCGCAACGGAATTGCTGACTTGTTAGATCGCTCGAGAGCCGATAACTGATAATTGTAGCACCGTGCTCGACCACGGGTGTATCGGCATCTTTGCGGATGTCGATCCGCCGTTGAAAGCCGTAGCTGTACAAGCCACCACCGCGTGGGAGAGCATGTTACAACCCGGTCCGGAGGTTCTGCTCCCGGCTCGTCGCTCCTTCTTCCTCCTCTGAGCACTCGTTCGTTCCGTTTTCTATGGGAACCCGACGAAGAGATCCCTCCTAACGTTGCAATATATTGCCATTTGTTTTGCCCGCTATAAGGCAATCGAATATGTTTGTCAGTATCGCGGAATCGAACCTTCGAATCTTGCGAGGAAGAGTAGAAGTTGATCATGACCGTTATTTTGCCGGCGAATATGGTCCCAGCCGATCGTACCGGATTATATCGCCGTGATACGCCGGCTTTAACAACGATCGCACCTCTATCGATACCACGCTAGGGATCCTTCCTCGTTTTCTCACAGCGATTTTTCGTGTATCTCCCGTGCTTGTTATTCATTTGTTGATCGTAGATCTCCTTCCAAGAAACATCCGCCGTCAGGATGTAGCGGATTGGAGATTATGTTAGCGAAATTCTGTGATCGTAGGATCTCGATCCTATTCTACGAGCTCGAGTTTGAAAGAGCTTTCGAATTAATAAACAAAGTATCGTTTATTTGAATTTTTTTTTACGGCTATATATATTGTTTTAAAAAATCGCTCCATTTAAAAAAATGGTCTCATAGTCTTAATAAATCTTTTACCCCAATATACGAATAATAATTGCATGATTAATAAAAAAAATCAATATGAAATATTAAAGGAAACAGTTATATGCATGTGATCAAGATATGCAATAATTACACAAGATAATCAAATTGCATTAAATCAGATTTAATTTCTTAATCAACTTCATATAAAAGAATAAAAAGAGAGGAATATCTATTATTTCTGTTTCATAAAATGTTCTCATCTAACGACAGGAATAATAAAATAACTCTTTTGTCTTAATCTTCTCGAGCATTAAACTAGGGAGAATTTTGATTGGAGAGTATCGTTAAACGAAACATCTTTAGTTTCTCGCGAATATTCGATGCTTATCATTCGCTCTCCGCGGGACAGAAACACGTGGGGGTGGACGAAGATACTAATCGCGACAGCGCGAGACCAGTATTATGAATAGGAAAATAATATCGGACATGTCGTCTCGCGTAAGCAGGTTACACCGGTAGAGAGACGGCAATTCGCGAGACGATCTATCACGCCGATCTGATCAACGAAAGATAGACCGCCGTATGTCGCGAGTCGATGATCGCTTACAAGGCATCTCTGAGACAACCGAGGAATCTCGCCGGTTTCTTTCACGTCGTATAAAAATGTCGTGCGCGCAACGACTCCTTGTCGACGTCGTGAATTATTATGACGTTAACGGGACGCGCGCGCCTTTCTTGCGACGGTGACTCGAGCGTTCGCCGTGTTGCATTATCGTTAATCGCTGACACGAGACCCGTGGAAATCGTTCCGAGCGATGACGTTTGCTCGAAGAATATTCAACGATTGAAAGAAGCATGCGATGCACAGTAATCTCTTCAAGGCGGGATTGAATATTGTTATGGTAAATCATCGAGATGGCTTTACTCGAGACACATTATTATAAAATAATAATAAAATACAATTTTTTTCTTGAATCAACATTATTTTGGAAGTCGTTAAAATACTCATCAGGAAAATCGCAAGATGGAATAAATTTCGATTTTCTCCATCGTAATACTTAATCTAAACGCAAAGCAAATACAGAAGAACAAGAAATAAGAGGTTATTGGATTAATATTCGCGTGTTCAACAAACAAACAAACAAACAAACAAACACACGTGGCATGTAATTCGTTGATATATCGTTGAACACAAGGTGTAATCATCCTGCCCCTCGGCTGCCTCTCGGTAATTGCAACGTTTCCGCTCGGTTGTTCAACAATGATTTTCCCCGATCGGCCCCAACGATTCGACGAGGCCATCGGCGTTCGGCGTACGGAGAAGGTCAGAACGTAATGAGTGATAATGGAAATTGCGTCTTCCATGCGGCCACATTTTCAGCGAAAAGTCTTGACATTCTCACGTGAAACTCCGTGGGGTAAACCGTGACAGTATCTCCTCGATCGCGAATATTTCGTGGCCGTTACATGCGAGATTGTCGCGTATAATTTGTCACGAGAAATAATTACATAATGCAAGCAGATATAATCAATGTCTCCTATGTGACGATATTACGTATTCATTGTTGTTACAGTACATTAAAAATCATTTTTAGTCACGAATTATATTATTGAAAGGAATCATATATTTATGTTGTGCCTCGATAATCGCATATCTGAGATAGAAACGTAAGCTTGCTATTAATTTTGCATTTGATGATTTATCAACGACGATAGACGATTCAATCTGTTCGCAGGAAACCAAATCGGCATTCTGAATCTGCAATGCACAGGCGTGAGTCGGTCACTATCAGATGCACTTGCGAGTTAGATGCTGACACACCAGCGGATCGCATGTATACGACACAAAGGGAGGAACGGACAGGAATCGCGCAACATAATATACACTACCGTTGGCTGCTTACAAATCCGCGGGAACGAAGAGATGCACAGATTGGTGCATATCCTGCGAGCGAAATCGGTGCGAAGAAAATAACGGGAGACAGGAATAAGATCGTCGCGACAAAGGAGGTAGTTGAAAGACTTTCAAATGAGAGATAATCATTTAAAAACTTGATTAATGCTCTGATAACTGCATGATTTAAACATGGAAAAATATTCTACTTTCTACTTAAAATTCAATTTTGTTTTACGTTTGAAGTTTTCTATTTCTACAATTTTATATTTAATTTAATATTCTGTGAAATTCTAAGCGCTGAATAGTTGGTTCATGGAAATTGTAAGGATTTACATTCAAAATAATGAATTACATGCCGCAAGATTGATCTCACGATGAGGTCTCCCGGCAAGTTTTCTATCAGCAACGTACACCTGTGGATTACGACGCATACGTTGTTTACGTGTACGCGAGGTCGCGGAGATGCGTTATCGCGATCTAACAGTATACGACCTTAAGTCTCCCAAGAAGGTCGCTCATTTCCCTGCACGTGATGGTCAACAGATTTTTATGATAGATGATGATTATTTTTTGCGCGGGAAACGACTTTGCTCGCTTCATTCAAATCAAAATAATTGTTTCGCGAGATGATGTATAATACTTACGATGATGTACTGTGGAATGTGCAGAGATAGATAAGGTACAGCATTTTATCTTCTGAAGACTTACCTGAAACAAAAAGCAATAATAATAAGTAACGAATAAACATAATGAGACATAAAGTATAACGTATCTTATTAAAACGTTTCAGTAATGACGCGCTCACAATCCCGATCGAGGCAATTCGCGATGAAATGGCCCGCGCATCAGTCGTAACAGCGTTGAAGTTTAATCTACAACACGAGAGAGACGATCGAAGATGTTCTTTCTCAACCGAGAGCGCCTCGGTGATGTTCGAGGCGCTGGCCTCTCATTCCGTCCATTACCAAGTCCAGTTCCCACGTTTATATCTCATTCACTGCAAAGTTCGCGTCGTAATCGCATAAACGATGTTGCCATCGTTGATAAGCTTATAGATCTTACGATCTGAGAAGAAATTTCGTTACGTTCTCGCAACAATAAATTTGTATGATGATTCGCGCAACGTGCAAAAATTTTGCTGCTCGTTGTTTTTTCAGATAACCCGTGTCTTCGTCATCAGATAAACATTTTAAATAAAAAGAATTCATCTTCTTTTGTTTAAAAAATTCTGCAGAAATTTTAACATGAAATTAAGAAAAAAAGACAATTAAAAAATAAAAATAATCTCTTATATAAATATTATTAAAAGGAAGGAAAGGTAAAAGGAAATTAAAAGAGAAAAACATATATACTTTACGTTGAACAAAATAAATTTAAATGTTTGCAATCGCATCTTATCATTAATATTGTGAAATAATAATCATCATCAATATTAAAGTAAAATAATAATAATCGTAATTGTGCAATTTTGACGCTAAACTCATGTCGTTTACGAGTTTCTTAACGTTCGTAGAGTTAAAGAGTCGGTGGATGGTCAGCCGCAACAGGGTGGTCCCCGGGGCGATCTAATGACCCGCGCGGTGAATCAGCTACCTTTCGCAATCTGCTGAACTAGTAGAATCGCCGTCGTCGCCGCGATCGGCAGGTAGTCTTCGTCCTTTCTCAGCGGCAGAAGAGGATGCGGCTCTCCTCCTCTCAGGATCCCTAAGCTCGCTTGCTCTCCCGCTCACCAATTCCGGTTCCCACGTTTACATTTCGTGCATGCGCAATGCCCAGCCGGCCAGTGCACGTATGTATATAGCAGTGGTAGCTCGTTAACCGGATAACGGTAGGTCGGGTTGCGGCGCAGCCGCGATGCGAGCGCACAACCACCGAGAGGCGCACCACGACGGTCGAAGTGCAACGATGGCGAGGCGCAGAGAAGACGAGAGGGAAGAGAAGGAAGAGAGACGAAAGGAGGCCCCGACGTGGCTTATACAGGGTACTATAAGGTACCGGAGAATGTCGGCCCGACCCTCGCGGACGCCCTTAGGCTCATAGTACGGAGCCTACGTTAACGTGTCTATTTGAGATATCAGCGATCGGACCGACCGACACGGCTGCTGCACGACGCGCGGCGACTTCGCCTCGGGTCCTCGCTACTTAGCTGCGCTGACCGACCGAATGCGCTCCGCAAGGTACCTTGCGAACGACAGGTAGCCGTCGATGTTCGTTTCCGCGTGGGATCGATGGAAGATTCTATGAAATTGAACGGCGCTACAATAGCTCATTTAAAATAATTGTATTAGTCGATGAAGATGTTCCAGTGCTGCTGATTTTACTTTGATTTTTATCAGTAAGAATGAGAACGAGAAAATAATATTTTTTTGTGACATTTATCTGCTGGAGCATGTCTGATTTTCAGAAGATTAATCATATAATTAATATATTATAAAAAAGTTTTTATTATTTGTATACTGATTTACTGTTTGAATATTTAATAATAGCTTTAGAGAAAATCTTAGCATTAGTTTATTAATAGTTGCTCTTTCCAACAACAATTTTGTGTGCAAAATAATATTTCAATTCATGATAAAAAATCATGAAAGCAAATTTCTTTTGAATATATTGAGGAACTGAAATTATCTACCAAGATTAAAAGCTGTGATATTACGACGCGTATTCAATAATATTAATGACGCACAGATGCGAGGAAACTTATCGCCATACGTGATTTGTGTCAATAAATTCATCAATTATTTTTAATATGATATAAGCTTTCTCCTTGAGATGTCTGACAGAAAATAGCCAAGTATCCTTTATTCTCATCGTGCAAATTTCTTCGCGAATAAATTCGAAACAAGATGATGATTTTTCTGGATTCAGTGCAATATATATTTTAGAATCTTAATAAAAAGAAATATACAAACACTTAAAAAAATAAAAAATTACATATTTTTGAACAAAATTATTTCTATTCTAAACTTATTATTTATTTTTGCGAAGACGTGCTTCAATCTTCTATCTTAAATTTCACTAGTTTCCACTTAAGTGCACTTTTAACAAGAGACTCGAAGCACGATATTAAGAGATGAGTTGCGTATCTGTGCTTTTTGCATGGTCGCTTTTTTAGCCCGAGGCCCATTCACGCGCAACAAAGTTCGCGAAGCTGAGCGCGCGCGCCAAGGTTCGCTGCTTCTTCGCGACGTTCGTCATATCCGCGCGGACGGATGGCATAGAATCAACGGGATTACAGGCTCGCGAGAGCGCTCGCAGGCGTGTACCGGTGGTCTACCTATCTATTTACGTAGGAAATATGTATACGTCAAGCGAAAAAATCGCGCGCAATACCCGCAATTAAATCGAGTATAAAGTCATTTACGAGGCGGGTCCCGCCCCTCGCGCATTCAGACGACTGAAGGGACTTCGCATTAAATGCGTAATGAACGGGGCGCAACGCGCGTCTCCTCCTCATCAACGGCGCATCTTCCTAAGAACGCTAATTAACGCCGCGCCGCTGTATTACGTGCGAGAGGTGCAGTTATCCGCAAGTGTTCGTGCGCTCGCATTGAAAGATATTTCTTTCTTATACCGTTGTAAGACAATTTTATTGTTTCCTTATTTATAATTTTTCATTTAGAATAAAATGTGCAGTTAGCTTGGAGTTGTTTTCAAAGATATTCAATTTTATGAATCGCGATTTTTTAAATCAGAATGAATTGTACTTATGTATATACTTTGTTCCTATGAAACAGGGGACCTTCTTTCACAGTTAATTTTATCGCTTTTTGTCATATAAGTATGTAAGTATAACTAGCTTCAGGCTTCGATCATTCTCGCCATCGAAAGATTTACTGGGCGCGCATAAGGAAATCGAAATCATTTAATATGCGCCTTTAGAAAAGTTGGTTCGAGATATAAATGTGTTATAGCTTCCGCAGCTGTCGCTGACGTTTCCTCGCCGCTGCCGGCATTACGGAACTACATTTTGCAATGTCATCTTAATAATGTGTTAGTTCCTCTCTCTATAATGGTACCTCTCTCTTTCTCTCATCTTCTCTCATTCTTGCGTATTTTTTTAACAGCCATTTAGAGATTTGTAAGTGTCGTTTGTGAGTTACTGCTTTACACGCAAATAGTTAATTAATTGAAACATCGCCACCTAAAAATCACTAGACACAATTGTCAAAATGAATTTAACTAGTAAATTATCGTCCTATTTAATAGATCAGATTTTTCATCAAATTCGCGAAAATGCTATCAGAACGAGGTTAAATTCTACATAAATAAATGCACAGATGCTGTCGATTGCTAGTACGGTGAATTCACTCTTGAGACTCGTAAGATGCAAAGGAGAATGTCCAATCTCAAGAAATAGCTCGTTTCATCCAATCGATCTCTCGGTCAATCGATCGATCGATCGATCGGTCGTTAAGCGGGCCGAATGACCGACTGAATTCCAAGATGCGAGCTCGATCGTCGGTGGTAGCGTGAAATTTCAACTTTCTTTCGCGATGCTCACGCGATAGAGAAGAACGAAGGACTTTGCACGGCGAGAAAAGGATTGGAGGTAATTTACGGCCCCGCATCGCATCGCATCGCATCGTATCGCATCGTCTCGTCTCGTCTCGCATCGCAACGCTGCGTAACGTTAACAGCATCGAATGAAATAGCGCTCTCAAGTCTACGAGCGAATCGTATATCAGTGCAATTAAGAACGACTTCTCGTGCACGAACGGGCGAAATAAGGAGCGTAGGGGCCAACAACGCGTTCGCAGAGGTTACCGCTTTTATTTTCCGATGCAGACGAACGGATAGCAGTGTACAGGTGGAATTACAGCGAGCCTTAAAAAATGGATTATTAGAGATTACGTCGTTAGATTTTTGGGACGAGTAGATCCAGATGGTTAACGTACTGTCTAGATACTGTTTCTAGATCAAATTTTAAAACTTAATCGTGACTCTGAACATAATTAGAGAAGCATAAATATATTGCGGCGATTAGTTGCGATGTCTATTTATAAATAACAATTTATAATATTAGTTGTGCAAAGTCATTATTTTACATGACAATCCTATTTCTTTGCAATTTTATATATTTAATTTCATATGGTTATGAGAATTTAAATCGATGAACTTTCTTCATATCAATAATTGAAATAAATTGTCTGTGGAATTAAGATCTGCCGTTACTGTTTTATTATACGAAAAGCAAAGATTTAAAAACTCTTGTAAAAAGCAAAAATTAAATCATGAGAGGAATACCCTCGACTCCTAAACTTCATACGGCCTCGCATCGTTTATCGTAATCGTGAACATATAAGACGGCGATCCGCCGTAGAAACGAACGACATACCAACCCCCGAAGAAGTCGATGCATCGGAGTCAGGTACGCCATCGTCGTAATGACACGTCGCGGCTCGTGCGTGAAATTAAACGACGATTACACGCTCGCTCGCGTCCCATGCGGGCTCTGCCCGCTATCTCTCTTCCTCTTTCTCCTCGTTTACTCCTTTTTCTCCGTCTGGCCGTTGCGCGTTTCCACATCAACGACTCAATCGCGCGGCAAACACGGCGGGGAGGATGTTTTACGCAATCGGTGGCCATTATCGAATATCTTCCTGCCCGCCTCTCTCGCTCTAACGATCGCGCTCGTACTCTCTCGCGTGTTCGCGCGAGCGCGACGTATCCGCAGGTACGTGCCTAGGTAAGATACCTGGAGCCGCAGCCTGCTGCCTGCCTACCGACCGAGTAATCACCTGCCGCCTCGCCGGGCGGGACAAAAATCCGCCAATCGCCATCAATCACGGAGAATTAGAGAAAACGGCTCGCGGTAACGCGCATATATGCGCGTCTTTTCCGTACCTTCCTCTCTCCTTCTCGCTCGCGCGCACACGCGCGCGCTCCTTCTCGTCCGTTTTCTGTTCCTCGGATAGCTCGTGACCGGCTCCGCCGCGGGGATTTCCCCCTTATCGCCGTTAAACGCGATACCCTACGACCGGGACAAAACATCGGAATCTCATTTGAAACTCGTTATGGCCGTGCCGCGCGATTACCGTACCCTCCGATCGGAAACATCGGCCGAGGTGCGAAACACCATCGCGTTCGCGAAACAGAGAGGAGGAGAAATTTATTGTATTCTAGTATAATCTCCCCCGGCCGCAAAGAGAATAATATCCTATAAAAAGAAAATTTAAAGACGTAAAGAACATGATTAGGTGAGAGAAATTAAAGTAAAATTAAATATAAAATCAAATACGATAAGAAGATGAAATAAATTTACAAGAAAAAATGAAAAGAAGAAGATAAAATCGAATTCGATTTAAAAAAAAGAAGAAAAAATGTTTCAAATAAGGGTTGAGATTTTTCAATTGGATAATATAAAACACTTTTTAAAAGTAAGTATCGATTCAATCACACATGCCAGTTTTACTTAATAATAAATTTTAAAAATATTTTCAGTGTAAAACATTCAACAATAATTGGAGCAAGAAATGAAATTTAGAAATAGGAAGAAAGAGAAAGAGAGAGAGATTGCAGTGGTAATCGCGTAATTAACTTTTCAGTGCTGCGGATGAATAATGCCGGAATTGCGCGGCCATCTAGTTTCAGGCAATTCCGATAAATAGGACTGGATCTAATGGACAAATAACAGCGAACACATATCGGTTTAACCATTCGCGAAACGGTATTCGCGCCGATTCACCGTAATACGATAATACATTCGAATCGCAATAAGAATACGAGCGGACGATAATGGTGTAATATCTCTTGGCTTTATCCGTAGATAGTTTGAGAACCGACGTAATATGTTCTCTCTATATGGACGATTTTAAAACAATGCAGCAATGAAACGATAAACGATGCAATTTTATCAAATTTTAATTTTGATTTTTTTTTTCGCTGCGCGCTATATTTGCATTTTTTACTAGCCTTCTCTTCAAAGAATAAACTAATCTGCATTAATTAAATTATTGATTTATCGATAATTAGGTCGACGATTAATTCCTAATGAGACGGAATGTTACGCTCACTTTATTTTTGGGACTCTACTATTCTAGCCTGAATGATTTAGAAATCCGAAACTGAATTGTATAGATCAAGTCAATTAATTCTAATCTAATTAGCGTGAATTGTTGTCTATTAGATTATAATCTTATTTGAGCAGACAAAAAATTGACTTTTCGTATAAAAAAAAAAAATTGTTCGAATATAGAGATCATTTTGCGCATTTATTTTTTCCCGACAATTTTATGGAAAACATAAAAAATTAAATGTAAATAAGAAAGTTTTTTTATAAATAAAAATATGAAAGTTTATTATATTTTCAAAAGTTTATTTTTTATCACTTTTATATGAGAGATTCTGTTATATAATTTAGTTAATTAAGATTTAGTGCTAATGAGTGATGCAAGTGGCCGGGTCTCTCATTTGACACTGTGACATAAATTCACTAAACGTTCTCTCTCTCTCTCTCTCTCTCTCTCTCTCTCTCTCTCTCTCTCTCTCTCTCTCTCTCTCTCTCTCTCTTAAGCAGCTGTAGCAGATTATTTTTATTATACATCGAATGAGTTTTCAAGAAATGTTTACGACATCGGCGCGGATACACATGACAGCGCGTCGAGTGTGATGCTTGAAACGACAAGATAGTTTCAAACAGGATAATCGCGTCAGAAGCAATCTCCATAACCACGCTCGTCATCGTTGGTTATTGACGCATCGTCGTCGTGTATTTAGCGATATGTCAAAAAATGCTGGTTAAGAGATAATCGAATAGGCGCACGCATTACTTTTATGCATCTCGATAAATAACACTATTATGCATTTTTGTCGATAGACTCATGACTTTCACCTAACTCAGCATAATGTTGCGCGTCGTCCATTTTTCGTCACATCGCTTGTATAAAAATATAAATTGTAAAAGGGACGTCGCGTTGAAACAGTCAAGGTATTGCTAATGAGAAAAATAAGTAGTATTCGAAAGATTATTTATGCTTATGCATAAAATTACACGATAAGAAACTGGCAATATACTATATTCTGTTGGAAGAGACTACTAAAAAATCATCATAATTTTGCAGAAGTTAAAATATAAAAACGCTGTGGTATGAGACTCATATCGTAAACCGAGAAGGTCGTAGTTAAAGTTATAGGACAAAAAAATAAAGATAAAAGAACCAAGATAACATAGTTAGACAATCACCGATAATGCATTTATTAAAATCAAACTTTAGCTGCTAATTAATATAATAATAAATATTCTGCTAATAAATATTTAAAGTATTTTTTTTCTTATATAAGAGAAAGGCATATTTTTCCTGACAGTGTTACTTCATCGTGTTGCTCAAGTGAGCATTGAAACCAAAGTTTATGGATTACTAAACTCTCCTAAAAACCATCGAATGATCTTAAAATTGTCCATTGTATTTTTATAATTATTTTATAGTACACGCGTTTATGAAATAATATCGAAGAAAATAAGAGCCGATCGTGCCTCGACGCGATGAAAAACGAACGTGGCGATGGGGAAGGCAATAATTCATTGGCGAAAATCGTCTTTCACCTCTCTCGCTCGCTCTCTCTCTCTCTCTCCTCGTTAATGCCCTAACGAGGGGGAATTAAATGTATCCAACGATTAGGCGGCGGGGCGATCCCCGTCGTAGAAATCGGTTCACCTGCGAGCGTGGGAACCGTCGCTGGCGGCCTTGCGGAACCGACCACCGCGAGGCATCGCGCGGCCTTATATAAAAACGCTAATGATATCTGATTGCTCCCTATTCACGATGATACCCGGCTTTTGCACGCCCGTCGTGCAGACTCGCGCCTCGCCTCCGGCCGGGCTCCGTACAGCACGGCGACCTTATCTGGGCCGCTTATCAACGCGCCGTCCGACCGTCCATCCGTCCGTCCGCAACCATCTTGGCAGATCTCGTCAAACGCTTCAGTCCGCGCCGGTCCCATTAAGACGCTTCGCCCGCAACAAATGTCAGAACACTATCGTAGCTCGGTTAGTGACAGCGACTGCTTGATTTTTCCCTTTCTCTTCACGCGCTCTCCTCGGTCATTTAATAATATCTTGGAGCATTACGTACTCTACCGACGGGATTAGGTTGCTCGGAAAGATAATTACCACGGATTTTCTTTCGGTAATCTCGAAAAATTAGAGCCAACGACGTAATGGACCCGCCATAGATCTTATCCGCATTGTCGCACGTTGGTTAATGATCGGCGAGAGTGACGAGACGAATTTCTCCCATATATCTAGGATTATGACTAGGAATAATTTTGATAAATCTCAAAAAAATTCTCAAACATTCTTCACAACTTATCTTTAATAATAACAATCGCGCGTCATACAAATCACCGCGCGAATTTTTCGATGAGATAATATTGTAGAGAGCGATCTTAAAATCACTAGTACTTGAAAATTTTGCAGCATAATTAAAATATCCCGACAATGGATGATACAGTTAATCTTGAAATATTTTGGTCCATACTTTAAAGTTATATAAAAATTTTACGAGTTCTAAAAAATATATCCAAAGAGAGTTTTATACAATCTTCTAAAAAATATTATATGGATTTTTACATGATTTCTGATTTTCGTACGAGATTTTACCTGCAAAATAGATACATGAAAAATACGTTTCGAAAAGTGCGATTGCGAGAATTTAGAAATAAATTCAATGCAAATCGAGCGTGCGAATTGAAATGCCGGGCGGATTTCTTGCTCGTGCCGGCGGGGTGCATCTCTGCCCGCTTCCCTCGGCAGAGATCGTGACGCTGCAAGGCAACAAATTTGTGGCAACCAGGATCCGCCGTAGGCAAAACAATAGTCGCAAGCTCCCTGACAGGCCAGTCGCGGAGACGGAAAGGGAGGAAAGGAGCGGACCGTCGGTCGAAGCTTGTGGGAGGAAACTGGCAAACTCATTCCCAGCTCGAGAGGACCTCGACATTTCTCGTCATAAAGGTACTCCCCGTCTATTTATCCTTCCGAAACGCCTCGATCGAGATATTTCAAAACCAAAGAAGGAGCAATGGGGGGGGGGAGAGTCAAGGGAGAGATTAATGCCGCTGAGAACGGCGAGTAGTTCGACCAGTGATATTCCGATTTGCGCAAGAACGCTGGCAAAATTATTATCGCCGACTGTGCAATCAGAAAAATATCGATCGCAGTTTGATTCGTGCAATTAGATATTGATCGATCCTGAGAAATATATCGAAGCGTCACAAAGATTTATCGTTGAACTTAATTAATTAATCGACTCTAAATTATCGACAGCTTCCGTTAAATCATGAATTGGAGCAGAATCAAATCTTTTTCTGATTTAGAAATAAATGCTAAAGGATTTGAATTCACATGTGTGTGTGTCTGATTTTAGTGACAATATTTTATAGAGGAGATATGGTATTCGAGAATATGTTTAGAATATTCTAAGAATATTCTTTTATTTCTTATTACACACAAACACATTTACACATGTCAGCAGGCTCGTTAAAATGATGATTTGCTGCTATTTTGCATTACGAATAAGTTGCAAGCAATTTTCTCTCGCGTGCTTTTCCCTTCCTCTTTTTATCTATCATTAATATATTTGTTATTTGACATTGTGTCTCCTGCAATCGAGACTTAATATTATCTTGAAAGCAGATAAAACGATGCAAAATTATAAAGATTAATCCTGCGAGTTCTAAAAAACTAAGATTTATGTGACAACGCAAAGATGTCATCTCTCTGAATGCTATTCAAACGTAATTAAGGAGAAATTAACATATCGTTTCCAGAAAACATGTTTCGCTTCAGAGGATATTCTTGAAAGTGGAGAAATTTGAAAGGAAAAAATTATAGAGAAAATTAAAATACAGACCGTCAGTTTTTTCGCAGAATTTCATTGCAAATCGCAATAAAATTAGGTGTTTTAATGCAATTAACGCATAACGTGAAAAAACAAAGGTCACCTGTGATCTCTAGCTTATCTTTTTCCTGGCCATTAATGCAGCGGTAACGTTAGATATTAGCAAAACATCGCATATATAAATTACGGTCGCTTTAGCGACGACGTCCCGCTTAAAAGCGGGCAAACCTAATAACGAGAAAATGATGACTCGCGTAGAAAAGCAGAGGTCAAAGACGGAACGGTACCAGTCCATCGACCGGTATCGCGACGGAACCCGGAGATATCTTTCTCCCTCTTCCTCTCTCGTCGCTTCCATCCAATGTGAATTCGTTATTTGCGGATCCAAGTGCGGATCTTTTGCTCCGAGCGCGAGCGTAGACACCGGGCTAGCGCGCGCTGCTTCCACAAGCGGCGTTTAACCTTAATGACGCGTCTTTAACGATGTACAACGGTCAGCCGAGCGGTGTCGAAGTGGGGTCCGTTCTACGCTCTCGGCGTCGGGTGCACCGTTTCCCACGAACCTGTCTAAGGGATCGCTTCGCGCGGTGGGCCGCGATCTCTTAATTGTTACTTCGCTAGACATCATCCTCGCGCCGAGTAAAAGACGAAAAGGAAATTGACCGCATACGTCAGTGTAAAAATATCGAGGGACTAAACATGACAAATTTGGGGAAATGAAAAATATTAATCAAATTTTAAGCTTCGGATATTAGTCTTTTTCCGATGCAACGTGATGCATCGTCGCAGTAATTATCATTACAAAATAAATTTATGATGTCGAATTAATAATGATTCATTGATATTCGACGCAGTTAATTCTCAGAGAGATTAAAGATAAAAGATTTTGAATTTTCGCTCTTTCGCAAATATAATCTTGCATTGTAAAAAACAACAAAGACTAAAAAAAAAAAAGAAAGATAGCTCGAGATGCATTGTTGGATGCGTCATCATGCTTCAGATCGATAGCTGCGCTATTTCATCAACTATATTGTTGGTCCACAAACGCAATTACTAGCGTTTTGTTCCTGCCAATCTTTAGCGTCGATCTAACAAGGCTTTATCATAGATCAGAATAAAACTTCTAATCATGAATTCTCAATTGTCTTGCGCCATACACAGATACAAATTATGCGTATTTATTTCTGATTATCACCTGACAAAGATTAGCAACGGCTTCTCGCGTTCGCACCAAAAACAATGGCACCGTTACCGTCATCATCATCGTCGTGTATGCATCAGCAGCAACGTCACGGCAATCTCACGGGCGGTCGTTTGTTTCGTCGTCGTATGCAAATGCCGTCAGTTGCAGTCGCGGATCGTCCGCCGATTGGTCGGGTATCCCCTGTTTTTTTTACGCGACTGATGCAAAACGAGCGCGGCCGGACCGGGACGGATGCGGATTGGCCGGTCGGTCGACGAGACTTTTCCGATTAGAAATCAACACCGCAGTGGATGCCCCTCTACTTAGGAGGAGCCTGTTGAAGTAGGTCATCCTATCTTGCCTTGGACTAGCGGTAAAATAGCCTCTCTCCGCTGCCCGAGTGGGGGTGGTGTGGAGGGGTCTGTCTCTCTTTGCCTTCTCCGGTGACTCCGTTATTATCTCGGTCTCTCCCGCTACGATTCTCCGGCAATTTTCATAAAAAAAGTGGAGAAAAGACTGAAAGAATCGCGTCACAATTTGATGGAGATAAAATAGAAAGTCCAAAACGGATATCATTAATAATGAAATTGAAACTGCAATCTTACCCTGCATAAGTGAAGAACGCAAGAAGATCGATCGCAAACATCTTTCCTAAAGAATTCTAAGATTTTCTAAAAACTAGAGAGATAAAAAGATAGATTCATGCCGCAGTAGTTAAATGCCAGCTCAAGTGGATTTAATTTCAAGCAGCGCTGAATCAGACGAGTAATTTGCTGGAGAAAGAAACCTACAACCTCTTCTTGGTGCTCGCCGTCGCGTGAGCAACCGCGTTGTCGCTAATGTTACGAGTTTCAATATTTCTTAATATCTTAATGGGAGAGCGCATTACCGCACCATTTGATGCTCATACCACAGGTATGAAATTGTATATATCGATCGCGTGATCACGCGCTATCACATTCCCGTGGCTGGTTTCCCTAAAGGGATGGAACGCATTTACTTTAGCCAGATTGTATTTTTCGCGATATGTGACAATGATCTCGAAGCAAATTCACTGTACACGAATTCCATCAGATTTGCATATAAAAATTATTAGATAATATTTGAAAGCTATTTAATTTTTCTCGGATATTAGCATTTTTAATAATAATAACGATTGATAATTTATTATAAATTTTAAAAACTTGCGCAATAATTATTTTTTCTTTTATCTTTATTTTCTAATTATTAGAAAAAGTTATTCTTGTTCCCATTCTTTCTGTGAAGTATATAAAAGAATTTATTAATTTTATTATTACTGCAATTTAACCCGTAAAATCTAATTAAAATATTACGTTTTTAAATATTTTAATTAGATTTTATGGGTTGATTTTATAGTACATTTGGAATGGGTAATTCATGATAATCATGGTCATCTCACAATATATGGAGATAATTACATGAGATAAACCGATAAAACTTTCCCAAGAGGCATGCGTATAATTAATTATTACAATTAAAGAGCGGTTAAAAGCGATCTTATTTGCGCATCGACGAATGGAATTTGTCGCTAATTAAAGATTAACGTTTCAATTTCGGTGCAGAATAAACACTCGCGTTACATAAATTATCATATAATGGGTAGAAAATAGCTTTACACTTTGGCCAAGTATTTATGACATTTTCGAATTTTTCTTACAATATTTATATATTTATTTTTAGAACATTGCAGTTTACCGTAAATATAAACCTATATGCACGATACTGTCAAGTCATATATGTGACGATGTTCAATAATATTCTTTCCTCGAAAAAGATTCAATTTTATGACATTATTTTTCACAACTCAAAAATGTCTACTAATATTGGATATTTTTCATTGTAATTGTGTTTTAAAATAGATACGTACTGACGGATCGCCTGAACTTTCTCTAAAGGTTAATCCTGCGATCGACGATCCCGGATAAGGACTTGTCTTCGACATAAACGTAGGGACAGGTCGCTAACATTCCACGGAACTTCCTGATCTTCGTTAGGCACTCCGATAAAAATTGCATTTTGTGACTGTCGCAACGTCCCGTTAAGCCGGCATTCCAGCCTGTCCGGAGATGTACGCATCGCATTATCGTACGACCTTCATGCGGATTGTAACGTTAATTTCCTCGACCATTGGTCGACGACGAACGAGCCGATAAATACGACGCACCTGCGCCAAACGTATCGTATCTCAGACATATACATAAAGATTTTATCTTTTATCAATTATCGTATTTATCGTTTCACTTTATGGTATGCAATTATCGCATAGTAGAGCCAAAAGCTTTTAAATATTTTTTTACGTGCGAATAAATATATTTAATTAAATTTTCGGACCTCCAAAAAAATTATATCTCGGCAACGTTACAACAGTCGTTGTGTCATCGCCGTACATAAAAGGTATTGCCTAAGAGAGCATTTCTCACTTGAAGCGCGAAGTGGAACGTCTCGTGGCAATAATTACATCGCCGTTGGCGTGGATAGAAGACGAGGACACGACGCGACGAAGAGGATATGCAGCGATCCGGTGGGACCGATGCGAGGACACGAGATCCTAATTCGCGACGGTGCGGCTCGGCTACCGCACAAGCCGTCTCGTGATGAGTAAAACGAGAAGCCGCGGAGAAGAGAATGGTGGGAGGGGTGGGACGAACGAGTCATTACCGAAGAAACACCTAGGATGACTTATGGGAGAACCCGGACCCGAGGAAGCTACTGAGCAAGAAGCTCGGGGAGCGGTCTCGGCTCACGCGATGCATAATTCCTCCGACCGGAGGGTTGCACCCACTCGGGAAAAAAATCCTCCGCTTGAGATAATCGCTCGCCGTCCGTTGGAAATCGGTTAACTCGAATGGGAAAAATGAGCTAACGTTAAACGTGGGAAGCAGCAACATAACTGAATAGGAAATTCGTCTCGTTAGTTTTTATCGTGTTATCAATTGTTGGAACAGACGAAAAATATACGTTATATTTTTTTATGAATATCAAGAGAGTAAGTAAATCGTAAATAAATTATTTTTCCTCCTTTTTTATGTAAAGTGTTCAATGATGTATGAATAAATGTGATATTAAAAATTAGATTAGATATTAAAAATTAAATTAGAAATTAAAATATACATAGATTTATATTGATGTAATTATAATAGCAAGCTGTTTACAACATATCGCTCCATATTTAATAAAAGAAATAACAGACTAGAAGCGAAATTGATAAAAGCTGTGATTGCAACCTCGGTACCTTTTGTTTCTAATAAAAATATTTCTTTGCACTTTGTCGCACATATTATACAAAACTCTTTAATCTCTCGCGGAAGAGAATAATGCGCGTGTTAAATCATTCTGCTAACTAGGAAGACGTGAGGAAAAGAATGTTTTACGCTTCGTCTCTTAAACGTGGATGTGCACGAAGTTTAAAGCGTTTCGCGTTTCGAATTAATTACATCGCTAATGAGCCGCGCGTGAAATTGCGTCACGGCGTAATCGTCGGTCGAATGCGTGACGCGTTCGCCACCTTTAACGAGCATGCTTAATCGGTGCGTTTGCGGGGAATTCGCGGGCGGGAAGGGACGAAAGGGCGGCGATAAATCATGTCTCGAACAACCTCTACAACTCGTCGGCATGTTTCTATGTATTTGGGAAACGCTGCGAGTCAAGAAGAATCGCGATCGAAGAACGATCGAAAATTTACTTGGCATAATCCACGAAAAATATTCAGTGAAATAGATCGATAGTTTGTCGCGGTCAAAATTTGTTTTGATATATAAGCGTAAATCCCCAAAAATTCAGATTTAATCAATACAATATATGTTATGATAGTTAAAAATGAATTAAATTTTGAACGAATCATATGTGTGTGTTAAATCGAATATGTTTTATAATTAATTATCGAGGAGAGAGAGAGAAATCCTGCGAGAAAATATATCACAAATAATGCTTTAGACATAAAACACAAGTAGCTTGAATATATTATATTATTGTCGAGATAAATCTAACAAGAAATATTAAAATATCGAATGTGTAAATATTGATAATATGCGTTAATATTGATTAAATCGAATATATTTCATAATTATCGAGGAAAAAGAGAAATCCTGCGAGAAAATATATCACAAATAACGCTTCAGACATAAAACACAAGTAGCTTGAATATATTATTTTATTGTCGAGATAACAAGAAATATTAAAATATCGAATGCGTAAATATTGATAAATAATATGCGTTAATATTGATTAAAGGACCTAAGAAGCAAGATCATGTTACACGAGAGTATGATACCTTCTTGCACCCTAATAAGAAACCGATCGACTAATATTACACGTGTATTCGTAATGCACCGAGCCCCGGAAGAGGAGGAGGAGAGACCGCAAGAAGGCTGCCACTGCATATTTACGACATTGTATTGCCGGTCGAAGAAACTGTATTATTATTCCGTTATTAATCAAGCTTTCTTGCGTCGAGGAGGCTGTCGGCCGAGATGCTCTTCTTGCATGGCACTCGGAGCAAACACCGCGGCGAGTTATCGACGCAGAAATATTATGCATGGGGCGCCATGCAGCGTCAACCTTGCTTCTTGCGGCGTATGCACCCGTGGCTAATGTCGACGAGCCCGATTACGCGCTACCGTGCGTGCGTGCGTGCACGCATCATCCCGCACACGCGCGAGATTGAAATTTTTTTTCAATGTGGTATGACAAAACTGTATAGGGACCATTTTGATGCAGCAATTCTGTCTTCGAGAGTGATTTTGAGGGTAGATAGAAAGGGTAGATTCCTTAATTATGACAGGAATATTTTAAATAGATATACTTTTTAAGAAATATGTAATAAAGAATGTAACCTACATTTGTCATTTATATTTTTTAACGATAAGGTAATTACAGAGAGAGAAGCTGCAATTGTGAATCGATATAGATTCAGATTTTATTGTAAGTCTAAATTCTGTAAATTTTTGAAAATGTTATTAAAATTTCATGATTAATATAATTGGACAAAATATTCTATTATTAGATGTCTATATATATTTATAGCAATTATACAGATAATTATATACAATTATACAGATACTTAATTCTCTATTAAGTTATAAATGATTAAAGAAATTATATAATAAAAAGAAGAATTATAGAAATTCTCTATTTATGTTCTACATAAAAAAATATAAAAGAATAGAAGAAGTTAAGATTGCGAATGATAACGTCGGTATAGAAAAAAATCTCATACACTGATAAGGGAAGAGAAGGCAGTAGCAGAGGTATATCGATAAGAACGGCAAGTGCAGAGGACACTATATCAATGTAATTGACGTAAAGCCGTGGCATTCCCCGACCTTTCACCGTAAGCTATATCTACCGTTATCGCCTCCCGTGGTCCTCATGATTCTAGATACTTTTCCACAGAAATCATTGATCGATGATCATCTCACAAAAGATGAAACGCGAAAAGGATAGTCTATTCGTGGATATCGATCTTGGAAAATGTGCAGCAAAAGGAATGGAATGATACATATAATCTCGCAATGATGGAAATCAATATAAAAATTCAATTCTTTCTGCGAGATTTAGTTCAATGCCTCACGAAAGATCGAAAAAATGAAACGTGAAAGTAAAAGAATTTTCATTAAATTTATTTAGCTAATTCTGAAAGACGATTAATTCAATGTAAATTTTAAGAATAACGATACATTTTATATTAAATTATTACATTTAATATTAAATTTAAAAACTTTAAATTTCGTTATCTTAATCGCGGAGGAGATTACAATAAAAGAGAGCGAAATGCTTACATATCTGTAAATTCTCCTATCTTACAGAACGTGCATAGAGCCTAGCTTCCTTCGGTGCTGAAGTGCTCCGGATAAAAAGTTAATGAAATCAAAGCAACCGGTCTAAATAAAAGGTAAAATATCGAGATAGCAATCAAAATGTCTCGCGCATGTTAATGCAGGTATCGTTGCGCAATCGTGTAAGCGCCACGTTCATTAGTCCGCGTATCCGTCAGTAGTTCGCCTTCGTCGCATGTCAGCCGCGTGCCGCGCGCATCACGTTCGCGATGCAGTATCTCGGCTTTACGGTGTTTCGCCCTAGTCAGACCGGTTTTTATTCCAACTTGGCGGCAAATGTATTCAAGCACGACCAGGCCTTTGCATTTCGTGCACAGCCTCTTTCCTGCGTCGCGTAATTTCTGATGCCGATTACGGAACTGTGTTACACCGTGTATATGCGCGTCGTTTCTTATGCATCTTTTATGCACGCACGCGTGCGATTCGAAAATAACCGGGCGCGTACACGCCCCGGAGTGTTTCACGGATCCGAGATCTCGAAAACTTTACGGTCTTAGCGTACGACGCGACGGTTGACAGCGATCGTCATTAGAGCTTCATTGCCGCCGTTGCGAAACAGCAGTGGTATACATGTATAATTGGCGTCCCGCGGGGTACCGGTACGAAATTTTATACGCGTATCGCCATTTATGGGCGAGCGCCCACGGGTACGCGTGTTTCTCGTGAGTTTCCGCGTGAATCGGGGGACTTAGGTGTATAATATATCCGCATGATACTCGATACGCGATATTTCGTATTTATTCTGGATAAATATGAATTTGACGTTTTATATATTAGCTTTTTTACATTTTTCATAAGACAAACAACGCTATTCTCTTTTATAAATTTCTTAAGAGAAATAAAAATAAGAAATTTTCTTTTCGTTGAAATAATATTACCATATATTATCTTATAATTATATAATTTAGAAGAGAATAAATGACTAAAAATGAGACGCAAGATGATTCATCGAGTACACCTTGACATATATTCTTCTGCAGTCCATGACACAGCTGTGTTTAAAATAACATGCGGTTAACAATGAGCACACGCGAGTTGTTACTTCTCTCCGGCAACGCACCGTTCAAGCGCGTCAAATCAATCTCTCTTGGTCTTGGCCGGCAGGCATACGCGATATTAATTAATTCCCGTCTAGCTTGTTCGACGGAGGATTTTCTCGCGTGCGCGATTTTTCGTGTGAAAAACAGCGACGAAGGTCAGAGATCATTTTCCGGGGAAACAGGAAAGGAGGAAATCCGCGCTTAGAACGTGCCTCCACACTGTGCAAATACGCATGCGAAACCATCCGTCTTGCGTGTCACGCGGTGCATCGCTCACGGGCGAGTTGAGGTAAACGTTATGTGTACGCGTGTTATGCGAAACAAAGCAAGAGGCAGAGAGAAACTCTATACAAACGTGCCCGCGAAATACCGCCCACTCCACTTATTTTCCCGCCCTTTCCTATTATTCCCTCTCTGAATTGTAGAGAGTGGAGTATGAAAGCGCGCGCTCGCATCTGCAAAGTCAGCTGGGCATCAAAGTTGCATCTGGTTAACCCCAAACAGCATCACGAAAAGTATTTTAATATATATTATATATTTATTTTCAATTTGTAAAATTTAATCCACATTTAATTGCTATGGAAAAGATATGTAAAAATACTGGCTTAAAAAAGTTGTTTAATTTTATTATTTTCATGTAAAAATATTGAATTATAATTTTCTTCAAAACATTAATTTTACTGAGCATTGCTTTTCCAAGCATCACTCGTTTGATATATAAAATATATTATACACATGTTTTGTATATAATATATAAAATATATTCCTATTAGCATAATGTTCTGCGCATAATATAAAAATTAATTAACAGATTTCATCATAAAAGCAATTGACTGAAAAGTCATTCACGTATATACTCGAGTATTAACGTCTCTTAAGTAAGACTGAACAGGATCTATAATTTATATAAGTTTCTCTTGCTTCGCATTTAATTGAAAATATCACGCTACTCTACATTAACTTTTCTCGACATTATACATATTACTTGAAGGAAACTTTGCAGATCGACGGGGCCGCCGTTTCTCTCGACTTGTCTCTCTTTGAAAACGCGATATGTTAGAATCGCGGTAAAAAAAAGCTAGCAACACAGCGACTAAATCTCGTTCTCGTGTTTAGCGGAAAGGGAGGTCACACGACGCGACTTCTTCGTGGTGGGAGGCGTGTCGACGCTAAACGCGAGACGGCGCGGCGTTACTTTGTCGGCGTGATAACTATTGAGCATTGAAAATTTATTCCGAGAAGAGTATAAGTCGCGGTTATATAAAACGGAAGGAGATAACCGGAGGGAAAGGAGAGAAGCGCGATAAGATCGCGCGGGCCGGCATCGAGAGACAGGAGACCTAGCCTGTGTCGCGGATAAGAGAGAGATACGGGTCGTAGATAAGGGAGCGTAGGGTGACAAATAGCGCGTGTGCTGCGTGCAACCCCTATACTCGTAGCATTTTTCCCTCTTCCTTTTTACATCGCGTTTACGGCGATTCCCCACTGTCCTGTCTCGATGATAAATGCCCGCGGACCTCTCGGCTACTGCGTTACTATTCGTGTATCCTAAAGGTCCGCTGTTCTAAAGCGCGCAGCGAGTTTCAAGTCCGCGACGGTTCCGATAGACGACCGAGATACCGACATCGAACAATAAATCGCGTTGTATCAGCGCGTTTGATTCTGCTAACAATGTCGCATGGTAATTACCGTATTAACAACTACTGTTGACAAGTATAATCAAATGACTGCACTTGTCAATAATAATATTTAACTCTTAAAGATCGTATATGGATCATTTTGATCTTATCGATATTTTAATAATAAAATATCTCAAAGACCTTAATCAATAAAAAAAAATGTTTTTGTAAATTTTTTCAAGCAATTTTAGACAGCTAAAATTGGGACAAGACATTGTGACTAAGAATAAAGCAAAAAAAGAAGTCCGACAAGGCTTAATAATAATAGATGTGGACGAGCTGGCATCAAAGGCTAATTTGATTATGGAGATGCAAGTAGCCTGCATCAAGAATTGATGCGTGTCTAAGCGATTTTTCTCTTTGTGGTTCGTGTCATTCTTTATAGAAGAATAACAACTAGGCCGCATGAATTTTATACGAGAGTTTTCGTGTTCCTTGCGAGCTACAGAATCACGACAGTTCCATTTTATTTCGATACACAAGTGAATTGTACATGAAGAGTTCGATTAGAGAGTGAGTATTTTTATGCGCGCAATAGTATTCAATTCATCCTCTAATTTAATAAAAATGTAAATTCTAATAATTATTATCATTTTTGATACTGTTGAAGAGCAGGTGCATTATTACAAACACTACATTAAATAAAATATGCATAAAATTCATATTTCATTGTTTTGTGCGATAATCAAAGCTGTTGGATGATTATTATAATAAATGTATTGTATTCGGATATCATATGTTTGGATCTTTCATTCTTTAACAGAAACGCGATAATTGATACCATTCGATGTTGGGATTCGCAGATGCGACACATACGGCTCTCGCGACAAGCGTATCAATATATCATCATTGAACACATGATTAGTTGAAATTCACGGCGCGCAACTCGGTACAAATACGCGTCTTGTTGATCGTTATGCCATCCCGTCCCGGTATTTCCATAATATTGGCCGGCAGGAGAGAAGAATCGAACAGGAGAAGGCTTCACGAGGGGTACGGAACGTGTGCGGAGAGTCCCGTACACGGTTAGAGTTTAACATTTGACGCAGAAGGAATACTAAGATTCTGCATACAAAGTACCGAGAGAGAATCGGCCTCTCCCGTCTTCGATACGCTCATTGTATCTCTCGCTCAGCATCCCATCGTCTCTCTCTTTCTCTCTCCTTCATCGAGAGAGGCTCGGCCGAGGCTCCTCCTCTCCGAAGCTGATTTACTTCGTTATGTGAGGGATGTCACCGAGCGCGTGTCTCGTCGTCGGGAGGGCACTACGCTGCCAACTACGGATGGTACGAGCGAGATCGCGGATAACGAATAGGTAACGATCGGATTGTGCTCTTCGGAGATGAGGGCCAATTATGGAATAACGTTTCGCGCACGAGCTACGCGATCTTCGACCGCCGCCGTTAGTGGTACAACCCACACGCTAAACTCGCTCGCTCGCTCGCGCGCGCGCACGCGCTGGGACGACGAGTGTAGGAGGATTTGCCGCGCATCTTGACGCTCTCCACGTCGCGCACGTATTCCGGTGAAAGTTTCAGCTGGCGGAATGCGAAAATCGATGTACCTCATTGGAGGAACGTGCCTCTTGTGAGATATGACTGTGACGTTAGAAGTGAGAACTAACATAGGCGAGTAAAGTTTCTTTGTATATATTTTCTTTATCGAAAGACTCGAATGTGCTCAAATAAAATATGTCACAGTATGTTTCGTTCAATTTAAAGTGATAATTTTTAATTTTGAAATAATTTTAACACGATACTTTTTATTTCGATTGTAATACAAACATGCTAGATCTTTAGAATGTTCAACCCTATCTTTTAAATTAACGAAAATTTAATATATATTTAATATTGAAGAGATACTTTACGCATTAAAATTATATAATTACACTTTATTATTTAAATTATATTCATACACGTAGCTTCTCTCCCCTGTCTCATTATTTTCTTTTCTCGTACGAATATAGATTTCTCATCTTTTAAAATTCTTTATATATATTCTTTTTCTATCGAATTTTTATCAAAAAAATTGAATATGCTCAAGTAATATATCACAATACATTTCGTTAAATATTAAATACTTAAAAAAATAAATTATTAAAGAAGATAAAGAAGCAACGACAACGACTGCACGACAAGAGAAGAAATCGTTCGCAATTTTTAAATTCTGCCCGAAATTTTCCGCGAAAAAAATCATTTTCGATCAATAGGGCATCGACAGTAGGATTCGACGAAGCATGGGGGTCTAAAAATAGACACACCAACAAAGCGATATGCGGGACGATGAACACACACGTATTGCGCTCGGCAGTTGGAATGAGCTGGGTGCAGCTGGTACACATCATTTCCTTTGCATCGCGGCCTCCTCCTCCTCCTCCCCACGTCCACTCGACAACGTCTCCGTCCCCCATGTACCCCGCGATCTCTCTTTCTTGCGATGGAGATGGAGAGACGGGTGATTGCGCAATCTAGAAGATGTGTGAGCGATGACGATGTGCAGAAGAGGAGCGGCCCGGCGTGGCGCGGTGCGGCCTCAGCCGTGCATCCGTGCCAGCGGCGTGCTCGCGTGCCGTAAATTTCGAGCTCGTGCGCGATGCTACGGCGTACGTGTGCCCCGAGTGTGGCACGAAGTGTGCCAGATCGGTATATGCGCGAGAGAGAAGGAGAGAGGGAGAAAGAAACCCCGTGTCGCGCGGCACGAGGGATCTTTTCTCTTCTGCTAACCGCCTCTTTCTCGGCAGCGAACACATTGGAGCGATTCCTCTCGTCGCTTCTGTCGGAGGAAAATGTACGTTAAGGCGAATCTGCACGATACGCTTTGAAAGATCATCGCGAGAAAATCATTCGAGAAGTGTTAATCCTTCGTTAGCGCGCTCGAGATGCATAATTCGATCTTTTGTGAATAATAGCCGAATATAAAGTGTGTAAATTAAAATTAAGGAAGCTATCTGTTTTTAGTATCTTTCATTTAGAAAAAGAAGTATCAACCAATTGTTTTACAAATGCAGCATGATTTCTTTTCCTCCTCCCATTGTTAATTTTAAATAAAATTTTAATATTATGATATTTAATATTTTAATATTTTAAAATAATAATAAAATTTTACGTCATTCAAGAATATGCTTTTATTAAATTTAATATCTATATTTAGCGGGAATGATTCCTGACGAAAAAATTAAATATATATGAGTAATGTCTTTTCGAAAATCATTTTTTGGAACGAAAAAGCGCGCATAATTTTCTATATTTTTGCTTGCTTAATTTTCCTATTCGGGACAATCATTGAGAGTGTAAATTCACCTTTATCCGAATGCTTCTCGATTCGCGGCATTTAAATGCACTTGTGAGCGCACGTGGATATGCGCGAGTGGGCGCGTGTGTACCCGCGATATGTGAGCAGGCATGTAACCGCGCGTTAGGGATCGGTCGATATCGCTTCCCTTCGGCAGCTCAAACATCATTGCTTCATCAGGATGGCTTTCATATACTCGATCTATTCGATGAATTGCTCCAGTTTTGCAAAATAGAATCGATAGTGTTATTAGAAAATATCGGTCTAATAGCTAAAAAAATAATAAATTCTTATTTAAAAAACAAATATAAAATCTTCTTATTTAAAAATATATTCTGAGAAAAAATATTATAATTTCTATCTTAATAAATTGATAGAAATGTCGGTAGAACTCATGCTATTATACAATAAGCACAATTTTACAAAAAATAATTTTTTAAAAATAAAAAATGCATGGAATTAATTATATTAATATTTAAAATATATAACTACAACCTAATTCTTCTCTATTAAATTGTATTCATATTTTAAATATTAATATTGTTATAGAAGAAAAAATATCAAAGTGAAGAATTAAACCTTTTAGATCGTTAAAAAGATCTATGACAGATATTTTTGAAAATATAATATGGCCGAAAATGCTATTAAAAATTTATATAAGACCGCAGTATATTTCACATAATACTGTATTAAAACACTGTACCGTAACATGAAATGTCTGAGGAACGAGATGTAGAAAAGATTTCCGTGGAGGTCGAAGGATGATCATGTCCAGGTATCAAAAATAAGTCTCGGGGTACAGGAGTGTAGTATTTCCATGCAATTTGCCCATTCCGGATAGACCGTGTATATACCGGATACTCGCAGCAATCGATTTCGTCGAACGACCGTGTCGACGAAGGGTCACCGAGGTGGATTGAAACAAGTCTTCTCGGCTGTTTCGCAACCAAGCGAATCGAACGCGTGCCAGTCGGCAATATGACCCGAGAACGTTCGTACAATAAAAGTCCAATAGAAAGAAAGCGTACGTGAAGGCAGAAATATTCAATGAGCCGACCTTGTAGTAGTAACATGACATGTAAAATGTTGTCGAGCCGACATTAAGCATTTAATGTTTAGCTTTCTTATCTAATCTCATTCCATCATTGTAGAGAGTTTCTCTAATCAATCTATATTATAATTATATTTTCAATATTATATACCTTTCTATTATGTAAATGTAATAGTCTACAATTTACGCCGAAAACGCATATAATTGACATAATATTAAAATTATTTCTCTTCTTTCCATAGGTCTCTTTTTTTCATTCAATTTTTAACTTATATCTATTAATGTAATAATCTACAATTTACGCCGAAAACGCATATAATTGACATAATATTAAAATTATTTTTCTTCTTTCCATAGGTCTATTTTTTTCATTCAATTTTTAACTTATATCTATTAATGTTGCATATATTTATCTCGCGACAATTCATAGAAAGATGTAAATTTAAATCTGTCAATAATTATCCGCAAGATACGGCGCAGGTTCTAGCAGCTTACAGTTGTTAGCTCCGACGGGTTTCTCCGATCGGGACAGGCGCGGGAGGAGGCCACACATCTCGCGGCGCGGCGAAAGCGCGGAGGAGACAGGTAGGCACTAGAGTTCCTGGTTCACCTGTGTGCTTCACCTGAGAGAGGCTCACCTGGCCGCGTTGCCACTCCCGTGGCTACGGCACCACCTCCGCGACATGCCGCCTTTTCACTCGCGCCGGCGTTATTATCAAAGGTCAGCCGGGAGGTCGTACGGGCCGAATTACCATAGTATAGGTCACGGAAGAGAAGATGCACAGGACGAGGCGGGAAAAAGCGGCTCTCGTGCGCGGTGGATGCGTAATTCATTTCGGTTTCTTCACGGCGGCGAGCGAAGCGAGGATCGACACTGTCGTGCCTCTCCTCGGGATGTGGCGGAATAAATCACGCCTCACAAGAGAGAGAGAAAAGCGAGAGTCTACCGACGGATATTCACTCTTTCGACATCGAATTATTCGACGTGGCACGTGGAATCCAGTAGCGGCGGGAGAACTTCATTAACAATCGTGGGGAATCTTGGAAAGA
Source organism: Camponotus vicinus (assembly GCF_025532165.1). Taxonomy (NCBI): domain Eukaryota; kingdom Metazoa; phylum Arthropoda; class Insecta; order Hymenoptera; family Formicidae; genus Camponotus; species Camponotus vicinus. The sequence continues at coordinate 10,069,129 of NW_028141978.1, read as the reverse complement.
TGCCTAGTTTCTCATCTATAATGTGTTTTCGAATTACTAAAGTCATGCGATGTTATATCAATTTTACGAGAAATTATTTTAAATATAATCATGTATATGAGACGTCGATAAAAATTAATTTTAAAATATAATGGGAGAAGCTATTGGAAGAAAACATGCTAAGTTTTACGGTAGCATTAATAATGTTAAGCACCGTTTATTTTTTTGAGCGACATGGATTTGATATTAATAACTATAATATAATCATTATGGAGCGAATTATATCGGATATTTAAGTCTTATATGAGTTCCTCCATCATGATACTCGATGAGATGATTATGGCGTTAACGAATCGTGGATTTGACGGCGCGGCCATCGAGACGAATGACGACCATCATGGCGATTTACCGCAATGCGGGTACTACCGAACTGCAGGTAAAATTTTTGCTTGCCAGGCGTTTAAGTGAAGAGGTACAGCCCTCCCTTCGCAAAGCGCGCGACTCACTCCTTATAGATATATCGAATCATTGCGCCCGCATTGCGGTCCTGCATGCGAGGGAGGCACGATCCGTGAAATAAAAAGAACAAAAAAAAAATAAAACAGGCAGGAACCTCGTAATGTGTATTGTTGCAACTAGCATGGCAGAAATATATGTCGAAGCGATTCCGCAACCATTTTTACAACGTTCGTAAGAATTCACGCGCCGTTACAAAGACGCGATGGTACGTGGTATCGGGCATAAGTTCAGAGTTCAAATCGCCGTACAATAAACCGTTTATCGTGACAATGAAAAAAGGTTCTTTTCCTCTGTTGGATCGCGTTCAAACGATCGCTCGAAATAAAACGCGTGAATGGAGCTGTTGTGAGATCGCTTGCAAGATCGAAGGCATATCTTCGCGAAGCGAAAAATTTCGAGAACTCGCAATGAGAGAAAATGGTACGGCCGAATGGAGAACGATTCTCATCCAACGCTGCGCGTTGTTTGAACTCGAATCTGTGTTACGCGGTAACTATTCACGGCAACGTTTACGAATGCGATCGTATTGTGGAGCCAATGACGAAGCACGATGATTAAATGTCCGTCCGCGAACATAGAACGACGCTTTGTCGGGCAATATTGCCGCAACTGACTTGCTGTGAACTATTTCGATGGCCGTAACGAAGTAGTAATGAATGCGTTTACGCAGTTGCCTTTCACGTACATTTAGGGACATGACTGCTTTGATAAATATACGCAAATAGCAGAACAATAAAATATCTAATTACACATGCATTAATTAAAATGGCCTTTCTCCTTTTTATAATAATTGTCGATTAATGCTAAAGGCAAAAAGAAATTATTTGAAAATCCTGATGAATTCTATTTCTATTTATTTTCGCGATTGGAAAAGGCGCGCTTAATATCCTTCGGAATGCAGAATCGCCGCAGCAAGGATTTGTCGTCAGGATCATCCCGCACAGGTTTTACGTTTCTGATTCTATTCTACATTGAACTCCGACCCTCGCCCTGCGTTACATATGCAGTCCCTCTTCGAACGGTCCTCCATCTGCTTCCTCTCTTCTCCCGCTGCCACCAACCAAGAGATGCACTCTCGCGCGATGCACCTCTACCTTAATGCCATCCGCGCCGGACTCCCCACTCTCCTTCTCGCGAGACAGCTTGTCGTTTCGCAAGGATGCATGTATCGTTTTATCTCTCGCTGCATTTAATTCACGTAGGTAGGTAGAGACTAGGAAGAAGAGCAGCACGTGCATATCCCAGTCACTTTCAAAGGTTGGGCGTTCGAGATGTTTGCGAAACGCAGGAGCATAGATGCTTCGAACGTTTTTTTACGCTCTTTTTTCCCTTCTCCATCTCTCTCTCTTTTACTCGTCATTTTTCGAGAAGCTGCATGCGTCGATCGCGAATCATAAATCTGGGCAAGTTGGGTAATTTCGTAGCAGAGGCGATGATGTAATCGTTCTATATTTGATGATATATTTATATTCGCGTAAGCAGAGCTTTCAATCCTTCGCACTTTGAACAAAAATATTATCGTTTATATTATCTCTTATATTTTCGTTTCTTATCTCGATATTTTGCAATTTATTTAATGTCTAGAAAAATCAATTAGCATAATTGACAAAGAAATGGATATAATAACGCAATATCTTTTCACCAATTTTATACTATTATATATTATCATAAAAAATACTATGAGTAATTTTATTGTATGTAATTTCCCAATTATTTTATCTCACATATTCATATTTCAAAAGAATGCTTTTTCTCATATTCTTTAAAGCATGGAGAGACATACATATATTTTATTATCGACATCCTGCGAGTCTTCTTCCATTATACCATCTCTAACGGGATTACGTCACGTAGCCTGAGCAAGACTTTATTTTTTAACGCGGTCGTTATCGCTACATTTTGCCCGCAGGTATGATTTTAGTCTAAACCCGCCCCGTTGTGCGAGGAATTTTCGCTCGGAGCACGACCTCGTCGGCGACCTTCGTACCGCTGAGTCCGCAAACTCCGTGTTAACGCGCCTCTCGAAAGCGGTGCTGATGCACCGCGACGAACCTCGTCACGTTCGCGGCCGTTGTAGAGGAGAACCGTCGAGGAGAGAAATGGAAGTGCATATAGGATACGACGAGATAGCATTGTGGCATTGTGGTCTCCATGAGAGGGAAGAGGATTGCCATAGGTGTAGGAGGATGCTGGATGAGTTGTGCCTTATTGTCGGGGCGGCATAGTATTAGAATACATTAGAGAAGACTCGTCCCTTCCTCCTCCCCCTTTCGAAGTCGGTGCAGTCGCATCGACTCACTAAAGCGTTATAGAGAGCGCGTACTAACGCGAACACGATGAGACGAGAGAAAGAGAGAGAGAGAGAGAGAAAGGAAAGGCAGAAGAAGAAGACCGCGAGGGTAGGATCGGCCAGGTCGTGATTCCCGATGATTAAACGTTCGCGGGGGCTTTGAATTATGCTGTGATCGTAGCCGGACTTACGAGGGGCGTGATCGATGTTACACCGCGATACGACTAACTAGACTCTCTTCTAGGACAACACGTTATTATCTAATGGCGGAATACTGCTCGCCGACGATCTGAATGTGACGGATGACGGGATCCCTTCGACGAAGTTGATGCTATTATGTCCAACCAAGTGCATTCCGTTGCGCGTGACAGTTCCTAATGGATTTTGCGTGTCTCGGACCAATTTCTCTCGCGAACTGAGATTTGTTTTTAAACCACAAGCGCTTCTAGTTAACTAAATAAAAATAATTTTAAAAAAGAATATTCGCAAAAGCAATAGTTGAATAAAATGAGAATTAATTATTCTGAGAGAGAGAAACGTCCCACATTTTCCTAATTTTCCTTTTACTTTAAATTAAATCGATGTAACTGAATAATATATAATGTCGCAGTGAAAATTATTTCTTCTAATCTGAAAATAATCGATCGGAGAAACCGATGTGTTGTTGTAAAAATATATATGTGATTTTTTATAACGCTAAAAAAATGAAGAATATCAAGGAAACGTGCAGAGATAAACGTGCAAACGCGTCAATCAATTACTTCGATAGACGGTAATTTATTCTTAGAGCGCGGCGACTAACGACATTAAAGCAAGCTCTCACATTACGATCAGTCGTTTGGTATCCCGGTCCTTAAATCAGTTGAACTTTCTCTCGCTGATGTTCCTTTAAGTGCGATCTAATGCGCGTCAACAAAGCGCATATTTTAAGGCGGATAATTACGCGCCGCGAAACGCGCGCCATCGATCAAGGCATCAAGGCGTATTATTCTACCATGTCATGCACTAAACGCGCCGCATAATTCTGAACGATTAAAACATGAATGGGGAAATAAAATTTGTTACAAGAGGGAGGATCTTATCCTTCGTGTGTAGAAAGTCCAATTTTATGACGTATGCTCTCAGATTCTCGGCTATCATCAGATTTATGATAGTAAAGCAGATTAATTAGAATTAAAAACGAGAGGAATTGTGTAATCGAGTGAACTGTGTAGAGTATCATTGGTAGAAACGTTATAACGTCGATTAATTTCTCGGTGCAATATCCTATCTGTTTGTTATTATATAAATGTCATACGTAATATAATTTGGAATGTTTACAGCAAACAGCATTCCGATAAGTTAAATAAAATCTATTGTAAATTTCAAATTATTATCTATAAATTTGCATAATTAAATAACTTTGTATGCAGATCGGATTCTCTCAAATTCATTAAAATTAAATATTTACAATAAAAAAAATAATGTTTATACATGTTTAAGTTTTATATAATTAAATATTAAATCTCTCTTTTACGGTTTCTGAGTCTGATTTTTTTATCTGAATTTTATTTATAAGATAATATTCTCTAATAAAAAAGCATCAGAATCAAATAAACGTACTTGAATAATTGTGCATAGATATTGCACAGATTTCTATTGGAATGGATTTCGATTCGAGAATAGAGTCGTTTAAGTCAATAAATATATTATTATTGTTTTCTAGGAATTATTATATGTATAACTCGGATGTGCGTAACGTAGAGTCCAGTGTATAATTAAATAATTCCAGTTTTCTTTCTCTCTCTGGCTCAAGTGGCCGATCGAAACAATAGAGGGTCCCATCGCGCGATTTCCCGTGCACACTCGGCATTCGAATTAACTCGACAAAGTATCGGCAGGTAGTCTTTAATTAGCAGAGCTAATAGCGCCGACTCGCGCATGCAGAAAAGGTTACGCGCCGTGATTTATTGACCCCTCGCCCCGCGCCTGCGCACCCCCGTTCTAATTAAGTGCAAGCGTGCGCTATTGTAGCGGCCAGCTCAACAGAAACAATTACCGATCCGCAAGACAAGCGGAAAAAAAGCAGAATTCACGGACACGAGAGACCGACGAAGAGGAAAAAAGAGGGTTGAGGGGAGGGAGGAGGAACAGCGCGCTGCCGACCGGCACCTTCGGAGCCGGAGGTTCGTTAACCCGTTCCGTCCCCCCCCCCCCGCTGGTTAGTAGTTTCACGTACATTGGCCACATTTGCCTTTTTAGGAGCGCGTTACACGCCGCCGCTCACGAAAAGGCGCGATCGTGTTTCACGAAATACAAGCGCCTTTCGCGAGGAGGAAATTATTCGGATTGTAAAAGGCGTAAAGCACAGAAGCTAAAAAGACTCACGGAAATTAACGTCTTGATATGCACTTTTGGTATGCACAGCTGCTGTACGAAAGTTGGATTCTACGAGTCTTTATGATCTGCCTTTGAAGTAAATAATCTAAAATTTAAAACAAACAGAGCGATGTCGCCGACCAAAAGTTATTAGAATTCAGATAAAAATAATTAATTATAATAATTAAATAATAATGTATCTAATAAGAGATGTTACTAAATGATTTTGAGTACGTTGTCTTTAAGAATTAATATTGATTGTAGAAACATGTATCGATGAGCTCAGTCAACAAACGAATACAAAATTGCGATGCAACTAATTTGACAAATCTCGCGTTTGTAATTTCTCTTTGTACTAAAATCCTTATGTCTCGCGAGGTCGATCTCAACGAAATACGTCCGATATGATTGCATCAAACATCGAAAGCGCGGCGAATCTAGTGTTACTTTCGAGAAAAGCACATAATTAAACTAAAACTAGCATTGAAAAGTGTGCGCTCTCAAGAGCCTGTCGTAAGTTATTGCGCTTCGCCGTCAACAATACCGATCGTGCCGTTACGTAAGTCCGCGATGATCGCTCTAAAACGCTCGACAATAGAGCCCGTCTCGCTTCGATTGCCGTATCCCTTCGCAATCTCGATACCGCTATCCATGTCGACGAAGAAAAATGCGCCTTTAAATATGTATACATGCACATACCGTGTAATCATTGCCTTACGTGACGTTGTAGCTTACGTTACGACATTTGAAAGATTAAGCGGGTCATCGCGATATTAATTATTGGATTTCGCCAAGCAATCTCTCTCTCTCTCTCTCTCTCTTTCGTGTGTCACATATACATTAGCTACTCTTTGCGACACGTGATCGTGAAGTTGTAATTACAATTTCTGTCTGTCCGAAAAATCGTGCGACGTAATGTTGAATCTCTCCTCAGGCTTGACTTATGTAAAACTTGATCTTACACATGATTAGTGGGATACGACGTATAGGCAACATTTGGTAACATATCAAAGGTACAAAATGGATCCACCACGTCCGTGCGAGATACGGGCGTGTATCTCGAGCGGTTGAAAAAGTATCGTTGAACCTAGCGCATCAGGAAAGGCCCTGCAGGGGAGCGAAGCTCACAAATTACGGAGCAAAAGGCGCCTCGGAAGTAACGCGCTCGAATCAAGAACGGCTCGCGGCCATAACTCTCAGGACTGGCTGAATAATAAGCCTTATCTCGCCGTTGAAAATTACAAAACCAAATCGCACCTCATTAATCTTGTTCTCAACGCAGCCACAAAAGTTTCCTCGTTTACAATAAATGTATTATTCCCTCTCCACGACGGGCGATTTATAATCGCGTGTCTGATTACAGAATTTTTCGAGTAATAAAACGATTAAAGGCGAGCTTAATCCTGGCGTTCTATCGAGATCTCTCGGTAGATTCATAATTATCCGCAAAACACATTTGCGAATGATTTACGTCGAGATTGGCATATTTATTTCTATTTCAGTCCGCAAAATGTTAAGCGTGCTGTCCGTTCGCCTTGAAATGCTAATATGTGTCTGTTCTCATGTCTCATATCAATCGGTATAATCTTCATCGCCGGTCACGAGCGATATTGAAATATTTCCGAACAGATATCACGTATCACAAATATCTAAGCAAGAACCTATACATATAATTAAGATTCGATTAAGCAATTAAGATAGGATCGCTTAATTGCCACAAATACTGTTTGCCACGCTTAATTAATTCCCGCTTTGTATTTGGTGCGTATCGACGTGTCCCACATCGCAAATCTAGTGTCTCGTTCGATCGAGGTTGAGATTCGTTCAAGCATTCCTATTCTCTGATTAGACAAATTTATCGAAACAATACTCGCTTTATCTTTCATCGCATTCCATCGATTGTTAACTATCAGCTGTAACTTGCTATAACTGAGCATTAGTAGTATTGTTAATTCTTATAATGGAATTCTCTCTCTGTCTGAGAGATGCAGAGAAAACTAAAATGCTAATAAAGTAATACGAGAAAAATGCTAGAAAAAGTGAATTTAAATATGGTAATATATCAAAATCGAGCAAAGTACATATAACGAATATATGATAATTAATTGTCGATGTTATCGCGAGTAAAAACGGCTTTTATACAATCACAGCAAACGCAATTTATGCATAAAGAACAATGTTTTTAAGGTTAATGAAAAATAATATGCGATCATATCACATTAAACGATATCAGAAAAATTCTATTATACGAACAGCATCAATTATATATAATTTTGCTTATTAATTTCCTAAGTTTAATAAAATATAATAAAAAATAGAATCTAAAATAATATATCGTTACTTCCTTTTGAGAGATTATTATATTTGATTACGTTTTATTATCAAGATAATATTGTCTCCTGAAAAGTTAATATATTTTACACATTTCCTTGCATTCTATTTTTTTTACGTTTTATAATTACGCAATCGTAACGGTGTTTAGTTTCAATCGCGCAAGCACTTTGACGGTTTTCGCAATTCGCGCTACGAAACTCGAGCTCTCGTTTCGTCGCTCATAGTACCATCCATGTACTCATAAAGTCGCTTCGTTGAAAATTTCGCAACATTTCGTCCCTCTATTCGCCGCCGGCAAGACGACGACGATACGATCGCGAGCGAGTGTCAGGTGCAGCGATGCAATAATGCACCGGATCATCGATCGTCTCGCGATATATACGTGATACGTCGCATAATCCATTGTTTCCGAATAGTATTGAGTAGACATTGCTAATCGGTCGATCTAACACATCGCTCTTTCTATAAAGTCTTTATAAAATTGTAGGATTATTTTCGAAGAAGGAGAAGCAAACAAAAAATGCACTATATAAAAATGTTAAAATAAAAATCGCGATAAAAAATTACTTAAAAATAAATATTAAATAAGTAAATTTAATATTTTAATAATATTTAATAATCAATTAATTTTAACTTTAAGTATGAGTTTAATTGAATTTAATAGAAAAATAGATAACGAATTTAATAAAAAATAATAATCCTTCCATTCGGGATAATAATCTAGAAACGAATATGGAGTGGGGTCACGTACAACTGAAATCTATTGATTTTTCAGGCGAAATCATTTTTCAAATTATGCAAGTATCCGAATCGAATACAGTTTTTTTTCAAGCTGATCCATCGAAAACATGGATCGAATCGATTGGGAAGTATGCTTCGCGATTAACGAGACAGTCAAATTTGACTACGACTTTTACATACAAATTAATACGACGACGATCGTAAAGAAAGAGTATCCTTGCGTAATTGCAAGATCGCTTATCTTTCGACGCTATCCCCAAATGCAAAGCAAACGTTACGTGTGCGCAGGTGTGCCTTGCGAGCTACCTTGTCGGTTACCTTTTGTCGGCGTTTCGCATGAGAGTCAGAATAGTGAACGAACATTAACGATTATTTTCCTATCCGATCCAGATTCGATTCTTTGATTTTTCCCGCGCGACCTTCGACGGCCGCCACCGTTGAATATCCACGACGATATCACGTAGGGATACGTACATGTATGCAGTGAGCTCGCGGTGGGCGCGAATGCAATTACCGGCTTAGAACCTTAGTGGGATAATGCCCTTGGCAGTGCCGGGAAAGGCGCGGCCGCGATAAATCTCCGGTGACGTTTGGAGATCGAGTTTCCGTGAGGACCGCACTTTTTTCGCCAACTAAAATCTACATATACGGAATAAATAAAATATACTGTCTCTCATCTAACTAAATAGCACGTAAAATCCATTAATAAAACAAATATTTTAAATAAAAACAAAGAGAATACATGAGAAGATATTTAACTTGAAACTCGATTATTTCATTATAAGGTTTCTTATAATTACATAAAGAGGGATTCTAAAACTTACATCATTATATATATTTTATCGAATATATAATTTATACATTTGACACAAATATTCTGAATAAATATGTGCATTTTAGTGCGATATATAGCACTCAACATTAAAGAATCGATCAAATGAGGGACTGAAAACTAAGATTCGGTCGCTTTATTCATTGTCTGACCTACCAAATTGCTCCATTTACTTTCATATGCTCCATCTATTCAAGTAATATCATATTTTCCTTTTCGCATCCTGCTTTTGTTTCACTACGTCCAGGACAACTCGGCGGAAATTGATTTGCGAAGAAAAGACCGCCGAGTTATAAAGGGGGCTGGTGTGTACCCTCGCCCCCTCCGGGCGTTCACGCAGCGTTAATTGCAAAGACACCGGACAGCGACTCCCAGTCGCATCGAATGCAACCGAGCGATGCGCTCGCTAGATGGATGCCTCCACGCTGCACATAGTCGCTAATATTATTTAGCGGCGCGAGCACTAGGCAGCCTAAGGAACAATTGCTCCACGATGACGGTGTGTAATGACGCGACTACCGCGAGACGCCGCACCGTGAACCCCGTAATTACGTTTCCGTTCTATTACACGCCCGGCGATTGCGGCGGCGACGCGAGATTCGTTCGCCCTCCTCCCCCTTTTCGGATTCGTTCCTTCTCCGCGCGAGGATAATGCGCTTTTTTCGCTCGCGGATTTTCACAGCGATCGCTATAAAAAGCCCTCCCCTTCCCCCGATCACGGGGGTCCCGATTTACATGTTGATTATTCTGAAAGATCGTTGACTGGAAGTGACCTGGCGACTAATAATCTTTCACAGCGGAGGCGGACGAGATATGGTAATAATGATGATAAAAATAAGAACTTTATTATCACGCTTTGACGATAAGGGCGAGGTGCGGCTCGAAGCTATTTCACGGTCCAGCCTAGCAATAGATTATGTATTTTATCGTCCGGCACATGTGGGATATAATAAAATGATAATCCAAAATTGAATTCGTTCTAATTAAAGATCTTGAATATTGAGAGAGTGAGAGACAATAGGGTATTTTATATACTATTTTCAATAATTAATATATTAAATCTCAGGGACCATTAATTAAAAAAAAATTATAAAATATGAAAATATCTTTAAAAAACTATCCATATCTGAAGATATTAAATTTAATTCTTTTTGTTATATTCGCGATACTTGTATCGTTGTAACCCTCGAATGTCTACTTTCGCGTTCACATCGTACCTTATTTCTCCGTTATACAATGGTGCGAAAATCACGTATCACGTTAAGTAAACCAAAAACTGCGGCATCGAGGAAGGAAACTCACGAGCGTGTTAACGAGCAGACCGAAAAAGCAACGAGCAACGAGAGGAGAGAGGATCGGTATAGCACGCAAGGTGAATTCCCGTCGTCTTCGTGTCTAATAAGAAACGCCGGGAAAGAGAGAGCACGTCGTCGTGACGCGTACATATACACACGTGCGATATCCCGTATGTTACATACGCGGCCTTATACTCGGCGCGGCGGCGCTCATTAACATGCATTCACGCAGCAATATTTATCGTCGTCGGTTGTTGCTCGAAGCTTGTGCTATGCACCAGACGAGGTGCCCGCGCGCGTCCACAGATCCTAGATAAATCCACCGTGAAACCCGAAACATCTCTCTACCGACTCACCAGCTCTCCATTTTTCTCGTCGAAACTTGCCATCGGAACTAATAATTTTACTTTGCGATATTTTAAACGTATTAATGAAATTTATATTGTATAATGTAATGTATAAATCAATAAAAGCTTCTCATATTTTTTCACACAAGATCTTTATACTTCTTTCTATTAGAAATGACTTACGTTATAAGCTAACTAAGCAGTTAAGATGTTGGCCGATAAGATCCTCACAAGTTATATTGTGATTTTTATGACTAAGAATAAATGAAATCATCGATCTCTGGTTCGAAACGTAGAGGATCCTCGCATCGATCAGACACGCGCATCGTGAAAACACACATGCATTCGTTGTTACCACGCTTGGACGGTGGTGCGTTTCTACATCGAGCGCTATTATACCTTCGATCGATGATAATAAATCGATCTATCTGAAATCAGGTCGCAGGAACGATGGCTATCGTACAAAGACAGATCGTTTTGCTCCTTTGCGCTTTTTTCATCGATACTTTCTTAGATGCTGCGTCGCGATAATATGACGCAACACGGTTGTCGATTGTGTTGCATTTATAAGTAAATCAACACAAGAGAGAATTTAATATAATAGAGGCGTATATAAAACAAACATACAAAGATTGAACAGCGATAGTATTAACAGCATCTCGCTATTAAAAATTTTTACTGATCAAGATAATTAATTTATGCGCTCGCGTGATCCACAATTTCGACAAACTATGAAATCGGGCTCATTATTCAAATACACATGAAAGATCAGGATATAGACTTTTTTCATCTAAACATGCATGAAATATATCCAGCCTGCAAGCTTGGCGTTCCAATACATTTATGTAACTAATCCGTTAATACCGGCGAAATCAGAAACCTGCATCATCGAACGAGAGATTGAATTAAAGGTCGGGCATTTTTGCCCGTTCTGTTCCGAGTCTCTTTCACGATATTTAATTATCATAAGCTAAAGAGTCAGCTTAATTAATTATCCATTCGCGAAATCACGAATAGTGTCATAAGAAATGTAATAGTAAGTGAATAGTTAAGTGAATACCGTACAAATCGTATATATGTACATATTTTTTTTCCTAATTCTTCTCAAAACATTTAATTATCGTGAATTTAATATAGTCCGAGCATTTTTCCGAGTTTTTAAAAATGAGTTACAACGCAATATTTTTTCAATACCTCGGCTACCATTTATCAAAATCCACTCAATCAATCAGAGTTCGCAAACTGCAATCAATTATTACGAAATTTATCTATATGAAAGCGCTGACGTAAATCGACTGCTTTATACCCGTTGCCTCGTCAATTCGAATAAACAGGATAAAGCATTAATTATGACACTTGCAACGGTAATATCAGAGAGAGAAAGAGAGAGAGGGAGTTTTCACAATCTCACTAATGAGATCACCAATAGAAATATATATATATATATACACAGGGTATTTCTTAATAAGTGCGAAAAAGTTTAGATGATTCTTTGTCGAAAATTAAGGGGGTTTTCATATATGGTAAACATATATTCTTACATCCCTCCCTGTAGAGTTACACTCTTCCAAAAATAGTTGTAAAAATTAGGTTTTTATTTTTATCTCAAATTTGGAACAAATTAAAGAAATTAGGTGAATATTTTCTACTAATAAAAAGGTTATTTATTAATATATTTTTCAGCTTCCCGTATTGTTATAAGAGACTGAAACTAGTAACCCCCATTCAAATTTTTATTAGAACTTTTTAATATTTATATGAAAAACCCTCCTTAATTTTCGATAAAGAATCATCTTAAATTTTTCGTACTTATTAAGAAACACCCTGTATATATATATATTTGCGGATCTAAACCGCACGACCGGGACTCTCATTATTATTATTATTATTATACCGCATTCGCGGTGAATCCCGCAACGACGTCCAGACCGCGGACGGACGGTTGTAAGTCTAGGGCGAGCAGATTCGAGGAGACTCGGTCGCGAACGCGAAACGACTCGCGCACGATTACGCATGCAAATGCGTGGCCGTCGTGGCGCACAAAGGCGAGATCGATATCAGTTTTTCAGCCGGCCGGGATTTTCTGTGCCCGACGTTGGCCGTCGCGGTCGCGGACGTCGCGGATAACGATCTGGTTAGCGATGACAGCCGCGTTTCATCCGGCGAGTCGGGACGCCGCCGCGCTCGCGCTCGCGCGCGCATTGTATCATATGGCCTTATATAGCCGAGGGAGAGTCTTCTCCCTTGGGGGTGGGGAAGGGTCAGCTCTCCGAGGGAACGAGGGGGTACGAGTACCCACGCCAAGTATCCCGCCCGTATGCTAATCGGTCGGGCGCGTCAAGGTTTTCCTACGCACACAACAGGCCTGGACCGCCGTCCGAGTTCGGGGTATATAAAAGAGCGCGACGCGACCGACCGATGAGCGCAGATAAGCTTAGCGCGCCGCTTTATAAGGCGCAACGACGCGCATCCTGTTGCCGGTCTCTGAAAACGGAACTCTGCTGCAATGAAGACCGAATTGCATGGCAGTTAATTTAGAGATTCGGAGGTTTTGACTCGAACAGTCGAAGCGACAATCTAAATTAAATATGAAATGTAATAAAAATGATAAATTATAGGGAGATGTATCACTTTGAAAAAATATAAAAATTCAATTTCAAAATAATATAATCGTATTGCTTGTACTAAAAGGATTAAATTTGAAAAATACAGCAGTTTATCAAATTCATGCTTAACCGCAACAAGTACGAGAAACACGGTTGAAGGCTACGGCTTTAGGAATAAATGCATGTTATCGGGCACTGACAAAGCTTTCCACAGCGATTACGAATAAATGACGGGTAATCATCGTGGAGAATGAGGGTCTATCTATGTTCCAGGAATACATTAATAACGTCATTTCTTCCCGTGAATCGACACGCAGGTTTGTAATGATTACGTTACGTGCCAAAATGCGGTTTTACATCTTCGCTACAATGCGAATATCGCAGCCAGCGGCTGCGAACGATTCTCGTCTCGTTCCGTTTCGGCGGACTGCTCTCTCATGATCCGTGTTTTATTGCGCTTTACAAAAATTTATTACATCGCGGTTTTAACGCGCGTGTTATCGACCACGTAAAGAACGAGAAACGATTCTAGAATTTCACAATTTCTCAGCAAACGCGCCGAATAATGCATAACGAGTCGTTTGTGAGAAATGTACAATAACGCTGCTAATTATGTAATTATGTAATGCGAATGAAGCTTAATTGCATAATTTTTTACAATCGCGGAACCGCGTTTTTTAATTATATCTGCGCGATGTTGGACGAGATAATCAGCTGGAGGATGGATCTTATTCTGATCTTGATCCGACTGTAGATATAAAATCGCTTACAATTATAATTCAATTAAAACGCTTATGTCATGCGTTACATCATGCGTCATGACGTTTCAATTTTCGTGACAGATTAATACATTTCCTTAAGTATAATTTTACATTTCTTCGATGCAAAAACCAGTGTACTATAATAATTTTATTCATGTTTTTAATTGACATTGTAATATCTTTATAAAACAAACAAAATAGAGATAACAAATAAAAGTGTCTGTTGCTTTTAACAATAACTTTAATAACAAGAATATTTCTTTCAATTCTAAAAATAAATGATTCCTTTTTCTCATTAGATTCAAAGAATAAATGACATAAATGAAAATAATTATTTGCATCTATATTTTCAAATAAATTAAAGATAAAAAAGAGGCAAAAGAGAGGAGCTTCTTTTTGTAAGAATCATAATAGAAAACGTGTTAATCTGAGATTTATGATACGTGTGCAAATCGTAAAAACGATTTTTTATTTGTTTTACGATTAATCTCGCAATCATCTAACTGGTCTAACTACTGGTAACACTTTCGTAGCTGATCAGCGCGCGATCGCCTCGACATCTTTGATATCTCTCGTGGTGAACAAGAACGACTACACGATCCGGAACGGGATATCGCGTATCGCAACGACAAAACTATCTCGTTATGCGGCTAGAGCATTCGCGAGCATGAAATGAATCTGTCTGACAGGCGTACGCGTTATGTAGGTAATGGAGCAGCAGAGACGCGCGTGCTTTGATCGGGCGGATTAACGCGGAAATTTACGTTACTGCGCGAAAACGGAGCGGGAGAGCTATCGCGCTAAAGCTGGGAAACGATGTCTTCATCGTTGGTCCGCTAGGGCACTCCTCGCCTTTCGTGTAGACAATAATTATCAGGCGGCGGAGACTCTCAGGTAGCTGCTCCGGATGCAACGGTACGTCGTGCAGATGCAAATAAAGGTGATCTACGGCGGTGCAATCGCGCTCGGTGGGCAGCTCACGATGGCCAGGCGTCGGGCTCCTCCGTTTCTCACGATGCAGTCCGCATAGAAAGAGAGAGAAAGAGAAAGAGAGAGAGAGAGGGAGGGAGAGGAGGCGTCTAGAGATCGTATCGAGGGAACAAGAAAATCACCATCGTGATCTCTGAAAAGGACCTCGATCCGCTACCTCCGATACGAGTGTCGTAATCAAATGGACGCGTTTGATATGAGTTGCATTACGAAAACAGCGCAATATGCTATGTCCAGAAAGATAGCATAAAAGTGATTAGCGCCGTAGCCTCGAGCAAGATCAATCGATGTTGGATTATTATGGTTAAAGGAATATTATGCGTAATGTTAACAATAGTTTCTCGCAATTTCCATTAACACGTTTATTAGTTATATAGATAAAAGCAAAGAGTAAATTTAGAAAATATAATAATAAAATAATGATTCGAAAAATTACTTTTCGAATTTAATTAAAATGAAGCTGTTTAAAAGAATTTATAAATAATTCATAAACAAACTTGAATTTTTATGTAATGAGATATGTGAAATTTAGCGAATCATTACTTGCGAGCGGTTTCTTCAGCATCCGTTAACTCTATCAAATTAGCCAATTACCTCTCTACGTATGCCTACGTATGTCTCCTTCTCTATTATATTTTAATATATAGAAAATTACGACCTAAAAATATCAGAACAACAGTTATTTGCCCGGAGGGTCTAAAGATGAAGAAATCAGACAGTCGATTCTCGTAATGTACGTTTAAAATATTGTATACAATAACAAATCGATAGAAAACAGTTACTCGAGAAACTGTGAAGAATTTCATTGACGACGACGTGGCAGAACGTAACCTTTCTCAACCGAGTGTGCATCAACGAAACGATTTAGTACTCCGGCTGCCGCCTCCTCGCCGTCTTCTCTTCTCTCTGTCTCTCTCTCTCCCTCTTTCTCTCGTTATCGATCTCGAACCGCATCGCCAGAGTGCAGCAGAGGGGACAAGTCGCCTCTGGCCTGAGGTACGACGCACGCGCCATGTCCACGTAATGACAGACCAGTCGTGGTGCTTTCGTAAAAGTGTCAATTCCACGGTTACGACGCACCAAGTGACTAAAGTTACGCCTAGGCCAGCCCGGGCTAAATTTTCTCGAGGCTCTTCTTGCGAAAGAAAGACCCTGGCACGGCCAGAAACGTGTACGCGTACACGCCTGAAAACGAGTACGTAATCAGGCGTAATTAGCCTGTTGTGCCACGGTAAAAGGCCGCGTAGAGAGAGAGGAATAGGTGACTGACCCTTCGCCTCGGGCGGAGTTCACCGTGGGGTCTCCGGCTGAGGTCGAAAGGAGTCTCCTTCCACTTTCCTTCCCCTCTCCCGTGCCTTGCCTCTCCGACCCGGCCAGTCGCGGTCTCTCCTACCTTTCTTCGGGTTCGACCCTTCCCTACGTCTTACCACGCCGCGCGTATACGTCCTATTCTATCACTGGTAATTTATCCCTCTTCTCCCGGTGTCCTTATCCCTATCTATCGTTCGTTTTGCCATCTATCGTTCTGCGTTTTCTCTCCGTCCATCGTGCGCCCGCGCCCGCGGGTTCAATAGCCTCGGCGTGATTACCTGCGGAAGCCACCGCGCCGTCGCGAACACTTTTTCGCACTCATTGATGACATTAAATTCCTTAACACACTCGACAATATTTTGTAAAATATTATAATTGTATAGTCGGGATGTCTACTCAAATTTTGTAAAAAAATTCTCTGAAAATTTATTGATCTTTCACCGTATTTTTATTCACAATTCCAGATATAGAGAATATTTTGAAAATTTTTGGTGCAGCTTTCTAAAATAAGTTATTTTATTAGATGCGTTTTTTAATGCTTTTTATTCATATGAAGGAAAAACGCAGAGCGATTTAAGTTTCAACTGCTAGATTTGCAAATGTACTGAAAAAAATTGAATAGTTTTCGTAAGATGAATACTTTTCGCTTACATAACATTCTCAATTTTTTTATCACTAACAATTATAATAAAGAATTGTATTGCATATTCAAAATTTTACTAAAATATGGAATATATAAACATAAATAGATATATATTTATAATATATTTTAAACATACACACATAATTTACAAGTTGGCTTATCGATTGTTTACAATATAAAAGTATTATTAAAAAGGATTTTTTAAAAATTTCCCGATTTTTTTCAAGTACAAAAGAAATCCTTGAAAATTTCAGGTTTTTCCAAGGAGTAGACATCCTAATTTAAAAAAGAAAACTGTATCTTTAAAGAATTAAAATTAACAGTTCTGTCCATTTTTATCATACTTTATAGAAATATTTAAGTGACACAAAAAATCTCACGTCTTCGAATAATGAATATGTTATAAAGGTAAGAATTTAGTATTACACGTATGAAATAATTATTTAAAGCTAAGAAGCTTCGTTTCATCTCTAATCGATACGTAAAGATATACGAGAACTTCTTAATTATAATTTTATTTCCCGCCTTTTCCGTTCGTCGCCGTGTGCAACGCCGAGTGCAACGGCCTCTCGGAAAGAGCCACCACCGAAGGAGCCGCGGATTTTTCGACGATCGATCGTGGAAACTTCGTCGGTGGTCGCCGCGAATTATCACGCGACCGGCGCGGTGGTTGCTCGGTCGCCGAGCGCCGCTCTTCCACACGCGATCGCGCGATGACTCCCACGAGGCCCTAAGCACTTCGCGTAGCGCACACCTAGACCCAAACTATCTTCCCTCCTCAGATGCGAGCTACAATTAGTAGCTCAGAAAATTCTGTTACAGTGAGCATTATGGTGAAAATATTGCGACAAAACGCACGAAATGAGAAAATTGAAAAATTTGATATTATTTATATGTCAATTTTTTGACACGTTTTATCGGATAATATAATTCAAGCAAAAAATGTACGAAGCTCGATTTCACGATCTAGCTCTCGTACCGCCTCACTCGAGCGCTTAATGCTAGGTACGGTCAACCGAGCGGAGAGAAATGGAGAGGAAGGAAACGATACTGCGTTTTACTACTGGCTGAACACGGCAAGCGTAAATTCATTTTACAACGTTTCACCGGATTAGTGTAGCGTCCTGGATCCGCAGAAAATTAAAAATGGCATTAGATCTATTGTACATTAAATGAAAAGATAAGGATCGCTTAAAACATGATCGTAATGCATGAATTTTTCATTTTCGTTCCTATATATGTAGAAATATTTTATTTTTAATCAAATTTGGATTATTTCCCTTGTGTTGGATGTTCTTTAACCCATGCCTATATTAATCATTCGACTTTATCGTGTATTCAACTTGGCATTTTCCAAAGCGACAGCAATATTTTTGTTACCTTGTGCAATACTAAACAGGTACACGCCGTGGTTTAATGACGATTTATCGCACTTTTTCCGCTCGTCACGGTCAAATCGTGCGCCAGGAAAACTCTTAATGTGCGCTTATCGAGTGCTGCAACCGCACCTGTCCGTTTTTGCCGCGTTTTAGCGCGGCCATCATTTTTGCACGCGCAAAGTTAGAATTTGCCGTCGTGGATTGACCAGTAAATCTGCCGGTTCTTGCGTAAAGAAACGTGACGCCGCATACGGGCAAATGCGTTTTCCTACCGAAACAGATGGCCGTCCGAAAGAACGCGCACAAAAAATTGCGTATTCCCGACGCTCAAGCTTGTTCACTTATGGTCTAACCATTCATGCGATCAGCTTAGAATATCGAGTGATTCAAATTCTCTATTTTTCCATTAACGAGATATGTTATATTATGCATATAGCAAAGCGTATATGCAACAGTTGACATTACATATTTTAAAAATTGACGAGATCGAAATTTACAATATGTACAATAATATACACGATTGATCGTTTACAAAAATAAAACAAAATTTCATTACGTAATACATCTAATATTCACGATAATCTGTTATGCAATTGATTCTAATGACGTGGTGTTCTGACAATCTGGCCAGAATCCGATTGATTCATTAATATCGATTGCTCAATAACTACAGCGGGGAAAGTGTTGCTACCATAGCGAACTTACAGATTACACAAAATATTCTCCTATGTAATAAAGCATAATCACTGCGTGCATCCGCGTTAATTCGAGCAACTTCAGGGAACACGAGAAGTCTCTTACTCTCTCATTCTCACAATCATTCATACACAGCAATTGCTCATAATATAATCTTATAGCCGATAGTCATAAACTTGTACAATCTCACATCAATCTTCTATATAAGACATTGAGTACTATAAAAAATTTAATTATTAATTAAAAGTTTTAATTATTAGTATTCATATTTTTTATAATCGGTTCTTTTGCTAGAAATTATATTCAAAAATAAAAACGATATACATATTATATATAAATTATTTGCATATGTTTAATTTTATATTATTTGTATCCCCGACTATTTATTTTGCATGTTTATATGCCTGTGCATGGAACGTATAATCATTCGGTTTTACGAGAAACGGTTGATAATTCCGTAAATTTATTCCACCGGTAATAATTCCAAAGACCACGTAATAGTAATTATCCGACGCGATTCGCCATGCCCTCGCTAAAGGTTATTCGCGCGTCATTATTCCGATTTTCTATTGACTGTGTACGTAGATATTATCAGGTATAACCGGGCTGTGTCCCTCTCGTGTTGTGCCGCAGCTGCGCGATAACCTAACCGGAACAGGAAACGATTAACCCTTTTAACGTCGAGAAGTATGACGCAGCGTGTCATGTAACGCGAATGAAACGCGCGCTCTTCTTCGATCCTCTTTCCGCGCACGATCGATCAATGCTGGCGATTCTTAATCCTACGCACTTTTGCTCATTAAAATAAGATTAGATGAAATACGGAACTCAAGAAAACTCTGACTTTCTCTCTTTCAGCTGTACTTTTTCTCCTAATTAAAATTAATGTTGCTTCCACGCGAAGAATTTTAATAAACGAAGATACACTGCTTTTTTATTATAATTTATTTATATTATTTATTATATCGCTTATCCAAGAATCCGCACCGATTAACCGTTGTACCGAAAGGAGATAAGCCGGAAACAGGAAGGATACAGCGGTAACGAGAAGTCCGCGAGCCTGCACCAAGATGCGAGAGAGTATGTATCTATGGGAAACTTGGGATCGTAGATGGTCGCGAGAGAGGCGCTAAGAGTGTGTACGGCGATCGCGCACGAAGGAGGTGGTCTATTAGTTCTATGACCTTCTAGAACAACGAAGAGGTACCACATGTGCGATCGGCGCCGATAACGAACGATCGGAGACATTAACGTGAGAGATTCTCACTTGAATACAAGCGTTTTTTCGATTTAGACCTAACAAGCGATATCGGATGTAGACTGCTCCTTTATAAGAATGCTCGAAATTACACAGCTTGAAATTAAATAATATTGAATTGAAAATAAGTATTTATTATTAGTGTAATTCTTTAACATTAAAATTTTAAATTAATTGTCGAATAAAATGATATATTTTTCGAATGAGAATATTTAATTATATAAAGTTTCGAAAATATATAAGTAATACATGTATTATTGTATATATTACAATAATGTAATTAAACAATAATTACAAAAAATAATGCATTTTAAATATATTAGAAATTCTGGAATGAATAAATTAATAATAAAATATTAAATTCAAATATATTTAACAGAAATCAATTTAAAACAATTAATTTGACATATGTATATGCTGTATACGTTTATTTAATAATATTATTGCATTGAAAAGGAATCGTTTCTAGCACGCTTCATTGAATTTTATGCGAATGGGGAGAAAACCAGCTTTTCTAAGAACAAAGCCGCATCATTGACGGTGATAAGATCTCCGAAGAAATAATACGCGGCTGTGTAAAGTTCTGCCTCATTTGCAAGGCCGGCAGCAAGTACATCTTACACAGCATCGCATCGACAACCTCTTATCACCATATTCGACATGCATTAACTTCGAATGCGCGTCGACCCGGGCACGTGCGACGATGCGCGCAAGATCAATCCGCGTCTCGAAGAGAGGCCGTCCGTTTCGCGGTGCAAGATCGTAGGATATCGAACCAACCTGCCGACAAGTTCTCTCCGTGTCTGAATAATGCTAATGTTCACGAGATAAATATGGGCCGCGATGGACCGTGAGGAAATTCTCGGAAATAGAATTGAGGTAACGTGACGCACCTTTAAACTTTCCATCGTGAGAATCAACGAATTTCTCGATAAGTAAAATGCAATTCTACATACATTTATACGTATATCGTTATTCGTTTGTACTTTTCGATTTCTCTTCTTTAATTGAAAATTAATTTGACTTATTATAAATACATAATGGATTATATATACGTGTTATGACAGTTAAGTATGATCAAGAAGTTAATAATATATGAAGTAAATCTCAATTAAATGAAGAAAAATAATTTCAATTTTAATAAGCATTAATTTTTTCATATTCAAATGGAACATTATACATTAGTTGCGTACTAGATTGCTAATGAAAAAAACAATTTATTTAGCCTACACGAGAATTATTATATTTATTGAAAAACATGGATGCGTTAATCAACAAAAGTTTTTAATCGAGACTTGTAAAAAAAAAGAATCATTCTCTCTACCTTCTCGATTATCATACTTTAACTAGCACATTTTAATTCATGAAAATCACATGGAATTCGTGTCCACGCGGAAAAAACATCGGAAATGAATCTAAAAAGAGAAAAACGAGGAGAAAAAGGTTTACAATAGGCGATTGCGAGGGGTTGCCGCTGCCCACGTCGCGGATTCCAGGGATGCAAATTCGCTTGAGCTATCGTCGAATCGTGAATCCCTTCCGTAGGAATCTTCGATGCTGTTAGCGGAGAGCGGGAAGGGCAAAGGAGGCAGACGAGAATCGGCCGCAGATATATAATGTGGCCCTTCTCCACCCTCCTTCCACACACGTGCAGTACCGCGCGTGTCGATACGACACGGATGGATGTACCGTGTGGGTGCATCGTTGCACTTGCATCGCCGCGACCCGTCGCGGATACATGATGTATAACCGCCACCGGGTTATGCAGTGGCGAATATGCAAACCAGCGAGCCCGCCCGGGGTCAGATTCCCCCTCCCGCCCCCCCGTCAGTCCCCACGGAAGAGAACGGTCAATACAGAAGGATGTCGTAAATCATGCACGTATATATTCGTACATTCCACTCACTTGCACTCTTCTTCCCCCTTCTACGAGCCACGTATTCGCTTTCGTATTGCATCGTTAACCCTTTTAACATGCACAAACGCGAGAGAAAAAGACGCTTCTACTCTCGCATGACCAGAGAGACCATCTAACCACCGTTCGAGACGCTCAGTTAGGACATCGAATAAAGGATTCTGAGTCGTAATCGTGAAAATCGCCCGCAAAATATCCTCGGAAAGAAATTTATTATTACACTATTATGCAAAGTTATGTTCAAGCGACTTCAACTTCCCGATGTATTATCCATCGCATTACTATTTCACGTGTAATTACTGAAATGAAATATTCTTAAAGAGAATATTGAGTTTCTTCTTGGCCACCCTATGTGCATCGTCAAACAGAAATACTATCTTCTTCTGAATGCTGCCTATGTATGCACTTAGAGAGACATTTGCAACGATCGATCCCCGACAGTCGCGAATGTACGCTACAAGTAAACGTCGCATTTCGAGGCGATTACATCACCAATCGATCGAATATATAATAGTCGGCTCCGCAGGAAGGACGTCTTCTTCCCTATAGACCGTATCGCGCAAAACACAGTGCTTACGTTAGGAGGGTTAGAACGATAGACGTAAGGGTAATGATGATTACACAAAATAAGTCTGATGGTGTGTCACGTTACGATCGTGGACTATAAAGCCACTTGCATTATATATACACAATGTATCGAGTCAAAAATTCACGAGTCGAATGCTAATTAAATTATAACACTAATAAACGACAAATAAAAATTTCGAGAATCTTATGATATATTCTTATCTTAATATTTTTATCTTAATCTTATGATATATTTGCAGATTTTTTATATCCCGTATTTTCATTATAAAATAAATACATTTTATACACGTTAAACTTACTTCCTTCGTTTTATGAAATTTACGATTAAATCTCGAATATTTAGATCGATATAACACAAAAGTTAAATTATTCTTACAAAAAATCCTTCCAGGATATTAGAAAATTCTATTTCCGTTAATAATAAATACAATTATCGCCTTGGATCGCGTTTCTTCGAAGCAGTTTAAAATTACATTACTTCCGCTTCATTTATAATTCGTCTCAAAGAATTTTATTAGACGGGCAGACGAGATCTTTTTTGGTTTCGACGTTAATAATTTAATTTCTCGCATAGCTTCATTAGAGATATAACGGCAAATGAATATAATAATTCGCGAATCTCTCAAAAAATTGCGTCTTAGTAGATTCGCGCATTGCGTTTTGCAACGTGTTATGTCGTTGATTTACGTTAATGACCAAAGTCGCGTGGTCAGTCGGTTTTGTTAACTTGACGGCGGCGCCAATCATAGGCTCTAAGCACGATAAATATAGATTCTGACAAGTCGTTAAAGGTGCGCACGGCCGATCCCGACGGCGGAGTCGATCAAAAGCTCCGCGAATCGGCGCGGCTGATTGAGATTTATGTTGATAACATCGGTCGAGCTATAAATACAAAATTACATAAATCTATTAGTGACGGCCGCGCAAATCGGGCCTCCCTGCCTTTCGCTCTCTCTCTCTCTCTCTCTCTCTCTCTCTGGAGCACTTTCTTCCCATTTCCTTCCTTCTTTCATCGTTTCTCGGCCTCGCTACGATCGAAACACTGAGTAGCTACAAAATCGCTTATTTTTCGCCGGACAAACGACTGATTCAAAAATGATTGTAAAGGCAAAAGCAAGATTGATTGTATTGTTCGTTAACGCGATAGCTGAATTAAATATTTATATAGATGTTGTCTATATCCCTTTGAAAATTTTTCTATGTTGAAACCTAGAATTCATATCCAATATATTATATATAATTTCACATTATATATAAAATATAATTTAATGAATCAGTGACGCGCGTTTTTTATTTATTCTTCTTTAAAATTTTATTTAAATATATATGGATATCTCTGGTAGTTTCACGGACGCATACGCATCAAATCGATGTAATAAATCTTCTTATAATTACCTTTTGCTTATTTTCGGTGTTGAAATGTATAATTAATCCTTTCGTTTCATCTTGCCAATTTATCCTGATTTATATTTTGCTAAATAGGTTTTTTTTCTTCTTTTTGAATATTTATTCCGCTGGAATGCGTTGAGTATGCAATAAAGTTACAGATGCTTGACTGAATCTTACTACCGAACGGTAGTCGATTATTTCAATATCCATAAATCACGAATCGAAAGTTGATTTACAATGAAATAGAGAAAAAGAAATTTATACTACTTTGTAGTATAAATTTCTTTTGCTCTATTTCATTGTAATTTATACTACTTTGTAGTATAAATTTCTCTTTCTCTATTTCATTGTAATTTATACTACTTTGTAGTATAAATTTCTTTTTCTCTATTACATCTTACATTGTAAATCAACTTTCGATTCGTGATTTATGGATATTGAAATAATCGACTACCGTTACTCTCACGTTATAACAAAACGGAGTATTCCAAACACTGTTCGCATGATGGAATTGTAGATGAAGTGCCCCCGACCCGAAGAAATCGCTCGAGATCGAACGAAATTGACGAGCGTACAGGTGCACGGACACTCAGGTGCATCGTTACGCTCGAGGGGGCGAGGGTTGGATGAAAGACGGGGGTCTGCTCTCTCTGCTCCGCATGGTGAAGAAAAGCAAGCATTCCTACACGAGTTCAGGTCGAAGATCCATAATGATACCAAAGTGGAAAAGGTCGATAGAACCAAGATAGTCCCGACGTCCCGAGTTCGGATCGCGAGCGCGGCTGCAGGACTAGATAGTCCCTCGACTTCGAGTTTGAGCGATTCCTTGAGCGGCAGTTATCCCACTTGCGAGCTGTTGCAATCGGTTGCGGTGCCTGGCTACCGCCAGTAGGTCAAGCGCCGTTACCTTCGAGGGCACGGGAACTCGAGTCGGTGCCGCAAGGGTGTCGGGATGATTTTCAGATTGAGAAAACAATCGTCGGAATCGATAGGTGCAACGAATATCCTTTAATATGATTGCTACGGAAAAGGAGCAAGCAGTTAGAATATTTATTTCTCCATCGCGCTTAAAATAATATAATATGTGACTAACATTTATGAACCTGTCTTAAAAAGAAATCAACGTATTTATTGTTCTTCTTATCTGTAGCGAGAATGCTGCAAAATTCTGTTAAAATAGAATGAATTGTAAAATTAATAACTAAATCTATTTTTATTAAGCTCTAAATAATTCATTGAAAAAAGCGATCTGGTTCCCTCTTCTAGATAATAAGATTAATTAATTAATTTTAAAATAATCTAGAGCAACCAGCCATCGTATAATATTAAATCAAACATATATATCATACATATACACACACATATATCATGAATATTTCGTGGAAAAATATCGTTCTCTTATCCGCCACGATATAAATTGACTGTATCTGTTGTCGGATCCTTACGGAATCAGATAACTTTCTGTACGTTATGTATATAATATCTGGGCAGATGCTAGCATATAAAAAGTCCGTACCTCCTAACGCTTTATCCAGCCACCACGTCGCACGAAATAAATACCCATAATGCAGTCAAATAATATGTTTATTGCAACAGCCAATTTATGTGATACACCTTGTATAAATCCCGTATTTTTTCCCATACATACGACGTGAAGCATATCGCCTCGTCGTAATGCGTTATTCAATTCAACACGTTATTCAATTCACTTGCCGGAATCGACATATGTTTCCATAGGCAATTTTATTATACGCCAGTTTAATATCTATGCTTTAGTCGCGCCTTTCGACAGACCGCTCGCGATTCAATGAGATTTTAAACGCGACCTGAACTAGAATGATGTCCGTTAGCGGTTAATCGGCTAACGGACATCATTCTAAATCGTCGAGTGTAAAAATAGTGAAAGGGGGTAAACTTCATTACGCGGCGATTCTGTACGCATACTTTACGATGACGGCGGTTTCTATACGAGTTCCAAATTTAATGGCTAACCAAATTTAATGGCTAACGAGGCTGTTAATTTGTGCAACGAAGCGTCAGCTTGGAATAAGACGATAAATGACTTGAATGATGAATTAATATGCGCCATATAGAAATTTAATAAAATGAGTCAGCACCACAAGATATCTAGAGACCTATCGTGGAGAAATCTATGTCTTCATATCGGAAAATAAGTAATCACGATAATAAACTACATATACTGATTACATAAATAAGGCAAAATTATTTAGAAAATAATTAACGTTTAACATTTTGTAAATCTAGCTCTTTGTTATTGAAAATCAAAACTTATCTCGTGCTTTTTCAAATAAAAAATATGAATCAAATTTATTATTAATAAACGTAAAACGTAGATACGTACAATCTATTTTTAAATCTCTTTTCAAATATTTATTTATATAATATCGAATAAAAATAAAATGATAATAGAGTACAATTACAGAAAGTAATTAAGATCAAAAAGAAAAATAATTATTTGAAATAATTAATTTCTCGGGAAATCAGAGATTTAAAATGATGAAAATTGAATATTCTATAAATATGATAAACAATGTGAGAGAAATATTATAATCCTTGTTTTTACACAATATATCATTCTGTATTAAAATAAGATTCGATATTTTATTATTGATTACTTGTATTATTTCTTACAGACACACACAGAGTTCATTTTTTAAAATATTACATATTACATTTTTTACTAGACGTCAATCGAGATATCATTTCTATCTGCCAATAATCCTACGTGACAAGCAAAAGTCTGCTCGTGCTAGTATCTATGAATATAGTCTGAGAAACGCCACGAAAATCCACGGAGATTCCGGCGGAATCGTCAGTAATATCGCGGTGACGCGCAACCTTGAGCCGACAGCATTATTTATCGGATTAAGCGCTGGCAACGGAGGAGGTAGACAGCCGGGACGTATCGTCCAGACGAGAAAACGGTCCGAGGCCGAGGAAGGCAAGGAAGGTGGATGCTGGTGCTAGTGGGGGCGTGTGATAGTTCAAGTCGTGAGCGGGCAGCCCCGCCCGACACGATCGCGGAGCATCTCCGTTCTGACCCCCGCTGACTTACCCGAGAGGGGCCCTCCACGAGCAGCAACCCCCCACCCACCCATTCGCCCAGCCACCCCACGAGACGCGGTCCCACGAGAGGATCCTCTCCCTTCTTCCCCCCTGGGCGGCTGGGCGCCCGCTTCGTCCATTTCTCGCGCGTATTCCGCTCTTTTCCTCCCGTCTCCTTGCCTACGAAACGGACTAGAGTCACCCTACCCTGGGGCCCGCGCGCCGCCAAGGGCACCGTGAAGCACCGTTCGCGGGCATCGGATCGAGGGTGGGGGATCGACAACGAAGAAGAACCTCTTCCACTTCTCTCTTGAGCAAGAGAGACGAAGAAGAGAAAGAAGAAGAAGATGGGATAGATGAAAGACGAAGAGGAAGAAGAAGGAAGGAGGGAAGAGAAAGAAACAGTGATAAGTGTGGGAAGGGCAGGTTGCATAAGGTCTAATATTATGCAAGCACACACAGACTCTACTCGAATGCGTTAGATCCCTTGGGTCCTGTAAGTTTCCCGTCCCCGTCCTCTTCTCCTACTACCGCCGTCACCGCGCTGTTCCGCGCTATACAGCGTACACGCAGAACATAAGGCCCCGAGTACAAGGGAACGATTCTCCTCATCGGGATACAGCATCCGTATGTGTGTAAGTTTACGCTTCTCTCGCGCCGCGCGCGCGGGTCCTTACCGTGTGAGCGTAAATGTATGTGTGTGTGTACGGCTCACCCTACCTGCATAGAAATCGCGGGAGCATTGAACCCAGGAAGTGGCCATGAAATAGTCATTCCTGAAAGGTTAACTCTCCTACCGCATCTCGCGGGGCCCCGAGGTCGAGCCTGAAAGTCCGGAAAGTCCGCGGTCGACCGGGAGAGACGGATGGGATGCGAGAGGGTCGACGGAACGACCGTGGAAGAGGAGAAAAGCACGGGGGAAGTCGAAGAGTCCGGTATTCGTCCGGAAACCCGTGGCTTTCGCGGTTCGCGAGAAGGACTTCGAAGGTTAATTGACTGTAAAACACACGGGATGAATCACACAAGTTACTGGGACGAATTGCTGTACGATTCGCTGGAACGAAACCGCTTCTCGTCAATGTCGCTTATCCTCGGCAATGTATCTTGCGGTCAAGGATAAACGTCAAGAATTACAAAGCATGGGAAAAGTTAACGTATCATGATTTAAATCGTGTCTAATTTTGTGTCTTATTCTTTTTTAATATCATATATTCCATGCTATAGAATTAATTTAATTCAACCCTTTCTTAAATATGTATCAAAAAATAAAAGTACGATGCAAAGAAAGAGAATAATATGTTGCATGACATGATGTACATATATTTGTGTATTATTAAAAATGACAATTGCTTGATAATGACCGGAGAAATATTGCAAAATTTTAAATTTTCATTCTCGCGACACATTTGGACACATCGGATCTCGCGTGTACGCGCGATGCAGGTGAAACAGAGACGCAAACGAGGAAGAAAAGGCTCTCGTTCCCACAAACCGCGCTATCGGACTACATGGATTCGAGAGCGCGGGGTCGAAGATCGAGCGAAACGTCGAACGTGTCAAAATTCGAACGGGTCGTACATACAGTATATATCCCGACAGATGGGAGAAGGCCGCTCGCTCCTTCTCGGATTATACGAAGCCAAGTCCGAGGCTCTCGCCATCTCTGTCGCGCCCGCTCCTATCGTGGCGAAGCGCACGATGCGGTGAGTACCTCTACGAAAGTAGTAGTACCGGAGTACCCCGGAGGCCGCAGGGGTCACAGGGCGAAGGCACTTCTCACGCCCCCGCCATGTCGGAGAAGAGCACCCCACTTAGACGAGGCGTACATACCTTAACGCGGCCGATTAGTATACGCGCTTAATTGCCGCTAACGTGCGTGCGTGACGGCGGGTATCGATCATTCCCCGGCTGGCGCGCACCGAAAGAATTCTGAGGGAACGGGATCGACGAAACAGAATCATATACTACCCGATTAAAGTCGAATTTAATTCGCGATCCGTAATTTGGCAATTTTTTATATTTTTTATATTGCCTATATCGAAACATCTTTACATGATGCCGATGCATCGTCTGTATTTTATACTTTTACACGTACACACGATATAAAGTGTTTTTTAAATAAAATTTTTAAATTAGGTGTCGGAAGAAAGTTTTAATTCGTTAAAAAAAAGAGTGAAGTATTACAGAAATGCTATAAATAATACACATCGTTCGAAAAAAAACCGATGTGGCCTCCTTTTACCGGCTAATCCCATGATATCTTGTGCCGTATTGCTATGATTAATGGGGCGAGCTGACTCCTCCGTTGACGTATAAAGTCGTAGAATTGCGAAATTCATAATTTATAGCCTTTCGACTGGGAGTTTCGCGATTTTTCAAAGGAACGGGATTATGAATTGATTATATAGACTTGATTACGTAATTACACGCTGACCGATGTACGTATCGCGAATTTGGTTGCGCGGCAGAGCAACGATCTATTATGCGCGTCTTCACAATGAATATCTCTTAACGACGCGAGATCAAGGATTCAATTACGGTGTTAATTCCGACGTAAAGCAATCACGAGCGCCTCACGGAAATTTATTAAAAGTTCACTCTCCGTTACCCCTTTTTTTCGCGCGCAGGACGCTCGCGCTTTAGAACAAGCGGCGTCGACGTGCGAGATTAGCGGCGTTAATAATGCGATGACGCAAGCGACTGTGCTACGGCCCAAATTTATCACCAACAGAAGTCAATTCGTTACGACGTTTCTCAACTTGGCGTTCCGCGGCTAATTACAGCGTTAATTATACGATCGCTTACGCACGGATACAAAAATTTATTACTCGCAGAAGCCCATTACGCTATTTTTCTCATATGTCGGGCCGCGCGAAATTATGTACTTAATGGCCGTGTTAATTATACAAACGCACAGTTACGGATACGGCGAATATTTATTGCAGCCCGACCTCGATTACTCACAATTTTTCTCGCTGTGATGTGCGAGTCGATAGATGTCGATATTGATCGCCATCAGCCGTGGCTTCGAGCCGTTTATCGCGCCGCGAATCTATTAACTGAAAGCTCGATGTTCAAAGATCCTTTGTCTTCTTTGTCCTCCTTGTCCGTACAGATTATAGTCGATTTCGCGAAATTATGAAAATTCCTATCGCGAGGACGCGATCGGTGCACCTATCAAGATAATAGGACGCGATAAAGAGACTTACACCTGATTCGGTCTGGAAAGCTCAACGATGTGAAACAATCGGCTTCGATCCATGAAATGTCAGCTTGGCAATTGCTCCTCTAACAGAATGAGTGGAATATAGTCGTGCCGAAGAGAAGACATAATGTCAAGGCAACCGCCATTGTACGCAGCGAGTAAAAGAAGCGATGAATCGTTTCGCATCAAAAGGATGGACGATGCAAAGGAGGGACGACAATCTCTTCGATCGATCGATCGTGGATCGATTTGAAACATCTACGGATGTTTACGACAGTTTCCACCGAATAAATATTCAAACCATTTCGTTATTGAAATATTCAAATTATATTCATACAAGTCGTAAATAAGAAATCGTGTAAATAAACGATGCATTAAATGTTACGGTCAAAATAAAAGAAAAAAACGGGTTGCATTATGAATAATTCGAAATAGTGTGGCAGTTGAAACGGCAATCACATTTGCAATGCTAAATTGATAGAGAACGTGGATATAAAAATATAGATCAGAAAATAGAATGTTATTTTTAAAGGTGAAGTCTATTAATGCACAGCTATTTCTTGCATCGCTAATAAGTATTTCAACGGAGTTTAATTAATAATCGAAGAACATAAAAATATTTATATTGTTTGAAATAAAAGATCCCGAATGTAGAACCCTTTTAGAGAAAGCTTTCTTGTGACTTTTATCGATTTATGTTATTTCTCGCTTTCGAATCATAGATGCAGACAATCTGCAATAGCAATGAGCACGTTTCAATTTTGCTAATCAACCATTATGAGACTTTTTAGATCCGGGGGCATGTCAAGGATACTGACACTTCGCGGGCAACATTATTCCATCAGCGGCATTAAGCTCTCTATCCGGCGGCCCAATTCGACCAAAATTCGACTGTCTATAATTTTATCGAAAGTACATTGCAATTGCTGACGATCTTTTATCTAATGTGTCGCTCTCGGCGAATTAATGCCGCGGAAAAAGCGTGTTTGTGCTTCACAAATAGTACTATTAATTCCTCTACGCGCTGCAAATTGCTACAAAATGTTCGACCGGTATTTCTCTCTAAGAACAGAAAAAAATGTATAAAAGTTAAAATTCTCGTCCGCGCCTTTTAAATAATCGCAACGCAATGAGCGGAATATATTGCAATACATTTCACAATATCCGAATATGTAGACAGTGATGTCATTACATATTCGCGATGAGAGCATTCTCTGCTGCTTGCATATTTATATATTGAACCGAAATCTTTGACATCGATTGATCGATAAATTTGTGATTCTTTAATAAAGATGCTCTAACTTGCGGGACTTTTTACTCACACATCAATTCGATTTAAAGGCTCGTATTTTTATCAAACATTTAATAAAAACAGCCGTATCTGATTTTGAGGATTTGCTCTTTATTAATATAAAAACTACAAATATTTAATTAAATATTTAATTACAAATTATATATTTAATTAATTAATTTGTACATTTGATGTCACTTGATAATTGTAAGCTTAGGTTCATAAATTTTTAGAGTCGCTTTGGAAAGTATACGAGTTCAACATTGAGACTATTCTTTCCTCAATTAAGCGCGTCTGGATATCTTATATAATCGGCGGATTTAGGCGCTCAAAAACAATCAACAGAAGGAGGAGCAGTTTGGACAGGAATGAACAACGGTATCGAGAAATGGTTTACACCATGACGAGAACGAGAAGATGGCGCAACGTAACGTCGGCGTTACATAAAAGCGTAAACGGGTTTAAAGATTTCCCTCGCGTCGAACCCCCTCAATGTCGAATCGAGAAACTCTTCTTCGCCATCGTTCAATCAGTCGTTTCAAACACCATTTCGCTGTGACTCTTACAAACTTTCCCATCAGTTCTCGCGCCTCTAGCCCGGAACCGATCGCGGAGATCGATCGATTACACATAAGAGGCGGGGCTGACAAACCGGCCCTGGCATTGTTCGGTTTCTATGATGAATATTAATTGAAATAGACCGACTAATAAAAGGCAAGCGACGCGCGTAATTGGTTTAATTACTGTTACGCTTCTGTCGTCGCCGATAAAGCGAAAATTAAAAACGTTGGCGATTGTTATTTTAGATCGCGACGAATTGACAAAAAAATAAAATTTCGCAAAATAGTTTTTAGAAAAACGTATGATATGTATGAAAAATTTCATCGTTTTTCTTTCTGATCGATTAATTAGTATTAATTTCACTAAGTGAATAGTAAATAATAAAATTTAATTTGAGAAATATTTATAAAAAGACATCTCGAAAAGTCAACCTCAGCGAGATAGTATCGACTGTGTGGAACATATCGCGTTTCGTATTAATATGGAGAGAATTAAGGAGATAAAGTACGTTCCTTACAAGCACACGAAAGACGTAGGTGCGTAATACACACATCCACGTGTATCTATGTACAACTATTTAGTGGTATCTGTGCGTACAAGTATTCATACGGAACGCGCACAAGAGCGAGAACATCTAAGATCCTATCGCCCAATGCTTCGAGCGCGATATGACCACCGCCTATCGCTACCGGTCTTACTACCAGTCCGACCACCATTCTCGATCATCGTTTCGCCATTCAGCGGGGGATTTATCTCGATCGTCGTCGATAGTTAAACCGCGCACCTGCTTCGGATCGCGGATGATTATCGAGGCTAAAGTAGTAATAATATTTACGACGTATTGCTCTAAAAACAAATCTCTGCACAATTTAAATTGAAAAAATTTAAATAAAAAATGTGCATATATAAAATGTATGTGTGTGTGTATGAAATAAATCACGCCTCTGCTTGAGGTGAGAAGGGAATTTTTATTATGTGCATCTATTAGATATTACGAAAATCATTATAACTCTAAAGGAAATAAATTATCGTTATAATATTCTTATTAAGTCATTGATATAGATGTTATTAACTTGTAACAATTTCTATGAAGCGTTATCGTCCCTAAGTAACGTGACACACTGGACCATAATGTTCGTACGCCATGAATTATCCATGACGTCTAGCGACACGATACGTCTGTTCCCATTCGTAATAGCGGCTCGATCGTTTTATCATTCAACTAGGATTTATCTCGGACAGCGAAACACGCCTCTAGCTCGCACCCGGTTTCTGATAAGAATAATTTATTACGATAACGTCTGTGTGTATATACGTGCTATCTCCGTCGCTCCTCGAGTCGGCATGAGCGCCGCTTACCTGCCCGTAATATGTCTTCTCGTTTACCTCTAATCATTCGCGAAAGACTGCATCATTATTATCCGAATAAGCGGGTGTCGTTCCCACGTGGGCGTCTAACGATGCCGTCATTCAATAGACACTTAATCCGCGTAATCGAATAACGCTTAATCTCAATGTGTCGTTAATTATAGTGTTTATCGCGGAACTACTTCAACGAATTATCTCTCGACAAATATCAAGCAGATTGTGATCAAGAGCTATATAATCGGGAACTTAAGTAAAATTGTATGTTTTGCATTAGAGATTCTCCTCAAAACTCATCATATAACTTATTAATTTTTTTTATCGGAGAGAAAGCATTGATAAATTAATATATAAAAATTAATAGCTAAAGAAATATCTCGCTTGTCGATCTATTGTCATCAATGTTGTAAAAAAAATTGATACAAATCATTATCATAATGCATGAAGGAAATAAAAAATTAGAACAACTATTTAGAACAACGAGATGACACGTCAATCGAGCGAGCGATCTTTCATCGTCTTCCTGCTCTCGAGCGTTTTTTTCGCCTTGAAAAACCAAAAGATTACGAGCCCGTTTTAATACGGTTACGCATTATCTAGATTGCTACCCGTCGGCTTCCGCCGGCCGAGAAACAGCATGAGTAATTAATCAAAGACAATCAAACTCTGGGAGCGTCGGCTTAAGCCGACTCCCAACGGGACGGCCCGCTATCCGTCATCTCTCTCTCTCTCCTCTCCGTTTAAAACCGCGAAAGAAACGGTGATAGTTGCGCGTTGCAATTGCCGTTGCTCACCCGGATGTGAATTATACGAAAAGCTCCGGCCGAGGTGACTTTCTCCGCGAGATTCCGGCACTTTTTAACGACTGGAATTAACGCCCGTCTGTTAATTAGCGCAAAGGACCGCGTCACACGACTTAATTTCAGGCTCGCTCGCCCACGGATTGTCGAATTATTCACTGCCGCGAATGCATAAAGACCTCCAGTGTTGATGTTTTGATAATTTTGCGTTAAAAGCAGTTAAAAGCTCGACTCATTGATTGTATGTTTAAAGATATCTTTTATTTAACTTTAACGGTTTATGCCACGGTTATGCAAATGTCTCGCTAAACTTTTTTAATTATTATAACATATGCTAATATAAGTTGAAATAAACTAATAAATTATTAGATTTAGTAAGTGAATAATTTTATAAATAGTTAAACACATATTTTAATCACAACCTTTCGCGATCTTATCATAATCCATAGATTATAATAAGACTTGATAAAAGATAAAACTAGATTGACAAGACAAGTGTATTAATTCATACTTGAAAAACACGTTTTCTCGGCTCTGACGAATTCCAACAATTTTACTCGCTCAGCGAAATATGCTTAATCGCGCCCATCAATTTTGCCAGCAGTTCGATTCTATTGCATCAGACTCGCGAAATGCGATGTCCAACACGATCGGCGACGGCGACGTATACGCGACCGAGACTCGTGTCTGCGGTGCGTATATGGCATCCACGCACGATCGGAATTTTCCGATAGCCGTGGTCGAAGAGCGAGTTACGATCGCGGACGCGAGAGTCAAGGAAAAGGCCAGGCGCAACTCGGCGATCTTTAATATCCGTTCTGCGTTATATATCGCCGCGGGCGATCGGCGGAGTTTTCGATGCCAAACAATAGGATGTCGATGTCGGGACCGAGGGATGTATAACATCGACCACCGACTACTCCCGACCCGCGTCTCGCTCAACGACATCACCTCGAGGGTCGCCGTTTCCGTCTCGGCGGGGAATGTCACGTGCCGCGGATACATCGCCGCACGAGCGCGATGCCGCCGTTTTTACGCATGACGAGGTAAAGTGAGTTCCCAGTGAGGACCCTCCAGGCCGGACAAAGGTCTTTAACCCGACGTGACGTGACTTTTTATGCGCGTATGCTAACGTGATGTGTTACATAAACCTTTCATCGAGCTCGTATCGAATTTTTTTTTCATATAGAGAGGCGCGACTTTTCTCCACAGTTCTGCGACGTGTAAAATTTATAACAGAATGTGTCATTAATGCGGACGTTTTTGCTTGTCGGAAATGGTTAAAAGAAAGTGTCTTGAACGAAAACATTCCATGGATTATGCTACATATCGCATCGCTGGGAACGCTGAGCTGCACAAATCGTTTTCCTGTTATTAATGTCTGAGAGAGTATCGAGTCTCAGATATCCCGTACACACGAATGGTCTCGCGCTGCTTATTTTTTAATAAGTAGCAATCGTGTTTACGTAATTCGCGAACGTACGCTTTATAACAACGTTTGTCAGAGTTTATTTTCTTTATAGCATAAACGTACCCATTAGGCGCGAAAGGATTAACGCGCTGGTAAAACGACCACCGGCCGCTTTCCAACGGCGTAAATCACCGACTCTAAGAAGACAATTTCGCGCGGAGAGAGAGAGATTCGCTTGCATAAAAATACTGATCACGAGCGGGCGATAGAAAGAGAGAGTCAGGTGCGTAAACGCGCGACAAAAATAATCCTATCTATCCGCTACCGGTTATACCTACGATCACGACGACGAGGCCCGCAGGCGAGGACTACGGGTTGCGACCCCAATCGTATTCGGATTCCGCTCTGCGCAGGTGTGCGTGATCATTAATCCAGAAATGGAAGTGAACGTTGCTAGAGTCCCGAACGCGCTCGTGCTAGTCGCGGCGCCGCGTTTCTTTCCCGTCGTTTTCGCCATCTCGAGACTGCCTCTTTTCTCTGTCTTTTTTTCTTTTTTTAAGCACGATAAAAAAAGGCGCGGCGCGTACAACTATTATAACTGCGCCAATAATTTTGCGGTTTAAACCATCGAACATCGTCGTCGCCTTACACGCTAAAACGCGCGCGCCAAAGAGATTTTTTGCAGTTCGCCTCTCTTTATCGGGACGATTACGGTTTTAAGATGATTTCGACGGGCTTTCGGTTTTTTTCCCCCTCACATATACTCGCGCTGCAACTCTGCCCGCGGCGATTCTCGCAGCCGCCAACGAGACCAGATTTCTCTCCATCGTGCTTCCTTAATCGCCGGCGAATCGGCGATGAACGCATCGACCTTGGGACCTCAAGGCAGATCGAACATCTGTCTACGCGCTTCGAATTATTATTTCGTAATCGCGTAATTATCGGAGTGCAAATCAAAGTGGTTCCTCAAAAAGTTTGCGGCCAGTTGTTTTTTCCGTTT
Organism: Camponotus vicinus; assembly: GCF_025532165.1. Taxonomy (NCBI): domain Eukaryota; kingdom Metazoa; phylum Arthropoda; class Insecta; order Hymenoptera; family Formicidae; genus Camponotus; species Camponotus vicinus. Next base: position 10,032,199 of record NW_028141978.1, on the reverse strand, counting down.
TTTTATACAGGGTATTTTATATAATTATATAACAAATTATTTTATATAATTATAGCTCACTTTCTTTCGGATACTTTAACAAATTTTGAGTTATTGAAAATAATTAGATAAAACAAAATTCTTCGAATTTTAATTTTTTATGCGAATTAAACTTCAAGTTGAACCTGTATTAAAACCTGTATCATGTAAAAAATGGTTGAAAAAATAAATAAATTCGCCAAAAGAATCTCAACAATATAATTATATTCAATTCCTATTAAATCGAAATCTAACATCGAGGAAAAGGAAGAAACTCGCATTCGGTAATCAAATGTTGAATACTCGGAACAAATTCGTAATTTATTCACCGATATTCGCGAGTACTACCTCGCGCAGTAGTAACGACGAGGAATTTAACGATTATCCATAGGCCGCTCCTTAAACGTATGCAACGTATGTACGCGACATATGAGTTGCCTATTACGCGCATGGATTTTCCATAGAATAGTCAATCAACGGGCTCGTCCGCGCGCGGTATGCAGAAAAAATCCAACATAATTAACCCATAAAGCAACGCAATCGCCGGGGATCTCTCTGATTTATCCATAAGCGAGAGTCGAGGCCACAGTTTCGTGCCGTAGCGTTGTCTGCGCGTGCTGCATCTGCACCTGTACCGGTGCGCCGCACCTGTACGCGGCTGCGTAAAGGCTAAATTACACGGTTCGTTTCTCCCGATGGCTTTGAAACGAGAGAAAAATGAATTTCACGTCTGATTTTAATATTTTTCAAAATCATCCTTGTTGCGTTACACGAATGAATTATACATATATTTGTAAATCATTAGTTTTAAATTGACAAAAAGAGAGGTTTGAAATCTGGGAAATTAAATTATATTGCATAATTCATATATATAATAAGGCAATTAAATGCAAGCTGCATCGTCCAATACGTTAAACGATTTACGTTGAATAATTATTAAGAATCAATTATAAATACGACTTAAAGTTAAATATATATAGTCGGTTAAAGTGATAGCTAATGTAATTTTGTATACGTGCTGTTAATATCAAATTCCACTGCCTTGTAAAATCTGTGGAATTTTAAACGAATGCCAGGTAGGTGTATATCTTCGCGTTTGTAAATTAATCGAGTAGATATTAATTAGAAGAAATTAGAAATTAATGAAGTAGATTTTAATCAGAAAAATAAGAAATTACTCGAGTCTACAAATCTTTCTATTCTTCTTTTTTACCACGTACTTCATACGCGGGAAATTTTCATAAAATTAAATAATCGTAATAAATCGTAAACTATGCAAAGTGAATATTCCGATTTCAAATTGATTGGAAGAAATATGTAAAAAGCGAATGTGTATCATGAACGGAAACCGCAATCATGACGTAGTCATGAACGAGAATTCGTCTTGTCAGGCGACTACAAGTCGGTGAACAAGTGCAAATACATTCTTTCGAGCTGTACCCCCGGGGGCAATATACCGCGATCGTATCACGTGTCGCAAGATTCGATTTAAATTCCAAGCGTATATGCGTATACACGGCAAGGAAACCTAGCATAAATTTTCGTAGTAATGGAGCCTTAGCGCTTACCGGTAGATGCGCAGAGCGACGGCGGCGGCGGCGGTAGAGGCGGTGGCGTGGGCGTCGTCGAAGGTGACGGCGCTCTTCTTGCGGCGGCGTTAATTATCGCTGCCGGACTGTACCGCGGCACCTGCAACACCACTGGAGTTTTCACGGACAGGTCCACTGGTTCCAGCTGCACCGGCGGTCCCGCCGCCTGCGATAAAAGAAAATGTTATTAATACACACTCATCAAAAGAACAAATGTCTATGATCTACCACTTTCTTAAATGTATCCAATTTTTTCGAAACGCAAAGAGAAATTTATTGGTTTCAAAATAAATATTTAATTAAATGTGTGAATGTAATGCTATATAATATTTAACCTACTCACGCATTTCACACAATTCAATACTTGCATATAAATATAATAAGCTATAAATTACGATAATAAAGGATAAATATTTTGTTCGTGATAAAAGATTCTGCTTGAATAATGTGTAAAAATGTTTTGCGGTATATATAATCTTGAATATAAAATCACAAAGACCTTCTCTCAATTTTCTAACAAATTATTACATCTAATATAAAATGTGCACTTTAAAATGATTGTGTGTTTTAGAGAGTCAACGATTTACTCGCGTAGGTGTTCCCGCTCTTCTCTAACTCTGAGATATTCAGGAAAGGTATGAAAAATAATCTGAGCAAGAGAGAGAGACTTCGTATTAAATCGTTCTAACGTTTAATTTATACATATTTCGATGTGTTGGCGTAAATGAATATTAGTATAATGCATCGTTGCAACGTGGCAATTTTACGGATATTATTTTGCCCAGCTGTGGGATTCGATTTGACGAGACTTAGAAGCTGCGCGAGTATAATTTCACCCACGCAGCATCGCCGATTGTCATATCCGAGATCGTCGAGTTAATGTAGTATACTATAATTTTTTCGAAAACTACGCATGATATCGACGGGCGAAATCAACGGACAAAGGTTTAGTCTTAGTACGTGACTTACTCAGCGGCAGTTTCAATAGTCGATGCTGATAGCAGGCCAAAGTACTTAAGCGCAATTAGCATAACTAGCGTCGGTAGTGACGTAGACTAATCACGACCAGTTCCCACGAGAGATTCGACCGGCTTCGGTCTGTCTGCTTGTATACCTTGCGCCGTCTAATTTCTCTGTGACACACCTCCGATCGTCTAATGATCAACGGAATTAATAGTCAATCACGGAAGGGACCCATTCTCATAGTTTGCGATCCAATTGGACGAGCACCGATATCGAAAGCGAGACGATTGCACGGTAGCAGTACTTCTGATTTCAAATAGTACATACGATATTATTTTACATATCAAGGATGAAGTATTATCAATTATGAATCAAGATATATATGTATATGTTATCGTGTTTTTTGAAAATTTTTGAATATTTAATATGTAATAATTATCATATATAAAATAAATTAATAAAAAGGAGCAATTATATATTAAATCGAATTTTTCAAATTTTATTAAAATGTAAAATAATAAAAATAAAAAAGTCAAAGTACAAAAGAATATTACAAAATTGTATTCAATATAGAAAATTGTTATATAAAACGTTAAATTTCTTTGTCTCTAAAAGTATGACAGATATGCAGTGTTCCCACATGCAAACCACTACTATAGTAATTAAAAAATCGCGGTGTAAAACAATGCGACGAAGAGAGGAGATGATTCTCTTAGCTACATGAAAAGAGAATCGTTTTATAACGGCCAGTGATCGATCGCGCGTTCGCGTCAATATCGAATTTCCGAAACAATCGTGCGGCAGATCAGATTTACAATATTACAGCGCGATTGTTTCCTCGGCAACAGCCTCTCGACGAAACGTGGGAATACTCGTGCGCACGTCGACAATGAAAAGCTCGCCTCTTGTCCGCGCATAGTATACCCGTCATAGGATCAAACAAATGGTTCGTGTCATGAAACACGATACAACGCTAATAGCGCAACTCTTCGAACGGCCGACGGTTACACCGGCGGTAACTGTAACACCACAGCGAGATTAACAAATTACACGTAACACATCCGCGCACATTACATTACGCTTCTCGCAATAATTTATAACGGAGTTTACCGGTGCTTTTAAAGAGCAGGGCTATTCAAATCATTGTAAAACTGCAACGTTCAGCGAAGTAACCGTCCGATGAATAAGAGGCTTTACAATTCATCGCGTTAAGCAAACACGTATTATAAAACTAGAATCTAAACACAGTTCCCGTTATCTCGGCATCATATATAACTCATTTTTCACTTCTAATATTTTTTCGAATAGTTTGAGGATATATAAAACTCTGTAAGTAAATTATAAATTGACAAAGAATTAAAAAACATTTTGATTTAATATAATTTTAATTTAATATATATTAAGATATTTAATGATACTGAATATAATTTTAATTCAATATATATCAAGATATTTAATAATTGAACATATGTATCAAGATATATTTATATTTATATATTTTTAAATAATTTATGATAAATATCCGCATATGTTTATCGTGTTGCTTACTTGACAATCTTATTAACGAATTAAATTTTCACGAAAATAAACGTTCTTGAATCTAATTTTCGCTTGCATTTAGATATGTCGATGTTTCGAAGCGTTGGCGGTAAATAGTTAATACTGTTGTAAATGACATTGCAAATATGTCAGCGATGAGAACGAGATACGCCTGTCGCTTCTTATGACATACCGAAATCGCGGTTCCATCGATTCCGAAAGTGAAGACACTCGGCACGCGAAACACGCCTAACATGCGGAGTTCTGGTTTCTGGAAATCGCAGTACGTGCACTTGTTATTCATGAGTTATTCCTGAGATGAGCAAGACGACGAACGAAACGAATTTTTCGAATGTATTTTTCGACCGGACAACAAAAGCAAAAGACGAATGTCACATGGGTTAAAAGCAATACAGCCCGGCTGCTTTTAATGACGCAGTGATAAATTAAATAATTAAATACAACAATAGTGACAATAATCCGTCGAATAATCTGTGTTGGACAATAATCATCAACTAATAAATTTTAACCAACCCAGACGGGGTTGCGCGGAAGAGCAAAGCCGGGAATGATCATCGAAGAACTGCACGAACGAGATGCACTTGGTACTCGCGAAAAAAAGCGATATAGGAAAAAATTAATCGGCAGTCGATGGTTGAAATCAAACGACGCATTAAATCGACGATGACTAATGAAAGACCGAGTAAACTGTTCTTAATGATTTCAGTCTGTACACCGCGAGGGACGTAAAGATACATATATGTACCCCTGTATGTCTAAATAAGCGTATATAAGCGTAATATAGACGGGCGTGCTCTTACCTATGTATTACGTGTGTTCTCACAGTAGCGGCTCGTAATGAGAATGTAACGTTCATCAATCATTCGTTGAGCAATCTACGAAACCAAACGAGAGTCCCGGCGGAATTAATTTAATTATTACAAATGTTTCGAGGCAAAAATGGCCGATATGCGATCGATGCCGCATCGCCGACTTTGTTATTCCACACGATGATCTGCAGAGTCTTCGATCTTTTCGAAGCAATCGAAAGTAAAGAAGAAAGAAGAGATAAGTAAAAGCGTTTATATTATATAAGATTTGTCTTCGAAAAATGACTAGAGAAAAATAAATATATGTAAAATAATATACTTAACATATTAAATTTTGATAAAAATTAAACATTAAGCGATAAAATGAGGCAAAGAGCAAAAAACTATAAATAGAAACTAGATGAGAAAGAAAGAAAAAAACATTAATGAAACGATATTATATTCTAATTACTCGCGAAGCAATTCATTTGATTAAACATGCTCAGGAAAAAAGCTAGTGTCAATAGTCGAATTGAATATTCATTTATTAAATAGAATGCTTGTACATCAATTCTGTAAAATTTCTCGTTAATTTATAAAACGTTTAATAAAACGAGGACTCAACTCTTTCCAATATTTCAGAAATAAGAATCGATTTTAAAATGAACGTATGTTAAAGTGAACATATCATTGATATTGAATTATTATTCGTTATATTATTTTTAACATTATATTTCATATTTAATCGATCAATCAATGTCTATCGTATTAGTTTCACGTCACTTATGCTTATTATATTACTCTTATTTTTTGACAAAGTATATTCCGCGTTTTCTATTTTATAACATCTTGTCGGATGTGTCTTTCAACAAATCAGATCACCGACGACGTTAATCTATTTCCGGTGCATGCACACATACACACACACAACTTTCTCGTTCCATTAAATTCCAATAACAATTTCTTGATAAATATAGCGACATTAATTATGTCGTTTCCGTAACGTATAATGGCGGAGCCATTATACATTAGGGTATGACGGTTACGAAAGGATCATTCTAGATGTTGGCATTTTCTTGTCAAAGGTAGTGTCACGTTTGTGCGAATACGACGCAGTGTCGCGAATCTTCCCTCGTTCTTCCTCGAGTATATGTAATATAGACACCTAGACCGGTCAACTATGGCGCATACGTGGCGCTTTGTCTTCGAAATTATCGGTAAGATCTACCGTGGCCGAAGTAACTGCCGAGTTATTACGGAGATAGGCCTATTACATATTATACACGGTTTCTTTTTATTGCAATCGCGATGCAACGCGCCTCGACGGCGCGTGTGAGATTAACGCCAATGTAGACATTACCCGGAGATGGGGTGTTTATGGGGCAATTTTTGAATTAATAGTCGAACCAGACCTCAGAGTTTCGTGTCACGTTGTTTTTATTAATTTCACTTTTTGCCGCACGTTGCACGCTATACGATATCTTGCCGAGAATTAAAATGTCATGCTTGAATATGATCGAAGTGAACGAGAGACTTTTCACATAAATTAGCAAATATAACTCCCAAGCGCGAATTTATTATATATTTGTAAATATCATGCCTTCAGGGAGATTTAATCCGACGAAATGCTTGAAAGTACCGTAAGCCAAGCTTATATATTACAACGTTTCATTTCTTTCTATATTATTGCTCGAATAAGACATTATTTTTACACGGGGAAGTAATTTTTTACCCTCTTCGCTCTATATGTCCATCATCCCGAATTCGGAGGCTCGGTCCTTTTACGGGTTGCTTTTAACAGCCCGTGTGCCTTTTGCGTTCATATATCACTGCGACGGAGAGCGGCAACCGAGCGTCGCGAGTACGTGTCTCTCGGTTGCCGAACAGTCTTTCTCGGCCAGTTCATTATCGTCCCGCGATCGGACGCGGATAAATCCGTCCTCTCGGTACGCCCCGCGGCTAATCGAGATCGGCCAAATTAACCGGCTGCACACCGGGTGCAGCGACCTTTGGGGAGCGCGACATTATACATACTTGTTTATTCGACGCGCATCCGTGCACAACAGCCTTTACCGAAAGGTAGAATGTTCGCCTCCTCCCCCCTTCACATACCTATATATTTTTCGCTTTATATATACACGTCCCCTTCACGTGTCAGATATTTTTTGCTGCTCGTGACCGGCCACGAGAAGCCTCCAACGAACTCTCGCCGCTTCCGCGTAATATGGAATAATAACATTTTTGTCATTCATGGTTATAACGTAAAAAACGTCCCGTGCAAGCGTAACGCGAGGTGCAGGTCGTGAGCCAAACGATCGCCGCCGTCGTGCCAATTAAGGAGGCTGCGACGCGAGCTCGGTCATTTCGACGAATTATCGCATTTATCCTCCGCCGAGGAGAGGAGATTACAAAACCGTCAATCAAGATGGGGGTCGTCATTTCGACGACTCAATTCGATTCGGGGGGGAAAAATGGTTTATGACACCGAGCCGAGACGGACCTTTATTTGGCAATGGCAGATCTCGTTAGTCGCGAACTGAATAGGTAGAAAAAGAGAGAGAGAATCGCTCGATTCCCGTGGAAGCGTTAATTCCAGAGATGCCGCGACTTGACATTTCCATCACGACCGGATCGTTGGCGATTTTTCTTCCGCTTCGCGTATTTCGGTCATCTGTATTATAACCCGCCTTATTTTTAATTTGTTTTTTCTGTGATATCTGCGAAAAGACGACATCATCCATCGATCGAACGAATTTAATTAGTGCGATCATTAACTTCGACGGTGGTCGATCATATGTGTAAATATGTGATCATTCATCGTGGATACAAATATACGTGTATTATACTATAATCGAATCGACCCACTCAATGGATTATGTATTATCTCGTTTGGCCAGAATTATTTCATGATGTGTATATAAGTTCTTCTCGTTCTCTGCACACTATATTTAAGAATTTCACTATTTCTATTCACTAATAATACAAAATATAATTTATTAGCAAATGGAGTAAGCTAATATAGTTATAGCCACTAGCAGGAAAAAATATTGTAGAAACTGATTTATGATATATATAAATCAAATATCAATTCCCTCTTTCTCTCAGTTTCTTTTATATAAATAAAAAAATATTGGAATAATTCTCGTATTTCGTTTTTAAATTATAAAAATCTCAAGATTTATAACAGGTGGATTAAAATGATATCGAAAAGCAAAGTACACACTGAGTATTCTACGAAAGAGCGCGTCTGCCGCGTTCGCATCTCTCGCGTCTACGAATGCTCTTGCCGACGAAAAGAATCTCGCGCACGTTTCACGGTGCGAGACACGCCCCGTGACATCATCGCGGTCCGTTGATGCCGAGTCCCATAAAGGCGAAGTGCAGCGCTAAGAAGAAGTGCAACGAGAAGGAGGCGTGGGGCCAGACGAGGAAGGAAAGACGCACGAAGGGGATCCACTGCCAGTCGGGCGGGCCGAGAGCGCTCGAGCGCATCAGTCGCGGGAAAGAATTCCGGGCGATGTTACAGCTGATGCGAATTAAGCCGCAGCGGATTTATCATGCAGCAGCATGAGAGACACTCCCTGTTGTCTCTTCGACTTTGCGCCTCTGCCTGTCCGCCAGGAGCGGATGTACCAGATTTATCAGGACAGATGGCAGTAAAAATTAAAAATTAAAAATCCAGCAAATATTTATGATTGTAGTGTAAAATTTACGCAAATGAAGTAAATTCGGATTCAGAAGAAAAATAAAAATTTATATACATAAAAATTTCACTTAAATTCTATTACATTATAATTTTTTATCATACCAAATTATTGAGAAATATATTATGTTAACAAAAATTTAATTTAATCAATTCAAAAAACATTAAAATTTTATTTAAAAAATTTTTTATAGAAAATTAGAGAAAAAACGATTTAAAATAATTAGAAATGTATTACATGCTACGACTAGCTTTTCATGTGGACTTTTTTGCCATTCCGTTACTGCCTGCACCTTCTTCGACTCTCTATTTCTCGCTACTTTTTTTTCTTCCCCTGCCCTTCCCTCCTTTCGTGTCGCCTCCTTACTGAATTCGCGGACTTATCGCGCTCCTCGTAAAGATGTCATTGATTATACGCGCCATTCGCGCGCTGAGATATTATGCGTAGTATGAATATACCGTGCAATAAAGATGCCTTTAGGTGCATGAGTTTGCAGCAACGCGACGCAGCTGTATTGGTGAAAGTCGCGATGTTGAAGAAAGAATTGCGGCTTAGAACGTATCCGGCTAATTGCATCTGTCTGACGAAAGAATAAAAAGAACGGAAATGGCGCGGTCACCGTTATAGACGTCGCTCAAGTGTAGAGATAAATTTAACGCGCGATGTCATATCGACGAATACATTAGGAGTTGTAAGAATTTACCAATATTGATTCGAATTTCACGTCATCGTCAAAAAATGTCCTCGTCACAGGTATATTTAATTATGTGCGTAAATGCAATTATTTATTTTTAAAAATACAATTATTTTTATAGAAATTGTTACATGATATATGTGTACGTCAATTAAATAATGAGCAATTAATAAACGCTTACATGACCTGTAAGAAATTATTGATCTTAATTTTAATTAATTAAGTAACAGCAAATTAACTTTGGAATTTATTGGTATGGGATTAATGATTTCACCGGATTACTTGATCGCTTATGTATCGACATCGCGAATTGTTGTGTACATTAATGCTTCTTACACAAAGATACATATTTAATACAGCACATGATCTTCGTGATCTTTCGATATATTATAAATGAAATTTATTGTAATACATATCGAACCTGTAGTAATCAATTTCAACAGCAACGAATCAAATTAACCGAATCATGTTGCGATGATTTATAATTCGAAAATTGCATCCTCGTATATATGTGTACTCTCGAAACATCATCGCAATTTATCGCGACTAACGATCGCGGGAAACGCGAGAGAGAAGAAGAGAAAGAGTGTGCGTTACAAAATTTCAAAGTCGATAAATAATAATTGAAAGAATGAGGGCTCGTATTTTCGGAGATCCCTCTCGCTCTGGATTGCGGTTTTTCGATACAGATCGAATCGACTTATTCTTACACACATACACATATACGTCATCAAGCACACGCTCGATGTGCATCTCGACGCTCAAAGATGTCATTGATTAAACGAGCAGGAAGTGTCGAACGAAATATTTCTGAGCGAGTTCTCACCCACACATGCGTGGCAACGCATTATGACGTACGGACGTATGAATAGGCATGGCACTCGGACTTTCTTTCTCGAGAGATGCGCTTGGGCGTGCACGCAAGCTCTTTTATGAGTCGAAAGCCCTCTTAGCATACCAGATGCGTCTATTCGAGAAGAGAAAGAAAAAGAAAGAAAGACAAAAAAAGGAGAGTCGCGTTTCGAGAGAGCATATGACTCGCACTGAGAAACAGTACGGCAATAGAATTATTTATTTTTCGCAAATATAATTAAATTTTCTATCGTATATAATAACAAAGAACAATAATAAATAATGAAAATAAAATTTAAAAATAAAAATATATTTCTGCGTGCACTTTTCTTGAGAGGAAGAACAAGATTTATAAGCACACGAAATCCTTTTTTCTTCAATTTTATAGAATAAAAATGATCAAGGTTAATTCATATAAATATAAAGTAGAAACATAAAATAAGGAGAGAAGCTAGTCACAAAAACCAATTATTTAAAATAGACAAGTAAAAGATACATGTTGATCGTATCGATAGTCGCGAGATGATAGTTTGCATCTTGAAGTAATGGCTTTTCAAAAAATGGGTCACGCACAAACATAACGCATACAAGTATAATGCATTTTGAGAAAGAGAAAAGAAAAAGAGAAATGTCGAGGATACATTCGGCTACCGGCGTTCGCGAGATTCCTCCCCACATTGGCACACGAATCGCCGAGTTAATCCGCACCAGGTAGCACCGACTTCATTATCCGCTAACTAATTATTGGTTCATTAACGGTATACCGGTGGTTTATTGATGTTAACGAGCGTCGCCGCGAAAATATTGCCGCCCCTTAATCGCGGCCAGCTCAGTAGGAAGCAAAGAGAAGAAGTAAGGCGCCGCGTATCGTCCTCCTTTATTTCTTCCCTCTTGACCCTCCTTCTCGCTCGTCTCCGGTTCGCAACCGCCCGAATCCCCCCTCCCCCCCCCCTTTTTAAAAAAAAAGAAAAAGAAAAGAACCGGTTCCGCGTCATTATCGTTTCAGAAACTTAGCGCGTCCGATTCGATACGGTGAAATAGCCGGCGGAATAAAGTCGATAGGCGATACACCTGACGCTCGATTTTCGATGATTATTTCGCTTGCTCCAAGCTCGTCCACACTCCGAATAATGCTAAGCGATCCTATCGATGGTTTACATAACTATTTCGACGCACAATACATCGTCGGAAGCAATTAAGATTTCATCGCATCTTTGGCATAATCTTCGATTAATCACGACACAATCAGAATTTATTCTTCCTCGTGAGATCATCCATCGTTTTAACCTTAGCCTTTTTTTAATATTAATGTTGCGATAATATGTCATTCTTTTAGTTTATACGCGAATATTTTTTAGACTGCCAAAGATCGATAAGAAAATTGTAAAGGTATTTTAAGATATTAAATTATGTTCGATTTTAATTATCTAGTAAATTATTACTCTACTAATAAAGAAGTTAAACTATAATAATAAATTTTCTATAACGTAAAAAAGTTCTATAACAGCAAAATAAACAACGCGCTGAATAATCATATTATCATCATAATTCTTTATAAGATATCTTTATTTCTTCGTGCCTGTAATCGATTAAATGCGAGAATGCGATGAAAAGAAATTTTCTTCAGTATGATATTAAAATTTTGAATTTTTAGAGTCTATCAAGTTGTTTTCTCAATCAATAATTACATAGTATTCGAATGCGTTTCGTATTGTATTTTCCGATAAACGTACAGCTTTTATGATAATTAGATCGTAACTCACAAACGGTTAATAACTCCATATATCTGCATAAATTTTATTTAAATGATTAATCAGGAACTTATACATATTATTATTAATCGTAATGTATATCGCCAATCTGGCAAATGTAACTGTGTTGTTACTTAACGAGATCGTTGTCCTTATCAATATCGATAGTTAATTCTCATAATAACTTGCAATTTGAATTACAAGGTGTTTTATTTCGTTTCGGTTCTGCCTCGTGATTATTTGTTTTAATGAACCTCGATTGTGTTGATGCACCGATAATAAAACGTATTAATTATAATTATACTTATGCGTTCGTCAGATGTAAGATTACTGCAGGAAATTATGAAAGTGATATATTATGATTATAATTCTATAATTAACTATCATTAAATATTAAATTACAGCTGTTGTATCCGTCATGGAGAAGTCACATCTCTGCATGATTCGAAGTGGTTTTTTTTTAAACGTAATTTGTGCAAAATTAATTTACAACATGTATCGAGAGACCTCCATTGGAGACGCGGTTTAATGTATCGTACAAAAAAAGATAACAGAAACAAGAGAAGAAAAAAGATAAAACAGAATCGATTAGATTCGATTATATTTCGACTGGCGACTGCTGTTTTCATTTCGATTCTCTGTATCTTTTTTTAAGAAATCATCAAGCAGCGCCATGTGTTCACGGATAGCCTCGTAAATTTACTATCTACCACTATTTATTACGAAAGATTCCTCATAACTTAAACGCATCAAGAGCCTCTTATTAAATAAGTAACAATAAAAAATGCATTATCGATCATAAACCTCGCACAATCTACCGCGCAATCGATGCCTGATCGATTTTTATCTCTTCTCTCTTCACTGGCTTAATTTTTTTTTTCATGCTTATATCTCGGACGAGCAAAATCTATTCAGATGTATCACGATAACCGTTCCATCATCGATATCGAATTCCCTGAGAGACATAATACGTCATACCATTACGATACATGTGACAAGAGTTGTGACTTCCCGCCTGTTCTCCAAAGCCATCGGAAGAAAATTCCTCTGATGGATTTTCAATCTCGGTGATTTATTGTGATTCAGCTGTCGCTCGGACCACCATGATCATCCCGTATCAATATTGTAGTTTCTTTCACGTTTCCACGATAGATTACATACGACGAGAATATTAGACTCGAGCGCACCATCAGGCAGGTAAATTGATGCGGCTAATTATACATGTTTTACAGAGTTTTGTAAGCCTTTTATTTTGTAAAGTTCCAGTATCACACCTGTTGAACATGCACGTGATGTATTATCAATGAACAATTTAACTTAATTAATTTAGATTGATACCATTGGTGCCTGTTTTATGATTATATACATTTTCCATCGTTTTTTATTAATACAATATACTAGTCAGCTTATGCCATTTATTAAGATAATACAATGACAAAATTTCGCTAAACTATATTCTCTCTTGCAACATATTTAAAATAAGTTGAAACTTCAGATATTAATTCTTTGATTTGTTGCTTATTTTTTAATTAAATTCAGCTTTAATTGTAAAAATTCATTTTCTAATATTAATATATCTCTTATTTAATTCTAATATAACTTTTTATAACAATTTGTCATTATTTTTCAGTCATAAAACAATGAAAAATTTCCCTTTAAAGACGATTCAATTACACCTGTCTCTTCGAATCACGACTGACATACTTATGAACGATTTCGTATATCCGATATGTATCTAGACGCGCGCCCGATTCTTCGAGAGGAGAAAGCCGAGCCGGCGCATCGCCTAATTTCATGGAGAATTTACAATTTGTAGTCGGCTTCGGGTCTATCTCGCTACTCGTTATTATTGATTATCCGCTCGATCGTCAATACCGGCAGCTGCGCGCGAGCAACTAGCATGATATTCGTCGTATATCACATCCGACGTGGATTTTATCTCGTATCATGCGTACGATTTTATCTAACGATATTCAATAAAATATTTCGCGTAATTTTTTTATTTAAAATAAATTTCTAATAATGTAAAATTTTTTATTCTTCGGCAAATTCCAAATGTTTTTTCTTATTAAAATTCAAATTAAAACGCGTACTTAATTAGTTCGTCTTTTTCAATTAAACGATTTTAATTTCCCGTGGAAGATAAAGAGCGGAAAATCTCTGGAATCAGTAAGATAAAGTAACTACACACGCAATCGCACACAAGATTAGATTAAAATTTCCAAGAGGGGCGAGGGAAAAAGATTGCGCAAACACCTTGCAGATAACAAACGCCTGGGAGATCGAAAAACAAGTACAAAGGAAGTACAAAGGAAGCCTCGCTTCGTGAGACTCTTCTCTACGTTGACATTCGAACGTATGGCGGCGCAGGAAGTCGTGAGCGCGGCGGCGGTTCACAAGCGCACAACATCCAGAACCTGTTTGATTAAGCAAAAATGTCGCTTACCGCACGAGGACAGGACAGGTGGGGGAGGATGCATGAAGGAAGCCGACGACTAGGATGACTAGGATGTAGGCAAGTCTCTTCTGAGATCGGAGAACGCGAGAAAGGGAAGGTTGGATCCATGATCGCTATCGGCTCGTGTTTACGCTATGATCCACGGTGGAAACACCACTTTTTCCAAGAGAAAACGCACCGCAACGCAACATCGGAACTACTAATGGCGGAATATAGATAGAACGCCGCGGTGTACAACAGAGGCGGCGACGACGACGCTAAGCCGTCCTAAGAAGAGCCGATTAAAACGGCCGCGAGGCGCCGTTTTTCATCGTCGGCGTCGGTGTCGACGAGAAGAGTCCCTGGGGTCCTCTATAAGGAAGCCCGACCCGCTACATCGAGTGGACAATAAGCGTGTGCCGCACTGGAAATGACATTTGAGCGGCACGTAAGAGTCCCGAGGCGGCCTCCTCGTAAAGGAGGCACGGCAATTGAAAGAGAGGCACAGGTGGGACAGAGCTGAGAACAACGATGCTCCGAGGACGATCGGCACGACTGACGTAAGAAGTATCGGATCGTTATTGTTCCCGTACATCGAGAACGCGATGCGCTTTAAAGACTGCGAGCAACTCCTATATACGGCATTACAAACTGAAAATTTCCACGTCAACTATATAAACGAGTAGCTGCTTAGAGTCTGACAGATGAGTGAATCTCATTTTTCAGTCTGCCTCCACGGATTCAATTAAATTTATTTTAAATTTATTTTAAAGTACAAATATATAAATTAGAAAGATTCTCGTAAATAAAATTTGTACATATTGTTGAAAAATATTGCAAGATTGCTTCTACTTAAAGATTCGAAGAATTTTGTCTCATAAAAAAAAATAATTTAAATCTCTCTTTGTTTCGTATAATTATAATTCAAACTGTGCGATGGTAATAAAAGCTCTATTTTCTTCTGTAATTTTAATTCAAATTTTACCCCGTCTTCTGTCGCATTATCGCATAATTCAATTTCAATTTCGACTGCGTTTTGCGTGCTTAAATCGCATCAGTCGGAAGACAAGAAACACTGGTTTATCTTTGTCTTCAGCTGACTCCTCTCGAGATCAGGCTGAATAATAACCGAAGCTAGGTAGCTGCGGTCGATCGCTACCGCCGAGAGCGGCTCACAGGAGAGCCTGTAATAATTGATTAACCTGGACGGGCATAAGAGGTTCACCCGGCGAACGATAATGATATTACACTCGGCAGTGCAACTCGGCTAGATCGGTAGGGAGCCGACGAGCGTCGACACGGCTTCCTAGATGCATGACTTGCACTACTTCCACGGATCTCACAATCGGTCAAACCGCGAGTAAAAGCTACCGGTGGAATGGCCGTTGCCGTCTTTGAAGCCGCCTCGCGCTTTCGAATATACGAGAGACGATAAACATCGATCGACTATAGAAAAGAGAAACGTAATTAGACGCAAATTTACATCCACGAGGATATATAATTACTTCGGCGAATAATTTCTTTCTTTCTTGAGGGGGAGATGGAGGAGGAGTCGGTTAAAATTATATGTATCGTAATTGCGAGCGAAGGTCGTCACCGCTAATTCGATAACGAGGCACGAGAAACAGGAACGAGTAACGCTCGCGATCACGCTCGCGCGTTCTCTCGCGATCCGGAGATCCCGATCGCGACGATCGGCGATTCAAAGCCTTAATGCAAGGTTACGGATCGTGTAATAATAATCGCGCTGTTTATTCAAATGAGCCCCGACCCAACGAACGGCGTGTCGATGTTTATTCCTCGCCGCGGAAGTTGTCGTACGGGTAATAATCACCGTCGCGGATAATGCGACGCTGCACACGCGTATATCGACTTATTCCTAATATTATTCCTCGCGCATGTACGCGGTAGCCGGGACACTATTGCAACACGCTACGCATGCTAGGGTGCACAAGGAGCTAATAACGTATTGCGCGTATCTGCTGGCGGGCAAGCGAGCCATCGTCCTTTAGTAGGTGCAACACGCGCGCATATGCATGTGCACATTTTCATAAACGGATATCTTTACGCAGCACTTAGGCTATTATGAAGCACGTTTTTTTTTCACTCATTCGCGAGCTCGTTCTCGATATTTATACTGATACTTTAATTCTCAAGTACAGAGTCTTAAAGTGAAATTTAATGGCACGTCTTTAAAACAAGTTTGCTTAGGACAGACCTGATCAATTGTATAATATGTACTTGATTATCAATCGGCATTGCATTATAGCATCGTTAAGAGCAATGACAGAAAAGAATTTCGTCTCCTTAAGAGTAAAAACTGATTAGTCATGCGGTATCCATACAACATATCTTTTCTAACGACACAGGTTTCTTGCGACCCGGAAGAAACAGGATACGAAACGATTTTTAAAAATATAAAAAATCTATATAACATCTGGTTTTCCATAAAAAATGACGGAGATCTTTACACTCCGTTAGGAACCTTATTATATAGGATATAGCGATGCGAGTCTTTTCTCGGGTGTTGAAGAAATATACGGAACGGAGCCGCAATAAAATCACAGCATCTCGCACACGTAAATCCAGACTCCCACATTAATAGAACTGATTTCCCAAATCTGGGCAGTCGCAAACAAATTCTCTCGTAGCTATAACATTCACTCGACACTCTTCTGAGATAAAGCACCTCGAAATTGTCCTTGATATGCGTCACACGCTCGCCGATCCAATTTATAATTCGCTGGTCATAATCAAATCCTGCTGAGATCCTTGTTTAATCCACCGACAGCGATCCACGTGGTCACGAGATCACGGGAAAAAATCATTCGTCAACTGAATCAAATAGCAGAGGAATAAAGAGAGAGATACCATTATTACGGAACGGAGAATGCGGTCCGATATTGCTCTCGTCCACGGTTCCCCCTTTTATTTATGACGCACGCAACGCCACTTCAGAAACGTTTTAACGAACGAACGGTTCTCTCTCATTTATAACAGCACTTCTTCGTATAAATTAAGTGCCTTTCTTCCGATAGTAAACGTCCGCGCCGGTAATTTAGAGATTTAGAAATTGTTGCGCCCGGCAGAAAATAATGACGTCTTCTCTGCGGCCTAGAAGCATGCGGGACAGAAATTCACCCGAGAAATCTCGCCTCGAGATCCGTTCTTTCTATAATTGTATCCTTTTGCATCCTAGAAAACCGAGCGCGAATCTTATTTCGAAGATGCGCCTATGAAATCATATACTCAGTTCATAGTTTGCTCAGTTTTATCACGACCGAATCGCAATTTTTCTCTAGAATATAATTAAAAATGAGAATATATTAACTGTCTAAAGTCGATGTGTAGGTATCAGGTTTTATGATGACACGCCTTGAAGCTTGTCATAGACGAAAAGAAATGACGCAATTTTATATTCGATGTTTTTCTCAAATATTTAAATATTCAAATATCAAAGATCTTGTTTAACATAGTTCGCACATTAGAACTCCCTGTTCCTTTTTTAATACAAATATATCAACGCGACAAATTGACGACAAGAAAATGTACTACAAACAATTGAAAGTCTAATGTACAGTTATAAATATTTGAAAAAATCAAACGTATAGTTTATGAATATTTGAAAGATATGCTTTATAATAAACTTTAATAAGCTAATGATACATTCTAAAAAATCTTAGCACGCAACGAAAAACAGAATGTAGTGCGGTTAAAATTTTTTCCAGTGTATAATCGATATATTATTTTAGCGGCAAAAAAACATTTTGTTTGAAAGAAAGACCTACGTCTAGTAAAATATTACGATTATTATCACTTGGAGGAGAGAGAGAGAGAGAAGGAGGAATATTTATTCTTATGAGAGAGTATACTTAATGCGCTATTATCTAGCTGCCATATTTAGATACAAATGCTATAATTATACACATCAAACGAAATAATCGATTCCGCTTATGAGCTTTAATAAGATGCTTTGTACTTGGGCGCGTAATAATTCATGTATACATCCTGATTTCACAGGACTGTCAAAACATGTAACTCCGAGTCGTCGCGATTGCGAAAAGGAAAAATTTCCTTTATTGGAAAGAGCATAAAAGCGCGCCAAAGAAGCGTTAAACCGGTCGTCCGAGTGTTATCAACATCGTGCAAACGATGTTCACGAGTACCGAGACACCGTGAAGAGTGATATTTTTCGGTGCTGACATACCGGAAGTCGCGATCGTAAATCCCGCGTGGAACGTCGCTAGAAACGCATAATGTGCAATAATAATATTATCACGGATCGTTAGCAGACGTAGCGAGGCATTTCAAACTCATAATAATCGACAGAGTCGTTCGTCCCCATTGTGCTGTGTAGTTTATGACATTACTTGTGAACGAGTTTTATTAAATTTCACGGAAAGTCTTGTGAAAATTCCCGGCTGCTACAATGGCGCTAATTTCCTTCGTACACGAGAGGCCGATCTCTAATCTAATCTTGTTAATTTTAATGAATAAGCATTTTTAATCATTATTTACAATAAGCCTGTTTAAATTTACCGATAGCAGTATAATATATGTGTAAGAATAAAATTTGCCTTGTGCGCATAAATAGTTACATATTACATATATAATTTATAATATAAAAATGAATTTACACTTGACAGAAACACAAGATTTCTCTTAAAATATAATACATTCTGAAAAATAACAGCCAGATGAACAATTTTTTTTTACTTAATTTTATTTCTTTTTTTTATTATAATATTATCACTTTATATTTCTAACTTTTTTACAACGTATTTAAATATGCAAATATTTATGTAAATTTTAAGAATTTAAATGTGCGTATTCGACTTTAAGTTATAAATCGCAAAACTAGGCAATGAGGAACGTAAAGATTTATCTTGTAGAATACATTGTCTAGTTTCGAGAAAATTTATACGAAGTGGACAGAGAGAAAGAGAGACCGATCAGATCGCATTTATTTGACATGCGTTGGCGTCGGATTCGACGATGAGAATTTTATGCGGGATTCCCTCGCGCTCGAGCTCGCGCGCGCATCGCTAGGTACAACTATTTCACATAAGATAGCATCTGCGGAAATACCCACCGCTCCGTTATTCGCTGGTATCTGCGATTCCCGTGGAATCAGTCAGTAGGTACGTACGGTCGCACGAGGAGTCGGGGATTCCAGATATATTCCCTTCGTTATCTCATCTAACTCCGCGGTGGTCGATCGTTACGTGATCATTACGGTCAGCGGGTCATTGCCACGATCGCTTAGATCCAAATGATAGTGCGCGATCGGGGCACGATTAAAACGAGCGCGGGAGGAAGCCAGGTGGAAAGAATGAGAAGATT